>NC_090357.1:15875644-17125644 GCF_035084215.1 Heptranchias perlo | reverse complement strand
AATAAAATTAAATAAAAAAGTGTTTAAAATGAACTAGAATGCACTAATGAAATGTAAAAATGCAACATTTTCAAGGGATAAGTCCCTAGCCCCTGCTAGAAGATAAATCTTATGCCTTCAACACATGAATGTTGGGAACATCTGCAACTTACAAGCCTGTGTCCCACTGCACTTTGTGTCGTTACTTGTTCTCACATGTTGTCTGCTTATATTCAGGGCGCTTTTCAATTGTTGGCTTTTTGGGTTTTGCATTTTTTTTTTAAGTTGTCTGTCAGCCTTGGTAGTTTTCTAGATTGGCACGTATGCAGCAGGTTACCTCATAACTGGGGAAAATTCCAGATAGGATGAATATAAAAATTTCTTGAAACGATTGAAATGTGTTGGTCAAGAGCAGTATTTGGATTGAAATAATCCCACACACATTAGGTCTCCTTTTACAATCTTTGCTTTTTTCTGTTGACTTTACTGAATATTTTTGTTTAAGCAGTGAGTGCCAACACTGACAGAGGTACTGGCTTGAGTAACTATGTCCAATGTTTCTTTTACATCAGTGTCAGCACATCACAGAACATTTGAGCAACTGTGCAGACAGGAAATGTGCGATTATGCACCCTTTCACATTACGATCGAGTGGAGCCATCAAACTCCGTGCATGCACAGCCTGCAATGTGCTCATCTCCTACTACCCATGTACTCTCAGCTTCTTTGTGAGATAATCAGCTCCTTTCAATCAGTCAAAAATAGAAAGATGGCATCTTGCACCACCATGATTTAAAAACATGGATGGAAGTCAGGCTTCTCACCGGTGCCATTATACTGTGGTCAGTGCAAAATAAACCTGATGTGTGGAAGATTTTTGGAGCTGGTTTGCATTGATAGTGGGGCCACACAGCAGCATAACTCTTCCAAGTTGTTGGTCCCAGGCAAAAATATGACACACATTAAAGGTGCTTTTATGAGCCTATGAAAATGGGTATTCCTGGTAGCTAGTTCCAACAGTTTCATATTTGGTTTGCAGCTTGCTGTGCAATACTAGTGCTTGGGGAATCTGATTGTGCTGGCATGGGTCTCACACAATATATAAGTATCTTAAAAGGTGCAGCATAACACAAATGTTTTAGTGCAATAGAGTTCAATTACAATGCACATTTGAAACTGAAGCATCCTAGGTTAATGACCATCTCTATGGACATTATTACAGCCTCCTCACACTTGAAATTTAGTAACCTCTTCTAACCAGTAATGCCAATAAGTTTATCAATCTTAACCAGTTTTAAGACCCTTCTACATGGTAGCTCTGTGCACTTGTCCATGAGAGAATTACACCAAAGTGTCACTTTTAGTTTCAATTTAATTCTGTCACCCGTCTCCAATAGCCCATAGACACCAACTGGCTACACAGCGACTGATTCCTTTGCATATTTGTGAAATGTCCCACCAACACATGAGCACAAGAACTATTATTCCTAACTCTTTATTTGGCCTTTAAACATTCCTACCAAAATCATTGAAAAAAAAATCAACTGACTATTTTCTGTGGAATTTTCCAACATGACATGGAAAGTTCAATCAATGTAAAACAAGGCACCAAATCTGCTGCAGGCTTGGGAACTGGCGTTGAACACGTTTCATGTATTTGTGCATTTACATCATGACACTTGCGTTATAACCGAAGTTATTAGATACATAGAATCAGTTCTGTGTGTTTAGTAGGCTGGAGGAATTGGCAGATACTGGCAGATTGCAAGACCCATGGTAAATTGGGACACTACTGCCATAAACTGTATGGAGATTGAGTCATTTTTGTTTAGGGTAACGTCACCAGTGAGAAATGTGCATGTCTGTTGTCAACAGGGATAGAAAGTAATATGCTTATAGCGTTTGGGCCTTTATGGAGGGCTTCATTTATTCAATTTATGGAGGACCAAATTTGTTAAAATAAATACAAATAATCGGTTAAGCAAACACAATTTAATTTCAAATAATCATTGTGAACCAAGCAGATTCCCTTTGGGGAAAATTCTCGTATGGGTTAACATATTGAACTACAATCAAGGAAGGCAAATTCTAAAGGAAGCAAAAAAATGGGCAGAGTCAGCAAATTACTTATTAAGTTTATTGTAACGATGTGGATCATAATTAATACCTAAATTTGGAGTAGTCATTAATCAAGCCAAAATTGTAAGTGGTGTCCGTTTAAGTGATTCTGTGGCATTATATTCACCATACAAGTAAATTGTGTATGTGTCAGAGAGTGCATTTGCATTCTTGGATTTTATAATTACTGCCAACTGCCTGAATTTCAACTTGTCTTCTGCAAGACTGTTCACATCTGGAGATTGCATTTCATGACATAATGGGAAGAGAAAATCAGTTGGCTTTTTATAGCTACCTACATTTCATGTCAGTCTGCTTCTCCTACTCCATCTACCTCACTTGGACGAGGAAAGGGGTGGAGGTGGGGAGGTCAGGTACAACTGAATGTCTAGTTATCCCTTTTGCCTGTGTGCGGATTCCCAAAGCTGGCAGTATAACATTATATAAGAAATCATGTTGTGGAGCTCAGGCTGTTCATTATAACAAATTGAGTCAGTGAGGAAATCATACTTATGCTGCACTTAATACAGATATGATTAATCTCAGCAGAGAACACTTCATCTGGTCACATGATGCTCATCATGCTTGCATCAGCAAAAAAAAATCTTACATAAAAACTGATTTTTTTTCCTACACGAATACAAATTAATGATAGAAACTCTTCAAATTTGGACTGCTATCAACCATGTGCCTGCTTAATTCTCTTGTAAAACACTCATTTTTTAAAGCTATAAGTGAATAATGTGAATTAAGATGCGTGATGGGATCAAAGATTTAGTGTGCCCTGTTTATAAGAAGTATTTGTATTTTCAAAACAAATTAATACACCATTATTCCCCATGAGGGCACTATTCTAAAAAAACAAAAATTATTTAATAGTTACATAATTAGAGTTTGATTGCCTAATCTAGTCAATTGTGCCTTTGTGCATTACGCCAATGCAATAGCGAGCTATCACTGCTGTCAGAGTACCACATGCTACCTCCAAATGAATCAGGCTGCAGGAAGGCGGGACTGACAGATGCAATCACTTAGAAAATAATGACAGGAATAATACTTGATTTGTAACAGTGGGTTTTAAATATTATATATTTGGCAGATTGTTAATAGCAGATTCATTACACGAACAATTCACAATCTTGGCTTTCCAATGCCTTAATGGTTAAATGCATTGCATGACATTGTGCTGCATACAGACTGGGGGCCCAGATTTGATTCCCTCTCTGTGCTCAGTTAGCTGATCTCAACTGGGGCAGCAGCAGAATTGTAAACATCGCTCCCCTGATGGGCTAGTGGTTAAACGATGTCGGATCTACAGATGCCAGCAGCCACCCAGCACCTCCCTCAAATAGCCAGCCTATATATGCGAGTCTGGATAGTATCACAAACTATTCAACTGTGGAAAGCATCACAGTCAAATCATGTCCTCATCCAACACCCACATATGTGCACTTTCCAGCAGGGGAGTGGGGTCATTAGGAAATGATCAGGAAAAGAACCCCGGATGATTGTTCCCCTCCTTAGCCCAGGGATGCTGAGAATGGTTGTGGCAACCCAACTGCTGCCTCATTGAGATCAGCTAAGTCAACATAGGCTGGAGTTTGATTTTGGCACCTTCATAGTGGTTCATTCATAATAACCACAATTGCCCTGTTTTTCTCCTCAGGAGCTAAAGGGAGTTCTGGAGAGCAGACTATTATTTTCTGTTTGCCTTTGCCTTCACTAGATTACTTCTGTCAGCCAAAGATCAGCTTCCTTCTGAAGTGGTGAGCAACATGATGAGGGTGAAGGGTTAATAGCATGCTCTCGACAGGGAACTGAATGAGTAATAAAAGATTTTTAAAAATAAATTCAGGCTAGTACAAAATAGCTGGTGGGATAAACATAAGAATGAGTGATTCAAGGAAAAAGGGTCTCCTTTCTACTGCTGATCTACACAGGTTACAATCAATTGTAGGCTATTTTGTTTTTACATAATGTAATGCCCATAAAATATTAATGCAGTTCATAAGATATTAAGCCATCTTAATCATTTTTCACTACAATTAAAGTTTGCAATTACATTCCTTTTCTATTTCAACTATCATATTAACCAGAGACAGCTCAAATGTACAATATTGTACAGGGGTTGAATATAGAAGTAGACAATTTTGTGAATGTTTTTCTTTTTGTAAAATAGTACTACAACTATAATTGTATTAGTGAATCATTTGAACTGTAAATTCAGTTATGTTGATCATTTTTTGCTCAATTTACCTTTCTACACTCCCTTTTACAGTACAATTTACAAATAACCCTGTGCTTCACATTTACAGGCACGAGAGCATAATAACATCGGATAAAATATAGCAGCCAAAAAAAGATAAAAGTACAATGGATTTCATACATCTTTTCACTACAGAGCTTTAAAAAAGATTAAACATACAATGAAATATTCAATCTAAGTATAATTTGATGAAAGAGACATTGTTTACCTTACCAGAAATGATTGTAAAGGACATAGTATGTATTTTACTTGGATTACAAAACAGGCCACACCATAGTAATGCTGACCCTTCAACAAATATGATTAATACGGCACTCTTTATAATTAGGTATAGCTTGTTTCTAAACCATTATATAACACTGCCACTTAATAACAGCTCATTATCTAAAATATTTTCATATACAAATACATGTAAGCCAAGTAACAACATCTTGCTAAACAGTCATTCACAAAGTGCCAGTTACAGAGCATAGTGTCGCAGTTAATCAAGGGCAGGGCTAGGCTGGCTTTAAGAATACCTGACCTTGTGTCGGTGCATTGTACTGGAAGTGACTGCTGAGTGACCATGCTGCACCTCTGTTCATTAGCATCACTAGAAAAGATAAATGTCCTGAAGCCATCAGATTATGTAACAGCAATCCTCCGGAAAGTGTTGGTCCCACTGACACATTCTATAGCACAGCAATTTTAAAAGTAGTCAGTGCGATGCAGCATTGCTGCTGATTGGATGCTCCTGGTTCCACCTACAACAGATGGAAGGCTTAATGCAGTTTCGAAACATCCCACTCTTGCTGCTGAATAGCTAGAGGGTCTTGAAGTTGAAACTCTAGAAAAGATTCTGGGATCCTGATCAGATGTTTACCGTTCACTCCGAAATATTAAATTGAAGCAAAATATTACTCTCTGAGAGAAACATTTTTTTAAAACTTTAATGCAGGCTTCCAGCGGTCCTACTGAGGATGCTAAGTCTTTTAACTAATGGAGATCAGCTACAGCATTACCCCACCTCCAAAGAAATACAAGTCCAATTAATTTGCCAATCATCACCAGAAACATCCATCTTAAGCACAGCTGCAGGTAGTATAGTCTGCCTGCCTTTGCACTCCCAATTCCCCAGAGGCTCCGTGGTAGAGAGACAGAGAAGCTAACAATTAAAATATCCAGAATTTCTACAAGATCCAGTTTTTAATGACACAGCATAAAACGAAGACGCTTCAAGAAACAACTTCAAATCAAACTATTCCAATTTGACCTTTAGAATAACTGATATTTTCATTAACCCATCAGCGTGCTCTCATTTCATGACCTTATTTCAATTCCTATGACCTTGCATACAATTTTACTTCAACAGTCTAAAGATAAACCCAGTATCACTCTGTAATGTTTCAATGAGCAACAGATCAGGTCCATGCCCGCAGTGATACAGATAAACATCCGGCACGATTCCTGGCTTTCAGGAAAGCACAAATACAGAGGCTCACACTGGGAGTGCTGACTCTCGCAGAATCCTCCTTTTCAGCTGAGCATTGTGTCAGCAGGTTTTCTGCTCTGATTCAGCCCAAAATAGTGTTTGAACAAAAAAAATGTTTTTCAAAAGATGGCCGGACACAGCTTGCTCAGTGTAGGTTGCTTTTGTGTCAACCAATAACACTTTTAATGGCATTAAACTCCTTCATGAAGGACTTCTCTTCAAGAATTTATAATCTGTCTCCATTTCAAACATCCTTACTGGAAACTAATGACTGCTTATCAAGGTTTTGAAATTTTACTGAGATATACATACATATATATATATATAAAATGTAATTGCTGCTAAGGCATTTAATAGCAACAACTTAAACTAATAACAATTAATTAATTTGAATTAAAGTAACAAAACAACTTAAGACACTTTACATAAGGAAATGGAAGCCAAGTCAGGAGCAGAGAAATTAGGAGGGTAAGCAAAAACTTAGCTGAAAAGATAGGTTTTTGAAGGTGACGAATGAGGTGAATAAGCAAAAGAGGTTTATGGAGGAAGTTGCAGAGAGTAGAACTGAGGGGCCTAAACATTCTGCCAGCAATGGTGGCAGAAAGGTGTCTAGAGGAGAACACTTGCAAGGAGTTATAGGGCTGGAAGAGTTAGCAGAGGTCGGGTAGTGTGATGGCTCGGAAGGAGTTCGGAGTGCATTGGGGAATGGGGAGCTAGTAAAGGTCAGCAAGGAAAGGGTGGTTTGGGCAGTCACTTTTAACATTATAATAGCATGTGTATATCTGTTCCAGTAATAGTTCCTAATCCTTTTCAGTTGATATCCCAGATTTTTAACATTTCGTTTTTTTGTTTTTATCTCTATGGTGACTTCAATTGTGTGAATTGGCTGGCCTATAAAATAATAGTGGTAATATTTGAAAATTAATTTGTTGGCTGTGAAGCACATTGTGATGTCCTGAGGATGTGAAACGTGCCAAATAGATGCAAGTTCTCTCTTTCAGGTGACCAGTATCGTGGGCTACTATCTTGAATGGTTGCACAAAACCAAGAGCATATGCTGTATAAACAAAATACACAGCATGCCAGAACTGGGTCCTAAAACACACTAGTTACTATGAGTGTTGGGTATTATTTGTATTCCCCCTTTATATTACAGAACTGTTTGCAGCGCTATTCAACCTGCACCTTTACATTGTGGGTGAGATTACATGGCACTGGCTTCAATACAGAGGAGCCACCAATTTCCAGCCTTGTGCAAGCATAGTTGCTTAAAAACCATGAAAGTCAGCATTAATTCCACTATCTACAAGGCACAAGTCAGGAGTGTGATGGAATACTCTCCACTTGCCTGGATGAGTGCTGCTCCAACAACACTCAAGAAGCTCGACACCATCCAGGACAAAGCAGCCTGCTTGATTGGCACCCCATCCACCACCCTAAGCATTCATTCCCTTCACCACTGGCGCACCGTGGCTGCACTGTGTACCATCCACAGGATGCACAACAGCAACTCGCCAAGGCTTCTTTGACAGCACCTCACAAACCCGCGACCTCTACCACCTAGAGGAACAAGGGCAGCAGGCATATGGGAACACCACTACCTGCACGTTCCCCTCCAAGTCACACACCATCCTGACTTGAAAATATATCGCCGTTCTTTCATCGTCACTGGGTCAAAATCCTAGAACTCCCTACCTAACAGCACTGTGGGAGAACCTTCACCACACGGAATGCAGCGGTTCAAGGCGGCAGCTCACCACCACCTTCTCAAGGGCAATTAGGGATGGGCAATAAATGCTGGCCTTGCCAGCGAAGCCCACATCCCATGAACAAATAAAAAAAAATTTAAGCCTGCAGCCTTCCCTGATTTCTGGAGCACAGCTGCCTTTGGAGGAATACAGGAAGACAATTTCTTGAGGAAGACATCCACTCCTTTGGATGCACTACAGCTGTCTCATTTAGCCTACTGTCAAAGCCAAGGCCACCATCTGTGGCAGTACTGCAGTGTGAAGGGAAAAATGACCTGCAGTGATGATGCATAGTCTCTCTGTCGGCTAGTAGCTTTCAGATTTTAATTCACTCATTCATTATTTCCCTGTTGTATTCATGAATTAAAACCAATAATAGGAACATAGGAATTGCTAGACGAAAAAAGACCAAGGTCCATCTAGTTTGCCTTCTGCCATCCTGGCAGTTGCATGATACAATAATAATGGAGCTCTTGTCTAGTTATGATGTGGAGATGATGTGGAGATGCCAAACAGGAGGGTTCCCTCCCAGTCGGGGAACACTTTAGCAGTCAAGGACATTCAGCCACCGATCTTCGGGTAAGCGTTCTCCAAGGTGGCCTTCGAGACATACGACAACGCAAAATCGTCGAGCAGAAGTTGATAGCCAAGTTCCGCACCCATGAGGACGGCCTCAACCGGGATCTTGGGTTCATGTCACGCTACACGTAACCCCACCAGCAAAAAGGGGAAAAAATTATATGTTTTTAAAAATTCTCTCTCTCTCTCTCTCTGCCATTTTGAGTTTCTTTCTGCCTGCCTGTGTAATAGACACAATGTATATCTAGTGTACTGGGACGTGCTGTTCTCCGTGACTGGCCTGTTTGAATAACAACGACACCTTTTGATTGGTGTGATGCTGTCCCAACATAGTATAAGATATGCGATTTGAGAACCTTTTCATTCATTCATCTGACGAAGGAGATAATCTCCGAAAGCTTGTGATTTTAAAATAAATTTGTTGGACTATAACCTGGTGTTGTAAGATTCCTTACATTTGTCTAGTTATAGCAATTAATCTCTATCAATTAGTTTACAACAGACCCAGAAATGACACGAGGAAAACCAGTGGTGGAGCGCTTCGGGAACCATAGGTCCAAAGTAACCTTTTTCCTCCCAAGCGTGCTATACTTACCAAATCATGACTCAAATTGTTCAGATACTGTAGCCCAAAATGTTATTTACTGAAAGAAATTTATCTAATTTGCATTTTGAATGAATCAACGCTAACTGCTTCCACAGTCTCCCTAGGGAGTTTGTTCCATAGATTGACCAATTGGTAACTGAAATAGAGGCCCCGATATTTACGGGGAGGTGGGGAGGTGTAGTGGTCGGAAACCCGGAAAGGGGGTTTTCCGGAGGTCCTGCGAATTTAACGGCAGGACCTCATTTAAATGTTTTGACTCCGTTTCCCGGCCGGCAGCCAGCCAGATTGAGAGGCTGGTTGGCTGTCAGGCGGGAAGACCTATGGCACCAGGCCACAGCCGGGGAGTGGAGGGCAGGGAGGGAGAGATCATGGTGGGCTGGGGAGGACATCAGGAGCGGGGAAGATATCGTGGGCTGTGAGTAGATGGGGACATCGTAGGTCGGGAGGAGATCAGGGGGAAGTCTGATTGCAGGGGGGCGGGTGGCGGAGGAGGTCAGCAGCCTCGTTAAAATATTTAAATGATGGGCCTGCCTTGAGAGGTTAGTCACCTGCCCCTAATCCACCTCCGTTAAAACCGGAAGTGGGAGTCTTTCAAACTTTTAAACCCCCCACCCCTCCCTTCTCCCACATTCCTCAGGAGCTAAAACTCCCCCATTGTTTCCACAGATTAGTTTTGACTTTACCTTCCTTCGAGCGTAGGCGGTGTCCTCTGGTTCTACTGTTCTAGACAAAGTGAAATAGCTCATCACGGTCTACATTAATTAGTCCCTGTAATCAGCGCAATATCCAAAATTTGTCATTCATCCATTACTATTCTCTTTACAGTCCACAGCAGTGTTATTCCACACAATGAAAACATAAGTCATATTACACAAGTGTTAAAATATCACTCAGTCCTCATCACTCTCTACATGTTGCACTCACAATGCTCAATATCCCCATGTACACTGACATCACAGCAATGTGGGAATACCAACAGTGACACAGATCATGAAGCCTCATCACTGTGGAAGCAAACAATTATGTCATCCTAGAAACATAATTTTACATTTTATAACTTAAAATAGTTTTCTATTAACAAACATGTAATGAATAGACCAGAACTGGAACTTTCATTCTTGTGAAATAAATCCTTTAGTGAACTAGCATCCATTTATTGAAGTAATAGCTACAATGCTTGTGAGTTGGATGGTGCAGTGTCACATTAAGATTTACCTTTCAACATGCACGTAGGTCTCTCCAGTTTATGTATACCACTTTATAGGAGACATTCATTTTTAGTATTATTTAATAAAGGAATCATTAAGTGAAAGAGAGAACATTTTGTATCTTATATGGTTTTCAGGATTTATGTACCTGTGAAAATTGGAAACTTTTGAATAAGTGTACTGCAAATGTAATGTTCTTGACCTCAACTAATTAAACATAAACGTTATTATATGTACACCAGTGGATCATGCAGCCTGGTGTGCCCTTCTCTAGGTTGTGTAATGCAAGGAGACCCACTTTTTAAAGCTCAACTTAAAAATAAATCTATATTTCCTTGATTGGGAAAACATTGGGACCATAAGCCTCTTTCTTAAGTACACATGCACAGAATCAGTTAGATTAAAGAAAAATCAGGAGCCCTTAAAGGTTTTCAAAAAGCTCATTCTTAAAAAGGCCAAACCTATAATTAATCATAATGTACATTCCAGTTGTTTATGTGCTGAATTTGGGGGCTTTGGGCACACTGAAGCATTTAGTAATCCCTTAACACACAATGGAGATTAACTGTTGCCAGATCCAAATGTTGGAACACCTCAGTTTATTTAAAAGTTGTAAACAATTTTACAACACCAAGTTATAGTCCAGCAATTTTATTTTAAATTCACAAGCTTTCGGAGATTTTCTCCTTCCTCAGGCAAATGTTTCAAGAGCTCCTTGAAGCCTACGCATTTATACATATAGAACAATACATGGTGTTTACAGACTGCCCCTGCAACTGCCCGTTGCCAAGGCAATCACCGTGTTCAGACAGAGAGGTGTCACCTGCAGAACCCCCGAATACACATTCAACAAAAAAACAAACAGGGAAAAAAAACAGAGAAAAAAAAACACAGAGAGAGGCAGAAACATCCGGAAGGCAGAGAGAGCCAGCAAATGACCCATTATATTAAAAACAGATAACATTTGTTCGCTGGTGGGGTAACGTGTAGCGTGACATGAACCCAAGATCCCGGTTGAGGCCGTCCTCATGGATGCGGAACTTGGCTATCAATTTCTGCTCGACGATTTTGCGTTGTCGTGTGTCTCGAAGGCCGCCTTGGAGTACGCTTACCCGAAGGTCGGTGGATGAATGTCCATGACTGCTGAAGTGTTCCCCGACTGGGAGGGAACCCTCCTGTTTGGCGATTGTTGCGCGGTGTCCGTTCATCCGTTGTCGCAGCGTCTGCATGGTCTCGCCAATGTACCATGCTCTGGGGCATCCTTTCCTGCAACGTATGAGGTAGACAACGTTGGCCGAGTCACAGGAGTATGAACCATGCACCTGGTGGGTGGTGTCCTCTCGTGTGATGGTGGTATCTGTGTCGATGATCTGGCATGTCTTGCAGAGGTTACCGTGGCAGGGTTGTGTGGCGTCGTGGACGCTGTTCTCTTGAAAGCTAGGTAGTTTGCTGCGAACGATGGTCTGTTTGAGGTTGGGTGGCTGTTTAAAGGCGAGTAGTGGAGGTGTGGGGATGGCCATAGCGAGGTGTTTGTCCTCATTGATGACATGTTGAAGGCTGCGGAGAACATGGCGTAGTTTCTCCGCTCCGGGGAAGTACTGGACGACAAAGGGTACTCTGTTGGTTGCGTCCCGTGTTAGTCTCCTGAGGAGGTCTATGCGATTTTTTGCTGTGGCCCGTCGGAACTGTCGATCGATGAGTCGAGCGTCATATCCCGTTCTTACATATCCCGTTCTCCTAGTAAGAACGGGATATGACGCTCGACTCATCGATCGACAGTTCCGACGGGCCACAGCAAAAAATCGCATAGACCTCCTCAGGAGACTAACACGGGACGCAACCAACAGAGTACCCTTTGTCGTCCAGTACTTCCCCGGAGCGGAGAAACTACGCCATGTTCTCCGCAGCCTTCAACATGTCATCAATGAGGACAAACACCTCGCTATGGCCATCCCCACACCTCCACTACTCGCCTTTAAACAGCCACCCAACCTCAAACAGACCATCGTTCGCAGCAAACTACCTAGCTTTCAAGAGAACAGCGTCCACGACGCCACACAACCCTGCCACGGTAACCTCTGCAAGACATGCCAGATCATCGACACAGATACCACCATCACACGAGAGGACACCACCCACCAGGTGCATGGTTCATACTCCTGTGACTCGGCCAACGTTGTCTACCTCATACGTTGCAGGAAAGGATGCCCCAGAGCATGGTACATTGGCGAGACCATGCAGACGCTGCGACAACGGATGAACGGACACCGCGCAACAATCGCCAAACAGGAGGGTTCCCTCCCAGTCGGGGAACACTTCAGCAGTCATGGACATTCATCCACCGACCTTCGGGTAAGCGTACTCCAAGGCGGCCTTCGAGACACACGACAACGCAAAATCGTCGAGCAGAAATTGATAGCCAAGTTCCGCACCCATGAGGACGGCCTCAACCGGGATCTTGGGTTCATGTCACGCTACACGTTACCCCACCAGCGAACAAATGTTATCTGTTTTTAATATAATGGGTCATTTGCTGGCTCTCTCTGCCTTCCGGATGTTTCTGCCTCTCTCTGTGTTTTTTTTTCTCTGTTTTTTTTCCCTGTTTGTTTTTTTGTTGAATGTGTATTCGGGGGTTCTGCAGGTGACACCTCTCTGTCTGAACACGGTGATTGCCTTGGCAACGGGCAGTTGCAGGGGCAGTCTGTAAACACCATGTATTGTTCTATATGTATAAATGCGTAGGCTTCAAGGAGCTCTTGAAACATTTGCCTGAGGAAGGAGAAAATCTCCGAAAGCTTGTGAATTTAAAATAAAATTGCTGGACTATAACTTGGTGTTGTAAAATTGTTTACAATTGTCAACCCCAGTCCATCACCGGCATCTCCACATCATATTTAAAAGTTGGTACACCCAAAAAAAAATTCTGGTTCACTCACTTAGATTTGTGATAATAAAGGCATTGATCTGTTTACACATCACATAGGAAAACAGATGAGTCCTAAATACTACTTTTGAGTTTAAATCCTATCATTTTTCCATGTGCAGCTCACATATCTCAAATTACTGGACAACAAAATCTGAAACTATTTAATTGTAACTCATGTACAGTTCTGCAGAGTAAAATCCCATCAGGAATGTTGGGTGCACAATAGACATCAAGCCTGCCGTATATTTTCCATGCATTACATGTGGTCTACATTTAGGGCATGCAGCACAATAATTTGCAGGTGAGTGTGCATCATGTCAACAATGCTAGTGTTGACAACTAACATTTTAAGAGATACGATAGCAATCATCAGGAAACATACAGAAAGATGCAACGGAATTTCTGGATCCTTTTACGATACAAGGATATTGGAAGTTCATAAGAAAAAAGAAAAGATCATGCAAAAAGTTATATATAGGGGAGAAAGGGGCAATTTTCTTATTTAACTATGTAAACAAGTACATACTGCGTAAGTTTACATTACAGCAGATGTAGGACTTACTGAAGTAGGTGCATTTCTGGGTTTGCGCTCTCCAAAATGATAGTAATGCTCCAATATATATATACACACCAAAATAACTGGTATTTAAATGGTTTTGTCTTATGATTTGTTGTTTGTACTGCTTTAAAAACGAAAGTCTCAACTTCCCCAGTAGAATAATTAGCACATAAAAACAAATGATATACTGTTAGTTTTGTCTGAACATCACCCAAACATTCAGTAAATTATCTCAGTATACTTTTACTCAGCAGAACTGATGCACACAGATTCTTAGCTTTGTCTGAGGCTGGGCATTATCAGGAATATCACTTAATGCTGACTACTCCAAATCCTACACTTCTACAATGACCTTACAAAGCAATCCCAGCCAAACGGATCTATAATCTGCTATATTTAGAAATAGTTTTCATTCAATTGTAATTTTTCCTTAATATTCAATGGCTACAACTACTTTATATTATTTAAGATCACTTAATCCAAAAACACAAAAATAAAAGTGTCAATACTCTGCACCCTACTGTCTTCTTGATTATACTTGAAGAGTATAAATCCAAAGAGTGTAAATCCAAGCTGAATGTAAGAGTGTTGGGGGAGACACAGGCTCACACCTATGATCCCCCACATAGCGAGTCAGCTACCCTGAGCATTTCATGTACCTTCAAGTAGCTGGTTGTAAAGCCAGTTAGCAGGGTGCCTGCCTACCCTTCTAATCAAGAAATGTTGCGTGGCATAGGGATACAAGAGAAAGGTGATCAAAGCAAAATAATTTCCTCAAAACAATTTGAAAAATGAATCTCCTTCCTCACACTCTTCCCAGACTTGCATTCTAAAACATCCTCAAAGCAACTCAATTGACCAATGGGACTTCCATACTTATTTATAAACATTTGCCATTGAATATTGTGGGGCAACTTGTAAGGGCTTTTTGTATGTATTACAAGAGATCAACGGAAAAGTTGAAAAAGCTCTATTTTTGTCACAATTCCGTCCTTTAACAGTTACTACTCTGCTGGTGCAATTGCTCACGATAGACTCTCCAGATTACTGTACCTTTTCTCAAAAGCAATAAACGTCAAAAGGTATTTGATAAAGTGCTGCATAATAGGCATGTCATCAAGGTTGAAGCCCATGGAATAAAAGGGGCAGTGGCGGCAGGGATACGAAATTAGTTAAGTGACAGGAAACAGAGAGTAGTGGTGAATGGTTGTTTTTCTGACTGGAGTGAGGTATACAGTGGTGTTCCCCAGGGGTCAGGACTAGGACCACTGCTTTTCTTGATATATGACTTGGACTTGGCTGTACAAGGCACAATTTCAAAATTTGCAGATGACACAAAACTTGGAAGTGATAGACTTCAAGAGGACACAGACAGGCTGGTGGAATGAGCAGACACGTGACAGATGAAATTTAACGCAGAAAAGTGCAAAGTGATACATTTTGGTAGGAAGAATGAGGAGTGGCAATATAAACTAAAGGGTGCAATTCTAAAAGGGGTTCAGAAACAGAAAGATCTGGGATACATGTGCACAAATCATTGAAGGTGGCAGGGCAAGTTGAGAAAGCGGTTAAAAAAGCATACTGGATCCTGGGCTTTATAAATAGAGGCATAGAGTACAAAAGCAAGGAAGTTATGATGAACCTTTATAAAGCACTGGTTCAGCCACAGCTGGAGTATTGTGTCCAGTTCTGGGCATCGAACTTTTAGAAGGATGTGTAGGCCTTAGAGAGGGTGCAGAAGAGATTTACTAGAATGGTTCCAGGGATGAAGGACTTCAGTTACGTGGATAGACTGGAGAAGCTAAGGTTGTTCTCCTTAGAGCAGAGAAGGTTGAGAGGAGATTTGAGAGAGGTATTCAAAATCATGAGTGGTCTAAACAGAGTAGATAGAAAGAAACTGTTCCCATTGGTGGAAGGGTCAAGAACCAGAGGACATAGATTTAAGGTGATTGGCAAAAGAACCAAAAGTGACATGAGGAAAAACTTTTTTTTTTTTACACACGAGTGGCTAAGATCTGCAATGCACTCTGCCTGATGGGGTGGTGGAGGCAGATTCAATCGTGGCTTTCAAAAGGGAATTGGATTGAAGGGGAAAAAATTTGCAGGGCTATGGGGAAAGGGCAGGGGAGTGGGACTAGCTGGATTGCTCTTGCAGAGCGCCGGCACGGACTCAATGGGCCAAACAGCCTCCTTCCGTACTGTAACCATTCTATGATAAATTGAAGACAAATGGTAGAAAACTTATCTACTAAACTAGAAGGGTGTCCTAGAAGCATCTCCAAAATGTTACTTGTTCACTTCAACCGTAAATGTTTGCAGTCTTCATTACCAGTAGAGAATACTCTGATTGGTTCCCTTCAAGGCTAGAGTACTTCTGTCTTTCCACTTCCCTTGGTTGACTTGGAAGGACAGCTGGAACATAGGAACTGAAGTAAGCATTTCAGCCCATCTGTTCCACAATTCTGTTAGCCATGGCAGCTCTTCATCTTTTGAAATTCCAATTCTCCTTTCTTCCTATTCCTTAATACCCTTATTTCCCAAGTAAATATAAATATAGGAAGAGAACAGCAAGGGAAAAATATGTAACTCAGAGGCTAAGGTATCAAACTGTTGCTTTTTTCTTGACTGAACAGATCAATAATAACTTAAAATGAAAATGTATAGATACAAAGTGAATTAGAACCGTCATAGCAGTTGTAGGGATTTGGTTTGAATCCAGCCCAGGCAAATGAAACGGAAAAATCCACTCTCTAATCATTATGGTTTGACAATTTTGACAATTGATGGCAATCTCAATTCAATTACCATTGGAGGTTAGAATGAAGTGACATATAAAACAAGAATGAAGCCATTTCAGATTTATTTGTGAATATCAAGACTTCATCCAATTTAAACCATTAATTGATCTGTCCCTTTTTTAAAAAAAGGTGTGCATGAGGGTAAAACCAAAAATTGCACATTCGCAGGACTGAAACTTAAGCTTCCACTCTATAAACACCAAAATTTACAGGCTTTGAAAATCAAGTGCAAGACAGATTCTAAGGGCCCGATTTTAGCACCCGCTATCGGGTGCGTTCTCGGCGGGGGGGCCTCGAAAATTGGGAAATCCAGGATCCCGAACGGATCCTGCCCACTTCCGGGTTCCCCGCTGACGCACCGGTGTGCGCGCGCAGCCCCCACTGGTGGGAATCCCGTAGGCAATTAAAGCCAGCGGGATGCCACTTGAGAGTATTTATTTAGCTATTTCAGGTCATTAACTGACCTGATTAAGGGACTGTGTGTGATTTTGGATCAACATGTGACTGTTTCCCACACTGGGGGAAACACTCCCAGATCGAATGGATGTGTTGCAGCTGTCAGCCTGTGGCAGCTGCAAAGGTCCATTTGATAGGTGGGGGGGGGGTGGGAGACCCTCACCCATTGCAGGAGGCCACTCTGTCACTTGGGGCAAAGTTTGGCCTCCACCACCCTCCTCCTGACGGTCAAAATCACCAACCTGCACACTTACCCCGGGGTCCGGAGACATGTACCTACCTTGCGGACCCCCTCAGATGTACATCTTGCGGATGGGGGCCGCCGTAGCTGCAGTCATGACCTCCTCGGAGGGTGAACAGCATCACCAGCCTCACCATCCACCTCTGACACGTGGAGCTCCACAACACAGTGCTGTGACACATCCACCTGTACAGCAGGAGGGAGGGCTACCGCAAAGAGAGATGCGTCACAGAGGGCACTACCCTCGCCACAGGTTCCACAGACTGAGGCTCAGCCTCCTGGACCTCTCTGAGCAGCAGTGCACACAGAGGCTCAGAGACATGTAGCCGTGGACATCTGCAGCCTCTTTCATGCAGAGCTGCTCCTGGCTGGCTCGTGCACCATCTTCCTACCTGTCGCTGTCAAAGTCACCACTGCCCTCCCGAACTTCTCCTCCACAGCCTTCCAGGGTGCAACCGGGGACATCGCCGATGTCTCTCAGTCGTCTGCGCAGAAGAGCCCTGCAAATACACCTACACCCACTCTGCAGTGACACAATGTGTGGCATCAGTGGTGGGTCCTCATAGTGATACCCAGGAGCAGGCACTATTGCACAAACCGGACAGGATTCGCGAAGACATGGCAGTAGTGGTGCCAATATAATGTGTGATGTGAGTTGTTCTGAAATTCAATAGAAGTAACAACCATGACAAACCCTCAAACACCCTTGCGCATCCCCTTCATGCTCACGACACGTTTGCCTTACGCTGCCCACTGCACATATGTGATGCATGCCCTGTGGCTGCAGCACAGGTGGTGGCAGGTTGAGTGAGGCTGGCCGTGAGAGAGATGCACGAGAGGGTGAGTATGGGATAGAGCCATGAGATTGTATGAGGATTGGGTTGAGTGGTAGTGGCGGGGTGAGTACTGGCGAGGTGAGTAGGTGCAGGTAAGATGAGGATGG
Organism: Heptranchias perlo; assembly: GCF_035084215.1. Lineage (NCBI taxonomy): Eukaryota > Metazoa > Chordata > Chondrichthyes > Hexanchiformes > Hexanchidae > Heptranchias > Heptranchias perlo. The sequence continues at coordinate 17,107,745 of NC_090357.1, read as the reverse complement.
GGTTTGAGTGGGTATGAGGGGTGATGTGACAGAGTAGTGTTGGCAGTGCCGAAGGAGATGTGGGGTGGGGGCAGTGATGTGGCAGACTGAGTGTGGGGGAAAGACTACGTGTACTCACTTTGGCTGACCTACTGAGGTCATTGGACCGCCTCCTGCACTGTGTGCAGGTGGGCGATATGTTGGTGGCGCAGGTGACCCCCTCTGCCACCTCGAGCCAGCCCTTCCTGGTGGCGGAGGCGGGCCGTTTCCTCCCGCCCGCCGGGTGGAAGATCTCTGTCCTCCCCCTCCTCCTCACCCCATGTATTGATACCTGGGGTGAGGCATCATTAAACTGGGAGCAGCCTTCCCCCTGGGCTGCTCCATGCAGTCATCTTTGCTATTGGTTGCAGCATCTGTCAGTGGAGGACTGCCCCTTTAAATAGAGCGCCTCCAGCTGACATATCTTACTGCGCATGCGCAGCCCGCCCGACGCGCAGATCAGCAGCGGGGAACCCGGAGGAGCAGGTAAGTGGCTCCAATTAGTGGGTTGCCTGCTACGATCGCGCGGGAAACCCACTAATTTCACTGGGCGCGTTACCCACCCGCCGAGAACCCGCACCCCTGGTAAAATCGGGCCCTAAATGTCTGGTTCTAGTCAATTTATTCCACAGCACAAAACTGCCCTTGAATTGAGCCTGATTTGGTTGCTGAAAGGAATAAATAAGTGTTAGGTGTTCTCTAGTTCGGAATATAAGTAAGCCAACTCCTCGGGTTAGGGGAGAGGGACCTAGGTACTGCAGTGGGGTTAGCACACTTTCCTTTTACCTCTTGACGGCAGTTTTGAACCAACCAAGGCGGCAATAAAGTTCCTCTCTCTGACCACTCTAATGCACTTTAAGTGAAATCAGCTTGGTCAGTCTCACATTTCCTAAAAGCATAAATCCACAGCAAAAAATGACCAATAATTCAGCACACAGTTATGTACAGGACCCGAGAAGACTCTGCAGTCCATCTATCCAGTCTTAAAAACTAATACCACCTACTACCTCAAATATCTGTTTCAGGCAGAAGTCAAATTTCTCAGCCATTATTTCTTCAGAGTCTTGCAAGTTTGTTGGGCAAGACCTCCCTCTTACCATACATATCTAGGTGTTTCATTATCCCTGCTTTCAGGGTGCTTTCTAAGAGTTTACCACAACAGACGTTAGGTTCATTTGTCTGTAGTTTTCTAGATCTTCCCTAAGCCCTCTTCTAAAGACTGGTGTTACGTTAGCTACTTTCCAATCCTTGGGCACTACTCCCATTTCTAATGATTCCCTAAATATAGTGGCAAGGAAGTGACTGAATTAACTGACCACATCTTTTGTATGAAGATGATTGGCTGTGGTGGCCTTATTTTTGTTTAACTTCCCCAGCCTATTAAGACTGCCTTATTCGAAATTTCCATTTCTTTTAGTAATTCCTTTGTTGCCCCTACTTGACACCTGGAAATCCAACAATAGAAATTCTCAATATTTCTTTTAATATTCCCTGCTATCCTAAACTTATTTTCTACTTTACTTCTCCTGACCAGTTTGTTAACCTCCTTTATCTTGTTTTTATATGTGTCTCAGCCCACCATGGTACCTGTAGTTTTATTCTTTAGGTAATAACATTTATTTTGTCCTTATTCCCTAAATCACTTCCATTATTGTCCACATTGGTCTGTCCAATGTCACCCTTCTTCCCTAGGAGTATGAATGATTTCTATACTCTCTGCATAGTAACCCCGAAATTCCAGGGACATATTGTACCACAGTGGGAAGAGAGGGGCAGGAATTTGGGACAGAACACGTTTCCATTGCGTTTCCATCTCTTCCTGCCATCACTGAGAAATTCAGATGGGGGTAAATGCTTCTTCTGCTCTCCTTATTATGTCGTCGCTTTTGGACGTAAGCGCTGTGCTCCACTGGAAATCCTACCAATTCAGTCTCACATCCCCAGCATGTAGCAGGTGTACTTGCTGTACAAGCATTGTAAGTGGATTCCACAATGCCGAATGCAAACATCAACTAATTTGAGAGAGATGTTTCTTAGATCAATTGACATTTGCATATGGCATTGTGAAGTGTATGTTCGACCTTCACACAGCTAATATACCTGCTTCATGTCGGACAAGTGGGCCAGACATGTGAGGAGACGCTCAGAAATCCTGTTCACTCCTCAGGGCAGATGCTCCAGTTGCTCCTTTATTGGTGAGGGCACCAACCCCTATTATTTAAATGACGCCATCCCCAGGATTCGGGCTGGGGTCAGGGCAAGGGCAAACGGGTGATGGAAATCCTGCCCAGTCACACCAGCGGTTGATGGGTTCTCTGTAATTTTGGGCCACTATTTCTAAACATGATCCACTTGTTTTTCAACCATTTCCCTTTTATCAATGCTTTCTAGTCCAGTTTTGTTATCTCACTCATCATCGTGTCAAAATGTGCCCCTCTAAAGTTGAATGTTCCAATTGTAACAATTCTCTTTTTCGTTATCAGATTCACCATATTGCATTTTATGACACTGTCTCCTGTTAATTAATATCAGGTCCAATAGTACCTCTGTTTACGTAGGTTCCTTGTAACAATTCAATATTGCGTCCAGGATCAAGTTCTCACTTCGATTGCAACCTTTATAGATTATTCTGGTCACTCATGGCAACTGCCTTCCCTTTTTGCAATAAAGTTCTTGGTTCAGTCCCTCCCCCTGAACTAGTGATCTATAACAAAACGTCCAGAATTAATTTCCTTCCCCTTGTTTCTCTCATCCTTATCCACAGGGTTTAATTTTTTGTTATAATCAAGTTCTCTTTCATGTAAAAGGTTACACCCACTCTCAGTTTCCCTTTTCTATCTCGACAGGACCTGGAAAACTCCCAGGCCTACTCCCAGCCAGCTCTATGCCACCATGCCCCAACCTCTGGTGGGTCTATTCTGCCAGTGGAATAGGGCACACCCACGGATGGTAGTGGAGGAGTCTGGAATGTTGGATGATAGTTATGATTCTGTGAGTATGACTTTGTCAGACTGTTGCTTGATCAGTCTGTGGGACAGTTCTCCCAACTTGGGGACTCACCCCCCAGGTCATAGTGAGGATTACTTTGCAGGTCAACTGGGTTGAGATTGGCTTAGCCTTATCTTGATACAATGTCTGGGACATTGACAGTTTTCTTCTTCTTATGGAGTTTTGCAACAATTGTTCACAATTGGGTTTACATTTCAGAGGACAGTGAGTCAATTAAATAACATAGGACTGGAGTCACATGTTAACCAGACTGGGTACGGACCGTGAACCAGTTGGGTTTTTATGACAATCATGGTTATTGTTCTGTATTGAATTCAATTTCACAACTTTCTGCTGGGCTACTGTTTTATAGAACAGCACAGAGGGACACTTGCTCTGTACCTAGCCCATGCTGCAGCTGACCTGGGACTGTGGAAAGAACAGATGAATTAACGAATCAGGTGTAGACTCTTTATTAGAGCTAGAAAAAAAGAAAAACAGCATTTAAAAAGAAACAGAACAAAGGAAAGGTAACACACACACACTTGAGAAATATAGAAAGTACAATAACCTGTAAACTGCTTAAATGGAAAACAGGAGGTGAAATGGCAAAAGTGATATTAACAAGAGACAATAGGAATAAGTATTAATGATAAATTAAAGGTGAGATGGCGGGGTGTAAGGCAGATCTGAAATGGAAACATAAAAAGCGGGCAAAGTGGATAAAATATCAGCCTAGGTGAAGAAAATAAAGCAGGACAATTCTTAAGAGTACAGACTGCTCTCCCAGCACGGTGTTCCAATAGAGGGTCCCATCCAAGCACACTCTTTCCCCCCACCACCCCTGAAACATCAGCATGCCCATCCCACATTGCTGGCATTTCTGTGCAATAGAAAAAGTGGGAGCTAAAGTTAAAGTCTGAAGTTATTGAAGTCAATATTAAGGCCAAAGGGCCGGAAAGTACCTGACCGAAAGGCAAATTGCTGTTCCCCAAGCTTGCATGGAGCTTCATTGGAATAGTGCAGAAGGCCAAAGACTGACAAGTTAGAGTGCGAGTGAAATAGGGATTTGAAGCAGCAAGCAGCTTATATATCGAGTTACATTGAGTCTACAGCACAGAAACAGGCCATTCGGCCCAACTGGTCTGTGCCAGTATTTATGCTCCACACGAGCCTCCTCCCATCCCTCTTTATTTAACCCCATCAGCATACCTTCTATTCCTTATCTAGCTTCCCCTTAAATGCATCTATGCTATTTGCCTCAACTACTCCTTGTGATAGCGCATTCCACATTCTTACCACTCTTTGGGTAAAGAAGTTTCTCCTGAATTACCTATTGGATTTATTAGTGACTATCTTATATTCATGACCTCTAGTTTTGGTTTTCCCCACAAGTGGAAATATCTTATCTATGTCTACCCTATCATTACCTTAAAGACCTCTATCAGGTCACCCCTCAGCCTTCTCTTTTCTTGAGAAAAGAGCTCCAGCCTGTTCAGCCTTTCCTGATAAGTATATCCTCTCAGTTCTGGTATCATGCTTGTGAATCTTTTTTGCACCTTCTCCAATGCCTCTATATCCTTTTTTATAAAATGGAAACCAGAACTGTGCACAGTACTCCGTGAGGTCTAACCAAGGTTCTATACAAGTTTAACATAACTTCTCTGCTTTTCAATTCTATCCCTCTAGAAGTGAACCCCAGTGCATGATTTGCTTTTTTTAAAAAAAATGACCTTACCTGTGTCATTACTTTTAGAGATTTGTCTATCTGTACGCCTCGATCCCTTTGCTCCTCTACCCCATTTAGACTCTCATTATCCAAGCGGTATGTAGCCTCCTTATTCTTTCGACCAAAATTCACCACCTCACACTTATCTATGCTGAATTTCATTTGCCAAATACATGCTTATTCTGCAAGTTTATGAATGTCTTCTTGTATTTTATCACATTATTTCTCTGTTTTAACTACACTCCCCAATTTGGGGTCATCTGCAAATTTTGAAACTGTACTTCCAATTCCCAAGTCCAAATCATTAATGTAAACTGTGAACAGTGGTCCCAGCACCGATCCCTGTGGAACACCACTTCCCACTTTTTGCCAGTCTGAGTAGCTACTCTTAACTCCTACTCCCTATTTTGTAGCTAACCTGCTACCCATTCTGCTACCTGTCCCCAACTCCACATGCATTAGTCATGAGTCAACTTGTGTTGTACTTATGGACAGAACATAGGCGTTTGGCAAAGAGGTCACCTAATCTGTGATTAGTCTCTCCAGTGTAGAGGGCACTGCACTATGACCAGTGAATACAGTATACCAGCTTGAAGGAAGTACATTTTAATTGCTGTCTCACACAGGAGTGTTTGGGGTCCTTTACAATGATATGGAGGAGCTGAACGGGCAGGTGTTGCATCTCCTGTGTTTGCCTGGAAAGGTACCAGGGAAAGGAGAGCAGATGATGGGCATGGTGGAAGAGTGAAGCAGACTGTCATTGAGGGAATGGTCCCTTTGGAAAGTGGAAAGAGGAAAAGGGAGGGGAAATGTCGCAAAAATGGCAGATGATGATCTTTCAAATGCAGTGGCTGGTGGGGTAGAAGGTGAGAACAAGGAGACATGATCATGATTGTCAGAGGGGTGGGGAGGGATGAAAGATAAGGCATGAAAAGTGGGACCGCCCTACTCGAGGAAACAGGAAGACATTTCATATGCTCCGTGGAATGTAGCATCACAGTAGATGCAACAGAGACAATGAAACTAGGAGAAAGGAATGGAGTCCTTACAGGAAGTAACGTTGTATAGGAAGTATAATTCAGGTAGTTGTACGAGTTTGTAATAGATGTTAGTGGAAAGCCCATCTCTGAAGACAGAGAAGTCAAATGTAAACAAACCAATAGTAATACCAATATGCCATGAGGCAGCCCACACAAATTGTAGCACATAAAGTTATGACAGAGGGAAAATTTAAACGTTGCTAAAATGTATTAGTTCACCTGACAACAAGAATGTAAGAATCCAAAGGATGTTCTACAACATTAATTATTAACCCATCGAGTTTGACACTTCATTTGCAGCTTTCAGAATAACATGCTTTCTCCATGCTTAACAGCTGTGAAAAATTGGCTTATGAAAAATTAATGAACAGTAAGGTTGCGGGTGGAAACCATTACTAAATCACAGACTTTAAGTGCTAAACTCTGAAGGGTATCAGTTCCCAATGAATCAGCCTGACAGAGTAACACATTACCAAAAAACAACACCAGTGGAGATCAATAGAACTATCTTTAAACAAGACACTGTTTCCTGTTCTAACCCTGCATTAGCATCTCCTCATTATCTGGAAATGAGCCATGGGGTGGAGAAAGACAAAAGTTCTAATGTAAATTAAGGCACAGTAATTGTTGGTCTCCATAGAACAGCTGAATAGATAGCTATTGGGTCTAAAAGCCTAGGCAGCCATTACAGGGATCTATTTCACCAACCAGAAAATCTTTCTATTTATTCAAAACATGTCTTTAAGTGATTTTGATGTTTAAACAGTTCTGATGTGCTGCAAAAAAAAATCTTCATTTGTATTTGTGAGAAATAAATACAATTTTCCATAAAAAACACTACCCTTTTTACAGATTATAGATTAAGTGAATTGAATAATTTAATCCGAGTAGTTAAGTGGGTAATTTATTTTTCTAATAGTCCTTGGAGATGCAATACCTAGTTTAACTCAGTGTCTGCTTTGCGTTAAATCTTTGCTGTTAAACCGCATTGAGTCTGGGTTCCCCCAACTTACACCAAGACTGTGAAACTTGTTATTGTTCTGCAGAATGCAACTGATTTTAAAAAAAGGCTCCCACAATATCTGCTGGTTAGGCAGTAAAGGCATGCAGACATACAGCTTATACACAAAGTATGTTTAACTAAGAAATTGTGCTGCAGTATACCAGGTACAAAGCAGTTATTCAAACAGTGAACATTCTGTATGCTGCCTACACCTACAAATGCTGCGGGGTCGGTGCGTGGACAGCCCGTAGACGGCAGCACACTCGTAGGTCATGTCGGAAGCAATTTTAGCGGCTAGGCCTCATTTAAATTTTAAAATCATGTTCTCCCACCCGAAGCCAGCAATGACGTCAGGACCGGTGAGTAGGAGCGGGAATAGGGGCACTACCAAGGGAATAGTGCCTGGCAGATAAATGCAGGGTTAGAGGGGGTTGCAGAGCCGATGCAAGTCAGGGGAGTGAGATGCAAGGCCTAGGCTGGGGAGACCCAACAACTCCATGCGGTGCCTGGGGGAGCTCTCCTGCTCCTCCTGGCCCACAAGGATTCCACATAAAAGTACATTTTTAAAAATTTACTTTGACCTCTTCTGGCAGTGCAGTCACCCGAATCTGTGCATTAAATTGGGGTCATGGCGCCGATGACATCATCCGGCCGCAACTTATAGATTTAAATTAGGCCACCGGCAACCTGTGGCGGCAAACTCAGCTAACTTCAAGGTCGGTGAAGATAAAATGTTGCCAGGTGGGAATGGTGAATTTTGGGTCAGTAAATGGAGCCAGATGATTTTAACCCTTTCCACACACCATTTCTGCTGGGAGGGTGGGTTAAAACCAGCCCCTGCATTTGAAAGAAATGTACTTTATTTGAAGCACTTTGAGGCACTATATGAATGTAAGTCTTTCTCTTTTCTAAAGACTGTTCAATTATAGCTTCAGTGTGCCTTCCAGATTGACTGGAGTTTATACCAGAACTTACATTGCACCATTTACAAACTCATAGGGCATGATTTTGACTCCAAGCTGGGAAGGGGGCGGGGGATCAAATTGCAGATGAGAATCCCAGAAGTATGGGTTTCCCGGACATCCTTACAATTTTGACATAAGGACGTCTTTTATTTTTTTTGTCGACAGGCTGGCCTCAGTCAGATGGGAGAGCAGCCAGGGAGAGGATGTGTTCAGGTAAGCCTTTGATTGTATGGATTGGGGGGGGGGGGGGCGGTGGGCGGTGGAGTCAGTCATGGGGGGAGGGATCGGGGGTCCTCGACCATTGGGAAGTCGTTACAGGTAGGCTTGTTGAGCCTGGGGGAAGCACTCCTACTCTTCCGGGCCCACAAGCTGTGCCAGAAAGGCACTTACCTGCAGTTTCGGGCCTTCTTGCCTCCTTTCACGTGGCATGAAGGAGAAGGCCCGGGAATCCTGGTCCCCAGGAGATGAAATTGCAAAATCTGCAAAAATGGAGGTCCGCAGCTTCTTTGAAAGGTTTTAGTCACCAAGCCGCCACCTGGGAGCAGGTTGGTTGCCCGCCCCTTGATCCGCCATGGTGAAAACTGGAAATGGGTGGGTTGGGGACGGGTCTGAAATAGTTGCGATTTTGAATGCCCCGCCGCCCCCAACCCACCTGTTTTTTAATGTTAAAATCGTGCCCATAGGAACTACCAATGCAAAATTTGTAAAAATTATTTTTTCTCCTTATCCTGGTATAATTTTTTTTTGCAGGAAACGAGATGGGCAGATAACCTATCCCTTCTGCCAATGCCACTTTTAAACTGGCTACTAAGATGCTCTCAGGAGCTGGCTTGCCTTTAAGTTTGATGGAATACTCTCCACTTGCCTGGATGAGTGCAGCTCCAACAACACTCAAGAAGCTCGACACCATCCAAGATAAAGCAGCCCGCTTGATTGGCACCCCATCCACCACCCTAAACATTCACTCCCTTCACCACCGGCGCACTGTGGCTGCAGTGTGCACCATCCACAGGATGCACTGCAGCAACTCGCCAAGGCTTCTTCGACAGCACCTCCCAAACCCGCGACCTCTACCACCTAGAAGGACAAGGGCAGCAGGCGCATGGGAACAACACCACCTGCACGTTCCCCTCCAAGTCACACACCATCCCGACTTGGAAATATATCGCCGTTCCTTCATTGTCGCTGGGTCAAAATCCTGGAACTCCCTTCCTAACAGCACTGTGGGAGAACCGTCACCACACGGACTGCAGCGGTTCAAGAAGGCGGCTCACCACCACCTTCTCGAGGGCAATTAGGGATGGGCAATAAATGCCGGCCTTGCCAGCGACGCCCACATCCCGTGAACGAATAAAAAAAAAAAAAAAAAAAATTCCTTTCCTTACCGAAAGGGCCTTGACTTTGCTGGTTATTTCTGCACATGGTTCAGAAGAGAGCAGCACTCTCTGAAGAGGGAGAAGATCTACCATATTTTACTACCAAGTGGCAAACATATGTTTTTTTTTTAAGTAACCTGTCTCTACAGGATTTTGTAGCAATATAAACATTTCACTGTACCAGCAAATCTCATGTCCAATTGCTCACAATAAATCTGTGGAGATGCAGTTTTATAAGGACAGAAGCATTATACAATGCTGTTGACCGGAGGTCACCAGTTTCTGCAGCCCTTGGCCAACAATGCATAGCACAATATACTCTTCTGTTAAGGTGCAACTTGTGAGTCTTATAAAGCCACAAGGTCTAATTGCTACACCTTCTTCTGGTCAATTAGAGACTAATTGTTCTTGAGCAGATCCTGACATTAATCAGAGGTCAGAAGAAACCATCAGGAAATTACTTGCTTTTTTTCACTTTTTAATCAAATGTGTGACACAGAACTTTGCATTTGTGAAACCTGATGTGTCACAGATGCATTTCAAAAAATTATACATATTGGTATTGCTTAGAGTAAGTGTTTTATAAGGACAAGAATATTGTACCATGTAATGAACAATGTATTATTCTGTTAAAATGGAGTTGTGCCCTATTAGGGCTACAAACTCTAATTGTTATTAAGTAAACACGTGCTTAAATCAGAGTGTAATTGTTCTTCGGTTAGTAAACTTTGCCGATTGGAATGTGCTTTTTATTTTCGGACTGCAGCACATAGATTGCTCTGCATCAGTAACCAAGATCGGGTGGGTTGGAGTTGAAAATAGTTATTCTTTGTGTCGCGACCGCAACGCAGCTCCACTTCCGAGTTTAATGTTGGCATGTAAAAGTATAGGCTCCCCACTGGGAAAGCGAAATCAGAACCCAAAATACGACTATTTTTATTTCCCACCTGCCCCCATCCCACCCGTTCTTGAGGGTTACAATTCCCCCATAGTCTGCACATGATGTGTACTGTTTTTGATGTATAATTAGCAGATCCTCTGTGACATTCCTTACAGTAAGATCATATGCCATTTCATAAGGATAGGAACATCATGCCATGTAACACACAATGTAAGATTCTGTTGTTAAAGTGAATCTGTACCTCTACGGCCACAAAGGCAAACTGCTGTGAAGTAAACATTTTGGGAGTCTATTCAGAGATGATTTGCTACTTAGGTTGCATTGTTTGTCTTTTAAAAAGTGCGATTGGTATGGTCAGTTAACACCTTGCAGAAATTATTACTCCATCGCATTGAATCAAGGATATGCTATACAAGTGGGTGCTATATAGGAACATTGAAACAAGAGTAGGCCATTCAACCCCTCGAGCCTGTTCTGCCAACTCAATGAGCTCATGGCTGATCTGTGTCCTAATTCCATTTACCCGCCTTGGCTTCATATCCCTTAATACCCTTGGCTAACAAAAATCTATCGATCTCGGATTTAAAATTATCAATTGAGCTAGCATCTACTACTTTTTGTTGGAGAGAGTTTCACACATCTACCACCCTTTGCGTGAAGAAGTGTATCCTAACTTCTCCTTAATAGCCTGGCTCTGATTTTAAGTTTATGTCCCCTTGTCCTAGACTCCCCCACTAGCGGAAGAAGTTTCTCTCTATCTACTCTATCAATTCCTTTCAAAATCCTAAAAATCTCAATCAAATCAATTTTTTGCTTAACCTTCTATATTCCAGGGTATACAAGCCTGGTTTATGTAATCTCGCTTCATAATTTAACCCTTGGAGCCCATAGTGCACAATGTATTTTCTGTGACTGAATAAGTAAAATTGTCTTTTTATTAGATGTTATCCTGGGACACTGTCTACTTCTCTGTAAAACGTAATCTGTGGTTTTTGTTATTATTACTACATGTTTCTTTACGTATGTACCTAATTTTATCAGATCTTTTTTGAAGCCCAGGATATACTGCAAGATAGTAGGCAACATGCACCAGGTTGACCTTATCAACAATAGAAATTGTGGGGTTTAGCAGATAAAATCAGTAGCTCCGACAATATCAAAACAGGCAAGTCAGAAATCAAGTAAGGAATACGTTTAGAGAATCATCTTTAGAAACCATAACTGAAACATTCCATCTGAACCTCTATGATTCGTGAATATACGTGATACTTTTCTGCATTAAAACATTCAAATTGGTTCTAAATTTATATAACACTGCTACTGTTTTGTTTCCCAAACCACTCTTCCAAATTTATTTATAGATTTAACATTACATATTTTCTTTTTCAGCTCTGCTATTAAATTATAAAATTCACTACATGTTCCAATGATTATTTAGATCATACTGGATTAGCTACAAGCTGTTACACAATCCTTTCTCCGATAGACTTGTCTCATCATCTCTTCCTGAATTTAACTAGCCAGTTTTCCATTAAATAACGAGAAAAATTCTTGTCATTTGGCAAATTATTTATATTTTGTCAGTTATCTAAATAAACTTAGTCCATCACTTGTACCATAATTATTGTTAGAGATGTTACTATTCACTTATTTTTAATGAAGGTTATCCTTCAGTGCAGAGCTGGTTTCATCTTGTGCAGCATTTTCTTTCTTTCTATTGATTTGCACTGAAAGTGGATCAATCATTAATAATGTTAGGCATCTGCCATATTTAAGAGATTATGCCAGCTAACACTGGGCCAAAAATACCAACACTTGTATCCTCTAAAGTAAATAATTGAAACATAATGATTCGACAAACAGGAAATAAATAACAATTTACACTAAACATGGCTTCAAAATGTTAAAGTGCAGATATCGGCTGAGATTCAAACAGCTACAGATATCACTGGTCGACAGGCTAGTAACATTACAAGCAATCCATCTCAGAGACAGGTGCATGGAAGCTACTGCTGTGATCAGAGTACAGTGAGGTCTCACCAATGGCTACAAAATAGTCTTGGTAAAAATCAATGAACCTTTTTTTCTCCACGATTAATGTATGCTTCTAACAAACCACCTGGACTACGGTCAATATTGTAAACTCAAATTCAACCAAACAATAATCACTACGAATCAAGATTCTAACACACTTGCCATTGATAAATAATACTGAAACAACCGCCTACTCCTTATGAAAAAAGAAAATTCCCGACAGAGGTTCAAACAGGGTAGGAACACAAATTACTATTCATTGTTCCTAATTGGAAGGAGAGAAGAAAAGACGTCATAGCTTTTAATTATTCAAATGCTGTTGGCATAAATGTGCAATGCCAAATTAATTAATTTTTTTTTAAAACGTGTAAAATCACAAATCATAATATAAGAAAGTATACTTTACTAAAATTGCTGGGTTATAACTGTGGGTTATCGAGAAATTATGAAGAAATAATGCACAGCAGCAAAATAATCAAGTAGATTAGTTGTAATCATTTAGCACACCTTAGATTGCTGTTACTGTGTGTAATGTAGACGCAAAGTCAGTCAAAAATATGTCTTTGTAATATGCTCAGATAAAACATTAGATTAAAATAAGATTAGAATTTTTTCCCCATTTTTGTGCTGGTATGATGCTGCCTAATATCGTTATTATTAATAATATTGTTGACATTAGACAATCAGTATAACTAAACCAGAAACAGCATAACATAAAATCTACAGCCATCACTGGACAGTTCCGAGCTACATCTGTATATCTTTACTTGATGTGTGTATCCTTAATTTTGAGGTTGCTTTTTGAATTAAGAATGCACTAGGACTGTTGCAAAAACAATAAATTCTACCACTGAACTACTAGATCTGGTTCAGTAATAAAAAGTGATCCATATCAATATTCTTTTAATTAGAAGTAGTGACATTTAACACCAAGTTGTCAAGAGGTCATTACAGATTAATAAAGAAAACAATATGGAATACTGGTGAAAATGACGTATTAGAACTGAGTTAAGCATGAGATTAGCCAAATATTAAATACAGGCTTAATGAGTTTTTCTTTCAAGTACATACAGGATCTCACCAATGATAATTACTGGTGTTCTTCCATTTGTGAAAGACTCCCATAATTCAGTGTTTTTAACCTTTACACAAATAGACAACAGCAACGATAACAACTTGCATTAAGTAGTGCCTTTAATGTAGAAAAACAGCCCACAATTGTAATCGAACAAAATGGATACTGAGCCAATGAAAGAGCTCTTAGCAGGATTGACTGAAAGTTTGGTCAAAGAGATGGGTCTTAAAGGAAGAGAGGGAGGTGGAAAGGCAGAGAGGTTTAAAGAAGGAATTCTAGAGCATAGGTCCAAGATGACTGAAGACATGGCCCCAAATGGTGGGAGAAGGGAGGGGGGTGCACAAGAGGCCAGTCGGCAGAATACGGAGTTCTTGGAGGGGGTTACAGAGAAAGGAAGGCACGAGGTAATGAAGGGATTTATACACCCCATTCCTGGCTTTCAGGCCAAAATGTCTCTATGAGCACTAGTTAGGAACTCTGCAACGGTGGCACGGGCTCACTCAGCTTTCAATTTTCTTTCCCTCTTCATGGGAAAATGCTTAGCTTCCAGTCTGTAGTTCCTTCCAACTGACCAGCAGAGACAGGAATTTGCTGGATTTGAGAAAAATATATCCTCCAAACAGTTTAAAAAATAAAAAATAAATGGGCCAAGGTGCCAGCATTTGTGAGCACATTCATAAAAAAATTGAATGTCCATCTGTATAGAAATGAAGCACTTTTTGCAATTTCAGGTAATGAAACCAGGTCACTCATGAAATATTACTCAAATCTCCTGGAAGACCATACTATCCCTAGTATCTCTCAGGTCAACAATATCATATTACAAAACTTTATGGTAAGAAGACACATATTGCAGAGCTCACTTTCGATCAAATTTCTTTAAATGGGTTTTGAAATTGGAGGATTAGAATCAAACCACATCAGTCCCCTGTGTACATTTCCTCCGGTACATTAAGTAGAATGTTGTTCTATTGTTTCACAGTCTGTGAGGTAGGATTAAGTACAATCTAACTGGTCGCAATAGATCATTACCTCATATTTACAGCAGATGTGTTTTATTCTGTGAACTTGAACTATAAATATGCAGGTGCTTGCCATTACCTAGTTATCAATAAGATTTTGGAAGAGTCCTTGTGAAGGATACAATTGTATAGTGCTCTTCACATACAGAGATGTTTGAGTATGCAGTGGATAACAAGTGCTCGCCAAACACGAGGGGGAGAAGACAGAGTCAAAAAGGAGAGTCTTTGGAGGCTTATAAAGGCAGGGAGAGAGATTGTAGAGACTGAGGGAGTGAGTTCCAGATGGCAGAGGTAAGACACTTGAAGGGGCTACAACCAATGTTACAGCAGCAAGAATGGGGAACGAAAAGTAAGCCAGTGTTGAAGAAGTCAAGGGTACACACAGGGACATGGAGTTGGAGAAGATTATGAAGGGGACAAGCCCATGGCGGGATTTCAAGGTGAGAATGAAGATCCTGAAGTTGATTTGATGGGCCAAAGGAGTCAGTGGAGACCAGCAAGGACTGGGCTGGGATGAGGAGTATATGGGACATGGTGCTGGTGAGGATAAGCTACAGCACTGTGGATGACTTGTAGTTTATGGAAGGTGGAGGCTGTAAGACAAGCAAGGGAAGCATTGGAAGTATCCAGCCACAAGATGATAAAGGCCTGGATTAGAGTTTTGGCTGTCGAGGGGGAGAGGCAGGTGACTCTTCCGACATCAAAGAAAGTGGTGTTAGGTGTGGGGAAGAAAGTGAGTCTTGGAGTTGAGCAATATACTAAAGTTTCATACCTCTGGTTTTAGCCTGAAGTGCCAGCTACATAGGTAGATGGAATCAAGGCTGGAGATATAGTAAGGACCATGAGTTACGTTGAAAGATTTGTTTTACGATGTCAAATCCTAAGAAATCTACAAGAATATTTTCCACAGAAAACACAAGGACCCTGTACTGTATCTTTAAATTTATTTGCAGAGAAACACTAACATGAATTTTAAACCAAATTTTAAACCAGTTTAGATTATTTTTCAGAAGGCAACAAAGCATTTGAATGTCATGTGTATTCTATATTAGAAGATGCACTTTCACCAACAAAATGCAATATACTATTTAGGTAATTGACTAAATCCTAGAATAGTACTTTTCTTATTAAATCATGGGTCAGCTAATAACTGAAGAAACCATTGATTGTTTCACTAATGTTGCCCAAATATTTTTTTATATACACATACACACACAACAAAAAAATCACAACACTTGTGTACAAGAAATTGAAGAAAATCAGATTACAACTGTCCATATTAAATCTTAAATTCACATATCATCAGTCTAATCTGGGGGCCTTAGCAGACAGCCTTCTTTTTTGATTGAAGAAATCATCAAACAAAATGGATTTGTATTTCTGACAAATTTACTGCATAAGAGATTGAAACATGTACAAGTAATAGACTTTAGTGTAAGGGTAAGTACTCAAATGTTTAACTTTTCAGTTTCTGCCAAGTATTGTCTACATTTCGCCAAACACAAACTTCAAAAAATAGTAAACAGACTCAATTTCATTACTGATAATTACACTAGAAGGACATGCTGCAATTGAATAAATTCCCCTATGTCTTTTCAGCCTATCGACACCACAAATATTTTTTTTTAAACTTAGAAAGGTGACAGATAGTATTGAGGGAAATGAATACTTTTCACTTTGAATGCCAAGTGCCAAATACTCCCAGGTCAGATATAACATTGGCTAGTGCAGATTACATCTACTCTGCCCATAAACCTCAACTTCAATCAAGCACCATCTACTACACCAGTGTGAGCATTTCCATTTCCCATAGCGGCTTCTCTGGAATGAGGTTACTAATTTTGCTAAATTGCAGCTAGACTTGGGTGTGGACCTGCATCAATTTGAAACCAAGTTGGGTTTGTCTAAACTCATTTCACATACCACTCTTGCAACTAGTAGGTAGAGATTAGCTCAGTTCAGAAAGGATTCAAGACCAAGTTGCAAAGATGAGAGGATAATATTCTTACTGACTATATCACTCAGTTGCTGAAGTTTGCTCCTCTAAAATGTATAAATGCAGAAGAGGCATGTAACTATAATTAATTAAGAAACCAATAGATAAATACAAACTTTGTCTAAGAGTTACACTGGGGTACCATTACTGCTATCTATTCCCACACCAATGTTCACCTTTAACTGCAATGTTTGCATTAGTCCAGTCAATACAAGCAGTTAAGATTCTAGCAATATATCTGGCCTTAATAAAATTATATCTCAATTTGATGTACAGAGCAGCAAACCTCCATCTATTACACACTGAAATGAACTTCATATTTGTGGTTTCCAATGCCACTCTTTCACTACAATAAGTTGAAATGACCACTTACCCAACCCTGTCAGTAGCACCGTCTAACCTGAAATAGAAAATACAAAACATTTAACAAAAACCATAGTTCAAAATAAATATAAAGTATACAACATTCAGCCCATTTATCTTCTTGGGTTTTGTGTTAATGCTTTATGTTACCAAGTTATTCAGCAATAATCACTCAAATGATTGGTAACATTAAGACAGTCAGAGTTTTATTTACATAGCCCTAATTAACATAAGATTCATTTTAAATACAAATCAGTAACTCCGGTCAACCAGTAGCAACAAAGTATGTTGCTTCAGACTCTTAAGAAAACTGGATCTGCATTTGAAAGATGCCAAATATCAAATACCATGTTGATCTGTCTACCTTCAATAATATTTGAATGGCTCATTTCACCAAACGTGTAGCAAAGGCACTTCAACATTTGAAAGCAATAAACAAATATTGTGCTCATGCCAATGTGTGGTATGGGGCCGTGGAGATATTTTTCATTTATAATAATGTAAAATGTAGAGCAATGACTATGGCTTCCATTCTAGAGCATTAGCAGCCTTGGCAAATAACTATACAAGAATAAAATAATCATCTTTTTTTCTTTGCATAGTCTACCCTCTTGCATTGTAATGGACTTACTACTTTGTTAAAGAGCAACATCTGCCCACTCAAAGTTAGAAATTCCGTATCAATTTACAAATGGACAATTCAGCAGTTCCAAATCATTTACTTTCTTGCATCACAGGAAACTAGTCAACAACAAAGACAAGAGAATGTGAGGTCCTGGCTGTAGATAGACCTCTGTTTTTGGTAATATAGTTGACTCAACATGAATTAACACCTAATCCAGCCATAGAATTCCAGTTTATCAAAACCATTTCCCATTTTATATCAAGTTTCTAATCTAAGACCATTACGGTTGAGAATCTTCATCCCAGCATACAAGCTAACCTAATTATTCCCTAACAGTCAAAATACTCAATGCTCAGTCAGCACAATCAGCATAGTCAACCTCTAGTGGATAAAAAAAGTTTTTTTTTTAAAAAAGTACATTAATAATAGAAAAGCATTGAAGCTACTTTTCAAGAAAAGGGAACTAATGGCTTCCATGCAAAAACCAGCAATGGCTTTTTAAATAGCAAAAGTCAATAGAATAGATATTATACTAATTTAAGCAAGACGAAGGAGAGGGATACAATGAGGGATAAGGAATCAACTGGAGGGTCTACTGTTGATATAGTCTGAAGGCTGCAGGCTGTTTACTCCCCATTCCCTATAACCACAACCATGGGACTGCTGTAAGTCTAAGATGGTGGTCAATGACAAGAAACTGTCTAGAAAAGTATAACTACCATTCGATGGGAAATGCGGTATCTGCTTTCAGGCATTACATCGAAAGAAGCCTGGGTTTAAATTAGGAGACAATTATGTACTCTCCTCTCCACTACAGCAAGGAGAAGCTAGCAATGTTTGCTGCTCCAGCTTTCTGCTGCCTGAGCCAGGCACAGCCTAAAGAGCTGTGCAGAAAATGAGTAACTATAATGCTGTGCTCTTGTGTAACATAAAATATCCGATACCAATTGCCTTGCCTAATTGTGTGTCGAGTGAAGCTGAAAAAGGGCAACAATGTGCATTGTGGAGCTTAATCCCAGTGTGTTATGCTGCAATATTGAACAACCTGCTTGTCCTGGTCTCAACAAACTGTTTCTGTTTTACCCAAACGGTCCTCGTACTCTATCCACACTTGGAATCAGAGTCATGCTGGGACAATACACAAATCCAGTTACAAATCTGCTGCCACATTTCACTTCAAACAGAATATTTTACAAATCCATCCATTTTTATGGAATATTTGTTTATTAATGTTTTCCATTGTTCTTGTCAGATTGAATTGATTATCTGAATTGATGCAATTTTTACAAATGGCTGTTTTGATCTGGAATTCATATAAATTCTCATCACAGAATTCTCTCAGCAAAGTAATTATGTACTTGTCAAGACTTAACTGTAGGAAACATGCCAGAAAGAGATGTTGTAATTTGTCAGTAAACATCTTTTAGGCTGTTGCAAAAGTGGGATCCTAATGAAAATGTGATTTTATCATAGAACGGAACCATATAAGTTTCTTAAAAAGCTCGCAAAGCTATCAGGTAGTTTTAGAACTAAAAAAACATTTTAACACACATTTATATATCAGATTCAGTCAGTTTAACAACTGTTCATTCACAAGCTACTTTATACACTGATATCTTATAGATATGCATCAGGTATGTTGGCGAGGCTAAATGTGGTTTGGTGGCATTTTGCAAGGGGAGGATGAATGAGGCGTTAGCAATGGTGTTGTAGGCAGATCAGGCTGGGCTACTTCATCCCCCACTACGGGGTCAGTCATATCATGCTCCTGTCCCAGGGCTCAGACTGTGCTGCACAGGCCTCCAGGAAAGTGGCGCAGGTTAATTGGCATTTCCCCAGATCTCCCCAGGCAGAGGCTGTATTTTTAAGATAAAAGGAAAGAATCTTTGAAGCTCCAAAAACTTCTGATATTTGCATCCATTCAGGTGATCCAATTAGAGGTGAAAGTACTTGAGCTAGGATGTGGAACCAATAAAAATAACTAACACAGTAACCTGATTTTGAGGGGAAACAAAATATGATGAGAAAGTTGGCACATTTTAAAATACAGGCATCACGTCAATTAGATTTGTTCTGAATTACCATCAAGGCACAAGAATAAAGAAATTAAGTGTTTCCTCAAAATGTTTGTGGTGTAGAAAGAATTGCACACGTTATGAGCTAAGTCCCCTTGTATTTTTCCCTGCTATTTTCTCTACCTACCCTTCCTCTCTGGAATGTGGTAACTCATGCTGGGGTATGGTCCAAGAGCATCAATAGCCCTCAGTACTATGTCTACCAACCCACCAAGCATTATCATGGGTGACTCTTGGCGCTGAGCATCAGTAGGATATTCCACCATGTGAGCCATTGCAGCTTAGCATGATCTCGTGTTCAGTGACATTTATATACATTAGGATCATTAGATAGCAATAAGTAGGAACACTGGCTGATTTTGTCCCTCAAGCCCAAGAATTACATCGAATTTACAGCACAGAAACAGGCCATTTGGCCCAACTGGTCCACGCCGGTGTTTATGCTCCACACGAGCCTCCTCCCACCCTACTTCATCTATTCCTATCGGCATATCCTTCTATTCCTTTCTCCCTCAAGTACTTATCTAGCTTCCCCTTAAAGGCATCAATGCTATTTGCCTCAACTACTCCTTGTGGTAGCAAGTTCCACATTCTAACCACTCTCTGGATTTATTAGTGACTATCTTATATTTATAGCCCCTAATTTTGGAACACTAAGCCCAAATGTATTAGTACCAGTACCATCCCAGCTGAAATCTGCTAACTGAGTACAGACCACAATTTGAACCAGCAAACTTCCTGGTCTGTATGGCTTAGTACATTTTTTTATTGAGCAGTAAGATTATACTGAACATTGCAAAAAGTGGTCAAGTATATTGTGAAGCAGAATTATAAAATCTAGAGGATTTTTTTTTAAATAAAAGAGATTAGACTTGAGTGAGGCCTACTGCTCTTGTCCATAAATGTATTACTCACAAAAAATTCCATATTGCCTTTTCCACTACTGGCAGAACCACAAAAGACATCTATTTATTTCTGTGTTCTGGCCCAGACATGGTGCAGCATTAGGTCATTACCTCCTAGCCTGCAGAGTTCAGCACAGACAGATTCCCAGAACATGGCACCTACTACCAACCATGTATTATCCAGAGTATGGGGTTGCAAAATGTTGTGCAATTAGAGTATTTCAAATAAGATTAAGTAAACTGTTCCAACTGGGATAACTGCCCACAATTCAAATCACCCTGCAAACAGAAAAGAAGGAAAGTGTCACATGGTGCAACACTGGATATCCCACCAACACCTTGCTCGAAACACTCAGCAATAGGGTTTCCCCAGGAGTAAATTATTGAATTTATCTCTGCACAACAGTGAAGCTTTTGAAGAAAAATTCAATGTGTTTAAACAATGTGGAACTTGTCAACCAGCTACTTTACTGGCAGATTAACAATTTCAGTGATGCTCTTCTTGTGCATGGCTTAAAACCACTTCCACCAAGATTACTTCTGCAGCAAGGTAGGGTGAGGGCAAATTGGCCCAGCACCTCTATTGTACTGCAGGTCTACCTCCAGACCAGCAGTGTTAGTGATAATATGGGGTGTTTCCACTTGTGTCCTCACAGATGATCTGTCTCAGGTGGGCCCAAAAATAATATCCATTTAAAAACACCTTTAATGTAAATAATGTCCCAAGGCACTTCAAAGAAAGTGCAACAAAAATGGACTCTAACAAGGAAAGGAGGAATTGGGAGTGGTAACCGAAAGATGAGGATTTTAAAAGGAGGAGAGAAATGCAGAGAAGTGGTGGGATTTATGGAAGGTGATTTCTTAAGAGTAAGGCCCAGGAGGCTGAAGGCTCTGCCACCAATGGTGAGGTGAACGGAGGGAGATTCACAGAAGGCCAGAGTCAGAGTAAGAGAGTTTGGGCTCAGGAAAGGATGGGGGTGAGGCCATAGAATGAATTAAAGATGAGTTCATAGATTTTAAACTACAGGCATTGGAAACAGGGAGCCAATGTAGATCAGCAAGGATTGGGGTGATGGACAAGCAGGACAAAAATTACTCCAGACTCTGCAGCCCTCTAATCTGAGTAACTTCAGACCGTAGCTCCATCATAAGAACGTAAGGAAATAGGCCATATGGCCCCTCGAGTCTGCTCCGCCATTAAGATCCTGGCTGATCTTCGACCTCAAATCCACTTTCCTGCCCGATCTCCATATCCCTTGATTCCCAAAAATCTATCAATCTCAGCCTTGAATATACTCAACAACTGAGCATCCACAGCACTCTGGGGTAGAGAATTCCAAATATTCACAACCCTCTGCGTGAAGAAATTCCTCCTCATCTCAGTCGTAAATGTCCGACCCCTTATCCCGAGACAATATCCCCTAGTTCTAGACTCTCCAGCCAGGGGAAACATCCTCTTCAGCATCTACGCCGTCAAGCCCTCTTAGAATCATATACAATTCAACAAGATCACCTCCAGAGAGTTAAGGTTCATTCGACTCAATCTTTCCTCATAGGACAACTGTCCCATCCCAGGAATCAATCTAGTGAACCTTCGCTGCACCGCCTCTAAGGCAAGTGTATCCTTCCTTGGGTAAGGAGACCAAAAGCGTATACAGTACTCCACATGTGGTCTCACCAAAGTCCTAAACAACTGCAGCAAGACTTCCTTACTCTTGTACTCCAATCCCCTTACAATAAAGGGCAACATACTATTTGCATTCCTGATTGCTTGCTGTATCTGCATGTTAACTTTATGTTTCTTGTACGAGGACACCCAAGTCTCTCTGAACACCAACATTTAATAGTTTTGCACCTTTTAAAAAATATTCTGTTTTTCCAACAAAGTGAATAATCTCTCATTTCCCTACGTTATACTCCATCTGCCACCTTCTTGCCCACTTATCCTGTCTGCAGACCCTTTTGCGTCCTTCTCACAGCTCACTTTCCCACCTAGCTTTGTATCGTCAGCAAACCTGGATATATTACAACTCAGTTCCTTCATCTAAGTCATTAACATAGATTATAAATAGCTGAGGCCCAAGCACCAATCCTTGCGGCACCCCACTAGTTACAACCTGCCAACCCGAAAATGACCTGTTTATTCCTACTCTGTTTTCTGTCCGTTAACTAATCCTCAATCCACGCTAATATATTACCCCCAATCCCACGAGCCCTAATCTTGTGTAACAACCTCTTACGTGGCGCCTTATCGAATGCCTTTTGAAAATCCAAATATACTACATCTACTGGGTTCCCCCTTATCTACCCTGCTAGTTACACCCTCAAAAAACTCTAATCGATTTGTCAAACATGATTTCCCGTTCATAAAATCATGTTGACTCTGACTAATCATATTATGATTATTTAAGTGCCTTGTTATTACGTCCTTAATAACAGATTCTAGCATTTTCCCTACTACTGATGTCAGGCTAACTGGCCTATAGTTCTGTGTTTTCTCTGTCCCTCCTTCCTTGAAATCCACAGGGACCGTTCCAGAATCTAGGGAATTCTGGAAGATCAAAAACAATGCTTCCACTATTTCTGCAGAGACCTCTTTTAAAACCCTAGGATGTAGGCCATCAAGTCCAGGAGATTTGTCAGCTTTTAGTCCCATTAATTTTTCTAATACTTTTTCTTTACTAATCTTAATCACTAAGTTCCTTCCTCTCATTAGACCCTTGGTTCTCCAATATTTCCGGTATGTTTTTTGTGTCTTCTACTGTGACGACAGATATAAAATATGTGTTTAACATTTCTGCCATTTCCTTATTCCCCATTATAATTTCTCCTGTCTCTGCCTCACGTTTACTTTTGCTAATCTCTTCCTTTTTATATACTTGTAGAAGCTCTTACAATCCACGGTTGGATCACTTTTCCCATAGAGTTTTTATTCCTCAAGGGTTATGTATATTTGTTGAGAATTATGAATTATTTCTTTAAAGGTTCGCCATTGCTTATCTACCATCGTATCTTTTAATTTAATTTCCCAATCTACCTTACCCAACTCGCCCCTCATACCTACGTAATTGGCTTTGTTTAAATTTAAGTCCCTGTTCCCTGGTTGGTTCCTCAACATATTGTTCTACAAAACTGTCTTGGATGAATTCCATGAACTCGTCCTCCAAACTACTTTTGCTAATTTGGTTTGCCCAGTCTCTATGAAGATTAAAATCCCCCACGATTATTGCATTTCCCTTCTTACATGCTCCTCTATTTTCCTGATTTATACTCTATCCAACACTATAACTACTGTTCGGGGGCCTGTAAACCACTCCCACCAGTGTTTTCTGCCCCTTGTTATTTCTTAGCTCCACCCATACTGATTCTATATCCTGATTTTCTTTGCTAATTTCCTTTCTCACTACTGTCTTTATCTCATCCTTTATCATGGCTTACCCCCCCCCCCCAACCCCTTCATTTTCCATTTTGCCTATCTTTTCTAACAGTCAAGTACCCTGGAATATTTAGTTCCCAACGTTGGTCGCCCTGCAACCACGTCTCAGTAGTGGCTACCAGATCAAACCCATTTATTTCTATTTATCCCATCACCCATTGTCTTTACAGTGAGGAGTGCTGACAATGTGGGTGGGTCTGTCAGAATCTGGAGGGAAGAGAGGTGATTCAATCCATGATTGAAATATCTGTTTCTTCCCCCCCTCCTTTTTTTCCCCCCCAACACCACTAAGGGGCTCAACTATCTCAGTTTTCAGTGCTGAAGGGTTATACCCAAAATGTTAAACTGTCTTTGCTCTTTACACAGACACAAATTGGTAATATCAGTCAGAGGGACAGGAGAGCTATTGAAAAAATATATTTCTTGTGTGCGGTATTTGTGCTCCTTCAAGAGTGGGGGTTAAAGCACTCTCTTAGGACAGAATCTAAGGTGTGTCTGTATTTGGTCATACTATATCCACCACAATCAGGTAACAAAGTGAAAAAATGTTCCATTCCTTTAATGAACCTCAAAATATTATTTTTTAAAACATTGTATAAGGCAGAAGAATTTGAATCTGTTTATTGTATCTTTCTTAAAAAACAAGAACCACCAACTTCTTTGGGACCAACGGGTTAATCAAACAAATGACAGATGACTTTAGCACTCTTATGTAACTTAGTAGGACATTTCGAGATTAACTGTCCTGCTCAAAAGAACAGGTGTTTTTGTTAATAGGGGAATTGATAGTCACTCATAAATTCTGTTTACTAATGCACTTATGGTCTTGACTTTGAAATTGTGCACCTACCTTGTGAATTTTGGTCACATGGTGTTTCAGATACTCTTGTATCATTTCAGGCAGATGTGCGAGCCTAGGCTTTGGGAATATTCCAGTGACAGGATAATGATGCAAATGGTGAATGGTGCACCTTTCACATGGTTCCTATCATTACAGAGATTTACAATTGCAGGAGAAAACTAGTTTCTTTTCCTAATTTTTCCTCCTCCTTACCAGAGGTTGCTGGATCCTGCTGTAGCAGGGTACAATGGATGCCAGCAACCCTTCAGTACCTTCTCCAAGAGGCCATTCTTTATATGCAAGTTCAAACAATAAATGTCAACAGATTATCCAACTGTGGCAGGTCATTACAGCCCAGTTCTATCTTGCCCAAAATACAAGTGCAACCTTTCCAGAACTGATCTCTGTACACCAATCAGGAGCAGGAATCCTGACCAATTTCCCACCACCCACTCCCAGCCTGCTGTTATTGAGGCCGACTGTTGTCCTACTGAAATCAGCTAACTCAGCACTGACCAGGGATTGAACCTGGCGCCAAACTAAGCTTTGTGGCTCAGGCCACACTGGGCTGTGCGTTTATTCAGTAATCATTGGAGGAGTTTAGGCAACTCATTAGAAAGATAAACTTTGACTCAGTACCTGGCCACTTGACAATTAGAGCTTCAAGCTTTTTTAAAATTTGTTTTAATCTTCCCCGCTTACATTACTCATGCCAAAATGAACCTGATATAAGTGTAAGCTCGGTTCCCTTCTGGAAGCGCAGAATCACCCTTACATAACAGTGTTCTTTATGGTTGTCCTGCCCACCCGTCTAAAATCTCGCACAGAATTTTTTTGATTGGTTGTTTGTGCGGTTTGTAAATGGTATCCAGAGTGCCATTTCAAATCCAATCATCGATTATAAGATTAAACGTAAGAAATTAAGAACAGAGAGCAGGAGAAACTTTTTTTTTTAAAAAAGGGTTCTGAGACTGTGGAATGCACTACCGGACTTAGTAATTGAAACAGAGATCATGCCAACATTTAAAAATAGGTTAGGTAGGAGAAAAGGGGGATAAAGGGACATGGGAACAGGGTGGGCACATGGGATTAGGACTACTGCTTGCAACATGGGCTGATTGGGGTGTTCCCATGCTGTAATTCAATGTAATCACATTCTACCCCTTGAAAAAAATTCTGCAAGATACAATTGCTATGAGTTCCATGCTTCTTAGAGGCTAGTAAAGTTTAAAGAGGTGGAACTGGAGCAATTACATGCATGTGCAAAGGTATTCAAGTGCAAGTGACTGATTAGACTACTGATGTGTTGTGCTGCCTGAGGAAAACTAGACAACAAGCCAACACTATTCCCGCTGCCTGAGCAATGAAAACACATGAAATTAGGCAAATCAGTGTTTAATTATGCTTGGATAAGGAGATCTGTACAATGAATATTAAGAAATTTCGTCCATTGGAATTCTGCGCACGGAACAGACATGAAATTTCCATCTTTACATCACCATAAACCCCACCCTGAGTTAATATACACCAGACTTCCAGAGAAGCCAGAAACTATTCATACCTGACAAGTCAGAAATATTTTCACAAAGTCTTCGGAAGCAGCTGATTGTTATAACATTAGCATGAACACCAATGATTCTGATAAGCATCCAAGTAATGTTTAACCAACTGACATGTTGCTGAATAAGGAATAAATAAATAAAGTGCCATTGTACATTGAACGTTCTAAGCAACATTTTAATCCAAACAGTATATGAATATTTATTACACGCATTCAGACACATTAGTTCATTAATCTTAGGGCCTTAATTCAACAATACTGTTTAGATTATCAATAGAAGATACTTCCTAAGGAAATTCCAACATCATCATTACTGCTACTACTAGCAAAATCCACACCATCCCAACCCCAAAAAGTGGCTGAAGATATGACATGCTGATTAGGGGAAACAGATGTATGTGCATTTTTTATAATCTAAAGAGGACGAAGGCCATATCTACAGCAAAAGAACAAGGTGCAAAAGGATGCCCTTGCCTTAATTTTTATGTGGAAGCAAGCATTCGGGACACAAAAAACTTTTATTTAGAACCTTACACAGTTGCCCATGTGCACAGAGATATACGGGTCTTCAAGGTTCTGCAGGCAGCTTGCATACTACTGGAATTTGGCTTTGTAGGACTTATGTTGAATTAAATAGAATGTACAGCACAGGAACAGGCCATTCAGCCCAACTGGTCCGTGCTGGTGATTATACTCCACTCGAGCATCCTCCCACCCTACTTCATCTCAAGCTATCAGCATAACCTTCTATACCTTTCTGCCTCATGTACTTATCTAGCTTTCCCTTAAAGGCCTCAACCACTCCATGCATTGAGTTCTGCATTCTAACCACTCTCTGGGTAAAGAAGTTTCTCCTGAATTTCTTACTGGATTTATTAGTGACTATATGATATTCATGGCCCCTAGTTTTGGTCTCCCCTACAGGTGGAAACACCTTCTCTACGTCCACCCTATCAAACCCATTCATAATTTTGAAGACCTCTATCAGGACATAAGAACATAAGGAATAGGAGCAGATAGAGTCAAAAAATCTATCTCTCTCAGCCGTGAATATACTCAATGACTCAGCATCCACAGCCCTCTGCGGTAGAGAATTCCAAAGATTCACAACCCTCTGCATGAAGAAATTTCTCCTCATCTCAGTCTTAAATGGACGACCCCTTATTCTGCAACTATGCCCTCTAGTTCTAAATGCTCCTCAGCCTTCTCTTTATCTCAGCCACGGCACAGAAGGTGTACCACAACTCATCTTAGCACTGCTGGGCTAGCAAGGGAAATAAATTGAGGGTTTCTGTTCCTCACTGCTTTCCAGCAACTCACACTAGAAAGTGCACGTGTAGACGATGGATGAGGACAGGACCAGGAACAGCAGTCCTGCTGCCAATTGAATAGTTCCTGATTTACTGTTAAATCATACCTGTGAATAATAGTAATAGGCCTGAGGTACCAGAGGTCTGATTTCACTTTCAGGAGTGGATGGGGAAAAACATTGTTTTCCCTCTCCCAAAATAATGTATTATCATATTAGGAAAGAAAATGTAAATTACCTGCCTTCTAGAGTCTTGGTCATTATTTAAAAAGAGGCATCCTTCACGCACTGCAGAAGTAAACGCAGGTTCACATGGGGACGATCACTGAAGACAAGGCCTTTCTAATACTATACATGTGATTTTTAATGGAGAACACCACCTCTCCAGGGCTACTACAGTAAATTCTTGTCCCAGTGAAAGCAGATATTGCAATACTAATACCAGAAGGAAGCCAGTATCTGTTTATAGGATGTATCCCCAACTGGACTTCAGTCTATTCAGCAAGTTACCACAACTAGCACAGGGACGGCTTGAGGCTCTTCTTACGTTAATTTAGCTGACATTTGGAATGGCTTGCACTCAATGCCGTGTGTAGAATTAATCATTTGGAGTGTTACCCAGGCCAGTCTGAGCCAATTAGTGTACCTCCAGGAAGCTCTGCAAACTATACAGTTTGGCCTTGAGCACCTTAAGCAGGATAATGGCTCTCATGGTTGGCATCATGCGTTTGATGGTGCCAATCCCAAACAACCTTTGAAGTGAGAACGGAAGCCATTCTGTTCATCTCCAATGAGAAGGCACAAGAATCAGTCAAGGCACTGTTCCGTCACCCCCCAATTCTCTGTCTCTCGATGTGGTACTGGCGGAGTGTGCTTTCTTTACTAGCCTTAGTAATAAAGAGACACAAACACCAACTGTTCACCAAATAAAAAAAATCACCAAATATGTGTGTGGTTTTCACTTGATTCTATATACTTGATACTATTTGCCCCAACCTAATCAAACGAAACACTTTGTCCATACCAGCTGCACTTGTCTACATAAGCAGTTAATCCAAAGTCATCATATTTGAATTACTTGTTCCCTTTTTTGTACTGATTTAGATGTTTTAGTCGACGCACAGTACAGCTTTTTTTCAGAATGATTCCCATTGAGGAAAATAACTTTCTAATGTTTCAGCTGCTATTCAAATGTGCAGAAAATCACTGATGATAATTGCACTCACCCGAAGACACAACATCAGGTTTCACATGTACGCTGACGACACCCAGCTCTACCTCGCTACCACCTCTCTCGACTCCTCCACTGCCTCTGATTTATCTGCTTGTCCGACATCCAGTGCTGGATAAGCAGAAATTTCCTCCAACTAAATATTGGGAAGACTGAAGCCATTGTCTTTAGTCTCCGCCACAAACTTCGTTCCCTGGCCACCAATTTCATCCCTCGCCCTGGCCACTGCCTGAGGCTGAACCAGACTGTTCTCAACCTCGACGACCCCGAGATGAGCATCAGACCCCAAATCCGCTCCACCAGCAAGACCACCGCCTTCCACCTCTGTATATAACTTTTTACCACCCCACCTCAGCTCATCTGCTGCTGAAACCCTCATCCATGCCTTTATTACCTCTAGACTCAACTATTCCAATGTTCTCTTGGCCGGCCTCCCATCTTGCACCCTCCATAAACTTGAGCTCATCCAAAACTGTGCTGCCCATATCCTAACTCGCACCATGTCCCATTCGCCCATCACCCCTGTGCTCGCTGACCTACATTGGCTCCCAGTCTGGGAACACCTCGATTTTAAAATTCTCATCCTTGTTTTCAAATCCCTTCGTGGCCTCGCCCCGCCCCTTCTCTGTAACTTCCTCCAGCCCTACAACACTCCGACATCTCTGGGCTCCTCCATCTCTTGCTCATCCCCAATTTTAATTGCTCCATCGTTGACAGCTGTGTTTTCAGATACCTAGGCCCTAAACTCTGGAATTCCCTCCCTAAGCCTCTCCCTCCTCCTTTTAGACGCTCCTTAAAACCTACCTTTCTCCTGTCCTAATATCCGCTCACATGGCTCAGTATCAAATTTTGTTTGATAATTCTCCTGTGAAGCACCTTGGGATGTTTTACTACATTAAAGGTGTTATAGAATCATAGAAGTTTACAACATGGAAACAGGCCCTTCGGCCCAACATGTCCATGTCGCCCAGTTTATACCACTAAGCTAGTCCCAATTGCCTATAGAATCATAGAGTGTATAAGTGTAAGTTATATAAGTGTAAGTTGCTGTTGTAAAAGGAGCATTAGTCATAGAAACTATACCACTATAAATGGAAAACATGTGATTACATTATCACACAGATCAAAACTGTACACAGTACTCCAGGTGTGGTCTTACCAGAGCCCTATATAATTGCAGCAAAACCTCCTTACTCTTACACTCCAACCCCCCTGCAGTAAAAACTAACATACCATTTGCCTTCCTAATTGCTTGCAGTATCTGCATGTTAACTTTCTATGAGTTGTGTACAAGGACACCCAAATTCCTCTGAATACAAACATTTCTTAGTCTCTCACCTTTTAAAAAATATTCTTCCTACCAAAGTGGATAAAGTCACATTTCCTCACATTATACTTCATCTGCCACCTTCTCGCCCACTCACATAACCTATCTATATCACTTTGCAACCTCCTCGCAGCTTACTTTCCCACCTAGCTAAGTATCATCTGCAAACTTGGATACATTACACTCAGTCCCCTCATCTAAGTCATTGATGTATATTGTAAACAGCTAAGGCCCAAGCACTGATCCTTGCAGCACCCCACCAGTTACAACCTGCCAACCTGAAAATAACCCATTTATTCCTACTCTGTTTTCTGTCCATTAACCAGTCCTCAATCCATGCTAATATATTACCCCCAATCCCAGCAACAATGAAGGTACGGTGATATATATCCAAGTCAGAATGATGTGCAACTTGGAACGGAACGTGGAGCTGATGTATTCCTACAACATTGCTGCTCTTGTCCCTCTCAGTGAGATAGAGGTCATAGGGCTGGAAGGTGCTACTGAAGTGACCTTGGTGAGTTACTGGAGGGCATAGTTGTAGATCATACATACGATAACCACAGAGCGGTAGATACTGACACTGGCGTCAATGGTGGCCGTTAAGCGAACTGCTCTCTCCTGGATGGTGGTGTGTTTAAAAAAAAATGCTGAAAGCAATATTCACTTTAAAATTGGCTATTTTCGACTTCAGTTATTCAGCAATCGTTGTACAAAACCTTTTTCCCATGTTTCATTTTCCTCCCTAATCACATTCTACCAACAGATTTCTCCAATCACATTACAACAACAAAAAAAATCACAGTTCCTCACCACACTTCTATATATAAAAAAAAATTCTGCCCAAACATAAAGCTGGCAACACTGCCTTAATTCAGGAAACAGTCAGCTAAGTCCCTTATTCCAAGTTTCCCTGCTGTTTGGGCCTAGACTTCTGCCAGTCTTCAACTTGAGTGCTTGGAATCAGCTCTGCTACCACCTATAATGAACTGTTGTTCCCGAGTAACTAAGACTATAAATCCCAGCATACACTGCACCAATTCAACATACCATTCCTCTGAAGCAGCATAGGCCTCACAATTTAGTATACAACATTAGCAGGAGGTAAGGGTCCACCTGGGACCTCAGAATGGGATCACACGTAAACATTAGAAACCATACTCCATACCCCAGAATCACTATGAGCAACACCATGGGAAATCTACTAATATCTTTTAAATCTTTTAAAACAGTCTGTGATAATGATTATGGACACACCACAAGTTTTTCGTGCACTTCTGCATTGGGCAAGCTTTAAGCTGTAGATAAAGCAACTCACCACCAGTAAGAGCTCTTAAAAACACTAATTGTAGTGTGACAAAAAAGCATGAGAGCTTAGATAGCATGAGATGTAAAGCAGCTACATTTTTGAGCATGCTGGCATTGCTTTCACTGCTTCCTACACTGTCCACATATATACTGGTGGGAAAGCAAGGTTATTCCTTCTGCTGCCAATATTTTGATAAGGTTTCAATTAGGTTGGGTTGTTTGGAATGACTTTGTTTGCCCTGGTAGATGGAAGCTGAACAGAGCATTTGTTCAGCTCCCATTTGCTAATTTTGATTCATTCAGTGGGCACTATCCCACGAGTGTATGTCTATTTCGAGGTTTTACGTGGCTCGTCCACATTGCAATATCCAGCTTCACCACAGCCAAGTTGGGCCGGCTGCTAGTGAATCGCAGGTACTTAAGGTGGGGAGGAGGGGTTGATCTGTGACTGGGAAAACAGACGTTACGGACAGGTTCACCAGGCATGGAATCCACCATAACGGAGAGACGTGACTGAGCTAGTATCGTTTGGTTAGCGGCAATATTTGCCGATTACCCATGATCATCATCTGATGGTTGCGCTTTATTACTAACTATCACACATCAGACAATGTACAATAACATAACAACGGATTTAATATGTAACATATTTACAGAGAGTCGGATTAGCGGCTCTTTAGTTGACCCATCAACTTTGTCATTTCAATGTCCATATAGTGTCTCTTGTTTCGGGAACCCCTCGCGGGGTTGCTTCTATTCTGGTTTGCATACCCACTGAACTGGGGATTAAATGGTATATCAGCTCTCCTTTTGGAACGCCTTCCTCGAGGTTCTGTGGAGCTCTCTTAGACATCACTGGCTGAGAACTACTTTCGCGGTCCCCTGGTCTTCGGAATTGACTGACAGTCTGTTCCAGTCCAGTCTTCCGTGATTTGGTTTAGAGCTGGGCACTTGTAGATCTTGCCAGGTTGCCATCCTCCATCTCGATAGAGGCTTGTGATGCTAGAACTGCAGGGGTCAGTCTAGCGGTGCAGCTTTTGTATTTTACGCCTTGGTTGGCTGCCACCAATCAGCGGGGAGGTTTTTTGCCCGGTACCAAACCCATCTGGACGTGAGCGAACTCACATATTTTTGTTTTAGAAGGTTCCCCTCCTGAGGGAGTGTGATCTCCGCCAGATCACCCTTTGTGCATTCTTTGAGCAGTCGCAACAGCCACGTATCGTAAGGAGGCTAGCCGGAACACGACTCAGTGACCGAGAACACACAAGAGAATCACAGTTACAGTAAGACGAAGACTTCACCAAATGAGTGCTAGTTGGGTCGCGATTTAACAGAAGAGCTGCACGACTACCTTGCTACTGTAACCGGACGTACTAAAACAAACACTGGCTGAGGGCAAGTCGTTACCCCCAATTTTTGGTTCCACACCAGGCATCTATCTGGGCTCTTGCCTGGTAGGTCAAGAGAGAAATCGCTTACCTCCGTGGATCTACGCAGATCACTCGTTAAGCAAGTTCTTTGAGCAGCCCATTCAGCCAACGATGTTATGTTGTTTCCAGCGGGACCACGTGGAGGCACGGCTCACTGTGACAGAGAATTTACAAAACTATCACAGCTACAGCAACCAGAGGGCAACACTCCGAGACCACCAACTAAGGCCTCGAAGAGAGTCATAGTTACTCCCCTTAAGAGAGTCAATAGTTTCTAAAGAAGATATCACTACTCAGTGCTACTATAATCCAAAAAGAACTCTTGTGTTACTCAAAAACATAGAACAGGTTGATAGTAAGCAGAGTAACACATAGGGGTTCTCAAGTGATGTGATAGATATGAAACATCTGTATGCAGATTTAGAAACTAATTTACCAGTTCACAAAGGTAACGTTTATTTATACTTTTAACCTTTCTTTCCAATTCACAAAATGTAGTCTTTGCTGAAACAATCAATCATAGATGTCACAATAGATGAATGCCAATCTATGATGACATGTAAACTTCAATAAATCTTAACTGTTGGCTCAGTCCAAAGCAAAGCATTGACAATTAAAGCAATGCCAGAACTACAGAAATGGGCTTAACAGACCTTAAGAAACCTCTAATTATTTGGATTAAGATGATGCAAAAAAAAATTCAATAACATTTTTTACATTGGTCAGTGGAGTTCTTTACGTCAAATGATAAGTTAAACTCATCAGCTGAAAGCAACAAGAGCATCAGTTGGCTGGTACACCATCAAGAAACTGGTGGATTCACTGTGCTTTGCCTTCTAGTATGCCATAGGCAAAACACAAAAACATTTTGTACGCATTACTTTATCTAAGGTTGATTTAATAAAATGTCAGGTGTATTTTGTTTTACATGTGTGCTTCTCGTGAGCTGATTTTAACTATGCGTAAATACACTGCATTATACAGTCTCGAATTAAAATTATTACACAGAAATTTTAACTAATTCATGCTGTGTTTCTTGTCCCACACGTAGGCCAGGATTTAGCCCAGAGCCAGGAAGGGGGTGGGGTCAGGGTCGAATAACGGACAGGAGATCTGGAAGTACGGGTTTCCCGGACAGCCGTACGATTTTGATGTAAGAATGTCTTTTATCTTTTTTCGTCGGTTTGCCGTCTGACTGGCTGGCCTCAGTCGGACAGGAGCAGAGCAAGCAAGAGGATGTGAAAAGGTAAGTCTTTCCTTGTATAGATTGGTGTTCATCACAGTGGTCCGCGATCTTTGGGGTGAGGAGGAAATCACGGGTCATCGCAGTGGTCCAAGATCGTTTGGGGGGGGGGGGGGGGGCGCAGCATCACTGCAGGTAGGCTTGTTGGGCCTGGGGGAAATCACTCCTGCTCCTCCGGGCGCACAAGTTGTGCCAGAAAGGCATTTACCTGCAGTTTCGGGCCTTCCAGCCTCCTTTCACGTGGCGTGAAGGGGAAAGCCAGAGAATCCCAACCCCCAGGAGTTGAAATCATAAAACCTTTGAAAATGGAGGGTGGCAGCCTCCTTGTAAGGTTTTAGTGACCAACCCGTGGGTTGGAGGTGGGTCTGAAATTGATGCAATTTGTAATGCCCCCCCCATCCCCCACCCCCACCCTGCCCGTTCTTCAAAGTTAAAATTCTGCCGATAGTCTCCTCTTTGTGGAATATCAGACTTTTTTGGCAATAAACGTGGTCAAAGTCCTCAAATTACAGCAACAAAATTAAACTTGCATAATGATTGCATAATGAAATGCCAATGACGTAGAAATAAATTTGCTTAACAAGCAATGCAGCCCTTGGTCATCTCATCTCTGCTTTAATCAACTAATATGACTGACTAATAAGTAAATATTTCTGTGCATCAAAAATATTTTGAATATATAAAATTTGTATTTTTTAATACTCTCTTTAAATAACCACATGCTTCTTTTCTTTCTAGTTTCAGCAGCCCAATGCCCATACCAAGAGTACAAGGGAGGTAACTTGCTGTCAGACTTCAGATAATGCCATTCTTTAACTAGAAACTAGTAGGCATGACAGAGATGTGGTATTCAGTCACAAAAAGTGTGAAGATCCTCTCCTCAGGAGAACTGTATGTCGACATATTTTATTCCGGGTAAGTACTCAGCTTGGCACTTAAATCGGAGGAGGATGAACTCAGCATTTATTTTTGGAAACTATGTACAATAACGGAGGAACAGAAAAAACCACGAGACCTGAAAAAAACCCCAAAAAGGCAGGTATATTTTACATTCATTTTTCGGAAGCAATTTGGGGATTTCACTGGAGTACATATTCCTTTAAAAGCAATCCTGATCCCTGCAGCACTCACTATTATTTGTGTAAGTGGCAATTTTGAAGAGATGCTGCTCATTGCAGAGTGCTGTCAGTAAAGTAAAACAGTACAATATAAAACTTACTTGGATCTTTTGAATGACAGTCGTTTTCTGAGAGAGGAAACACGGATATGACAGCCCTGTTTTACAGCTGATGTACAGGAAATTGGTTCCGATGTCTCATTCTCTGATTGAACCATCATTAATCAACTCACACTAACCTCTCCAACAGCTGGAAGCAGCCAAGCAGCTCTAAAATGTGCATTTTCTGTGTCGCTATAAATACAATAGGATATAAAAATCAGTTCTTCTGAAATAGTAGAGATTTCCCTCTCAGGTTTGACATGGTGCTGTTTCCTGCAGATTACATGGATGCTCCGACTTGGAAGAAGCACAGGTGCTTTTGCAGGTACCTGTTCTCTGCTTCTGTGCTGTCGAATAGCAGGCTCCATTAGTGACTGCAGGACTTGCAGAAGTGTGTTCCTTCAATCATTCGAATCATACCCGACCTCAAGACTAAACAATTCTTTCTGCCCCAATTATCCACAATTACTCAACATTCAGAATCTGGATGAGGATAACCAGAGAACCAGTCCTTCCTGCAGGAATGGAGAGCCACTTGTTCTTGCAGAATCAAACTAAGGTTACTGCCGTTGAGCGTAGCTTCCTGTTGGCCCAATTGTGGATAAGCATTTTTTTTGTACTGCATTTTAATAGCAGGCAGTGAGCTATTTCTTTTAAAGGCTCGTGAGCATAGTCAAACCATCACACACTCTGTGCAGTTAGCTCAAAGAACTAAAGTTGCCTCTTAACAATTTACTGTTTTTTTTCTATTAATTAAAATGAAGCAGATATTTTCTTACAGGTATTCAAATGAAGTCCATGGGAGACATTTAGGTTTGGTGAAATAAATCCTTTCAATTCACATATAACCACCTCATAAAGACAAGGCAATTCCCCCATGGAAGAACAATTATACACTTCTATATCTTAAATACAGAGACACCAAGTACAAATAACCTCCGATTTTTATAAACACTTGAAGCACAAAACTGCAATCATCAATTAGGTTTTTTTTTAAAAAGGAGAGAAGAAAAGTATTCTAATTTCACAACTACCAGCTAGAGCATTTGCAGTCTCTTTAGAAAATCTCCCTATGGAGTCAAACACATCAGACATTCACATTCTCAGTAACTCAATATGGAACCCAAAATGTCACATCTGGAAGCAGCACAGTTTAAAAAAATCTGTCTAATTTAGGGATCCAGGTTCAGTGGTTATTTTCAGATGACTGCATCTGTATTTTTCAAGGTCTTTTGTTGTGAAAAACCAAGTCAACCAAGAAAACCCAAAGCTGTGCTTTGGAACCAACTGAACTTCATCAAACTCAAAGATAAAGGCAAATCCTATTTTTTCAAGTTATTCAGCAGTATCTGTTTCCTCAGCTGGTAGGTTTGGAAGCTTGCTTGAAATAAGCCAGTTAATAAAGCAGAGGTACACCCTACCTTTTTTAATCTTTCTAAAAATCCTTCTAGAAGCTTTATTTAAATTATTTATTTAAATTACAGCTGGAGTCCAGCTAGTCCCTCATCTCTCTGCACCTATTCTCTGAGTCAGTTTCACAGTGGAAGACCACAGCATGACCTTTAGATTTGTCCCTGCATTGTGATCTACCCAAACGAAAGGGGCAAGATTGCAGGGTGTGAATGTGCAGCCGCAGAGCCTGCAGTCTATCTGTAACTCAGGTCTGTTTGGTTCTCCTTTCCATCGCCACACACGTGATTATCAGTTGTCAGCCAGGACATCAGGACAGTATCTGAGGAAGTGCTCTGCAGGAGTGAAAAGTCTCAGCATAGGAGAAAGTGATGGTACCAGTTACTTGGAGGAAAAAAAAACTATCCTGCAACTGATATTTTCCCCATCAGATATCCCACTAAGTGTCTGCAGTAGTCTCTGTCATCAGGGCCAAGGGAAATAATGTAGCTTTTTCTTGATATTCCATTTTTAAAAAAAACTTGGATTTTAACACTGACAGATTGGATATAAAGGTAGAAGTCTGCAATATTCTCCAGCATTATTATGGACTGGAATGTTCTCCTTAACAGGATACAGCTCAAGCCATGTGTATTAGAAAAATATTTATATTGATTATACTTCCAGTGATGAGAAATTAGAGTTCAAGAAAGAACAAACTTGTATCTGTATAGCATTTGACAACCAATGGATCACTTCCAAGGGCATAAACAAGTTTACTGGCAGCAAAGCTCAATGCACATCTTCCAATACCCAGAAAAGGAAACTGATACCCATTAGCCCACCGGTATCCATGATCATAATCAATTACAACCACAGCACTGAATCCAGAGCCAAAATACTATGAAATAATACTTTCCAGATTTGCAGCCAACAGGGAAGGTACCTACTCAGCATAGGGAGGGGTGAGGGAAGGTACAGGCAATAGTGTGGGTTTTTCAAAGAACAGAACAAACAAAAGTCAATGTATTTATGGTTGCTAAATCAAATGACATTCCAGGACATGTCACCAACCTGTGATCCCAGCTATGAGGGCAACACACTGCTTAGTGAAATAAAATCTATCCATAGTTTCAACAAGAAGTCTTACATTTGGCTCTACTTAACAAAGGTTAACTTTTGTTCTTTTATCTTTTTAATTCTGAATACTATTTTTAAAAGCATAATTAATGAAATAGACTTTTTTTAAATTGCAGAACAGACATCATCTTCCACAAAGTAGCCGCTCCGTGTGGTTTTGTATTAATGAGGTAATGATTAGCCAACCATGTTTTGTCAATTGGTCATGGTACAATAAGGGACTGCTGTACTCGCAAAGTACTTGAAACATGAAGCAACAAGAAAAAGTAGTATACTGTTCAATGACACACTGCTGCAGCACTTCATTCTAGGAGGTCTTCCAAAGACAAAAAGGGCACTGCAGTATTTTTACTTCCTGCTAATATTCCCATAGTATTTGTAATGTAAAGTCAGTAGGAATATTAGTTTTTATAGTTTGTATTTTGTAACAGCACAACTTGAACTGTCACCTCTGCATTGTATTAAACATTCTCCAGCTTTCTTAAAGGGCCACCTGACTTTCTTCAATAATAATTTGAAATGTCATTAAATTTAACAGTATCTAATCTTTTCTATATTTGGCCTTTGTTTCTATTTTAAAGCATGCATGGAAAGAAAGACAGAGGAGTGGGAGGAACATGGGACACAAAAAAGCTGTTATTAGCTATAAATCTACAAACACCAGCTTGATCTAGTTAGTGCACCTACCTTCCAAACAGTAATTCTGAAGGGAGAGCATAGTTTGTGGAAAATTGTGGAAAGTTTGCCTGCACCACACATCATTTTCTGGCTGAATGGGATCTTAGGGGTATGCCAAAGCTTTTCTGAAACTGACCATCAGGAAACATCTAAAGGGGCCATTCGTGAGCTGCTACCCAACACAGAAGCATCTCAACTTCACTTGGCATCTCCCTCTAATACCATGATCATGGTCATCATAGACCTACCCTATGAAACAGCCTTGTGTATACCATGGAAACTCTAAGGCCACAGAGCATTTAATAACTAGCCCTGTCTAAATAGAATTTTAACAAAACCAGGTTCAAAATCATCATAATTTCTAAGCAATGAGAAGAAAACTCAATACAGCGAGGAAGTTATGTCTCGAGATTGGATGAATCTACTGCCTTCTCCAGAATGAAGACCCGATCATAATATTTAGAAAATAAAATGATCAGCGACATAAATATATCAATAACATATTAAAAGTGCATATATACTGTTGTCACATTTTTGTTGCTCGTGTCAATGTTTCCATTATAAATATCTGTCCACATTTATAATGGAGACTGCCTATGTAAAATTGTCACATTGTAATTACATTCAGTGGCGGTGCTGAGGCACCTCTCTTTTCCATCTCCCAGCTTCTACTGCAGAGAAACGCCCATGTTCCTAATAATGACAGAATGCATGACTTTAAATGGGGACTGAATTACCTGTGTGCTCTATCCATTTAACCCCACTTCTGCTGAAGACTACATTTAGACTTGGCTCCCATGTGGAACACCATGAGGGATTGACTTACATTCGCACACAATTTTCCATGGAGCCAGCGAGCTGCACAGAGCTGCCAGCAAACTGTAATTTAAGATCCTCCCCCCCACCCCCAAAGTCCACCCTTCCTCACTTGCCTGTGGGTTGTTGCGATGCCAGCAGCAGCCCAATCTTTAATTACAATTCACCAGCAGCTCTATGCAGATCGCCAGCTCCATGAAAATGAGGAACGAGGCCCAATATTGGGGGCGCCTCAAACCTTACCAGTCAGGCACAGGAATTGCACCCTGTGCTCCCCTGCATGCCAGAATTTCTAGGCCATCAAGTTTCCCAATAGATCCTATACCATTTCACTACATTTT
This sequence comes from Heptranchias perlo, assembly GCF_035084215.1. NCBI lineage: Eukaryota > Metazoa > Chordata > Chondrichthyes > Hexanchiformes > Hexanchidae > Heptranchias > Heptranchias perlo. The sequence continues at coordinate 17,068,361 of NC_090357.1, read as the reverse complement.
TAAAAAAAAGTTCTCATTATTATTATTCACTTAATAGTCGTGTTTGTCCATTTTTTAGAATTTTGAAAGCGTTTCCTCAAAAAATACAATACTGTCAATCCTACTCTCTAAGTGAATGTAAAAGATCCCATGGCTCTATCTGAAGAACAGCAGGGAGTTCTGAGGGTGTCCTGGCCAACATTTATCCCTTAACCATCACCAAAAAGAGATTAACTGCTCATTTATATCATTTGCTGTTTGTGGAACCTTGCTGTGCACAACTTTGGTGTGCTGTTTACCTGCAATTTCAAAAGTAATTAATTGGCTGTGAAATGCTTTGATAAGTCCTGAGGACATGAAAGACTATATGTAAAAGTAAGTTTTTTTCTTTTACTATATTAACCCAGGCATCTGAATGAGCAAGCGATAGCTGCATTGAAAATATACTGAGCCCATGGCAGGACCTCTAGGTTTAAGTAATTTTAATTTTTAGACAGTATTTCCTTATAATACAAAAGGAATAATTTCCCTCATTATCCCTCCTACACAAAAAGTATACTTTTAGGAATCATTAATGGCTTTTGTGACCTCCCATCACTGTACTTGCAAGCCCTACCCTTTGGGTATGTTTCTCAGAGTAATAGAACAAGAACAGTGTGTAAATAATGGGCCTTTCTATAATGAAATCTATCTTACGCTTGCATGTACTTTGAATTCTCTGGAGAAAAGAATGCTACAACACAATGCAGATTTGTGGAATACTAGTGGCCTAGCTACCTAGCAACTTAGAGAACACAAAAGCTAGCAAGCTGGTACTGTACTGAAGATGAACTGTGAACAGAGCTCATAACTGAAGAGGATATAGAAGGATAATGGATATCTCTCAGTGAGTTGCACGGCAGTAATCCAATCAAGGTGTTCAGATGATGTAATAGCTAAAAGAGTGAAGCTTCGACCTCCATTTGAATATGAATTTCAAAGGTAGCCTAACCCTCACACAGAGTGTGTGTATATATTATCACTCAATAAATCTTCAGTCATTATATCACAACCTTTAGTCCTCAAAGATGGGGGTCATGAAACATGAACAACATGCAACATGCACCATGACATTTGCTGTTAACAAAATAAAAAATAAATGGAATAAATAAAATTGCCCACAATCTCTACAAAATGTACATTATAAAAATGAGCAAGAGTGGTATTTAAGGGAGCCACTTTATTTTGGAGGGGTGGGGGGGTGCTCAGATGATGGGTAATACAACTTGTGTTTATACAGCATTTTTTGTGTCAGGGAAATGCTTCAGAGCACTTTACAGTGCCAATAATAAAGAAACAGACACCAACAGGAGGAAAGAACAGGTAGATTGAATTAGGGATACAAAACAGCGGGTATAGAAAAAGGTTTTGAGTACGTTTTGGAAAAGCAGTAAGGCAGAAAATACTGGGATTAGCCAGATAGAAGGCAAAGGTCTTTACTGCTCCAGTGCATTCCTATGTCCCAAAGGTAAAGGGATAGAGAACCAGGTGGCAGAAAGAATGGCCGCCAATGTTTCTCATCCTTTGCATCCCAATGTGATCAGGAAAACGGGGCTCAAAGATGTCACTAAAATAGAGTGGGGCAAGGCTATGGAGGCACTCAAAGAGAAGGAAATGAATTTTGAGATTGATAAGGGGCACAGAGAATCAGTGGAGACCGATGAGAATCAAAGTACAGGACTCTGAGAGGATAAGGACACAATCAACAGTAAGCTGCATGAGCTTGAACGTGGAAGCTGGACATTGGCTAAGAGAGAATTATAGAAGTTGATGACTTTTAGGAAGATGACTGTGGTTATCTTGTACCTGTTCACTACAGACTAATTTACCTCTTTCATTAAGTATTTAGTCCTTTATTGAAGCACTTTTATTACAGATATTGGATAAGGATAGAGTAAGACACAGCAGCAAATTCACCCGATATTAACTCTGATAAGGTAGCCTATTTGTAATGATATTACCACATAGGATAGGATTCACATTGTCACTGGCAAGTCCTTGAAAGTCCCCAATCTTGAATTGGCTGTCAAAGAAAGATACCCAAGTTCAGCTTGGTGGCCAAGACTCCTAGCACAAATCAGTTCTTCAATCTTGGGTCAAATGTCAAAAGAAAGCACCAAATGTAATCTATATCCAAGCACAGCGAATGATAAAAACTGTCCAGAATGTTTTTGAAAAGATAACATTCCAGAAATAAAATCCTGTCTTGCTAATGTTATTTTACTGGCAGCAACACAGATAGAGATGGCTCAATTTCACTGATAACTGTGAAGCACCACAACTCTCATACAAACTGGACAGTCATCATCAAAAGAGTTCAGAACAAAGCCTGTTCATGTGCTGGGCATCAACAGCGTCAGTCATAATGATATGGCATATGCTGTTGGTGAATAAAAACTTAAAAATAGTAATAATTATTAGGCATACATCTATTATTCACAGGAAAAGCTGTCCAAATTCTAGATCTAAGTGAAATGAAAGTTCGGTACTGAACTTATACCAGTCTCCTCACATGGGTCAACATTTTTTTTTTGGAACTCTTGACTAGTCCAGGCTCATTGTGCACCAAAATCAGCGAACCTGATTTCAAAGTCACTATTTCAGATAGTCATATAAAAACCTAAAATTTTCTTCCACACCATACAGCACAGAAGGAAGCCATTCGGCCCATCGTGTCTGTGCCAGCTCTTTAAAGAACTATCTAATTAGTCCCACTCCCCTGAACATTTCTCCTTTTCAAGTGCAGCATATATCCAATTCCCTTTTCAAAGTTACTATTGGATCTGCTTCCACCACCCTCTCAGACAGTGCATTCCAGATTTACATGACTTCATTAATTTATTTTCATCTCTCCTTCACCTTTTAAAAAGTTCCTAATCAACACCAAAATCTTCTCTGGAGATCGATTGTTTAGTAATTGCTTCTCATCACTCAGTAATGGTGTAATAAATGTTCAAATTTTATATTGAAATGTTTGAAGTTTTGCAGTACTCAATTCCAGCCACTAGGTGGAAACTATGCAACATAAATGTCTACATGTCGCTACCTAGTGGCTGAAATTAAAGCTGTCCATTAATCACAGTTAACTTCTGTGATTAATGCGTTAATTTTTTTTGGAGTTTAATTTTTTACTGCACATTAATCATGGCTATAAATAAGTCTGTGCAACCTTTCAGAAAATTACTTTTAAACACCACAATTTAACATAAATCACACCGAAAAATTACAATTTCCAAAGAATGAGATTGTGCTTGCATTTTGCGAACTCTCTCATTATCAGAGGTTATGTGACTAGATTAGCTGCATGCTTGGATGTTGACACTGTTCATGCAGAAAAGGCAGGCAATCCGCAGCAGGAGGGGGCTGGGAGAGAACGAATCAGACTGGAGAGGGCAGACCGAAATACCCACGCAGGCTAGAATTTTCTGGAGTGGGGCATCTTGCGGTGTGAGATGCCCAGTGAGTTGGATTTATTTTCCTTGCCCTACAGCTCAAAAATTTTTGCACCGCAAATTGCTGGGCGTGCAAGTTGATAACAGCGCGGCGAGGTCAATGGGGCATCTGGGACCTTAGTGAACGACAGGACCAACGGTCTATCTCCTTAACTAATGAAGTTTAAGGATTGAGAAAGAAACAGGAACAATGGAGAAGGAGAGTGATTGAGTCAAATCTGGTACAGAAAGATAAAGAGAGGGAAAGAAAGATTGGATTAAGAGCGAGAGCAGAAAAAATACAGAAAGGATAAGAAAAAAAAATGTAAATTTTAAAACCTCTAGGAACAACTGACCACCTGCAGGAGTGAGATTCCACAGTTTCAATTGTCTCTTTTCTGGGCCGGAGAGGTACAGCAGCATTGCAGGAACATAAATCTGGTCATTAAAAAGGGTACGACAAGTTTAATACGTATTTACTGCGCAAATGCAGCAATTTCTTGAAACTCATAAGGAGGTTGATGGCGAGCTCCAGTATTTGCTAAGCGTCCAGCAATTTGTGGTAATTCGCATCTCACAGCGTATATCTTCCTTCCCACAAATTGCTGGGTTTTTTGCACACTAATCAAATTCTGCCACAGACAGGCAGAGGGAGAGGAAGCAGGCACCATTCAACACTCTCAATCAACGAAAGGACACCAGCACGCAACACTCCCACCGAATCCACATAGGGTGACTCCGACAGGGTCCCCAGAGAGACAAAAATACAGACTGTTAGCAAATCAAAAGTTTGGGAGCGGTTTTATCCATACAAAATTGTGTGGGGATAGCAAATATTTAAGCGGTGAAAATTCACACGGCTCTGTCAATAAACCGGTGAGTGAGAAGCTCAGGAGGAAGGCAAGGAAACCAACCAGAAACACAGAAAGAAGCAACAAAAGTTGACGACCAATCCCATCTCAGGAACATCAAGTGGTGTGAATCCACTATAGTATGTTCCAAGCATCATTCTATTTCTGTTTGTTCATCTGTTTTTGTTTTGCAGACTCTCGCAGTTCAATTCACAGAATTTCAAATCTCTCTTCAGAGGGCTGAGCCTCGGCATTATGCAACTGGGTGCAATATGGCTGCTGTTATTTATGTTTCTGGGTTACACTTCCAAGCCTGACAAGGATCACTCTGAACTAAATGTCAGTTCGACACTACAGGGGTTAACTTCACTTGCTGGTGCCCAGGGGCTTAACACCAGTGTTTATTTTGTCTCACATGATTATAAACTATAAAGATGGACCAACAATATGGCCTAGAAATTCGATGGTGCCACACCCATTTTTCAGGTGCATAACGGGAGACTATGCACCAAACATGGAAGTCAGGATGCACGTGCTCATTACATGCCGGAGGTGTGCTGCCCACCAGATTGGTAAAGGCAGCAAAAGAGGCGTCCAGGGCCCATGCCTGAAACAGGAGTTAGCACTTTGCATGTGCAAATAGGAGGCCTGATGTCTGTTTGAGGCCCCATGTCTGTTTGAGGTCCCCTATGCAAAATTGGATGGCCCTAAACGCAGCCGGTGCCATGCGGCGGAATTTAGGAAAACGTGGTATACTTTCTGACTAACCAGCAGTCCCATTAGCTTCCGCTTTGCATTGCACCATCATCCCTTTTGTCATTTAATCACTCCTGCCCTCCATCCTATCACAGGCCTTCCACTTTATTCTTTCCTTCCCCTCCCCCTTTTCCCTGGCTTCATACTTGGTTATAAACTGTGAAATCTCTAACTTCTTCCAGTTCTGACAAAAGGTCATTGGCCTGAAACGTTAACTCTGTTTCTCTCTCCACAGATGCTGCCTCACCTGCTGAGTATTTCCAACATTTTCTGTTTTTATTCCAACTTGGGTATTTTGCCACGTTTGTTAGGGGAAGGATTGCACTTCACAATGGGGGGAGGGAGGGAATGCACTTTCTTGCAACTAGTAGTGATAGATGCACTAGCTTATGAGTTGCCTGGTGGGAGAAAGGGAGACTGTTCTCCACCAAATACACCCAGTAGGCACAGACCTGAATTCACAGGAATCGATATCCACTCACATTCTCTGAGGCCTCCTTGACTGCCGTCAAGAACGTGTCTGGCATAACCAAACCATATGAAGCAAGTGCCTTTCTGCCTACAGTCCCGTCAACAGTCAGCTCCTAGGGCGAGGTGGAATTTATGAAGCATTTGCAGGATGCTGATCATTTTATGTATTATGGTCCTCTCTCATTCTACAAGTGGTAGATCTGAAGATCTGCTTCCATACCCTTGCCACTGATTCTATCGCCTTCTCTGGCCACTATCTCAGCCTGAACCAAACAGCTTTCAACCTCAATGTCCTATTCAAACCCAAGCTGAAATACTATCCCCATATTCTCTCCATCATAAAGACCGCCTACTTCCACTGAAACCCTCATCCATGCCTTTGCCATCTCCAGATGCAACAATTCCAATGTACTCGTGACTGGCCTCCCATCCTTCACCCTCCATAAACTTACGGTCATCCAAATCTCTTCAGCCTGTATCCTATCCTGCACCACATCCTACTCACCCATCACCACAGTCTTCACTGACCTACATTGGCTCCCAATCCTTAACATCTTAAAAGTCTGACTCTGATGTTTAAATCCTATTATAGCCTTGCCTCCCCCTATCTATGTAATCTCCTCCAGCTATATACCTCCCATCCCCCAAACTCTGTTCCTCTGATTCTGGCCTTTTGTTCGACCCCACCCCCTCCCTTCGTCCCACCTTTGGCAGCCATACCTTCCATCTCCTAGGCACCATATTCCTTTAATCCCTCCTTGAATCCCTTTACTTTCCCCTCCTCCTAAAGGCCATCCTTAAACCCCAACTCTTCAACCCAACTGTTGGACACCACTCCCAAGAAAGAAAGAACTTGTATTTACATAGCGCTAGTCACGCCTCAGGACAACCCAAAGCAGCACCTTTGAAGTGTAGTCACTGTTGTAACGTAGGAGAACACAGCCACCAATTTCTGTACAGCAAGGTCCTACGAACAGCATTGAAATAAATGATCAGATCATTTGTTTTTGAATGTTGATTGAAGGACAAATGTTGTCCAGGACATCAGGAAACCTTTCCTGTTCTCCTTTGAAAAGTGCCATGGGATCTTTCACATCAACCTGACAGGGGAGATGGGCTTTGGTCTCATCTAAAGACAGCATCTCTAACAGTGTAGCACACTCAGTACTGCACTGAAGTCAGCCTAGATTATATGCTCAAATCGCCAAACGTGGGGCTTGAATCCATGACCTTCTGGCTCAGAGTCAAAAATGCTACGACTGAGCAAAGCTGACTCCTAACATCTCAGACTGCAGGGAGGAATACAGTGGTGTTCCCCAGGGATCGGTACTAGGACCATTGCTTTTTTTGATATATATTAATGATTTGGGCACAATTTCAAAATTTGGAAATGACACAAAACTTGGAAGTATAATGAACAGTGAGGAGGGTAGTAATAGACTTCAAGAGGACACGGACAGGCCGGTGAAATGGGCGAACACATGGCAGGTGAAATTATACATTTTGGTAGGAAGAACGAGAAGAGGCAATATAAACTAAAGGCTACAATTCTAAAGGGGGTGCAAGGACAGAGGGACCTGGGGGAATATGTGCACAGGTCGTTCAAGGTGGCAGGGCAGGTTGAGAAAGCAGTTAAAAAAGCATACGGGATCCTGGACATTATAAATAGAGGCACAGAGTACAAAAGCAAGGAGGCTATGATGAACCTTTATAAAACACTGGCTCGGCCATAACTGGAGTACTGTGTCCAGTTCTGGGCACTGCACTTTAGGAAGGATGTGAAGGTCTTGGAGAGCGTGCAGAAGAGATTTACTAGAACGATTCCAGGCATGAGGGACTTCAGTTCCGTGCATAGACTGGAGAAGCTGGGATTGTTCTCCTTAGAGCAGAGAAGGTTGAGAAGAAATTTGATAGAGGTATTCAAAATCATGAAGGGTCTGGACAGAGTAGACAGAGAGAAACTGTGGCAGAGCGGTCAAGAATGAGAGGACACAGACTTAAGGTGATTGGCAAAAGAACTAAAGGCGACATGAGAAAAAAGTTTTTTTTAAACACAGCGAGTGGTTGTGATCTGGAGTGCACTGCCTGAGGGGGTGGTGGAGGCAGATTCAACCATGGCTTTCAAAAGGGAATTGGATAAGTACTTGAAGGGAAAAAATTTGCAGGGCTACAAGGATAGGGTGGGGAAGTGGAACTAGCTGGATTGCTCTTGCAGTAAGCCGGCACAAACTCGATGGGCCGAATGCTGTAACCATTCTATGATTTTGACTTCAATGGAAAGGAAAATCAGGTGGAGAGTATAACAGGCACTCAATCCACTACAACCTGTGTTCTGCCACCGCCGAAAGTTTAAAATGACGCTAATGCAATTTTAAGTCCTATATAGGTGTAATAAACTAAGATTCTTAAATATATTTACACTGGAATCTACATCCAATCTTGGAGGATTGCCAGGGTAGAAAGATTTTTAATACTGCAATCTCTTGCAGATTTTCTGAGTCCTTGCCGGGGACGAAGTATCTCACACAATATTCCGATGCTTGTTTACAGCATGCAATGTACCTTGTGGTATACAAGGACATGGAAAATGTACGTTAAGACAATTTTACTAAGATATTCATATGAGGTCCAAGATTCTAAATACCAAATAAAAATAATACATCTACTATGAGAGCTTGAAACTAACAGATGTGATTTTTAAAATTTATGCCCAAGATGTGGGTGCCTTTGGTAATTTTATTGCCCATCCTTAGTTGCTCTAGCAGTTGTATTTATGGCTCAGCAGCTTATGAGGACCTTTTCAGAAGGCATTAAATGTCAACAATGTGCCACCACTAAGACCAGTAGTGTGACTGTTTGAACAGTAAAAAATTAATCCCAAATTATGACACAGGCTCAAAAGGAGACATGAATTTAATACAACATTGAAGTCCACAATTGCATTGACAGTCAGACAAAAGGCCTGATCTTGCTCTCCTATGTATTTTACATATTATATAAAGAGATGGAAAGCTACAATAGCTGCTGAATTAACTTTAATAGGGGCTCCAGCAGAACATGTCCTATAAATAAAGCATAACTACTAGAAAGTTACAATTTATGGCTATAAAGTGATTGTGCGGGCATCATTTAACAAATATGCACCAATTTTCTGTTCTAACTTAGACACAATATCTAACCCCTCCACCACCGGTGCACTGTGGCTGCAGTACTACTACCTACAGAATGCTAAGCAGCAATGCACCAAGCTTAGTTCAACAGCACCTGCCAGCTAGGCAATCTCTACCACCAAGAAGGATAAGAGCAGCAAAATCATAGGAATATCATCACCTTTAAATTCACTTCCAAGTCATAAACCATTTTATCTTGGACATATGCTGGAATTCCCTACCTAACACCATCATAGCAGCGCCATCACCAAAAGGACTGTAGCCATTCATGAAGAAGCCCATCACCACATTCTCAGGGTTACAACGGATGGCCAATAAATGCTTCCTTGCCCATCGCACGAACAATTTTAAAAAAAAATCTATTTGGTTGTAAGATTTGGTTTCCATAAGTGAAATATGAAAGAATATCTGCAACTTGGCACTATGTGCTTAAGTGGAAGGTAGGTCGAAACTTTTTCACTTCATAGTTTGTTATTTTTTCAGAGTAGATCGATGTGGGGAATATTCTAAACTCAGCACAATTCTTTTCAGACATTGTTCTAAGACAGTGGAGTGAGTTTGAGAGGTTGGCAAGGTTTAACAATTCCAAACATAATGTACTTTAAAAGAAATGGATCCACACTTTCCATGCTAGTCTGATCTGAAGTTGAATAATTCCCCTTAAGAAAAGGGTCATGATCCAGTAAGGGAATCAGTAAACTGTCCTAGTTTAGAACTACTTACCTTTGAACTCATTGGAGTTAAGGTTTATGCTGACATTTGTAGGGAGATGAAAGACAATGCTGAGAAACAAACTTCAAAGCAGCAGCAGAATTTTCTGACAAGAAACTCTGGCAGCTTTAATGATCAGAGAACTAAAACCAGGCTCGCTGAGATATACTACATCAGTGGCTGACTTCCCCATGTATGTCCCTCAAAAGTACCACAAGTTTCTCAGTAATGGCTAATTCTAACTACTTGAGAATTATCAAAAATTACGTTGTGGGATATTATTGTATAAACACAACGCATGTGTGTGTCATTTCTCTTATTTCAATGGAGGGGTTAACTTATTTAAAATCAAAAGGGGAAAGGAATTTCAGACAAATGTGTTAAGCGTTCCTCCACAGTATCCCACTGCATAAACCAGGCCCATTATGTTTATCGGAGTGCCTAAAGTTGAATTTTGTTACTTTTTAAAGAGATGTACTGCTCAACTTGTATAGAAAATTTTCTCATCACCTAAGTTTGCCCTTTTGGATGCTCAACTGACTGAGGTCAAAGGTGGGTTGGTAATTTTTTTGAGAACTACAAAATATCAAGAGTAAATCCTTCAAATGAGACGACCTTGGGCAGGTAGTAAGAGGATTCTCTTGAAAAACAACAACTGCTTGGTAAGAAGGCTTTCCATGGCATCTATCTTACCTCTAAATTTGACAAGTAAGGCACAATAACTTTCTCCTTATTAGTGGTTGGACCAGGATATGGGAAGAAATAACTGATAGTTACAACAGGAAGGTAAGGAAGTGAAGCCCCTCTTAAATGCTGGTTTCCTGTGTTAGGTGAGCTAGATGCATGCAAAAACATCTTTGATCTTTAAGAGGGGGAAGGAAAGTCTTGGGGAGGAAGTATATATCAGCTTCATGAAAATGTTGAGAATTTTTTTTAAAAATGGATTTCCTTATCAGGAATGGAGTCCTAAAGTAGGGCTTCCCTCCTGTCATGCCAGTCAGTGACATCACCCAATGGGAACCCTGTATAATCCAGAGTAGTTCGAGAGTAAGCAGTAGGGTACACAAGTATAGACCAGCTCAGGAAACTACTCTGCAGTCTGCGAACCCCTTAAGCAAACTGTGGTTATCTATCTTTGTCGACATAACAAAAATCGCCACATTTCATAAAGTAATTCATTATGTGGAGTATTTTGAGAATGTAAATGCAATAAGGTGCTATTATTATTTTAGCTACTTGCGCACAGCATAACCACTAGAATTTCACACATTTTGGATTTCCTTTCAGTGTGTCAGTATTTACTGACGAAAATCATCACGATCTAAGCTTATCTTCTCAGTCCCACATCTACTTCAGTCTGGCTGATTAATAGACCAGACCAGACACCTCCCTCTTCAACACTGCTCAAAACACTAATGGAAGAGATTGCAACCTCTGTATCCTGTAGGTGGGTATTCTCATGAGAACAGAACTTCCCGCCTACAATATACAGAGGTCAGAATCATGGCCATTAGTGTTAGGAGCAACGTTATGGGAAGAGGGGCCTGATTCCATCTATTAGTAGTCAGACTAGGGTAGCAGCAGAACTGAGAGGAGGAGAAATGAATGGTAATGAAGGGAGATGGAAAGGGAGGAAATAGATAGCAATGAAGGGGAAAGGGAAGAGGGCAGAAGTTCGGAGTGGTGCTATATGGTAGAGGAGAAAGGAGTGCCAGCATTAACTTGGCAGGGAATGTGAGCTTGAAATGAAGGCATGGGAGGGGGGGGGGAAACAGTGCCAGCATGATCTGAGGGGAAGAAAGTGCCAGCTTGAATGAGGTTGGAGGGGGACAAGAATGCCAGGTTGAATTGAGGTGGGGTGGGGGAGGGGAGTAAAATGGAGGAGAAGAGTGCCAACATGAGCTGGAGGAGTAAAGTCTGCATTAAAGGGTGGGAGGGTTGAATGGGGAACAGTGCCTGGAGGGATAAAAGTGTCTCTGAACTGTGGTGGAAGGAAATTACATAACTTCTGGAGAAGAGATGGGCTGGTCGGTCTGTTGAAAATCCAAATGTCACTTTTTCCCCCTTTTTTGAAAAAAAGTTAATCATCAATTCATTGTAAAGTACAAAAGTGCTTAAAATTAACCAGAATTAATTATTTTTAATGGAAAAACTCAATCTTCTGGAGAAACAAGCCCCTGAGTGCCCCCAGAAATGCATCACCAATTTTATATTTTCAACATTTGCCTCTCCCTTTCAGGTTTTCGTGTACTTCTGAATTTTTTCCCCCCTGCAATGGGGTGAAGGAATATTGGATGAATCTACAAAGTCCGTGTTATCATTTTGTTTTTACATGTTACAGGTTTATAATTGGGACCATTCTTGAGTTGTCAGCTTTTGGGGACTATGTTAACTTTTTTGAAGCTGTTTCAGGTTTTGCTAGTTTTCTAGATTGGCATGTACGTTCAAAATCCCTGATTTTAGCCTCCAGATCTACTGTTCAACTTAATCTTCCTGTAAGTTGAATTAAAAATCTCATTCTTTAGCTTTTTACTTCCCCTTTTCAAATGTGCAATCTTTCAACGTTACTTTTGTTCAGAGTGCACTGTACATTTCTCTCATTGTATTATATTCTTTTCAATTCTAAATATTGACGTTGTGCTCTGTTAAATGAAAGCAACATGTAATCAAAACAGCTTCTTTCCCTAACTATTTCTATAGGTGCACTACTTCATAATACGATAAGTTAGCAATGCTTGCAAATATCCACTTGCCAACAGAAAGACTGGTCCTTTAAATATTTCCCCAAAATATCTCAAACAACTCACACATATTAAACCACAGAAAGCATTATCCCAATAAAAACTCATTTACAAGGGGATTTATTCAACTTTTTCTTTAAGCATGAATATGATTTTGTGACATTTGACAAACAACTAAATCTACTTTTTAGAACAATATCCAATTTTCAAGAACAGAAGTGTCATCTTACCAGATTTTCTGTTGGGCAGGCTTATAAAGTACTGATATTGCCATTTATTTTCCAGATTTTTTTTCCTGTATCACAGAATATGTTGGAAGGTGGAAGAGGCTGGACCCACTAGAATCAGCTGATCCCTAGTTAAAGGGGCACAGCCTTAATAAAAGAAAAGTATTTGGCAAACACTTTTTTGAAAGCTGCTCATCTTTTCCCCTCAGGGTGGCATCACACACTGTTGTTACAATGATACTTTCCAATAAGATTCAGATCAGATTTGTTATTTATTTGATTACAAAGGGAAAATAAATTTACATAAACAATTTTTATGACACCAGTGCCCCTTCAAGTTGATATGGCCACGTCTATAAAGTTTGATGCATACAGCATATTTCTAGCATACCAACAGCAGAAAGCCCACATCCTGCTGAAGTACGATTATAATATGTTGACATTTCTGAAATGACTTGATTAATGGCCACAGAAAGAACAGATAACCCCACAAGCCCCACTCCTCTTTCACCACCTTCCTCGACAAGGTTATCTGGTTACTATGCAATTGACAGTTTCAATTTTAAATGAGAAAATCGGAGAGCTAGATTTTTGTTACTGGGTTGGTCATCAAGCGTTTAAAATGATCAATGTATCAGCCACCCAATTCCAGGATTATTATTGTAGGGGCATTAGAAAAGGATACAATGCTAAATCAGCACTTCATAAACCACAAACATTACCCATTTAACTTCATGCTGTGGCTCTACTACAGGTTTGGACTCTTTAGAACTAACTACTTGAGAATTATCAAACACCACCAGCTAAATGTACCAAGATTTCAAATTAATTCTGACTAGTGGAGAGTTAACATTAGAGAGATAACTGAGGAGATCCAGACAGGTTTACACCTAAGGTCCCTACTATAACATTTTTATTTTTCCCCATCTCATTCACCATATATTTCCCATTAAACTGTTGGCTGGACAGTGGAACAAATTGGCTAAAAAGTTTACCTCATCCCTTGCACAGCATCACCATCTCTTCTTTTCTCTCTCTATCTCTGACTATACATTACTCTCAGTCAAAATTATGTTTGCTTCAGCCCTTTCCTGTTGTAGAATTGACGTAATTACCTCAGGGACTAAACAAACTCAAAAACCTCTTCTAACTACCTGGTTGGTTTCCTGTGCTCCGTCACTTGGATCCAGACACAAAAGGTCTTTAATCCTTTAGGGGGGAAGGAAAATCCTGGGGGAGGGGAAAGAGTACTTTGATTTGAATTATTACCCCTTTTTATGGAAAAAATTAGTCTCATTATAATTGTATCCAGACCCCATGATAATAATCAGGCACAAAGGCACACAGAACTATCCAACCTCAAAACTAACCTCACACCACTTAAATATACTCAGGACCTTACATCTATCTGAATCATAGAGATCGAGGCTGCTATTTTAGAATCTTGCCCAAGTTGACTACCATACTTCATCTAACTGCCAAACCTTCTGAACAACCCACAGAACTGTTTCACAGCATGTTTATAATCTCCATTGAAACAGAGGAGAAAGAAAGCAGAGAAAGAAAAAAAAAACTTGCATTTATATAGCGTCTTTCATGACCTCAGGATGTCCAAAGCACTTCACAGCCAATGAATTACTTTTAAAGTGCAGACACTGTTTAATGTCCAGAAATGCAGCAGTCAATTTGCACATAGCAAGGTTCCACAAACATCAGTGAGATAAATGACCAGATAATCTGTTCTAGTGATGTTGGTTGAGGGATAAATGTTGGTCAGAACAGCAGGAGCACTTCTCTTCTCTTCTTCAATTAGTGGCACAGGATCTTATGTCCATCTGAAAGGGCAGACAGGGCACCTGTTTAACATCTCATCTGAAAGACGGCACCACCGACAATGCAGCACGATCTCAGTACTGCACTGAAGTGTCAGCCTAGGTTAGATACTCAAGTTTATGGAGTAGGGCTTGAACCTACGACCTTCCGACTATGAGGCAAGGGCACTATTAATGGCACCTTAAAAAGGTGTAATATAATTCAGATTCTGTATATGATGGATATTAATTATCGAAAATAAACCATCTTATGATATAGAAAAGATCACTTATGGCTTGATGTCACTTATTTTCTGTAATAATTTGTTCCCAGTCATATATCGCCCACACACTGTTGTGCAGCCTTGTTATTCATATGATTGGAAAATTCATACTAACAAGTATAATTCCTTCTTAAAGAACATCTTATTAATGCAGTAGTATTGGCTAACCTCCACTGAAATCTCTGAATCCTTTAATTTTCAATAATGGAGCTTACAAAAAACTGTTTAAACAATTCTTCAGCAAATGACTTATGGCTAACCTATAATAAAAGGCACTGAAATTCAGTTTTAATGGGGTAATCTTTGGTTGTTTATTAATTTGCAAATATCCAGATTACGCTTTAACATGTGGTGAAACATACGCCCAGAATTTGCTGCCAAAATAACGGCAAATTTAATGGCGCTCGCCGTTATTAAGGTGTAAATCATCCAGCAACTTGTGGCGAGGAAGAGATACCCCGTGACTTGCGAATCGTCACAAGTTGCTGGACGATTTGCACCTCCCTGTGCGTTTGGTTAATTTGCTGCATTTGCACATTAATTGCCCATTAAACTCACCGCAGAAAGTTAGGGCTGGTACGTACCTTTTTAATGAACAGATTTATATTCTTGCAATTCCAATCAACCTCTCCAACCCAGAAAGGAAACAATTTAAACTGTGGAATTCTGCCCACCATACTGGGGGCTTAATAGGCCAGTTAGCACCTGAAAAATGAGTGACCAAATTTACAGACCTAGGAGTTTCTAAAGATAGTTAAAGTTGGGGGCACGAAGGGTGAAAGAGGTGAAAAGACCTTTACAAAAAGAGACAGGAAAAAGGAAGTGCGCAGATGAGCATTCCAAGCTGATTTTATGAACTTCCTAACAGTTAGCTGAAGAGCATCATTATCAGAGTCAGCAACCAAAGAAGCGGTTTATAAGAGGAAGAAAATAAAGGGGAAAAAATATTTAAACACATGAACGAACACACACACACACACACACACACACACCTCCAATTAATGAATACAAACCACTTCAATAAAGATTTTTACTACTTAAATCGGGACTTTACATCTCAAAAGTGTTCATTCCAAATGGGCAGTACAGGCACTAATAATGGTAACATACTACCAAGTGACTGAATCCCCGTCTTCTCCCTCACCCCACTCCACTGCATCATACTAAAAAAAAATGCTGGACAAGAGGTTCTGTTAGATGTTAAGAACATAGTCTTTAGTTTGATGCATTATGGGGGCTAACAAAAGCCTTTGTTGAAAAAGACACTTTGAACAACAGTCAGTCACATTACCACTAACATTTTCCAAGATAAATGAGTAATGATGCTGAGGATAGCAGACTGACAGGGTGCACTTTACATGTAGTTTAATTTTATTTATAATTCATTCAGGGCAAACACAACCTCAGAAACCTCATACATCTATTCCTACTTAACATATTCCAATAATTAAGGTTATAAAAGTATGGAAACATGCATTTACTGGGGCACTGCTCTATGGAGTCCTATTAAGAAATAATTTGCTATAATAAATCTGAATTTTCTCCCCCTGTACAACATCAACATTTGCATGTAAGGTTATATCAGCTCCATTCTAAGTTTAGAACCATGTCATCCTTTTTAAGAGCATAAGAAATAGGAGCAGGAGAAGGCCATACGGCCCCTCAAGCCTGCTCCGCCATTCAATAAGATCATGGCTGATCTTCTACCTCAACTCCATTTTCCCACCTGATCCCCACATCCCTTGATTCTCCTAGAGTCCAAAAATCAAATAAGAACAAAAATTTTGCAATTTAAAATTTTGAGGTACAATTTCAGTCAAGTACTTTGATACATTTTCATGTTTGCACTCTTATTTTCTCCTGTCTTTTAAATCCCTCGCTAACTGGGTGGGTCAATGCTATGCTCCTATGCCTCTGCTTTGTAACTTGCCACTGGGAGGTGAATGACAGCTGGGAGGTTTACTCCTTCTGTGGGAAAGATCCTCCTGTTAGCGTTGGGAACTTAGTGTTAAGTGAAACCAGATGTCGAAATCCATGTCCTACTACTCCTGCTTTTAAAATGCTGGCAGCCCTATCTACAAGGCAAATTTACCTGTAGGAATGGAGGAAACCATAATTAAAGTTTTCATGAATTTAAATATACTGTATCTAGAAAGATAAGTTATATTGTTGAACATTATCAGACTTCATTCAAAGATTTTCTAAAAGGTATAATGAATTACACACCACAGCATCTATTATAAAATTAAATATGAGCCATCTGTAATTTTCTTCTTTCTAAATCGAGAACGTTTTTACATCAAAACTTACACAATCATTTATCATGGCTATAAAATGTCCATTGAGGGAACTAGAGCTCTCTGCATCCATGGTAGATTTAATTTTGCCAATTGAATTACAACACTTGATTTTCATACTTTGATTCCATTATCTCCTAAGGGATGGACAGGCTGAAAAACATGGACACTAGGTGCTGACACATGGCTCTGCGGTGAAATGTGAACCCTCGAGAGTCAGCTTCCGGAATTCATAAATTAGTTGTCTGAATTAAATTGCTCTTCTGTAATACCTGGAATCTAAGACCCAAAGCCTTCTGTTCTTGTTGCTGGAAGTTTGTAATGTAAGCAGTGACCTTCAAGTGGTTTCTGGTGTTACAACATTCAGGCTGGACTGAAAAATTCTACTCACCAACCAGTCAGGGACATGGTCATCTCTATCTGTGTCAAGCTGAAAAGCAATGTAACTTGCCAGCCTGCAAGTATTAGGAGTATGTTTATCTTCAACATTCAATCCTTTGTTTTTTCTTTGTTTATCTAATGGCCCAGAATTTGCTGTAGCAGGGCAACGAAGAGCGTCCGCTTTTAGTTAGACTTGCGCTTGCCCCTTCAATCTTGATGATATTTTGTGCCTCAAGTTGCTAGAAGCGGGAGATGGAAACTCATCTCTACAGAGCATCTGGGACCTGCGTGAACAGGGCAAGCAATTGTATATCTCCTTAACCAATCAGATCGAAGGATTGAGAAATTAACAGCACAAGGACTGAGAAGGAGGTATAAATTAGAGTGGGTGAATTCATTGTCAAATCAGATACAGAAAGGGAATTAGAGGGAATGAAAGATTGGATTTTTAAATGTAATTTAATTTTTTTTAAATCTCCAGCAATTAAAACCTGAAGGACTAAGACTCCATACTTGTAATAGTTAATTTTCAGTGCCTGAGGGGTTGACTGGCAGCAACTTACCACGTCGCTAAAAGCGAATTTAGACTTGAAATGGCTTTCTGCGATGACTTTAATTCATATATACTGCGCAAATACACCAACTTCACGCCATTCGATGCATGTCAATGGTGAGGCAGAGAGCGAGATGCCATTTTTGCGAAACTAACAGCGGAGCAGCACATCTCGGACAGCAACTTTTGGATTCCCATGTTTAACTGCACATTTGCCCCTTGCCTGAAGTTGCCGTAGCTTTTTCACATAAATAACAGTGAGCGCCATTAGCCTCACCGTTATTTTGACAGCAAACTCTGGACCAATATATCCTTCTTTGTTTTTTGTTCTAACTCTTGCTAGTTTCTTGACCATACCAAGGTACAGTTTATTCCTTCTTGAATGTATCTGCTCTCAATACAACTTAAATGAGTGAAAAGTCAAATCGGGTGAATTTTTTAAAACTTCTACTCGTCCAATGAAGAATAATTTGTAAACCCATTCTCCACCACTGAATTCCAGATAAATCACTGAAGTTCCAAAGAGATACTGTAACATTCATTTCTCAAGAATATACCATCTCAGTACACTAAGTTTCTTTAACAAAATGAAGTCTTTACTCGCCAAGAATGAATCAAACATTTCCCCTGACGTTCAAAAAGGATGGCTGAATATGAAAGGCATATTGTACACAACAGTGTCTGCACTATTTAGACACTGTCATCATGTGGCAACAGTAAATAATTGAAACAAGTTCTGTTTTATAAAGAAGTTATTTCTCTGAGGTACAGAAAATATGCAGTTATCATTGATTGATGCCAGCGAGCACATAAGTTTCAGTGTGATTTAATTTAATCAGTGTTCTTGGACCAACACTTACCTTTCCTCTCGTATGTATGGAGTCAGGAACCGAGAAGAGTCATCTTCATGGCTGTTTTGTTGACTGCTTTGCTGGCTAATGAAGATTGAAAAAGAATCATTATTAGATCAGAGATACTGCGAGTAACAGTACTTTAAGTTTAGTACCATTAACATTTTATTCGTCAAACTTGCTTTTTCTCTCTTTGTCATCATCCTCGCCCACCCCCCCACCACCGCCACCACCACCACCCCCCCCTCCACCACCACCCCCCCCACCCTCCCACCACCACCACCACCCCCCCCACCCTCCCACCACCACCACCACCCCCACCCACCCTCCCAACCACCACCACCACCACCCCCCCCCACCCTCCCAACCACCACCACCACCACCCCCCCCCCACCCTCCCACCACCACCACCACCACCCCCCCCCCCACCCTCCCACCACCACCCCCCCCCCCCCACCACCACCACCACCACCCCCCCCCCACCCTCCCACCACCACCCCCCCCCCCCCACCACCACCCCCCCCCCCCCTCCCACCACCACCCCCCCCCCCCCACCACCACCACCCCCCTCCCCCCTCCCACCACCACCCCCCTCCCACCACCACCCCCCTCCCACCACCACCCCCCTCCCACCACCACCCCCCTCCCACCACCACCCCCCTCCCACCACCACCCCCCTCCCACCACCACCCCCACCACCACCCCCACCCCACCACCACCCCCACCACCACCCCCACCACCACCCTCCCACCACCACCCTCCCACCACCACCACCCCCCCCACCCTCCCACCACCACCACCCCCCCCCTCCCTCCCACCCTCCCACCACCACCCCCCCCCCCACCCTCCCACCACCACCACCCCCCCCCTCCCTCCCACCCTCCCACCACCACCCCCCCCCCCACCCTCCCACCCTCCCACCACCACCCCCCCCCCCACCCTCCCACCACCACCACCCCCCCCCTCCCTCCCACCACCACCACCCTCCCCCCACCACCACCACCCTCCCCCCACCACCACCACCCTCCCCCCACCACCACCACCACCACCACCACCATCTTCCCCCCACCACCACCATCTTCAACCTCTCCCCACCTCCAACAAAATAATCAAATGGACTGGTAGTGAGGATAAAAGCTCTAATTTAACTGAGGTGACATCGCAAATAGCTAGGCTTAGCACAAACTATTTAAAGCCATCATCTGTGTCCCAAAATTAAATGACTGTAATGTTACTCATTCATAATTGTACATTTTCTTTCAGATACCTATCATTAATCCCTAGTATTTGGTAATACTGAAGTCAAATTTGGTGGAAGTCTGTGCACCACTGTTTTAATATGGTGGATCATTTAATAAGCAATTTATTAAACTGATAGCCAGGTTATATTGGTATGGACATTCTTGTAATTGAACAGTCTACCTGTCAATTGTGATGCACTTATTGCTTCACCAGAGTGTATAAAAAAGGAACATATGGGAAATTCAAAGCTAGAATATATTGGATCAGTAGCACTACCTATATGTTATACTTGGAAATTTTCTACTATGTTTGACTACAATTTGCACACCATCATCTAGCCAGATGTAGCCAACTGGATTCATGATTTTCTTTCAGACACTTATAAGTAGCTTTTTAATTTTAGGCGTTTTTTATGCCAAAAGTCTGTTGGTATAAAAGTAACTATATAGTCTGAAAATTCATGCTTGTTGTATGTTCACTTTTCTATAAAGTCCACAAGATGGTCACTATGAAAGTTTCCACTAGATGTCAGCATTGGCCATTAACAAGTTTACCATGAATGACAGAATTTCTCCTTTCTGATTTAAAAATGTACATGTGATTTTATTTTCTATTTGTGCTGTGATTTCTGGAAATACCATTGAGTAAAATAAACTTTGTTTTGGAGCAGGTTTACTTCTACCCAGGACACTCATCCATTCCCCATCTACATTCTGCCTACTCTCAATTAAGCACACTCAGTTATCGTAACTTAAAAAATATATATTCTCCTCTGGACAGGATTCTAGCTACATGACAATACAGTAGAATCCTGTTATAATGATAACTGTTTTAGTGATCAGTTCCTCATAATGATCAACATCTGCTTTCCAAAATCACAACCCTTCTGATGCGACTATTGCAGCCATTTATTGTAATCAATGCATTTTAGTTGTACTCAACACTTTAGTGGCATTTCTCCTTTGTTAAAAGAAAATTGCCTCAGTTGTAACATTGCTAATCTGCACCATCTAGACCATGAATGGGTAATGACATTCCTAATGGGCTACTAATTTAACTGGATATAACTATCAACAATCTTGCTTTCTGCTCATCAGCACTTTCAACAGCTGAGCATTGCTCCACTCAGAATGTTGATTTTGGGTTGAGAGCAAAAACTGACAATGCTGGAAACAATCCTTGGTCAGGCAGCCTCTGTGGGGGGGGAACAGAACTGTTAATGGGCTGGATCTTGCTGGAGTGGGGCATCTCGCAGCACGCGCCGTTAACTAGACTTTCTTCTGCATACTTCAGGTTGAAATCTTTTTTACCCGTACCTTGCTGGAAGTTCGAGCAGATAACGGGGAATCTGGGACCTTAGTGAACAGCAAGTCCAACACTGTATCTCCTTAAGCGATGAGATTTAAGGATTGAAAAAGAAACAGGTATGACGGAGAAGGAGGGTGAATTAGAATCAAATCAGGTATCGAAAGAGAGGAATAGAAAGATTAGATTGAGAGCGAGCGAGAAAAAAGGGACAGAAAAGTAAGAAAAACATTTTAAAATGTGAGATTTGACATTTTTAAAATCTCTACATGTAGGAGTGAGATTGAACCATTTAAATCATTCCCCTTCTGGGCCAGAGAGGTTGATTGGCATTACATTAACAATTATCACATTGTTAAAAGGATACTTACGCTCTTAATTACCAGACTTAACTTTCTGCAGCGAGCTTAATGGGCAATTAATGTACAAATCCAACAAATTCTTAAAAACACCGGGGAGGCTAAGGGTGAGATGCCGTTTGTGCGAAGCAAAGAGTGGAGCAGCGTAAATCGACCAGCAAGTTCTGCAGATTCGCATCTTATGGCCTATCTCTCAATCCCCTGAACTTGCTGGCCGATTTGCACGAAGACTGAGAAACTGGTGGCATCATCAGAGCAATGTGATTTGTAGCATAATTAATGAAATTCTCCAGATCAGGGTGAGAGCAGGAAGCAGCATCAACAGAGTCATTAGTGTAATGGAAAAAGAGGTCAAGGGACCTGGGTAGGACTGGAACAATGAGTGTTCAATGTATTCTACAAAGAGACAAGGATAGCTAGAGCCCGAGGAGCTTCCGTTTTGAAGAAGAGTCTCCAGCTAAAACATTGGGCCGGATCTTGCTGGAAAAACAACAGTGCACATTATTTTTTTTTATTAATTTTGCTTCAAATTTCCTCCCCTCCTTCGTAGGGATGTCCACTGATATTTATTATAAGATGAATGTCGCCCGTTACTACTTGGATTATACTTCTTCCCACCCCACTTCCTGTAAGGACTCTCTTCCTTTCTTCCAGTTTCTCGGTCTCCATCGCATTGCTCTGATGTTACCACCTGCCGCACCAGGGATTCCGAAATGCCCTCCTTTTGTCTCAGCTGAGAATTGCCCCTCTGCCGTGGTAATAGGACCCTCAAATGCGTCCGTCCCATTTTCCATGCTTCTGCCCTCACAGTCCCCCCAATGCCCCAAGCTCCCAAAATGGTCCCCCTTGTTCTCACCTTCCACCCTACCAGCTTCTACATTTGACAGATCACCTTCTGCCATTTCTATCAACAAACACATCTTCTCATCAACTCCAAATTCATTTCAACGATATTTGCTCATTTTAACCATATTTGCTTATTTTTGACAATAGTGTTGGTTTGGCCCACTTGGTAATACATTCACATCTACGTCAGAAGATAACAGGTTCAAACCCACTCCAAGATCTAATCTAGGCTGATTCTTCAATGCAGTACATTGTCAGAGGTGCCATCTTTCAGATGAGACATTAAACTGAGGCTCTGTCTCCCTGCCCATTCAGTTGGATCCCATAATACTATCCGAAGAGCAAGGAGTTCTCCTGGTGTCCTGGCCAACATTCATCTCTCACTCAACACCACCAAAATAAATTAATAGGTCATTGATCTAATTTGCTGTTTGTGGGACCTTTATATGCACAAATTGGTTGCTGTATTTGCCTACATAAAAACGGTGACCGTACTTCAAAAAAAGTAATTTATCGGCTGTGATGCATTTTGAAATATCAAATTCTTTTTTCACAGCTATAGCAAGTACCTCATGTTTCTTAGCAGCTGCATAAAGGAGGCGGCTGTGAGCAGGCTGCTCATCCTCTTGGAACTAGAGACACAAGTCGAGGTGGACCTATGGCAAGATGCAAAGATAATCTACAATATACCTTCCTGCACTCATACACTACAGCACTATATCAGCACATCACATTAACTATTCATCAAGTAAAGCAGATTAAGTTTATGTGGAATTTCCTGCCTAAAGGAATTGTAAAGGCAAAACCACTAAAGATGTTTAAAATGAGCCAGGATGCTTTAATCAGAGTTAGATACTAGAGAAATGAGCTTTGATAGATTGAATGGCCATTTCTCTTCATCAGTTTCTCTCACATTTTTACAGCTTTACCTTTGGATTGATTAGCGAGAGTGGTACAGCTCAATAGTAAATGTGGAATTTATCTCACAAGGGAGCAGCACTAAAGTCAAATGTCCAAATAGAAACTTTAGGTAGGAGTCAGTTTAAAATTTCTAGCTGTGTATTTGTTATGCTCTGTATATTACAAGATTAGGTACAATTATTAACTTCGTATATGTGAACATATTCCTAAGCCCAATACCAACATATTCCAAATTGAGTTTGTTTCTGAGGTGATTTGAAAAGATATTAATTTTGACAATGCTAAAATGATTGGATAAATACTTAAAGGGGAAAAATTTGCAGGGCTATGGGGAAAAAAGCAGGGGCGTGGGACTAATTGGATAGCTCTTTCAAAGAGCCGGCACAGGCAAGATGGGCTGAATGGCCTCCTTCTATGCTGTACCATTCTATGATTTTATGACAAAGCTAAGAATTCAGACCACCATGTTTCCAACAGTCCAAGTTAATTTGCAGTCAACCTGCTGAGGAATTAATTGCAAATGATTTCAGTGTACTAGTAATACTTTTTGCTCTAATGTCAACCCTGTTGTTTAGCCCAATTAACTACATAAATTTTTACAGAGTCAATGCTATCTTATTACTAAATAGGCCCCGCTAATACTTCGTTTTAACTGTTCCATAACTATGGGAGAATAAAAATGTGTAATTAAATTTGCTCTATGTTTGCTATTATAAAACAAAGTATTTCAACTTTATGATAAAATAGGTCACCCTGATTGGCACAATTGAAAACATGGCTCAAAATAGTGCAGAAAGCATTCATTGTAAGATATTGGTCTGTGGTTGCAATTTACTTAAATGACTAGTAGGCTTTTTGGTGACACATAAACTAGGTCCAAAAAAATAACTGCCAGTAACAGGAGATAGGAGAAGCATTTCCTCTTCATGAAGGTGCAGTGGCAAAACAAGACAAGGATCTAACTTCTTCTCAGACTACAATCAGTCCCATGAGATGATCAAACAATCGCATGCCCTTTTGGAACAATTAAACCATTCTATCTACTTACTGCTTACTAAAAAAATTTGCAAATTTACTGTATAGTGGGGTGTAATATAATCCAGAGCTTCCAGCTGCGATACATTGTGCCTCACTCATTCTGTAACAAGGTTACATTCTTGTTACACCCAACAAAATGCCAATAGGTATAACACTCCTGTGACCTCCACCATCTAGAAGGACAAGGGCAGCAGGTGCACGGGAACACCATCACCTCCAAGTTGCCCTTCAAGTCACACAACATCCCGACTTGGACACATATCGCCGTTCCTTCATCATCACTGAGTCAAAATCCTGAAACTCCCTACCTAACAGCATTGTGGGAGCACCTTCACCACATGGACTACAGCAGTGCAAGAAAAAAGCTCAGCGTCACCTTCTCAAGGACAACTAGGGATACCCACATCCCGAGAGTGTATAAAAAAATTGAAAAGATTTGCCAAAACAGTTTGTCATGAAGAAGTGAAAACCCCATTGTTTTCACGTGTGAGAGAAGTACAGACTTCCTTACATGCTCAATGTGATGCAATGATGTTGGTGACTGAAAATATCATTCTTGTGGTGCAATTATCCAATTGTGCATTTAAAAAAACAGCTAAGTAAAGATCAGTTTAATTTTGTGGCCGTCTAACACAGCTGAAAATATATGTACGAGATTTCATCCCTGACCAAAATATTTCCATATAGCTTTAAGCATCCAATGTGCAACCAAAAGGTAACTGTTACACTGTCTACTAAATAATTTCATAGCTAGTCATTGCTTAGAGTTGACATATATGGAGAAAACACCAACCTTCTAAACTTAGAAGCACAACCACTGCTTCCAAACTGAAGTGTTGACTGAGGGAGTACTGACCTTGATCAGTGTTTGGGAGAAATGTCCCTACACAGAGCAAATATTAAGCAGCACTTGCCTAATTCCTGGAGAGATCTGGGAGCCCTGTTGTTGCCAGCTACTCACAAAGAGGTAGTTGCATTTGCTTTTTTACTTAAAGCTAGAAAAAGTCCTAGATGATAGAGTGCCTACAGAGTGAATTTAAAAAGCTTTCAGGAAAAAAAATAATCTACATATGATAAGAAAAAATAGCTGTGAGCTGGCTACAAAACATTTCTGGACACACACTTACATGCACACAGTGCAGATAGATACCACTTTCCATTACTCTCATTTTCGAAAGGAATGCAGAGGCGGGTGCCAGCAAAACAGCTAACAGTCTGACGAAAATCCAGAGTTTGTAGGTTACTGAAGTGACAACAGTGTCTGAAGATGTGCTGCAACACAAAGCTTTTGTGGGGGTGGGAAAAGATTCAGTATTAATGCAAAGCCTTTTTTTAAAATCAAGGAAAACATTATTGAACACTTAAAAAAGGACAGTTCTGATAGTTCCAAAAGAATACTATATATTATCAGCCCATGTAAAAAAGTATTGGGCCGGATTTTGCTGTGTGCAGTGAATGAACAGCCCCAGCCATTCGTTAGACTTGCACTTGCCCATAGACTTTCTATGGGGATTTGCACCACAATTTGCTGTCAGACAAACATCCAAACAGCACAGTGCCCCCTACAGGGCATCTGGGAACAGTGTGAACAGGGCAAGCAATTGTGCATCTCCTTAACCAGTCAGATTGAAGAAACATTAATGAGCAGCGCAGAGTCTGGACCAGGATGTGTAAGTTAGAATAGTGAATTCAACATTTTCTGGCGAGTTTGGTCCGTATCCACGACGTCTGTACAGAACTTCACACCGTTCAATACATTTGAATGGGGAGCCAGATGGTGAGATGCCGTTTACATGCAGCTTTCAGAGGGGCAACACATCTCGGACAGCAACTTCAAGATTTTCGCATTTAATTGCGCATGTGCGTCGCTGGCAGTTGCTGTGCAATTTACGCATAAATGACGGTAAGCGCGGTTAGCCTCACCGTTATTTTCACAACAAAATCTGGCCCATTGTCTCTGAATGCTTTCTGCATAAATGCTATTGTTACACTCTTTTTGTTAGTTTTTATAAAATAGCATTGCAAAACTAACAAATTAAATCTATTCAATCATGTCTGTAAATTGTATAGAGCGCAGTATATTATAGTACTGATCACAGAAGGAGACCATTCAGCCGATCATGCCTGTGCTGGTTCTTTGAAAGAGCTATCCAATTGAGCTTCCCTGCTCTTCTCTCATAGCCCTGCAAATTTCCCCTTTTCCAAGTATATATCCAATTCCATTTTGAAGGCTATTATTGAATCTGCTTCCACGACCCTTTCAGGCAGTGCATTCCAACAAATGATGCTATCTTGCAAATTCATCATCTTTGTCAGCATGGTATTAATCTTTTATGCACATAACACTGCTTCCACGGCATTTAATGAGCCCAAGGCATAACAGTTAAACATAAACTTCAACTTAATTTAACAAAAATAAGCCAGACGAGGAGGTGCATTCACACTATAACTCAAGCATCAATGCAAAGTGGTTCTGCTTTTGTGCCAGCACTGCAGTTGTAGTGTAGATGCAGCTGAATCTGGTGGCAGGGCCCAATCTGACACTATGGTGAAGGGGGGGTCTCACTATGTACTAGAGTTAGTTTGGACCTTCATGCCTGATTTACACTCCCAAGTTCAGCGTCAGGGCGAAGTGATTTTAGCTTTGCACCAACACTAAACTCTCAAACAGATATGCCACTTTGGATGCTGTTGGGGGGGATGACTTATCAGGGGAAGGCAGCAGCAGCCAACTTCCTGGCACCACGGGTAGCTCTGCTGCACAGGCTGGGAGGAAAAAGAGTGGCAGAGCTATAGTGATAGGGGACTCAATTGTAAGGGGAATAGACAGGCGTTTCTGCGGCCACAACCGAGACTCCAGGATGGTGTGTTGCCTCCCTGGTGCAAGGATCAAGGATGTCTCGGAGCGGCTACAGAACATTTTGGAGGGGGAGGGCGAACAGCCAGCTGTCGTGGTGCACATAGGCACCAACGATATAGGTAAAAAAGGGGATGAGGTCCTAAAAGCAGAATATAGGGAGTTAGGAGGTAAATTAAAAAATAGGACCTCAAAGGTAGTAATCTCAGGATTGCTGCCAGTGCCACGTGCTAGTCAGAGTAGAAATAGGAGGATATTTCAAATGAATACGTGGCTAGAGGAATGGTGCAAGGGGGAGGGATTCAAATTCCTGGGACACTGGAAACGGTTCTGGGGGAGGTGGGACCAGTACAAACCGGATGGTCTGCACCTGGGCAGGGCCGGGACCGCTGTCCTAGGAGGAGTGTTTGCTAGTGCTGTTGGGGAGGGTTTAAACTAAAGTGGCAGGGGGTTGGGAACCTGAGCAGGGAGAGAGAGGAAAGCATAACAGGAAGGGACAGAAGGTATGGAGTAATAGGTAAAGTGTTAAAAAAGGAAAAAGCAGGAACTAAGCGTCACAAAACAGATTTGAAAGTTCTTTATCTGAATGCACGTAGCATTCGTAATAAAATGGACGAGTTAACGGCACAAATAACTACGTATGGGTATGATCTTGTGGCCATTACAGAAACATGGCTGCAGGGTGACAACGACTGGGAATTAAATATGCCAGGGTATTTAACAATCAGGAAGGACAGGCAGGAAGGAAGGGGAGGTGGGGTGGCTATGTTAATAAAGGAAGGAATCACTGTAATACAGAGAAATGATATTGGGACAAAGCATCAAGATAATGAAACAGTTTGGGTGGAGATAAGGAATAATAAGGGAAAAAAAAACATTAGTGGGCGTAGTATATAGGCCTCCTAATAGTTGCAACTCTGCTGGAAGAAGTATTAATCAGGAGATAGTCGGGGCATGTAATAAGGGAACAGCCATAATTATGGGGGATTTTAATTATCATATTAACTGGACAAATCAAATTGGGCAGAGCAGCCTTGAGGACGAGTTCATTGAGTGCATCAGGGATGGATTTCTTGAGCAGTATGTAACTGATCCTACAAGGGGGCAGGCAACCTTGGACCTGGTCCTGTGTAATGAGTCAGGATTAATTAATAATGTCCTAGTTAAGGATCCCCTTGGAACGAGCGACCACAACATGGTTGAATTCCATATCCAATTAGAGGGTGAGAAGGTTGATTCTCAAACAAGCGTACTGAGCTTGAATAAAGGAGACTATGATGGTATGAGAGCGGAATTGATTAAAGTGGACTGGGAAAATAGATTAAAGGGTAAGACGGTACATGAGCAGTGGTGTTCATTTAGGGAGTTATTTTACAACTTTCAAAATAAATATATTCCACTGAGGAAAAAAGGGTGTAAAAGAAATGACAGCCATCCGTGGCTAAGTAAAGAAATCAAGGATAGTATCCGACTAAAAACAAGGACATATAAGGTAGCCAAACTTAGTGGGAGGATAGAAGATTGGGAATTCTTCAAAAGACAGCAAAAGGTAACTAAAGGATTGATTAAGAAAGGGAAGTTAGATTATGAAAAGAAATTAGCAAAAAATATAAAAACAGATAGCAAGAGTTTCTATAGTTATATAAAAAGAAAAAGGGTGGCTAAGGCAAACATAGGTCCCTTAGAGGATGAGACCGGGAAATTAATGGTGGGAAACATGGAGATGGCAAAAATGCTGAACAAATATTTTGTTTCAGTCTTTACAGTAGAGGACACTAAGAATATCCCAACACTGGACAAACAGGGGACTCTCGGGGGGGAGGAGCTAAATACGATTAAAATCACTCAGGAGATGGTACTCAGTAAAATAATGGGACTCAAGGCGGATAAATCCCCTGGACCTGATGGCTTCCATCCTAGGGTCTTGAGGGAAGTGGCAGTAGGGATTGTGGATGCTTTGGTGATAGTTTTCCAAAATTCCCTGGACTCAGGAGAGGTCCCGGCAGATTGGAAAACTGCTAATGTAACACCGTTATTTAAAAAGGGTAGTAGGCAGAAGGCTGGAAATTATAGGCCAGTTAGCTTAACATCTGTGGTGGGTAAAATTTTGGAGTCTATTATTAAGGAGACAGTAACGGAACATTTAGATAAGCATAATTTAATAGGACAAAGTCAGCATGGCTTTATGAAGGGGAAGTCATGTCTGACAAATTTGCTTGAGTTCTTCGAGGATATAACGTATAGGGTGGATAAAGGGGAACCAGTGGACATAGTGTATTTAGACTTTAAGAAGGCATTCGACAAGGTGCCACATAAAAGATTATTACTTAAGATAAAAAATCACGGGATTGGGGGTAATATTCTGGCATGGGTGGAGGATTGGTTATCGAACAGGAAGCAGAGAGTTGGGATAAATGGTTCATTTTCGGACTGGCAACCAGTAACCAGTGGTGTTCCACAGGGGTCGGTGCTGGGTCCCCAACTCTTTACAATCTATATTAACGATTTGGAGGAGGGGACCGAGTGCAACATATCAAAATTTGCAGATGATACAAAGATGGGAGGGAAAGTAGAGAGTGAGGAGGACATAAAAAACCTGCAAGGGGATATAGACAGGCTGGGTGAGTGGGCGGAGATTTGGCAGATGCAATATAATATTGGAAAATGTGAGGTTATGCACTTTGGCAGGAAAAATCAGAGAGCAAGTTATTTTCTTAATGGCGAGAGACTGGAAAGTACTGCAGTACAAAGGGATCTGGGGGTCCTAGTGCAAGAAAATCAAAAAGTTGGTATGCAGGTGCAGCAGGTGATCAAGAAAGCCAACGGAATGTTGGCTTTTATTGCTAGGGGGATAGAATATAAAAACAAGGAGGTATTGCTGCAGTTATATAAGGTATTGGTGAGACCGCACCTGGAATACTGCATACAGTTTTGGTCTCCATACTTAAGAAAAGACATACTTGCTCTCGAGGCAGTACAAAGAAGGTTCACTCAGTTAATCCCGGGGATGAGGGGGCGGACATATGAGGAGAGGTTGAGTAGATTGGGACTCTACTCATTGGAGTTCAGAAGAATGAGAGACGATCTTATTGAAACATATAAGATTGTGAAGGGTCTTGATCGGGTGGATGCAGTAAGGATGTTCCCAAAGATGGGTGAAACTAGAACTAGGGGGCATAATCTTAGAATAAGGGGCTGCTCTTTCAAAACTGAGATGAGGAGAAACTTCTTCACTCAGAGGGTGGTAGGTCTGTGGAATTTGCTGCCCCAGGAAGCTGTGGAAGCTACATCATTAGATAAATTTAAAACAGAAATAGACAGTTTCCTAGAAGTAAAGGGAATTAGGGGTTATGGGGAGCGGGCAGGAAATTGGACATGAAGCTGAGTTCGGATCGGTCAATGCCCTGTGGGTGGCGGAGAGGGCCCAGGGGCTATGTGGCCGGGTCCTGCTCCGACTTCTTGTGTTCTTTAGATTTGTGGTTGGGATCAGATCAGCCATGATCTTATTGAATGGCGGAGCAGGCTCGAGGGGCCGATTGGCCTACTCCTGCTCCAATTTCTTATGTTCTTATGTTCTTATGGAGCGTGAATGCACCATTAGAAACAAATATTTGAAAGTCAATCTAATATAACAATTCAAACTACAGGTTCTGCCAACATTAGTAAAGCATTCTGGACATCATCAGAAACACCTCATTGAGTTACTCACTGCCAATCGTCCATTACCCTGCAGACACTCAATGTTCAAAATAATTTATTTAAAGAGGGTGACCACAATTTTCTGAAAGGAATCTAATGAATGTGACAATATTTTGAACAAAATAAACAGGGATACTTTAGGCAAGTCAGATTAAAAGCATTAAAACATTTAGCTTATTGCAGTAAGGAAAGTAAAAATTAGTACTTATGAGAACCAATTGAAATCTATCTGGAGTGAACTACATACGCACCCACATAAATAGTGAGAAAGGGCATCAGGCTCATCAATGTTCACTCTATCCATTCGACAGTGCAATCTTGTGCACTGCCTTTCCCAGTATATTTTTTCACATTATCCGCTATAGATGAAGAGGGGTGGGAGGAGGCTCGTGTGCAGCATAAACACCGGCAAGGACCAGTTGGGCCAAATGGTCTGTTTCTCTGTTGTATATTCTATGTAATTCTATGTGTTAAAGGAATTTTTGCTATAATTTTAATAATTACATTTGTGAAATTATAGCCATGCCTAAGATTATCCAAATTAATGGTGGACATTTTCCAAAAAACAAATATTATGGCACAAGAAAGAGTAAACATATTTAATGAGAAGAAAAACAGTCTGGATATTATATTGGATAAGACACTGTCCCTTTCATTTATAGGACGTGTTTTTGAATCCAGCCAGACTAATGGATTGGAAGTTTTCTTCCTACTGCTTATTAGATTGCCAAATGATGACACAAACTTGAAACGGTCAATTACTTAACATAAACTAGCAATCTTCCTCAGACCACAATGGCGGGTGTGAGAAACAGAAAAAGTCACACTGGTGCAGTCGAGTGTGTTCTTCCGATTTTGTAGTTAAGGTATTGTCATGGCAGAATACACAAGAACATAATAGGAGCAGGAGTAGGCCATACGGCCCTTCGAGCCTGCTCCGCCTTTCAATAAGATCATGGCTGATCTTTGACCTCAACTCCATCTTTCCTGCCCGATCCCCACATCCCACGATACCCCTAGATTCCAAAAATCCAATTATCTCAGCCTTCAACATATTTAACGACTCAGCATCCACAGCCCTCTGGGTTAGAGAATTCCAAAGATTCACAACCTTCTGTGTGAAGAAATTCCTCCTCATCTCAGGCTTAAATGGCCGACCCCTTATCCCGAGACTATGCCTTCTAGTTCTAGACTCCCCAGCCATGGGAAACAACCTCTCAGCATCTACCCATAGTAGGAATTTTACTGTGCATCTGGCTATGTTATTCCTGACCTTGGATTGCTCGGTGCAACCCGAAAAAGTGTCCATTCCCCAGCATTGGTTTTTGTAGTCTGAATGAGCTGGATGATCTGGAAGTTATTTTCAAAAATTTTGAACAGAGGTCATGTACTTCCCATGATGGTGGGGAAATCAGAAGGAGGTCATACTAGGTCATCCTCTGATACATATCCTAGCACTTGGTTCAGAATTGGAACGGCAAAGGCCTGAGATCGGGTCATCTGCTTGGCTATAGTTAGTACATGGTGAGAGAGAGATGAGGGTGGGGAGGAGAGAGAAAGTAAATAGGAGAAAAGAACTTCCCCCAAAAAATACCATATAACAATCTTACTTGGAAAGGGTTAACCCTTTCCTACCCCAAAATATAAGAATTTCAATTATTTTCAGTGGAAATTCAAAGTTGTTCTGGGGTGCTGTGAATAGGAATTAATTCAGTATTAGTCAAATAACTTTTGCACCACTTGCAGTCACCATACTGGGCAGTAGTGTTGCCAAGCTATCCTGTAGAGAAGTTGTTTGGAAATTGCAGTGAATTAAATAACATTAAGGTTGCTTGTAGGTTGTGGAATCATGTAGATTAGTGAATGGACAACCATAAACTGAAGGGCTAATTTTCCAAAATGTAGAAAATGTAATGCCAGCTCCTCTAAAATAACACGCGACAGGGGAAGCTGCTGAACAAAAACATAATTCTTCGAATGTTATGGAGGCCCCCGTACATGGAAAGTAGTCAAGGATTGTTACTTATTTTAGAATAACGTATTCATTAGAAGTTAACCAAGAAAAATCAAATCAAATCAAAGCTTTAAAGAAAAACTTCTATTTAATACACAGGATATGCATCCAATGTCCAGTTCCTGGCAGATTCATTTGTCATTTCAGCTGCATAATAAAATCAAGTTACCAAAATCTATTTAAGAACAGTTCTTAACTGCTTTGCAGAGATTGTAAACAGTATTTTCCTACTGGATGTTGATTTCAGAAGGTTACCCATTGTTGTCTGAAGCACAGGAACTTGGAGCTCTAGGTTTATTATCTGCCCTCTCAAGAGTGCAGGATGGGTGTTAACACGATTCTGTTTAACCACCAGTTAAAAGTTATTTTTCGTTATACTCCATTAAATAAAAGAACTCTACTGTTGACACTTCTGCTTTCCTAAGTGTTTTTGCAACTTATAGGTGACATTATAGCATCAACTGAGAACAAAAGTTAAATGCTCACAAGCAAATAATGACTTAAATCAGGACATGGAAAATATCCACATTCCATGACACACTTAAGAAAACCTGTATAGGTGAAATACACAAGCAGGGCAAAGCCAATTAGGCAACAAGCATGCTCTGAAATTAGCTGATATGGAACTTGATTGGATTTATTTCATCCCAGACATCATTGCTCTCTTGCCAGTTGAATCCACGTAGGTTATAGGTAGCTGAAATACAACTCAAAATATTCTGTTCTCCACTTAACAGCTACACTACACTCTTCATAACAAATGTAAGGAATCTTACAACACCAGGTTATAGTCCAACAGTTTTATTTGAAAATCACAAGCTTTCGGAGCTTACCTCCTTCGTCAGGTGAGTGAGTGAAAGGTTCTCAAATCGCATCGCATATATTAGGCTGGGAGACGATCACACTAATCAAAGGTGTCGTTGGTGTTCAGACAGGTTAGCCACGGAAAACATTACATCCCAGTATACTGAATACACAATGGGTCAGATTACAAAGCCAGAGAGAGAAAGAGACCCGAAAGGCAGAGAGAGAGAGAATGTCCAGTTGTATTAAAAACAGATAACTTTTTTTTCCTGCTGGTGGGGTTACGTGTAGCGTGACATGAACCCAAGATCCCGGTTGAGGCCGTCCTCATGGGTGCGGAACTTGGCTATCAATTTCTGCTCGACTATTTTGCGTTGTCGTGTGTCTCGAAGGCCGCCTTGGAGAACACTTACCCGAAGATCGGTGGCTGAATGTCCTTGACTGCTAAAGTGTTCCCCGACTGGGAGGGAACCCTCCTGTCTGGTGATTGTTGCGCGGTGTCCGTTCATCCGTTGTCGCAGTGTCTGCATGGTCTCGCCAATGTACCATGCTCCAGGGCATCCTTTCCTGCAACGTATGAGGTAGACAACGTTGGCCGAGTCACAGGAGTATGAACCATGTACCTGGTGGGTAGTGTCCTCTCGTGTGATGGTGGTATCCGTGTCGATGATCTGGCATGTCTTGCAGAGGTTGCCGTGGCAGGGTTGTGTGGTGTCGTGGACGCTGTTCTCCTGAAAGCTGGGTAATTTGCGACACTGCGACAACGGATGAACGGACACCGCGCAACAATCACCAGACAGGAGGGTTCCCTCCCAGTCGGGGAACACTTCAGCAGTCAAGGACATTCAGCCACCGATCTTCGGGTAAGTGTTCTCCAAGGCGGCCTTCGAGACACACGACAACGCAAAATAGTCGAGCAGAAATTGATAGCCAAGTTCCGCACCCATGAGGACGGCCTCAACCGGGATCTTGGGTTCATGTCACGCTACACGTAACCCCACCAGCAGGAAAAAAAAGTTATCTGTTTTTAATACAACTGGACATTCTCTCTCTCTCTGCCTTTCGGGTCTCTTTCTCTCTCTGGCTTTGTAATCTGACCCATTGTGTATTCAGTATACTGGGATGTAATGTTTTCCGTGGCTAACCTGTCTGAACACCAATGACACCTTTGATTGGTGTGATCGTCTCCCAGCCTAATATATGCGATGCGATTTGAGAACCTTTCACTCACTCACCTGACGAAGGAGGTAAGCTCCGAAAGCTTGTGATTTTCAAATAAAACTGTTGGACTATAACCTGGTGTTGTAAGATTCCTTACATTTGTCCACCCCAGTCCATCACCGGCCTCTCCACATCTTCATAACAAAAGGAAAGTCGGTTGATGTGTTCTAACTTCATTTGGAAAACCATACCAAAATATCATCTGACTTCTATTGAAAGAGCGTCATCTTCATAAAAAGCTTCTGTTTTTCTATTTCGGCGGGGGGGGGGGGGGGGGGGGGGGAAGAGAAGAGTCAAAGGTCAAAGAGCACTGCGTTATTTTTATCACAGAGATCATTAAGAGCAGGAGTGCATCAATATTTGCAGAGGTTCCCTGGGACTGCATCAATATTTGTGTTAATACTTTCAGACTATAGTGCAATATTTATTGTAGTTCATCAAAACATTAACTCTGTTTCTCTCTCCACAGATGCTGCCTGACCTGCTGAGTGTTTCCAGCATTTCCTGTTTTTATTTCGGATGTCCAGCATCCACAGTATTTTGCTTTTGTACAATATTTATTACTGTTTTCTCAAACTTTGCTTCTCTTCTCAATCTCTGTTTTATTCTTCCTGCTGTTTTCTTTTCTCTTTCTCACTCCTCTCATCCCATTTTTCTTCTTCAGAATCCCCAAGTCCCCACTGCCCCAGGCCCTGACATATTTAGCAATAAATGTCCTGTAGCAAAGAACCACCAAGATTCGTTGAGAAAATACATACGGTGCATCTTCTCAGAGAACATCAACAACCATTTTTATAGTTGCTATTGGCAGTGGGCAATCTATATATTACCCATTCGATTCTTCAGTGCTTTAATCAGTTTTTCAATCCAAAGATCCCATAAGCTATAGGCATTCCTATAGAGATGGGAACCCTACGCGTAGATTCTTGACTAGTTTGGTTTTCTTCATAGTTTCTGCACTGTTCCAATTCTTGCTATTTAAAGAGAAATCATTATCAAAAGCCAACTTCACAGTACCTCTTCATGAACCCCTGTATCTTAAAGAACTTGTGAGATTGAATAATTGCTTATGGAGATTAGGTTATTAACAAAATTTAAAGAAAATCTTGTCTCACTGTAATGTGAAATTAACATTATATAAATTTGATGCCAAATTCATGTTGCTAATGGTAGAAACTTGGCCTAAAATTCATTGTGGAGCACCAGTGAATTCAAAGCTAGTGCATTTGGATGTCTCCAGTGAGACCAACAGAATGAGGTGTCATAATGCTAGGGAAGTTCTGTACCAGCTTCAGTACAATAACAGTAGCTGATATGGCTTTCCTGAAACCTATAAAGTCATGCCTGATGCAGGTCATGACACCGCAACATCCTGATATTAATTAAAGCAGACCTTTAAATCAGACCCTTCTGGGACTCCGACACCAAACAGAGTTCAGCGTGTGCAGCTGGTGAGGCAGGCGCACACACTGGACATTCCAGTTTCCTTTGAAACTAGAAATATCTCTACGTACGCGATTGTTGTGGAACTTCTATTAGCAGATGTAACCCTGTTGCCGCAAGGAAAGCGGCTTTGTTTAATGATGTTTCACCTGCGTCACTCTTAGCAAACAGCAACACATCCCTCATTTGTATGCCTGTCATCACCGTTATGCAAATTGGATTATAATTCAACTTCTGGAAAAAAATATATAAATGATCTTAACATTTCTTTTTAATATTAAAAGTAAATTAATTCAGGAACTCATCCTTATATAGAAATGCACTTTACTGTTCAGTGATTAACAGAATCTGTTAATCACTGAACAGTAAAGTGGCCTATTGGTCTATAAACCAGGCTCCCAGTATGCACCACAGGGATACCAACCAATCAGAAATAAAGAAACATCCCATAATGTCACATTGCTATGGAAACAACCCACTATTTTCTTGAGCCAATCTGCTCTAGATCAATCCATGTGGCTTTTTTTAAAAATGGATTTTATATATCTCCACAATTCCATAATGGGATGTTATTAAGGCCCTGTTTCAACAGCACAGAATGATCTATTCAAATGCTCAACTCTGGAAATTTCTTGTGACAGACTAAAAGACAGAAACAGATATGACCAGTTTGTCAGTAATGCTCTTTAAGAGGAAACTAACAAACAAAAGTAGTGTTCTGAACTAGGTATTGATGGTATGTTCACTACAAATCGCTAGAGCTCACGTGGGACATTTAAGCTCCACACTTACAAGATAAACAGTTGATGGGTGACGACATACTTTGGCTCCTAAGCATTTTTAATGAGAAAATTCTCTACAGTTTTCAGCGGAGGCTGTATGAAGCCCATGTGGTGTGACAATTTTATTATAATCTCTAGAGTAATGATGTTCAACTATAACAAGCATCCATTATTTTACACTTCACTAAACACGATCATTAACACATGCACGGAGAATGTAATAATGCTAATGGTTTCAACAGGCTTTTGATTTGGCCGGGGTGGGGGGGGGGGGGGGGGGGGGAGGAGAAAATGAGTGGGAGGTGTGCAAGAGGAAAGGCAGAGCTGATATTAAAGCTGTAAGCTGATAAACAAAAAAATGCCAAGATACTGGAATTCTACCCTTTGATCAGAATTATGTTTGGGAATGGGGATGACCTAAAAGATTTAGTTGGGGATTTGACTCATGAACAAGCCACGAGCTTGAGTTTCAAGATATCCCTTTACTCAGGCTCACTTTCTGTAGGGGGATGCATTTAACCAGATTTTGGCTTCATCACCTCACATCTACACAACGCTCACTCTCATTGGAAGCAAAGCCCAGTGATCTTACAAACCCCACTTGGACCACAGCTCCTGCTATCTGCAATAAAACAGCAGTGACAACAGTTGAGGCAAAAGTGATCCTGACCACCCATACTTCCAAATGGAATAGTATAGACAATGCTGAAATGTCTGGAAAGGAAGGAGGAAAAAGGAAGTGGTTGCAGTGGCAATCATAGCCTTACTGTCAGGAGAGTCACTGAATACACTTCCTGACTGGCAGGACGATACAGCACCATTGGGAGATCTGAAAGTAGAGCTCCTGCCTCATGAGCTTATAAATAAAGTATAAGTAAGGGATAGGAAGCCTCTCCCAGCCGTGCTGTTTTTAACATGGAACAGCATCATTCTATTTGTGGGTGTTCTCTATCACTCTCTATCATTTACCGTCTCCTGACTCTGTCCCAGGATATGTTTCATTATCCAGTGTCAGTGACACACTTCCCAGGACTCTGTGCAATAGGGTCATTTAGACCACCCTCTACTCCCCTGGATTATGTAGACAAAGAAAATATTTCTTTGTTATACTTCTTTGTTAGTTTGCACTTTGTTCTGTTCATTTAAAAGCTCTAATCATTCATTACCTTTCATTCTGTATTTTCCCCAAAGATTTTCTACCCTTTATATTTTATTTCCTATCTTTATTTTCATGTATTTGTATTTTTTTCTTGTCCTTGCAAAATGGTTTCCTTTTTAATTTATCTCCCTTACACTAGGTTTCAAATTTTATTGATCATTTACTTAATAAGATTTTTCTTTTTAGTACCAATTGCAAAATCACATCTTTGCTGCTCTATTTCCCAATAACCCACGGTTTAAAAAAAAAGCTGACAGTACTATGAAACAGTGATATTATACTATACAACTTCAGGGCCCCAAGCACTGCTTTTATTGTGCTATTACCTTAATAATGCCAGACTCTGCACAAGAAGAAAATGAAGAGAAAGAGCTTGCATTTATATAGATCCTTTCACCACCTCAGGACCTTACAATCAATTAAGCACCTGTTTTTTTTTAAAGTAGCACTATATATATAGTACACCAAATAAACAACTGCCAGTGAGCTTAAGACAGTAACTTGATCATAATGTTTATCGACATTGTTCGAGTTTCATTTTCACCATCCATGACTGCATTAGAATTGATTAGTAGAATTTTTGATTTGTAACACTTCGCCAATTTATCTATATACAAGTTTCATACGAAGCATAAAATGGTACTCTTAATAATCACTGTAAATCAATAATTATTAAATTGAGTATTTCTTTGAAAAATAGAATTGGTAAAAACAGAACAAATATCTGGAATTAACTCATTTTCTGAGGCACACACAGCGGCACAATCAATTTGACTGAAATACCCGAAACATTGAACTTTATGACAGAGAAAGCGGAGATGATTATGCAGATTGATAGGTAATCATTTCAAACTTTAAGAAATAAAAGCTGCCAGCAAATTGGTGTTAAAATATTTCATGATTTAAAGACACAACTCCTTGCCTGCATTATTAATTCCTGAATCTCTTGTCCATGTTAATACACTTTATACTTAGAACAATATTTAAAATAACTCATTTATTTTAAATGAATTTACATTCATTTTACAGGAAAATATTAAATGTAATCTTTCCTGATTACACTTCCATGCTTTTCAAAAAAGGAACATTTTAACAAGTTGTCACATTCTTCAAAAGGATAAAAAGGCTTGTGAATTTGATACACACAGCTTGAAACCTGAATCACCTTTTTAGAGATAACAGGAGTAACTTTAACAAATTTATAAAGACATTACTCGTGCTCACACTTTTAAGTTAAAGGATTCTACTGCAGCTAAATACACTGGATAGAAAACATGTCTCTGGTCTAATGCTTCTCCCCCTCCCCCCCAATTTATCACCCAAAAGTTCTAAACAACTGGGGAAAAATGACTGTTTAACAACAGAAAACATGTAAGTAATTCAAATAATCGAAGGCAAAACAGCCGTTTTGACTTGGCTAAAGAAACAGAGTGCTACAGGTTTTTGCTGTTGAAAAAGTGACTGAATGGCAGTTTCATTACCTGAATTCAGCAACACCAAACATGGCTTACGCAGGTTTTCTATTGTATGGGAGTTCATAGCACTATGAGATGGTACTATAATACTTGAAAGAGTAACCAGAGTAGTTTAAGCATTAAGCCTGTAAGGCACTATTCATTAACTCTTAAGTCCAAAAGTTGCATTCACTCAGAGTTTCACACTCATCTTAAACCACATGGGCCTTAAATTACATATTACCAGCTCAGTCTTGTCATAACCTTTACTGTACATTTACTTCATTCCAAAGATCAAAGGTAAGGGGAAAAAAGGTATAGTTACCGGTTGAGGGAATCATTTTTCTTTAATATCTGGATTTGCTCCCACTCCATCAGGACTATAAAAAGTGAGGGTATGAATCTGGAAATGTTTAAAAAGCCCTGATGTGCCCTTCACCAGCCCACTCTTTTAATTAACCCCTGTGAACTCTGAAAACTTGTCTTCTAAAAGAAACCCATGCAGTGTTCACTACAATGATCACCAACATACAATGACCTTCCTTATTATGCACGTGGTTTATGATTCCACCCATTAAGAAACCATAAACTTCAACTTTATGATGTAATCCATTTTCTTATCAGTCCCAAATGCAGTCACTGCACCTATCAAAACATATAGGGCCAGATTTTACTGTAAAAGTAACGGAGAGACGAACAGCACTCACCTTTACTCACGTGCAAATCGGACAGTAACTTCTGGCGGCTGCACATGTGCAGTTAAACATGAAAATCCGGAAGTTGCTGGCCGAGATGCGATGCTCCTCTAAAAGCGGCACAAAAACGGCATCTCGCGTCTGGCTCCCCGTTCAAATGTATTGAATGGTGTGAAATTCCTGTAATTCCTGATAGATACGGACTAAACGCACCAAAAAAATTTAAGGCTTCTATTAGGGCTAGTACCATTTTCAGAGCCAGAGGGGTTGTTTGGTAGTATATCTTAATTACTACCAAACAACCCCTCTGGCTCTGAAAATTAACTTTTATAAGTGTAGACTCTCATTCCTTGAAGTATTAATTATTGTTGGACATTTTAAAAAAAATAAAACATTTTTTTCTTACTTTTTCTTTGGCTCCTTTAACTCTTTCTCTTAATCCAATCTTTCCTTCCATCTCTATTACACTTACTGTACCTGCTTTGATACTGAATTCACACTTCCTGGTTCAGTCTCTGCATTGTTCATTAACGATTCTTCATTCTGCTTGGTTGAGGAGATACACAGCTACTTGCCCTATTCACACAGGTCCCAGCATTATGACTTTGCTTCTTCTAAAATTATGGGCCAGATTTTGCTGTGAGCGGCGACTGAACAACGCCTGCCTGCTGTCAGTTAGACTTGCACCGTGCTTTTGGATCTCTAATTTAGAGGAATTTGTCATGCAAAAGCTCATAGAAGGCCTATGGGCAAGTGCAAGTCTAACTGACAGCAGGCAGGCATTGTTCAGTCGCCGCTCACAGCAAAATCTGGCCCATAATTTTAGAAGAAGTAAAGTCATAATGCTGGGAGTCTTGTGGATAAGGTCAGTTTCTACAACAGTGTGTTATGAAATGCTCATTCTGCACTCTGGCGACATGTCTACAGCAACAAACACTTTCTGCAGCACTTTTCACTATGAACTTTAATGACCAATTTTTAATTAAATAATTAAGCTGGGGCTGACTAGTGGAGTGGCACATTGGTGTACTGAGTGTTGTACAGTACAGTGATTGAATGTGAGTTGAGACCCACCGTTCCACACATCGAATTCCCAATCTCACCCAAGCCATCAGGGAGAAGGTACCGAATAAAGCTTTTCCCACAGAGTGGGAATCAAAAGGCTGTCAAGCCC
This sequence comes from Heptranchias perlo, assembly GCF_035084215.1. Classification (NCBI taxonomy): domain Eukaryota; kingdom Metazoa; phylum Chordata; class Chondrichthyes; order Hexanchiformes; family Hexanchidae; genus Heptranchias; species Heptranchias perlo. The sequence continues at coordinate 17,026,795 of NC_090357.1, read as the reverse complement.
ATGTTACCCTCACACACTTCTGGTTCGATCAGTATTGTGACCTTCACCCGGGTCTGTCACTTTCACACTCATGGAATGATTATTTGACCTGGGGTCAAAGTCCATAAAGGAGGAAAATTATCATTTTTTCCTTTTCTATATACAACATAACCAAAAAATACATGACAAGATCATGGCATCAACAACTTACCTGCTTTGAAGCCTCTCAAAGTTCTTGAAATTAGCTACCATAATAAATGATTTGCTTTAGCAGAAAATAAACAAGTGGAATAAAAGGAACCTTTAAATCTGTCTCAAAATAATTACAGAAATTCCAATAATTCTTTAAATTGTTACAAATGCTATTACCTATTCTAATGTGAATCTTTGAAAGGCATTAGTGTTACGAACTGGATAGCCAGGTGGTGAAGGATAGAATACTAGAGCCTAGTCTTCAGTTGCTTCAAGCCTTTATTCACAGAAACCACATTACCGTCACCACAACCGAGATCAGCTCTCTTATAAATGGATACAAGAGAGTTCCCAATTGATACCCACCACCTGAATACAATTAACACTAATTGATATAAATCACATGGATACAATTAACAATTAGTACGAAATTTCCTCTTTTCCATCTGGGCGTAAATAATCTCCTGCAGAGGGCGTAGAGACAATCACCCACCTGTAATACGGCCCACCCAATTTCCCATCCATTTAAATTAACAGAAGGAAAACGGGCAGGCTCCATTACAAGCATGTGATCCTCTCTGTGCAATTCTCCTCTTTGTGTTTCGCCCAGGCAATTATTTACACCAAGCACAATAGAGAAAAATGTACTCCAATATGTTCATGAAAAGGGGTTTGGGACATCTTTGCATTGTTTGCTTGCTAACATACAATATGAATGTAACAGTTCACATAGATTATAAGGATATGATTTCCTCCCTTTTTTTCACAAACATTAGTGAGCTTGAAATTGTACCCCCAAATTTTTTAAAGATACAAGAAATGTAGCACAGTTTCCTGACTGCTCAGTTAGAAAAGACAGTATATAACTTAGCCATACAGACCAGAAGATCCCAGGTATGATTTATGGTCTGTGGGGAGTTAGCCAATCTCAGTTACGATGGCAGAGCTGCTACAATTGGCCTCAGCCTTCCTGGATTTGGGCAAATCAACCAGTACTCCAGTGCTTGATTGTTGTCCGGCAGCTTCTGCTGGAAAATGTGCCTTTGCGTACATTAGGTGTGGCAGCATTGAACTCAGCTATGAAACAAGCCCCCATTCCCCATCCCCCAATATCAAATAGCCTGCTAATATTCACTGCCTATGCTCACATATCACGAATAGCCACTTTGGCAAGGGACTGGTGGGTGTCCAGAACAGGAAAGAGAATTGAAGGAGGAGAGAGTTATGGGGAGGGGGAGGCAGAGATTTTTAAAAATGTAATAGCACAAAGTAAAATGGTTTGTAATGGGTTAAGATTTAATTCTCTGCTGAAAAAGATGCAATATTTTTCATGGAGGAAACTGATATACAAGCAATTAAAAAGACACGAATGCCCAAAAATGCATGAAAAGCTGTACGTTGACTACGTGAGTCTGCCCTGCCTACTCTGTTGTCATGGCAATGAACTTTGGAAGTATGAACTTTGGAAGTATGATAGTAACATGAGAAAAATAAATCTTTTTGGAGCAGTTGTTCTGAAGAGTTTCTTTGGACTGCCAACCTAGTAAAAGTATGCTAGGATTTGGAAAATCATCTTTTTTCTCATCTGATGACTGAGCAATTGAGTCAGGCTAATTGGCAGCTAAAAGGCCAAAATCCTGAGCTCCCCATGACTGCAGAAGTTCGTAAGCTACAATCAGGGAATCCCTCAGCAACGACCCAGCCTTAAAGAAGATAGGATAAATAATTCTATTTATCAGAAGACCTTTGATCAAGTACCAGGCTAGTTTACTGTACCAACTGCAGACCACTGGCCTCTGCCCTCTTGGGCTAGGGAAGAAAAAAAATCAACTAGTATTCCAGTGCCTGATTGTTGTCCAGCAGCTCCTACTAGAACGTGCGCCTTTGTGGGCAATGTGTATCAGGAATCAAAGCGAGAGAAACTAGACCATCGCCCAAAATGGGGAGAAAGTCGGTAGAGCAACTGCTCCCCTCACCCGTCCGCGCTGCCTGAGGTCTGAGCCAAATTTGGCTTTCAGGCCTCATTTAAATGCCGCCAGCGAGCTGCAGGCCCCAAACAGGCAAAAGGGGAAGCCACAACTTGCCAGTTGGGGACAAGGGGAAATCGGTGGCTCTCACGTGCAGCCAGCCAACAGCTTGGATCTGCAGGGAAAGCCTCGAATGCGGGCCAGAATTTTGTGTGTGTGCATCCTTGCTTCTCCTGGGCCCACATTGATAACTGAATATTTTTTGGATCTTTTTATTGAGCAGCTTCCAGCAGTCCCTTTAAGGGCCACTGGTTAGGCCGCTCAAGACCTGACACAACTAGGCAGAGAATGTTTGGTGCAAGCTCCCCCCATTTGAACCTGAATTTTGTAGTCAGGGTCCTATAACTTGCGTAGGACCCTGATTTGCCCCATTTCAGATGGGTTCCCTGGACAACTAAAAGTCACCCGAGTCAATACGGCATCAAGCGCTCTTCCAGTCCAGGTCAGGCGCGACAGATTGCGATGTGATATTCGGAGGCCTAACACCCATTTTACAGGCGCAAAACAGGCAGCTTTATGTTGAAATTCTCCCCCATAGAATCACAGGAATTTCAGCAAAGAAGGCAACTATTTGGCCCATCGTGCCTTTGACGCTGCTAGCTCCACGGCCACGCTGTTCCCTATATTCTTTAAAATATTTTTCCTTTTCAAATGCTTATCTAATTCCCTCCTAACTGCTATTATTGATGCAGCTTCACTGTCACTTGTCGCACTGTATTCCATATTCTAATAACTGCACAAAATTATTTCTTCTAATCTTCCCCTTTATGTTGTTAATACTAATCCTACATTTATGAAATAACCTTTCACTATTTATCCTTTCAAAACACCTAACACTTCTAGTAGGTACCCCTCAATATTCTCTGCTCCAGTGACTACAACCTTAGATTTTCCAAGCCTCTCATTACAACTAGAACCTCTCATTCCTGGATCATCCTAATAAGCCCACATTATACCTTTTCCCATGACTCCAATATTCTTTCTGTAATGGGGTGCCCTGAACAGCACATATATTCCAACTGTGGCCTAAATATTGTCTTGTACAGATCCTGCATTACATTCATGCTTTTATAATGAATGTCACTATATATAAAACCTCAACATCCAGTACAGATTTTAAAGATTTATGTGCCTGCAACTACAGATCTTGCTGTTCCTCCACATCATTAAGAGTCTCACAATTCTCTTCTATTTTCAAAAATGTACTGCTTTACATTCATTAACAATTAAGTGCATTTACCACAAACCTGCCAATTCTCCTAACCTGTCTACGTTCTCTTGCAGTTTTCTGCATTCGTACTTACAGATTGCCTTGACCCCTAAAATAATGTCACTGTCAAATTTTTATGTTAGTCCCTCAAACTCCATGTCTAAAATTTTTTTTTTTAGGTAAATGGAGAACAAGAGGCGTCCAAACAACAACAATTTGCATTTACTTGGAGCCTTTAATGTAGTCCCAAGGCATTTCACAGAGGAGAGTTAGGGAAAATATCCAAAAGCACAGTCGAAAAGGGAATCTTAAAAGTAGGGAGATAAGTAGCAAGGGAGTTCTAAAGAATAGAGCTAAGTCAAATAGTAGAACAGACAGAGTGGGATGCACAGGATCGAAGGGTATGAATCAGAACATCAAGCTCAAGGAGATTGCAAAGTTAGAGTGTGGAGGGATTTATCAACAAGGACAAAGATTTTGAATTCAGTGCACTGTTGGACATGGGGCCGATGGAGATCAATGAGGATTGGTATCAGGAATAATTGGAACAGGGTGTGGGCAGTAAAGTTATGCGCAAGTTGGACTTTGTATAGGGTAGAGCCTGGGAAGCCAATGAGAAGGGACTAACATCAAAATGAGAAGCAAAAAAGACACAGATAAACGTTTCATTGGCAATGGAGGTGAGGTCAGGTCAGAGATAGAAGACGTGTAAGTTTGAAGCTCGGCTCAGCATCAAACAGGACACCAAACTTGTGCACCATCTGTTTCAGCCTTAGAAAGCAATTAAGGAAAGTGTGTGTAGGCAAAGGTATGGAGTTTTTGACCGGAATGAAGTAAGATGGCTTCCATCACCCCAATGTTTAATGTTCTAGCTCATCCAAAACTTGACGCCAGATAAGCAAATCAGACAACACAGTGACGGTTGAAGAATTACGGGCAATGGCGGAGAGGTAAAGCTGGGTATCATCAACATGTGGAAAATGACTCTGTGCCTACAGATGATATTACTTAGCAAACATATAAAGAAGGAAAAGAGGTCAAGGATGGAACTTTGGGTAGACTGGAGGTAACTGTGCGAGGGCGATAGGAAAAGCCATTGCACAAGGTATACTGGTTAGTTTGGGTCATATAGAAATCATAGAATCTTATAGCACAGAATGAGGCCATTCGATCCCTAATGTCCGTGTAGGCCCTCTGAAAGAGGTATCTTAGTCCAATTCCCCTGCCCTTCTAAATTTTTATTTTTCAAATATTTATCAACTTCCATTTTAAAATATATAATTGTGGAATCTGCCCCTAGCACCATTTCTGACAAAACAATTTTTTTATACAAAAGGAATGTCCTAACTTCTCACTTTTCTCTTTTGGTGATCATCTTAAGTTTAGGACTGGAGGAAGTGTGGGCAGTTTGAAGAGGCGGACCACAGAGCGAAGCTGGTGGAGGAAGATGGAATGGCCAGCCTTGATGAACATCACCGAGAGATCAAAGGGGACAAGAAGCAATAATGTTGTCGGTGACTTTGACCAGGACAGTTTTGGTGCTGTGGGTAGGGTAGAAGCTGAATTGAAGGGATTTGAACCGGGAAATTTGGGCAAGGTGAGCACAGAGCAAATGATAAAGGCCTTAGAGAGGAAGGGAAGGTTAGAGTAGATAGGAGGGATAGTTAGAAAAGATGAAGGGGTATGCTTTTTGAGGGGAGGGGAGTATGATGGTAGTTCTCACGAAGGGAATGGTGCGTGCGCAAATGGAATCAATAAGGATATTGGCGAGCATTTAGGCAAAGTACTGAATGGTCAGGAGTTGGGTGAGAAGAGAATCAAGGATCAAGGACATGGCTCTCAGAGATAAGCTAGGCGAAGGCAACAGATGAGCGTGAAGATACATAGTGATAACACATTGGGGCTATGGTGACAAAAAAGCTGAGGGTGGTTACGCAAATGGGGAGGATGAAGAGGAGGAGGGAGCAGATACCACTGCATGAATAGTCTTCAGCTTTGAGGCAAAGTCATCCGTAAGTTCCTCATACTTGACACAGGAGAAGGCTGTTGATCATTGAGGAATCTGGAGTTGCCCATGCCATTTAGGATAACCCTGAAGTAGGAAGAGAATTTGGCATGGAGAAGACATAGTACTGCTTGAGATGGGCAAGCATGATCTGGAGATGGATCACCAGACCAGGGGTGTGCCAATACATTTGAGTGGCTTCAAGAGATGAAAATTGTACTAGGAGGAATAGCAGGGATGAGAGAGAGACAATAAGAAACTTGCGAGGGATAAAGCATCAAAGGCAAAGCCAAAGGAGTTAACAAGTAGATCAGCAGAGTCAGGACAAGGAGAGCGAGTTACAGAGTGTGTTAATGCAGCAGCAGGAAGAAGTTTTTTTTGGAGACGGAGGGTGAGGCTAGTGAGATTGGAGGTGGACAGAGAGATGTAGATAGTAAAAGGAGGACACAACAGAAGTGGCAAGGCTATGTGGGGGAATTTATACACAGAGCGCAGACAGGATGGCAGAGAAGTTGAAAGAGAAGGGTTAAGGGAATTTAGGTGAAGGTTGAAGTCAACAAGGGAGAGGAGTGGCTCATTGCAAAGGCTAAGAGAAGAGAATAGGGAAGAGATCTAAGTGAAGAAATCATCGTGAAGCTTCAGAGGGCAGTAGGCAACAAGGAGCTTAAAGGAGGTGCTGAAACAAGGAAAAAGATGCCAGAGAAGCGGGGCATGCGAATGCCAAGATAAAATCTGGTGATAACAGCTTCGCTGCCCTCTCCATACGAGACATGGTAAAATATATAGTTGAACAGGGCAACTTCAGTGAAAGGGAAGGAGCCACTGTCTGTGAGCCAGGTTCAGTCAGGCCAAGATTCCTGAGGCATACCACCAGCTATTTCTTGGCAATCTAAGAAACATCCATTTGTTCCTATTCTCGGTTTCCTATCCCTCGATCCACGTTGCCATTTTATTGTTAATACAATGGACCTTAATCTTCACAAGTCTCCTATGTGACACTAACCAGCATCACTTAAACAGATGATCTAGTCATTATCACATTGCTATTTGTGGGACCTTGCTGTGCGCTAATGGGCTTCCGCGTTTCCTTCATTACAAAAGTAATTACACTTGAAAAGTACTTAATTGGCTGTAAAGAGTTTTGGGACATCCTGAGGTCATGAAAGGCACTATATAAATATAAGTCTTTCTTTATCAAATGCTTTTACAAAGTCCGAGTATATCACATCCAGTTTGTCCATAACGTGATTGAATTCTTAGAGAAAATTATCAATTTAGTCATGTATCACCTATCCTTTACAAATCTGTGTTGCAATCCCTGATTAGCCTATACCTTTAAGTGTTTATTAATGCTATCCCTCATTATGCACTCCAGCAGTTTCCTTACTATGGACATGAAGCCAACTGATCTATAATTATTACCTGGCTGACCACTTTAATATTTTTAAATATAGGTGTAACATTTTCCACACTCTGTGCCTTTGATATAATTCCTGCCTCCAAAGAATTTTGGGAAAATGATTAATGCCTCTGTTACTTCATCACTAACTGGCCTTCAATATTCTAGAGTATAGATTATTCAAGCCCAAGGTCTCATCAACTTGGCATTCCAGTTAACCTTGGAATACTAGGGTTCAATCACTGGGGCTTCTTTTGAAGTGTATGTGTACATAGATGAATAAAAAATAAGACTTGCATTTATATAGTGCCATTCATGACCTCAGGACATCCCAAAGCACTTTACAGCCAATGAAGTTCTTTTGAAATATACTTACTGTTGTAATATAGGAAATGCAGCAGCCAATTTGCACACAGCATGGTCCCACAAACAGAAATGTGATAGTGATCAGGTAATATATTTTAGTGATGTTGGTTGAGGGATAAATATTGGCCAGGACACGGGGCGGACCTCCTCTGCTCTTCTTTGAAATAGTGCCATGGGATCTTTTACATCTGCCCTCGGGCCTCGGTTTAACATTTCATCCGAATGACGTCGCCGCAGACAGTGCACTACTGCACTGGGAGTGCCGGCCTAGATTTTGTGCTCAAGTCTCTGGAGTGGAACTTGAACCAACAACCTTCTGACTCAGAGGAAAAATATATTTTCACACCTAAAAACTGTCATTGAATCTAATTTCTGATGGATCTACAGAAGTTTCTGTGCAATTGTCAGAAATTATTACATACAGGTCTGCTTTTCATTTCAGTTTTGTACTTTTTGGGGAGTTGCATTTATATAGTGCTTTTTACTTTTGATTACAAATGGAAATAATTATTTCGGCAATATATCAACTATGGCTCAATTAATAGTCTAAATTTAAAATTATATCTTCATAAGAACATAAGTGATAGGAGCAGGAGTAGGCCATTTGGCCCCTCAAGCCTTTTTTAAAAATTCATTCATGGGATGTGGGCGTCACTGGCGAGGCCGGCATTTATTGCCCATCCCGCCATTCAACGAGATCATGACTGATCTGATTCTGGCCTCAACTCCACTTTCCCGCCAGTTCCCCATATCCTTTGACTCCCTTGCTGATCAAAAATTTGTCTAACTCAACCTTGAATATACTCAATGACTCAGCCTCCACCGCTCTTTGGGGCAAAGAATTCCAAAGGCTCACAACGCGCTGAGAAAAGAAATTTCTCCTCATCTCCATCTTAAATGGGTGACCCCTTATTCTGAGACTATGCCCCTAGTTCTAGATTCCCCTATGAGGGAAAACATCCTCTCAGCATTTACCCCATCAAGCCCCCTCAGAATCTTGTATGTTTCAATAAGATCTCCTCTCATTCTTCTAAACTCCAGAGAGTATAGGCCCAACCTGCTCAATCGTTCCTCATAAGAAAACCCTTCCATATCCAGAATCAATGCAGTGAACCTTCTCTGAACCGCCTCCAGTGCAAGTATAGATTTCCTTAAATAGAGGGACCAAAACTCCACACAGTACTCTAAGTGTGGTCTCATCAGCGCCCTGTACAGTTGTGGCAAGACTTCCCTGCTTTTATACTCCATCCCCCTTGAAATAAAGGCCAATATTCCATTTGCCTTTCCAATTACCTGTATGCTAACTCTTTGTGTTTCATGTACAAGGAAACCCAAATCCCTCTGTACCGCAGCATTCTGCAGTCTTTCTCCACTTATATGATATTTTGCTTTTTTATTCTTCCTACCAAAGTGGATGACTTCACATTTTCCGACATTATACTCCATCTGCCAAATTTTTGCTCTCTCGCTTAACCTATTGATATCGCTTTGCAGACACTTTGGGCGCTATACAGCCTCTCCGACATCCAAGACGGCGTCCTGGATACGCACGCACGTTTCCTGCGTGATGTGCGCCAGATGCCATCTTGGTATAGGAGTTAGCGCAGGCGCAGATAACGCACGCTGGAATCATGTAAAGTAGGGAGGAAGTGGCTTCAATCAGCGTGCAACACTGATTTAAAGTGATAGACACCATTTTGGGACTTAACGCTCAACTCAATGCACAGTCTTAACCCCGACCATCTGAACGTGCCCTGGAGTGCCTGGAGGACCCCCCACAGCGCTATTTAAAGGGACCATGCAGGATTTACAGGTTAGTAGCTGGATTATTGCTTCTGGCTGTCGTGACATTTGTAATTGTTTTTGGAGGTCTCCTAGACTTCAATACTAGGACACGGACATAGCCTAACATTTAGAGCCGGGACGTGCAGGGGTGAAGTTAGGAAATGCTTCTACACGCAAAGGGCGGGAGAAGTTTGGAATGCTTTTCTGCAGACGGCAGTTGATGCTAGCCAACTTGTGAATGTTAAATCTGAGATTGATAGATTTCTGTGAACCAAGGGTATTAAGAGATATGGGGCTAAGATGGGTATATGGAGTTAGGTCACAGGTCCACCATAATCTCATTGAATAGCAGAACAGGCTCAAGGCGCTAAATGCCACTGCCACTTGCTGCCTCTTGATATGCGCCACCTTCTCCTGCAAGAAAGCGGGACGTGTGTCTGGATGATGTGCCTGTCGTGGTTGAATAGCTACCAGTGGGTGTGGCCTGTGAGTTGTGGGTGGGCGGCTTGAAACAGTGGTGATGTGTAAGGGTGAGAGGAAGCATCTGATTGGAAGAGTTGAGTACTGATGGAAAGAGTTTATTGGTATGTGGGTGATGGGGTGTGTAGTGCGTGGTGCAGTTTGTAGGAGACGCCACTTGACAGTTGACCTCACTCACCTTGCCCACTCATGTCAAAGCTTTGAACTTCTTCCTGCACTGCATCCATGTTCATGATGCTGTGCGCCTGACATTGACTGCATCTCCTGCTGCCTCCTACTGTCTTTTGAGTATATGTCTGGAGGGTCTCTTGCCGCCGCCGCCGTCCCCCACCCCCCCACCGCGGGTATAAGATGTCCCTCCTTCTGTCCACCTCTTGCACACAAGTTCTCTAGTGCATCAGCAGTGAACCTTGGTGCATGCAGTCTCGCAGGCCTAGTTCCAACTCAGATCGGCAGATTGGTGAGGTCTGGTGTGCAGATTGGAGGATGTGGGATTTAGTAGTGCGCAACCTTTATTCAATGTTTTAACATAGCTCATCAGTGTGCAAACATTTTGATGGGATCTGCATCTATGTTTTACTATGCAATGTCTGATCTCTGTTCAGACTCCGTGCAGACAGTAGACTGTTATTTTCAGCAAATAACAGGTGCCAGCTACCTTTAAGAGATTTCTAAGAAACATCCTCCCTTTAAGAGATTGAGCTCCCTCTGGAGGTGGAAAGTGCAAATTGCATTGATTCCACGTGCAAGGCCTGGAAAGGAACGCTGATTGCTCCCGTGGGTCCAAACTTGCGTCCTGCCTGCGCAGGGTCAATCAGGCGCGGGGTGCCGCTACAACCGCCCAAAATGGACCCTCAGCGAATTTTTCCCCCTTGGTGTCATCCTCACAACTTACTTTTCCATCTATCTTTGTATCATCAGCAAATTTGGCCACAGTACACTCGCTTCCTTCATCCGAGTCATTGATATAGATTGTAAATAGTTGAGGCCCCAGCACTGATCCCTGCGGCACCCCACTAGTTACAGACTGCCATCCTGAAAATGACCCATTTATCCCAACTCTCCGTTTTCCGTTAGTTAGCCAATCCTCTATCCATGCTAATATATTACCCTGAATCAGGCCCTGAAACACTCAGTTTCAAAATAAAAATGGATCTTAGTAACAATTTATTTTCATAAGTAAAATGTTAGCAAATTTAATAGTTCCTTTTTCCCTAAATAAATTCTGGGGATCTCAAAATTTCTATTTGTGCAATATTTGGACATAGAGATCATAGAATCATAGAAGTTTACAACATGGAAACAGGCCCTTCGGCCCAACATGTCCATGTCGCCCAGTTTATACCACTAAGCTAGTCCCAATTGCCTGCACTTGGCCCATATCCCTCTATACCCATCTTACCCATGTAACTGTCCAAATGCTTTTTAAAAGACAAAATTGTACCCGCCTCTACTACTGCCTCTGGCAGCTCGTTCCAGACACTCACCACCCTCAGCAGAATTTAATGGTAATGGATGGGAAAAGATAGATTTTGGTTCTGTGGAAATCTAATTTTCCTTTTATGCATGGTTGTGCTACTGCACATAGGTTTCAGTGTTTAGTCATCTGTGCACCTAATCTGAACATGACTTTTTTTTAAGCAGAGAGCCTGGTAGTTTACCTTTGATTGTGACCAGTGAAAATGATGTTTTGTTGCCTCTGTGTGAATGCTGAAGCAGAAAAAAAACAGGAACACATGCAAGAGACAATGGTAGTTACAAAAACCAGCACAGAAAATGGTTGCTACTAGAATCAAGCCACATTTTTGGGACTTTCAGAGCACATTAATTTTCCATGCTTACAAAATCTTTTCGACACATGCACCCTTGCTGAATTTAAATAAAACAGACACCACTATGTGAATGTTGACTAGAACAGACATGGATCAACTGACTGTGGATGAGACCTGATGAGGGGGTACTTTGCCAACAGTGGTGAATGTGGGGCCCACCTGGGAGGTTCAGGCTGGGATCGGGGTTTGGACCCCAAAGATGAAGAGGTGAAAACTGGCATCCTCCCCTCTACCCCAGCAAGCATCCAGCAGCCTTTCTGGCCAATCTATTAAGAGGCACTCCAGAAGTTACCCCAAATCCCTAAAGGCTCACTATTCGCAGCCCCTCCCCAACCCCAAGAACTTTGGTGGGGTCAGCTGAGGAAGCTGGAGCCAGGCGCATCTCAGTACTTATGCCAGGATGTACACCCCTTGGAATTTTGGGGCTGATCTACAGACAAACAATTATCCCCTAATTGATTTCAGGACATACCCCAAGAAGAATTAGCTGGTAACTGACCTCAGAATGTGCCCATTCACACCATCCACTTTGTGGCCTGAAAGGGCATCGCCCAACCCTAGCAGAATAACACTTTGTGCTTTACATGGCATAATGTCACTGTCTTTGTAAAACAGTGTACCCTTTTAATGACTGTGAGCAACGCCATGGAATACCCACCATTATTAAAGAGAAATGGACATCTCTGAGCAATTCCAAGCTTCAACTATCCTGGGGTTCTGATGATGGTTTAATTCTCATGGCTTGAGGTCATTTAGACTGCAATGATAGCCTATCTGTTCAAATATAAGCTATTATTGCAGTATAAATAACCTCATAAATGCTGTTGCTATTTTGTCACAGCGAGTATCACAGCTGAGCCCAAGCATATTTACTGTTGGAAATTAAGTTTATAACATAATAAGATGATAAAGAATTACAACATTTACAAGTAAACAATCTCCTACACAACAGCATTTTCTGTGTTTTAAATGCGTCCAACATTTTCCATCTGGAGGCCTGTACTTGTCTCAGAAGCCTAAATCTTGAATTCATGGGGGTTACTAGAGCTATTACTGTCAGCTGAAGAGACTCAACAAAGTAACTAGCTGGAGCTATCATAATTTTTTCCTATGACTGACAGCAAGACTAGCTATTCACAGAGTACACCAGGGCTTGCTGTTTATAAACCCCAACTTATCACCTCCTCCCTTTCCAAGTAATGGAAAATTAGTGGTAACTCCGACAGTAAAACATTTTTAGCACTTTGATCTTTATATATTAAAAAAAACCTTCAAAGTGCTAAAAACATAAAAACCCAACTGGTTCACCAATGTCCTTTAGGGAAAGAAACTGCCGTGTTTACCCAGTCTGGTCTATATGTGACTTCAATCCCACACCAACGTGTTTTACTCTTAATTTCCCTCTGAAATGGCATAGCAGCTAGTCAAATATATCAAGCAAAAGTCCCACCACTACCTTCTCAGGGCAATTAGGGATGCACAATACATGCATTCCTTGCCAGTGATGCCTACATCCTGAGAATGGGAAAGAAAGACATTTATAATCTAACATGTTCATTTGATGAACACAGCAACTTGCATTTCTATAGCGCCTTTAACATACTATAATGTCCCAAGACACTTCACATGAGCATTATCCAACAAAATTTGACACCAAGTCACTTAAGATGATATTCGGAGAGGTGCCCAAAAGCTTACTCAAAGAGGTTTTAAAGAACATCTTAAAGGAGAGAGAAGTAGAAAGGTTTAGGGAAGGAGTTTCAGTGCCTGGGGCCTAGACAGCTGAAGGCACGGCCGCCAATGATGGGGCAAAGGAAATCGAAGATGCGTATAAGGCCAGAATTGGAGCAACGCAGAGTTGTCGGAGGGTTGTAGGGCTAGAGGAGGTTACAGAGATAGGGAGGGGCAAGGCCATGGAGTGATTTGAACACAAGGATGAGAAATTTAAATTTGAGGCCTTGCTGGACAGGGAGCCAATATAGGTCAGTAAGCACAGGGGTGGTAGGCGAAGGAGACTTGGTGAGAGTGAGCAGAGTTTTGGATGAGCTTAAGTTTACGGAGGGTGGAAGATGGGAGGCCAGCCAAGGGGGCACTGGAATAATTGAGTCTGGGGGTATCAACGGCATGGATGAGAGTTTTAGCAGCAGATGGACTGAGGCAGGGGTGGAGACGGGCTATATTACAGAGGTGGAAGTAGGCGGGCTTGATGATGGAGTGAATATGGGGTCGGAGGTTCAGCTCAGGGTCAAATAGGATGCCAAAGATGCGAACAGTCTGGTTCATTGACCAGGGAGGAGGACAGAATCAGTGGCTAGGAAACAGAATTTGTAGTGGGAGCCGAAGATAATAGCTTCGGTCTTCCTAATATTTAATTAGAAGAAATTTCTGCTCGGACGAGCGTGACAAATCAGTGGCAGTGGAGGGGTTGAGAGAGCTGGTGAGATAGAACTGGGTGTGGTCAGCGTACACATAGAATCTGACTGTGCTTTCAGATGATATTGCCGAGGGGCAGCATGTAGTTGAGAAATAGCTGGGTGCCAAGGCTGGGTCCTGAGGGACTCTAGAGGTAATGGTGCAGGAGTGGGAAGAGAAGCCAATGTAGGAGATTCTCTGGCTACGACTGGATAGATAAGAATGGTACCAGGCAAGGGCAGTCTCACCCAACTGGACATTGGAGAAGAGACGTTGGAGGAGGATGGTGTGGTCAACCGTTCAAAGGCTGTAGATAGGTTGAGAAAGGGTAGTGTACCATGGTCATAGTCATATAGTATATAATGTGACTTTGACAAGGGCCTTTTCAGTGCCTTTTTAAAGGATTGAGCATCATAAGATTTTCCATATCCCATGGCAGCTATTCTAATATGTGACAGTAATGATTTTGATCTTATTCAATTTGTGTGTATGTCTGAGTCGTGATTTGGGGGCGAGAGAGGAAACAGAACAAGGCTTTGTGAAGTTCAACAGTATTTTGTTTGGCAGTTGCCTTAATACTATCATAATGTTGTTTTGCAGTACTATTATTTATAAAAATCCTTGATTATATGGACCTAATAGTAGTGCTAGTTTGGCTATTCAGTCTTCTTAATACTTATGATGTGGAGATGCCGGTGATGGACTGGGGTTGACAATTGTAAACAATTTTACAACACCAAGTTATAGTCCAGCAATTTTATTTTAAATTCACAAGCTTTCGGAGGCTTCCTCCTTCCTCAGGTAAATGTTCAGGAGCTCCTCGAAGCCTACGCATTTATACATATAGAACAATACATAGTGTTTACAGAATGCCCCTGCAACTGCCCGTTGCCAAGGCAATCACCGTGTTCAGACAGAGAGGTGTCACCTGCAGAACCCCCGAATACACATTCAACAAAAAAACAAACAGGAAAAAAAACAGAGAGGCAGAAACATCCGGAAGGCAGAGAAAGCCAGCAAATGACCCATTATATTAAAAACAGATAACATTTGTTCGCTGGTGGGGTAACGTGTAGCGTGACATGAACCCAAGAAGGTTCATGTCACGCTACACGTTACCCCACCAGCGAACAAATGTTATCTGTTTTTAATATAATGGGTCATTTGCTGGCTTTCTCTGCCTTCCTGATGTTTCTGCCTCTCTCTGTTTTTTTTCCTGTTTGTTTTTTTGTTGAATGTGTATTCGGGGGTTCTGCAGGTGACACCTCTCTGTCTGAACACGGTGATTGCCTTGGCAACGGGCAGTTGCAGGGGCATTCTGTAAACACCATGTATTGTTCTATATGTATAAATGCGTAGGCTTCGAGGAGCTCCTGAACATTTACCTGAGGAAGGAGGAAGCCTCCGAAAGCTTGTGAATTTAAAATAAAATTGCTGGACTATAACTTGGTGTTGTAAAATTGTTTACAATTCTTAATACTTAGGCTCTGTTCACCATACTGTCAGATACAATGTTTGTAAATGATATACTATGTTTTTAAACAAAAAAAAACCAAGCTTATCCGCCACTTAACACCAAGGTACCTCACCTGGTTAGGTTAAAAAGTGAGTGAGACAACTGGAAATTGCGCCTGTAAACAGTTGAACAGTGGACGGGTCACTCAGAGGCTGAGCTGTATCATTTTTCCTTTCCATAGTTTGCCAATAAAAATGTAGCAGTGTTTCAAATTTCTCCTTCGAGGTTGTTCCATGGTTCAGTTCTTCTGCACGCACGCAGAATCTGGGTAATGTTGTTTCTACCTTTACTGGTCTTCAGTGAAGAGGCAGAGAGCTGAGCCGAACATACAACTGGAGACTGTGCAAGAAGCTTTTGTGAGGTCGAGGAATTATTTGCAGAGTGATTGAATAGATAACTGTGACATAATGAAAATCAATAATTCACTGGCATGTGATTAAAACTGTTAATTGTAATGAAGATTTAGGTGTTAATTATTTTAATTGCAGTGTGATTAAGATCAATAATTCACTGCAGGGTAATTCATGGCATGTGACAAGAATAAAACAGTAATTCACATTACCTCACAAAAACTTCTAGTGTAGTCATAAATCCAGTCAATGTCTCTCTCTCTCCACCCAGGTGTCTCTCCCTCCACCTAATGGCCAGTAATCTGACTAGCCAAGTGCAGGGACCATGTGATGTGACAGCACACGCACTGAATAACTGAGCTGTACTGACTTACAGGGTACCCTTGGAAGAGTGTGGGAAATTCCAATCTGCACGAATTTAAAAATCAACCAACATGAAGCTGCCGATTCTGGGTCCAAAATGCTAAATGCTCATGCAAAATGCACGTGGTCACCATGTATAGGCTAAATTACAAACAGACGTTACTGGATTGAACAAAGCTGCATTGAAGTCTTGACAACTACTTTGATTTCATATTTAAATTTCTATAATGCAGGGTAGATTATTTTTGAGTTGAAAGGCAGAATTATAGTCAGTTCCAAAATGCTGGAAAACGCACCAAATTGAATCAAAATCTTATAGAGGGGAAGGGGGATGGGGATGATTCCAGAACCCTCTATAAAACTCATGGCCTCAGTACTCATACTCTCCATCAGAAATTTCTAAATGCACCACTGCAAATGCTGAACTTTTGTGTTCTTTACTTTATTCCCTACAATGAAAGTGATGATATACTGATATGAAGTTACAGTGTACATTTTTAAAATTTCATTCTCAGGATGTGGGCATCGTTGGCAAGGCCAGCATTTATTGCCCATCCCTAGTTGCCCTGAGGTTTGATACAATTGACAGGCTCACTAGGCACAATAAAGGGCAGTTAAGAGTCAACCACTTTGATGTTGGAGTTAGGATAGCCAACTTGGGTTGAAGGCCTTCCTGGAAGTATGATCACATGACATTCGGACCACATGACAACTGACGATGTGATGCCTGATCAAGTGACATCTGATCACACGACTTCTACAAATGTTATTGCATTTACCTTATAAAGCTTGGGTCCCCTTGCTCGTGGTTTTATGCCAGCAGCTGTTGTGAGACAAATGCCAAGAACCAGGAGGCCACCCATGAGCAGACGAAGAGAGGAAACCGAGGAAACTCCCCCACCTAATTTCAGAGACTCCCCCGCACACCACCCCCTCCCCCCCATTTTAGAGACTGGTTAGGCCCCAGCTGGAGTATTGTGGCCAATTATGGGCACCTCACTTCAGGAAGGATGTCAAGGCCTTAGAGAGGGTGCAGAGGAGATTTACTAGAATGGTACCAGGGATGAAAGACTTCAGTTAAGTGGGGAGAGTACAGAAACTGGGGTTGTTCTCCTGAGAGCAGAGACGGTTGAGGGGAGATTTGATAGAGGTGTTCAAAATCAAGACAGGTTGAGATAAGAATAAATAAGGAGAAACTATTCCGACGCCAGAAGGGTCAGTAACCAAAGGACACAGATTTAAGGTAATTGGCAAAAGAACCAGAGGCGACATGAGGGAAAAAAATTTTATGCAGCCAGTTGTTATAATCTGGAATGCACTGCCTGAAAGGGTGGTGGAAGCAGATTCAATAACAACTTTCAAAAAGGAAATTGGATAAATAAAAAAAGGGAACAATTTGCAGGGCTATGTGGAAAGAGCAGGAGAGTGGGACTAATTGGATAGCTCTTTGAAAGAGCCGGCACTGGCACGATGGGCCAAATGGCCTCCTTCTGTGCTGCAACATTCTATATGGAGTTGCACACTGTTCTCGCCTCCTCCTTCCTCTCCCCCTGGTCTGGAGTGTTTGTAAATATTGCTGTTTCTTAAACTGAGACTGTATAATGGGATAAGATGCTAAGGCTGTCATTGATACCTCAGGGAGTATTGAATCTCCAATTTACAAATTATTCATTAGTTATTTTGTTTTCTTTTATATCTGCACAAAGTAAGTGACCAATATAAAATGCAGTATTACTCCTTGTTGCACCAACATTTGAAGTGTGATAAGCTACTAATTATTTTATATAATTTTTATTTACTAAAAAGTGGGGTAGCCATCTTGTTTTGTTTACATTTAAACTGTGCTCAGTGCTAGCATACTGTAATGAGATAAACTTTATCTAGAGCATGGCATGTCAAAGGGCCAGCTAATTAGCAGCAAAGCCATTCTTTCTCATGCAAGCTAGTGGGAGGGGAAACACTTTTCTTTCCATAAAATATTGGAACTCAGCAATATATGGATTGTAGATCTTGAATTTTAGAATTATTTGTCTTCCAAGTCACCTTATTTTTATCATTTAGAATATGGTACAAGCAATATAAAAAGAGAACAGCTAAAGAATGCACTGTTACTCACCAACGCTGTACTGCTGTGAACCAGTGCAATCTGATCAAAATATACACATCAAAAATCATTACTGCCTGTGTAGCTTGGTCATCAATTTCTTTTGTGCTTCACATTTTGCAGGTATTTATAAATTCACAATAATAAACCATATTAGACAGAATATAAATATGATTAATATTTATACTCCATTAATATAAATATTTCAAAATGTGTTTACTGTACAGTTTGTGTACTTGAAAAGGTGTATTCAGAATGGGGTCAGCCAAAAAAAAAATCTCATTAATGGTAAAAACTGAGTGGTGCAGTTTGTTGGCACAACCTCGTCATCTGTCGCAGTCTAGAATAGACAGATGGGAGTAAATGATCCTCTCTACTGCCTGCACAGCTTCTAAGCAAAATGAGTTCAGTTGTTCACAACTCCGTCACTTTAGGACATGACTCAAAAACCTAGAAATGTCCATCACCTGGCCCAAATTAGCAATGCATTTGCAGCCTCAGTACAGACCTGTGGACTCGAGATGGATCGAGTCGATGGCCTTTCAGCATCTTTCTCCATAGATGCTGAAAGGTCATTGACCTGAAACATGAACTGTTCCTACACAGATGCTGCCTGATTTGCCGAGTATTTCCAGCATTTTCTGTTTTAATTCAGATTTTCAGCATCTGCAGTATTTTGCTTTTGATGGAGCGTATGGATTGCTTTTCAAGTTACACCTATTAAACTAGGCAGTGAAACTGGTTTGGTAAGTGAAACGGGGTTGTAGAGACTGGGAAGGTTCCAAGCTCGATCCACATCTCCTTGCAGCTACCTGATAAAAGCCAGGGAGCAGCAGAAGTTCTACAATCGGTCTCAGTGTCCTGGATTAGGAGGGAAAAGAAAATAGATAGGGACAAGATCCTTATCATAATTCAATAATGGTGCTAGGGATTACTTCCGTGATTCCCTCTAAAGTTGAATAGCCTCGCAACAATTATCATCTTGGCTCGCACATGAAGAATATCTACTTAGGCAAAGTACCAATGCAGTTAGCACCCACAGGACCATACCCAGCATAAATCTGTACCTTTCAGAACAGAAAGGGGAAAAAAATGGAAAGTTGGAAAACAAAACTAGGGTTAAGTAGAAGCGGCATAATAAGCACTGAAAAGGAATTTATTAGGGACTTTAACAACATTGAGAGCAACCTACATGTTTTACTTCTCCGTCCTAACACCCTGGGTCTGAGGAACTGCTAACAGAGCATCTCCAAGCTTTGTAGTCTTTAAAATATTGTTTCCTTTGCCTGAAAAGCAACTGGTGTTGCTGGCTGATGAAATGGAAGCTGGAGGAGTGGGGTAAAAAATAATGGGTCTAAATGCTGGGGCTTTCTGAATATTTTCAGTGTTGAAATCCCAGATAAGGATCAAAAAACAAACAAATGTTAATACATAATTGAACATAAAAGACAGAGGAAGAAGTGGAGGTCAGGGAAGCAAATAAAAGAGAACTTATCTACATTTCTGAAAACAGGTGTGAAGAACTCTTGGAACACCTCTGTCAATTCCTGATCCTCTATTCTATCCCATTTCACTCGTAATAGGCCTATCTGGTCTTTTATCCTTCACCAATACATACCTAACTAAATTTTCATTGGATCCCTCTCACTGGGATTTACAGTTCAGCTTTCTGTTGCCCTCATATTTCCTCTAAAACTCATTTTAGTTTGCCTCAACTCACTTTTTTATAATAAGGGTAAGTGATCAGTATTATGACTGCAGCCTGGATATTTTATGTAAAACTCAAGCAGCAAATCATATTATACATAGTATGTGTAGAAATTCACAATGTCACAGCACAACAAGCCACTTACCTTCTACATACCTCCCAGACCACTTATTCTTTCCTAGAACACGTCTCACAGTTTCAAAGTCTACTATTCTAAAATAAAAACAGAAAATGCTGGAAATACTCAGCAAGTCAGGCACCAGCTGTGGAGAAAGAAAGAGTTAACGTTTCAGATCGATGACCTTTTGTCGGAACCAGAAGTGAAAGATTTAACAGTTTTTAAGCAAGTACAGAGCCAGGTAAAGGGGGGAGGGGGGGGGGAGAAGTTGATCATAACCACTGCTCCCATTTTCTCAGACAGGAGGTGCTGCTGATGGTTCTGATGTTGCCATTTATAGCTCCTCTAGACCCATCTTTTGTTTCTTTACTTATCCCATTACCATCCTCTTTGCCTTGCACCATCATCCCTTTTATCAAGTAATCACTCTTGCCCTCCAACCGAACACAGACCTTCCCTTTTGTCCTTTCCTCCCTTCCCCTTCCTCCCTCTACCTTTTGCCTGGCTCTGTACTTGCTTAAAAACTTTTACATCTTTCACTTCTTCCACTTCTGACGAAAGGTCATCGACCTGAAACCTTATCTCTGTTTCTTTCTCCACAGATGTTGCCTCACTTGCTGAGTATTTCCAGCATTTTGTGTTTTTATTTCAGGTTCCAGCATCCGCAGTATTTTGCTTTTCATCTGCTATTCTAAAGTCTTGCACAATCCTGTTGTTATTTTTACCATGACCTTAGTCACAATACCAAATTGAACAGTGATCACCAGAACCAAAGTACTTTCTTACTCTTACTTAAATGATGCAGATGGCTGCCATGTTTTCTCCATAAGTCGTCACTGGACTTAAAAGTTATTCATTGTGTGAAGCACTTTGAAGTGTTTCAACTTGATAAAGCATTATATAAATACAGGTACTATTACAGTAAGAACAAGATGAACATAGGATCAGGAGTTCTTTGAGCCTGTTCCGCCATCCAGATTATGGCTAATCTGTACCTCAACTCCATTTACCTGCTTTTTATCATGTGAAGCAGAGAAACAGAGATGCAATATTAGATTTGCATTGGTACCCTTACCTAATAAAAATCTGTCAATCTCAATCTTCAAAATGTCAATTGACCCAGCAGCCACAGCCTTTTGGGAGAGGGAATTCCAGATTTACACTACCCTTTGTGTGAAAAAGTGCTTCCTGATTTCACTTCTGAATAGCCTAGTGCTAATTTTAAGATTGTGCCCCCTTATTCTGGATTCCCCCACCAGAGGAAGTAGCTTCTCTGTATCTACCCTATCGAGTCCTTTTATTATTTTAAACACCTCAGTTAAATCATCCCTCAACCTTCTAAACCCAAGGGAATGAAAGCCAAGCTTATGCATCCTGTCCTCATAACTCTTTAAGCCCTGGTATCGTTCTGGTAAATCTGCGCTTTACCTCCTCCAAGGCCAATATATCCTTTGAGGTGTGGCGCCCAAAACTGAACATGGTACTCCAGATGGGGTCTGATCAAGGCTCTGCATAACTTAAGAATCACTTCCTCCCCTTTGTATTCCCGCCCCCTTGAAATAAAAGCCAGCATTCCATTGGCATTTTTGATTACTTTTTGTACCTGTGTAGATGATGAGCACATGTCCAGGTTAATAATCAGTTTTGGTGGATTAGATGCAAATCTAATATTGCATCTCTATTTCTCCGCTTCACATGCTTGCTAAATATCAGTTTTACGAACATACGAATTAAGAGCAGGAGTAGGCCATTCGGCCCCTCGAGCCTGCTCTGCCATTTGAAAAGATCATGGCTGATCTGATTGTGACCTCAACCCTACTTCAAGCAGTTTTCAGAGCAGTCAGGTTTTAGACCCTTGAAAACCAAAACCAAAACCTCAACATTCCTTCTGAACACAACATTCACTGTTCAGGTACTGGTATCACAATTCTGTAGGAACATTAAAGCTGCTGCTAAATTTATAGAACATACCAAGCCAGAAAACTTTAACAGATTAACTTTGCCTCACCCAACAATTCATCTTTATTAAACATATACATTTTAGAGCAATAGACCTGTCTCTTCTAGAAATTCTAACCTTCAACAAAATCTTGCATTTATATAGTGCCTTTAATGTAGTAAAACGATTCAAAGTGCTTCACAGGAGCGTTATCAAACAAAATTTGACAGTGAGCCACATAAGGAGGTATTAGGACAGGTGACCAAAAGCTTGGTCAAAGAGATAGGTTTTAAGGAGCACCTTAAAAGGAGGAGAGAAAGGTAAAGAGCTTTAGGGACGGGATTCCAGGGCTTAGGGCCTAAGCAGCTGAAGGCGCGGCCGCCAATGGTGCAGCAATTAAAATCAGGGATGCGCAAGAGGCAAGAATTGGAGGAGTCCAGAGATCTCGGAAAGTCGTAGGGCTGGAGGAGGTTACAGATATAGGGAGGTGTGAGGTCATGAAGGGATTGGAAAACAAGGACGAGAACTTTAAAATCGAGCCATTCCCAGACCGGGAGCCTATGTAGGTCAGTGAGCACAGGGGTGACGGGAGAACGGGAGTTTGTGCGAGTTAGGATACGGGCAGCATAGTTTTGGATGAGCTCAAGTTTATGGAGGGTGGAAGATGGGAAGCCAGCCAGGAAAGCATTGTAATAGTCCAGTCTAGAGGTAACAAAGGCATGGATGAGGGTTTCAGCAGCAGATGAGCTGAGGCAGGGGCGGAAACGGGCGATGTTACGGAGGTGGAAGTAGGCGGTCTTGGTGATGAAGCAGATATGTGGTCAGAAGCTCATCTCAGGGTCAAATAGGACAACAAGGTTGCGAATGGTCTGGTTCAACCTCAAACAGTGGTCAGGGAGAGGGATGGAGTCATTGGCTAGGGAACGGAGTTTGTGGCAGGGACCAAAGACAATGGCTTCGGTATTCCCAATATTTAGTTGGAGGAAATTTTTGCTTATCCACTACTGGATGCCAGACAAGCAATGTGACAAATGAGAGACAACGCAGGGGTCGAGGGAGGTGGTTGTAAGGTAGAGCTGGGTGTCATCAGCGTACACGTGGAATCTGACGTTGTATTTGCGGATGATGACTACTTCCACATGAAGAGTGCAACCCAGATTTAACTCCTTTACAAAACCCTAAAGCTTGTAATGTTAGCTAAGTTGTTTAAATGGAAAATAGTGTCTAGTTGGACTGTCTTACATTGTAAGACTAGTTGTAAGGTACAAAATTGTACATTACTCAATAGACTCGTTGGTGCACTATCATAGCATTACATTTTTAATAAGAATTATTACTTCTGATGCAGGTCAGTATGCTCTAATATTAGCAGGCTATCTCCTTCTGCATGTATCATTGATGCTGGTATCCTTCGTTCTGCCAAGAACCTTGCGTATCCACTTGACTCCCTCAGATGTCACAAATCAATGCTGAATATGTGGCAACTTGTGATTTTTCATTCTAATTATTTTATTTTTACATGCTCCCATTTTCTTATCCTCCACTCTCCTCCATCCCATCCCATCCCATCCCATCCCAAATATACACTACCCCTCTTGGTAGTAAGGACAAGATAATCCATCCTGGGGCAACTGGAAAAACATCATCAGTGACAGCCTTTGGTCAAGCCGTTAGGAGATATGTATGAGCAATACAGGTTAAGATTCTTCCACTGCTCAGAGTATTTTCACTTCCCAGTTGGCCTATTAAAGACTGATAAACCTGTGTGTTTTTCACAACCATTACCAAGCAGTAACTTCCAAGATCATTTTAGAAAACACACAGCAATTTAGTTAGGATATCTACGATTCGCTGCAATACTGCCAATTCTAACAAACTTTAAGTATGTTTGGATATTTACTTACATACAATACGTGTGTGAATGAGGGGAGGGGGTTGAGATAACTATATTTGTATCAGAAACTAGAAACACACTGGCAACCTTGTCTGAAAGCCATACTTTATATGGCAGATACAATTTCACTCTCTAGAGGCAAGCAATGATAAACTGCGCTCAGCTTCTTGTGCAATGAAGCTCTATGTCCTACTTGTTTTGCTTAGGACGTAGTTAGTCGTTAATATGAAAGCAGACAGTTATTCTAGTTGCTAAGTGTTCCAGAAAAGAACAAGGATTGTTTGGTGCCAGGATTTTCATGATTATATAGGTTTCTGTTTTACAGCACTTCACATTAATTGTTCATTTCACAGTTCGATGTTCAATACCTACCTGGTCTCACTTGCTTCCCTTTTCTCACGAACTCTCAGCCATTTTTTCAACAGGAAGCGTTTTCGACGAGGGGAAGCACTTGGCGTTGAGCAATTTGACCAAGGTGTATCCTCATCGCTTGACGGAGTGATTTCAATAGATGGAAGCTGTAGGTACTCTTTGGTTATCGAGCCACAGTAAATGTTGTTCACAATTTGTTCTTTCTCACTCTGAACATTCTTCCAACGCTTCATTTTGAAACGCTTTCTACGCAGCGTTGGAGTTGAAGACCTTGACCAGGCCACACTGCCATTGCCTGAAGATGAGATCTGTACAGCAGGAAGCTGCAGCATATCAGTCATCTCTATGGTTTGTGCAAGATTCCTTTATCGTGCTGTAAAATGCAGTTCTAAAACAGTCTTATACAAAAAAATTGAATGCTCACCAGTCCCACACCAGAAAATCGTAGCTGTCACTGTGAAACCACTCACATCGTAAGATTAGATCCAGTACCCGTTCATTTTACTTATTTGTGGTTTTCCTTTAAATAAAGTGGGGTTTTGTGCCAGTCAAATAGTTCTTATGTATTGAATTAAAGATTTTGAGAAGTGTAGTCTTTTCTAGCTGGTCCCCAAATTGAAATATTATAGCTGAAACTTCTTCAGTGTCCTTTAGGTCTCCAGAGCAGGTAGACTGTCAGCAGCAAGCTATTAGCAGGCTGGATGCCTACTGACCCATACTTTTTGATGGTAGGTACTGTAAACAAAAGTTAAAAACCAATCAAAAATCCACAGAGGGAGTGACCCTGTTTATTTGAGCAGCAGCAGTGTGATGAAGAGACCTGTGCTGGTCAGGTAAGCTGTAACATTAGATAACGCAGAAGATTAAACATGCATAAGCAATTGCAGCATGTAATTCTACTCTCTGTCCCGTGGGACCATGCTTACATTATTAAGCGGCTGCAACAAGCAGGATGGCAATCTATCAAACCTTCCTCAGAAGGATGGCCAACCTCCTAATCCCACATCTACATGGTAATGTCATTCTTCTTCCACATCACGGTGTCAATTTTTTTTCACAACAATTTAACAAAATATTCTTTTTAAAGATGTAAGCAGAATAAGAGAGAGATTGGAGGTTAGTGACTCAGTAACCAGGATGCACACGCAAGTTCATTCATCCAGCAGTGCTCCCCTAAAGCGGAGTAAAGATTTGTTTTATCCATTGTAAATATTCAGTACATGAATGATAGACGACTAGTTACGTATTCTGTTTATCTAGCATATTACAGATTATACAACAGTTTATATTCATACTATAATTGTACATTTTGAAGAGACAGTACAATTCTTTGCTGACATACCAGTGTTGTGATTCACATCTACCATAAAAATGCCTTTCTTTTTGAGGGGTGAGGGGGGGGAAGGGGGAGAAGGATACTACAGTGTCTTTCAAAGCACTCCCTTGAAAATCCTCCTTAAACGAGATTGTTTTATTTTAAAGTAGCTGAAGAAAATATATAGGTGAGCCTTGTTTAAAAGGTGCTTGCAATTTTTACCATATTTATAGATCTTCCCTAGGGCAAGAACATGCAAGAGATTTCCAGTTCTAATACTTTTTCTTGCCTGGAAAGCCACACTTACAATCTTGTAGGGTGCAAGATCTTTCTATCTGGGATAACCCTCAAAAGAAGAGTTACCTTACAGGACCTACAATAAAGCAAATATGAGATTAGAATAATCCACTGTAATCTGAAAGCAAAATCTATATATTCCACGTACGGTGGATA
Organism: Heptranchias perlo; assembly: GCF_035084215.1. Taxonomy (NCBI): domain Eukaryota; kingdom Metazoa; phylum Chordata; class Chondrichthyes; order Hexanchiformes; family Hexanchidae; genus Heptranchias; species Heptranchias perlo. Next base: position 17,000,976 of record NC_090357.1, on the reverse strand, counting down.
TGTATATGTATATGAATGAAGCACAGTGAGGTTTTTTATACTTTCAGTTTGGTGCTCAATTATTTATATTTGGATTTTCTCAACTACATTGAACACTAGTTAGTGTCCTTCCGACTATCCAAAAAAACATTTGTTGTATCCCAAAACTCAGAAAATGGCATCCTATCACAGATATCCAATTGACTTAATCCACATTTGGAATCTGCATGTTGATTCTCAAGGCCTGCGGCAATACTTAATTAAAACAATTCCCATTCTTGCAACACTACATTCTTTCAAATGGACAACTCACAAACTCAGGAGCAAAACATAGCCTTCATGCAGAGGGATGGAAAAACTCAAATGTTCAACATCATTTGTGGGTAAAGGCCAAATCTGATCATTGCAGCTGCACTTTCAATCTTTGCTGAAAAAGCAACAATGCAATACAAAGATCATTTATTTAAATCACTTTTCCTACATTGAGGGCTAAAACACCAAATTTTGTGTCACTAGTTGAGAATCTGACAGACTCAACTTAAAAAGGTGCATGTACAAGCATGACCATCGTCACATTCAGATAGCTCTACAAATTCTGCAACATTTCATGACAAAACATTAAAGTTGCAACTGATTTCATTAAAAAAGCAAAAAGATACTTCAGACAATATAGGAGGTGAGAACAATTTGTGAAGGACTATTTGCTAGGGAACCAGTGTTCCAAGCCAAAAAAAGGCCATTGGAGTAGATGTGAACGTAACACATCAAATAGGCCAGAGGCAGATTAAAAAGCAAACTGAACAAGACAATTTTGTCAATTATTGTCTGATTATGCTTCTGTGAAGCGCCTTAGGACATTTTTCTATGTTAAAGGCACTATATAAATACAAGTAGTTGTTGACACATCTGTCCTTTGAATCATCTGATTATATACGTTTGGTCTACTGTCTCTAAAAGGTGATTAGCTAAAGTGCTGTTATAATAAATGTCAAATCATTCTATTCAGTACCCAATATATCTTATACAATGAGATAAAAGGGCAATAGTACAGAAGACTGAATGGGCGTATCCTTACATCACATTGGTCTTCAAAACACTGAGCAACTATCCATAATGTGTCTTAATGGTATAAATTTAGCAATAGTAAGTGGCCCATCAGGTTGTCTAGAAATAAAATTACGGTGAAGTTGTCTTTCAAAATGTGTTTGTTCCAACCTGTAATTTTCACAAGACCTTGGCAAGCAAAGCCACAACTCCAGCAGCTGAAATTTCTCTGTACCAAGCAAAATTTTAATAACTTTCACAGGAATCACATTACTGATAACAAGCCAGAACCCAGTGACTGCACTCATACTAACATCAGTGGAACAGATAGCAGATGATTGATTCGGTGCTTTTTTTAAATATACAGAATCTGTTATCAAAAGCTTTTCTTGCTACAAAATTATCCTTACATGGCGAGTTCGCAATCTCAGTGGAGTCAGCAAAAGGGAGGTGGTAGTCAGGATGAGAAATCGGAAGACAAGCTAATCCGAACTACTCTCAGTCCCTTCCAGACACCCAGTGATACAAAATGGATTGGCAGAGGTGTGGACATGAAGAGAGAATATTTTAAAATAGGTGAAGAATAAATAAAATAAAAATAGGAGCCACTGCTTACTTAGAAAGTTAGCAGTAAGTGCAGATGCAAATAGAGATTGACACGATTTATAATCCATACAATAAAACATTATCCCTCATCTTTGGTCAAGTTGAGCCATTTAATCTTTTATTTATCCCACTGAGCTGCAAGGACACATATAGCCTGCTGCCGGGAGGTGCTGGAGAACTTCCAGAAGTAACACTCTTCCCAATTTTCACTCCCTCTGCTGGGATATACTACAGCCATCTCTTGGTGCATCCCCACCTGGTGTATCTTATACCAGGAACTGAGCAAAGCAGAAACTGAAACTCCATTTATCCCTTGCTTATGGCTCTGAGCAGCGGTGGCAGGGTGGCTGGGGGGCCAGAGGAGAGGGTGCTGGGAGTTAGCGAATGTGTTAGCTGCGAAAAGTTTTTCCAGAGACAAAAAGGAGAGGATCTGAGATTAGGGGTGGACCTGATGATGTAAATGGTGAGGAAAGGGAGGAAGTGATTCTAAATGGCCTTCTTGATGATCAAAACCCAGAGGTGGCAAGGCCTTGTGTAATGGCATGGTTAGAGGAGTGCCATTGTGTGGGTGAGAATGTTACTATGTAGGGGGAGACTAAATAAAGCACGTAGGGCACAGAAATTGAAGAAGAGGGGTAAGGGGAATTTAGGTGAAGATTTAAATCACAAAGGGTAAGCAGTCACTCCTTGCAAAAATGAGAAAAATGTAAGGGAAGAGCTCTCAACAAAGAAGTCGCCACGCGGTTTGGGAAGTCGATAGACAGCAAGGGTTTTAAAGGAGAAGAGTGGAAGAGGGTATGGTGTTTAAAGAAAAGATGCTAAAGGAGTAAGGGGAGAAGTCAAGATGCCTACGAGAGCAAGGTCACCATTGTAGATATGATGAAACGTATAGCCAAGCAGGCTGGTTTTGGTCAGGGGGGAAGGAGTCACTGCCCGTAAGCCACGTTTCCACTTGGCCCAGGATAATAGTAGATTTGTCAAAGACGAAGTCATGGATCAGAAGGGTCTTGTTCGCAAGGGAGTGAACATTCTGGAGCGGACCAGTGGTTGACCTGACCAGTAGAGAGGTTGGAAAGGAGGCAGGCAGTTAGCAGGATTAACCCCAGTAAATGAACTCGATAGGTTTTCACTGGAAAAGATGAGGCAATCGGGTTTGCTACTCTGGAAGAACCAGCAGGTGCCAAGGTGGCCATGGCAGAGAGTATCTAACGTAGAGCAAAGATGACATAGGCTCATCTAGCAGAGATTGGAGCCTGGAAGGAAGGTGGGAGAAGAGGTCAGCTGATGGCCATACAGCTCCTGGAGTGAATCCACTATCATCCCACTGTCAGAGATACCCTTCCTCCTCTCCCACCATCAACTTGTTCACTATCTCTATCTTCCCGATAACTTCTGTGCAAGAAAAATGTGGATTATGAAATTACTACTGGAACAGCTCCTGCAGTATGACCAACACCACTCCTTTTCACCAACCAGAAACTTCTGCACTCAATACCAGTACTGTCCCACTTGTCCAACACAATCTCCTGATCCTCAGCCTGTGAATTTCAAATATTTTTGGCACCTAAGGTGTTCATAGTTTCTTCCCACTATTGATCCTGAGTGGACGCCCAAGGATTCCTGCAGGACATGTATTTAAATTGTTTACATTGTTTTTGCTCCCCTAGCAACAACCAACGTGTAAATCATTGGGCTACTCTGATGACTATGTCCTCCACGAAAACCTCAGACAATTCTACAACCTGTTCCAACTCTGCCCCTTATAGACACTGGACTGCTGCAACCTCCACATTTACTATCTAGCCCTCTCAATGAAGCTCCAACCACCGTGAAAAACTACCTACTATGATGGAGGTATGAACTCATCTCCAAATCCTAACGAGATTGTTGACCACTCTATTCTCCTGGAACATCTCTCCACCCCAGTCCACCTCCATGCCATTGTTCTCTCCTGGTTCACACCTACATGTCACATCGCATGCATTATATTGCACAGACACCTCAGGTGTACCCCAGGTGCACCCCAGGCTTGCATCCTTGGTCCCTTTCTCTTCACCATTTACCTGATACCTGTCCACAATGTTAACCAGAAACATGGGGTCAGTTTTTACATGTATGATAATGATACCCACTCAGCCTCGCCACCTTCTCTCCATCAACACCACAGCTAAGTCAAAACTTGTACCAGCTTCATTATCGGCAAAACCAAAGGCATCCTCCATGGCGCATAAACACCAATATGCTTCCGGCCTCGACTCCATCTTTCTCGTGGACTGCCAGTTCAAGCTAAACCCAGTGTACAGAATCTTAATGTATTGCTCAACCCTTATCTTCCTCTTCCACATCCAATCCATTAACAAGGCTTTTTTTCCACTTCCACAAAACTGCCAGCTTCCACCTCTTCCCCTCTGCTTCTGAAATAATTTGCATTTTTAACACCTTTAACTGGACTTCTCCAATAATCTACTTGCTGGCCTCCCCATTTCCATTACCCATTAACTGCAAGTCATCCAGACTGTCTTGACCTGCCTCCACATCACAACCAGCCCTGGCCAAGATCCACTAGCTGCCCATGTTCCAGAGAATCAACTTTAATTTTCTCATCCTCACTTTCAAATCACTCTATGGCCCCATGTTCCTGCACACATCCTCTGGTCCACCAACACTGGCCTACGTCTTATTCCCCGCTTCCTCCACTTCATAAGCAGCTACTGCTTCAGCCACCTTACCCCTACATTCTGGAATTCCCTCCGTCAGCTTCTTTGCTTTACCATCTCCCAGCCATCAAAAGCCTCCTTAAGACCTTCCCCTTCGACCCTAACGTTGCCTGTTCCTGACCCGCTTTCCTTTCCATGACCTCCCCTCGGCTACCATGTAAAAAACTGATGCTTCTTTGTGTGTAATGAGCATTACAGAATTGTAAGTAATTGCTGTTAAGTATCATTGGGTAGGGTGGAAGGTCGAGAGGAGCTTGTTGCTGAAAATTATGGGAGGCAGAAGTCATAGAAGATGAGTGATGAAGCGTGGCTAAAGCAAGGCTGGAAGGTGTTCAATAGAGAGACAATATGCTTAGATCCAGAGTTGTAACTAATATGCGCACACAAGTATACATGGCGGAACAGCATTCATCACATGAATAAGTTAAACAGAAAAACTCAATGCGTCCAGGAAGTCCTTTGCAGAGAGATGTGAGAAGTGGAAATAGGAGACCTGAGCAAAATTGAAGGTCCAGATTCCAAACCTGTCTTGAAATTGAGGTCCAAGTTCAGTGTGGTGATCAGGGTTTAGGCTCACTTGATGAAGATTTGTCTCTCAACATAGTTCTTTTTAAAAAAACTTCCTTCTTTCTATTCCTTTGCTCTCCTCCCTTTTTCAAGACACTTAAATCCCTTGCTCCTTGCCTCCTATGTTATACCTTTCTCTCATTTTCAGCTCCCTTTAAACTGTCTTTCTCTTTCTTCTTACGCCCAGGCAGTGACCTGGAGTGCAGAGGAACAGTGCACCAACAAGAAACCCAGCAGGCTCGCAAATTACCACCTCATGAAGACTGAAGGAACAGAACATCAATAAACTGAAGATTTTGCATGAGCAAATAAATAAATCTGTGACCCCCCCCCCACCCCCCAGATCCAATACTGGAGTCAAACTTCAAAGGCCTTCACTAAAACAGATTCTCTTACTTGCTGTAGTGTTGGGTATGATTGAGAGAGATTGATTCACCATATACTGCTCCCCCCTTCCCCTCAACATGTATGAAAGCAGAAATCATCCTCCAAATTACAAACTGCAAAGAACAAATACAAAGACATCACCAGAAAATTCAGCTAAACTTAATTATGGTTTCCACTGATTACAGTAAATAAGCATTAAAGCCAGACATATTAGAAGACACCGACTCACATATATTCATTTGCAGAGGCTTGCAATAATAGTGTCATTCTCATGAGCATCACCTAAGCACAGCATCCCCTTGGTGTTACTCCTCATGTGTACACACCAAAGTTTGTTCCATTTTGTTACCAGTGAAGGCAGAAAGTAAACACACAGCAGCTATGCAAATTTCAATTTGTATAACTGGTGAAGGTTCCGAGAAAGAATCACTGAAAATATCATAGGCCTATGATCAGAACCACTGTTGCAATTTACTCTATAGGATCGCTGCGCTTTCGACTGTTTTATCCTGGATAATTGTTGTCTGCTGGTTACTGAGGCTTGCAGCTGATCACTGAGGCTTGCAGCTGATCATGTTTGCTTCCAATATGCTCCCTTGGTGACAATTCTGCTACGAGGGCATAAGCTAAAGCAAACAACAAGACTCAACTGCTTCCACACCTGATCCTGCTCTCCCATCCGCTCCAGACACAACTACAGACCATATACAAATATCCCCCCATCCCAACTCAGGTTCGTTGCTTCTCCTGAAAAGATCAGTATTTGCCTGCCGTTCGTTAAGGTCAACAGAATCCTTATGCACTAAAGTTTTCCCATGGTGACTTTGTGCCATATATGGCTGATTGGGTCTACTTTGTGTCATTTTGCACCATGGGAAATGGTGCCCATCATCAGTTGTGATAATTATCCTGAGCAAAAAGATTGGAACCTCACACATAAATTCCGACCAGATACTGGAGGCACTATAGAAGAAAACCTCAAATAGTTACAATCATTCATGGTTGTTACAACCTTTTAGCAATGAGTTACACATGTTGGAAATCGTTTTCAAAATCTTCAATTATATTAACAGCCTCAATCTGAAAACCCTTAAGGACAACAAATTTTATATTAGCTATATATTTTTTTTAAAACGGTATAGTCTGTGTGCGAGCTGACTATTCCCCTTGCACTATCCCCAACATAGGGCACTGGGGCCAATTGTAGCATCCAACTGCCATCCTGGCCGACAATAGATCAGGGATGAAATCTGAGAGTTTCTTGTCAGTATGGCTGAGTTATACATTGCTTTTCCCACTGAGCTAATGGGGGAGCTGGGAAGAACAACTTATTTTTATATCTCAGCCACCAGCTCCGAAAGCTCGATGAGTTCAATACAAAAAGCCTTTCATTGTTGAAAAACTGTTTTTGATAGTGAGACACTAAAGTATTAAATCAAAATCAGTGTCTTCAGGAGGCTCCTGCTCACACAATAAACTGTACATCAATCAAGTAGTTCAATGAAATAGGAAGGAATAGAGAGAACACTTTCAAAAACCAAGATCAGTGCATCCTTCCAGCATTAGAAGCTATTTACTTCTCACTAAACAAACAGATAAAATGGAATGATTCCACATATTATTTTAAGAATGATAAATGTTTCTTCATGAAAGGCGACTCATTCAACCATGATAATACTCTGCAAGGAGAAGGCTGCCATTATTTCCGACAACTGGTCGCACTACAGTTTTGAAAGCAGAAGGGCTGTGAATCTGACGGAGATCCTTTTCCAAAAGTAAAGTACAACCAGCCTCGGTTCACTCCCAAGCTGCTTGGCTCTTGAACTTATAATCTCTACAACAGCACTTGGCTCCCATACAACTGTAAATGTGTTTGCATTCCAGATTCCAAATGCCAGAAATGTGTTATATAATAGGATGACGCATATTGTCACTGAATTGCTGTCTGAGGCATTCTGCGCTGATGTCCTTATGTGCTCCATTAGTTTTTTTTTTAAAAAAGGAAAACACAACCAGTAAGCTGACTCAAAATATGTATTCTATTTCTGGCATTGCAATTTCAATAGAGCAGGTATTAAGAAATGAGCTTAATGGAATGGTATCCATCTGAGTTTGATGGCTTACTTATATAGTAACAGTTTCGGGTAGGAGAAGACCTTTGGTCCATCTAGCCCACCTAACCACAGTGTTTCAAAAGCAAAATACTGCGGATGCTGGAAATCTGAAATAAAAACAGAAAATGCTGGAAATATTCAGCAAGTCAGGCAGCATCTCTGGAGAAAGAAACAGAGTTAACGTTTCAGGTCAATGGCCCATTGTCAGAACTAGAAAAAGTTGAAGATTAAACAGTTTTTAAGCAAGTACAGAGCCAGGGAAAGGGTGGGGGAGAAGTGGAGGGGAGGAAAGAACAAAAGAGAAGGCCTCTGATAGGGTGGAGGGCAGGAGTGTTTAAATGACAAAAGGCAAGGAGGGTGGTAACGGGACAACCATCTTCAGCCAGAAGTGCCGAGTGGATGATCCATCTCGGCCACCTCCCGATATCCCACTATCACAGAAGCCAGTCTTCAGCCAATTCGATTCACTTCATATGATATCAAGAAATGGCTAAGTGCACTGGTTACAACAAAGGCTATGGGCCCCAACAACATCCCGGCTGTAGTGCTGAAGACTTGTGCTCCAGAATTAGCCACGCCTCTAGCCAAACTGTTCCAGTACAGCTACAGCACCGGCAGCTACCCGACAATGTGGAAAATTGCCCAGGTATGTCCTGACCACAAAAAGCTGGACAAATCCAATCCAGCCAATTACCACCCATCAGTCTACTCTCAATCAGCAGCAAAGTGATGGAAGGTGTCCTCAACAGTGTTATCAAGCGGCACTTACTCACCAATAACCTGCTCACCGATGCTCAGTATGGGTTCCGCCAGGACCACTCAGCTCCAGACCTCATTACAGCCTTGGTCCAAACATGGACAAAAGAGCTGAATTCCAGAGCTGAGGTGAGAGTGACTGCCCTTGACATCAAGGCAGCATTTGACAGAGTGAGGCACCAAGGAGCCCTAGTAAAATTGAAGTCCATGGGAATCAGGGGGAAAACTCTCCAGTGGCTGGACTCATACCTAGCACAAAGGAAGATGGTAGTGGTTATCTCAGCCCTAGGATATTGCTGCAGGAGTTCCTCAGGGCAGTGTCCTAGGCCCAACCATCTTCAGCTGCTTCATCAGTGACCTTCCCTCCATCATAAGGTCAGAAATGGGGAATGTTCGCTGATGATTGCACAGTGTTCAGTTCCATTCGCAACCCCTCAGATAATGAAGCAGTCCATGCCCACATGCAGCAAGACCTGGACAACATCCAGGCTTGGGCTCATAAGTGGCAAGTAACATTTGCACCAGACAAGTGCCAGGCAATGACAATCTCCAACAAGAGAGAGTCTAACCACCTCCCCTTGACATTCAATGGCATTACCATCACTGAATCCCCCACCATCAACATCCTGGGGGTCACCATTGACCAGAAACTTAACTGGACCAGCCATATAAATACTGTGGCTACAAGAGCAGGTCAGAGTCTGGGTATTTGCGACGAGTGACTCACCACCTGACTCCCCAAAGCCTTTCCACCATCTACAAGGCACAAGTCAGGAGTGTGATGGAATACTCTCCACTTGACTGAATGAGTGCAGCTCCAACAACACTCAATAAGCTCGACACCATCCAAGACAAAGCACCCGCTTGATTGGAACCACATCCACCACCCTAAACATTCACTCTCCTCACCAGCAGCGCACTGTGGCTGCAGTGTGTACCATCCACAGGAGGCACTGCAGCAACTTGCCAAAACCTCTTCGACAGCACCTCCCAAACTTGCGACCTCTACCACCTAGAAGGACAAGGGCAACAGGCACATGGGAACATCACCATCTGCACATTCCTCTCCAAGTCACACACCATCCTGACTTGGAAATATATCGCCATTCCTTCATCGTCGCTGGGTCAAAATCCTGGAACTCCCTATCTAACAGCAATGTGGGAGAACCTTCACCACACGGACTGCAGCGGTTCAAAGAGGTGGCTTACCACCACCTTCTCGAGGGCAATAAATTCTGGCCTTGCCAATGACGCCCACATCCCATGAACGAGTTAAAAAAAAGTAAAGGAACAAAAGATGGGTCTAGAGGAGCTGTAAATGGCAATGTCAGAACACCTCCGCTCAGTCCGCAAGCGTGACCCTGACCTGCCGATCGCTTGCCATTTTAATTCGTCGTCCCACTCCCACTCTGACCTCGACCTCTTACACTGTTCTAATAAAGCTCAACGGAAGCTCGAGGGACAACACCTCAACTTTTGATTAGGCACTTTACAACCTTCTGGACTCAACACTGATTTCAATAACTTTTGATTATAACCACTGCTCCCCTTTTTTTTGGACAGCGAGTGCTGCTAATGGCTCTGACGTTGCCATTTACACCTCCTCTAGACCCATCTTTTGTTTCTTTACTTGTCCCATTACCACCCTCCTTGTCTTGCACCATCATCCCTTTTGTCATTTAATCACTCCTGCCCTCCCCTCCCCCCCGCCCCGCCTTTCCCTGGCCCTGTACTTGCTTTAAACTATTTCATGTTCAACTTTTTCCAGTTTTGACGAAGGGTCATCGACCTGAAACGTTAATTCTGTTTCTTTCTCCAGAGATGCTGCCTGACTTGCTGAGTATTTCCAGCATTTTCTGTTTTAACCACAATATTCCCTTAGTGTATTTCTAATAACCCTGAATGCAATTTGTTGACAAAAACCTGTGCAGTTCCTTTCATGAAACTAATTATGTTGTCTTGTTCCACCCGTCTACATACTTACCATCCTTCTAGTAAAAAAGATCCTCTTGCATTTCCTATTTTCTTTAGTTGTCCTTAATTTGTAGATATGACCCCTTGAGCTTAAATTTTGTACACAGCAGAAAAGCTTACTTGGATCTAATTTGTCCAAATCGCTCATAACTTTAAACACTTCTATCATATTCATTAGTCTTAAATCTTCACTTTTCAAGGGAAAAGGTCCAGGAGTCTTAATCTTTCCTCATACACCATTCTCTTACATTCTGGGATTAACTGTGTAGCCCTTCTCTCTAACCCCTCCAATAACTGAATATGCTTTTTGAAATAGAAGACCAAAACTGCACACAGTATTCCAGATATGGTCATACCGGGGCCAAATACATTTTTAAAATGACTTCTCTGGATTTCTTTGTTATATACCTTGCTATGCATCCCAACATTCTGTTTACACTTTTTTTTTAAAAAAAGAGCCTGGGACATTGCACTGATGATTTTTGACCTGTCCACTAAAACTCCAAGATCTTTGTCCTGTTCTGATACCTGAAGTACATTCCCATTTAGACCATGATCCACATCAACCTGCCCTCGGCCAAATCTCATAGCCTTACATTTCCCTGTATTAAACTGCATCTGCCATTTCTCTGCCCAATGATCAAACTTGTTCAGATCCTTTTGAATTGGTGTGCAATGATATTCATCATTTGCCTGTGTTCCCAATTTTTTTCTTATCATCTTCAAATTCAGACATTTTGGGCAGAATTCCTTCCTCAACATCATTTATAAAAATCAAAACAATCGTGGCCCCAACAATGAACCTTGTGACGCTCCACTGGTAACTGGATGCCAACCAGATACCTGCCTATGCACAACCACTCTTTGTTGTCTACCAACCAACCATTTGCTAATCCATTTTAATACATTTCCATCTATCCCACAGGCTTAGACCTCATGTAGTAGCCTATTTTGTGGGACAGTGTCAAATGCCTTCCCGAAATCCAGGTAGGTAACATCCACTGTCTCCATCATTTACTATGTCTGTCATCTCTTCAAAGAAATCCAATAAATTAGTCATGGATGACCTCCCACTCCGAAAATCATGCTGACTGTCTCAGATTAGTTGATGCCCCTCAAGATACTGCCTTATATTATCGCTCAGAATATTATAATATTTTCAAACACTTTCTCAACAATGGATGTAGGCATTCAGATCTATAATTTGATGTTTCATCCTTCGCCACTTTTTTGATGGTGAGAATCACATGTGATTTTTTCAGTCTGAAAAACATTACTCCTATCTGGGCAGGAGTGATGTGCCAGATTACTTATAAATTGCATCCCCATACTACCTAGTGCACATGGAAAGTAAGGCAATTTGAGCAGGAACAAGAGATAGCAAATGTTCCACAATAAATTTTCAGTGCAACTGCAATAAGTATGAAGCAAATCTTTTGAACTTTAAAAAAGTTCCTACAGACCACTAACTTTCTAATGTTAGTAAAGACCTGACTGGACTATTGTTCCTTCACCAACAATACAAATGTCATCTGGATTTTGATACCAGTTAGCAGAGCACTGCCCAGATGTGTAAGTACTTGTGCAGTGCTCTTGTCTCTTCCAATCTCAAGCAATACAACGGGGCTGTATATTTGGGTACTGTCAGCTCTCTACTCTAAATTGGTCTCAAAGAATTCCCAATAGTTCAATACAATAATGACATACGGGTTTTAACTTTGGTTTTTTTTTGTGTACAAATACCATACATAAACCAGGTTTTCTATAGCTTCACCACTCAGCCTCATCAATAAGCAGCAGTTTGCTCAGTCCATACTGTACAAACAGAGTTATCTAAATGAGTATAATCTACGGTAATACTACAGTTGCCCTCTTACTTTTGTGTCAGGTATTTGAGTGCTTGTGAACTCAGTGCAAGCATTTGATTGGCACATTTGGCAGCACCAACAATCTGTCAATAAAACATTAACTAGTTTGGAAATAATCTTTCCAGAACTAATATATAGCTCTCACATTATTCCGTTAGAATATAAATATATTTTTCAGTTCCAAGTGCAGTTTAATTCAGGGAATTAAAATATCAGAAATCTTTTAGTCACAGAATTGTTATTGTATTGAAGCAGAATTTTGAATTCATTTGGAAAATGTAAAAATGAAATGTAGTTGTCCCTTCTAAAGTTCGACACGTGAATTTAGTAAACACCAAGCACTGAACATTTTTAAAAGGTCCATGAAATAGTGTGTAAAATCCTTCCACCTTTCAAAGCCCAAGATGATAATAAGGGCATGGAATAAAACTCGTAAGCTTAATTAAAGTGGAGGGTTCGCCGATTCCTCAGCACACTACTAATTTACTCAAGAGATCTTGGCAAGTGAAGGCACTCTCTGGTAAAATAGGGAGCAAAGGCTCCCTATGAGACAAGTCTGAGACACTGAACCCCAAATAAATCTAGAATTTTTAAAAAAGCAAAATCATTAACACCAGCCTCTAAGTAAAACGCCTTTTACTGTTCGAGTCCTTAATCAAAAGGTCGCAAGGTGGTTTGTTCCAAAGTATAATGGCTTTAATAAGAAGTTATAACGAGTAACAAAGAGGTTAAAATTCAAGAGCACAATCAAAGATGCTGGTAAGATCAATACAACCTGACACAAAGTTGTTCACTCTTCAAAGCCTCAAAGTGCACTTTGAAGACCTTGATTGATTAGGCAGTCCAGTCCTGCCTCAAGAATATTCTAAAGACTGTGTGGAAAAACAGCCAACATTATACCAATTGAAGCAATTATCTCTGTATGGGCCTTCCAACAATCACCATCTCTATCCCATGGGGCTGCTATCAGTCTCTAATCCCTTGAGCATACAACAGGCGGTACTAACAACCCTCTATTGATTTGTGGTCTCTGAGATGGTACTAACTCCATCTTCAAAGAAAACATGACAAAGTTAGGGATACCTCCCTTTCCAACTGATAACCACGGACGGTGACAAATATTTATTTGCCCATGGAGGACTTCCCTTTCACAAGGTCGTAGAAAGCTTGTTTGGGCCTACAGAAAGCCCCTTTGTTCAAAGCAAAGCTGACAATCTTTTTTCTTAGCAAGGTTTACAATATTATGCAGAAAGCTAGTATAGTGCTTTTCTTACACAGCCTTATCCCACGAAGTGAATAGTGCATTAAACACTACAGGGTCGAAATTTCTCCGGGTTTCTTCTAATCTCCCACTAGAACTCCAGCAGGAAACCAGCAGAAACCCCCAGAAAGCAATGGAAACCGAGCTGTACTAGGTTGCTGCTATTTCCGGGAGTTTTGTTATTTGCCTTGTACGGGGTGGAACCTTCATTCGCAATGGAGGTTCCAGTGTAACCATTGGGATTGCGAACTACAGGTCTTCAGCCCCAGGAACTCTAGTACCTTACAAGACAATGGGCAACCAGAGGGTAAAGCCATGTCCAGAAACTCTATATGCTGGGAGTACCTGCTCCTTTGGTTCAAGTGAGGCCTGCTGTATCAGTGGAGGCCAGTACCCCAAGTGTGTTGAGGCATACTAGCCTTCAGAAGGGCAAATGTGAGCTTCACCAGTGTGGGGTCCAGGCCAAGGAAATGGCCTGAATCCACAAAGAAAAAAACATTTAAAATCACCTGCGGAGACCATGGCTGGAGTCAAGGCCTGCGAAACCCCACTCCCCTTCCTCAAGGGTGGGTGCCAGAGAGGCACATTAAGTGGCGCTAGCACCCACCTGCCCAACTGTAATGTGTTGCCCACCCGCTCACCCTGCAAACTCCAGTGGAATCAGTGCTAGGAGGCACAGATGGCAAGATTCCAGTGTAACCATTGGGATCGCGAACTACAGATCTTCAGCCCAGTAACTTGAATTTTTTTTTTATTTACTAATTTTTGTCCATCACTGAACACTCCTAGATCAGATACAGTGTAAAAAATAAAAGGACATAAACTGTCCTAGCAATGTTCCTCAATTCCAACCTCAGAAGAGTACCCTCTGTTGCCCCAGCATGACAAAAGTCATTTTATTAAGTTTGATAAGTGTCATCATTTAACAAGTTTGATAATTTGGCACAAATTATGTGCTGTTTTGAGTTGAAGGCTCCTCACCATTAGGAAGTGGATTAAGATTGTGCATCATTTTTTCACCTTTACTGCTTGGCTAGGTTTGAATTGAAAGCCCAGAGGTGAAAGGCCACCATGTCACTCAGTAGCCTATCAATTACGTTTTTACTTTAAAATACACTCCATTCACCGTGTTCCTTTTTTCCTTTTTGTGAGGCTTTCAAATCCACTTACTTTCTCCTCAGACAGCTGGACCATGCACCACTGTCAGCTGAGAGGCCAATGTGCTGATAGTCCTGCACTAATGCCACTCAGAGCTGGTTGCTCAATGGACAATAACAGTACCAGAAGTTGCTCAATGGACAATAACAATAGCAAATGATTTCCACCTCCCCCCATCTCTTATCAGAGACCTTCGCTTTTGTTCTTTCCTCCCCTCCCCTTCCTCCCCCCGCCTTTCCCTGGCTCTGTACTTGCTTAAAAACTGTTTAATCTTCAACTTTTTCCAGTTCTGACGAAGGGCCATCGACCTGAAACGTTAACTCTGTTTCTTTTTCCACAGATGCTGCCTGAATTGCTGAGTATTTCAAGCATTTTCTGTTTTTATTCCACATTCTCACCACTCTCGTGTAAATTCTTCCTAAATCCTTTTGATCTTAGTGGCTAGTTTATATTTATGGCCCCTTGTTCTAAGCTCACCCACAAGTGGAAACCATTTCTCCACGTCCACCTTATCGAACCCCTTCATAATTTTGAAGTTTTCTATCGGGTCTCCTCTTAGTTTTCTCTTTTCCACAGAAAACAACCCAGCCTGCTCAATCTTTCCTGATAGTTGCATCCTCTCAATTCTGGTAACATCCTTGTAAATCTTTTCTGCTCTTTCTCTAATGCTTCAATATCCTTTTTATAACACCAGCACTGCACAGAGTACTCCCAAGTGTGGTCTAACCAAGGTTCAGTGTAAGTTTAACATTACCTCCCTGCTTCTGTGTTCAATTCCTCTAGAAATAAACCCCAGAACTTTGTTTGCACTCTCGATGACCTTATCAACTTATCTACTTTTAGAGATTTATGTATCTGTATTCCTAGTTCTCTTTGCTCCTCTACCCCATTTAGTTTCTTACTTTCCTTATTTCTCCTACCAAAATTAACCACCTCACAACTTTGCTATATTGAATTTCATTTGCCATTTATCCACCCACTCTGCAAGCTTGTTTATATCTTCCTGTATTTTGGAGCAGTCTTCCACATTATTAGCTATATCCCTAATTTGGTGGTATGTGCAAATTTTGAAACCATTCCTCCAATTCCTGAGTCCAAACGATTTATGCATATGGTAAACAACAGTGGTTCCAGCACAGATCCCTGCAGCACACCACATCCCTTAACTCCTACTCTCTGTAGCCACCTTTCAACCTATTCTGCTACCCAGCCCTGACTCCACATGCCCTGACGTTTGTCATGAGTCTCCTATGTTGCACCTTATCAAAGGCCCCTGAATATTCTCGAATACCACATCGACTGCATTACCTTTATTTAATCTTTGTTATTTCTTCAAAGAATTCAATAAGGTTGCTTAAACATGACCTTCCCTTTAGAAAGTCATGCTGACTTTTTTTTTTAAATTGTACTCTCTGTCTCTAGATGTTTTGTTATCTCATTTTTAGCAAAAATTACAGTACCTTTTCTTACCACTGATATTAAGTTAACAGGTCTATAGTTTCCTGGATTAGTTTTATCCCCCCTTTTGAAGATAGGAATTACATTCCTGTTTTCCAATCCTCTGGTACTATTCTTTTTTCTAACTGAATTTTTATATATTGATGCTAGTGCCTATGCTATCTCCTACCTAGTTCTTTGAGAAACCACAGGTGCAATCCATCTGAATGCGGGCTCTTGTCCTTAAGCTTAGCTTGTTCGTCTAGTATCTCCTTTCTTTGCATATTAACTGTTGTAATATTCCTCTTGACCTCTTCTACTAGCATAATTTCTTCTTTGTTAGCCTCTTCAGTAAAAACAAAGGCAAAGTACCTAATCAGTATCCCTGCCATTTCCGTATCATCTCTTATGAGTTTATCTTACTCATCCATTAGTTGCCCTATCACTACCTTAATTCTCCTTTCGTTACTTGTATTCTATACGTTATTTCTTTTTATATTCTTTGACATTTTCATTTCATATTTTCTGTTTGCCTTCCTAATTGTCTTTATTACCTATTTCCTAAGCTCATCATATTCCCCTTTGTCATTCTCTCCTTTATTGTTTATGTACTTTGCGTAACCTTTTTCTTTAGAATCAGTTTTATCCTCCCCTCTTTAGCTAACCATAGTGTGCCATTCTTGGCTAGCTTGTTCTTATTTTTAGTGGAATATATTTCTCCTGAACTCTATCATTACAAAAGTGACAAAGTCCTTAATTAGCTGTAAAGCGCTTTGGGACGTCCTGAGGTCGTGAAAGGCAGTATTTAAATATACGTCTTTCTTTTCTTTGTTTATCGATCTCTCCTTCAAATATTGCCTACTGTTGTTCTACCCCTTTGCCAATATTTTTCCCCAGTTTACATCTCTTAGCTATATTGCTATAGTTAACTTTTTTCTAATCTATTCCTTTGATCTTTGGTCAGCATGAAACATTCCTAGGTCAGGTAGCAGAGGCAGGTGCAGAGTAAAGCTCCCTCTACTCTGCCCCAACGTGTCTCAGCCCCAACCTCAGAACAGCACCTAGTACTGGATGAGTAAGATGCTTTTTCCATTTACCACACCACACTCTGAGTAAGATTGCCAATTTAGGGACAATTTTGTGCTGTAGGCCCATACATGCTTGCAACCGGATTGAGACATAGGACACTTATGTGAAAGTCCCCTGTCTTACAGCCAGCAAACAGAACAGAACAGACTTTCATCCCAACAATGTGGGCTGGATTTGAACCAGGCCGCTGCTTAGTTACTTAATTTTAAGTGAATGAGTTTGAAATCTTAAATTTCCAATGTAACCTCAAAGTTGTGACTGCAGCTTTAAATAATACACTAGGTTACTACAGTATTAAAAAGTCCAGTTTATACAAGGCAAGTGGAACAGCACCTAACTGGAGACTACACTGAATGCAATGTGGGCAATGTTCAGGTCTCATGGACTTCAGAAGGTGGCAGTTCATAATAAAGGATTATTCATGGAACAAATCTTAAAATGTCAACATAGTCAACATTTCAAAACCTGCACATGCAAACTATCATTTATAACCAACATTGTTCTCTCATCCTTGTTAACAAGCCAGGAAGTCATTCAGCATTGTAATAATATTTTAGAAATAAAAGAAAAAAAGTGAGGTATATCAAGTTCAAAGAATATATTTTCAGATCAGATTTACATTGAGCCAAAAGCAGCTAAGTGCTGTCCCTCCCTTCTATAGCCTCCAGATGGCAGATTGGTATCCAAAGTAACCCTGAAGTAGAAAACTTTATTTTTTGGACAGCCTTACCTCCCGCAGATTCATAATGAGGTGACCTAGCACATTTTCTACCACAGCAGATGTCTTGAGCTAATATTTTTAAACAAAATAAAATAAAAATTTCCAAGACATTATCTTCAGCTACAGAATGGGAATTTTAATTCAATATAAAATTTTGAATATTTAATATTCAACAGCATTTCCTACGTTTGTCAGGCATCTAGCACATGACTGCATGCTCCCACCCTTCTACCTCAGTACCGCAATCTCACGGGGACTGCACTGACTGTGCCAATAATTACTATATTGATAGTCCAAAGTTTCTCCATTTTATCCTCACAAGACAGAGAGTTTCCCCAACATTCATTGCATAAGTGTAAGCATGCCACTGAATCAGAGAAAAGAGCGAAAGAGAAAATGAAAGAGAAGGGGAGAGAGAGCAAGAGTGGGTGGGGAAAAAAAAAGTGTTAGCTTTAGCTTCAAAAATGTACCTTTTTTTTGTAGAGCCTTACATCAATTGTTTTTACTTTACATCCAATCCCCATTCTCATTGCTTCGAGACCATTTGGGTAATTTCTGATACGTGACTGGCTGAAGCCAGTTCTTCCCGTAATTACTCGAACAATAATTGAAAAAAATCAACCACTTAGAGCAGCCTCATCAGCAGCAACTCTTGAGACAGTCACAACTTGCTTTTAACTGTCTATGATTTTAATACAAGGCAACACTGGGTATGCTGGCTGACTCATATTTGGAAAGCTCACACCTAGGATTTGCCCAGTGCTGACAACTCTATTTGATCACTAAGGAAAGGATAAATGAAACTTTCTGAAAGTGAAATTATTTCCACAAATTCATCAAAATGGTAACCATTTTAGAGAAGTATAATTTCCCAAAGAATTCTCACAAGCAATTCAAAAAGTAGCAAGATGCTACAGGTGTGAAAAATAGCACTACTCGGGGTACTATTTACTGTCCTATAAATATGTTGTCAGGCATGGTTGTATCAACTGTATTTATGTGACTCAGTCCATTCTGTTCTCAAACACTAGGAATGCCACAGGTCCCATCACAGGCACTGTTATCTCAGATACAAAGGATATCTAGCTCCCAATCTTATTATAAGCAATGTATTTTGTTTCTATTAACCATGGTGAAGTCTGAAGCCTTTCACCTCTGATAATTGATAAAAACTATCAAAGCTAGGAAATTCCTTTGGCTCCCAGTCCAATTTGTGCACCTATATTTGTAGGATATCCTTTATCAAACCAGTTGCTATAGCCGAAGCAATCAACATAGCAGTAGCTACCAAAATACAGAACAGCTGTATCAGAGGCTGCAGCCATCAGTGCAGAACTTCCTGTGAGGATTATCCAGAGACAGGAATGTAAGCTTTCAGTCTTCCACCTCACTGGTCCAAAAAGGAGTCCTTTCAAATGAAACATTTTCACACAAGAACTGCTAAAGCAAAGATATCATACCTTCATGTTTATAGGTTGTGTTCCCCTCAATAAAGCTTCTCCCAAAAAAGATATCAGGATTACTGGGCACCATTAATTGCAATTAATCTCTACCCAACTTATAAAAATGCAAACTACCTCCATTTTCTTTTGAATAAAACCTCTTATAAAAAGCAAAGTACTGCAGATGCCAGAAATCTGAAATAAATGGAGAACATGCTGGAAACACTCAGCAGGTCAGGCAGCATCTGTGGTGAGAGGAAAGTGGGGTTAACATTTCAGGTCGGTGATCTTTTGTCAGAACTTCTACAAAAGATTATTGACCTGAAATGTTGAACCCGGCTTTCCCCTCTCCACAGATGCTGCCTGACCTGCTGAATGTTTCCAGCATGTTCTGTTTTTAAAACCTCTCTTATATTCATTGCAGCATTGTTAGTCAAATTTTAAGCCTTTAATTTTTAATTTTGCATCTTTTTAAATTATAGTGTCACAGCTCATACCCACTTTACACTGCTGATATACATTATATGGGGGAGGAATGGGTCATTTTAACCTAACCCGCCCATTGGGAAACTGAAGCGATCAGATCGGCCGCCCGATTTTACTTTCCACTGAAGTCGGTGTAAAAGGTGCAGTGGATCTGATCGTGTCAGTTTCACACCGAGCAGGTTAGGTTAAGTTATGGGTGACTTGCAGATAATCCTGGCAATTTCTATCAATATTTATGTTTCCTTGCCGGGGGGCGGGGGAGGAGGAAAGAGGGGTGAAGAAAGAAATTCGAAAGGCAATCTTGTAAATAGCCTCTTCCAAGTGGATTACCACATACTTTTCCTTTTCAATTTTTATACAGCACTGAGTTCTGCTGATGGCAACAACCCAAGAACCAAGAATTGTCCTCAGAAGTTACTTATTTATTTGGAAATCATGGCCAAATAAGCCAGAATTCTTTTTCAATTTAATAATCTGAAATTCATAGAATCATAGAAAAATTTACAGCGCAGAAGGAGGGCATTCGGCCCATCGTGTCCGCACCGGCCGAAAATGAGCCACCCAGCCTAATCCCACTTTCTGCACTTGGTCCATAGGTTCTGGCACTTCAAGTGCATATCCAAGTACTTTATAAATGTGATGTAGGTTTCTGCTTCTACCACCCTTTCAGGCAGTGAGTTCCAGACCCCCATCACCCTCTGGGTGAAAGGTTTTTCCTCAGCTCCCCTCTAATCCTTCTGCCAATCACTTCAAATCTATGCCCCCTGGTTATTAACCTCTCTGCTAAGGGAAATGGGTCCTTCCTATCCACTCTAGGCTCTTTATAATTTTGTACACTTCAATTAAATCACCCCTCAGCCTCCTCTGTTCCAAAGAAAACAACCACAGCCTATCCAATCTTTCCTCACAGCTAAAATTCTCCAGTTCTGGCAACATGCTTGTAAATTTCCTCTGTACCCTCTCTAGTGCAATTACATCCTTCCTGTAATGTGACCAGAACTGTACGCAGTACTCAAGCTATGGCCTAACTCGTGTTTTACACAGTTCTAGCATAACCTCCCTGCTCTTATATTCTATGCCATGGCTAATAAAGGAAAGTATCCCTTATGCCTTCTTAACCACCTTATCCACCTGTCCTGCTACCTTCAGGGATCTGTGGACATGCACTCCAAGGTCCCTCACTTCCTCTACACCTCTCAGTATACTCCCATTTACTGTGTATTCCCTTGCCTTGTTTGCCCTCCCTAAATGCATTACCTCACACTTCTCCGAATTGAGTTCCATTTGCCAGTTTTCTACCCACCTGACCAGTCCACTGATATCTTCCTGCAGTCTACAGCTTTCCCCCTCACTATCAACCACACAGCCAATTTTTGTATCATCTGCAAACTTCTTAATCATGCATTGAAATTGCATTGGAATCAATTTTCCAATTATCTTTCTCGACTGGAACTTTTCCAAAATCTTTTCAATTGGTAAATTCAGGTCGGTTTTGAAATGCTGCCATCAGCAACATAATTATTAGACTATTGAAAAGGACCCCTAGGAACAGAAGCTTGTAGATCCTTGGATGCCTGAATATGTGCTATAAATTGTTGTGCATTCATTGCAACAACGACAAAGCAATTTAAAAAAAAAATTATGCTTATTGTTTCTCAACATAATTTTACAGAATTTTTGATATATAACCATGCATTAGACTGGAACAATAGAACACATAGAATTATCTTTGCTGTTGATATTTGACCATAAATATAATAAGAAAATAAATTGAAGTTTGGGGCAATTTTTTCTTAAAACACAGCTGTTCTGAACATAAGTGGTTAGTTATTACCTTTAATAAATGAAGTCAGCTAGTTCAGGTAAACTGTTTCAGGCTCTCAGATTACAATTGTTTGTATGGTACTTGTGTGACTAAATAAAGGAAACTCTGCAAAAAAGACTATATGAAAACAGCGGAGTTTAGCATGGGGCGAGCTAAGAGTAACGAAAAGCTAAGAATGAGGGCGGAATTGGCTAAAGTGGACTGGGTAAACAGATTAGATGGTATGATGGTGGATAAGCAGTGGCAAACATTTAAAAAGATATTTTATGACTCGCAACAGAAATATATCCCTGTTAGGAGGAAAGACTCCACAAAAAGGGTGAACCAAACATGGCTAACTAAGGAAGTAAAGGATGGTATCAGGTTAAAAGAAAAAGCATACAACATGGCAAAGATTATTGGTAAACCCGAAGATTGGGAAAAATTTAAAAACCAGCAAAGGATCACTAAAAGAATAATAGAGAGAGAAAATAAATTTTGAGAGTAAACTAGCAAGGAATATAAAAACTGACAGTAAAAGCTTTGACAAGTATATAAAAAGGAAGAGGGTAGCTAAAGTAAACATTGGTCCCTTAGAGGATGAGACTGGGGAAATAATAATGGAAAACAAGGAAATGGCAGAGGAATTGAACAGATATTTTGTATCTGTCTTCACAGTAGAAGACACTAATAATATACCAATAATAGTAGAAAATCAAGGGGCAAAGGAGAGGGAGGAACTAAAAAAAAAATCACTATCACTAGAGAAAAAGTACTAGGTAAACTAATGGGTCTAAAGGCTGACAAGTCCCCTGGACCTGATGGCTTGCATCCGAGGGTCTTAAAGGAAGTGGCTTCAGAGATAGTGGATGCATTGGTTGTAATCTTCCAGAATTCACTAGATTCTGGAAAGGTCCCAGTGGATTGAAAAACCACAAACGTAACACCCCTATTCAAGAAGGGAGTGAGACAGAAAGCAAGTAAGCCTAGTTAGCCTAACATCTGTCATCAGGAAAATGCTAGAATCCATTATTAAGGAAGTAGTAGCAGGACATTTGGAGACTCAGAATACAATCAAGGAGAGTCAACATGGTTTTATGAAGGGGAAATCATGTCTGACAAATTTATTAGAGTTCTTTGAGGAAGTAATGGGCAGGGTGGATAAAGGAGAATCAATGGATGCAGTATATTTGGATTTCTAAAAGGCATTCGATAAGGTGCCACATAAAAGGTTACTGCATAAGATAAGAGCTCATGGTGTTGGGGGTAATATACTGTTGGCTAACTAACAGAAAACAAAGAGTCAGGATAAAAGGGTCATTTTCAAAACGGTAATCTGTAACTAGTGGGGTGCCGCAGGGATCAGTGCTGGGGCCTCAACTATTTACAATATATATCAATGACTTGGATGAAGGTACAGAGTGTCTTGTGGCCAAATTTGCTGATGACACAAAGATAGGTGGAAAAGCAAGTTGCGATGAGGACACAAAGTGTCTGCAAAGGGATATTGACAGATTAGGCGAATGGGAAAAATTTGGCAAATGGAACATAATGTGGGAAAATGTGAAGTCATCCACTTTGGGAGGAAAAGTAAAAATGCAAAATATTATTTGAATGGAGAAATACTACAAAATGCTGCAGTACAGGGGGATCTGGGTGTCCTCGTACATGAAATACAAAAAGTCAACATACAGGTGCAGCAGGTAATCCGGAAGGCAAACGGAATATTGGCCTTTATTTCTAGGGGATGGAGTATAAAAGCAGGGAAGTCACGCTACAACGGTACAGGGTGCTGGTGAGACCACACCTGGAGTACTGCGTACCGTTTTGGTGCCCTTATTTAAGGAAGGTCATACTTGCATTGGAGGCAGTTCAGAGAAGGTTCACTAGGTTGATTCCAGGTACGGAAGGGTTGTCTTATGAGGAAAGAATGAACAGGTTGGGTCTATACTCATTGGAATTTAGAAGAATGAGAGGAGATCTTACTGAAACATATAAGATTCTGAGGAGACTCAATAGGGTAGATACTGAGAGGATGTTACCCCTCATGGGGGAATCTAAAACTAGGGGGCAGAGTCTCAGAATAAGAGGCCACCTGTTTAAGACGGAAATGAGGAATTTCTTCTCCCAGAGGGTCGTGAATCTTTGGAATTCTTTACCCCAAAAAGCTGTGGAGGCTGAGTCATTGAATACATTCAAGGCTGAGTTAGACAAATTTTTGATCAGCAAGGGAGTCAAAGGATATGGGGAAAAGGCAGGAAAGTGGAGTTGAGGTAAAAGTCAGATCAGCCATGATCTCATTGAATGGCGGAGCAGGCTCGAGGGGCCGAATGGCCTACTCCTGCTCCTATCTCTTATGGTCTTATGCTAAAGATTTTTACAATAAAGTCTCTTTTTTGTGTAGTTAAAACTATTGTTTTCCCTTTTGTGGATTTCACAAAGCAAATCTGCAACATTATTCCATCAATAATTATATTCTACAATGAGTGACCACATTTTGTGGTGAGATAACCTTGGCATGACAATATTAAACCAGATTCCAGCAGAACTCACTAAGTTAACACTAAGAAAGAGGTTTCTAATTCTGCACTCATTATTTCTTAAACAAGAAAAAAAAATCACTATTAACGGCTTTGGCCTCATCTGCATTGCTCCTCGTGCAAGCACCCTAATGAAGCAATACACTCCTCATGCAAACACTGTGAAGTAAGATGCGCAGTGACTTCAGGAACTATGTATGGGAATGTACACTCTCGTAATGTGTGATATTGTACACCTAACTATACAATGATGTCATAAAATATCTGTGAATGTTCACTATATGAGTAATAACTTTATAAAATAAATGCAAGAATGTACACCCATATCACAGAATCCTACAGCACAGAAGGAGGCCATTCGGTCCATCATGCCTGTGGCTATTATAAACAATAACTTTACAACATGTCAAAATGTCCACTTGTATGTATAACAGATTCATAAATTGCAAATGTACATACTTGAGAACCCATTAAGGTTTCTAAAAAGGGTATTAGCATTAAGTTAGTGTGCAATTTTAATTCAGTGCTAATATAGGAAGAACCTGCTCAATGAGACAGATCATGGGGCCGATTTTCAGATGGTGTAGTGGGTACGTTGGGAGCGGGGGGCTCCTAAAATCGTAGAAATCCGGAGCGGGTTCCGAGCCCGGCTCCAACCCGTCGACTTCCGGGTTCCCCGGTGACGCGTCCAGGTGCGTGCGCACCTCCTGAATGCGGGACTCCCACCAGCAATAAAAGCTGGAGGGATGATCATTTCCATAGTTTGACAGGGAGTTAAAGTACTTGAAATACTTGACTGACTCGACATTTTGGCAGGGGTGCAATTTTGAAGGATCCTCAGCATGTTTCCCGTGCTGTGGGAAACACTCCCTGTTGCAACAGACGTGTTTCAGCCAGCAGCCAGTGGGAGATGCAAATGATTATTTGACAGGTGGGGAGAAAAAGTAATTTATTGCAGCAGGGCACTCTGTCACTTCAGACAAAATTTTGGCTGCAAAACTCTGCTGTGCAAACAAAGTTACCTATTTGTGGACCCCCTCAATGCTCACAAAACCTTCGCCTTTCACTTCCGACTATTTCTACGTGGTGCATCCCCTGTTGCTGCAGCAGAGGTAGTGGCAGGTTGCTCTTGTACATGCCCTGATCAATTAGACGCTTTGTTCCTACGCCTTCTGGGTTTTGGTGCCCATGAGGCCCCTCCAAAGACTGCTTCACCTGCACCTATGCAGAGACAGACTCGGCCACCTGCAGAGAAGGCAGCATTACGGGTACTGGTTGAGAGGGGGACAACGGTTGAGACATGGGGGCACTTTGAGTGGCGTCCCACTTCCATGTCCCCTTTCGCCATCATCCTTCTCCTGGGCCAGGCCCACACCACTCCTACCATTCTGCTGGACGACAGTTTGAAGGATATGTGTGAAGCCTTGTAAGGCCAGTGCTAGTATAAGGCCTGTTTAAGGTGGCAGAAAGTTGTTCACCCCGAGTCCAAACGGCCGTTGTCAGGGTATGAATGGACTCATTTGTGAGCCGTGCTTGAAGCTCCATGGAGGCCAGCCTTCCCTCCATCGCAGACATTCCCGCACTTACCTGTGACACTATCTCAGAGATGCCCTCACGTCCCTGTGACAGTATCTCAGAGATTCCCTCCCGTACCTGTGCCACCATTCCACTCATGCAGGAGTTGGACTTCTCCATCCTCTGCGCGATTGTGGAGAGTGCATGTGGCACCTGTTCCAGTACCTCGCAAATGTGCTGCTGCCCCTCGATCATTCTTCTTTTAAAGGGTGGCCCCCCAGGTTTCAGCATGTGTGTCCAGCTGAGCAGAGCCTGGAGAGAAGTGCTCCCACCGATGCGGACTCTCCACAGCTGCTCCTGCCACCAGAGTCTGCTCGTGCTCACGTGTGTGGTAACTCACCATATGCGACCGCAACTAACTGCGGACTGGGACCCACCGAGATGTGTGTATCTGCGCTGGTGGATGACTCGCAAAGATGTGACGGTGCACCCTCAGAGGCCAGCAGGTCCTCTGAGGAATCGCTCTCCGCTGACACAGCAGTCGCTGATTGCCCTGTAAGAGAACAGAAGACAATATTAAGCATGAGGACAGATGTTGAGCTGCTGAAGATGGCAAGGCATGTTAACATAAATTCATATTGTGGGTGCTGAATGTTAAAGTTCTGTCATCAGCCGTTTGTCAGATGCCAGTCTCAGCGTCCCCGGCAGACAGGCACTCGAGGGTGCGGCTCAGCTCCGGAGCCTCCTGCTACACGTCTGTGAGGACGACTATCTGATGCGGACCCTCTCCGGTCCTCGCCCTCACCCATGCATTCAGGGCTTTCTTCTCCTATAAGGGGAGAAAGTACAGACGCGTGAGGTGGCAAACCGATGAATGCATTGGTTTGGGTGAGGCTGACCATGAAAGAGATACATCAGAGGGTGAGTATGAGACTGAGCCATGACATTGTATGAGGATTGGGTTGAGTGGCAGTGCTGGGTGACTAATGGGGAGGTGAGGAAGTGCAGATAATTTGAGGATGAGCTTTGAGTGGGTGTGAGGAGTGATGTGATAGATTAGTGTTGACAGTGCAGAATGAGTTGGGGGCAGTGATGTGGAAGATGGAATGTAAGAGAATAAGTAAATGTACTCACTTTGGCTGACCTAGTTAAGTCATTGAAGCGCTTCCTGCACTGGATCCAAATGCGGGAGATGTTGCTGCTGCTGGTGACCTCCTCTGCCACCTCGAGCCAGGCCTTCTTGGTGGCAGAGGCAGGCCACTTCCTCCTGTCCGCCAGGTAGAAGACATCCCTCCTCCTCCTCACCCCATCTAGTAGCACCTGGAGTGAGGCATCACTGAATCTAGGAGCAGCCTTTCCCCTGTGCTGCTCTATTGTGCTGTTTGGGTTTTAGCTCCAGGAGCAGCCATTGGAGAACCGCCCCTTTAAATAGAGCTCCTCCGGCCGATAGCCTGTGATGCGGGTGCGCAGTCCGCCCGCTGGGCAGCTTTCCGACGGCAAACCCGGAAGCCACATTAAGTGGCTCCAATTTACCTGCGATCGGGTGGAGAACGGACAGATTTTATTGGGCAGGTTACCCACGTGCCCAATTGCCCCGCTGCTGCCATCCTGCCTCCACGCTAATATCAGGGCCCAAATCTTTAATAAACAGAGTTTATTTGGCTGTTATGCAGGAGGTTTTGAAGCTTCATGAATTCTTTTATCTAGCGCTTATCAACATGCTATACTTTCAATGGATTGAAATTTAATTTATATGTCAACTGATAAACTTTGCTCCCTAAAGAGGAGGTCTAGGGTTTGAATGACATGCTTGTAAAGTTATATTAACTGCAGGAACCTTTCTACTAGCAAAGCAGTAATGCTCTATTATAAATTTGAGTCTGGCATCATAATGTTGAAAAAGATCCTGAACAGCCATCATGCAACACAGAACAAAACTCTGCAGTCTCAATGGCAGCAACAGACTATGGATCAGAAAACTCAAACAAAAAAGCTTATAAAATAGTTAAAAAGGCTTTCAAAAGCTAAAACTGTTATAAAAATAAAAACAAACGGCCAGCTCAGGGCTGCCAATTATTCTTGAGGTTTAGTCAAATATTTAAGATGTCATCTAAAATCCCTCAAAACTAGCCCAGCCTTATAGCACGCATCAGTAACCTCTGAAGGATATACTGTATGGAACTCTAATATGACACTAGTTTTAAAAGGTTTTTTTTTATATCACCACATACAATATTGCAATATAAACAATAGTTAAATAAATAATTCTTCAGCCAGTGGCACGATTCTATAATTCAAATCTACCCGACTCCTATTCATAACAGCTATTTTATCATTTTAAATCTGGACAATCCATGGCAAAGGATGGAGAAATCATAATTGGTGGAGTTAAGGGTTCAAATGAAGTTAGAGATAAAAGTCAGGACAAATAGGTCAGAGATAAGTATTACCACCAATCCGTGTCTGTGTGGAAGCCTATTAATGATCAATCAAGATGAACTGCTCTATTCAAATTTTGAAATCAAAAAGCTGTGAAGTGGTGCCACATGCTTATCCACTAATTTGCAATGTAAGGAATAAACCTGTGATTCCATATTTAACTAATTTCAAATCTCAGTTGGGCCATTGACGATGGCATGAAGTGAAAGCAGCGGCTTCACTGCAGGAAAGGAGGAAAACCAGAAGGTGAATCACCCTGAACCACTCCACTGCGCCTCCTAGCAAACGATAAGACGTTTGCAGAGATCCAGTGGCAATTGCCTACAACCCTCTCGGATGGAGAACAAAGCATAACACAATGGGATATGCAAGAGAATGGGGTTGAAAAATAAATTTAAAAGCTGGAATAGAATAATGTTTCCACCAAGTAAAAATGAGCAGGGTACCATTGATAATTATTACATTTCTGTAATTGCAACTGAAGCAGGACAAAAGGAAGATGAAGAGTCCGGTCAGGAGAGGAAGAAATACCTTATTGTGGGGATGGAATGAAAGAACCCATTTCATACACACCAACCTGAAAACTAGCAAAGGCCGACAATACCTTAAGAAAAACTGACACTGCCACAGAAAGCAATGATTCGGGAATCTGAGGTGCAATATTAAAATTTGCGGATGACACCAAATTGGGGGGTATAGTTAATACGGAGGAAGACTGCGATAAATTACAAAACGACATTAACAAACTTGTAGAATGGGCTTGTAAATGGCAAATGAATTTCAATATAGGTATGTGTGAGGTGGCAAATTTTGGTAGGAGGAATAGGAGGCCACCTACTCCTTGGAAAATTAGTGTTTAAATGGGGTAGAGCAAAGGGATATGGGGTACAGATATATACATTAAAAGCATATTAACAAAGCACTGGGGTTCATTTCTAGAGGAATAGAATTGACAAGCAGAGAAGTTATGTTAAACTTGCATAGAACCTTGGTTAGACCACACGGATACTGTGCACAGCTCTGGTCTCCATGTTATAAAAAGGATATAGAAGCACTGGAGAAAGTGCAAAAAATATTTACAAGGACGATACCAGAACTGAGAGGGTACAGCTATCAGGAAAGACTGAACAGGCTGGGGCTCTTTTCTCTAGAAAAAGGAAGACTGAGAGGTGATCTGATAGAGGTATTTAAAATTATGATGGGATTCAATAGACGTGGAGATATTGTTTCCATTTGTGAGGGAGTCCAAAACTAGGGGCCATAAATACAAGATAGTCATTAATAAATCCAATAAGAAATTCAGAAGAATTACTCAGAGTGGTGAGAATGTGGAGTGGTTGAGGCGAGCAGCATTGATGCATTAAGGGGAAGCTAGGTAAGTACATGAGGGAGAAAGGAATAGAAGGAGATATTGATAGGGTGAGATGAAGTAGGGTGGGAGGAGGCTCACATGGACCATAAAAACCAGCAGACCTATTGAGCCGAATGGCCTGTTTCTGTGCTGTGAAATTCTATGTAATTCAGGCTTTCCTTTCTCCCTCTCAGTCACTACTCTTGGACTACCAACTTCTGTTATAGCTGCTTCAATTTTGAATGCTGCTGCACACTGTGGCAGGAACACCTAATCTTACATGAATTCTTGGCAGAGGGTGGGCAGCATTCAAAAGTGAAGCAACAGAAGAGCAGGAATTGCAGAGCAGCACAGCAGGCAGAGTCCAAGAACACCCACGATTTTTATTTCTAAATGCAGACTCAAGGACTGTGCCCCTAAAATACTGACGTCCATGTTAAATGTGGACAGTTAACACATATGCTGTTTGGGAGGCCATTTGAAAGGGGGCGGGAACAAACAGCACACTGGTGAAAGTGGGAGGCCATGTTTTTGTCAGATATTAGCAATATATTATGAAACAGCACATCTCCAACATGAACATCAGTGGAGAAGATCCTTTCATAAAAGATTTAAATATTAAAGGGCATTTTTTTTAAAAACTGAAAGGATTAAAGCTAATTTGGATTTAATTAGTAAGACCTCTCCACCTCAAACAAAGCACTGTCAGCTATTATTTGGTTAGGGTGTGTGTGTGTGTGTGTGTGTGTGTGTGTTTTTCAAGGAATTACTCCTTTTTAACACTGGCCTGTCTGTTTAAGTTGACCATTGAGAGTTCTAATAGTTTTAAAGAAAGAAAAACTTGCATTTACATAGCACCTTTCACGACCTCAGGATGTCCCAAAACGCTTTACAGCCAATTAAGTACTTTTGAAGTGTAGTTACTGTTGCAATGTAGGAAACACATTTAAAGGGACATTTTTTGAGACCAGAGGAAGCAGGAAAGCTGTGCCCTATTTGCATCACAACAATGGGATTCAAGTAGCACCATGATGCATATCAATGAAATTTACAACATTACATTGTGTGTTAATTTTAAAAGATGCCTGACATCAACATTTTTTTTCATGGAGAGGTTGGCCCTTTAATCAACTGAAATGCTTACACAGACTAAATCAGTGACTATTCTTAGTTCCTTGTATGTTTTCTCTGTGGTTAGGTAGAGTTTGTTGAACCACTCCCAGGACATGAAATAAGGAGAAGAAAATAGCAAATTTCACAAACAACGGTTAAATGCATTTTGCAAACCAGTTTTGGAATGGGTGTGAATCATTTCCAACAGAGAAAAACTTTCAGTGATTTTCCATCATTTTATTTACATTTACTCCAGGCCCATGCCCACACGCAGTTTCCTTCAGCTGGGAGGATGGATTGGAGATCCACAGTTACATCATTTCATTTTCACAACCTGACCCCAAAGTGCAAACAATATGGTAAACATCTTTCAAAGCAGCCTACTTTCACCTCTCCCCTCCTCTTCCCACCAGAAGGAGATGTTACCGATTTACCATCACAATTGTAGTTGGCTGATTTTAATATCAGAAAGGCCAGGCACGCAAACTCATTATCACAGAACTTAGAAAAGCTACGGGCCTATCCACTTGATGACTAGCTTAGGCTTTAAACATTATTTAACAGGGCAATTAGGAATTAAGAAGTTGACACAAATCAGTATTTTTTTTGAAGTATTAGTCATCTTCTCGACTTCAGTTTCTGGCCAAACGGTCCATTCTTTCAGAGGGCTGTCCATTTTTAAATTAAACATAAACCATACAAAAAAAAAAATCCATTATTGGTGCCTATTACACTTTTGCACATGGTTCACAGCAAAAAAATCGGTTTCCATAAATCTCCATGAACCTAAACTTGCACCTTTTATACAAGCCATTAATGGGGTGGTGTAACATAGAACCAACAATTACCTTACAACTGCGATAAATCATACTAGGAACAATGCGAGTTGTCCACATTTTCTGATCTACTCCGAAAGACATTAAATACCACACTTCAGATAGCTATGCTCTGGGCAAAACATTCTTGTTGTCAGGTTGCGAAAATGCAAAGTACAAAATTACAAGATAATTATGTTTCACAACAACCTACTTCCTCTTCCTCTCAGATGTATTTACAAGTAAGATATAATACAGAAGCACAAAGGCACAGCGAAAAGTTACTGATGGTGCAAATACTGGAGAAATAATGATAGAAACGGTCACAACAGGAGTTACAATATTCTCTCTAGAATGTGTTTCTTGCACAGTTCAAGACATGATAGTTATTTTCAATGAAGAGTCTTTTGCAGAACTTCAACAATGTGCTCACAGCAATTCCTATGCCAAACCATGCAGTCCAAGTGTCAATTCAGATTCTGACTCAAAGATACTGAGAAAAGTCTGCAGTATATATCCCAGACCAAAATGCCTCTGAAAGTTGTCTAGCAACCAAACTCAAAGACACAATAGTAGAACATGGTTACATTCCATACCAATGAGTAAGTGCTCCCATATCAGTTGTTACCCAAGATATAATGCCTTAAAATATGTATAATTTAAACTTCTCCTGGAGCAAAACTCCCTTCATGATTCAGCCATTTAGGATATAATACATTAGCCTGTAAGCTCACATATTTTGACAATAGCCAGCAAATTAAACCATTTCAATGTCTGACCTGCATTATTGTAAACAATTTTACAACACCAAGTTATAGTCCAACGATTTTATTTGAAATTTACAAGCTTTCGGAGGCTTCCTCCTTCCTCAGATAAATGTCAGGAACTCCTCGAAGCCTACGCATTTATAAATCACAGAACAACACATGGTGATTACAGATAGTCTTTGCAACTGCCCGTTGCCAAGGCAATCACAGTGTTCAGACAGAGAGGTGTTACCTACAGAGCCCCCAA
This sequence comes from Heptranchias perlo, assembly GCF_035084215.1. NCBI lineage: Eukaryota > Metazoa > Chordata > Chondrichthyes > Hexanchiformes > Hexanchidae > Heptranchias > Heptranchias perlo. The sequence goes on along the minus strand of NC_090357.1, from coordinate 16,968,779 downwards.
ATATACACAGTCAACAAAAAAAAACAAACAGAAAAAAAAAAGGCAGAAACATCCGGAAGGCAGAGAAAGCCAGCAAATGACCCGTTATATTAAAAACAGATAGCTTTTGTTCGCTGGTGGGGTTACGTGTAGCGTGACATGAACCCAAGATCCCGGTTGAGGCCGTCCTCATGGGTGCGGAACTTGGCTATCAATTTCTGCTCGACGATTTTGCGTTGTCGTGTGTCTCGAAGGCCGCCTTGGAGTACACTTACCCGAAGGTCGGTGGCTGAATGTCCCTGACTGCTGAAGTGTTCCCCGACTGGGAGGGAACCCCCCTGTCTGGCGATTGTTGCGCGGTGTCCGTTCATCCGTTGTCGCAGGAAAGGATGCCCCAGAGCATGGTACATTGGCGAGACCATGCAGACGCTGCGACAACGGATGAACGGACACTGCGCAACAATCGCCAGACAGGAGGGTTCCCACCCAGTCGGGGAACACTTCAGCAGTAAGGGACATTCAGCCACCGATCTTCAGGTAAGCGTACTCCAAGGCGGTGTTCGAGACACACGACAACGCAAAATCGTCGAGCAGAAATTGATAGCCAAATTCCGCACTCATGAGGACGGCCTCAACCGGGATCTTGGGTTCATGTCACGCTACATGTAACCCCACCAGCGAACAAAAGCTATCTGTTTTTAATATAACGGGTCATTTGCTGGCTTTCTCTGCCTTCCGGATGTTTCTGCCTTTTTTTTTCTGTTTGTTTTTTTTTTGTTGACTGTGTACATTCTGTGATTTTTTTTATAATGGTGTTGAAACTGCACTTTGTGCTGTTTAAACTCCAAAGATGTTTTCAGACTGCTTTGCCCTCATGCAATTGGAAACAAAAACCTCAATAGACATCACCCAGATAACAACTAAAATTAATTACTATCTAGAAACAACAATCTCATGCATCTGGTTGTTAATCTGCACTAAACAGCAGTACAAAGTACAAGTATACAACTCGAAAACACAGTCATCTACTGTGTCACCCAATTTTTTTTTTAAACCATATATATTTTCATATTTAAAGCCCTTAAAACCCACCCCTTGTCATTGTTCCTAATCTTTCCTTTGGCTCAGCATCCATTTTTCCTTATTCCTCTGCGAAGCGACTTGGAATGTTTTTCTGCGAAAAGTGTAGACTCATCTGCAATTTGATTGAGGTTTATAACATTATGAAGCGAGTAGATTGTGTTTATGTGAATCAATTATTTCAACCAGATGAGTTAGGAAGAACCAGGGGACACGCTTACAAGTTATGCAAGGGCAGAACTAGATTGGATGTTAGGCAGTTCTTGTTTTCCCAGAGACTAATGGATCTGTACAACAGGTTGCTGGTTTATGCAGTGAACACCAATTTGCTGTATTCCTTCAAGAGAACTGGACCTGTTTCTGGCTGGGGTAGAGTCTGTACTATGAAGTCAAAGTGATCTCCTGGACTAGTTTTGATCACCTAAAGGGGTCAGAGGAATTTTCCAGATTTTTTTCCCCTAATTGGCCTGGGTTTTAAGTTGGTTTTTCGTCTCTCCCAGGAGATTATATGGCTCCCAGTGGGTAGGGAGTATCTGAATGGTGATCACAACTAAATGGAACAGGCTAGATAGACCAGTTGGTCTTTTCCTGTCCATCATTTTCATATGTTCACATGAATAGATAGCCAATCTTTGACCGTGGCAAATATCTTCATGATGGCCGCAGACCACCTTAGACAACTATTCTGTGGGACTTAAGGGCATGATTTTAGCTCAGAGCCGGGAACCCAGCGTGTCCATAGATATTCGCGTGGGGAACCCGGAAGCCAAATGAGTGCATCGCGTTCTGCGATCGCAACTCAATTGAAGGTAAGTATTTGTGCTTCTGGGTTTCCCATGTGCCAGGCAGCCAGAATGACAGGCTGGCCAGAATGACAGGCTGGCTGCCTGTCGGAAGTGAAAGGAACCGCAAATCGGAGAGGGGGGAGGGAGGGAGAGATTAATCGTGGGCCATGGAAGAAATCGGAGCGGTAGGGAGACATGAACAACATCAGGTGGGTCTTGGAGAAGATCGGGGGGTCCGATCACGCCAGGTGAGCTCGTTAGGCCTGGATGAAGCACTCCAGATCCTCCGGGCCCACAAGCAGCGCAATAAAGTCACTCACCTCATAGATCCGGCCCTCTCCGCCTGCTTTCACCTGATGTGAATTAGAAGCGATGGAGATCCCGAACAAATGTTTGACATTTCTAACACAAAAAATTAAGTGCCTCAACTATCGCAATGAGGTACATTGCCCCTTTAAGTATCAGCCTGCCGGCTTTAAGTGGGGATGGGACTTCTGGGTTTCTGTTGCAAGCGCAAGCGCACGTGCATCCAAACGTGCCTGGATTAAACCCAGAAGTGGGCACATTGGAGCCGGGTTACGATCCCGCTCCAAAAATCAACTATTTTTACTGCCCACCCGCCCCCAACCCACCCGTTCTTGGGAGTTAATATTACCCTCATAATCTCACATCTTGTGAAAACCGTTGCAGACAAATAGCTCATGATTTTCTATTGAGAAATCTTGAGACCTCTAGTATTAACTCCTTACATGCTGTTTCTAGCAATGCAAAATGCAAGCTAAAAATGCAACACTGGCAATTATCCATTTCTGCCACACTCATATCTGTTTATGTCTGGTATATTTCTTAAAAATCATCCACACCCCTGCTGTATCCCCCTGGCAATAAGACTGACTGGCATCTCAGCATATGGGGGATTGCTCTAGTATTCACTAGAATTTAGAAGAATGAGAGGGGATCTCATTGAAACGTATAAAATTCTGACAGGGCTAGACAGACTGGATGCAGGAAGGATGTCTTCCCTGGCTGGGGAGTCTAGAACAAGGGGTCACAGTCTCAGGATACGGGTTGGGCATTTAGGACTAAGATGAGGAGAAATTTCTTCACTCAGAGGGTGGTGAACCTGCGGAATTCTCTACCACAGAAGGCTGTGGAGGCCAAGTCACTGAATGTATTTAAGGAGATGGATAGATTTCTAGACACAGAAGGCTTCAAGGGATATGGGGTGAGAACAGGAATACGGTATTGAGATAGAGGATCAGCCATGATCATATTGAATGGCGGAGCAGGCTCAAAGGGCCGAATGGCCTACTCCTGCTCCTTTTTTCAATATTTCTATGGTTACATCAAACCAATCTATGGCACAGCTTGTTGGTGCCCCACTGCCCTGCCAATTCAAAAAGAAACAATGAGGCTATAATGAATCCTTGATGACTTGCTTACTCTGATTGGATCCAAAGTTAAAATGGCAGTTCCAAGGCACTGTTGTAACTCAACTGTTCTTTAAATATGATGTGGAGATGCCAGTGATGGACTGGGGTGGACAAATGTAAGGAGTCGCATAACACCAGGTTATAGTCCAACAGCTTTATTTGAAATCACAAGCTTTCAGAGCTTTGCTCCTTCGTCAGGTGAAGTCTGACGAAGGAGCAAAGCTCTGAAAGCTTGTGATTTCAAATAAAGCTGTTGGACTATAACCTGGTGTTGTGCGACTCCTTACAATAGTTCTTTAAATAGACACATGGGTTATGTCAAATGCATACTAGAATAGGCCAGCTACTTGGGAGTCCACATTGTAGAACGTGGAAGGGAGATAAGGTCAAAATAGAACTTTTGTAACACTGATCAGATAAGGTCTAAAGGTGTGTAACTCCTTTAAAAGCACAGCGCAAGACATTTCAACACAAGCATAACATCTTCATAATCTTCATCTCGCCCACTGAAAGCCTGGACTTGCTTACCACAAATCCACAGCTGCTTCTGTCAGCCCCACACGATGATTTCTTATTGTTCCAAAATCAATTTTTGAACCTTTGCAATTAAAAAAAAGCTTTTCAAGCTTCCTTAAGAACATTTTAGTTTTTGTTACAGCAGTGAATACAAAGAGATTGCACCAGTGATTATACAAACACTACGTGCCGTTTAAAAGGAACAAAAGCCTCTTATATCAGTTAATGCCAAAGAAAGAACTTGCATTTATATAGTGCCTTTCACGACCTCAGGACGTCCCAAAGGGCTTCACAGACAATGAAGTACTTTTTGAAATGTAATCACTGTTGTAATGTAGGAAATGCGGCAGTCAATTTGTGCACAGCAAGCTTCCACACACAGCAATGAAATAAATGACGAGATAATCTGTTTTTTAGTGATACTGGTTGATAGATAAATATTGGCCAGGACACCGAGAAGAACGCCCCTGCTCTTCTTCAAAACAGTAACATGGGATCTTTTATGTCCGCCTGAGAGGGCAGATGGGGCTTCAGTTTAACGTCTCATCCAAAATCAGAGCTAATTTAGTGCCCTTTCTGATTTTTTTCTCTTTCTGACTGCCTTTCTTTCCCCAATATTTGGATTTCACTCCCCTGGTCTCAGTCTTCTCCCTGTGATTCCATAATTTTTTCTTGCTGTTGAATGAGGTTTTTTTGGGGGTGTGGGGTTATTTTGGCAATTATTGACCATTTTCCATGAAAAAAAACAATGCAAAAATTTGTACCAGTAACAATCTTACCAGTGCATACACGTTCATATAGATGTGAATACAAAAATGCACAAACCACCCATCCAGAGAAAATTTCACCCAACATGCATTACACATTTTTACAGTAATGAAGGATACCCATTGTGATTCACTACTTTCCTGTGAATTTAAAAATGAGAAATAAAAGGTGGTGAAGTTGGGCACTAATAAAATCCAGTACATCAGAAAGCAATGGTTTTGGTATAAGGAAAAGCTGTCTGATAAAACAAATGCTGGTGTGATAAAACCCCAATATATACATGCCTTGGAATTAATTTTTGCCATTAGTTCAGTAGAGTGGAAATAAAGTAATGAAAAAATAATGCAAGAAATACTGTTTCAGGTTTAAAAAGGATCTCAAAATTGTGCACAGAGGGAATAATTCCAAACAACCATTCAAAGTTAGCCCAGTGGGGTTTACCAATGCTGCAATAATTTACTGGAGGGTTGCTATTATTTCCATAGTAATCTAATTCCTTAATATTAAAGTGGGTGAGCAGCAGTGGGAGGGAAAATATTGGCAGTATTGATATGCAGTTGACCACATCTGGTCTTCAAGGTAAGAATCACTTTCAACAGATTTTTGTTGTGTGTGTTTGTGAAGTGCACTATACACAGAGCAATGGTTCTACATAAACTAACTGGAAATATCCCATTGCAATGTCTATACTGCTATAAGGAAAAGAAAATGCTACTTTTGCTAGTATCATTGGTAGAAGACATTTAACCAACGTTTCATTACATCTATATTAAGATGCCAGTTATGAGTGCAATAGTTGTTTCACACAATATTTCACGTCATCTGTCAACAATTAAGTTCAGGTCATACTCCACTAGGCCTTAATTGTGCAGATTTCACATCTGTCCTTTTTGTCACAAAAGAAAATTAAACCATTGTGATTGCTTTTACCATATTTAATATGAAAAGGTCAAAAGGTGCTCAGCTGCGAGAATTCAGCGAGATTCACAGTTGTCCACTAAAAATCCCATTATCCATCTGTGAGCGATTTAAAAAAAACAAGTTTCCACTTCAACAAATATGGACAATTTCCTTCAGGATTCCCTTTTAAAACCAGTCATGGCAAATTTAAGCTATTTCCCCTCAAAGATGCAGTTGCGTTTACAGCATGAAAAAAAAAATCAAAGAATATTCCCAAAAATAAATGGCTAAAATTAGCCCAATCTCTCATCTGTGTAACAGTTACTGATCTTTCAGAACATACCATCAGTTCCCATCACAGATGCTGCAGCTCTATTTAGTTTATAAAACTAAAACAGGTCAATGTGGAGTTAGTTTATAGAAGACACGGCACACAGAGGCCAGCACTGAGCAGTGTTCTGCTATTCTTAAGTTACATTTCCTCATATTTGACAACCTCGAACTGATTTATTCTAAGGAATTGGTTTAACCGTACTAGGTAAGAATTATTTTGAATCCTTTTATGTATGAAAAGCATAATTATGACAGATTATTTTCCTGCAATTGAATGAAAAGAACAATTTAGTTTATTTTATTAGGTTTGCCCACATGCTGATATTTTTCAGCCACTCACCGGCAATGAGCCAACAGTAATACTTTGTGCACTATGTGGCAAGACTCAAGTTGCTTGGCACAAACTACTACTAGCATTCATCCCATCATCAAGCATGGCCATGATACAGTATTGTACACAAACTGCATCTGGTTAATTCATATCAGCCTGTTCCACAGGGTAATATTAGCATAATTGAAACAATTTACAAAAATGTGCACTTATTTAGTGCCTTTACACCCCAAATAGCTTCACAGAGGTGAAAATAACCAGACACCAAGCAGTGGTGACCAAAGAATTAGGAGTGGTGATCTAAAGCATGATTAAAGAGCAGAAGGCATATGAAGGAAATGGGAAGAAATAATCAGGGAGTTTATCCTTAAATCTAAAATAAATCAAAAGATAACATATGGTCTGAAAATGTAATCCAAATGCATTTCAATCCCATTTTTGTTACACTGTGACAAACCCAAATATCCAATTGTTTTAATGATCAGATTATTTAGATTCCATTCCTTGGAACATTTCTAAATTTCTTAGGGCCCTGTCCATCATGAGCCAAACAATGAGACAAAAATGCTTAATGTGCCTTCTTTCAAAGTAATGTTAGTCATCATGGCATTAACCGTTAACAGACTTGGAACTGCTTATAGCTCTACCACATTTGCATGCTCAACAGTTGAGCCACATCTTGTAACTATTTTCTGACCATTGTACATACCAGCTTGAGCTGTCTGCAGATGAAATTTCTGCCTACCTCATGCACTCTCAGCTATCATCTTGTCTCCTCCTTCATTATTCTAGTCTCAACCTATTTTTTCTCACTGTCTTTCTTTCTTTCTTTCTTTCTTTCAGAGATTTCCATTGATTTTCCTGCCTTGTCCTCCCACGATATAATTCTCTTAGATTCCCTCTTTGAATATCATCCATGTTTTGATGCCTCTCTTTCCCATCTCACACAAGTCTCATCAGTTTCTCTCCATTGCTTCCTGAATATTTTTGATCAGTTTCTTCCGCTTACATCTCTGCCTTTATACCGCTCTCTTCCTCCAAGAATTTACCTTTCTACTAGACTAGTAAAAAGCTTAATCACTCTCCCTCACTTCCAAGATGACAATAACAGCTGCAAGTACAGTGGTGCGTTTACTTCTGTTACAGGCCTGTATTAAATTTCTCTTGCGTCCATCACCTCCACGATATATTTCAGACCACCGCAGAATATAATTTTCGTTCCATTACAAAAGTTCAAACATGAAAATCCACACAAACTTTGGTATAAATCCAGTAAATTGGTCACCAGTGTTTACCACAAAACATGACAACTAATGCTTGCTTTTATGTCCAGAGGCATGGAATACAAAAACAAGGAGGTAATGCTCAATTTGCACAAGATCTCAGGAAGGCTGCAATTGGAGTATTGCGTGCAGTCCTACAGGCCAATCTAGTGAACTATCAAAGGCTGGCCAACAGTTTTTTTAAAACTGGCACAGCCCCGAAAAGCTGAATTTAAATGATGCCATGTGCCATGAAAGGAAAGATGAACCAGTTTAACTGTTATCTGAGCCCCAAGATGTGACTACTACCATGGGAATTCCCCTGGATCTGTTGTATGTACATGCGTATTGTAAAGTCAGGTGAGCAGCTTTACTTTGTTTTCTCTTCCTTTTTGTCAGGTATCATGATGGGCATCAGCACCCAGGCGAGGCTCCTGCAGTTTACGTATGATGATATTGCCAATGAAGGATCTGATGATAATGACATAATCATGGCAAGTTTGACTGAGTGATAATACAGAATGAACCTCATGTGAAGAATGAAGAAGCAATACTGAGGATTAAAATTTTTTTTCATACCAAATTTTTAATAAAAATGCAAAAGCCTGGCTTGAAAATTAATGGTAACAGACAACAGAGCATTTTAAGGCACAGGCAAAGAAAAAAGTGGGAACTTGCATTTACATAGTGATCTTCATGTCCTCAGGATGTCCCAAAGTGTTTCACAGCCAATGAAGTACTTTTAAAATGTAGTCAACTATTGTTATGTAAGCAAACATAGCAGCCAAATTGTGCACAGCAAGGTCCCACCAACAGCAAGATGAATGATCAGTTATTCAGTTTTGGTGGTTTTGATTGAGGGATAAATGTGATCAGACACCATGAGAAATGTGTCCAAACTCCCTGCTCTTCTTTGAAAATGTGCAATTGGATCTTTTACATAAAGGTAAACAGGCAGACTCGGTTTAACTTCTCATCCAAAAGACGCCACCCTCTGACAATTCAGTACTGCACTAAAGCATCAGCCTAACCTTATGTGCTCAGGTCCTGGAATGGGGTTTGAACCCACAACCTTCTGTGGTACCGATGAGTCAAGTTAACAAGACACAGGATAGTAAAATAAAAGTAGGTTAAGAAAGATACTGGAGAGAAAAAAAAAAGGTAAGTAAGAGCCTGGCCCAAGATGATAACGGCATCCTACATGTACAAATAAAGGATAAAAGTCACTAGTTTATAGGAATGCTTTAATAATGTTGTTACTTCAATTTTATTACAATCACCACTGCAGTCTCTTTCTTTTCCTCTTCTTTTTTTCAACTGGCCCCCCAATCACACTGGGCCAGAAATTACTCAACTGAGGACACCGCTCCATAACGGCATCCTCTCCAACCACTGGCGAATCCATTGTGCAAGTTTGCGAATGCGCACATGCGCAGTAAAACCTTGAAATCGTGAACTTCCTCCCACTGGTTCGTTGGTGGTTTGACAGGTACGAATTAAAGGGCCACCTACGCTACAATCAATAAAATCAGGAAACATTCGTAAACTTGCCCATCTGCCCAGCTGAACGAAGATACTTACCCCACCAAAAGGTACGCAGGAAAATACCAGCCCTATGCTACTTTTTAAAAGCGCAGTGACCGTTAATAACTGCAAAACAACAAAAAATTAAATTTTAAAACTGTGGAATGTCAAATTAATCATTTTAATATTTTTTGATCATTTAAAAAAAATAAAATTTAATTTAAAATATTTTTTTTTAAACTTTTAATTTCTGTAAGTTTCATTCAATCAAATCATTTGCTTGGCTTTTTATAAAGGTATGTTAATTTTTTATTTACACTAACAGAGAATTTCACTTTAAATGAACGCGTTTTACTTGCCTGCTTGTGGGCGACACTTCTCTTCTTGACAGATTATGGGCGTGGCTTCCATTCCCACAGAGTCAATCGGTACGAAGGAAGGTGTGCTGATATTACAGCGCTGAACTGAGAAAAAAATTTAAATGGAACAAGTGGATGTCAGAGACCACGAGGTAAATATTTTCGTAGTCTTTGTCCGCAGGATGTGTGGACAGCTTTGCTACGCTGGTCGGAGCAAGTTCCGGCCCAATGACGTTTCCACAAAAGTAAATTTTGTATGCACTGTGCTAACAAGGCTCAATGGACATCCGAGAATTCGGTTTTATCAAAGCATTTAGCGTCAGTTGAAATTTTCCCTGGCTATCCCCGAGATGATTTAAACCACAGGGTTGATGGTGCACCCACCACAATACCCTGTTTTATTTTTAATATGTATAAAAAAACTCGAGGAAATGGACTTGTGCCGCACATAATGTCAGATAAATCTCTAAATTTTTAGTAATAAGGTAGAGATATGCAAAAGAAAATAGTACCTAAATTTATGCTAGTTTTATTTAGACATCATTATCTCATCTGAAATAACTAGTTTGTCGAAAGAGGTAAAAGTGCCCTATAATCAAGTTGTTTGTGATTTTAACGCTTGTGATTAAATAACAATTCCGCAACATTTTAAGACATTCACTTCAATGGAAAAGAAAATCAGGCAGGATGTAAAATGAGCTGCTAATTCGCTATCGCCCATTTTGTGCGACTGTGAAGTCGAATTAAACCCCCTGAATTTCTACACTCTACTTGGTAGCAATTTTGTTTACAAACAAAACCGCTACTGAACTTAAATCACAATGACCGAGTTTTAGTTCCTGACTCAAATTATACTGTCAAAATAACGGCTAACAGCGCTCACCTTTATTTATGTGAAAATCGGACAGCAACTTCAGGCGAGCGGAGATGTGCAGTTAAACGCAAAACTCCGGAAGTTGCTGTCAGAGATGTGTTGCCCCTCCATAAGCTGCGTGGAAACGGCATCTCACCGTCTGGCTCCCCATTCAAATATATTTAACGGTGTGAAGTTTCTGTACTGAGGTAGTACATACGGACTAAACACACCACAAAAAGGGCTTGTCCATTCCATTCTAACTACCTGTTTAACGGCATGATAAGTCTTAATTACTGCCAAACAGCCTCTCTGGCGCTAAAAATTAACTTGTACAAGTGTGGAGTCTCATTCCTTCAGCTTTTAAATGTTTTTGGAGATTTAAAAGTAAAAAGTTAAATACTTTTTTTAAAAAAACATTTTCTTTCAGTCTCTTTTATCTCTCTCTTTTAATCCAATCTTTCTTTCGTTTCCTGTACCTGATTTGACATTGAATTCACTATTCTAAATTACACTTCCTGGTTCAGACTCTGCACTACTCATTAATGATTCTTCAATCTGACTGGTTAAGGAGACACACAGTTGCTTGCCCTGTTCACACAGGTCCCAGATGCCCTGGAGGGGGAGTCGTGCTGTTTGGATCTCCCGCTGACAGCAACTTGCCATGTAAAGCCGCATTGAGAGTATATGGGCAAGTGCAAGTGTACCAAACGGCAGGCACGGTCACCGCTCACAGCAAAATCCAGCCCATTATGTGATTGAGAAATAGACCAAATTACACGGTTCAGGTCAATGAGAAGCAGAACATTGGTAATGTTTTTAAAAAAGCTGTGTAGCCAAATGCTTTATGCACAGTCTACTTTTCGTAATTCAAATTACTGGATATTCAACTTTCAGCACTAAATTCCCAGTGCTATTTATCCTGTTTAATTCAAATAATTGGATAACTCAATTTCTTCAGTGCAAAAAATGGCCTCAAATTATCAGGAGTAGGTGATATCTGAAGGGCAAGAGATTAACTTTTCTTATACTTCAAACACCAAGAGGGCAGGAGGAAATCAAGGCATACAGAAAATAGCAGATTTTCAATGGTTTCTTATAGTTACTCCAATTAGATTTCTACAGAAAGAAAACAATTCTGTGGTAAAGATTTTCAGTGGTTCCTTGCAGTTACTCTCATTAGATTGCTACAGAAAGAGAACAATTCTGTGATAAAGATTATGGAATTGAAAAGCAAAATACTCAAGCTCTGCAGCAAATTAATGAATTATGCATAGTTTAAAAAGTACTGAGTTTATTGAAATATTTTTTCAAAAACCAAAGTAAAACACACCTTTGCATTCTAACTTTACTTTGTTTCTATGTAATCTTTATTTCTCCCATCGAGGTTTCTCTCCAAATGGCATGCATTCTTACCACTATCCCTTGTTTTTGGTGAGATTGCTCCAAATGCCATGATGCAGCAGTTATCCCTGTGCTAGCAAATACAGTTCAAGGCCTTACACCAAATATTCCTTGAAAGGGCACATCCACACTGGCTGCGAAATGATTTTACTTTACACTATACCTGCAGCGATGGTACAAATACAGTCTCAATGCTGAGTCAGAGTCTGCCCATAGTGTAAGGGAGACTCCATTGAGAAGAGAAGACAGTCTTACTTTGGTTTGCTTTGAAATCAGTTTGAGCTGTCACACAAAATTTACGCTCCATTAGTTTAGAGTCAGCATGAAGCCGAAACTCCTTTGTATGAACATTAAACTTTAAAGTATTAATGCATCGTATGAGTCAACATGAATCAACATACCAAAAACTTCACATCCAGTCAACATAAGGATTCAAATTACGATAGAATACAAAAATGTAAAAACTACCTGAATGAAACAGTACAGTCTAAAAGAGATATTTATGTAGTAGATACAGCTGTTACAAGTTTAGGGTCTTGTCTTAAGTATTCTCTTTGTTACCCGTAAGTGGTCTGAGCATCTTACATTTAGGGGTGTGCCCAAACTGCCCAATATCTAACTATACAACAGCAAAATCCAGGGGTGTAACAGTAGAATCCCCTTGTGATCTGAATTAGATATTTGTGCCTTTTGCACATGCACACTTCTCCAATCTTTAAATAGGTGAACTGAGAAAACAGTTGCTAAGATGAGGCCTCATACAAATCATTAAACTGCTTTATTTCACAACAAGTAAACGTATACAGCAACAGTTCTGATTGGATTCAATTAAATCAATAAAAACTTGTCTAGGTTATGCATAATAATACGAAATAATGAACACTCTGCACTTCTCCACATCAGTGGGTCATCTTGCTTGACTTAAACAACCCAACTTCTAAACTACTTCCCTGCATTCTAACCTTCCGAGTTTAGTGAGCGCTTACCCTCGCAGTTTTGTGTCTAAAAACCTGTCCGTGACTGTTTCTGTCTGTTTTAAACTCAGTGTTCACAACCTGAGAGGAGGATTCATACCAGACAACCCCAACCGAGCATTCAGGAGAAGGGAGCTCCCAACACAATGGGTTTAGGGTGTTTATCAAATACCAAGACAGGCTAACAAATTACTTATTGTTTAGTCTTTAAGGACATAACTTCAATTGTATCAGTGCTATCTTTAATCTTCTAAATACACTTTGCACTAAAAATCCAACAATTAAAGGTAACTCTGTGGAGAAATAGTCAAAAATCCCAAATTGTGACAGTTCCCAACGAATAAAACTGGACTCTATGAATGGGCTTGACTATGATGGACCCATAGTCAAATAACCTGCCAAAATCATGATCAAGGCTCAACATGGGCAAGTGGGTATGGTACCAAAGGATGGTCAGTGCTCTTGGAATCATTCCCTAGCAAGGGAAGGAAATGGGATATGTTGGCAGACTGCTTGTCTGAATACAGTCTTGGATAAACCACAACTTCCTCCAATAAAACATTAAGAAGACTGAAGCCATCATCTTTGGCTCCTGCCACAAACCCTCACCACCAATTATACCCCCCTTCCCATTGTCTCAGGCTAAATCAGACTGTTCACAACCCTACCATCCTATTCAACCCCGAGCCGAGTTTCCATCACAAAGACTACCTACTTCCATCTCCGTAACATCGCCCACCTCTCCCTTGCATTACCCCATCTGGCACAGAAACTCTCATCCATGCCTTTGTTGTCTCCAGACTTGATTATTTTGATGCTCTCCTGGCCGGCCTTCCATCCTCCACCCTCTGTAAACTTCAGCTCAACCAAAACTCTGCTGACCATGTCCTATCCCAACCAGGTCTCGCTCACTTATTATTCCTACCCTTGCTGACCTACCTCGGCTTCCGGTCCCCCTCAACATCTCCAATTTAAAATTCCGCCCCCCCCTCCCCCACCCCAAACTCCGTTCGAACAATCCGTTTCTCTGACTCTGGCCTTTTATGCATCCCCCCTCCCTTCTCACCAACATTGGTGGCTGTGCCTGCAGCTGTTTCGGCCTAACATTCTGAAATTCTCTCCCTAAACACTTCCCTCTCCTACTATAAGGCCCTCCTTAAAACCCAGCTCTTTGACCAAACTTTTGGTCACCCTTCCTAATAGTTCCTCTTTTAGCAGAGAGTACATTTTTGTCTTCTTATCCTCTGTAGCATCTTAGGATGTATTTCTACGTTAAAGGCACCATATAAATGCAAGTTGTTGTTGGTTTGAAATAATGAAGAAGTGTTTGGAGTGCTCAAACTTTCACTAAAGCAAGGAAAATGTTTATGTTAAACATTAGCAATATATAAAAAAGAAACCACCTCCAAAGAAATGGCTGCTTCAAAGATACTCTGAGTTATTCAACTGCTGTGAGTGGAAAGAGAATGATATGAATGAAGTTGACAGAGAATAGGCAAAACTGAAGACCAAGACTGAATGAAAAAATGTCAGAAAAGAGAAACTATGTTTGAGTTGAAGCGTGGAGGGAGAAGAGTGTCAGCGTACCATCCTATGTTAGGATTGAGGAGGGAAATCTGATGGGAGAAGAGAATGTTGACCTAAGGTCATGGGAACGAGCTGGTGCACTTTGGTCCACATCAAGACACCGGAACAGAAAATAAAAACAATTATTTAACATTTCTCTAGGGAAACTGATCTCTTACAGTAAGGAGCCAAAGCCCTGTCCCCTTTACTTAATAGGAGTGAGTAGTAATGAAAACAAACTGGAAAAAGGTTCTGTGAATCCAACATTTTCAGCGAAACAGTTTCTTAAAACTTCACCCATGTCGGATTCTCAGATTCACGCAGCAGCCTTGTAATGATTTGAATCTATTTATACAATAGATGAATCATCTACCACAACAAAAGACATGACATGAGCCAATCAAGGATTGAATTCACATTGGCCATGAATTAAATTCCAAAATTAGAAACATACCAGGACTGAATTTTAACACATGATAATAAGGAAAAATAAATAAAAGCCATTCAATGCTTCAAACCTATTTTTCTCCCCCACAACATATGTACTATTTGCCTCATACTATACCCAATTTATCTAACCTCTTGAAAACCTTTTGTAAGGTTTTTCTCTTGTACTAAAGGCAATCAGGCAAAATGCTGGAGAATCTATCGGAAAGTCCAAAATTCAGACTGAAGCATTCTAAAAGGAGAAAGGAATTGTGCTAAAATACACTGAAGAGGAAAACACTTCGAATGACTTTGTTTTCCATCCCACACAAAACTGCACTGCAAACATTTATTTTGCTTGAGCCTCAATTGTGGGGAAAGCAGCATCTGGGTAGGATTTTAACTTTGGTAGGGTTTTCCTATTTGATTAGTTAACACCCATTTACCAAGATCTAACCTTGTTACATCTAGTGTCGATGGTACCATCGACACCACAAACTGCCGGCTCACAGTGGAAAGGATATCCAAGGAGATCACGCATATAGACACAGACATCAAGTTTTTAACAGAGCTGCAAGAAAGCAGACAAGATCCCGAAAGGACTACAGATCACATCTAGTGTGGCATTTATGGAAATCAACAGTTCTTACTGAAGCATTATACACATGTTCCCTACCTGCTTCTGCAAAGGAGACCTGAAGGAAGTATCTCAAAATAGGAGAGGAGAAAGGAATTTCAATTATTGCCCTCCTCTTTCCCCCGCAATACCCTTCTCCCCCCTCCAAACATACACAAACACAATTTGGACCGTCATTATATTTTCAGAGTGTAACAAATGAAGAACAAATACTTTCATATGTACTGAATGGCAGCAGGCTACTGCTCAGTACTCTGACTTACTCATATTAGTCAAATATATTTATTACAGATCTTGTACCAACAGATTTTCAAATCAGTCAAGTAGCTTCAAAAAATGTTGGATTTCATAGCAATAGTGACAACAGAAAAGGAGAAAAGGCCCAAGGAAAAGTACAAAATGAAGAAAGAAAAAATGTTAAAATAAAGAAATCAATGCCACATGATATGCAGCAGAATGGGAATATGGCAATAAAATAAAAATGTAAACTAAGAAAAGGGGTATTGTAGTGAGATTCTCAACAGGGAGTATGGAGAAGAGAACCACAGGAGGCCTAATCAGGGCTGGTATCAGCAGAGGTGGTGGGCATCTGGACAGCATGACATTTATACGTAAAAAAGTACTGGACATGATTTTCAGGGTTCTGAAACATCAGTTCTACAAGTAGTAATAAACTTTTAGGACCAACATATGGGCATCACACGTGAGGGAGAAAAAAAGAAAAAGAATAATATGAGGAGGGGGTGGAAAAGGTGCAGCTGGAAACATGCTCAGAACAGGGAGTAGAGCTCTTCCTCCTCTCTCTCGATGCTTTAAAAAAAATATCTGCAATCTCTGACATCACCTTTAAGTTGCTGGTACAGCAGAGAATTCAAGCCAGACACAATAATTATAGTAATAGAACACTTCCCTCATCACTCAGACACTGTTCCTATTACTTACTCGTTGAGATCGTTGGCTGAGTACCACATACAAGAACAAAGGGAAGGGTGGAGTACTGTGGAGTTCTGCAGCTTCACACAATTACCAGACTCTATCATTTCTGTATCGCAAACCTTTTTGTTTTACTTTTTTTAAGTTTATAAATTTCAAACTTGATAGGAAAGTAACTATGCCAGGAACAAAATGGGGACTCTCTTGGTTTCCCAACTTATGAAATCAGGAACTTACTCATCAGAATGACTTTCCTTTTTCCATCTGCACTCACAAATCAGAAGCGGGAAGCGACACAAAGTATAAATTTTGGATTATAAACATAGCCTGTGCTAAGCAAACTTCAATATGTTATCTGCAAGCAACACATACAAAACAATGACTCATCGCCAGGCACTACCATCACTGAACGTGTGTAATTCTGATCAGAGGTTATTCGCAGACTATAATCATAGCACAAAACCGATGAAAGTCGCATCTTTTGAATGTTATCTATGAATAGCATCCTTCACAAACTACTTTTGCCTAGTTTCAATTTACTGTAATGTGTATCTTGGGAGGCCTGACCTGAACTTGAAATTCCTCACTAGCAATCTGGAAGGTTTTTTCATGTCTGTGCCTCGACACTGAAAATGGTCTATTTTCTCAGAACTAATAAATGCTTCATTCAGAACTGTAAAAGTTTTCTAAACTATAAGTAAATGCAAGCAAATTGAAAAGACTCCATTCATGGCACTGTTAAAAATACAGACACTTAAGTCATACACAGATTATTTGTAGCACAGTTTATTTATGTAATAAAATAGAAAGAAAAACCAGAAGGTCAGCTGACCAGAAGGATGTGGTCTAGTAAGAAGAGACTGTGTGCATGTGTTATTTACCAATGACAACAGCAAAATTTAACATAACTTGACTTTGTGGTTTTACTAATATTTAGTTTGTGAAATTGCTACTAGGACCAGTTTCAAAAGAAATACTGCATCATGGTTTTCAACCCAGGTAACATCAATCTATCCACATGTTGAGGTTCACTGGAACATAACCTAACAATGTTTTGTGTGGTCCCTTGATGCCAAACACTTACTTGGCTTTCTTCACTGTTTCATTTTAAATTTACTTCATCACTTCTTCATTTCTATGCATCTTTCTACAAAAAGGAATCATTACA
The DNA here is from genome assembly GCF_035084215.1 of Heptranchias perlo. Lineage (NCBI taxonomy): Eukaryota > Metazoa > Chordata > Chondrichthyes > Hexanchiformes > Hexanchidae > Heptranchias > Heptranchias perlo. The sequence continues at coordinate 16,951,548 of NC_090357.1, read as the reverse complement.
AGTTACTCCAGAATAAGAATATCTTGTTTATTTTCACTCTGACTCTATTTGTCAGCTTCTTCTGTTTTAAGCAGTTAACTTTGTTAGAGATGCCACTGCCTTGTCACAATAATGCTCTCTCTGAAGAAATGCTTCACAACCTCTGCTCCTTGCAATTGAAACTTGAAGCTCACTAGTCAGAAAATGCTGTAAAACACACTTACAATTGCTTACAAACAAAAAGTTAAATTATGAGGACAGGTTGCATAGACTAGGTTTGTATTCCCTTGAGTATAGAAGATTAAGGAGTAATCTAATTGAGGTGTTTAAGATGATTAAAGGATTTGATAGGGTAGAACATAAGAAATAGGAGCAGGAGTAGGCCATACGGCCCTCGAGCCTGCTCCACCATTCAATCAGATCATGGCTGATTTTCGACTTCCAATTTCAATTCCACTTTCCCGCCTGATCCCCATATCCCTTGATTCCCCTAGAGTCTAAAAATCTATCGATCTCAGCCTTGAACATATTCAATGACTCAGGATCCACAGCCCTCTGGGGCAGAGAATTCCAAAGATTCACAACCCTCTGAGTGAAGAAATTCCTCCTCATCTCAGTCTTAAACATCCGACCTCTTATGTTTAGAATGTACTCCCTAGTTCTAGACTCTCCAGCCAGGGGAAACAACTTCTCAGCATCTACCCTGTCAAGCCCTCTCAGAATCTTATGTTTCAATGAGATTACCTCTCATTCTTCTAAACTCCAGTGGGTATAGGCCCATTCTACTCAATCTCTCCTCATAGGACAACCCTCTCATCCCAGGAATCAATCTAGTCAAACTTCGTTGCACCGCCTCTAAGCCAAGTATAGCCTTCCTTAGGTAAGGAGACCAAAACTGTACACAGTACTCCAGGTGAGGTCTCACTAAAGCCCTGTACAACTTGGAAATATATCGCCGTTCCTTCATCGTCACTGGGTCAAAATCCTGGAACTCCCTACCTAACAGCACTGTGAGAGAACCTTCACCACACAGACTGCAGCGGTTCAAGAAGGCGGCTCACCACCACCTTCTCAAGGGCAATTAGGGATGGGCAATAAATGCTGGCCTTGCCAGCGATGCCCACATCCCATGAATGAATAAAAAAAATTGTAGTAAGACTTCCTTACTCGTGTACCCCCTTGCATTAAAGGCCAACATGCTATTTGCCTTCCGAATTGCTTGCTGTAGCTGCATGCTAACTTTCTGTGTTTCTTGTACGAGGACACCCAGATCTCGCTGAACACCAACATTTAATAGTTTCTCACCATTTAAAAAATATTCTGTTTTTCTATTCTTCCCACCAAAGTGAATAATCTCACATTTCCCCACATTACACTCCATCTTCCTGCCCACTCACCTAACCTGACTATATCTCTTTGCAGACTCTGTGTCCTCCTCACAGCTTACTTTCCCACCTAGCTTTGGATCGTCAGCAAACTTGGATACATTACACTCGGTCCCTTTCATAAAGAGGGTACATAGAGAGAAGCTATTTCCTCTGGTGAGAGTGTCCAAAACAGGGGGCATAACCTTAAAATTAGAGCTCAGCCATTTAGGGGTGATGTCAGGAAGCACTTCTGCACACAGAGGGTAATAGAAATCTGGAACTCTCCCTCAAAAAACTGTTGAGGCTAGGTCAATTGAAAAATTCAGAACGGAGATGGAAAGATTTTTGTTAGGTAAAGTATTAAAGTATATGGAGCAAAGGCAGATAAATGGAGTTGAGGTACAGATCAACCATGATTTAATGAATACCAGAACAGGCTTGAGGGGCTGAATGGCTTACTCCTATTCCTAAATTCCTTCCCATGTTCCTAAAGCATCATAAGAAATACACTGGGTTAAAACTTCTAGAACACAAAATCAATAAATATATTAAGCAACACATGAATCCATTACCAATACTAAGACTTTTATAAAAACGAACTAAATCCATAGGAGCATCATTATAAAAATAGAAGCTACCATGATCACAATACTTGTATATGTTAGGGTGCGTTACACAATATAGGAGCAAAGTGCTTACTTAATTTGGGCCCATGAAGTGTATAAATATCTTATTGTACAGTGCATTGATTGATAAATGATAAATTACCATTACAATGAGCAGAAGTCCTTATATATTTTGTTGTAGTCTACCAGAAAAATACCCTGAAACACAATATACAAATCATGGCATACTCGCAGTTTTAAAAATATCGCTCAATCCCACAGCTTAGGCAACAACTGACAAAACTCCCCCAACCAAGACAAGTAAGCTGCAGTGATAGCCAACCCCAGGATTTCCGGCTAAGGGTCATGTACCTCCACGAATTACATTGCCATAGAATCCCAACTTTCATTTCAGATTGAGATCATAAGTCATAAGTGCCTGAATGGTCCATGCATTTTCCTGGCATTTTCATTAGTGAATCAGAAGTCGAGAAATCATTACACAATCATCACTTTCTTTTCATTACAAAGACCCGAAAAGGCTGAGCTGCCCTATCAATGAGTGTGACCGTGTCTGCATTATTCTCCTAAATTCTTCAAAAGTCCATAGAATTTGGTAAAATATTACAATTAAACAATTGAGATTTCAGGATTAAATATCAACATTTTTCTCATTTGTTTTTAACTATTATGATGTTATAGCAAAACAATCAAAGATGCTACTATGATGGTTTCTTAGCAACATGTAGTGACTAGCTGCAGTGCTATTTGCTCAGGAACAGTGTGACCCACTAGGGAACTGAATAATAAATGACAAATGACATCATTGCTTTTCGAGCATAAAGGCCGTATTGTAGGTTAGCTCTAGACCAGATTGTTATATGTGTAAAAGTTTCATTTTCTAGTATATAAAAATACAGATCCTTTGTTTTATCTGCAGTGTTTAAAAGGTCAGAAATGGGGATGTTCGCTGATGATTGCACAATGTTCAGTTCCATTCGCAACCCTCAGATAATGAAGCAGTCCATGCCCGTCATGCAGCAAGATCTGGACAACATCCAGGCTTGGGCTGATAAGTGGCAAGTAACATTCGTGCCAGACAAGTGCCAGGCAATGACCATCTCCAACAAGAGAGAGTCGAATGACCTCCCCTTGACATTCAACGGCATTACCATCAACATTCTGGGGGTCACCATTGACCAGAAACTTAACTGGATCAGCCACATAAATACTGTGGCTACAAGTGCAGGTCAGAGGCTGGGTATTCTGTGATGAGTGACTCACCTCCTGACTCCCCAAAGCCTTTCCACCATCTACAAGGCACAAGTCAGGAATGTGATGGAATACTCACCATTTGCCTGGATTAGTGCAGCTCAACAACACTCAAGAAGCTCAACACCATCCAGGACAAAGCAGCCCGCTTGATTGGCACCCCATCCACCACCCTAAACATTCACTCCCTTCACCACCCGCGCACCGTGGCTGCAGTGTACACCATCCACAGGATACACTGCAGCAACTCGCCAAGGCTATTCAACAGCACCTCCCAAACCCACGACCTCTACCACCTAAAAGGACAAGGGCGGCAGGCACATGGGAACAATACCACCTGCACGTTCCCCTCCAAGTCACACACCATCCCGACTTGGAAATATATCGCCGTTCCTTCATCGTCGATGGGTCAAAATCCTGGAACTCCCTTCCTAACAGCACTGTGGGAGAACCTTCACCACACGGACTGCAGAGGTTCAAGAAGGCGGCTCATCACCACCTTCTCAAGGGTAATTAGGGATGGGCAATAAATGCTGGCCTTGCCGGCAATGCCCACATCCCATGAACGAATAAAAAAAATTTAAAAGAGCAGTTCCAAGAAACATTGTTTGCCTTACCTTTTATCATTAGTTTACAAACAGATGATGTGATGATACAGTTTACATCTAAACACATCTATGTGTCCTTTTCAGGTGATGTCATCAGGGCAAAAATTGCCAATAATTCTCTGGGCGTTTCCCCCTTCCCAAATAAAAATTTAGCAAAACACATTTTTATGAAGATAATTCCTCCTTAAAAAAGGGACCATGTGTAACTAGCTAATAAGCACAGCAACATTACAACAGGTGGATATTTGCATTAAAAAAATATAAATGACATTAAACTTGTGAGAAAATGGGAGTGTTCTGGTACCTTACCAGCAAGAACTCTTTTGTTTGCAACAAGTACCGAGATTCAAAAATCCTGCAATATGACAATCAGAGAAAGTGCACTGAAGAACTCTGATTGATAGCACTAGGATTCTGGATTTCTCCCAGTTCCAAATGTTGAGAACAAGCAGCAAGTGAAGATCCATCAAGCAGCTGTTGGATGGACTGAAAGCTGTAATGCTGGAAGAGATATATCCGCTCTGGGTGTAAGTGATACGGAATTCACACAAATACTGTATAAATAAATGGTTCCATCATGATACTCAGACTCCCTCGTCTGCAATAAGTTCAAGAAAAGGCACACTGTAACGTTTCAATTCACTTCAACAAAACCACAGGAAATAAGATGTTGGATAAAAGGCAGAACAGGTGCATAATATCAGATTTTTTCCTAGTGATTGCTATTTAATTAGAGGGAAAAAATGAAAAAAATATGCTGCACTGTAATGTGCAGTACATAATCTCATCCAGATACATCATGAGAATTAGCACTGAAGACAGAAAAGAAACAACATACTAAGTGACCAATAATGTATACCACTTGACTAGAAATTACATTTATAAACAGAGCAAACATTTGAATAAAATAGCAATGGGTCATCAAAAAGGAAAACTCACCAGTTATGGTAATAACTAGTATAAATTATACCTGCAAGAGTCTACTACTAAGCAATAATTCCTATAGTGTTCCCTAAGTTCCTCATGCCTGGTTAACGTGGCTCCCATTCTATGTGGAGCAGTCTTGTATTTAATACCTGGGGTTTTTTTCCATACCTCTCAAACAAGATACCAATTCTTCAAACCATAGCTTCCACTTTCTCCACCGACAGGCACAGTCAAAAATCAATGGAGCAATGCTGATCTGAGTGCAGCTAAAATTGTAATGGTGTGTCTCAACTCCAGCCTAGGCACCGTTGCTGTGCTGTCTTACAGATTGCCATGACATCAGCCACGAAGACACTGCCCATCTGAAAATGACAGGCTGGAAGTCAGTTTCTAAAAACTCCCAAATGTCAGACGTCTTAGAAGAAGGCTATCCTAAAACTGATAAGAAAAGTCCCACAAAATACTTCAGTAATAGGTTTCTGCCTGTTTTTATGCATTTTTCTCTCTTAAACAAGCCTTTAGTTGATATATGAAAGTAGACATCAGTGAATGTTCCTTTGCATAGTCAGGTACCTGGCCTCTGCTCAGCACCTGTCCTCAACACCAGCACCAGGGACTGAGAAGCCACAAACCTACATCCAGCATTCTGTAGCATTCATCTTTTTAAAATAGGTTTCCAACTCCCTTCTCTGAGCCCCCATGAACCATCTACAGCTGAAAGGGAAAATAGCTCATTTCTAGATCTATGCCAATCCTGCAGTTAAATGAATCACCAGGAACAGGGAGTGGGCAATTCAGCTCCTTGAGCCTGTTCCATCATTCAATTAGATCATGGCTGATCTGTAGCTCAACTCCATTTACCCACCTTTTTTCTATATCCCGTGATATCCTTTCCTAATAAAAAAATCTAATCGACCTCAGTCTTGCAAATTTCAATGGATCTAGCATTTACAGCCTTTTGCGGGGGGAGTTCCAGATTTCCACTACTCTTTGTGTAAAAAAGCGCTTCCTCATTTCACTCCTGAATAGCCTACTTCTAACTTTAAGATTATGCCCTCATGTTCTGGATTTCACCACCAGAGGAAATAGTTTCTCCGCATCTACCTTATCAAATCCCGCTATCATTTTAAAAACTTCAATTAGTGTCATCTGCAAACTTGGATATGCAACTCTATTCCTTCATCCAAGTCATCAATATACATGATGAAAAGCTGAGACCCCGGTATAGATCTCTGAGGAACACCACTTGTCACATCCTGCCAGTCAGAGAATGAACCCTACTCTCTGTCTCCTACCTCTCAACCAATTACCTACCCATGTCACAAGGTTACCTCCAATTCTGTGTTTAAGTGATTAAAAGTAAACCAAGTTGACTTCCTGTTCATTTTTTCCTCCCTCTATCTGGGAAGTGGATGGTTCCTGCTCAGCACCCCTACTGGCTGAGACCTTGCAGGTAACACCTGTCTGTCTGCACACTGATTGCCTTGGCAACGGGCAGTTGAAAAAACTGTCTGTAATCACCAAGCATTGTTCTGTGATTTATAAATGCGATTTCATTTCGAGGATTTCATTTCCAACAACGTTCACCTGAGGAAGGAGGAAGGAGGAAGCCTCCGAAAGCTTGTGAATTTAAAATAAAATTGCTGGACTATAACTTGGTGTTGTAAAATTGTTTACAATTGTCAACCCCAGTCCATCACTGGCATCTCCACATCATGGCTGAGATGAGAACTCAGCTCATGGAGGAATAGCAGACACAAACCTTTATCTTACCACATCAGTTCTCCCATTCTGCGCACCACACCTATCTTAGTTTAAAACAGTACTAATTAAAATTAAAACATGTGCCCACAAGGTCACATCTTTATTTGGCTGCTGTTGCTGGTAGCACACATTTGCAATGAAAATTAGGAGTTGCCATACAGGACTAGCCCCTCCCCTCCACCAAAATGATCGCCAAGACATCAAAACTTTGTTGCAGACTTATTTTGAAGGGGGGAAATTATTTTTTTTAAATTAACTTCAACAGTATGCCATGCAGAATGAAAAATGAATGTTTAGTTTTAAATCATTTTTCAAAATACTATTAAGAAGTGTACATTATATTCAGGATTTGCTAGTGATAGACTCACCAAAAATGTAATTTCATTGCTAAAAAATATACAGATGTCCCAAAGTGCTTTACAGCCGTGTGTGTGTGTAAGACACAGCCTCAGAAACATCACAAAGCACTGCACTTCTAAATAAAACGTAATAGTCTGTTTTCCTGGGAAACAATGCCTCTCAGGATTGAGATGACATTAACCGTGACAGTTTGGTTTATGTTATTATCTCAACCTCGGTCTTTTACAGCTTTGTAAACAAGGCCATAAAGATTTTGAGTTCATCACTTCAACCGCGCTTTTGGTCACTTTGCCTGATTTCTCCCTTTCTGGCTCAGCATTAGTTTTCTTACGCCCATTTGTGAAGCACGTTGGGACATTTCTTTATGCTAAAGGCCCTATATAATTGCAAGTTGTTGTTCTTGGTGTTTTATCCTGTATTTGTTAAATGTGGAACCACATTTGTTTTACTGTCCAAAGTTGAAATTTTAAATATTGGTGTACTGAGGGAAGTGTGACTGCCCACCTCCCATTTACCAACAGTACATCTCCGTTTCTCAGGTTCACGTGATTACAGGCTCACAATTGCATCTCCATTATGTAACCCGACACAGAAATATGGAGGTAGGTAAACGCAGCTGGTCTAACTACTCCACCGATTTTCAAAATCAATTCAATTTTTTTAAAATCTGAAAGATAACACAAATAGCTCCCCCGATGCTTCAGTGAGTTTAGACACTAAGTAGCTGATTTATCCAGTAACCTCTGCTAGAAGTGCACCTGTGTGGACATTGAGTGATGAGAGAATTAGGCTTGGCTGTGAAGCTTTCTATTGGCAAATCACTTGCCCAAAACAATGTCAAGGCTCATAAATGGATAATGATCACTTGGGCAAAATGCTGGACAGTGATTAGCACCCCATGTCTATTGAACTGTACCCCAGCAAGAAGTCAATGCCTCAGGACATGGAGTCAAAAAATGTTTTAAAAAGAAATAAAGCAGTGTTCAAGATGTTGAAGATTTTTCTTTTTACTCCCAATTTTTTCCTCTTCCAGGGTGGGAGACAGTTCCAGACCAAAGTTAGTAATTTTCACATGTAAGCCTAGGTAGAGTGTGTTGGCCAGCTAGGCAACATGGGGAGCACCACAGCCAAGTCTAATATTGTCCACAAGAACCTCAGCTGATTTCCCACCACCCCCCCCCCCCCCAATATAATCCTCACTGGTAACCTGGCAGAGAACAGTTAACTCTGGGATTGCACTCACGAACTTTCAAGTTTATATCGTGAACTTCCACATTGCACAGTACTTTACGCACCAACCCACTGGAAGAACTTGTTATGCTAAAGATTTTCACAATAGCTTAAACTTTAAAAAATGCATTTGAGGGGGGTACTGGATGGTGCCAATGGTGGACAATGGCCTTTGACCTATGGGACCTTGATTCAAAACCAGCCCAAATTGATGGGCTGGAAAGGATCCTATTTGTAACGAGTTTGAAAAGTGGCCCATAGCACAAAAGTAATTGGCACTATCCTGGCAATTGGACAGGCTACATGAGGCTAGTGTAAGAAATGGAAAAACAACATGCTTGTATAGTAAAGGGTGCTCCTTAGATTGGAACCAGTGCATATTCCTGAGGTACGGAGTGAATATGGAGTGAAAGGAGCTTTACTCTGCATCTAACTGTGCTTTACGTGACTTGTTATAATCCCCGGTGCTCACATTGATGAATATAAAATTCACTAAAAACAGTAATTAAAAACTGGTGTGCATTGCAACCAATTTCTTGAGTAAATTAAGTCCTATGCTAAATAAGTACAACAAATACAAATATTTTGGGAGGTCAGAAAGAACAATTTCCTTTTATGTACTTCAGTGAATAATTCAAGGCTGACAATCTGAAGTACAACAGAAATCACTGATAGAGTTAAATAAATCAAGTCTATTTCACTCAAATATACCTCTATCATTTTTCAATTGTCTAATGTCCTCCATGCCATTTCATCAGAGCCTATTCTGCAACAGACAAGCAAAGTTGACCAGACCCAGATGACCAGTTCATTGGTGTACTTAGGTTTGCAATCAGTAAATTCAATGAGGTATTAAAGTGATTTGGAGTAAAGACCCTATGGCAGGAAGAGAATGGAACTCAAGAGTACCAGTTACCCAGATCACTCTCTTAGTTACAAGTTACAACGCAGTCTGGGTGCAGCTTTGCTCCGTCCAGTTGGAATGATGCAAGAAGGGAAAACTTTTTTTAAAAACCCTTTAGATTGCTGGCAGGTGCCGGAAGATTCCAGGCTCACTGTGCAAACCAACTTTTTTTTCCAAATATTTTCAGCTCATTCACGGACACTGAACCAACTCTAATATTACAGTAATAAGGCTACTCAAACATCAAATGCTTCATTACCAAAATATCAATCCTCCACAGATTAAAACAAACATTAAATCAACTTTAAATCAAAATAAACAACACTTCACTGCTATTTGTCCTGTCTTCGCTTTCCCCTTCTTTTTCTCTCCTATTCTTCACATTACTTTTACTTCATTTTACCCAGTATACACTACTGTATCTTTGCAATACTCCTTTTTCTTAAAAAAAAGTTTAAACCCTTTAATTGCCTTTACACCCGAGACTTTTGAGCAACACTCCATATTTTGGAGGTGAGAACATATGTTATGAATAGGATCAGGTTAAATTCTGAGTTATATAAGTTAACCAACTTATACATACATTTTAACGGATATTGCTGAATAAATCTTCCAAACAATTATATTAAACAAATCTTATACATAATTCATTACATTTAAAATGGCAATTATGAACATAACTGCAAAGCTTCCCACCTCACATCACCGTATCGCTATTTGAAATACAGCATACAGAGTGGTAGCACGTCAACACACCCGCACGCAATGATAGATACTCATTTAGGAATATATTTTAGCTGCTGTCCCCTTTCTGGTCAAAGTCTTGAGGGCAGAGGGTTGTGGTGGGGAAATGAAAGGATTGTCACAATTGCAAATTCATTAATCGTTCTACAGTTTACTGCCTATTACTGACCAAAAATAGGTCAGAGGAATTGATTTTCAATCTTCACAGAGCCTGATCATTGAGAAATTTTGGTTATTTACAGATAGTTTGCATTTAATGCAGAAATAGAAAGGAATGTTTATTTATACAAATGGTCCGTAGTTTGTTAACTACTTCCAAAGTTAATGACTTTCCAATACATCATTGAACATTACGGGTATTGTCTAACCTAATTGTCATGTACAGTCTGCTCATTCACACCAATTCTACTCCATATTTGGCATTACTCAATAATATTAATGTAATTCTGAAAACATTTACGTTACATAAATCTTGGAAAGATAATACCAATAGCAAATGAAAGACAAATCTTCACATTATTAACCTACTTGCTAGAACTGAATGAGCTTAATTAATTCTTACCTAGGCTATTAAGTGGAACACCTTGGGAAAATAAAAGGGGAAAATCCAAAGACATTATCCATCTCATTCCACTATAAGTATGTCTCCAAAAAAAGGATGTGTTTGTCATTAGATTGAAAAAGTTCACGATCTACATCCTGCACCATTCCCCTCTCATCCTAATAAATGTAGATAACAGACTTCCTCGGGAGAAAATGCAATAACTTTGATCAAATTGATTTAAAAGCATGAAAAATCTTCTAATTCTCTGAACAGATCCAAGTGGTGTGCCAAATTGATTTTGAAGCATATTTCAGCTTCAAGAAAAAGTGAAGACGACAGCTACTACTGAAGACTTGCACTGGAGACATTACTTGTGTATAAAAATGTTGCTATTTACTCGTTAATGTTCAACAGGTACGGTAAATTTAGGGGATATTTTTTGTTTAAAGTATCCCTCCCCTTTTTATAGAAAAAAATAATACAAATTCCACTTTCTTTTAAAAAAAACAAAAGCACAATTTTCTTGCCAATCTCGAGCAGGATCTCCCTCCCTCCTATTATTTTCTTCTATAAAGAGGGGGAGTACTTTAAACAACAATTTACATTTCTGTTGCCCCCCCTAATATAAGAACAAAGTGTATTACAGGATGGTGAAAAGTAAATAGAGACTCAGCAGGAGAGTAAAAAGGATAGAACAAAATGGAGAGGGGAATAAAAAATGGAAGGGGAAGTAAAAGCACACTTGAAGAGAAGGATTCTTGTGAGGAAGGTGGCAAGATGACAAGATGTAGGGAGAGTGTTCCAAAAGGCAGACCCGCTCAGTTGCCTGCACCAAGTGAGTAGGTGGTTAGCAGAGGCTGCAATAACTCCCGGCAGGGGGGCGGGGAGAAGGGGGAGTGAAAAATATCAAAAGGAGAGTCACACCTGAGTAGCTCCCAGAACCTCCTGGATGTTGTCTGCCCACCCTCTCAACACTAGAAGTGGCAAGTCTATGGCAATTCAATATGGAGGATATCTTATGGGGAAAAAAGTATGTGGTAGTAAAAAAAAATCTCCTCAGAATGCTGATGTTATGCCCATTTACTCGATTTTTAAAAATAGCTTTAACAAATCTATCAGCAGGGACTTGCCTTATTCTATTCAAAGAAGGAGTCTCACCATCAGGACCCCGGATAAAATCAAAGATTTACAATTATGATTAATATTAACTTTTACTATGTTCTATCCATCTGTCAATTTCTGAACTTTTGTTTTGATCAGCGACTGTTGATAACAGCTGACAATGCTTGAAGGAGTAGCGTCCATCTGTAAGAGAGCTCAAATAATACCAGTAGATATGATGTAATCAGTCCTGGGACAATTCAGCAACAATATACATCAAAACAGTCCCCTCACACTGTTGGAGTCAGTAATTGCTACATGCCAGAACCACCGATGACCTCATTCAGCACTCACTGTTAAATCAAAAATATTTTTTTTTTGAAAAAGACTGAATTGGAAAGAATACAATGTAAACCATAATTCTTTGTAATTATTTAATTTTTTTTTTAAAGTGTGCCGACCTCTCTTTAATTAATGGTTTTCAGTTGTAAGTGCAAGTACATTAAGCACTGCTGTCTCAAGCGAAGCATAACTGGTTTTAACTGATTGCACACAAGGGAGTGCACATTACAGTGGTCCTGAACATTCAATAGTTCAGCCTTTTAAAGAAATAAGGAAGCTTCACACCGATCATATCAGTGAGTTTTTCCTTGTTAATGGTATTGCTTTAATTAAAAAGGTAAATTTAAAACTGAGCCTACTCAAGTATTTTATCCCTTAAATGCTCCAATGGTCATCCTATAATGACAAGTCGAGAAGTCCTGTACATTTGGAGAGCTCTTGTAATCAAATAATTTTTTATAATCAGCACTTCGATCATCACCAAAGTTGGGGAGTTACAGAGTATTGCATTTCATTCTCATTTGCAATAGCAGTCAGAAGAGCCTGGGAACTCTGTAATGGCGACGTTCATCTCCAGTTCACAAGGTAGCCATTGAAGAATTAAAAAGAATGCAGGTAAGTTTAGCTTTTCATATACGTGATTGTTGGCTGTGGCTTATATGAAGCTTTCACAGTTCAAAGTGACTGGAGCAGCTTGTATGAATGCAATTTTTTCTTTAAAAATTGCTTCTTTGAAAAATTATTTTAAAATGTTCTTGTACTTTCAACAGGACAAAAAACAGTGCCCTATGTTTAGTGATGAGCACAAATTCCTCCTTCTGCATAGCTAATGACAGCTAATGACATGCATAAAACACCATTCACATTGCTTCTCCTCCCGCCCTTATTCACTCAGCTAAATCCAAAAAAATTATATATCGCAGAGCGTTACAACGGCTCCCCCTCTGCCCTCTGTGATGTTCCTTAGAACTGCTTGTGGCATAGAAGAAGCGTATTTAAACAATTCTCTCTCGTGGTTCGAAGCTCCTAGAATGCAACAGAAAGACTTTCTTCGATGAACGTGCAAGGCACAAAAGACACAAAATGGTTGGAGGGAGGGTTCTGGCCTACGCAGCCTGTCGCTCAGCCCCTTGGACAGGAGAAAGGCTTACAATAGGTAACTCTCTTTGCCAAAGCCCCTTTTGTGAGAATCTAGATTGAGCATTTGGTAAGGAGTAAGCTTGGTATTCTGCATAGGTTCTTCCATCACAGTGAAAACAAATATCCTCCAAATAGCTTATGAGGACACACTGAAGCTGGAAACGACAGCTGTTGCAAAGTGTTACTTGGAGACTGGCTTTGTGAGCACATGCACACAAAGCTAGAGTTCAGCGCCTATTTAGATTGAGTTGCAGAAAGGTAAGTATTTACTGTTGAAGCTCCGTATATCCAACTGGTGCAACCATCATTCAAAAGATTGTGGTGTTAGGTCCATGTTGGTGGAAGGAATGATGGGAATGCACTCGAGACACGTTTTATTGTAAGCTTATCATGCCAATCGGGAGAGTTTCAAATGCTGGTTGTCCACCTAGCAAGAACTCAAAACCCATGATTGGCAGTTGCAGTTGCATAATGACCAACTGGTGACTATTCTCCTTCAGATGGAAGGAGGGAAAGAACAGGAGGTAAGCAGGACATGCCTAGCAATGGGAAATCAGAACTGGGTCAATCTGTGGCAGAATCAACAATATGGTACTCAAGCCAGGCAATTCCACAGTGCACCAAAACAGTGTTGCTGATTAACAACCAGCCCTGGTTCATTGATGAGACAAAGTAAACCTGTCATTGGGGACTGGGATTCTTCCATTTAGCTCCATATAACCCTGGAAGCCAATGTCCTAATGGGTAAGATAGTCATAGCTGGGCAAGTAGTGGGAAGCTTATGAGTGCTTTGTGCTGGTAAACTGTGTGTTTTTTAGCTGGTTAAACTCCAAAAGTATATCTACAATCACTTGGGTCCCTGAGCCTGGCTTTTGCCAACCTGTGCCAAAGTTCTGTGGGATCACGTAAGGTGTCCCTGTGGGGAGAGAGTGTGCAATCCATTTCCAACAAACAGAAATTCTGCTTATGTGGATTTCCCAGTATTTCGGTTTGGAGACTCTTCTCATGGTATCGGTTTCTGCATGTGACACTAAAAGAAAACAAATCATAAAAATACTATAAGCTTAATGCATTGAGGGCACAAAAATATGATTTGTCTGTGGTTTCAAATACAGGAATGTTGTCCTGTTAGCTTTTAAATATAAACCTATGGTAATCCAGATATAAGATGGATTCCATTTGTTTTATTAAATCTAAAATAGGCACTCAGAAATGCTATTTAATCTGGGTGTGATTTTTGCACATTTTAAATTATTGTGAGATGGGGTGATGATATGTTAGCAGGTGTCACAATTCTTCGGCTACTGACCCTGAAATATTAAACCAATCAATATTTATTTACCTCCTTATTGATAAGGGGAATCTTCATGAAGAAAAGCTGCACTATCATGTGTCAAAATAATTGTTGCTTTGGTCTCCTAAGCAATTAAGATCAAAGTCAGGCTCTCTCCGCTGTTCATTTCTTTTTAAACTGGATTCTGAAATTTGTTCAGGCTAACCAGTTCTGTTAGTATTTGGCTTATGTACTTCATGTGGAATTCTTTACCTGAAAATATTGTCTCATTCCAAGAAATTGTTTAGTTTCAAGATACTGTTCCAATTACTGGAGAAAGGTTGCTGAGAGCTCTGAACAGCATGTCTGTATTTTTGCATTTATTTTAAAATATAGCAACTTGTATTCCATGGCATATGCCTAATAGCTTTGTTTCTGTATATTATTTAGGTATAAATAAATTGCATTAATTGCTTTAGCCTGCATGATCCGGTTTAGTTTGTAGTATTTTCCACCATACAATAGACTGAAGCAGCAATCCAATTTAAACTCTAGTGCACAATTCACAATAAATTAGGGTTAATCATTAGACCCAAGTTAAGATAGGATTAGATGAAGAAGAATGGAAGGAGGCTCGTGTGGAGCATAAACACCGGCTCATAACACCTCCTGTTCTTTCCCTCCTTCCATCTGAAGGAGAATAGTCACCGGGCCGAATAGCCTATTTCTGTGCTGTAAATTCGATGTAGTTATCTCTACAAGGAGAGAAATACATGATCTGTTTCCAGAAAACATCAAGCCGGTTGAATGAGAAAACCCGAACGTTAACAGTCACCCGTCCCTGGAGTATGTTCCTATGAATTATCCATTTTAAGCAAGTTTTTCATACTCCTGGGTATTTACCGCCTCCTCGCCGCTACTTTGGTCTAAATAAAACAAAAGCAAAGCAGCCTACTGCTGCATCACACGATAGTGATTAACAAAATAAACAGGGATCACTATTGTGCTTGACATCATCAGAATAATCTTGAATAATTTGCACCTACATGCCTCAACTAGGCTGTTATTTGTACAACATACAGTCATGGGAATAAGTCTTTAATCTACCAAATAGAAATGGTCAGCAAGAGTACAGTGTCATTTTTTTTGCAGAAAAGCCCAGGAAAGTCTGATGAAAGTTATAGTAAATAAATTTTCCTGCAGAGTTATAAGTAGCCATAAATCTTGATAAAATTTGCCCTGAGGTAGGAACTGTCTGGTAAACATCACCATGTCTCCTTTAAGTTCTGCATTTGAGCACAGCCCAGACTGGTGGGATGAACGCCTCCTCTCTGATGGTCATTGCACAAAACTGCCCATTATTTGGTGTGACTGCAATTGGCATTAAATTGCAGTCTGACTCAGTGACTCCGAGGCAATAAGGATGAATGGTGTGGGAAATTAAAATGACATCAATGCAGCAAGATGTTTTTCTTTAGTTCGTTCAGGCTTATACTTGGCTAGTGTAGCAACACCTTTATCCTGCATCAGTCTCACGCTACACATCATCTGGGCCTACTTGAGCTCGACAGTGGATGCAAAAAATGGAAAAAGTGCCTTTCTCCAACGGACATCCCTCAATTTGATGAAAATAAAACTTTTTTTAAAATTAAAATGTAAAATGCCCAGAAGGGCGCAGCAAAGTTTATTGTTTTACAGACAGGGATAGAAAAAACATGCCATTTTTCTCTACATTACTAGCCACTAATGACATCTGACCTGAAGGAAATTGGTGTCGTGCAAATGATACTATAGTATAGTCATTTTTTTCTGTAGCAACTTACTGATCTATATGCGCTATTTTTATTATGTCGGTATGGATCACACAATGAACGTGCACAGGAATTCACTATGCATAACTGATTTACACATTGAAGATATTCTGGGAGCAGAAAAATTCACAAACCCATCCTTTTTGATTGCTGTCAATCCCAGTTACCCACTTTCTCACTACATCTGTCAATACCTTCTCCCACCAGAAATGCATCTAGTTAACTCTTGAATCTATTTACATCAAAGATCTTCCCTGGTACCTTGCTCCACAAGTCTATTACCCTTTGGATTAAAAAAAAGTACTGTCTGTCTACCTCTCTTACTCCTAATTTGTGATTTTTTAAACTTGTGTCCTTTAGTGTTTGAACTCTTCACCATGTGAACAATTTGTCCAGGTCATCTTTGTTTCTAATTCCAACTTTTGCTATGCTCATTGTTAATATAATGCCATTCAAGTTGTACTTCCCATAGGAGTCTATTTTTATCTCAGTTACGATGAGCAATCTTTGAATGGTTACAATGACTGAAATATAATTTTTACAACATTAACTTCACAAAACTAAAGTTTAATACTTAGCAATCCCAATAGTCACAAACAGGAAACAAACGCTTGGCACTGACTTGAATGGCCATATTTTAATTAAGTGGTTCCGATGACACCATAAGCCATGAAAGTGACATATGAGTGGTTATCAGCAGAGCCTAGTGAAATTCACCACCAGAATTTTGTATGCTTTACAATACCATATAATCAAACGTTTCAAGATGGTAGTAGTGCAGGAGCCAAAGTAAATGGCATCATGTAATTCATATTGTGCCAATGCTATACCAGGATCTGTGTATTCTCTTCCTCCTCTTCAAGGAGAAAATACAGGGAAATGTATTGAAACATTTTATATATTATAATTAGTTAACAGTTATACCATGTTAAAGCTGAGTAATAACATTTTTATAAAAGTCAGTACCATTAAGAACAATGATAGCACCTATACCAAAATGTAAAATTGCTGAGGTCCTGTATCCATATAGTAAAGTAACAAAAAGTTGTTTGTACCATACCTCAACAATACCAGCGAACATTCTCCCACAGGTTTACTAAGCACCAAAAAAAACATTACAGTGTTTCAAAGCAACTATTACTCCCAGATGGTATTCTTGACAAATGCAGCTTAAAGTGAGCTCAGTGCCTGCCACTTCACAACACTGACAGGTAGAATGTCAGAGAGCCCCTGTGGAGAGATGGGGCTGTTACACCTTGGAAAGAGGTACTTGGGACGGCTCTTTAATTCTCTGAGTAACTGTTCTTCCTATATGTTGCAGTAACTTTCCGTGAACACACAGTGTATCAGCCTAGAGCTGTCACTCGATAAGTACTCAAAACTCCAGCAACCCCTTCGCCCCCGCAAGTCTCTACACACTTCACTTACCTTGCACTTCAACCACAAAGTGAAGAATATAATCCCTGCTTTGGCTCTGTAATGTTTTAGAAGCGGGACACAAGTTTCCTCTGCTTTCGAAATGTCTTTTTCTCACCGCTTTAGATTTCCTGTCAAATACAACAAACATTTACCGGCTGGGGGAGGGGGGCCTCTGACTCACTAAAGACAAGTTTCTTAACTTTCTCAACGATAAAATACTGATGTCTAATGTTTGAACTGATACTTTAGTAATTTGTTAGGTATACACAAACAGTAAATTCAATTTATATGTTTGTGAAAGTTACATTTGTGACTCAGATAATTCTCCCCCACAACATGGTAGTTGCCTCCATTCAGCCCAGCTTTACCAGGAGGTAGTGTGCGGGGGCCAGAGATTATGATTGACAGTTGTATTTACCAATCATGGGCCCTAATCCTATGATCAGTCGCACCACTGTACCAATTATTGCCGGCCGGAGGCAAGACCTCAGATGTCCCGTTGGATACAGTGCATCTCACATGGTCTGTGTCAAAATGTAGCAGACCACTGAAAGCAGCCTATCAGCAACCAGGGTAAACAGCATGCAACTAGAAAAAAAAGCCCTGCTACATCACAGGCAAGGAGCTTTATCGTAATTATTTATTTATGTGGTTTTTTTTAGGGGGGGGGGGGGGGGGAGAATGTATTTAGAGAATATCATCGGTGCTCCAGTAGCACAGACCTGCTTCCTGGCATTGCTAATAAATTCTGTCATTTATATATCCGACTTGCAAGAAAAGAAAATGCTGGTTTTAAATAATTTTAGGTGATGCCATTATAACCAACGTCGTGATGTAATTTCAAACATACCTTTGCAACGAGCCTTGCTGTGATGAAATGAGATGCAAATAAACGCAAAAATATATTTCGTCCTTCAAAAATACACTGCAATAAATACAAAGAACGCTGTCACAACGGTAACTGCTGTGATTCTAATCAGGCTGTTACACTAATTGTAGACTTACCATCTACCTAATTTTTTGAGTCAGCCCAAATTTGTGTAATGACTCCTGACTGACTTCATCCTAGCACATCAGATTGGTGTTCAGATTTTGGCACTGGTAAGAGATTGTATTCCTGATTCAATTCACGACAAAGTGATGATCCAGCAAATACTCCAAACACCTGGCATGACCCATGTGGAAAATGCTTAATTACATGCTAGAAACAAGTTACAGATGTAACAAAGCTACAAGTAAAAACCAATACTATAAGTCTTCATTTTGCACTGTTCTCTGCAGGAAGGAAATACACTGGCTGTCCAAGCATTTGTTACCATCATGCCTCAATTTAAACATGCCTCCCTGATCCATGGAAGCTTAAACACTCGTGTGTTATTTTTGAAATTAATTTTTGAGATGGAACTATTCTGCATCTGCAACATCTCACAAAGAGGCAATGAGATGAACAACTAATTAAGCTTTTCGTTTTGGGAATATTAGTTTAGCAGGAATGTTGGCTAAGAGGTGGGAAGAACTTGCTGCTTTTCTTCGAATAGTGCCATGAGATCTTTAAAGAGTGCCTGAAACACCGGAGATGGTACCTCAATTTAACACGTCATCCAAAGAACAACACTGACACTCAAATGTCAGCCGAGATAATCCATTGACCCAAGGGTGACAATGCTACCAACTGGGCCAAGCTGACACACAAATGACAGACTGAGGTATGTGCTTTTAGCGCTGGCTTATCAGTAATGGAAATTTTATTGCAGGATGGCTGAGGTACTACATCATTAAACCAAATTATTGGCTGTGTATTACTCATCAAATTTCCATGATCGATAACATTTCTAAATCGAACACTTCATCTGTGTCAAAGATTCACAAGTCAGATATGGCATAGACTAGAATAAAGCTCCCTCTACACTGACACACAATATTCCTTAACCTTAACCTCATTACAGCATCCACTAGTGCACCAGTATGGCATTTTCACTTTCCACACCAGCTATCCTCACATCCTCTCTGATTGAGTCAATGGCTGATTTATGAGCAGTTTTATCATGTGAAGCTGCAATCACAAAGAATTGGATTTAGACTACCAAATTTCTCTCGCTTAGAAAGATTACAGTTGATAGAGAACAGACCTCATTACAGCCTTGTTCCAAACATGGACAAAAGAGCTGAATTCCAGAGGTGAGGTGAGGTGAGAGTGACTGCCCTTGACATCAAGGCAGCATTTGACCGAGTGTAGCACCAAGGAGCCCTAGTAAAATTGAAGTCAATGGGAATCAGGGGGAAAACTCTCCAGTGGCTGGAGTCATACTTAGCACAAAGGAAGATGGCAGTGGTTGTTGGAGGCCAATCATCTCAGCCCCAGGATATTGCTGCAGGAGTTCCTCAAGGCAGTGTCCTAGGCCCAACCATCTTCAGCTGCTTCATCAATGACCTTCCCTCCATCATAAGGTCAGAAATGGGGGATGTTCGCTGATGATTGCACGGTGTTCAGTTCCATTCGCAACCCCTCAGATAATGAAGCAGTCCGTGTCCACATGCAGCAAGACCTGGACAACATCCAGGCTTGGGCTCATAAGTGGCAAGTAACATTCGCGCCAGACAAGTGCCAGGGAATGACCATCTCCAACAAGAGAGAGTCTAACCACCTCCACTTGACATTCAATGGCATTACCATCGCTGAATCCCCCACCATCAACATCCTGGGGGTCACCATTGACCAGAAACTTAACTGGACCAGCCATATAAATACTGTGGCTACAAGAGCAGGTCAGAGGCTGGGTATTCTGCGGTGAGTGACTCACCTCCTGACTCCCCAAAGCCTTTCCACCATCTACAAGGCACAAGTCAGGAGTGTGATGGAATACTGTCCACTTGCCTGGATGAGTGCAGCTCCAACAACACTCAAGAAGCTTGACATCATCCAGGGCAAAGCAGCCCGCTTGATTGGCACCCCATCCACCAACCTAAACATTCACTCCCTTCACCACCGGCGCACCATAGCTGCAGTGTATACCATCCACAGGATGCACTGCAGCAACTCGCCAAGGCTTCTTCGACAGCACCTCCCAAACCCGCGACCTCTACCACCAAGAAGGACAAGAGCAGCACGCACATGGGAACACCACTTGCACATTCCCCTCCAAGTCACACACCATCCCGACTTGGAAATATATCGCCGTTCCTTCATCGTCACTGGGTCAAAATCCTGGACCTTCCTTCCTAACAGCACTGTGGGAGAAACTTCACCACAAGGACTGCAGCGGTTCAAGAAGGCAGCTCACCACCACCTTCTCAGGGGCAATTAGGGATGGGCAATAAATGCCGGCCTCGCCAGCGACGCCCACATCCCATGAACGAATAAAAAAAAAGTTATTGCATCAGTTGGGCTAGACTTGAATCCAGGACCCAGATATAGGAAGACATAATCGTGATTGACATTTCTAGTTATTGTTCTCTATGGGGGTTAAATTGGATAGGGCTGGAAACCAGGCGTGGGTATCACGCGATTAATCTGCGCCCGGTGCTTCCTTCGCAGGCAGGATGAGGCATTCGTCCGACCTCAGTCCTTACTTGAAAGCAGCGTTGCAAATCAGCGTTGACATGAGGATTCAAGGACATTTGCACTTTTCACCAGCAAAGGAAGCCCCAATCTCAAAATCTCTTAAAGGTAGCTGGTACCTGTTATTTGCTAAAAATAACAGACTGCTGTCTGCATGGAGTCTGAACAGAGATCAGGCATCACACATGTAAAATACAGATGCAGGTCCCGTGCCTATGTTTACAAACTGTTGAGTTATGTTGAAACATTGAATAAAGGTTGCGCACCACTAAATCCCACGTCCTCCAATCTGCATGCCAGACCTCACCAATCTGCCGGTCCGAGTTGGTACCAGACCTGCAAGTGTGCGTGCACCAAGGTTCTCTGCTGATGCACTAGAGGCCTTGGTGGAAGAGGTGGACAGAAGGAGGAGCATCCTATATCTGCAGGGAGTGGGGGGGGAGGCAAGAAGCCCTGCAGACATATGCTCAAAAGGTAGTGGGAGGCAGCGGGGGGCGCAGTCAATGCCAGGCACATAGCACCATGAACATGGATGCCGTGCAGGAAGAAGTTCGATGCTTTGACACGAGTGGTCAAGGTGAGTGAGGTCAACCTGTCAAGTGGCATCACCTACCAGTTGCACCACTAGCCACATCCGCTGCTCCATGCACTACACCCCCATCACCCACCTGCCAACAAACTCTTTCAATCAGTACTCAACTCTTCCGATCAGATGCTTCCTCTCACCCTTACACATTACCACTGTTGCAAGCCGCACACCCACAACTCACAGGCTACGCACACTGGCAGCTATTCAATCATGACAGGCACATCACCCAGACACATGTCCTGCTTTCTTGCGGGAGAAGGTGGTGCATAACAGGAGGCAGCAAGTGGCAGTGGCGTTTAGCCTCTCGAGCTTGTTCCGCTATTCAATGAGATCATGATTGATCTGTAACCTAACTCCATATACCCACCTTAGCCCCATATCCTTTCATACCTTTGCTTCACAGAAATCTATCGATCTTAGATTTAAAAATTCACAATTGAGCTAGCATCAACTGCCATCTGCAGAAGAGCGTTCCCAACCTATCCCACCCTTTGCATGTAGAAGCTTTTCCAACTTCACTCCTGCACATCCTGGCTCTAAATGTTAGGCTATGTCTCCTCGCCCTAGTATTCAAGTATAGGAGACCTCCAAAAACAGTTACAAATGCATCAGCAGCCAGAAGCAATAATCCAACAATTAACCTGTAAATCCTGCATGTCCCTTTAAATAGCGCTGGTAGGGGGTCTTCCATGCACCCTAAGACATGTTCAGATGGTTGTGGTTAAGACAGTGCGTTGAGTGAAGCGTTTAGTCCCAAAATGGTGTCTATCACTTTAAATCAGCCTTGCACACTGATCAAATGCATATTCTCCCTATGTTACATTCTGCCGGCGTTCATTATTTGTGCTTGCGCTAAACCCTTTACCAAGATGGCGTCTGGCACACATCACACTAGAAGCGTGTGTGCGCACCCAAGATGCCATCTTGGACGTTCGGGGCGCCGCGTAGCGCCGAAACAACGGGTGCTAGACGGCCCAATTTCTAGCCCTGTGTGTTTTATCCAGTAATAGTAAAGATTATGAAGTGCTCACCTGGTGCGAAAAGGCTGCTTATAATCTTCCAAAAGCAGTTAACAGATGGTATCGACAGGTTATTCATTTTGAAGTTTGTTTGTAATGAGTCGATAAAATGATAAAAATTAAATTTCAGATACAAATTAAATATTGGAAGACTGATTTTTAATGTTAGCCAGGAGTTCCTTGGAAACTAAATATATTTCTGAACTGACCATATCTACATATTTAGTCGTTATTTAAATAGTCCTTTGAATAGCCAGTTGCCAAAATAATTGGTTGATTCAGCCAATGATGTATAGGTGAAAAGAAAGATTCAAAATGCTAGTTAATTCGCAACTGACCCATCAGCAACTAAAAGAAAAAAGATTAATTCTAATGAGACTACTTACCAAAATGATTATTGTCTTTCAGGCTAATAGCTATGCTGTATATTTCCAACATTTTCTTTTCATTATTATTTGTAACCCACATTTCTTGACATAGTTCATTTTTTTGTATAAATCACATTATAAACAGGTTATAGAACTTTTAAGTATCACCACAGTCTATGCAATGTTTTAAGGAGGAACACAGAGTTTCTGATGAAGGAAAGCGTGGCAGAACATTGACTAAGTAGTCGGGAGAATGGAGCTACAACACGAGACGAGAAAATCTTCCGTTTCAGCTGTTGAAAGTTTGAACAGCCTTTTCTCATCCTACATGTATGTTCTTCGAATCCTTTGTGGATTGTAAATTATATTTTTTAACTTCACTGAAATAATATTCTGAAGTAATAGATTTAGAACTATTAATATTAGCAGTTAGTGTTATAAATTTGTAGAAAGTCATTTTGAGAGGCCCAAGATATATAGGTCACAACAGGTATTCTTTGCAATTACAGATTATTAGCGAGTAAAGGAATCATTTGAGTGGAGTTCCCATATATGATTTTAATACATGAGTGTTATTCTTCTTTGTCACCATATCATTTTATATTTATTGAGAGCTAAGCTCATTTTTTTTAAATGCGATGAAAATATCAGATTATAGCAGCATTTTCCCACCAAAATCAAATCTATACGGTTGATTTTTCTCTTTAGAATATGAAGTAAGAAATGCTTTTCAGTTCTATGCAAGTCTTCAATTCAATTTGATTACATTATTGGACACTCGGAGGAAATATCTTACAGATGCAATCTAAAAACCTCTTTCACTATTAACCGATTACAAGTTGCTGGCATTTTTATTATTCTAAAGCTAAACCTACTCTGAAGGCACCATTTCTACCATTACTCCAAGGTAGTAAAAAAAATGATAGAACAAGCAAGTGTGTGTGTGTGTCTGTGGTGTCTGAGTGAGTGAGTGAGAGAGAGACGTTACATTGCATAGACTGCGCACGTGGCTCATGACACCTCTGAGGAACCCCACCACCGAGCAACAGCATCGATATAATGACAGCCACATCACTACCGGGTCTACAATTGAGCATGCTATAGGGCTGCTGAAGATGTGCTTCAGGTGCTTTGATCATTCTGGGGGAGCGCTTCAATACACACCAGACAGAGTGGGACGCATTATAGTCGTGTGTTGTGACCTGCACAACATGGCACAACAGAGAGGGGTGCCGCTTGAGGAGGCCTCATCCACATCTGCCACCCACATTGAGGAGGAGGAGGAGGTGGAGGAGGAGCAGAAGCAACCCACGGGCAGAACAGCAGCTCACCTGGCTGCTCGTGAGGCCAGTGAGTCACTGATATGTAAACGGTTCTCCTAAAATCAGACAATGTGAAGAGTCCAGTCCTCACACCATCTGGATAGAGCAGTGCCCACGCCAGCCCTCCCCCATCCCTGCACAAAACGGTTCTGCAACTACACATACACCTACTTTAGAGTGACCTAATGGGTGGCATCAAATGTCAGCGTTCATGGTGAACCTCATGAAAGGGCCTTATTAGAGAAGCCAGTCAAGCATGGCCAAGATGTGGCAGTAGTGGTGACAATAACAATATTTAATGTGAGTTTAACAAAAAGCAAATATAAAGAAAAAACATGATCAACTGTCAAACATCCTTGTGCATCCCCTTCGTGCTTACAAAACCTTCGCCTTTCACTTCCAACTACTTCTACGTGGTGCATCCCCTGCGGCTGCAGCAGAAGTAGTGACAGGTTGCTCTTGTTCATGCCCTGACCTTTGGACCTACGCCCTCTGGGCTTTGGTGCCCGTGAGGGCCCCCCAAAGACTGCTCCACCTGCACCTGTACGGGGCAGACTCGGCCACCTGGAGAGGAGGCAGCATTGCGGGTACAGGTCGAGGGGGGGCAACGGGTGAGACATGGGGGTGCTTTGAGTGGCATCCCCACTTCCATGTCCCCTTTCGCCATCATCCCTCCACTGGGCCAGGCCCATACCACTCCTACCATTCTGCTAGATGACAGTTTCGAGGACATGTGTGAAGCCTACTAAGGCCAGTGCTAGTTTATCTGCCTGCCTGTTTAAGGCGGCAGAATGTTGTTCACCCTGCGTCCGAACGGCTGTTGTCAGGGCCTGAATGGACTCATTTGTGAGCCGTGCTTGAAGCTCCATGGAGGCCAGCCTTCCCTCCATCGCAGACATTCCCGCACTCACCCGCGACACTATCTCAGAGATGCCCTCACATCCCTGTGACAGTATCTCACAGATTCCCTCCCATACCTGTGCCACCATTCCACTCATGCAGGAGTTGGACTTCTCCATCCTCTGCCCGAATGTGCAGGGTTCGCATGGCATCTGTTCCAGTACCTCGCAAATGTGCTGCTGCCCCTCGATCATTTTTCTTTTAAAGGATGGCCCCCAGGGTTCAGCATCTGTGTCCAGCTGAGCAGCGCCTGGAGAGGAGTGCTCTCATCGACGCGGATTCTCCACAGCTGCCCCTGCCACCAGTGTCTGCCCGTGCTTACTTGTGCGTGGTAACTCACCATGTGCGACCCCAACTAACTGCAGACTGGGACCCACCGAGGTGTGTGTATCTGCGCTGGTGGATGGCTTGCTCAGATGTGACGGTGCACCCTCAGAAGCCGGCAGGTCCTCTGAGGAATCGCCCGTCACAGCGGTCGCTGAAGGCCCTATAAGCCGACATTAAGCATGATCACAGATGTGTCACATTGCGATGAGCATACTGAGGTGCTGAAGATGGCAAGGCATGTTAACATAAATTCATATTGTGGGTGCTGAATGTCACCAGACATTTATCGGGTGCCAGTCTCGGCGTCCCCGACGGACAGGCACTCGAGGGTGTGGCTCAGCTCCAGCGCCTCCTGCTCCATGTCTGTGAGGACGACGATCTGTTGCCCTCTGGTCCTCGCCCTCTCCTGTGCATTCTGGGCTGTCTTCTCCTATAAGGGGAGAAAGTACAGACGCGTGAGTGAGTGATGGTGACGTGGCCAATTGATGAATGCATTGGTTTGGGTGCGGCTGACCGTGAAAGAGATGCATCAGAGGGTGGGTATGAGACAGAGCCATGACATTGTATGAGGATTAGGTTGAGTGGCAGTGGTGGGGTAAGTAATGGGGAGGTGAGGAAGTGCAGGTAAGTTGAGGATGAGCTTTCAGTGGGTGTGAGGAGTGATGTGTTGGCAGTGAAGAATGAGTTGGGGGGTGGGGCAGTGATGTGGAAGTCAGTATGTAGGAGAATGAGTAAGTGTACTCACTTTGGCTGACCTAGTTAGGTCATTGAAGCGCTTCCTGCACTGGATCCAGGTGCGGGAGATGTTGCTGCTGCTGGTGACCTCCTCTGCCACCTTGAGCCAGGCCTTCTTGGTGGCAGAGGCAGGCCACTTCCTCCCGTCCGCCGGGTAGAAGACATCCCTCCTCCTCCTCATCCCATCCAGTAGCACCTGGAGTGAGGCATTACTAAATCTAGGAGCAGTCTTTCCCCTGTGCTGCTCCAATGTGCTGCGTGGGTGTTTGCCCCAGGAGCAGCCATTCGAGGACTGCCCCTTTAAATAGAGCTCCTCCAGCTGACAAGCCTGTGATGCGGGTGCGCAGTCTGCCCGCTGCGCAGCTTTCAGACGGCAAACCCGGAAGCCATGTTACATGGCTCCAATTAACTCGCAATCACGCGGGGAACGGACAGATTTTATTGGACGGGTTACCCACGCGCCCAATCGCTCCCTCCGCAGCCATCCCGCCTCCCCGCTAATATCAGGGCCAATATCCCATCTGGAGTACCCATATGCTCATAGATGGGTAACAAAAGCATGGCATTGGAGAATAAAATTGGATTAAGGTTGCTAACACTGAAGAACATGTGCACAACTCTCCCTGACATCCGTTCCAACATTGAACTGATGCAGGAGGCAAGGCATCTTAGGCCACATAGGAACAGGAGTTTTCCATTCAGCCCCTCGAGCCTGTTCCACCATTCAATTAGATCATTGCTGATGTGTACCTCAACTCCATTTATCTGCCTTTGATCCAGAGACCTTGCTACCCTAAGTTCTATCGATCTCAGTTCTTGAAAATTTCAACTTCAATGTTCTGATAATAATCACTTGTCACCAGATGTCACACTGCTTGTTAAGTTCTGTTTAAAATACACTGGGAAACTGTAGCTACAAACATACAAAAATGACAGAGAGGAAAAGATAAGTTGGTCCACCAAGCCTGCCCCATACAGTCATGTTGCACTGAGCATCAGGATCCCCAGCACTCCCTTTCTGCCAGCAAGCATATAAACTCCAGAGACAGGCAAAAAAAACAAAGCCCTAGGCCAATTTAGGGTAAAAACAATTCTCGGAAATTCCCCTGTGATCTGTCAATAGGAGATTCCTTTTTCAATTAGGAGATTAATTACGATAGTTTTTTTTAAAACAGCGATTAAACAGAATATCAGTATAGCTAGAATGCACTTTGATGAAGGAAAACTGTAAATGCACAGAACTTCAGACTTCCATTAACTTCAATAGCAAAACCGTTGCAGTGTCAGAATCTGGTGACAAACTGCTAATAATGTTTCCACAGCAATCAGCTGCTTCTGTCAGTGAGTGGAAGACATCCACGTGGAAACCTGTTTTTCCTGGTTGCTGAAATTTTGTTTTAAAAAGTCAGTTAGTGCTTCGAGGTAAATATTGGAGGAATGTTCAATGTATTAAATGGAAATTTCCTTTAAAGATGTTACAAAGATAAGATCACGTAAATTTTATTGATGGTCAGAATTAAAATCTGTATAATGACTAGTGGGTGCAGGAATAATGGCACACAGCAATGTTGCAGCGTACATTGGTCCCATGGTGATCACACAGGGCAGCCTCCCTATTCTCAAAGAAAAGGAGTTTGGATCATAGCAGCTACAGAAACTGGGGATTCTGAACTATGCTCAAAAAAATTTCTGTGCTTGCAATGATTGCAAGTGCTTATTATCATTGATAAATGTTGTACATGGCTAATACACAGAGGGGGAAGATAAATTGGGTCTGTAACATTCTACTGTTTGCCATATGTGTGTGTCTAAATAAAAGATAAGTGCAATCTTAAATCAGATTCATTGCATCATATAGACATTGCTACAACGTAAGAGCAAGACAATACCTTGACTTAACCGAAGAGATTCGTAACATCTTTGTGTCATGAAGGTAGTAAAGTCACTTACCAATTACAAAGATGTTGGAATTAACCACAATCAACTAATTTGGTTAAGAGGATTTACTTTTTTTAAAAGTTGATTTTTTTTCCAGCTGTTGGGCATCAACGTTCCACTAAGATGACCTTTCAGCCTTCCTGTAGTCAGTGTCATAAAGTTGTGTTTCAAAAGATTCAGAATGTCTTAAGAGCCTATTTATAAAAGGTGAGACTAAGCTGATGTGGTCATCTTACTAATACTGTAGGGCCTGCTCTGTAATGCTGGCTTTGGTACACATACAAAAACATGTCATTGATGTGACTGAGCTAGTAGCTGTCCTGCCATGATTTAATTTGGTTGTGTAACTAATGTAGGAGTTCTAGCACTAGCACCATGCCTGTGTTCTGGAGGGTGTGCGTGGAGTAATTGTTCAGTACAAATACCCAGCACATAGTACAGGTTCAGTACCTGTACCTAGCAAGTAGTACAGATTCAAATTCAGTTTTACATTTTCTATACAAGTGCTCAGCATGTAGTACTGATTCCATACAAGTACCACCACATAGTGCACTTTCAATATAAGTACTCAGCATCTAGTACAGGCTCAGTACCCAATATGTAATACAGGTTCAATACAAATACTCAGCTTGTAATATTGGCTTAATATGCCCAATGAAACAATTCTGGTTCTTCAGATTGACCAATCAGGATAACCTTAAAATTTAAAATTATGGGAGGTGAAATTGGACATGGGCGGAGACACTAAACAGGTAACATGCCCGATATTCAGCGCTATTGAAGTAATGGGACGAATATCGAGCGGAGCGTATAACAGGCGGCAGATGCGATTCCGCTTGTTTTGCGTCTCCGCCCATGTTCAATTTCATCCCCATGCTCTACTTTTGATTATGTGTAAATACTTACCCTGTGATATGGTTTAGAAGGAAGCTGCTGTCTTTTTGGATGATGAATTAGCATTCTAAAGGTGGTCTTAAGGTGCATTTACACTGGTAGAGGTTCTTCCTCTCCCCAACATGCACGCACACATACACACGCACTCATTGTGAATGATCAGAGGACACATACATCATAAGGGACAAACCTGCTCCTGACTAAATGGTGGGGGAGTTCAGAGAAATCAAACCTGAGATAAAATAAATGAAGTGTAAACATGGTTCTGGTAAGAAATGGAGAGGCGATTGTTTGTGCTTATCATGTTTAGGGATATAATGCTCCACAATCTGCACCTAGTATTATTTTCAAACATTTCAAGGTCAGATATAGCATTGGGTTAGATGTAAGATAAAAATGTCCTTATTGCCCTAATAATGCTTCATGTCTTCAAGAAAGCAACCCTACTATGCTAGTGTGATATTTCCATTTTCTAGACCAGCTATCCTTATGGACTCTGAGTAAGCCTACCAATTTGGATAATACTGCCTACAATTACACACTAGGATATGGGAGTTCATATTGTCATTCAAGATATTGAGGACTCTTACAACGTGCAGAGAGAGATTTCGAATTCATGCGTTTGACTAGATTCAAACTCAACTCTAAAGGCAACAGCACATGTGCTAACCCACTGCGCCACTCAATCTCTTATTTAAATGGACACCTCCTGCTCTCTCAACCCTATTCCCACTAAATTGCTGATCACCCAACTTCCCTTCCCAGCCCCTATACTAGCTGTGATGTGGAGATGCCGGTGATGGACTGGGGTTGACAATTGTAAACAATTTTACAACACCAAGTTATAGTCCAGCAATTTTATTTTAAATTCACAAGCTTTCGGAGACTTCCTCCTTCCTCAGGTAAATGTTCAGGATCTCCTTGAAGCCTACGCATTTATACATATAGAACAATACATGGTGTTTACAGACTGCCCCTGCAACTGCCCGTTGCCAAGGCAATCACCGTGTTCAGACAGAGAGGTGTCACCTGCAGAACCCCCGAATACACATTCAACAAAAAAACAAACAGGGGAAAAAAAACAGAGAAGAAAAACAGAGAGAGGCAGAAACATCCGGAAGGCAGAGAGAGCCAGCAAATGACCCATTATATTAAAAACAGATAACATTTGTTCGCTGGTGGGGTAACGTGTAGCGTGACATGAACCCAAGATCCCGGTTGAGGCCGTCCTCATGGGTGCGGAACTTGGCTATCAATTTCTGCTCGACGATTTTGCGTTGTCGTGTGTCTCGAAGGCCGCCTTGGAGTACGCTTACCCGAAGGTCGGTGGATGAATGTCCATGACTGCTGAAGTGTTCCCCGACTGGGAGGGAACCCTCCTGTTTGGCGATTGTTGCGCGGTGTCCGTTCATCCGTTGTCGCAGCGTCTGCATGGTCTCGCCAATGTACCATGCTCTGGGGCATCCTATACTAGCTGATATTGTAAACGATTCCCTCTCTTCAGATAATGTCCCTCTCCTTTTCAAATCTTCCATCATCACTCCCTCCTCAAAAAACTCATCCTTAACCCCCCCCTGTCCTTGAAAACTAACGCCCCTTCTCCAACCTCCCTTTCCTCTCCAAAGTCCTGAACGTGTTGTTGCCTCCCAAATCCATGTCACCTTTCCAGCAACCATGTTTGAACCCCTCCAATCAGGTTCCCGCCCCTGCAACAGCACTGAAACGGCCCTAATCAAAGTCATAAATGACATCCTCTATGACTGTGACCGTGATGGACTATCCCTCCTCACCCTACTCAACCTCTCTGCTGCCTTTAACACAGTTGATCATACCATCCTCCTTCAACGCCTCTCCTCCATTGTCCAGCTGAATGGAACTGCCCTCTCCTGGTTCTACTCTTACCTATTCAGTCATAACCAGAGAATCTCCTATAATGACTTCTCTTCTGGCCTCTTATATACAAACACATGACACTTGGTTCTTTTGGCTTTTCTCTCTCACCAAAATAAAAAGTTTCGCCAGACAATTTTTCACAAAAACAAACTCCTTTTAAAAATTCTGGTAGCAATAGGGGGCCTGGTGACCCAATATCAAGCAATCTCATCAACATCACTTAGAGGTTGGAAATGAACAATTGCTTCTCAGCCCACATGGTATGCAAACTAGTGATTTTAGTTATTTATTTTTAACAAAAGCACAATGTGCTATGTGTAAGGGGGAAATTGTAGATTAAACGCATATTTCCTAAACACTAAAATGTCCACAATACTTTAGTTAAACGAAAACCAGATGATCCTTTAGGTATTAATGTAATTCCTGCATTAAAAGAATCACACCTGTCTCCCCTTAAACCAGACTTGTGACTAAAACATTTAGCCAAGCACAATTTGATCCTTCAGCTTTCTTGATTACTACCACAAGTACAACATGAAAGCTATCATAATCCTGGTGTTTATCAGTGGAGAATGGCACGCAAGCTACAGGGTTCAAAAGTAAAAATAGTAATGACCCAGGCGCCTCTGGGAACAGACAGAAAACTACTGCACGGAATGACTAATAGATGTAACATCACCTTTCCATTTTACACATCTACAAATAGCATTTCTTTCAATTGAAAAGTCAGTTTAGTATAAGCACTGCAGTGCGTTAGAAATTACTAGGTAAACCTGCAATTAGGCCTAGAAATTCAACTGCGCCCATCTGTGGGTGGGGAGGGGGGGGCGGCGGGGGGAGTGCAGGGAGCAAGGCCGGAGGCGCACCCAATATTTGACCTCAGGTCTCATTTCTATCAAGCCAGCAAGCTGTGGACAGAAACACACAGCTCGCCGGCGAAGCGCGA
Organism: Heptranchias perlo; assembly: GCF_035084215.1. Taxonomy (NCBI): domain Eukaryota; kingdom Metazoa; phylum Chordata; class Chondrichthyes; order Hexanchiformes; family Hexanchidae; genus Heptranchias; species Heptranchias perlo. The sequence continues at coordinate 16,919,668 of NC_090357.1, read as the reverse complement.
TTGAAGATCAGGCCGCTGCTGGCATCACAGTAGGCCTCAGCTAAGTGAGAAAGGGCGGCAATCAGGAAGGGGAGGCACGGAGGGGTGGTGACTGGATCGGGAAGGGGTACGATTGTGACAGGGGGTAATGGTGGCAATCAGGGGGGCCAGGCGTGACAGCGATTGGCGGAAGGTTTGGTGTCCAGCAGCGGCCAACGTCCTTTTAAGTGCGGGATCGGAAGGATCATTCCTGCTCCTTCCGGTTCCACATATAGCTAACTATATTTTAAAATCTTACTTTGTTGGTTGCGGCCTGCAGCGATCGCTTTAAAACAGCCTGTCAGGCTGCACGTAGACCTGGTTTTCCTGAGTGTAGCCGGTGCAGGCTGCCTCAGGGCAAACCAATTTTGCAGTGGGGGCCTGAAACAGGCGTTGGGCCCCTTATTTGCGTATGGAAAGGACCTAACACCTGTTTCCGGCATGAGTACCGCACGCCGATTTATTGGCGAGCAGTGTACTTCGGCTTGTAATGAGTGTGCGCTTCCTGCCCGTCATATTGGAGGCTTAGGAGACCATTTAGCACCCAAAAAACAGGTGCTGCGTGGCCAAATTTCTAGGCCATAGAGGTTCAGCGCAGAGGGTTACCATTTGGCCCATCACATTTGCTCTGGTCCCTGGAAAAAGCTATCCATTTAATCCCATTCCCCTGCCCTTTCCCCATACCCTTTTACATTTTTCTTTTTCAAATATTGTATTTATCCACTTCCCTTTTGAAAGCTATTATGGATTTTGCTTCTGGTAGAGCATTCCATGTCCTAACAACTCTCTGCATATAAAAACTATTGCCCTAACCTCACTCTTCACTCTTTTGGTGATCTTAAATTTATGTCCTCTGGTTACTGATTCTTTTATTAATGGAAATAGCTTTACTCTATTTACGTTATGAAAATCCGTCATAACTTTGAACACATCTAACAGATCTCCTCCTAACCTACCCTATGCCAGTAAAAAGATCCCCAGTTTCTCTTATCGCTTGCCATAACTAAAGCCTTTCATCCTTAATATCTGTACCTTCAATAGCCTTGACATCCTTCCTAAAGCCTAGAACTGGACATAATATTCTAATTGTGGCCCAATGAAAGATTTGTGAAGGTTTAACATTACCACTTTGCTATTGTATTCTATGTCCCTCTTTATAAAATCTAGGATCCCTTACACTTTTTTTTACAGCTTTATCAATTTGTTCTGCCACTTTTATCGATTTGTGTACATGAACCCTTATCTTTGTGCTCTTCTATTCATTTTTATTTGATCATTTATTATAAATTACATCTCCTTATTTTTCTTCCTAAAATGTATCATCTCACATTTCTTCCCATTAAATTTAATCTGACACCTATAATTCCAGTTTTATATGCACGCAATCATTTTTAAAAATGAAATAGATTTACCAAAGAGTGCCTGTAATTACCCCTTTGGTATAAACGCAATATTCCAGAGCCAAGGATTGTGTGTGCATTAGACTGATGTAGTTCTAAATAATTCAGAAGACAGGTTTCAGCAGACCCATTTTTTTTAAATCAGGGTATCATCAACAGAGGAAGGTGCACATGGACATTATTTATTATTTGCACTGAAAAAGAAAAATAAATCCATTGTATTGTCTTACACCATTGCACAACAGTCACAGCCAGAGATAATTATATCTGAGGCCTCATCCCCTAAAGCCATGTAAGGAAAGAAATTAAAGTATAGGAAAGAAAGGAGAAAAACAGTTACAGAAAGATTAGGACCTACCTAACAGGCACTACATAGAACACATGCTTAGGGAACTAATAGTTACCCGCCGGGTGAAATTCTCCCATAGTGAACTGTCTCTCCCCCCTCCCCCCTGGCTAGTGAAACTCCACTATGTCTACCATGTTTGGAACCATATTTTAAGAATGGAGGCCATATTTTTACCTTATTAAAATGGAGCAAATATATCTTTCAAATTTACCAGTCTTTGGATCCAGACAACTGTTTTACGTAGGTCCAGAAGAACTGACATACGCAAACCCAAGTTATTGTCTGACTTAAACAGAATGCTACTTAATCGATTTAATCTCTTGGAGGATCATGTCCTGGTGGTCCTTGATCACAGAATAAGTTGAAAAGATATGAAGGAATTCATCAGAATTTTTTTTTATATTTCAACATTTTGGGCACAATTTTAACATTGAAAAACGGGTTGGTTGGGGGTGAGGAGGGCATTCAAAATCGCAACCATTTCAAACCCACCCCCCAACCCGCCCATTTCCAGTTTTCACCGGGGCAGGACGCGAGGCAGGCAACCAACCCACTCTCAGGAGACGAGTTGGACACTAAAACTTTTCAAGGAGGCTGCGGGCCTCCATTTTTGCAGATTTTGCAATTCTAACCCCTGGGGGCCGACATTCCCAGGCCTTTTCCTTCATGCCTCGTGAGAGGAGGCGAGAAGGCCCAAAACTGTTGGTAAGTGCCTTTCTGACACAGCTTGTGGGCCCAGAGGAGCAGGAGTACTTCCCCCAGGCCCAACAAGTCTACCTGCAACGACCCCCCAACGATCGCAAACCCCTCCCACAACGATCGTGGACCCCCTCCCCCCAGCCTCGAACTCCGACCGACCTCTAATCGATCGCGGACACCTCCTAAGCTCCGCCCCCCCCCCACAATGCTCACAGACCCCCGGCGATTACGCCCGATCCCCCTCATGATCACGGAACCCCACGATGACCCCCGATCCTCCCCCAACGATCGCAACTCGCCAAGGCTTCTTCGACAGCACCTCCCAAACCCGCGACCTCTACCATCTAGAAGGACAAGAGCAGCAGGCACATGAGAACAACACCACCTGCACGTTCCCCTCCAAGTCACACACCATCCCGACTTGGAAATATATCGCCGTTCCTTCATTGTCACTGGGTCAAAATCCTGGAACTCCCTTCCTAACAGCACTGTGGGAGAACCGTCACCACACGGACTGCAGCGGTTCAAGAAGGCGGCTCACCATCACCTTCTCAAGGGCAATTAGGGATGGGCAATAAATGCTGGCCTCGCCAGCGACGCCCACATCCCGTGAACAAATAAAAAAAAGACCCCCGTGATATCCCCCGATCCCCCAACGATTGCGGACCCCCATCTCGACACGCCCCCCCCCCCACCCCTGGCATGACTGACTCCCCCAACACATGCCCGTCGGTGCCTCCATGTCCACCAGTGTCCCATGCCCACCCATGCCCCTGGTGCCCCCCCACCCCCATCCATACAATCAAAGACTTACCTTTTCACGTCCTCTCCCTGGCTGCTCTCCCATCCGACTGAGACCCTCCTGTCAATCAGGCCGGCCATTCGAGTGGCAAACCGACAAAAAAAAAGACCTCCTTACGTCAAAATCGTACAGACGTCCAGAAAACCTGTACTTCCGTGTTTCCCGTCTGCAGTTTGACCCCACACCCCCTTCCCAGCTAGGGGTCAAAATCATGCCCTTTGTTTCTCCAGTTGCAGCAGATAATCTCATCATTGGAAGAAAGATGTTTACACTCTTCATCTTTTAAAAGTAGGGAATCCATTTCCCCCAATCAACAACAACAACAACAACTTGCATTTATATAGCGCCTTTAAAGTAGTAAAACGTCCCAAGGCGCTTCACAGAAGCATTATCAAACAAAATTTGACACTGAGCTACATAATGAGATATTAGATCAGGTGACCAAAAGCTTGGTCAAAGAGGTAGGTTTTAAGGAGCATCTTAAAAGAGGAGAGAGGGGTAGCGAGGCAGAGAGGCTAAGGGAGGGAATTCCAGAGCTTAGGGCCTAGGCAACTGAAGGCAATGCCAATGGTGGAGCGATTAAAATCGGGGATGGGCAAGAGGCAAGAATTGGAGGAGTTCAGAGATCTTGGAGGGTTTAGGGCTGGAGGAGATTATAGAGACCATGGCATCATTCCAGTCAGGGCTGCATGCAGCAAATTTAAATTGTGCACGCTCCTTCAAAATACTTCCTTCTTCTCCTCAGCCAACCAATGCTGCATTTTTAGGGGCCCTGGGAGAATGCTCCCCTAGAAAAATTTGAATTTTTACATTCAAATGGTGCATTTTTGTTAATTTTTTTTTAAAGTTTACATTTAACAATTGATTTTGGCCACTGCATACTGTGGACAGGAATTTCTGGTTTGGTGAGAATTCCTGCCCAAAGAAAGCAAAAGCAAAATTCAGATACAGCAGAAACAGGAATTATTTAAGACCGTTGCTAAGGATGGGGAGGCAAGCGAGAAGGGGATCTGGACCATGCTGATTTTTATTTTCGAACACGGACCCATATAGGTTGGCATGTGTAGAGACTCTACACCTGGAGGGGAGCCTTGCTCAGTTTCCTCTACAATGTGGGAGTATAGTGCAGCTGGTCTAGTAGTAAATGGCATTGCAAAATAAACATGCTGTAGAAAATAATAAGATACTCCAGACTTTGAGCAAATTGCATTTAATATACGGAACATTCCTTTGAGTCCAAGTACAAACCGTTTTTATTCATCTACACAAGAACAGCAATTGCAAAGTGAGCTCCACTTGCTGAAGACAGCTATTTACTACTTTGGAGAGTTCATAGGAACATTATAGTTTGCTACTGCTGTCTCAAATATACCGATAAACTATAAATACCATTACAGGACAGGCTTATTTAAAATGGAAAAATTGTAGAAAAAATGGGTAAAGGAAAAAAAATCAACGAGGACTCAGAGTAGTTAGTCTGAACCAAAAACAACTCTTAAAATAAACAGCCTGCATTCTGCATCCTGCTGACGCTCGCACCCTCAATGACACACACTGAACGTCAGATCAAGCATCCAGGGTAGAGTATTATTGTACTCTACTCATCAGGCTCAAAAATCTAACGATTAAACTGAAAAAACATTCTGTATATTTTTGAAACCTTGCATTTTGATGAAAGGAAATAAATGAACTTAAATGAAAAGGTAAATAAATGTAAGGAAAGTACTTGCAATGTAAAGTACTCCGTCACCTCATACATCCATCACCCTTTTAATCTACTTTTTAATCTAGGCTACAAAAGAAAGAATAGTCTGTAAAATAACCTTCCTTGTAAGTGATCAGTTAAATGTAATAGAATTTTACCAGCTCAATTGAGTCTTGCAATTTCAGATCTCCAGGCTAATCAGAAAGCTGCTCACTGGATGGCGCCTATAGGCCCAGACAACAAATATTTCTAAAGAAGGAAAGACTTGCATTCATATAATGCCTTTCAAATCCTCAGGATGCCTCAAAGTGCTTCACACTTTCACATTTCAAATAATACTTTTGAAGAAACTCGCTGTTGTTGCATAGGGAAACCCGGCAGCCCATTCGAGCTCAGCAAGGTTCCACGACAGCACTGAGATAAATGACCAATTAGTCTGTTTAGGGCATTGGCTGAGGGATCAATATTAGCTAGGACATTAGGAGAACGCTCCGTTCATCTTTTGAAAAAGTGCCGTGGGATCTTTTACGTCCAACTGAACATGTAGATAGGATCTCGGTTTAACATCGCATCTGAAATATGGCACCTCTGACAATGCAGTGCACAAGTTCACAGGGGCTTGAACCCACAGTCCTCTGACTCAAAACGAGAGTGCTACAACAGAGCTAAGCTAATGCATGTTAAGTAACATCAAGGGCTCAATTTTGAAATGGTGGCGGGTTGGCAGCAGGGGGTGATGGTGCGCATGGCAAACCCGAATAAACAAAACTTACCGTTTCCGACACGATCACACCATGACTGATGGTGATTAAAGTTCTTTCCGGGTTTCGCGTCTGATTGAAAGGCTGGCTCCCGATAGGCGCTGCAACGTGAGGGGGGGGGGGGGGGGGTGGGAAGAGAAAGAGAGAGCGCGAGATGTCATCAGGCGCTGGAACGGAAGATCGGGGGGAGGGGGAAAGATCAGGGTGGGGGGGAAGAGGGGGAGATCAGAGAGGGAGACATCGGACATCGGAGCAGGGTGGAAAGGTAGGTTGCTTTTGTGTTTTAACTTCGTGCAATGGTTTTTTATTTAATTTATTTTGTTTCTTTTTGCTTGTTCCGGCCCTTCACGCCTAGTTTCACCAGGTGTGAATCAGAAGCCATGGGAAAGCCGCCCAGGTAAGTTAAAAATCGTTCTAACTACTTAATATGTCACAAGTAAAGTGCCTTAAGTTCATCAATGAGGTACATTTGGTCCTTTAACTATCATCCCGCCAGATTTAATTGCGGGACTTCCGGATTTGGGACGCCCGCGGCACACAGGTGCTTCTTGTGGGGAACTCGGAAGTTGGCGGGCTGGAGCTGGCTTCCAAACCTGCTCTGCATTTCTGCAATTTTTGCAGCCCCCTCGCCCCCAGCGCACCTGCAACTCACGTTTAAAATCAAGCCCCAAAAGTCTACAAAGCTAACAGCAGCATTACAATAAAATACTTGAGAGAAGAGCACAGAGAAGATGCAAGCCAAGAGCACACAGCAGAGTAAGATGATTTAATGAACATCATGCACTAAATATGTGATTTATTTCCAACAATGTGTGTCCAGTGCAATTTATGATTCCCCAAATGTTGAGTTACTGATTTCAGCCATACTGTCATAGTGAAATATCAAGCGTAGATCAGGCAGTTCTCCAGAAGAAAGAAAAATTCAAAAGCAATGCTCTTTGCCAGCTCCAGTAGGCAATGAAGCAGAATAAAAGAAGAAAGAACTTGCATTTATATAGTGTCTTTCACGTCCTCAGGACGTCCCAAAGTGCTTCACAACCAATTAAGTACTTTTGAAGTGGAATCATTGTTGTAATAGGATGAGAAACATCCCTAAAAGAAAAAAATTGTGAGTTTGTACAGTATGGGCGTAACTTGGAGTCAAGGCAGTTATCTGATCAGGGAACTCATGATATATTTATAGTAGGAACCTGATGCCCGGAATCCAGAATAGTTTTGTACTTCAGACCAGTTATATTGGCTCTGCCCATTTCTTTTTTTTATTTTTACTTTTTGTGATCTGGAATCTGTTCCCAGTTGTCATGCAAAATAATGATTACATACTAGTGACACATTCTGGACAGAAACTCTGAAGCTAAAACCAGCCTGCTACTTCCTGCAGTTCATTCTGGCTAAACAGAAACAAACACATTGTGCTTCCCACCCTGTGAAAGGAAAATAAATGAAATGACACTATGTGTGTTGGGTGATATGTTTTTCAGAATTATAGAGCTTTTAATGTCAACCAACACTTCACCACTTGTTTGCTATTCAATTGTGCAATAGCAGTAGGACGGGTGTTGCAGGGCACGGCTTTTGTACAAATAAATTCTAGCAGCACCTCAGCCATCGTATTAATACTGGTATCTTCTGCATACCAGTATACTGCAAATATATCTGTTAATGAAGGAGGGGAAGACAAGAGGAACGTGACAAATTGCTCGCAGACCTCAAAATTAGGTTGTCATTACTGATTGTGGTGTAACTGCAATTCTGCATTGCTGCAAGGACTAGAACATCTTGCTCATCTTTCCATTCCACAACAGGAATAACTTTTTGTTATTCCTGAAGCGTTTCAGCAGTTCTCAGCTGTGCTGCTCAGAGGAGGTCTGTGCAGAAGCCAGACTTGACATTTTGAAGGCTACAGACAGAGAGGAAAACCTAACTTCATGGGGGTAATTTTAACTCCCAAAAACGGATGGGTTGAGGGCAGGTGGGAGGTTAAAATAACAACTTTTTGGAGCAGGGCCGCATCCCGGCTCCAATGCGCCCACTTCTGGGTTTAATCCAGGCAGGTTTGTATGCGTGTGCACAGCAGACACCAGGAAGTCCCGCTCCCACTTAAAGCCAGCGGGCCAATACTTAAAGGGGCAATGTACCTCATTAAAATACTTGAGGTACTTAATATTTTGTGAATTGGAAAACGTAAACGAATTTAACCGTACCTGTTCGTGTTTCCCTTCGCTTCCGATTCACGTCAGGTAAAAGCAGGCGGGAAGGGCCGGATCCATGAGGTGAGTGCCTTTATTGCACTGTTTGTGGGCCCAGAGGAGCAGGAGTGCTTCATCCAGGCCCAACAAGCTCACCTAGCCGACGGTAGCCCTATGATTGGCCGCCTCCTCAACCCCCGATGATGGATCCCCCCCAATCTCCGATGCTGGCTGACCTTCCCCCTCTGATCTCCAATGCTAAATCCTCTGCCACCTGCTGCCCCCCCCCCACCCCGCCGATCTGGCTGAGATCCCCACATGATCTGTGATGGTGGCTGACACCTCGGATCCCTGATGTTGGCTGACCCCCGATGTCGTCCACATCCCCCCACCTCTGATTTTTTTGCCATGCCAATGGTCCCTCTCTCCCTCCCGCCCCTCCCTCCCACCTCATTTACAGCTCCTTTCACTGCCGGCAGGCGGCCAGCCTGTCAATCTGGCTGCCTGGCACATGGGAAACGCGGAAGCTCAAACACTCACCTTCAATTGAGTTGCGATTGCAGACTGCAACGCACTCAATTCGCTTCCGGATTCCCCACGCAAATATCTGCAGATGTGTGGGGTACCCGGCCCCGAGTGAACATCATGCCCATTGTGTCTGAATTGAATGCCACTTTCTGCTCAGCCACATTAACAGCAGTTAAGGAGAGGTCCATGACCCAGACAATCCCACCCTTCTGCGTAGAGGAAACCTGATGGCCAGCGATCTACCAAAAGAAAATAAATAGGAGGAAACTAACATTTCCAAGAAAAGGAAACAGACTTTGTGATGTTTCTCACGTATTTCTCTATCCGTTCTAAGAACTTGTGTATCATTTTCCCCACTTGCTCAGTTGGAAATAGTTACAAATAATTTTGAAATGCATTTGGATGACAATCACAAAAATACTTTATAGATAATAAGGCAAAGCCATCTTTCCTAGCTGCCTCACCAGCAGTAGAATTCATTAATCTGGCTATTCCTGGACTAATGAGAAGTGAAAAAGGAAACTGGTTTGCTTTTGAAATGTTTTATAAAGTTCCTGTTTGCAAATAAAGTATAAAGAGAAATGAACACCCTTTTTTCTCCTGAGACTCAGTACCAGCTGGGGATACTGAGAATTCTACAACAGAATACAGAACCCTCACTTCTGCAGAATGACTGCACTTTCATGATGTCAAGTACATCATCAGTCATCATAATAAAAAAAACGACAAATACTGGAAATCTGAAATAAAAGCACTGTCATCATAGGTAAGGGGAGGGAAGGAAGTAGCAGTACACTGACACTTCAACAAGCTGTACATAGAGTGCTGCATCAGAGGATCATGGAACAATTCTCCATATGGTGAATTCCCAGGGCTCGATTTTGGGATCGTGTTTCCGGCGGGTTCCCAGCGGGGTGGCCCCGAAAATCCCGATATCCGGTCACGTGACCGGATCGCGACGAAATCCCGGCCACTTCCGGGTACCGCGCTGACGTGCGGGGCTGCGCGCGCAAGCCCCGCTGGTGGGAATCCCGCAGGCAATTAAAGCCAGCGGGGTTCCACTTGAGAGTACTTACCTTGCTCGTTGTGGTCAGTTAATGAGCTGAAGCAGCTGTCAAAAGAGGAAGTGTGGGATTTTCGGTTCAAGGCAGTGAGTTTCCCACACTGGGGGAAACAGTCCCTCCTCAACCAGGCGTGTTGCAGCCAGCAGCCTGTGGCAGGTGCCAAGGTGCGCTCCACGGGGGAGAGCCCTCACCCACGCAGGAGGCCACCGCATCACATAGGGCAACCCCTGCCCTCCACCACCCCCCGCCAAGCCAGAAGACAGACCAACACGAAACCGCAGCCCCAGTCCGAGGAACCACCCACCTACCCTGCACAACCCCTCAGACCAACACCTGCCAGTTGGGTGGTGTGTGGACACCCTCGGAGGACGAAGAGCATGACCAGCCCCAGCAGCCTCGCAGTCCACGCCGTCCGCCGCAGAGACGTGGATCCCCCCAAAACGGTGTTGTTGCACGCCCACCTGCACAGCAGGAGGGAGGGCTACCGCAGAAAGAGACGCATCGCAGAGGGCACTACCCTCGCCACAGGGTCCACAGACCGAGGCGCAGCTCCCCGGACCTCTCCGAGCAGCAGTGCACAGGGAGGCGCAGATTCGCTCGACATGTAGTCGTGGAGATCTGCAGCCTCTTTCATGCCGAGCTGCTCCTGGCTGGTCCCAGCACCAACTGCTTACCTGTCGCTGGCAAAGTCACCACTGCCCTCCACACCTTCTCCTCCGCATCCTTCCAGGGTGCAGCCGGCTACACCGCCGATGTCTCTCAGTCGTCTGCGCAGACGAGCCCTGCAAATACACCTGCACCTACTCTGCAGTAACACGATGGGTGGCATCAGTGGTGGGTCCTCATAGTGATACCCAGGAGCGGCCATTATTGGACACAACGGACAGGATTCGCGGAGACATGGCAGTGGTGGTGTCAATATAATGTGTGCTGTTTGTTGCTCTGAAATTCAATATAGGTAACACCCATGACAAACCCTCAGACACCCTTGTGCACCCCCTTCATGCTGACGAGACGTTTGCCTTACGCTGCCTACTGCACATATGTGATGCATGCCCTGTGGCTGCAGCACAGGTGGTGGCAGGTTGAGTGAGGCTGGCCGTGAGGGAGATGCACCGGAGGGTGAGTATGGGATGGAGCAATGAGATTGTATGAGGATTGGGTTGCGTGTTAGTGGCAGGATGAGTACTGGCGAGGTGAGTAGGTGGAGGTAAGATGAGGATGGGGTTTGAGTGGGTATGAAGGGTGATGTGACAGAATAGTGTTGGCGGTGCCGAAGGAGATGTGGGGTGGGGGCAGTGTTGTGGCAGACGGAGTGTAGGGGAAAGACTTCATGTTCTCACTGCGGCTGACCTACTGCGGTCATTGCAGCGCCTCCTGCACTGTATGCAGGTGGGCCATATGTTGGTGGCGCAGGTGACCCCCTCTGCCACCTCGAGCCAGGCCTTCTTGGTGGCAGAGGCAGGCCGCTTCCTCCCGCCCGCCGGGGGGAAGATCTGTGTCCTCCCCCTCCTCCTCACCCCATCTGATGATACCTGGGGTGAGGCATCATTAAACTGGGAGCAGCCTTCCCCCTGGGCTGCTCCATGCTGCAATTTGTTCCATTGGTTGCAGCATCTGTCAGTGGAGGACTGCCCCTTTAACTAGAGAGCCTCCAGCTGACAGATCGTACTGCGCATGCGCAGCCCAACCGACGCGCAGGCCAGCGCCGTGGACCCCGGAGGAGCAGGTAATTGATTCCTATTAGTGGGTTGCCTGCTACGATCGCGTGGGCAACCCACTAATTTCGCCGTCCGCGTTTTCGACGCTCCCGGAGGACCACCCGCTGGGAACCCGCAGGCCTGCTAAATTCGAGCCCCCAATCTCTTCTGGGCTCTCACGACGTCACTGAGTGAGAGGGAGTCAGAGGGAGAGTCACGCCTACTGCTCTTGTACATTAAAGTTGCTGATCCAGAATGTCTTTGGTAGAAGTTCAGGACCAGGTCACTGATCTGCTTTCATGGCCAAGAATGAAAGGTTCATGGTCTGGAGTAGAATTGAAATAAAATTGTACAAAATGGGGAGAAAAAAAGTGATGTTCAGACTAGGTATATATGCAGTGAGAGGGAAGAAATACTCGAGTGGTCTTTCCAGCAGCTGGTTGGAGTAATATTAACTGAATCATGATAGCAAGTTCTTTCCATTGGGTAATGCTGCATTACATGGGGCAGGTGTGGGGGGAGAAGTATATAAGAAAGGCAGAAAATTATTTTTTTTGAGGAAAACAGGTTAAGAACACAAAAGGGTCAATGCTCTGACATTGTACCAGATTACCAATTCTATCCTAAATCCTTTTATATTTAACAAAACTGATTAGCAATCAGTGGGCAAGGCAGCACATTGAAAGGCCAATGAAATCCTCCAGACTGGTAGGGTGCCGGTTCACACTTAGGAACCTCTGATGAATTTCTAATCTCAACAGTGACTGTGTTTGGGATATGGTGGCAATAAGAGGATGGACATTTCCCAACAAGGAAGTCGTGGAAAATCAGAAGGAGAACATTCAACACTGGGGTTGATCAAGTGTATCACTGGCAGACATCTGAGAACAGGCCACTGTGCAGCCACTCAACATGGGCTGTGTTGTAGGGACAGCAACAAAGGGGATAGTGTAAAAATAAAACCTTAAAAATTGATCAAAATTGCATTTCAAATAATAAGTTGAACAGTAACGCACTTTAAACAAATCATAAGTCTCCAGGGTTGAGTCGGTGTCTAAAGATATTAAATGAAAATACAGGTTTAAAGAGTCTAATTACTGTAAATCAGACATCACTGAATCAAAGTTAAATTTAACTGTGCTGGAAATAATTATAATTAGCCATATAAGATTGCCACTTTGTTAGAGAACTCAGCTGATTATTCTTAAAATACTAGAAGGAATTTGACTTTGGATTTTAAAACTAATGTTTAGGAACAATTATATTAAGCATATTTTGAAAAAAGTAAATTACATACATAGATGTGACTGCAATAGTTTTAATCACATATAAAAGGGAAGCCATTACAAACTGATTTCTTGCAGAGTGACAACAGCAATACTGAGTAAACGTGGTAGAGATCCAATTAATTCCAAATTGATATTTGTAATCATTTCAAGATCATTATTTTACAGCAGATTTTTTCAGTTTAACACAATTACAAAAGTGTTATGATGGTTCGAGCCCACCCTCCCTCAACATTTTATGATATGTGTAATTTTCAACATGTGTATCCTTTTTAAGGCCAATCCTTCAAAATCACAACGGCATAACTATTATTAACAGCATGAAATCTAATTAATTGGTGTACTTTGGTTGTCTGAAATTAATCATTGTTATGGATTTTATTCACCAAGCACAAAATATCATAGATAATGATTATCTGAAGTCATTATGCTTTAATATTACATTGGAACATTGGGGTTGAAATTCCTTTAGGCCTGTTTTTGGGCCTGATACGGCACCACACTTGGTGGTCCCCCACCTGCTCAAAATTGGGCCTTAGGCCTTATTAATATTATTTGGGCGAGTGGCTGGCGCCTGTCTCACCTCCACAGGCAGCTCGCCCATTTTAAGGAAATGAATATTGAGCCGCTGCAACCCAAAGGCAAGACCCGATAGGAGGGTGGAATGGCAACGAGGAGCAGCCGATCGAGATACTGTGGAGTCAGGGAAGCACCCACCATCAAAATATCCTGAGTGGAGCCGGCCCAGCAAGGCGGTCCAAAAGAGGTGTTAGACAACCACATTTACATATGTAAGGGGTCTAACACCTGTTTTAGGCAGTCGCTAGGGACACTTGAAAAATTGCCCGACCCAATATCTGGTCAGACGGCTTTCAGGCATACTTTGGGCACAGGACATTGATCCTCAAAAGTGACCCTCATTGCGCCCGTTTTACACCCTTCAAACAGGCACAATGAGGTTCAATTTCTACCCCATTGCATTTACGAAAGATAGTGAGGCCCAGTGGTATAATCATTAAGATTTACTTTCAATTAGTGAAGTACTTTTGGTCAGTGCAATTTTTTAATTAAAACATTAAATGTAGTTGGAATTCTATTCATTTTACAAAACATTTTTAAATGTAGAATTAAAAACATGTACGGTCAAGAGTTATAAGAAACAGGAAGAGGAGCACATCCTCCACTCACCATACATGTGAAGATATACAATTTAAGTGGCATGCCTGTCCTGAACTCCCCCTAGAGCATGTTTTCCATCTTTATAGGAATGTACTGAACAGAGATGAGAGCACAGAAATTGGTTTGTGCCGGTACGAACCGAAGTCAGGGAACAATGCCTGTACCAGGATGGGTTGGCCTGAGGCTCACCCAATATTGGGCCTCAGGCCGCATTTAAATGTGACTGATGAGCTGCAGACCTCTGCTGGGCATCCCCAGGCAGCTTGCAGATGAATTAACATTGGATTTCGGGTTGCTGCATCGTATTGTCCAGGCAGAGACCAAGGGCCCGATTTTACCAGGGGTGCGGGTTCTCGGCGGGTGGGCCAGCGGGCGCGTTTTCAACGCGCCCGGTGAAATTAGTGGGTTGCCCGCGCGATCGTAGCAGGCAACACACTAATTGGATCCACTTACCTGCTCCTCCGGGTTCCCCGCTGCTGATCTGCGCGTCGGGCGGGCTGCGCATGCGCAGTAAGATCTGTCAGCTGGAGGCGCTCTATTTAAAGGGGCAGTCCTCCACTGACAGATGCTACCACAAACAGCAAAAATTACAGCATGGAGCAGCCCAGGGGGAAGGCTGCTCCCAGTTTAATGATGCCTCACCCCAGGTATCATTCGATGGGGTGAGGAGGAGGGGGAGGACAGAGATCTTCCACCCGGCGGGCGGGAGGAAGCGGCCTGCCTCTGCCACCAAGAAGGCCTGGATCGAGGTGGCAGAGGAGGTCACCAGCGCCACCAACATATCGCCCACCTGCACACAGTGCAGGAGGCGGTCCAATGACCTCAGTAGGTCAGCCACAGTGAGTACACGTAGTCTTTCCCCCACACTCCGTCTGCCACAACACTGCCCCCACCCCACATCTCCTTTGGCACCGCCAACACTACTCTGTCACATCACCCCTCATACCCACTCAAACCTCATCCTCATCTTACCTGCACCTACTCACCTCGCGAGTACTCACCCCGCCACTACCACGCAACCCAATTCTCATACAATCTCATGGCTCTATCCCATACTCACCCTCTCGTGCATCTCTCTCACAGCCAGCCTCACTCAACCTGCCACCACCTGTGCTGCAGCCACAGGGCATGCATCACCTATGTGCAGTAGGCAGCGTAAGGCAAACGTGTCGTGAGCATGAAGGGGATGCACAAGGGTGTTTGAGGGTTTGTCATGGTTCTTACTTCTATTGAATTAAAGAACAACTCACATCACACATTATATTGGCACCACTACTGCCATGTCTTCGCGAATCCTGTCCGGTTTGTGCAATAATGCCCGCTCCTGGGTATCCCTATGAGGACCCACCACTGATGCCACCCAGTGTGTCACTGCAGAGTGGGTGTAGGTGTATTTGCAGGGCTCTTCTGCGCAGACGACTGAGAGACATCGGGGATGTCCCCGGTTGCAGCCTGGAAGGCTGTGGAGCAGACGTTCGGGAGGGCAGTGGTGACTTTGACAGCGACAGGTAGGAAGATGGTGCACGTGCCAGCCAGGAGCAGCTCGGCATGGAAGAGGCTGCAGATGTCCACGGCTACATGTCGACTGACTCTGAGCCTCCGTGTGCACTGCTGCTCAGAGAGGTCCAGGAGCTCTGTGGAACGTGTGGCGAGGGTAGTGCCCTCTGCGACGCATCTCTCTCTGCGGTAGCCCTCCCTCCTGCTGTACAGGTGGATGCGTCACAGCACTCTGTTGTGGAGCTCCACGTGTCAGAGGTGGACGGCGTGGATGGCGAGGCTGGTGATGCTGTTCGCCCTCCGAGGAGGTCATGACTGCAGCTATGGCGGCCCCCATCCGCAAGATGTACATCTGAGGGGGTCCGCAAGGTAGGTACATGTCTCCGGACCCCGGGGTAAGTGTGCAGGTTGGTGACTTCGACCATCAGGAGGAGGGTGGTGGAGGCCAAACTTTGTCCCAAATGACAGAGCGGCCTCCTGCAATGGCTGAGGGTCTCTCCCCCCCCCCCCCCACCTGTCAAATGGACCTTTGCTGCCACAGGCTGACAGCTGCAACACGTCCATTTCAACTGGGAGTGTTTCCCCCAGTGTGTGAAACAGTCCCATGTTTATCCAAAATCACACACAGTCCCTTAATCAGGTCAGTTAATGACCTGAACAAGCAAAGTAAATACTCTCAAGTGGCATCCCGCTGGCTTTAATTGCCTGCGGGATTCCCACCAGTGGGGACTGCGCGCGCACGCCGGCGCGTCATCAGGGAACCCGGAAGTGGGCGGGATCGAGGCGCGATCCGGTCCCGCACCTGGATTTCGGGATTTTCGGGGCCCCCCCGCCGAGAACGCACCCGGTAGCGGGTGCTAAAATCGGGCCCATAGTATCATAAAATTTTACAGCACAGAATATGACCATTTGGCCCATCACACCTGTGCTGGCTCTCTGAAAAAGCTATCCACTTCGGGCAGAGAAATGGGACTTTCTCCATACCTTTTTTACAATTTCCTTTCTCAAATATCTATCCACTCCTCTTTTATAAACTATTATGGACTCTGCTTCCACCACTGTTTAGGTGGGGCAGTCCATATCCTTAAGAATCCTCTGTGTTAAAAAAAAACTCTCTCTTAATCTCTTCCTTCGTTCTTTTAGTGATGATCTTAATTTTATGTCCTCTCGTTATTGATTTAATGACCAATAAAGAAGACAACAATAATAATAATTCAAAAATTGATGAGGTAAGCCAGGAGAAACAGGTCAGGTTTAACCAAAAATGTTAACCTATCTTCCTCTTTCAGCTGCTAATCAAGCTGTTGTTCATTTCCAGTATATTTTGTTCTGATTTTTTTTTATTCGTTCATGGGATGTGGGCGTCGCTGGCGAGGCCAGCATTTATTGCCCATCCCTAATTGCCCTTGAGAAGGTGGTGGCGAGCCTCCTTCTTGAACTGCTGCAGTCCGTGTGGTGAAGGTTCTCCCACAGTGCTGTTAGGAAGGGAGTTCCAGGATTTTGACCCAGCGACGATGAAGGAATGCGATATATTTCCAAGTCGGGATGCTGTGTAACTTGAAGGGGAACGTGCAGGTGGTGTTGTTCCCATGTGCCTGCTGCTCTTGTCCTTCTAGGTGGTAGAGGTCACAGGTTTGGGAGGTGCTGTTGAAAAAGCCTTGGCGAGTTGCTGCAGTACATCCTGTGGAACTGAACACTGTGCATTCATCAGTGAACATCCCCATTTCTGACCTTATGATGGAGGGAAGGTCATTGATGAAGCAGCTAAAGATGGTTGGGCCTAGGTCACTGCCCATTGGGTACCTGTGCAATATTGTTCAAGCAATGAACAAAGAAAACTACATAACTCAAAAGACAAAGTAGCAAGTGTATTATCTCCAAATAAGCTCCATGATATGTCTAAACATCGTACTGCATTGTGATTCATGCATTGTATTTGTGCAATGGCTAACTACTGTTAAATCGTTTTAAATAGGGTGGAATGTGAGCTGTGAGGAGGATGCAAAGAGGCTCCAATGTGATTTAGACAAGTTGGGTGAGTGGGCAAGAACATGGCAGATGCAGTATAACGTGGATAAATGTGAGGTTATCCACTTTGGTTGTAAAAACAGAAAGGCAGATCATTATCTGAATGGTGACAGATTGGGAAAAGGGGAGGTGCAACGAGACCTGGGTGTCCTTGTACACCAGTCGCTGAAAGCGAGCATTCAGGTGCAGCAAGCAGTTAGGAAGGCGAATGGTATGTTGGCCTTCATTGCAAGAGGATTTGAGTACAGGAGCAGGGATGTCTTATTGCAGTTATACAGGGCCTTGGTGAGACCACATCTGGAGTATTGTGTGCAGTTTTGGTCTCCTTATCTGAGGAAGCATGTCCTTGCCGTGGAGGCAGTGCAACGAAGGTTTACCAGACTGATTCCTGGGATGGCAGGACTGATGTATGAGGAGAGATTGGGTCAACTAGGCCTATATTCACTGGAGTTTAGAAGAATGAGAGGTGATCTCATCGAAACATATAAAATTCTAACAGGACTAGACAGACTAGATGCAGGGAGGATCCCGATGGCAGGGGAGTCCAGAACCAGGGGTCACAGTCTCAGGATACGGGGTATGCCATTTAGAACAGAGATGAAGAGAAATTTCTTCACTCAGAAGGTGGTGAACCTGTGGAATTCTCTACCACAGAAGGCAGTGGAGGCCAAGTCATTAGATGTTTTCAAGAAGGAGATAGATATATTTCTTAATGCTAAAGGGATCAAGGGATATGGGGAAAAAGTGGGAACAGGGTACTGAGTTAGATGATCAGCCATGATCATATTGAATGGCGGAGCAGGCCCGAAGGGCCGAATTGCCTACTCTTGCTCATATTTTCTATGTTTCCATGTTTCTATGTAAATACTGCTACAACTAAGAACATAAGAAAGCATAAAACAAGATCATTCAGGCCTGCTGCTTCCACATATCTTCTACTCTATCATGAACTCTACCCACTTCATTTAACCTCCAGAGTGTCTCTGAGCTGCTACCCCATTCCCAAAGTTAATTCTAGCAAAATTCACATAGCCATCTAACCGTACAACCTTGAAGATTACCTTCCTTGCCATGGCATTTCCATGGTCCCAGTGACAGAGATAGCATCATGTTTCACAGAACATTTAGTCTATCTACTTACCTTTATAACCTTCAATCCGTTCCTTACCAGATGTAAATCCAGCTTTTTTTTTTAAAAGGTGTTAATTGACTCACTATTAATTGTTTAGCTGTGTGTGTGTGTTCTCCACGTCAACTATTTTACGGGGAAAAGAATCCTTCTAATCAAATCTGGTTGAAACTCATCAATGTTATACTCCAATCTCTAATTCTGAGCTTATTCCAAGCTTGCTTGCATTAACATTGTCCACTGAATGTCATGTTGTGCCTGCAGTATTTTACATTATTGTTCAGTGCTGACAAGTCATCACCTGTGCAATTAGAAATAAGGAAAGAATTTGCATTGATATAACTTTTGACATATAATCACTGTTGTTATGTTGTCAAACACAGCGGGCAATTTGCAAACAGCAAGGTCCTACAAACAGCAAATGAGATTAATCTGTTTTGGTGGTATTGGTTGAGAGATGAATGTTGGTAACACCACCAGAAGAACTCCCTTTTCTTCTTCGAAAAAGTGCCATGGGATCTTTTATATCTGAACAGACAGATGCAGCTTTGGTTTAATGTATCATCCAAAAGACCGCGACACTGACAATGCACACACTGAAATGGAAGCCTAGATTATGTTCAAGTCCTGGAGTAGGGCTTGACCTCAGAATGAAATGTGCTACCCACTGTATCAAATTGGCACTTGACACTGACCTTTCCTGCGGCTGATACTAGATTTTTTTTTATGACCAGAAACATTAGAGTAGAACGTTTACTATACAGAAAATAATAATGCAGGCAATAAATTACTAATATACTATGGCATTCATTGGTTTTAGGCCATACATGCACAAATGACATCCATAAACGATGGGAAATCACATGACTGCATGTCTGTAATTCTTTCTGGGCTTTTTTCTATTAGCAAGGAAATACTGAGCACAAATTTAACTAATCGTGTGGAAATTCGAGGTGTTACAAGGAAACTTTTGTCCCAAAGAATGTACACGTAACCTTTCATAGAAGACTCCTTAGGGAAAATACAACAGTTCTCACACAGTTGAATGCGAGTTAATTATTGGAGAAAAATGCACAGTCACAAACTTCTCTATGAGAAACTACACCCTCATTCAACTGGAGAACAAGTGTTTTAAAGTATGCAAACATAACTTTAATGCTAATGTTAGTCATTGGCCATGGTTAACAACATTGACAGACTGGGAACTACTGGGTTCATGTTGAACAAATGTTTTGAACTCCATTTCCAACCAAGCATAAGTTTAAAACAAAATACATGAATTCAAAATTACTCAGTTTACAACATCAGTAGCTTATCAACAGCTGGGCTAAAATTAGATGCCCCAATTTTAACTCGGGGTGCCAATCGAGCAGGCAAAGGGTGGGGCAGGCGGAAAGCCTCTATTACGTGGTCACTGTGAGGCCCAGTCAATTTTAACTCCAAGGCATCATTTCCGTGTCAGTAGTTGGTCTACCGCCCGAATCCGACAGGAATCGCTACCTGGCTGGCGAGCGGGAACAGCGTTCCAGGCTGCAGGAGGTGGGCACCAGGGAGCCAAGGGAATGGTCCCCAGCATAAAGTATTTGGTGAAGAGGGGGACGGGAAACGGGGGGGGGGTCTGGAGTTGATCACAGTTAGGGAAGGTAGAGAGAAGCCCGCAGTAGGTGAGGCCCAAGTTTCCTCGCGGAGCATGGAGGGACACTTCTTGTCCTCCTGGCCCACATGGAAATCATAAAAAATTTAAAATACTGATTTTCCTGGGCCTCTTCTGGCCTAGCTCCTGATTAGCACCAGGTTTCACTGGTGGGTTCAGCACTGTTTGCGACTTGATCTGGAGTAAAAATCGCTTCGGGGTCCTCAATGCATCATCGGGCCCAAACATTTAAATATTAATGAGGCCAACCCAGTAACATGATAGTTAAGTCATGATACCAGGATGGCAATGCATTTTATCATAAATACTCAGAAAAATCAATAGAAAAAAAAAACAAATAAAAAGTTTGGTCATGTTTGAAAACCACTCTTGAACCCTGAGAATGCAGCTGACGGGTTATAATACAAAATACCCATAAAGGATAAAGTACTGCAGGACAACTTTCCATTCTCTAGGTTAGCACTATTCACCTTTATAAGAACTAAAATATACTTTCTTTTAAGAAATCAATGCTTTCATGAATGAATCTATTTTTTTTTCATATTGTTGGTAATCAGTTCTTTAAAACTTTTGACACTTTGATCAATGTTTCTTTGGATTTCCTTTTATTCCCAAGGCATACTGTTCAAAGACCACAAAAGAATACAGTGCAAAAGAAAGACTAAATGAAAAGATAATGACCAAAACACTCAAGCTAAATGCAACACTCCTCAGCAAATACAAGCCTTCAACAGACATTTATCTGTGTCAATCAACAAAAGCAAGGAATCTTACAACACCAGGTTATAGTCCAACTGTTTTATTTGAAAATCACAAGCTTTCGGATGCTTTCTCCTTCATCGACAAATCAACAAAAGAGACAGGTTGATAAAGGCTCAGAACCCAAATCACTGACTTTTCTCTTTTCAAATGGTGACAGACCTGCTGTGAATTTCCAGCATTTTCTGTTTTTAGTCCAGATTTCCTGTTTTTCCAGGTTTCCTTTTTAACCCAGAGCACTCAGCAATGCAAAAGCTCAATGGCAAGTACACATGAAGAAAATGCGATCTACTGAATTCCAGTACAGCTCGTGAAGGTCTAAGATAACGAGCTACAATGTTCTGAAGCAATCACACGTTAACAACGCTGAATAAAAATAAACTCCCTTGCACCATGTTTTTATATCATTACCAGTCAATGTTATCCCATGGCATCACCTCTGAATTGATTTGAGTGCACATAAATAAACCCTATGTGAATTAGTACCTGCACAGAACATGCAAGTCAATGAAAGAGAGCTACTCACGCTTATTATTTACTGAATAATTATACTTTGTGCCTTTCACAAATGTAGTGGTGAAATGCAAGTAAATTTTGACCTAATTATTTAATTTTAAAACTCGTGACAATTCAATTTATGCACATAGCCCACAGATTACAGAAAATTCATGGTCAACGCATCATCCATGTTTTTTTTATGTCTCTTTTTTCAAATCTTCCCATCTCAGAATCCAATGGGATTTGTTTTCATGAATATATTGGAGATGAGTGCCATTTGTACAGGATACATAAATAATTTCTATGGTGGAGGTCTGCAATCTATAAGGCTACTGTATTTATTCAATATGCTAAATACTGACGCCACCACCATCAGCACATCGAGTCCTCCTCAAAAATTGTCTCTTTTGAATATTGCTTATTCAGATCATTGTATTCAAGTACAGGAGGTGACAGTGAGATTCACATGACACACAGTGCCTGTTGTGAGTAAATTGTCAGCTTTTATTCATGGTGCTACTGTGCATTATTACAGTTCTAAATATGCATCTTTTCCTAACCACAGTATAATGCAAACCTGTGGTGCCTCCCAAAAGCAATATGTAACATCCTACCAAGACCGCATGACAACAGCTGCCTAAAAATCAACCCCTTATTCAGTGCTGCGTCCCATTAACCTCCTGAATGAAACTCGGGTATTTCCAGACAAAAACAAATCTACAATGCTGATCAAAAACACCTTCTCCTGCATATTTGTATTTTCCCAGGAAATTTTAACTAATATTAATGTGTCTATGAGTTAACATGTTTCATTTATAGAAAATAATTTACTATGGCTACTCCTATTTTAATTGAAGTAATTAGAAAAGGTAAATGTTAAAGAAAAAATTATGTAATTAATATGGTTTTCAAGCATTTGCATTTTCTACTTATCCAGAAAAAAAGTCAACTTTGACACCACCTATCTATTACAACTAGTACAAATATTTTAAATATGCACCTTGATATGATTAATATGGTTTCCAGCTGCAGTTGTCTCCAATAAAAAAAATTCCACGATGGTCTACCTTCAGAGAGTGTAGCATGTCCCTGAATAGGAGTAAATGAGGCTGGATAATATATCAAGAAAGCAATGGGAACATCTTTCAGGAATTCCAAAACTATGTTGTGATCTGGTTTCAGCTTCCTGATTTCAATAATCTTTCATTCTCAATATTTGACCTATAATTCTGCAAGTTCTCAGTTCCTCACCATAATTAAAGAAATGCTAAACTAATAACAACGAGCAGAAAATGTGAAACTACCTGCTTTTTGTTTGCCCTCCATAACATCCCAACAATAACACTTACTTACTAAAACCACACACAATAAAGCCTTGAATGACATCTAACCCAAAAGTGAATATCTACATGCAGGTGAAGCTTGTGCTTTTGCTCAATAATTTGCATGGATTTCAATGTCTAGTATATAATGAATATTATTTTTAGATATGATATAAAACACAGCATGTATGGTACACAAGAGGATACTCCAATACCTCCTTTTGAAATCACCTGGACTTTCCAAGGGGATTCTCTGTCGGGTGTTCGGTGGAACCCCCAGAGAAACAGTTTACATCATTTCCCCAGGGCTTCCGCCAATCTTCCATTGAAGTTTGGGTGGGAGATTGGGAGGACCCCACAGAAATTCTCCCTCCGTGATCACTAATTCTAATTGATTGCAGCAACTGTATAAATTCTTCATTCGTGAGTTATCTAGTAAATATCACGCAGTAAATACAAGAAACATATTTCATCAGAAGGGGCGGAGTATCCTTGACAAAAACTAGGATCAATGATACAGATTCTAAAGTCTCATTACACGCATACAAATACACTGCATAGTCTCCCATGATGATTATAATAATGAGGAAGTGCAGACATTAAGGCAGAATACATAGGCATTTGTCCATGAACAGAATATGGGTCATTACCTACACATTTTAAATGAATGCTGTGCAAACTGCGTCATTGGGAGTCACTGGGGTGAGGGGGGGTGGGGGGGAAAGGTGGAGAGAGTGATTTTATATGTTAGCTGGCTGCTATATGATGCAAGTTCCCAATGGTCTGTCAAACACTTCTACTGCTGCAATTGGTAAAGTTCTCAAAGATATCATTGTGCAGATACTGCATTCTAAAAAAGGTAAGATAAAATCTTAAACCTTTTTTGTGATTTTTGCAAGACAGATACACGTAGAAAGGGATACACACAATATGAGAAATCATGTCATTGGCAGTGAAAAGTTTAGTCCAGAAAAAAAACTATTCACATTATACAATATTTCCTAGCGGTAATAAAACACTACCTAAATAATTTCTAGTTGCTCTGCTTTCATTGTAAAAGAATCAAGACTATTATTGGGATCATTATCAACTTGATTTTATTCTTATTTCCTACACCTATTATGGCTTCTTTTTCAGACTCTATTTGCCCTTGGAATAGGTCATCTAGTTGACATTTTGCTTAACACTGTGCATCCAAGTATTCTGGTCACTGTGGTGCCAGCTGGACTTCACTTCGTGGTCTGCTTGGGTTCAAATCACCTGTAAAGCACTCCAGTCAGATAAACCTATGTCTGCAATTCAGTCACAGCAGTATGAATTTCTTCAAAACTGGTTCCTTCAAAGAATATTACTGTCAAGAATTTAGATCTGTCGTAAACACCTTCTCAGATTCAGTGGTGTCAATCACTCCCATAAACAGTCTAAGCATCTTGCTTTTTTAGGAGTTGACTCACACTGCGCTTTACCTACTTGTGTGATAATGGGAACCAGGGGTATAACAATGAAAACCCCTTGCAACCTGAACTGGATATGTGTCTTTTGCACAAGTATTTTCTCTGAAGGCAGACCAAGCTAACATTGGATAAGGTGAGCCCTGGTTTAAATCATTAAGCTACTTCAGGTGAAGGTACAGATTAAGAGTTATGATCAGATTCACTTGGCTCAATTAATACAACTTATATTTGTCTATAATACAAAATAAAGAATGCACTACACTTTTCATCTTACTTGACTTAAACAAGAGGTCTTCTAACTATTCTCCTGCATTTCTAACCCCTCCACTTCAGTGACGATCCTTGCAGCTTTTCAACAAAACTAACTGTACTTTCAGCTATTCTGTTTCAAAACTCTCCCTCCCTGTGTTCCTGTTTCTCTTCTTATCCCCTTCTTACAAACAGAGATCAAAGGGCTTTCCAACACAGTGGGTAAGAAGTGTTTCTTTAATATCCAGACAAGCTTATTATTTGCAGCCTATGAAGAAACAACATAAAGGTTAGTTCATTGGCATCTTAATTATCTACAGAATAAAACATTTCAGGCAACTGGATTAGAACAAATCTTAGATTGGAGAGGGTTTTATGTGAAATAATAAATAGACCTCAGCGTAATTGGAATTGGGGTAGCTATCTTATTTTATTTCCTTAGTGAAAAGAACACCAACTTCTCACTAAGGCATCGAAATCTGTATTTCTAAAGCACGAGAAAGCCAAACAACTGCTACATGTTGTGTACTCTGTACAGTTTGCACATTAACACTCCACTGTGACACTCTCTTGAGACCCACATTCATGATTCTTATCTTCTCAGTAGCACATTGTCAAGCTCTTCAGCATTTCTGGGATCACTCAAATAAAACTAAATATTTCCCATAAGGCTTCACAATGCTTAAACTGGAAACATGAAGTGGTTGACTGTCAGTACTCAACTCGCTCCATATCAAAATGAATTGGTTACTCTTTAGGAAGACAGATTTGTGCAATCATGTAAGGTTCAAAAGTACCAAAGCTGCAGATTGATTCGGTTAGTTTTGGCAGAGGAGAAGGGAGGGGAGAAGGGCTGTGCTACTTCTGCTGAATGGCTATTTTCTTTTGGGAGAGGCAAAAGGGGTGATGGTTGAGTTTATAAAACCGTAAACCACTATTCCTTTACTGTTCTTTCGAGTCATTTTTAATTATTTTATTTTGTCTTTTTAATTACTCAGTCTATCCTGTACAGTATATTTTTCAGTCTTTATTTGTTCCATCAGATGAGATCTGTTTATCCCATGTTGCAATCTGAGTGAAAAAAACTGTCATTTTGGTTAACTACTGAATTTTCATCCTTTCTTGCCTATAGAAACCCTGCAAAGGCCACTATTACATGCACTC
Source organism: Heptranchias perlo (assembly GCF_035084215.1). Classification (NCBI taxonomy): domain Eukaryota; kingdom Metazoa; phylum Chordata; class Chondrichthyes; order Hexanchiformes; family Hexanchidae; genus Heptranchias; species Heptranchias perlo. The sequence goes on along the minus strand of NC_090357.1, from coordinate 16,894,234 downwards.
ACACGTGGCTTTGCCATGTCTGCAAGCTTATTGTGGAGTTCCATAATCATTGAACTGGCAACTAGTCAACATTTGGGCCATTTTCTTTGGTACATAATGTGCCACAAAAATTGACTTAAAATTATTTTTAACCAAAGCCATTCATCTGGTCACTGGCAAATTTGCAAGGCAAGAAAGCTCAGCCCTCAAATATTTTAACTTGACTCCTGTAGCTTTTGTTTAAATCACAAATGTGCATGAGCAAGAGAAAAACTAGTAAAATGTATCTAACTTAATCTGAAATTTGGGGGGCAAAATTGAACAATGCTTAAAGAAACATCCATGGAAAATGATCTGTTGGATCAGCACCATTTACAGTGAGGTCTACTTTAACAGATTCCATTTATACTCACTCTTGGTCTATGTTCTCCTTCTCATTGCAATTCCACACAGTTAGTTGTCTATTAAATATCAATTGTACTTCAATGTTACCGTCCTGCCTTATATCAAAGACCATCTCTACTTCTCAAATACAGGACCAGCAAAGAAATCAAAATGACAACTATGGTGTACATTTTCCACTTTTAGAATGGCGTGTTGATCTCTCCATTTTTCGTTCATTTTAATGGCAGTGAATAAAAAAGCTAATCATTTCAGTTTTCTGATAGTGAGTTTGTTCAATGGAATTTCATCAGCTTTACTGGTAGAAACATATCCAATTGGGACCTAATGATAATAATGTTCATTTTGCACATCGCAAGTGGCTTAACAGCCACTTAGCTAATTTTATAATAGTCAAAGATGTTAAACTAGCTCCAGAGAGCAGGACATTGCAGAATTAAGCAAATAATCTGTACAGCCCGATTCACTGACGTGGCCATCTCCCGATTAAAAAAAAATGGATTCATAGATCGAAGTATTTTTCTTTACTCATTCATGGGATGTGGGCGTCGCTGGCGAGGCCGGCATTTATTGCCCATCCCTTATTGCCCTCGAGAAGGTAGTGGTGAGCCTCCTTCTTGAACCGCTGCAGTCCATGTGGTGAAGGTTCTCCCACAGTGCTGTTAGGTAGGGAGTGCCAGGATTTTGACCCAGCGACAATGAAGGAACGGCGATATATTTCCAAGTCGGGATGGTGTGTGACTTGGAGGGGAACATGCAGCTGGTGTTGTTCCCTACTGCTCGTGTCCTTCTAGGTGGTAGAGGTTGCGAGTTTGGGAGGTGCTGTCGAAGAAGCCTTGGCAAGTTGCTGCACTGCATCCTGTGGATGGTACACACTGCAGCCACAGTGCGCCGGTGGTGAAGGGAGTGAATGTTTAGGGTGGTGGATGGGGTGCCAATCAAGCAGGCTGCCTTTGTCCTGGATGGTGTCGAGCTTCTTGAGTGTTGTTGGAGCTGCACTTATCCAGGCAAGTGGAGAGTATTCCATCACACTCCTGACTTGTGCCTTGTAGATGGTGGAAACGCTTTGGGGTGTCAGGAGGTGAGTCACTCGCCACAGAATACCCAGCCTCTGATCTGCTCTTGTAGCCACAGTATTTGTGTGGCTGGTCCAGTTAAGTTTCTGGTCAATGGTGACCCCAGGATGTTGATGGTGGGGGATTCGGCGATGGTAATGCCATTGAATGTCAAGGGGAGGTGGTTAGACTCTCTCTTGTTGGAGATGGTCATTGCCTGGCACTTGTCTGGCGTGAATGTTGCTTGCCACTTATCAGCCCAAGCCTGGATGTTGTCCAGGTCTTGCTGCATGCGGGCACGAACTGCTTCATTATCTGAGGGGTTGCGAATGGAACTGAACACTGTGCAATCATCAGCGAACATCCCCCATTTCTGACCTTATGATGGAGGGGAGATCATTGATGGTTGGGCCTAGGACACTGCCCTGAGGAACTCCTGCAGCAATGTCCTGGGATGGAGATGATTGGCCTCCAACAACCATAACCATCATCCTTTGTGCGAGGTATGACTCCAGCCACTGGAGAATTTTCCCCAATTCCAATTGACTTCGATTTTACTAGCGCTCCTTTTTGCCACACTCGATCAAATGCTGACTTGATGTCAAGGGCAGTCACTCTCACCTTTGGAATTCAGTTCTTTTGTCCATGTTTGGACCAAGGTTATAATGAGATCTGGAGCTGAGTGGTCCTGGCGGAACCCAAATTGAGCATCGGTGAGCAGATTTTTGGAGAGTAAGTGCCGCTTGATAGCACTGTCGACCACACCTTCTATCACTTTGCTGATGATTGAGAGTAGACTGATGGGGCAGTAATTGGCCGGATTGGATTTGTCCTGCATTTTGTGGACAGGACATACCTGGGCAATTTTCCACATTGTCAGGTAGATGCCAGTGTTTTAGCTGTACTTGAACAGCTTGGCTAGAGTCGCGGCTAGTTCTGGAGCACAAGTCTTCAGCACAACAGCCGGGATGTTGTCGGGGCCCATAGCCTATGTTGTATCCAGTGCACTCAGCCGTTTCTTGATATCACATGAAGTGAATCAAATTGGCTGAAGACTGGCTTCTGTGATGATTGGGATATCAGGAAGAGGCCGAGATGGATCATCCACTCAGCACTTCTGGCTGAAGATGGTTGCAAATGCTTCAGCCTTGTCTTTTGCACTCTGGACTCTGCCATCATTGATGATGGGGATATTTTCAGAGCCTCCTCTTCCCGTTTGTTGTTTAACTGCCCACCACCATTCATGACTGGATGTGGCAGGACCGCAGAGCTTTGATCTGATCCATTGGTTGTGGAATCGCTCAGCTCTGTCTATAGCATGTTGCTCCCATATTTCATAGTATCATACTGGGTGCAGCACAGGAGGAGGCCATTCCGCCCATCGTACCTGTGCCAGCTCTTTGAAAGAGTTATCCAATTAGTCCCATTCCCCTGCAAAAATGTTCCCTCATGTCGCCTCAGGCTCTTTTGCCGATCACCTTAAATCTGTGTCCTCTGGTACTGAGCCTTCTGCCACAGGAAACAGTTTCTCCTTATTTACTCCATCAAAACTGTTCATGATTTTGAACATCTCTATTAAATCTCCCCTTATCCTTCTCTGCCCTGAGAAGAACAACCGCAGCTTCTCCAGTCTCTCCACATAACTGAAGTCCCTCATGCCTGATTCTTGTAAATCACTTCTGCACCCTTTCTAAGGCTTTGACATCTTCCCTAAAGTGTGATGCCCAGAACTGAACACAATACTCCAACTGTGGCCTAACCAGTGCTTTATAAAGGTTTAGCATAACTTGCTTGCTTTTATGCTCTATGCCTCTATTAATAAAGCCCAGGATCCCATATACTTTTTTAACAGCCTTCTCTATTTGTCCTGCTACCTTCAAAGATTTGTGTACATACGCCCCCGGGTCTCTCTGTTCCTGCACTCCCTTTAAAATTGTACCATTTCGTTTATATTGCCTCTCCTCATTCTTCCTACCGAAATATATCACTCCACACTTCTCTACCTTAAATTTCATCTACCAATTGTCTGCCCATTTCACAGTCTATGTCCTCCTAAAGTCAGTTACTATCCTCCACATTGTTTGCTACATTTTCGAGTTTTGTGTCATCTGCAAACTTTGAAATTATACCCTCTACAACCAAGTCCAGGTCATTAATATTTAGCAAAAAGGACAGTGGTCATAATACTGACCCCTGGGGAACACCTTGAGGGGCTTGACAGGGTAGATGCTGAGAGGTTGTTTCCATTAGCTGGAGAGTCTAGAACTAGAAGGCATAGTCGCAGGATAAGGGGTCAGCCATTTAAGACTGAGATGAGGATGAATTTCTTCACTCAGAGGGTTGTGAATCTTTGGAATTCTCTACCCCAGAGGGCTGTGGATGCTGTGTCGTTGAGTATGTTCAAGGCTGAGATGGATTTTTGGACTCTATGAGAATCAAGGGATATGGGGAACGGGCAGGAATGTAGAGTTGAGGTTGAAGATCAGCCATGATCTGATTGAATGGTGGAGAAGGCTCGAGGGGCCATATGGCCGACTCCTGCTCCTATTTCTTATGTTCTTACCATGTATACTTCCCTCCAGTCTGAAAAACGACTGTTCACCACTACTCTCTGCTTTTTGTCCCTTAGCCAATTTTGTATCCACGCTACCACTATCCCTTTAATCCCACGGGCTTTAATTTTGCTAACAAGTCTATTATGTGGTACTTTTTAGACCTTATTTGCTTTTGTGTGTGCAATTAACCTGAGTTTTTAAAGAAAGATGTAACTACAGTTTAAGTTTCAAAATCTGTATGCATCATCTGCTTGTGTAGTTTGTTTTGTAAATTAGACAACTTAATTTCTTCCAGCCGGAAATGTGCGCATGTTTCCTGCTCACCATACTGGGGCTATAGTAGTCTGAGTAGCACCCGATAAACTGGCGCTGCACAAACCAATTTCTAGGCCAAGAACTTATTTTTTTAAAATTCCTTCTCAGGATATGGGCGTCGCTGGCAAGGCCAGCATTTATTGCCCATCCCCAGTTGCGCATGAGAAGGTGGTGGTGAGCCTTCTTCTTGAACTGCTGCAGTCCATGTGGTGAACGTACTCCCATGGTGCTGATAGGTAGGAAGTTCCAAGATTTTGACGCAGCGATGATGAAGGAATAACAATATACGTCCAAGTTGGGATGATGTGCGACTTGAAGGGGAACTTGGAGATGATGGTGTTTCCATGCACGTGCTACCCTTGTCTTTCTAGGTGGTGGAGGTTGCAGGTTTGGGAGGTGCTGTCGAAGAAACCTTGACGACTTGCAGTACATTCCGTAGATAGTACACACTGCAGCCACAGTGCTTCAGTTTAAGGTGGTGGATGGGCTGCTGATCGAGCAAACTGCTTTGTCCTGGATGGTATCAAGCTTCATGAGTGTTGTTGCAGCAGCACACTTCCAGGCAAGTGGAGAGTATTCCATCATACTCCTGACTTTGCCTTGTAGGTGGTGGAGAGGCTTTGGGGAGTCAGAAGGTGAGCCACTTGCTGCAGAATACTCAGCCTCTGACTTATTCTAGTAGCCAGGGCATTTATCTGGCTGGTCCAGTTAAGTTTCTGGTCAATGGTGTCCCCCAGGATGCTGATGGTGGGGAATTCGGCAATGGTAATGTCAAAGGAAGGTGATTAGACACTATTATTGGAGATGGCCATTGCCTGGAACTTGTGTGTTACTTACCATTTATCAGCCCAAGGCTGGGTCTTGCTCCAAGCGGCATTTTGTGCCACTATCAAAACAACTCTTAAATGTGTAGTATTGAATCTCGACACCACCTTAAACTTGCACAGGCAGTTCCAAATTGCTTCTGTGAGATGGGTGTTGAAGCCATAAAATGTTTGGGTTTACTAATAGTGTCCCTAAATCCATTTCATTAAATTTGGAACTGAGGTATAGACATGAGTGGCTATTCAGATAGAGTATGTCTCTCATTTCTGTGGCAGGAGCCAGGATAATCAGCCAAAACTTCCTGTATGATTTCCAAGAATTCCAGAATATGAGACTGGTATGCTAAGCGTAAAATAGTGTATGATAACCCCGCAATGGCCAGGTAAACTGGCAGTTGAAACAACTGGGTCCTGAGCAGTTTATGCTGGGAACTGTTTCCACTAAGTTCCAAATAGTAGTACATACCAACTGCTAGTCTTGTGCATTATTCCAAGGAAAGAAGAGGGCTGTTGCTAAAAATGGTTTACATGATAACAGGTCAGCCCATCAACCTTTTCTAGGACTTTACATAACACTTGTATCTTTGTGCATAAGTAAAAAACATAAAACAGACCAAAGCACCAATAGAAATAACTTGTACCTCTTTCATAACTCAATCTTCTCTAATCCTTTCCAGAAATCTAGGAAAACAGCTGTTGTGAATTTGGTTTTTTTCCCAGCAGCTGTCCTTAATGGACTAAGCTCACATTCTACTAAACAATGGTTCCCATTCTAGAATCCAAATCTGATTCGCAAATAAAAGATTGGAGACTGGATATATAAACTCATTAGCTGCCAACAGGCTCAAATGCTGCATTATCCAGCCACCAGTGTTACTGGGTAAAAGAAAAACCTATAAAAAACTGCCCAAATTAGACAATGTTCATGATCGTGAACAGTGTAACAAACTGGCATATATGGAGATATATAATTTGAAGGGTAAATATACATACAAAAGGCAGTAAGGGAGAGTGTACAAAACATGACCGGACAGATGGTCTGAGAAAGCAGGGCAAAGACCAAGGGAAGTCTAGATTAAACTGCATTTATTTCAATGCAAGAAGTCTGATGGGCAAGGCAGATGAACTCAGGGCATGGATGGGTACATGGGACTGGGATGTTATAGCTATTACTCAAACACGGCTAAGGGAGGGGCAGGACTGGCAGCTCAATGTTCCAGGGTACAGATGCTATAGGAAAGATAGAGCAGGAGGTAAGAGAGGAGGCGGAGTTGCGTTCTTGATTAGGGGGAACATCACGGCAGTAGTGAGAGGGGATATATCCGAGGGTTCGCCCACTGAGTCTATATGGGTAGAACTGAAAAATAAGAAGGGAGAGATCACTTTGATAGGATTGTACTACAGACCCCCAAATAGTCAACGGGAAATTGAGGAGCAAATATGTAAGGAGATTACAGACAGCTGCAAGAAAAATAGGGTGGTAATAGTAGGGGACTTTAACTTTCCCAACATTGACTGGGACAGCCATAGCATTAGGGGCTTGGATGGAGAGAAATTTGTTGAGTGTATTCAGGAGGAATTTCTCATTCAGTATGTGGATGGCCCGACTAGAGAGGGGGCAAAACTTGACCTCCTCTTGGGAAATAAGGAAGGGCAGGTGACAGAAGTGTTAGTGAGGGATCACTTTGGGACCAGTGATCATAATTCCATTAGTTTTAAGATAGCTATGGAGAAGGATAGGTCTGGCCCAAAAGTTAAAATTCTAAATTGGGGAAAGGCCAATTTTGATGGTATTAGACAGGAACTTTCAGAAGTTGATTGGGAGAGTCTGTTGGCAGGCAAAGGGACGTCTGGTAAGTGGGAGGCTTTCAAAAGTGTGTTAACCAGGGTTCAGGGTAAGCACATTCCTTATAAAGTGAAGGGCAAGGCTGGTAGAAGTAGGGAACCTTGGATGACTCGGGAGATTGAGGCCCTAGTCAAAAAGAAGAAGGAGGCATATGACATGCATAGGCAGCTGGGATCAAGTGGATCCCTTAAAGAGTATAGAGATTGCCGGAGTAGAGTTAAGAGAGAAATCAGGAGGGCAAAAAGGGGACATGAGATTGCTTTGGCAGATAAGGCAAAGGAGAATCCAAAGAGCTTCTACAAATACATAAAGGGCAAAAGAGTAACTAGGGAGAGAGTAGGGCCTCTTAAGGATCAACAAGGTTATCTATGTGCGGAACCACAAGAGATGGGTGAGATCCTAAATGAATATTTCACATCGGTATTTACGGTTGAGAAAGGCATGGATGTTAGGGAACTTGGGGAAATAAATAGTGATGTCTTGAGGAGTGTACATATTACAGAGAGGGAGGTGCTGGAAGTCTTAACGCGCATCAAGGTAGATAAATCTCCGGGACCTGATGAAATGTATCCCAGGACGTTATGGGAGGTTAGGGAGGAAATTGCGGGTCCCCTAGCAGAGATATTTGAATCATCGACAGCTGCAGGTGAGGTGCCTGAAGATTGGAGGGTAGCAAATGTTGTGGCTTTGTTTAAGAAGGGTGGCAGGGAAAAGCCTGGGAACTACAGACATCTGTAGTGGGTAAGTTGTTAGAGGGTATTCTGAGGGACAGGATCTACAGGCATTTGGAGAGGCAGGGACTGATCAGGAACAGTCAGCATGGTTTTGTGAGTGGAAAATCATGTCTCACGAATTTGATTGAGTTTTTTGAAGGGGTAACCAAGAAGATAGATGAGGGCTGTGCAGTAGACGTGGTCTACATGGACTTCAGCAAAGCCTTTGACAAGGTACCGCATGGTAGGTTGTTACATAAGGTTAAATCTCACGGGATCCAAGGTGAGGTAGCCAATTGGATTGACGACAGAAGACAGAGGGTGGTTGTAGAGGGTTGTTTTTCAAACTGGAGGCCTGTGACCAGCGGTGTGCCTCAGGGATCGGTGCTGGGTCCGCTGTTATTTGTTATTTATATTAATGATTTGGATGAGAATTTAGGAGGCATGGTTAGTAAGTTTGCAGATGACACCAAGATTGGTTGCATTGTGGACAGTGAAGAAGGTTATCTAGGATTGCAACGGGATCTTGATAAATTGGGCCAGTGGGCCGATGAATAGCAGATGGAGTTTAATTTAGATAAATGTGAGGTGATGCATTTTGATAGATCGAATCGGGCCAGGACCTACTCTGTTAATGGTAGGGCGTTGGGGAGAGTTATAGAACAAAGAGATCTAGGAGTACAGGTTCATAGCTCCTTGAAAGTGGAGTCACAGGTGGATAGGGTGGTGAAGAAGGCATTCAGCATGCTTGGTTTCATTGGTCAGAACATTGAATACAGGAGTTGGGATGTCTTGTCGAAGTTGTACAAGACATTAGTAAGGCCACACTTGGAATACTGTGTACAGTTCTGGTCACCCTATTATAGAAAGGATATTATTAAACTAGAAAGAGTGCAGAAGAGATTTACTAGGATGCTACCGGGACTTGATGGTTTGACTTATAGGGAGAGGTTGGATAGACTGAGACTTTTTTCCCTGGAGAGTAGGAGGTTTAGGGGTGATCTTATAGAAGTCTATAAAATAATGAGGGGCATAGATAAGGTAGATAGTCAAAATCTTTTCCCAAAGGTAGGGGAGTCTATAACGAGGGGGCATAGATTTAAGGTGAGAGGGGAGAGATACAAAAGGGTCCAGAGGGGCAATTTTTTCACTCAAAGGGTGGTGAGTGTCTGGAACGAGCTGCCAGAGGCAGTAGTAGAGGCGGGTACAATTTTGTCTTTTAAAAAGCATTTGGACAGTTACATGGGTAAGATGGGTATAGAGGGATATGGGCCAAGTGCAGGCAATTGGGACTAGCTTAGTGGTATAAACTGGGCGACATGGACATGTTGGGCCGAAGGGCCTGTTTCCATGTTGTGGACAAAAAAAATGTTAGCTTGCTTTGTAACATTTATTTCACAATATGATAAAAATATACAATACTGAATTTACTAAGGTGTAACACAATAAAAAGATCCAGCAAACAAATTCAGTTGTTTGTGGCATTATTGATTATTCACTCTCCATCTATGCCAAAAATAACTGTATTTTACAGTTTGATATCTAGGTAAGTTAAACAAAAACAAAGTTCAAAGAGAGAATCAGTCCTTTTGATTCACTGGGCCCAATTTTCCTCTAATGGTGTAAATCATGTCTAAATGTTAAGAACTGGTGCTAATTCCATCTGAATGGTAATGTGCTAATTTCCTAGGTCAATTCATTTGCATAATTATTAGCAGATCCAGTTGCAGAATTGTGCACAGCACTGGTGGGAGCAGAAAATTCTATGCAAGTGAAACATAAGGATGGGGTCAATCAAAGCGAAATATCGAAATAGGGTAACAAACACACTGAAATCCTTTAGATAGGCTTAAAAGGGATCTCAACCCATTAGCAGCTACAAGGCCGAAAGGGCATTGATAAAGTGATAAAAACGAGGGCAAGGAAATCCTATGTGGAAGTGTAAATCTGCAGGCAAGTGACAGAGCAGCTGCTTTCAACCCCTCTTTTGATAGCTGAAGTCGTGGTGGTGCTGCATGAGGTGGTTGCAAAGTAGGTCGCCCTTTGTGCTTCCCCACAGCACCATCCCCACAAAGTCTGCATTGCAGCTTGTCTGGAATGAGGTGGAGGCAGAATTGAGGCTGCGGTTGACCACTACTATCACTTGCTGTGTTATCCCTAGGCACGTTAGCATCGGGTGTTCCTACATCAAGCGCAACTCTGCATCTGGCTTTCTGTCGGTATGGAACTTGTGAAAACAATTCAGGAAGGTTCAACATATGGTTGGTAACATCTTGGTGAGTGCGCCCAATCAGGCTTCTGAAGAATCACCCAGCTTAACTGTTAAGTAGACTGTCACACATATTTGTGCCATCAAGTTTGCTGCAATAACTTACCTTCAAAGTTGCAGCCACTGCATGTACTAATTGTCTGCCAGAGTGAGGTCTTGTCACTTTTATCTGCAACGCCCCCCCCACCCCCGCAACGCCGCCCCATTGTGCAGCCTGACCTGTTCAACATCCTTATGGTATCCCTTCTCTTGTTTTTCCAAGCACTGCAGAAAGGGAACTGCCCTCTGGGAAATGACTGCTTCCAGTAATGGTACTGGAAGCAAAAATAAAATCAAGGCTTGAGAGTGCTAACAGGAAAAAAAATACAAAAGAACAACTAACCAGAAATGGCCTAAATCTTTTTTCTGGTCCTCTTACTTCTGTGTACTGCTTAGCACCTAGCAAAGTTGGTCATCCATTTATATGGGTAGCCACTGGAAATGGCATATGCCCAGTGTAAAAACCAGAAAAAGATGGGAGAGGTATTTTAACAGCGATCCCGTGTCAGTTGACTATTATAATGAAGCTCCCCTCACCTGACCCGGCCATTCAGCAATGTGCACCATGAGCAAAAGGGGAAGAGACTTTGTATAACACATCCCCACTTCTTTTTTCTGCACAGTAATACCCTGTGAACTGGTGCAAAGGCCCCATTAGCTTTTCTCTCCATGATTCTCCAAGGTTGTCTCATGTTCTTTATTCCTCTGCTAAGAACTGAGTAAAATATCTCAAGTCTATCCCTTCATATTTATATCAGAAGTGGGCTTCAACCAGCAACCTTATTACTTCCAATGATAGCCTTTTTAATACTGAGATGAATTATTAAATACAGGGCAAACTAGTTCCGATGAACCACGGAATCAATCAAATCAATTATTACAGTGGGGAAACACAGAAATATGAAAAGTTCTTAATTACCCTCAGCAAACAACTCTATATATTATTCACAATGGAGACACTGAACCAACAGAGAATAATTTCTAGATAATAAACAACAGGTATTTGCTAAAGGGCATGAAATTAAATTTTCTCTGTTGATCTTTTCCTAACGTTTAAAACCTTGTTCTCATTGAAACGAGCTGTTATAATGCTGGGGAACAGTCATTTTTCACAGCATGCTCTTTAACCTTTGACAGAGGTAGTGAACTTCAGATGAATTACAACATTTTAGCTGTACTCCAGAGTTCGATGTACATATGAAGTAAACTTCTCTTACCACTAGTTTAATCAACTGTATATGATTCGACAGTAACTTCAGTTTGTCTAGAACGTAGCAGAAGATAAACAAATCTCCTGGATGGTTTCAATGCAGAAATATTTAAACAAATCACAAAGGATGGGTACGGCCTCAGATAACCTCAAGAATTCAAATTTTTGTGCATTTCTGGTTAAAATTTGACTAAAGCCAATGGCCAAATGTAAAAAAGTACAATTGAGACGAATAGCTTTTCTTACCCACAACCCTTTGTATAAATGAAAAGGTGTAGAATTGTCACACCAATGCTGAGGAGCATTGCCTTGAGGAACACGTCATGGATTACATTAGCATACCACTAATACATGGCTCCCTACTACCTCTCGGGGATTGGACTAAAACACAATGATCACAAGGCTCTCTATCACCCTTCTTACAAGACTACCAGGGTTTGTACAGACATAAATCCACCACTGTTGCTGGACTAGCAAGGATCAGACAGATGCACTACTGCCACCAGGCCATATGCCTCCACCGCAGATACTTGCTTTACCAGAAATCTGATGCTTGTCATAAGAATACCAGTCAGCAGATTTTGCTTTGTAGCTCCAACCATAAGTGCCATTTGTTCACACACTTGAGCAATCAGTACAAATAGGACATAATGGCCCCGATATTTATGGGGAGGCAGGGAGGGAGTGGAGGCGCCCGTCACCGGCCGGTATACGTGGAAATACCAGGGAGGCAGAGGTCCTGCCGAATTCAACGGCAGGACCTCCTTAGAATTTTTTCCTCCGTTTCCCGCCCGGCAGCCGGACAGATTGAGAGGCGAGGGTTGGGGAGGGGGGGGGGTGGGAAGATCGCAGCAGGTTCGCTTGAGGGGCTGGGGGGGAAGCATTCCTGCTCCTGCTGGCCCGCAAACAGTGCTAGAAAAGCACTTACCAGCTGGATCTGGCAGTTCTCGCCTCCCTTCAGCTGCTGTGTTTCCCGAGCCCTGGGAACCTGTGCTGGAGGCGTTAATTCCAAATCACAAAATCTGGGGCACAGAGCCTCATTAACATATTATAATTACCGACCCGCCTCTCAACAGCCGGTTACTCAGCTGACCCCCAAACACGCCACTGTTGAACCGGAAATAGGCACGTTTGTGGCGGGTTGGGGTCGGGTTTCCCATTTTTAACAATTTAACCCCCCTCCGCCACTGTCCCGCCCATCCTGGGGGGGTTAAAATTCCCCCCAATAAAACAGATAATACTGTAATTGAGACAGTCATAATGAGGATACAGTAATAAAGATTTAAATGCATCATTAGTGGAAATACAGGTTTTTTTGTCAGATGTTGGAGAACTTGTTGAACTTCAACATTTTAAGGCAAATAAAATAACTGCTGCATTAATAGCTGTTGAAATACGTTCCTTTATTAAGGTTTTACTAAAATACAACCTTTCAGTCTTTGAAACTGCTAGGCTTTTACTGAACAGAGCATGTGGTGCAGACCACCAGCAATGACATTATTCACATTGAGAAATATACTTCTATTGGACTAGCAGACAATTCCATTTTCATTGTGTTCAGTACATTGCTCAAAACAATGATTTGTAAAGTGAGCAATTCTAGCAACCTAAACCTGTGTTTTTCAGCTTCTGAAAAGAAAATAGAGATGATTCTAATCAGCTTTATATAACTTGGTCTTTCTTTCCTTCTATCAGTTGCATCTAAATGGACAAAAGAAAAGCTGAGCTGAAGAGTTACATCTCCTCCAATAATTCAGTAACAAAAATTGGGGACCATTACAGAAACTGCAAATAGTGACAAGAGGGCAGAAATTTGGGTCTGGCGGTTGCGCTAAATGGATGTTATCGCATCGGACACCCGTTATACGCCCCACTTGATATTTAGTTCTAGTGAAAGCAAACCCCCCCACCGATCCTCACCACTACCCACCCAACACCAATCACCACCACTACCCCCCCACGATCGCCACCGCTTCGCATGTCACAGAACCCTGACTAGCATTTAAAATGGGCCCCCCGACTGACTCAGGGGGTCGCTCCACCTGCCCAGCAGTAGGCTCAGGGGAACACTGCCACGTCCACAGCGACAGCGGGACAGTAGGTCACTGCTCACCATTTTTGGGGCGTGGCAGCCCCATTTCTACCAGACAGCAGGCCTGAAAATTCAGCCTGTAATATTATTTTTCTTATTAAAAAAATCGGTCAACTTAAATTGAACATGAAAATCTCTGTACATACAGTAAACTTGTCCTTTTTGAGATAGTTCCAGCAGTGTCACCAATTTCATTCTCAAGCAGTCTTGATGTAAATCGCTTCTCACATAAACTAGTATCTTCAGCCACAGGTAGATTAGGACTAATTGGCATTACAGAAGCAAAAATATTACATGATTAATGGCTTGTTACTTTAACAAATTTCATGATTTCTAAATCACCTGCAGAACCCTTGGTATAGCTACTAAAATAGCCTTGAAGTTATTTAAAAGCCACATTTATATCATTGCTATTTTTCTTTCTCAAAAATATTCATTAATTGTGATCTGTTGCTCACCTTGAATCATAGTCATCCTGTCATATTTCCTGATAAGTGCTTTTAGAAAAATCAGGGGACAAAAGTAGGCAGAAGTAATCTATCAGACTCTTTCATGTACACAAAGGTTTCCATGACAGCAGGGCTAATGGAGGCTCAGCTAGTGCTTTTAGTTTTGCATAAACATGACTATTTATCATTCCTTAAGTGACAGTTAACAGTTAAGAAATGATCTACAATTACAGTACTTTGACACTGCGTGTTTTGTAGATGGAGCTTTTAGAAGTATAGAAGACTAAAATATAGGTGAGGGAGAAAGCAGTAATGAGGAACATGACCCATTTAAACTACACTGGACAGAAAGTCAAATTGTTCTTATCTTCCCCATCAAATGAAAAAACATGCTTATACAACCAGATTTTGATATGATTGGAGTAGGTTAGCAGCCAACAGGGACTTCAAAATTTACTTTCATCAGTAAGTAACTTGAAGATATCAAATTTATCTCTAAAAGTATTTGGCAAAATAGTCATAAAGCCACATTGGAACCCTATCTGAAAATATTAAGAGGTCCTGCTACTTGAAAATAATTGCCTATCAGTGGGCTGCAATTTTGCCAAATTTTTCTCAAAATCATTTCAACAATTATTGATCACAATTGCAGTGAGATTTCCATGAAGTTCTAATCAGGCCCAGATTTCTACTTTTCAATCAAAATTTCCAAACATGATTAACAAAATAATTTTGGATATCTAAGCAATATTATTTAATGCCACAGTAATATTGAAAAGTCTTGCATTGGAGACTACTCCAATACACAACTGAGTGCAGCACTGTTCTTATGGCATTGGAGTCAATTACGGATACCACTTGAGAAAATGGTTCACCACACCACTAATAATATATACCAGCTGCATTATAACTCCTGCTCCTCCCCACTCCACATTTAGGTAAGTTACTTACCTTCTTTGTTGCAGGCAATCACGAGGGCTGGTTTCCCTGAGTGTAGCCCGCAATGGCGCCTGCTGCCTCAGGGCAAACTAATCTTGGAGTGGGGACGTCAAACAAGCATTAGACCCCTTATTTGCATATGCAAAGGGCCTAACGCCTTCTTCAGACATGGGTAAAGGACACCTCTTGTTTGTCCTTACACAATATGGTGGGCGGCGCACTTCCTGCTTGCCATTTTGGGGCCTTAGGTGTCTGTGCAGCACCTGAAAAATGGGTGCTGAAATGCAATTTCTAGGCCTAGGTGTTTCTGGTGACCCGGTGTAATGGCTTGCCATATCAGTGTACTAAAAAGAGTTGCCTGGCGCATCAGTTCTTTCTGATTATTGGAAATGTCACTGGCAATTAGAAGCCTGGGAGCAAGCCTCCATATGGGTATTATAGAATACATTCATAGTTCATTGATGGAATTCAGAGTAAATCGCTCCCAAGATTGAAGGCCCTGTTCACACTGGCACCTCCATAACCTGATCTGAGCTCATAGGGATTCCTTTGATGATGGTGTAATGACATTACGACACACACACACACACCCTCCAAACATTTCAGGTAACTTTTTTTTGCTTTAATATTATTTGTTATTTCATCCCCAGGAGGAACAAACAATTGGACATTCTTTTCTTGGCAATTTTTTTTTCCAGCTCTGCTAACATTTGCTCTTTAAGATCTGAGCTGCAGCATTTACACTGTGGTCTGGGATCTGCAGTTTCAGTATGGAACGAGCAGAAGCAGATACCGAGGATACAAAGTAAGATCTGGAGATTGATTTCATCAACCAGCCACACTGTTCACAGCTGCCCATTTGCACTGCTGTTAAACATGCCCCAATATTTAACTGGAACAGAAGAGCAGCTCAGCTAGTTGAATTCAGGTACAAATTGTGTTCTATTCATTCCTCTATCATAAAATCTCATTAAATTCTTATTTACAATATGTTGCCAGGATATTTATTACCTAGTATATCCAATGAAATATGCAAAATATGTTTACAACTTTCAACTGTGTTTAAAAGCAGCTGTGATCATAATGTAAAACTAATCAATCAACATCACTGAAACAGATTATCTGGTCATTTGTCTCATTGCTGTTTGTGGGACCTTGCTGTGTGCAAATTGGCTGCCACATTTCTCTACATTAAACAGTGACTACACTTGAAAAGTATTTCATTGACTGCACAGTGCTTTGGGAAGACCTAAGATCATGAAATGCGCTATAAGAATGCAAATTCTTTCTTTCTTTGAGTCGGAATTGGATTTAATGTGTAGTATTTCAATATTCATCACTCCGACTCAGCAACTTATTGGCTTCAAGTAACTAATATTGTTATTGCTGCTGTATTTTTAAGCATTTGACAGTAGAAAGAACGGAAACCATACATATTTCTTTCTGCAAAATTATTTTCCGTATGTATTAGCTACAGTTTGCACCCTAGTGGATTTCTATTGGTTTACGAAACAATTTTTAAGCTACAAAAGGCAAACAAATCTATTATTTGTCGCAACATGTTATTGTAATAATATATTAACAATTTTACATTGCTGTTTTGACTGATTACACCCTTGGCTTAGAATACAACACATGTAATTATCTAAAACGTAAAATGGTAAAAATAATTATCACCAGTGTCTGATGATTCAGTGAAGATTGTTTTATTGCATTCTTGGGAAGTGATATTAAAAGACAACAGATGAACCTATTATTATTCTCTGTGTGAGACCGCAGTAAAAAAGAATGTTGCCTCTTCATGTTACAGTGAAAGTTATTGCTTCCTCATGTCCCAAAATTGCATCTTTGTCTTTTAAATCGTGACAAATAGATTTAACAATCAAACTGTTGATGGTCATTCCTTGATACACTTCCACCCCTCACTCCAACTTATCTGAGCAACCATAGATCCCAGCCTGCACCCTGTGGCAGTACTGTTTGCACAATCTTAATTCAATTGTTCTCCCTTTCAGGAAAGAAATCACACTTCATTCGATATTTCACAGGTTCTATGGCAAAACTGTTAAATTTCTTGGGCTGGTCCTGAGGTGGTTACCAACACAAGGGATAGACTGTTGAACAAAGGTAATAGGGCATTAGTAACTAAGATCACATCAGGGAGAAATAGTAAAAAGTTTAAAATTAAAGGCGCTGTATCTGACTGCACGAAGCATTCATAACAAGATAGATGAATTAATGGCACAAATGGAATTAAGTGGGTTTGATCTAGTAGCCATTACTGAGACGTGGTTGCAGGGTGACCAAGTTTGGGAACTAAATATTCCAGGGTACTTGACTTTTAGAAAAGATAGGCAAAATGGAAAAGGAGGGGGAGTAGTCCTGATAATAAAGGATAAGATAAAGGCAGTAGTGAGAAAGGATCTTAGCTCAGAAAATTAGGATGTAGAATCAGTATGGGTGGAGATAAGAAATAACAAGTGGCAGTAAACGCTGGTGGGAGTAGTTTATAGGCCCCTTCACAGTAGTTATAGTGTTGGACAGAGGATAAATCAGGAAAATAGAGGAGCATGTAAGAAGGGAAATGCAATAATCGTGGGGGATTTTAATCTTCATAGAGACTGGGCAAACCAAATTGGCAAAAGTAGTTTGGAGGACGAGTTCATGGAATTCATCCAAGGCAGTTTTCTAGAACAATATGTTGAGGAACCAACTAGGGAACAGGCTATTTTAGATCGAGCATTGTGTAATGAGACAGGGTTAATTAGTAATCTTATAGTTAAAGATCCTCTGGGAGAGAGTGATCATAATATGATAGAATTTCATATCGAGTTTGGGAGTGATGTAGTTAAGTCCGAAACTAGGGTCTTAAATTTAAACAAAGCCAATTACAAAGGTATGAGGGACAAGTTGGCTAAGGTAGATTGGGAAATTAGATTAAAAGATATGATGGTAGATAAGCATTGGCGAACATTTAAAGAAATAATTCATAATTCTCAACGAATATACATTCCCTTGAGGAATAAAAACTCCACAGGAAAAGTGATCCAACCGTGGCTAAGTAGAGAAGTTAAGGATAGTATTAGGTTAAAAGAAGAGGCTTACAATATTGCCTAAAAGAGTGGTAAACTTGAGGATTGAGAGTTTTAGAAATCAGCAAAGGATGACCAAGAAATTGATTGGTGTGATGCTGTCCCAGCCTAGTATAAGATATGCGATTTGAGAACCTTTTCACTCATTCACCTGACGAAGGGGATAATCTCCGAAAGCTTGTGATTTTAAAATAAATTTGTTGGACTATAACCTGGTGTTGTAAGATTCCTTACAAGAAATTGAAGATGGGGGAGAAAACTGAACATGGGAGTAAATCAGCAAGAAATATAAAAACAGATTGTACGAGCATCTCCAAGTATGTAAAAAGGAAGAGATTAGCAAAAGTAAACATAGTCCCTTAGAGCAGAGACAGGTCAAATTATAATGGGGAATAAGGAAATTGCAGAGACATTAAACAAACATTTTGGGCCCGATATTAGGAGGGCGGCGGGTTGGCAGTGGGGGGGCGACTGGGCGCATGGGTAACGCGCCCAGTGAAATCGGGGTGCTCCGCACGCAATCACAGCTTGATTGAAACCACTTACCCTTGCTTCCGGGTTTCCCGTCCTAGACCTGCGCAGCGGGCGCACTGCGCACCTGCATCACAGGCTGTCAGCAGGAGGAGCCCTATTTAAAGGGGCAGTCCACCAATGCTCCTCCCGCAGCAAACAACCAATTTAAGAGCATGGAGCAGGCCAGAGGAAAGACGACCCCAAGGTTTTCGGACTCCTCACTCCAGGTTCTGCTCGATGGGGTGAGGAGGAGGAGGGAAACATTTTTCCCATCTGATGGGAGGAAGTGCCCTCCCTCCACCACCAAGTAGGTCTGGCCGGAGGTGGCCGAGGAGGTCACCAGCAGCGGCAATGTGGCCCGAACCTGGGTGCAGTGCAGGAAGAGATTTAATGACCTAACCAGGTAAGCCAAAGTGAGTATACTTACGCATTCTCCATCTTCCACATCACCTCCACCACCATACAACCCCTTCTGCACTGCCACCACAACGCTCTCGCCTCACTACTCACATCCACTCAACTATCATCCTCACTTTGCCTGCACGTAGTCACCGCCCCAGTTCCCATTCGAACACTACCACGCAACCCAATCCAAATACAATCTCATGGCTATGTCGCACACGCATCCTCCCATGCATCTCCCTCATGCTCAACCCCACCCACACCAATGCATGCAGTGGGTCACCATGCAACCATCACTCAATCACGCCTCTGTGTTTTGCCTTGAAAGGAGAAGAGATGCCAGAATGCCTGAGAGAGGGCAAGGACCGGAGGGGGCCCGCCACAACAGGCGGCATTAACAGACGCAGAGCAGCAGGCATTGGAAATAAGCTGCACGCTGGAGTGTCTGTCCGTGGCGGATGCCGAGATTGGGATTGCACAAGCAGCTGGTGACAGAAAGCTAACACTCAGCACTCATGATAGCGAATGATCTTAGCATCACTTGGCATCTGCAGCACCTCAACATCTGTCCAGATGGTTAATATTGCTTTCTGTTCTCTTGCAGGCCCATCTGCGAGCGCCGTGACTGTGGAGGGCGATTCCTCAGAGGAACTGCCGGCCTCTGAGGGTCCATCGTCACATCTGAGCCATCCATCCACCAGCCATGAAAAGGAGAGTCATCGAGGGCAGCAGCACATTGCCAAGGTACTGGAACAGTTGCCACGCGCACTCTCCACAATCGCGCAGAGGATGGAGGAGTCCAACTCCTGCATCAGTGGAATGGTAGCACAGGTACAGGAGGGTATCTCCAAGATAGTGTCACAGGGACGTGAAGGCATCTCTGAGATAGTGTCGCAGGTAGGTGCAGGAATGTCTGCGATGGAGGAAAGGCTAGCCTCCATCGAGCGTCAAGCACGGCTCAACAATGAGTCCATTCAGGCCCTGACAGCGGCCGTTCGGATTCAGGGTGAGCAACATTTTGCCGCCTTAAACAGGCTGACAGATACTTTACAACTGGCCTGCCAAGGCTTCACACAAGTCCTCCAAACTGTCGTCCAGAGGGTGGATGGAGTGATGTGGGCTTGGGCCTGGGCCAGGGCCTGGGCCAGGGCCAGGGCCAGGGCCAGGAGAGGGATGGTGGTGAAAGGGGACATGGAAGTGGGGACGCCACTCAAAGCGCTCCCACATCTCACCCGTTGCCCCCCTCTCAACCAGTACCCGCAATGCTGCCTCCTCTCCAGGTGGTCGAGTCTGCCCCTGTACAGGTGCAGGTGGAGCAGTCTTTGGAAGAGCCCTCACGGGCACCGAAACCCAGAGGGCGTCCGCGCAAAGCATCTCATCGGTCAGGGCATGGATAAGAGCAACCTGCCACTACCTCTACTGAAGCCACAGAGGTAGCACCATGTAGGGGTTCCCGTAAACATAAGGCGAAGGTTTTGTGAGCACAAAGGGGATGCACAAGGGTGTTTGACGATTTGTCATGTTTTTTTATTTATATTTATTTTCTTCCACATTCACAATAAATCTTATTATTATCACCACTACTGCCGCGTCTTGCCTATTCTTGACTGGCTTGTGGAATAGGTCCCTTTCATGAGGTTCACCATGAACACGCACACTTGATGCTACCCATTGGGTCATTCTACAGTGGGTGTAGGTGTAGTTGCACCACTGTTTTGTGCAGGGGGCAGGGGAGGGGGCTGGTGTGATGAGGTGACGAGGACTGGAACTTTCACACAGTCTGATGTTAGGAGAACCGTTCACATATCAGTGACTCCCTGGGCTCACAAGCAGCCAGGTGAGCCGCTGTTCTGACGATGGGTTGTTCCTCCTCCTCGGCCTCCTCCTCCTCCTCAATATGGGTGGGCAGATGTGGATGGGGCCTCCTTCAGCGGCACCCCTCTCTGTTGTGCCTTGTTGTGCAGGGCACAACAGATGACTATAATGCGTCCCACTCTGTGTGACGCGTATTGAAGCGCTCCCCCAGAATGATCAAGGCACCTGAAGCGCATCTTGAGCAGCCCTATAGCCTGCTCAATTGTAGACCTGATAGCGATGTGGCTGTCGTTATATCGACGCTATTGCTCAGTGGTGGGGTTCCTCAGAGGTGTCATAAGCCACGTGTGCAGGGAATATCCCTTGTCCCCGAGGAGCCAGCCCTTGTGGGTGTTGGGTGAGCGGAAGAGGGGCGGGACGGTGGACTCCCTGAGGATGAAGGAATCGTGGCAGCTGCCAGGGTATCTGGCGCACACGTGAAGGAATCTCTTGCGGTGGTCACAGATGAGCTGAGTGTTCGTGGAGTGATAGCCCTTCCTGTTGACGAACAGTCCTGGCTCGTGTGGAGGTGCTCATATTGCTATATGGGTGCAATCAATTACACCCTGCACCCGTGGGAAGCCAGCCACAGCGTGGAATCCCACTGCCCTCTCCATCTGGCTGAGGTCATCCATGGAGAAGTTGATATAGTGCGAGGCCCTGCAGAACAAGCCTTATGCACTTGTGTGCAGAGGACTGAGAGACCCTGGTGATGTCCCCGGTGGCACCCTGGAAGGATCCGGAGGCGAAGAAGTTGAGGGCAGTGGTGACTTTGACAGCGACAGGTAAGAAGATGCTGCTCAGTGCATCCGGGAGCAGCTCGTCATTAAGGAGGCTGCAGATGTCCGCGAGTACCTGGCTACTGACTCTGAGCCTCCGTATGCACTGCTCCTCAGAGAGGTCCAGGAAGCTGAGCCTCGGTCTGTAGACACTGTGGCGAGGGTAGTGCCTTCTGCGACGCATCTCTCTCTGCAGTTGCCCTCCCTCCTGCTGTGCAGGTGGATGTGTCACAGTCCCCATCCGGAAGATGTATGTTTGAGGGGGTCCGCAAGGTAGGTAAATGTGTCCGCACACCGGGGTTGAGGTTCCAAGTTGGTGAATTGTAGTGTTAGGAGGAGGGTGGTGGAGGCCAAACTTTGTCTCAAGTGACAGAGTGGTCTCCTGCAATGAATGAGGGTCTCCCCCCCGACCTGTCAAATGGACCTTTGCAGCTCTCACAGGCTGGTGGCTGCAACACTCCGTTTCAACTGGGAGTGTTTTCCCCAGTACAGGAAACAGTCTCAGTTTATTCCAAAATCCCACCCCTCCTAAAATATCAGGTCAATCAGGTCTGTAAACGACCTGAAGTACCTAGTTAATTACTTTAAGTGGCATCCCGCCAGCTTTAATTGCCGGCTGGAGTCTCACATGCGGGGGCTGCGCACGCATGTCAGCGCGTTACTGGGGAACCCGGAAGTGGGCGGGTTAGAGCCAGGCTCCAGACCCGCCCCGGGAATCCCCGATTTTCGCAGCCCCCCCCGCCACGAACGCACCCGCTCGGGGGTGCGAAAATCGAGCCCTTTGTATCTGTCTTCACAGTAGAAGACACAAAAAACATACCGTAAATAGTGGGGAACCAAGGGTCCAATGAGGAACTTAATGTAATTAAGATTAGTAAAGAAAAAGTACTGGCGAAATTAATGGGAGTAAAAGCCAACAAATCCTCTGGACCTGATGGCCTACGTCCTCGGGTTTTAAAAGAGGTGTCTGCTGAGATCGTGGATGCATTGGTTTTGATCTTCTAGAATTCCCTAGATTCTGGAATGGTCCCCGTGGATTGAAAGGTAGCAAATGTAACCCAGCTATTCATGAAAGGAGGGAGAGAGAAAACAGGGAACTGTGGTCAGGTTAGCCTGACATCAGTAATAGGGAAAATGATAGAATCTATTATTAAGGATGTAGTAACAAGGCACTTAGAAAATCATAATATGATTAGAAAGAGTCAACACGGTTTTATGAAAGGGAAATCATGTTTGACAAATCTATTAGAGTTTTTGAGGGTGTAACTAGCAGGGTAGATAAGGAGGAACAAGTGGATGTAGTCTATTTGGATTTTTAAAAGACATTTGATAAGGTGCCACACAAGAAGTTATTACACAAGTTATTAGCATGGAATGAAGATTGGTGAACGGACAGAAAACAGAGAGTAGGAATAAGCGGGTCAACTTCGTGTTGGCAGGTTGTAACTAGTGGGTAGCAAGGATCAGTGCTTGGGTGTCAGCTGTTTACAATATATATCAATGACTTAGATGAGGGGACCAAGTGTAATGTATCCAAGTTTGCTGACGATACAAAACTAGGTGGGAAAGTAAGTTGTGAGGAGGACACAAAGAGGCTGCAAAGGGATATAGACATGTTAAGTGAGTGGGCAAACAGGTGGCAGATGGAGCAATATGTGGGGAAATGTGAAATTATCCACTTTGATAGGAAGAACAGAAAAGCAGAATATTTTTTAAAAGGTGAGAGACTAAGAAATGTCAGTAATCAGAGGGATTTGGGTGTCCTTGTACATGATTCAAAGAAAGTTAACATGCAGGTACAGCAAGCATTTAGGAAAGCAAATGGTATGTTAGCCTTTATTGCAAGGGGCTTGGAGTATAAATGTAAGGAGGTCTTGCTGCAATTATATAGGGCTCTGGTGAGATCACACCTGGAGGACTGTGAACAGTTTTGGTCTCCTTACTTTAGAGGGGATGCAACAAAGTTTCACTAGATTGATTCCTGGAATGAGAAGGTTGTCCTATGAGGAGAGTTTGAGTAGAATGGGCCTATATTCTCCGGAGTTTAGAAGAATGAGAGGTGATCTCATTGAAACGTATAAAATTTTTAGAGGGCTTGACAGAGTAGATGCTGACAGGCTGTTTCCCCTGGCTGGAGAGCCGAGAACTAGGGGTCATTGTCTCAAGATAAGGCGTCGGCCATTTAGGACCGGGATGAGGAAAAATGCCTTCATTCAAAGGGTTGTGAATTTTTGGAATTCTCTACCCCAGAGGGCTGTGGATTCTCAATCGTTGAGTATATTCAAGACTGAGATCGATAGATTTTTTGACACTAAGGGAATCAAGGGATATGGGAATAGGGCGGGAAAGTGGAGTTGAGGTAGAAGATCGGCCTTGATCTTATTGAATGGCGAAGCAGGTTCGAGGGGCCGCATGGCCTACTCCTGCTCCTATTTCTTCAGTTCATATATTCTTATGTTTACAGGTTCCATTCAGAGGACCAGTGAATACTCTAAGAATTAACCTCATTTATAGATACATAGATTCATAGTACATTCCATTCTACTTCTACTATTGATTATAATTATACTAAATGATATCTGTTATTGGGTTATTTCTAACAATTCTTTTGCGTTCCAGACAGTCTGTCTGTTACTACTTATTATTATACAGATGTTCTTAGGTGCCCCAGGGAAGACCTTAAAATAGATCCAATGTATGTTCAGCCGATCCAGCAGCATAGTGGTTAAGAAATTTTGTTCCATTTGAAGCTTTGTCTCGCAACATCAATTTGGACTGAAAATAATTATCCACAGATGTGAGAGATGGCAGCAGTTCTTGGACAGCACAGTAGATTTTCATCTGGGCCCATTTTCACCAAGCGCCCGCCCGAACCAAGAGGCCCGGGGTGGAAGGAAATTGATCCTAAGGCCTCATCAGCATACTTGGCACGAGCTGCCAGCGCTGATCACACCTCCACAAGCAACTTGCCCGACTGAAGACTTCAATTCAGGTCACCTCCCTCGGCGGCAGCTGCCCTCAGGTAAGTGCTTGGAGGAGAGGTTGGAGCGGGGGAGAGGGTCGCTCATGATTCCTGTGAGTCAAGGGAACACTGCAGCTCCACAGGAATCTTCTTGTTTAGTACAATTTTTGCAATGGGCAGCTGAAAGTTCCTGTGCGGGGCAGGCCCATTGCTTACACCGCTCATCACCGACTAATTTCTGGATGGGGTCTTTTAACAGGCGTTAGGCCCCAAATTCACATTTATGGGGCCTTTTGCCTGTTTAAGCATCCGCCTGGAACACCAAAAAAAAGGTCCATATGAATTTAGCAGTTGGACCAATGTCTGCGCAGATTGGGCACTGCTAAATTGGTATGATTTGCACCCATTTTATGCCCAAGAAACGGGGATAACTCATGCCAATTTCTACCCCATGGAGTCAGCTTCCACATGTGAGCTGACGACCCTCAGCTCTATCACTCCGCCAACTGTCTCTGTTGCCCTACAGCCTCTGTGTTGTCAGATTGCTTATAGAATCATAGAACCTTACAGCACAGAAGGAGGCCATTCGCCCGTCATGCCGGCTTTTTGAAAGAGCTGACCAATTGGGCTCGATTTTCGCACCCCCGAGCGGGTGCGTTCGTGGCGGGGGGGGGCTGCGAAAATCGGGGATTCCCGGGGCGGGTCTGGAGCCCGGCTCCAACCCGCCCACTTCCGGGTTCCCCAGTGACGCGCTGACATGTGCGCGCAGCCTCCGCATGTGGGACTCCCGCCGGCAATTAAAGCCGGTGGGGTGCCACTTAAAGTACTCATTAAGGTATTTCAGGTCGTTTAGAGACCTGATTAACATGACATTTTCGGAGGGGTGGGATTTTGCAAACAACTGGGACTGTTTCCTGTACTGGGGGAAACACTCCCAGTTGAAATGGACGTGTTGCAGCCATCAGCCTGTGGCAGCTACAAAGGCCCATTTGACAGGTGCGGGGGGGCGGGGGGCAGTGGGGGGGGGTGGGGGGGGGGTGGGGGGGAAGACCCTCACTCATTGCAGGAGGCCACTGCAATTGTCACTTTGGACAAAGTTTGGCCTCCACTACCCTCCTCCTAACAATAAAATTCACAAACTTGCACACTTACCCCGGTGTCCAGACACATGTACCTACCTTGCGGGCCCCCTCAAATGTACATCTTCCGGATGGGGGCCGCCGTAGCTGCAGTCATAACCTCCTCGGAGGACGAACAGCATCACCAGCCTCGCCGGCCACCTCTGACACGTGAAGCTCCACAACACAGTGCTGTGACACATCCACCTGCACAGCAGGAGGGAGGGCAACGGCAGAGAGAGATGAGTCGCAGAAGGCAGTACCATCGCCACAGTGTCTACAGACCGAGGCTCAGCTTCCTGGACCTCTCTGAGCAGCAGTGCACCTCCTCTTCACCCCATCCAATAATACCTGGAGTGAGGCATCATTAAACGTGGGAGCAGCCTTCCCCCTGGGCTGCTCCATGCTGTAATTTTTCCTATTTTCTGCAGCATCAGTCAGTGGAGGACTGCCCCTTTAAATAGGGCGCCTCGAGCTGACAGACTATGCTGCACATGTGCAGTCCGCCCGCTGCACAGCTTTCCAGCGCGAAACCCGGAAGCACAGGTAAGTGGCTCCAATTAGCCTGCAATTGCGTGCGGAGCACCCTGATTTCACCAAACCCCCCGCTGCGAACCCGCCGCCCTCCTAATATCAGGCCCATTTAGTCCCACACCCCAGCTTTTTCCCCATAAACCTGCAAATTATTCCTCTTCAATTACATGTCCAATTGCCTTTTGAAAGTTCCCATGGAATCTGCTTCCACTATTCTTTCAGGTAGTGCGTTCCAGATCTTAACCCTCTGTGTGCAAAAATTTCTCCTCATTTCCCCTCTAGTTCTTTTGCCATTTATTTTAAATCTATGATCTCTGGTTACCAACCCACTTGCCAGAGGAAACAGTTTTTCCCTACTTGTTCTATCAAAACCCCACATAATTTTGAACACCTCTATTAAATCTCACCTTAACCTTCTCTACTCGAAGGAGAACAATCCCAGCTTCTCCAATCTCTCCATATAACTGAAGTCCCTCATCCCTGGTATCATCTTGGTAAACTTCATCTGTACCCTCTCCAAGGCCTTGTCATCCTTCCTAAAGTGTGGTGCCCAGAATAGTACACAATGGGCTTCATTTTAGCACCCGCTATCGGGTGCGTTCCTGGCGGGGGGGGCTCCGAAAATCAGGGAATCCCGGAGCGGGTTCGGAGCCCGGCTCCAACCCGCCCACTTCCGGGTTCCCCACAGTCGCGCCAACGTGTGTGCGCAGCCCCCGCATATGGGAATCCCGCAGGCAATTAAAGCCAGCGGGGTTCCACTTAACAGTATTTACCTTGGTCTTTCAGGTCAATAAAAGACCTGATTAAGTGAATATGTGAGGAGGGGTGGGATTTTATTGACAACTGGGACTGTTTCCCATACTGTGGGAAACACTCCCAGTTGAAATGGACGTGTTGCAGCTGTCAGCCTGTGGCAGCTGCAAAGGTCCATTTGACAGCGGGGGGGGGGGGGGGGTGGAGACCCTCACTCATTGTAGGAGGCCACTCTGTCACTTGGGACAAAGTTTGGCCTCCACCACTCTCCTCCTGACAAGAAAACTCACCAACTTGCACACTTACCCCGGGGTCCAGAGACATGTACCTACCTTGCGGACCCCCTCAGATGTACATCTTCCGGATGAGGGCCGCCGTAGCTGCAGTCATGACCTCCTTGGAGGGCGAATAGCATCACCAGCCTCATCAGCCTCGCTGGCCACGCCATCCACGTCTGACACGTGAAGCTCCACAACAGAGTGCTGTGACACATCCACTTGTACAGCAGGAGGGAGGGCAACCGCAGAGAGAGATGCGTCGCAGAGGGCACTATCCTCGCCACAGGGTCCACAGACCGAGGCTCAGCTTCCTGGACCTCTCTGAGCAGCAGTGCACACGGAGGCTCAGAGTCACTCGACATGTAGTCGTGAACATCTGCAGCCTCCTTCATGCCGAGCTGCTCCCGGTTGACCCGAGCACCATCTTCTTACCTGTCGCTGTCAAAGTCACCACCGCCCTCAACAACTTCTCCTCCGCATCCTTCCAGGGTGCCACCGGGGACATCGCCGACATCTCTCAGTCGTCTGCACAAAAGAGCCCTGCAAATACACCTACACCCACTCTGCAGTGACACAATGCGTGGCATCAGTTGAGGGTCTTCATAGTGATCCTCAGGAAAGGGCATTATTGCACACACCAGACAAGATTCGCAAAGACGTGGCAGTAGTGGTGCCAATATAATATGTAATGTAAGTTGGTCAGAAATTAAATATAAGTAAAAACCATGACAAACCCTCAAACACCCTTGTGCATCCCCTTCATGCTCACGACGCGTTTGCCTTACGCTGCCTACTGCACACATGTGATGCATACCCTGTGGCTGCAGCACAGGTAGTGGCAGGTTGAGTGAGGCTGACTATGAAAGAGATGCACGAGAGGGTGAGTATGAGATAGAGCCATGAGATTGTATGAGGATTGGGTTGAGTGGTAGTGGCGGGATGAGTACTGGCGAGGTGAGTAAGTGCAGGTAAGATGAGGTTTGAGTGGGTATGAGGAGTGATGTGACAGAGTAGTGTTGGCAGTGCAGAAGGAGATGTGGGGTGGGGTGGTGATGTGGCAGATGGAGTGTAGGGGAATGAGTAAGTGTACTCACTTTGGCTGACCGACTGAGGTCATTGGAGCGCCTCCTGCACTGTATGCAGGTGGGCGATATGTTGGTGGTGCAGGTGACCTCCTCTGCCACCTCGAGCCAGGCCTTCCTGGTGGCAGAGGCAGGCCGCTTCCTCCCGCCCGCCGGGGGGAAGATCTCTGTCCTCCCCCTCCTCCTCACCCCATCTAATGATACCTGGAGTGAGGCATCATTAAACTGGGAGCAGCCTTCCCCCTGGGCTGCTCCATGCTGTAATTTTTGCTATGTGTTGCAGCATCTGTCAGTGGAGGACTGCCCCTTTAAATAGAGCTCCTCCAGCTGACAGAGCTTGCTGCGCATGCGCAGCCCGCCCGACGTGCAGATCAGCAGTGGGGAACCCGGAAGACAAGGTAAGTGGCTCCAATTAGGCTGCGATCGCACGCAGGGCAGACTAATTTCACCGGGCACGTTACCCACGCGCCCAATAGCCACCCCGCCGCGAACCCGCAGCCCTGCTAACATCGAGCCCAATACTCCAGCTGAGGCCTAACCAGTGATTTGTAAAGATTTAGCAAAACTTCCTTGTTTTTGTATTCAATACCCCTATTGCTTTTTGCTCCAGTTAAACATTGGGAAGACTGAAGCCATTTTCTTTGGCCCCCACCGGAAACTCTATTTTCTGACTTCTAAAGCTTAATTCTGAATTTTGTGAAGAAGTGTTTGCAATGCTTTTGGCTGCTTTCAAAACAGTTTTACTGCAGTCATGGATGGTCTGGCAAGGCTGCCTTTGGGGCTGGAGGATGAGTGGGAGCTGCCAAGAACACTGGAGAGAGCAGAAGCAGCTCGGAGAAGAAGGCACTGTGCAGGAGGCCATACCCACAGCAGGCCTGGTGACTTATGTGAGAACAATTCCTCATACAACCCCCATCAAATTCAATAGTAAAGCAAAGCAGAGCAGGGGATCGACTGTCCTGGCCTCAATCACTCTCCCTGGCAGCCTGTCTTAGTTGTTGCTCACCCCTTGTGTAAGTAGATACTTCCTCACATTTGTCCTAAATTTTGTCCTTCACAACCCTGAATCTGTGACTCATTACCCTGCTATCCTGCCTTATCTCCCCTTCTCCAGTGTGACTGTATCTCCTCACTCACAATAAGCAATGCTGTAACATATTGTTTTCTCTTAGTTTTTTCCCCATCTACTCATTTTCCTTACATTTTATCTGTTTTGATTCTGTTCATCTTCTCTGCTGCATTCTCTTTTGTTCCTTTGATGATTTTTTCTCACATTTGCAGTTCTCTTCACTGTCCCTCTCTTTCTCCTCTTCTGCTGTTTTCTTCTGTGGCTTTCCCTTTCCATTATTCCTTACTTTTATTTCCTCTTAAGATTAAATGACTTGGGTATAGTCTACAATAGATTGTTCATTGTTTGTGAAAGGAACAACTTAATGGCCCAAGAGGCCTTTTCTCACTCCATATTTTCTGTACTATATTGCACATTTTCTGGTACCTTTTATTCAAGAAGCAAACTATTCAGTAATAAACTATAAATTGCACTCTTTAATGGGAAAGAAAGCAGAGTGCCCAAACATAATTGGTCGTGATAAATTGATTACATTTTAAGACCGCATCATTTTACATAATTGGATTCCCTAAGGATTTCTGCCTTTGAATTAATTCTAGCAAAGCACAATAACTGTCATCATTTGCTAGGTATCAAATGATTTTCCTACTTAGGCAATGTCACATAGCAATTTAAAAACATATCTGCATATATATATATTTTCATATGCTGCAAATGTTTGGTAGAGATGGTGAAACTGGCTCTCAAAGTCGATATTTCATATAAATGGGAACATAAGAGCAGGCCATTCAGTCCCTTGAGCCTGTTCTGTTGTTCAATTAGATCATGGCTGATCGGTATCTTAACTCCATCTTGGGTGCCTTGGTTCCTTAACACTTAATACCCTTGCCTAACAAAAATCTATCAATCTTAGTTTTGAAATTTTCAACTGACCTAGCCTCAGCAGCTTTGTGGGGGAAAGAGAGTTCCAAATTTCCACTACCCTTTTCTTGAAGAAGTGCTTTCTGACATCACCCATGAATAGCCTAGCTCTAATTATTCCCAAAGCCCAGGACTGTCCCCATTACTCCCAAAGCCCAGGACTGTCCCCATTACTCCCAAAGCCCAGGACTGTCCCCATTACTCCCAAAGCTCAGGACTGTCCCCATTACTCCCAAAGCCCAGGACTGTCCCCATTACTCCCAAAGCCCAGGACTGTCCCCATTACCCGCAAAGCTCACGACTGTCCCCATTACTACAAAAGTCCAGGACTTCCCCCATTACTCCCACAGCATAGGACTGTTCCCATTACTCCCAAAGCCCAGGACTGCTCCCATTACATCAAATAATGAAATAGTTAAATAGAACTATAACAGAAAAAATGTTATTGTTAAATTGTATTCAAAAGCACCTTTATTTTTATGGTTTAACTTTTGTATTGTAGTGAATAGAATTATTGTTTTATTTCACATGATTTAATTAAATACTTCATTTTTTACAGTTATATGATTTGCTTGAGGTTAGAAGTATTATAATGAAGTTAATGACATTTCTCCATGAAATTTTAAATGGTTATTTGACTAAATGGTTTCTTATCGCCTGTCTTTACCCAGTGCCTAACTTTCTCCTCCCTGCTAGTTGTTATTTCATACAGCATGATGCCTTTTCACTATGCTGCATTCTTTTTCCACAGTTTGAAATTATTTATCAGGTGTGATAATCCATTTTTGTCGTCTTTATTTCATAAATCTAAGCTTTTATCAGTTTCCCAATTATCTATTCAGAATAATACACTTATATAACATAACACTAATAGGTGTGTCGAACATTTATGTGGGTGCACGATGAATCATAATGCATTAGTAACGTTTGAAGGGTCACATCGCAAGCTCTGTCAAATTAAACAAAAAAAAAGACATAAATCTGTCTATTGGCAGATCCTGGCTCAAATGCGACTTGTGTTCGTGGTGTAGGTTTAAAATATTGGAAATGATGAACTAAAATGGATGGAATCTGCTTTGTAATAATTGGCTAGATTAGTGTTAAGCATAATAGTTACACACTTACTGGGAAATACAGAACAATAGTCATATTGCTAAAAGTGTCCTCACCAACAAAAGTATAACTTTATGCATGATAACAACTGAGCTGAAAAATTGCTAATGTTCCAAATGTAAAGCCTGCAGTCCTTTAAGCCAAGTTTTCAAAACAGTTGTTAATATAATTTTAAGTAGCACAAGTTCCACTGAGTAATGTACTAAACATCAGTCCTTGCTTAGGTGAGTCCTCTGGTTTTGCTGTTCACGTAATGGTGATATGCTACAGACTGAGAATACAGGTTTGCACTTTGTAACATTCAAAGCGAAATGGGATTTAAAAGCTCTTTCAGAACAGAGTGGTTCAGTGTGTTGATTCATGGTGCCAGTCAGGTAACTCAGCAGAAGACTTTTAATAGGAATTGCCTCAATAAGAGATACAAGAAAGAGAAAGAAAGAACTTACATTTATATAGCGCCTTTCACATCCTCAAGATGTCCCAACAGCCAATGAAGTATTTTTGAAGTATAATCACTGATGTAATGTAGGCAAACACAGCCAATTAATGTACAGCAAAGGCCCACAAAGACCAATGAAATAAATGATGAGATATTCTGATATTTTTTGTGGTTGAGGGAAAAGTATTAGACAGGATACCAGTGGAACCCCGCTGCTCTTCCTCGAATTGTGTCATGGGATCTTTTACAACTACCTGGAGGGGGTTTAATGTTTCATCCAAAAGACAACACATCTGGCATAGCAGCATTCCCTCAGTACAGCAGTGATGTCTCAGCCTAAATTATGTGTTCAAATCTCTGGAATGGGGATTGAACCCATGACATTGAGTTAGAGGTGGGAGTATTATCACTGAGCCAAGGCTGACACATACAATTGACATTAGGCACCAAACTGTACACCAAATTATCTGCTATAGACAAGTAACTTTTGGGCAGGCATAATAGACAAGGCAACAACACTTCATTTTAAACCAAGCACCAAATATTCTTCCACTTTCAGTTCCAGTACCTGAAATATTTAGGTCATGATCGGCAAAAGAAAAAAAGTCAGTGATGTGACAAAGATTCAGAGTTAAAAATAGAAAATGCTGGAAATGAAAAGCAGTAACTGAAAATTAAGCTCTGACAAAGAGTTACATCTTAAACGTTAACCAGTATTTTTCAGATGTTGATCAAGCTGTTCAGCATTTTCAGCATTTTGTTTTTATTACAGATTTCCAGCATTCAATATTTTTTTTAATTTGTGGCTTCCCTACCAGGCCAACCTGATAGCAAGAGGAGCTGGGGTCAAGAGAGGCCCAGAAAGGTAAGTGGATTTTTTTTTTTGAGTTTCCTGTGGGCTAGGAGGAGCAGGTGTCCTCCTCCGAGCCCCAAAAGGAAACCTTGGGCCTACCCTCCCCTACCTCAACCACGAGGCCTTCCTAACCCTCCCCCCAACCATTTACCTGAGTGCCGGTGACCATTCCTTCAGATCCCCGGCTGCGGCCACCTGCCGACAAAAAATCCCGCTTCCGCCTGCCAACCAGCTACTGCATTGAACTATTGTCCAGCCTCAGTCAATACTCTCAAGAAAAAAAGGATAAAGGAATAAGGAGGGGGGGGGGGGGCGGGGGGATGGAACTCAGTGTTGTGTAACAAAGATCAATTACTCTGTACTATATGGAGAATCATCAAAACTTGTGACAGAAAGGGTTTCAGTGAACTTTGTTGGAAATTGTATTGTTTTAAATGAAGGTCTTATTCATTTAATGTTTGCCTAGCAAAATACTACAGTTTGAATAAAGGAATAGGTATTAAAACATTAAATAGTATCTGACACAATCTTTGTCAGTTATCAAGCCTTACACTTCACTTATTGCTCTTTCCTTTCATTTTGGAACAAATCTTCATTTTCGTTAAGGGCAAAAAACAAGGATACATTATTGCAGATCCAGATTGAGAAAGTCAGTGTCAAGTAATAATAGTGAAATGTTTTATATTTAATAAAAATGTCTTAGGAAATGAATATTAAACTCTGATGATTACTGTTGGATCTCAGCTGGGCTGTGAGCTGAATCTTTGCACCTCTTGGAGAAAAGTTCTGACACTTTCTCACCCTGCAGGAAAAGTATGGCGTGCTTTCTGTAGGTTGAGGTAGAGAAATGCACAGCCATTGAAAGCTGAGGTGGGAGACATGAATCATACACCCACTCTCCTGTTCAATGAAGCAAGTGTGACTTTGTAAGGCAGAGAGGAAAATTACATTAAAAATAATTCACAGAGCTAACATTTGTCTCAAAAACAATGTAGAAACTAGAAGGGCGTCTCTGTGCAGGTTTCAGCAATTTTAAACAGCTTGCTGCTATTTAGATGGGGAGGAGGGAAATATGTTTTTTTTAAGTGCGATATTTCTTACACAGCATCTCTGACCAACACCCCAAATACATGAAAAATTGCAGTTTCTTAAAATATTGGATACGGTAAGCTCATAAACAATCTTTGTTTCAACAGACTGGGTCAGTCAGAAATACTAACCTAATAAAAAGTAAAATACTGCAAATGCTGGAAATCCAAAGCAAAAACCAAAAAAGCCAGAAGCACAAAGCAGGTAGGTCAGCATATGCAGAGGGAGCAGATTGGCATTGTTTCAGGCTTGTGCACTTCTAAGGTACGGGCCCAAAATGCCAACTATCTTTTTTTAACAACAACAACAACTTGCATTTATATAGAACCTTTGACATAGTAAAACGTCCCAAGGCGCTTCACAGAAGCGTAATCAAACATAATTTGACACCGAGCCACATAAAGAGATATTAGGACAGGTGTTCAAAAGCTCGGTCAAAGAGGTAGGTTTTAGGGAACGTCTTAAAGGAGGAGAGAAATGTAGAGAGGCAGAGAGGTTTAAGGAGGGAATTCCAGAACTTAGGGCCTAGGCAGCTGAAAGCACGGCCGCCAACGGTGGGGCAATGGAAATCGGGGAAGCGCAAGAGGTCAGAATTGGAGGAGCGCAGAGATCTCGGAGGGTTGTAGGGCTGGAGGAGCTTACAGAGGTAAGCCATGGAGGGATTTGAACACAACACAGAAACATCAACCTATCTGCCAACAGCAGAATGCAGTTTATATCATCATAATGAACCTCTCTTGAATTTTAAGAGTAATTAAACTGGTTTTATGCTATGCAAGATCCATGCTAAGACGACTGGTTCTCAATGCACGAGTTTCGCACAGCCAGCTGCAACCTAAAGATAAACCTGCTGAAATTTGCTAAGATTAGCAACCAGAAAGATTCATTGCTTTTGCTTTATCAAATTTAGTAGGCTTACTTTCGGGTTACAGCAAGACCCATCCATTAGGAGCCGCATGGTATAAAAAGCAGCCATAAACAGGTTGCTCCATTACTAAAACACCTATAACAAAATGTAATGCACCCAATGGCCATTATCCAACATGCGTTGTTACAAAACTCCATAGTTTCTTTATTTGTTCCAATTTGGAAAGTTACAATAAAAGTAATATCACAGTACTCAAGTAACACCTACTATTGAGCAATGGAATGATAAATAATCATGCTGGTATAGCTTGTTCCTGCTGCTGCCGGTTCATGGTACATGTCAATGGTCAGTGTGTATCACAGCTTTTCAAAGTCTCTTTTTAAAGTGTTGTTCTCCCCATCAATGTTATTTTGTCAATGGTAAAGCAGCACTCCTCATAATGAGCTGTTATCTCATTTCAGTGAGAAAAGAAGAGACAATTTTAACCCTTTCCACCCAGCGGAAACCAGGCGGGCGGATGGTTAAAATTGGCCAGGAGACTTACCCGCCGGCGTCCCTTCGCGCAATCTTCAATTTTAAACTGCTCTTCTGAGCAGGCAGCAAGGGCACCCACCGGAAACCAGGGGAACCTTCTTTAAATATTGTGCTCCGATAACGTTATCGGGCCCCGACTGCCATTTTATCCAGTGGCCCGAGATGGGAAGCTGTTGTGGCTTTCTAATCATGTGAAAAAAGAGTCAAGACCAGAGGAGGCCCAAAGGGGTAAATTATAGGGCTCCTCCGGGCCTCATATGGAAAGTTTAGGCTTCCTCTGTCCCGGGCATCCCTCCTTCCTGATCGCAAAGCCCTCCCGAAACCCCTTACCTTTGATTTATCTGATTGCCAGGGACTGTTCCTTCGGTCACAGCCGGTGGCCTCTTGCCGCCCGACATTCTGCTCGCGCCCACCGGCCAGCTGCTGCTTCCCGCCAGTTTCGGGCGAGCAACTAATTGGGGGCATGCAGATGGGGCCCGAGCGTTAAAGTTGCCTGAATCTCAGCCTGCCGGGATTTACCACTCGCCTTGGGCCTCACCCGCACATTTCATAACCCGAGTTAAAATTGGGGCTAAGGCTCCTATTGTCACACCACTACAGGACAGCACATTGTATCCTCAACCTCATATGAGCAATTAAAACAAAAATATATCTAATAGAACAGAAAATGTTTTGAAAAATATGCATGGGAGGAAGAGTCAATGAAACCATTACAAGGAAGTGGTCACTTCCATTACCACTTAAAAAAGATTATGGTTTTTAACTGGCAGTTAGTCCCCTTCAAGTGTAGCTGCAGGGCAGTTTACCTACTTTAGAAGATCAGTAATGGTAAAAAGATCTTCCTATCCATTGGCCATGGCAAATCCCACAAGTTTAATTTTTAGTTGTAGCTGGCTACATAAAATCCATACATCAGTAACTGGTATCATGAGCACGGATCTCACAGTTTAAAAGCATCTCTTGCTTTGGGCCACTTAGCTCCACTTTTTGTGTGCTCTCTCTGATTGACTGGTTCAGAGATCCTGCATGTAAAATTTTTGACACTGGAAAAGTCATTGGTGAAGGAAGATATAGTGGAAGGGAGATACTGAACAGAGATGAAACACTCAGCCTTGGCTCCGTAGTAGCACTCTCATCTCTGAATCAGAAAGTCATGGGTTCAAGCCCCACTCCAGACTTTTGAGCACGTAGTCTAGGCTGACACTTCAGTGCAGTACTGAGGGAGTGCTGCACTATTGGAGATGTCTTTCGCATGAGACATTTAACTGAGGTCCTGCCCTCTCAGGTGGACGTAAAAGATCCCAAGGCACTATTCAAAGAAGAACAGGGAGTTTTCCTGGTGTCCTGGCTAACATTTATCCCTCAACCAACACCATCAAAAAAACCTTATCTGTTCATTTATCTCATTGCCATTTGTGGGACCTTGAAATTTGATTGCCACATTTCTCTACACTGCAACAGTGACTGCACTTCAAAATGCTTCATTGGCTGTGAAGCACTTAGGGATGTCCTGAGGTCATGAAAGGTGCTATATAAATTCAAGTTGTATCTTTCTTTCTTTCACTCATCCAAAGGGAAGAAGGGGGAAAATAGGGAATTAATGCCAGCTGATCTCAAATTTCCTAGCAGCCAATTAGAAAGCGATGCAAGGCTGGGAGGAAATTGCCCGCCCACCTGCCCTGAGATATTTGAGGAGATAAAATAAGTAAAACAAGGAGAAAAAGAAGTAAAGAGAAATATAGAATACATGAAAGTTACTTCTTTTTGAAGAGCAGAATGTATGACCAGCACCAATTAGCAGTGGTGTATCATTTTTCTGCTCTAACATGCTGTATGATGTGGCAGGACAAAGAGGAAGGGGGTAATCTTGACTTTGGGCAATTAGTATAAAGTGGGCGATATCAGGTCAGCCACCCGTTACGTATCTCTCCCGATTTTCAATTCCATTGAAGTCAAAGGAAATGAAAATCAGGAGAGATATGTAACAGGCAGCTGATTCAATATTGCCTGCTTTACATCATTGCCCAAAGTCAAAATTACCCCCGCAGAGTGCAGCCTCAGGTTTGATCCCACAAGGAAGGGACAGTTTTAGCATGAGTTACCATGGCCCACTTGCTCTCACTTCTTACTGCCTGGTCTTAAAAGTATTTTCAGAGGCTAAGACCACATTGTTTAGTCTCCCATTTAGGGAACCCTAAAGGGGAAGGGCATGAAACAAAATAAATTGAAAACAAAATTAAATAAATAGATGACTTCTAGTATTCATTTAGCAGTATGCACTGGGATTGTTATCGTTATCAAGCACAAAGCAAACATTACTCTCCAAATAATTGATTTTCTTACCACCAAAATAACATTTTAACCACAAGAAGGCACTTTGGAATTGTAACAGATTAGAGCTCCAATGCACGAAGAAAGAGTAAAGGAAGGCCTCTCATGGGCATCTCCTAGCAGCCATTTCAGAATGGCACTGCTGGGCATTTGGGTTGTGGTCACCTGCCAATGCTGCTGCCTGGTGTAAGGAGACTCTCAAAAAGGAAACTGGAGAAAGTATCTTTATTTTAAAAGGAAGTCTCATTAAACTTCAATTTCACTCAGGGAATAATAATAAAAATTAAAATGCTAATATGTGTTTTGCTCAAGGTGTACTTTGTAATCTACAGCATTAGAAAGCTATAAAAATTAATAAAAAGAGAGGTTGTAGGTCACAAAGCATGACTGGATGACAGGGGTGTTAATGTGGGCTGGTAATAGTCAAGGCTTTGCTTATAATTAGCAAAACTACTTTAGAAATCAGAAGCTGCCCCTGACAATAATGCACCCTCAGAGATATTTAATTATATAAATAGAAAAGAACATCAACACAAAGGTCATGCAGCAAGAACACAGAAATAAATCTTGGTGTTTGTGGCACTCTACATCAAGCTTTGATGTCTTGAGGATTATTAATGACTGGGAAAGCAGCTCCTCAGGCACAAAGTGAGGAGTTAGATAGGCCATGATTTAAATGAAAAAGCTTCTGTTAAGTTGAATTCATAAATAATTTTATTCTCTGCTGATATTCATTCTAACGATAGGAAAATCAACAACAAATATTATAAAAATGAGGAAAGTAAGTTTTACCAAGCATCATAGCAATATTAAAAAAAATTTCAATTCTACTAATTTATCATGGTACTTAAAACTATGGGGCCGATTTTCCTGTCACTAGCACTCGAGGAATGCTTATTCCCTAAGCATTAATGACAGAAAATATCAGCAGCTGGATCTCTGCCCCTTTACGTGGGGCCAGGATTTCCAGAGCTTCCCCAAGAGGGCTGAGTACACAATAGACCAATGCATTACCACCCATCCTGTCTAATTTTCTTTTACTTTTGCCACCTAGGTATCCCTTTGGAGGAGCACCAGAAGAAACAGGTCTTGGAGCCCTACCCCCAAGCTCCTCTCCAATTGGAAGATCAGAGAGCAACTAGCACCAGGTAATTCCCTTCTGTTCTTTTTAGGGACTCGGGCCAGAATCAGATGGAGGCCTTCTTGCTGCTGTTTTTGGATGGCAGAAGGCCCAAGTACAGTAGACTTTCCTGCTCCACTTCCAAGGGCAACCAGGAGCAGATCGCATCGGGAAAGTGATCATGCCATGGAAATGACTCAGATTACCATATTCAGGTGCTTCGAGGTCTGGTGCAGCAGCACACTTTGGTGCATTGCCCCTGTACAGCACCCGAGCAGTGGGAGAGGTAGGAGAAGGAAAATCAACTCCTGTATTTCCTCACAATTATTTTGCCTGAAATTCAATTAAATTGTTAGCTGAAATTAAGGAAGATTTAATATGCATTTATATAGCTTTTTCTCACATCCTCAGGATATACCAAAGCACTTCAAAACCAACAATTTCCTCCTGAAGTAGTCACTATTGTAATGTAGGCAAACACAGCAGCCATTTTGGGCACAGTACCGTCCCGCAAATGGCAAATAAATAATAAATGAACAGTTAATCCACTTTTTCTGGTGTTAGTTGAGGGAGAAATGATGGCCAGACACCAGAATAATTCCCTGTTCTTTGTCAAATAGTGCCATAGGATCTTTTACTTACAGCATGTTTCTTATTCTATCCTCCTGGCCATGTTTTTTTTCTTCAGGTCTCCATTAACAATTCCACGGCTATCAGGATAGGCAAGTAATCTCTTCCTAGACCACTGCCAATATTATTTTGTAACCAGGAGCTGAGAAATGCACCAAAGCAGTCCATTATTCTCAAATTAATATTTGCTCCCTGTCTGAAGCATCGCCATCTGATATCATCCCCCTATCCCGAACAACTTGTGCGAGATCAGGAGGATGCTGAATGGGGAACTGTGGACACAAACCTATAGCTTGTGGTGGTGTATGCTGGTACACCAATTCCCTATTGCATCAGAGAGGCAATGGCTTTACTTTTAAATATGGTTTATGGTACCTCATTTACTTTCACGTAAATTTAGATACATGCATTTTTTAAGCAAGTATTTAAAAAAAAGGTTTCATTGTAGTTGATGCCTCTTAAGTGTAAATCATGTACTTGGATCAGTTCATTTTCCATTCTATTTAATTAAAGCCTAAATTCATGGAACTTTATATAACCAAAATGGTTGATTAAATGGTCATTTCTTTTTCAATAACTGCTACTTACATTAAAATACTTTTGGTGAAATGTGTAACTATTTGTACAATCCACATCTCCCACCTAATTTAAGCTGGTGTATCCAATTAGCACAATCAAAAAGCACTATTAATTAAGGTAGTATATATATAGTCTAAAGCAGCTTTAATTAAGGAAGTTTCTTAATTGCAGTAAATTTGGCTCAGGAGATTGAAACTGTAGATGCACATTGGTGTCAGGTTGGTAAATTATTCATGTAGTTCTCACTTTCCCAAGAAGCTTATGTTGTCAAACGGCCAAAACAGCCACTGGCAAAACCATCTGTGCTGCACCAAGTTGCATAGTAAACTCTTTCCTCATGTCTTGCACCACACTCACTACAGCGGCACATCAAATTAAATTAATTAATCTTTATTTGGACTGTAAACCCATTGATTTATGATGAAAAGTGATGCCTTCTTTAACATTCCAGCCTGAAAAATAAAACAGGCTTTTGTTTATATTTGTTGTAATGTGAATCATTTGCTAACTGAGTTTTTGGCCGGCAATCTGACAAAACAACATGGCCTATGATTTCCTCACAATTGGAACTGAACACAATTAGCTGACAAATTTGGAACTCCCATTGCTCAGTATGCTCTAAGGTTATTCTACCACAAAATTACACTCATTCAGATTGTTCACCACCAGAACTGATTAGATATGTGTAACAAATGCAGAAGATGTTTTGGCTTACAATCAGAATGATCAAAGCCAATTACTCCAGAAATCAAGTACCAGCATAACCTATTAGTACACTACAGTATAGTGTTCTTGTCAAGCCTAGAATGCTAATAGTTTTGTGGTCTGGGCAGGTAAATTCATTGTGTAAATCCGCTGGGAAATAACAGATTAAATAGTTATTATGGAAACAGTCACTTACATGCAATAACCTGATCAGTTGGAAGATAGGGGCACTTTCAGTGCTCCTTTTGATGCACAGGTTTGTCGTGAGCTTTCATTTTGAAAAAGTTTTTCAATATGGGGCTAGAAATTGGTATACACCGTGCCTGTTTTTTGGGCGTAAAACAAGGGCAAATCATACCAATTTAGCATTGGACCCACTGCTAAATCCGAGGGGCCCTTTCTTAGGCATCTCGGGCGTTAGGCCCCTTAAATATGTAAATAAGGGGCCTAACGCCTGTTGAAGGACCCCTAATTCACCAATAAAAGGTAAGTTAAAATTGTAATTTTTAAAAACTTTCCTGTGGAGCCAGTAGGAGCAGGAGCGATGGGGCAGGCGGCCTGACATTTATCTCTTTGCTCGGGCGAGCTGCCTGTGGAGGTGGGACCAGTACCTGCAAGCTCATAGCAAGTATGCTGATTAGGCCCGAGTCTCGATTTCCACCAATCCTCAAGCCTCTCGGATCGGGCCCAGACTAAAGTTCACCCCACACTCTGTTAGAATGTTTTGATCCCTGATTCCAGAAAGAGGAAGGACCTCCTGACATTCTTATCTCTCACAGTGTAATGAAGCACATCTCAGTGTTGCTTAATAGACAAATTTTGCAATAAAGCTTATTTTTAAGATCTGGGAGATCAAATGCACAAAGTATTCAATAAGGCTGCACAGTGCTTAATCACTACATGACCATCTGGAAGTATATTCTGCATTGCCAGTATCATTGTTTTTTGCTACACTAAGACTAGATTAAAGGCAAAATATAGAGAATGAGCACGTATAACCACGTGAATAAATCAGCCAGTATTCTGAAAAATCCAACCATATTATCCTCTTTAATTCAGCGATCAATAAATTAAATCAATTACCATAAAAAACCATACAAATACTCATTCATTCCCTTCTCCGTGCCCCTCTCCCATTTAAGAAAACAATATTTTTTCTCTTTTTACTTCCTTTGTGCCAAATTCTACTCCCCAGCTGAAAGATGATCTGAACTTGAATCTCTCCACTGCTTAAATCACCTTCCCCTTCTGCCCCTTCTATGTGGGGAAGCACTTTCTCCATTTGCCACCTCCACTTGACATCTGCATCAAACACTCCATGGCATAGCAAATTAGAACCCAGTGACACAGCCTCCATTTACTGACAAAGTGATTGTTGAACTGGAGGAAATCATTTTCAATAAGATGCAAATTACATTTTAAAATAAAAGCTTTTTTTCAGCAAAATAGTCTTACATGATTCAAAATAACAAATGATAATAAAGTGAATTACAACTAATGAGATGCAAATCCTAGATTCAGATGAGAGATCCCCTTCCAGAAAGTGAAAATGTCTTGTAGCACATTGCTAATCACCTAATATTTACGTTCCAATTCATGGTGCATTGAAGATTGCAAAATAGATTTAGCATCTAAATTTTTTATTCCACAAATCTTGTGCACACCTACTGAAATTTAAATGTTGAGAATACCTGTAAACATATCAGAAATGACTGTGATGTTGGGAGGAGAGATTGTGAAGTAGGTTTTCAGCGTACTTAACCCAGTATGTAAATAAATTCAGAAGAGCTAGGGGTCTTCTTATTTCCCTGAGGTTTACTAGTTCAACTGGTAAAAGTGTTCACTGTGAAGTGTAATCATGGAAATGTACTAAAAGGATTAGGTCATTATACTTGAGGTCTCGATCTAAACTGACTTCCAGTAAATCAGCTAAAGTTATTATTTTTAAAATAGTTTTGTCCTGTACCTGTTATCATTAGAGCACCTTGCACAATCGTAAACAAGGATGGTGGGGATGTAAACTGCTTCCGACATCACTATGAACAGTGAGTAGAAAATGTACAAGAGGCTGGGTGACTTTTCAATTTGGATACTTGGAGGAAGTAATTATTCATAATATTTACTATCTTGAGCTCATCTTCAGTTTCAAGCCTGTTTGCATCTTTAATGTTCTCACCTCTTGTCCGACAGTTCTCTTGCCATTGTAGTACTCGCGATTGGATGATTCCACTCAGGTTGATCCTCCCAAATGCGTCTCCCAGGTTAGTTTCTTTTAAGGAACATGAGAAATAGGAGCAGGAGCAGGTCATACAGCCCCTTGAGCCTGTTCCGCCATTCATTAAGATCATGGCTGATCTTCGCCCTCAACTCCACTTTCCTGCCCGATCCCCATATCCCTTGATTCCCTTAGAGTCCAAAAATCTATTGATCTCAGTCTTGAATATACTTAACGACTAAGCATCCACAGCCCTCTGGGGTAGAGAATTCCAAATATTCATGACCCTCTCTAGTGAAGAATTCCTCCTCATCTCAGTCCTAAATGTCCGACCCCTTATCCTGAGACTACGTTCCCTAGTTCTAGACTCTTCAGCCAGGGAAACAGCCTCTCAGCATTTACCCTGTCGAGCTCTCCTTTTCAATGAACTAAATCCTTATCTGTTCTCAACAAGACAGGAAGTTCAAAATACCAGGGATTTTTCAAATTCCTGCTAGTCTATTTCTTTTTTTTCTGTAAACAAAAAACAGTGGCTGAAAATTGAAAATAAGCCTGACTTGTTGGCTGAAAATTAAACAAATAAATGGTTGCGTTGCAGGTATCAATTGATTCGTCACCTCTCACAAGTTCAATTTATGTGCTGGCTACATGGTCCCACACAGACCTTTTAATTCAGTAAGTATTAAATGAATTGAAGTCTCAATCACATGAAGCCGGCATGTAAATAAATAATTAATTGAGTCCACCCACAAGATCCGTGGACTGGAAATTAAATAAATAAACGGTTGCGCTGTACGAATCAACTGATTCATCCACTCTTGTACGTTTAATTTATGTGCTGGCTATAATGAAATTCTGGGAGTTTAATTCATTCTTTGTGTCAGAGGTATAAATATTCACTTTTTTCTGCACAGTACAGGTGACGATCCGGATTCTTTCCCCTCAGTCTGGTTCAGTAATAACTGAAGTCGAATACATTTTAAAGTTCAACACATCTTTAATAGCAGGGTTCTTAGTCTGCAGCATTGATTTGGACTCCTGATAGAGTCCCTCTATGCTGGCAGAGCAAGAACAAAAACATACAGAAATCCACACGTTTTTATACAAATCAATAGGGTTGGAACATACTTAACGAGGGTCAACACCAATCATAAGCCGGGCATAGGTTGCCATGCGAGGTTACATTATTTCCGGCCAATCATAAATAATCATGTGCTGACCATGCTGCTGTTAGACATCAAAGGGGATAACTTCCTCACTTTCCAACTTGGAATGTTCTTCCCTGTTCCTTCTGTTCCTTATCTCCCAACCTGGAATGTCTTTCAACTTTGGCTAAGCTCGTTACCTATATTGATCTGCCATAAACATGGAGACATTCAGACCAGTCCTTGAATCACATCAAAGACCTATCATTGATAAGACAATGCAGGCCTGCTGACTAAGCAAACATATGGCCCAGCAGGAGGGCCAGGCCACTTGTACCAATCTCAGTTACTAACTAATTAACCCTTTCTAACCATTTTGCATTCTGCTTCTTTGCCACGTAGGCATTTTAATATTTTACTAAAACTGACCACGTAGGGATTCTCACAGGTTCTCTTAAGCCTTGTTGTGCGCTGTTTTTTCTTCCCTGCTCTGTTTTCAAGCAATGTTTTGCACTTTTCTTTCTTTCCCTGTCTCTGCATTTTTCAAGTCCCATTGTACACTTCTTTTTTGTCCCCACTCTATTTCTTCAAGCTCTGTCGCATATTCTTTTTTTCCCCATCCCTGTCTCTGTTTTTTTTTATAAAGGCTTGTTCACTACAATTCGTTTTTAAGGTATTTCCCCACATTTTTTTTTACAAAAG
Organism: Heptranchias perlo; assembly: GCF_035084215.1. NCBI lineage: Eukaryota > Metazoa > Chordata > Chondrichthyes > Hexanchiformes > Hexanchidae > Heptranchias > Heptranchias perlo. The sequence continues at coordinate 16,849,867 of NC_090357.1, read as the reverse complement.
ACCTATTCCCCAGATTGTTTAAAACACCAATTTCCTACAGAATATATTTTTTAAAGACCTATTCCTTTTTGTCACTATCTTTTTTCCTTTATCAAATATCTTTTCCCTAATATCTTTTTCTATTTTTTTAACTCCCATTCGTCATTGTCTTTTTTTCTCCAGATACCAAAACATGATCTTAGTATCCCACACGACACATCCATCTCCTTATTACTCTAATTTCCTCAGCTATTCACCGCCCCCTTCCTCTTCACCACTATATCCTAAATGCCAACTTCCAAAAATCCACAATACTAGCTTTCCAATATTTACTGCCCTGCAACTCCCCACTTCTCCAGCCCTTCAATTACACCACTCCAAAATCCTTACAAACCAAATAACCTACTCCCACAAACAACATTATCTCATCTTTTGTAAACAATGCCATATCAGATCCAATTCCTTATAAAAGTGCATATACTTCCACTCTCATTTCCTATGAACAACGCCAACAGATCCAATTCCTGTGCAGCGAGCTGTCCGCTAGCATTCATTGAGTGTTCAGTAGTTCATCTGAATTATGCTTATGAGGTCCGAGTCTGAAAATGGTTCCGGCCTACTTACTTTAGGCAGGCATCGCAGCCGATCCACCTACTTCACGCCCATTTTGGGCGGAAGTTGAACATCACCCCCATAATCTTAGAATTCGAGTTAAATTCTGAGATTATGGGGGTGATGTTCAACTTCAGCTTCCATCTCAGACTTGGCTAAAGGTGACAACCCTAATAGAAGAGAACGCTCAACACAATACTGTAAATAATTTTTTGTAAGCTAATGCTTTTACTGTTTGATTGAAGTTATAAACATTTTTGGCATGGGCAGATACATAAATTAATGACACAGGACTCCTGGTTAGGATTTGTGGTTCCTTAAACCAGTGAGTGATGAAGTTACAAGTTGTTGATGACAAATTCACTTATATTAGAAATATAATTGAATATGCGAGATAGACTATGTACACGGTTTCTCGAAGGAGTAGGGTGACTGTCTGCTTGCTGAGTCCGCCTCCTCTTACTGCTCCCTACTCCAGGGGGTTGCTGTGCAGCCATATGACTGAAAAATATTATTGCTCTTGCAATTACTGTACAAAGTTTGACAATGCACTTTTCTGTTTACAGTCATGGTGTTAGAAGCTTTAGTTATTGAGGTTTAATGTAAATTAAAAAGTCAACAATCTAATAATCTAACAGGAATTGTAAATAGTTCAAACTAAGCTCAACAAAGATCTTTTTAACAACTAACAACAATTGTAAGCAGAATCCAACAAGAAGCGTTAGCAGTTCTATAACAAAATTAACTTCATGGTGTCAAACTCAAGTGGTATGGGCCTGCCTCCTCCGAAAGGTCTCACACCCCTTCTCTCCTCAGTCAGGTAGGACCCTGACTGTGGGATAATACTGCAACTTTAGCATTGCTGAGAAAGTGGAAACAACTTCGTACATAGAAGTATATGGTGTTACAATACAGAAACACACCATTAGGCCCAACCAATCTGTGTCAGTATATATCCTCCACCCGACCAAATAGTTCTTATCACATTTAACCACCTAGTTCCCATATCCCTTCATCCCCTTTTCCTTTATCCACCTATCCAATCTAATCTTGAATGCTGACATAGTTTCTGCCTCAACTACTAACACTGGAAGTGAATTCCACAGTGTCACAACACCTTGTGTGAAGAAATTTTTGCTGCCCTCTGTTCTAAATGTCTTACATTTAATCTTGTACCTATGGCCCTTCATTCTAGACCCCTCAACTACTGGAAACAGTCTGCTTCTATCTACCCTGTCCCATACGTCCATAATTTTAAATACTTCTATTATATCACCCTGTATCCCCCAAGTCCTTCTGCTCTTCCACAGCACTGAACCTATTTCCATTCAGAGTATTTATTTTACCAATATGTATCACCTGACACTTACTGACACTGAAATCCATCTGACACTTTTTAGCCCATTCCCTACCTTTGGTCTTCTAACAAATTGACTATACCTCCAATTTTGGTATCATCTGCAAATTCTGACACCATGGGGTCGATTTTAAAATCAAAGTGCGGGTAGGTTGGGGGGGCTTGGAAAATCGGGAAAATCCCGAGCAGGTAAGGAAGCCGGCTTCAACCCGCTAACTTCCGCGTCTCACACAGACGTGTCTGTGTGCGCGCGCTTCTGGAATGCGGAAGTTTCACCGACAATTAAAGCCGGTGGGCTGATATTAAAAGCACTTATTAACATCGTTGAATTTGTTGAAGTTAATTTCATGGTGATTGAGGCAGAGGAGCGATTTTCATTCAGCCTCAGCGTGTTTCCCATGCTGTTGGTAACACTCCATGTTGTAGGAGACGTGTTTCAGCCAACAACCATTTGGACATTTAAATGCCTGTTTGACAGATGGGCATAAAGATAAGTTATTGCAGTAGGGCACTCAGTTCTCTCAGACAAACTTTTGGCTGGGAATTTTTTGTGTTTAGACTGAAAATTCTTGGTTTCCACTTGGAATTCTTCTGTTTTCGCATATTTACCAACTTTTCGGACCCCCTCAAACTGACACCATCAGGATGGGAGGCGCGATGGCTGCATTCACCACTACATTAGAGGACGAGCAACATCACCATCCTTGCCAGGCACGGCGGTAACTTCCGCCACTTGGAGCTCCACAACACAGTGCTGTGCCACAGGGACCCGCACAACAGCACAGAGGGCAACAACAGAGGGAGCGACATTGCAGGAGGCACTACCCTTGCCACAGGGTCTACAGACTGAGGCTCAGCTTCCTGGACCTCTCTGAGGAGCACTGCATATTGAGGCTGAGAGTGAGTCGCCAGGTGGTTGCAGACATCTGCAGCCTCCTTCATGCCGTGCTGCTACTGGCTGGGCCGAACGGCATCTCATTACCTGTCGCTGTTAAAGTCACCATTGCCCTCAACTTCTTCGCCTCCAGATCATTCCAGGGTGCCACCAGTGACATCGCCGGGGTCTCTCAGTCATCTGTACACAAGTGCATAAGGCAGGTCACCAACGGCTTGTTTCACAGGGCCTCGCAATATGTCAACTTCCCCATGGATGACCTCAGCCAGACGGAGAGGGCAGTGGGGTTCCACTCTGTGGCTGGCTTCCCAAAGGTACAGAGCGAAATCAATTACACCCATATAGCAATCCGAGCACCTCCACATGAGCCAGGAGTGATTCTGTTCATCAACAGAAAGGGGTATCACTCCATCAACACTCAGCTCATTTGTGCCCACTGCAAAAGATTCCTTCATGTGTGTGGCTGCTGTCACGAATGCTTCATTCTGAGGGAATCCAACATCCCATGCCTTTTTCATGCACCAAACACCCTTAAGGGCTGGCTCCTTGGGGACAAGGGATACCCCCTGCAAACATGGCTCATGACACGTCTGAGGAACCTAATCAGCGAGCAACAGCATCAATACAACAACAGCCACCAGGTCTATAACTGAATATGCGATAGGGCTGCTCAAGATGAGATTTTGGTGCCTCGATTGTTCTGGGGGAGCACTTCAGTATACACCAGCGAGAGTGGGTCGCATTATAGTAGTGTGTTGTGTCCTACACAACATGGCGCTATAGAGAGCGGTTCAGGAGGCCCCATCCCCTCAACCACCATCCACATCTGCAATTCCCATTGAGAAAGAGCAGGAGGAGGAGGACAAGGACGAACCCATGGGCAGAGCAGGGGCTCACCTGGCTGCTTGTGAGGTCAGGGAGTCACTCATTTGTGAACGGTTCTCGTAAGATCAGAAAGTGAGAAGAGTCCAGTCCTCACACCACCTGGAAAGACCAGCGCCAACACCAGCGCCCCCCCGCCTCCATTCACAAAACAGACCTGCAATTACACATACACCCACTGTAAAGTAACCCACTGGGCGGCATCAAGTGTCACCGTTCATGATGAAGCACACAAAAGGGCACTATCACAAAAGGCAGTCAAGAATGGGCAAGACGCGACAGTAGTGGTGAGAATGATAACATTTATTGTGACTTTATCAAAAAACACATATAAATGAAAAACATGACAGTCTGTCAAACACCCTTGTGCATACCCTTCGTGATCACAAAACCTTAGCCTTTCTCTTTCTACTACTTCTATGTGGTGCATCCCCTGTGGCTGCAGCAGAGGTAGTGGCAGGTTGCTCATGTCCATGCCCTAACTGCTTAGATGCTTTCAGCCTACGCCCTCTGGGTTTTGGAGCCCATGAGGGCCCCTCCAAAGACTGCTCCACCTGGACCTGTGCAGGGGCGGACTCGGCCACCTGGAGAGGAGGCAGCATTGCAGGTACTGGTTGAGAGTGGGGCAACGGTGAGATGTGGAAGCGCGTTGAGTGGCGTCCCCACTTCCATGTCATCCTTCGCCATCATCCCTCTCCTGGGCCAGGCCCACATCACTCCTACCACTCTGCTGGACAACAGTTTGGAGGACATGTGTGACGCCTTGGGAGACCACTTCTAAATTATCTGTCAGCCTGTTTAAGGTGACAGAATGTTGTTCACCGTGAGTCCGAACGGCCATTGTTAGGGCCTGAATGGACTCATTTGTGAGCCGTGCTTGAAGCTCAACAGAGGCTAGCCTTCTCTCCATCGCAGACATTCCTGCATTTACCTGCAACACTGTCTCAGACAGTTGCTCACGTCCCTGCAACACTATCTCAGAGATTCCCTCCCGTACCCGTGCTACCATTCCACTCATGCAGGAGTTGGACTCCTCCATCCTCTGCGCTATTGTGGAGAGTGTGCGTGGCACCTGTTCCAGTACCTCACAAATGTGCTGCTGTCCCTCGATCATTCTCCTTTTAAAGGATGGCCCCCGGGGTTCAGCATCTGTGTCCAGCTGAGCAGAGGCTGGAGAGGACTGCGCCCACTGACACGGACTCTCCTGCCACCAGTGTCTGCTCGTGCTCACTTGTGTGTGGTGACTTGCCAGGTGCCAACCCAACTAACTGACTACTAGGACCCACCGAGGTGTGAGTATCTGTGCTGGTGGGTGGCTCGCTAAGATATGACGGTGCGCCCTCAGAGGCCTGGAGCCTCTGAGGCCTGGAGCCTCTGAGGAATTGCCCTCTGCCATCACTGCAGTCATTGAATGGTCTGTAAGAGAAAAGAAGGCAATATTAAGCATCATCATAGATATGTAATGTTGCGATAAGCATACTGAGGTGTTCAATATGCCAAGCACTGTTATCATCAATTCATGTTGTATGTGATGAATGTTAAAGTTGCAGCACCAGACGTTTGTGGGGTGCCAGTTTCGATGTCGCTGACGGACAGGCACTCGAGGGTCCAGCTGATCTGCAGGTCCTCCTCCTCCGCAACTGTGAGGACCACTATTTGTTGTGGCTCCCCACAAGTCCTCGCCCTCTCGCGTGCATTTTATGCTCTCTTCTCCTAGAAGGGGAGAAAGTACAGACGTGTGAGTGAGTGAATGATGGTGAAGTGGCCAACCGATGAATGCATTGCTCTGGGTGAGGCTGACCATGAAAGAGATACATCAAGGTGAGTATGAGACAGAGACATTACATTGGATGAGGATTGGGGTGAGTGGTAGTGGTGGGGTCACAAATGGGGAGGTGAGGAATTGCTGAGGAAGTGCAGGTAAGTTGAGGATGAGCCTTAAGTGGGTGTGAGGAGTGATGTGCTGGAGCAGTCTTGGCAGTGCAGAATGAGTTGGGGGGGGGGGGGGGGGCGATGTGGAGCACAGAATACAGGAGAATCAGTAAGTGTTCTCACTTTTGCTGACCTAGTTAGGTCATTGAAACTCATCCTGCACTGGACCCAAGTGCGACAGATGTTGCTGCTGCTGGTGACCTCCTCTGCTACCTCAAGCCAGGCCTTCTTGGTGGCAGAAGTAGGGCACTTCTTCCTATCGGCCAGGTAAAACAGTTCCCTCCTCCTCCTCACTCCAGCCAGTTGCACCTGAAGTGAGGCATCACTAAATCTTGGAGCAGCCTTGCCCCTGTGCTGCTCCATTGTGTCGTTTTGGTCTTTGCTTCAGCAAAAGCCATAGGAGCAATGGCCCTTTAAAAAGAGACACTCCAGCTGACAGCCTGTCATGCAGGTGCATAGTCTGCCCATTGCGCAGCTTTCGGACGGCAAACCTGGAAGCCATGTTAAGGGCCACCAATTAACTCGATCGCATGGGGAATGGTAAGATTTTATTATCCGAGTTTGCCGTGTGCCCATTGACCTCCCCCCCACTGCCATCCCGCCGCCATTTGAAAATCGAGCCCCATGCCTCTAAGCCTATATTCAAATCATTGATATATACAGTGAACAGAACTGAACCCTAATGGTCACCACTATTCACTTCCATTCACTGTGATAAATTGACCCTAACACCTACTCTGTTTTCTCCCTTCCAACTATTTTTTAGTCGAGTTTGCTATCCTCCCCCTAATTTCATACCTTAATCTTCTCTTGTAACCTTCCATGTAGTACCTTGTCAAAAGCTTTCCTAAGTCCATTTAAAAGAAAGAACTTGCATTTATATAGCACCTTTCACAACCTCAGGATATACCATTGTGCTATCCAGCCAATTGAGTACTTTTGATGTGCAGTCACTGTTGTAATGTAGGAAACAGAGCAGCCAATTTGCGCACAGCAAGTTCCCACAAACAGTAGTGAGATACCTATTTTTAGCAACGTTGGTTGAGGGACAAATATTAGCCGGGACACTGGGAAGAACTTCCCAGTTCTTCTTTGAATAGTGCCATGGGTTCTTTTGCATCCACCTGAGAGGGTAGATGGGGCTTCGGTTTAATGTCTCATTCGAAAGACGACACCTCCAACAATGCAGCGCTTCTTCAATACTGCACTGAAGTCAGCCTGGATTATGTGCTCAAGTCTCTGGAGTGGGAATTGAACCCACAACCTTCTGACTCAAAAGCAAGAGTGCTATCAATGAGCCAAGGCCAACACCTAAGTGCACTACATCCACTGCATTTCCCCCATCTACCATGGCTGTTACCTCCTCAAAGAATTCTGTGAGGTTTGTCAAGCACAATCGTCCCTTCATATTATTAATCTATTTATTTTGAACATGCTTTGTATCCACAACCAATAATATCTTCATAACAAAAATTATAGATTGCCCTCCTTAAAAATGCCTAAACCTTTTTGCACATAGACTGGATGACATTAGAATTGTTCTGCTAATTACACTGAACAAAAGTAACACTTAGAATCCCAACAAAATGTTAATGAATAAGCATCTTAAAATTAACAGTGCACCCAGAAATGAAGCTAATTAAAAGGAAGTCCAGAAGAGTTGTCATGGAGGAAGCCATTCAGCATTACTGCATGTAAACAGTCCAATAATAATGAGCACATAATCTTGTTGTGCGGGGTCCTTTAGGGAAGAGTGACCATAACATGATAGAATTCTTCATTAAGGTGGAAAGTGAAGTAGTCCAATCAAAACTAGGGGCCTAAATCTAAACAAAAGAAACTATGAAGGTATGAGGAGTGAGCTGGCTATGATAGATTGGGAAACTTCATTAAAAGGCATGACGGTGGATAGGCAATGGCTAACATTTAAGGAATGAATGCATGAATTGCAACAATTATACATTCCTTTCTGGCGCAAAAACACAAAAGGAAAAGCAGCCCAACCACGGCTAACAAAAGAAATTAAGGATAGTATTAGATCCAAAGAGGAGTCATATAAAGTTGCCAGAAAAAATAACAAGCCTGAGGATTAGGAGTAGTTTAGAATTCAGCAAAAAAGGACCAAGAGATTTATTAAGAGGGGAAAAAATAAAATATGAGAGTAAACTTGCAAGGAACATAAAAGCAGACTGTAAAAGCTTCTGGTTATGTAAAAAGAAAAAGATTAGTTAAGACAAATGTAGGTCCCTTACAGTCAGAAACAGGAGAATTTATAATGGGGAACAGGGAAATGGCAGAGCAATTAAACAAATACTTTGGTTCTGTCTTCACAGAAGAGGACACAAATAACTTCCCAGAAATGCTAGGGAACCAAGGGACTAGTGAGAAGGAGGAATTAAAGGAAATTAGTATTAGTAAAACAATAATGTTGGAGAAATTAATGGGACTGAAAGCCGATAAATCCCCAGGGCCTGATAATCTGCATCCCAGAGTACGAAAAGAGGTAGCCATGGAAATACTGGATGCATTAGTTGTCATCTTCTCAAATTCTATAGATTATGGAACGGTTCCCGCAGGTTGGAGGGTGGCAAATGTAACCCCACTATTTAAAAAAGGAGGGAGAGAGAAAACAGGGAACTACAGACTGGTTAGCCTAACATCAGTAGTAGGGAAAATGCTAGAGTCTATTATGTAAGATGTGATAACAGGACATTTAGAAAATATCATTGGGATTAGACAAAGTCAACATGGATTTATGAAAGGGAAATCATGTTTGGCAAACCGACTGGAGTTTTTTGAGGATGTAATTGGTAGAATAGATAAGGGAGAACCACTTTATTTGGATTTTCAGAAGGCCTTTGATAAAGTCCCACATAAGAGGTTAGTGTGCAAAATTAAAGCACATGGGATTGGGGGTAATATACTGGCATGGATTGAAAATTGGTTAACAGACAGGAAACAGAGAGTAGGAATAAATGGGTCATTTTCGGGGTGGCAGGCGGTGACTAGTGGGGTACCGCAGGGATCTGTGCTTGGGCCCCAGCTATTCATAATATATATCAATGATATGGAAGAGGGAACCAAATGTAATATTTCCAAGTTTGCTGACGACACAAAACTAGGTGAGATCGTGAGTTGTGAGGAGGATGCAAAGAGGCTTCAAGGCGATTTAGACAAGTTGAGTGAGTGGGCAAATACACGGCAGATGCAGTATAATATGGATAAATGTGAAGTTATCCACTTCAGAAGGAAAAACAGAAAGGCGGAGTTTTATTTAAATAGTGATAGATTGGGGAATGTTGATGTACAAAGGGACCTGGGTGTCCTTGTACATCAGTCACTGAAAGCAAATATGCAGGTGCAGCAAGCAGTTAGGAAGGCAAATGGTATGTTGGCCTTCATTGCAAGAGGATTTGAGTATAGGAGCAAGGATGTCTTGCTGCAGTTATACAGGGCGTATTGGAGTATTGTGTGCAGTTTTGGTCTCCTTACCTAAGAAAGGATATACTTGTCATAGAGGGAGTGCAGCGAAGGTTCACCAGACTGATTCCTGGGATGACAAGACTGTCGTATGAGGAGAGATTGGGTTGACTCAGCCTGTATTCACTCGAGTTTAGAAGAATGAGGGGGGATCTCATTGAAACATATAAAATTCTGACAGGGCTAGACAGACTGGATGCAGGGAGGATGTTTCCCTGGCTGGGGGCTCCAGAACGAGGGGTCACAGTCTCAAGATACGTGGTAGGACATTTAGGACTGAGATGAGGAGAAATTTCTTCACTCAGAGGGTGGTGAACCTGTGGAATTCTCTACCACAGAAGGCTGTGGAGGCCAAGTCACTGAATATATTTAAGATGGAGCTAGATGGATTTCTAGACACAAAAGGCATCAAGGGGTGTGGGGAGAGAGTGGGAATATGTTATTGAGATAGAGGATCAACCATGATCATATTGAATGGCGGAGCAGGCTCGAAGGGCCGAATGGCCTACTCCTGCTCCTATTTTCTATCTTTCTAAATAGGCCACATGCCTCCACTGTGCAGTCAACCCCTGAGTACCAAAGAGAGTGAAACAGTGGAAAAATTATACTGCATACATTCTGCATTAAAATAAAAATAATCTTCACATTAGACTAAAAGGATAGTAGGGTCGAACTGTATATGGCACAAGTTTAATCAGTCACTTCATTTCTGGGAACTAAGTTTCTGTTCTTTTCTAAAGTAAAAAGACAATGGGGGTTAAATTGGATAACCCCCGAATCCGGGCGCGGGGGTCATGGTGCGCGATTAACCTGCACCTGGTCATTGAGATGCAGGCAGCACATGAGATTCATCTCCATGATTTCTGCATGCAGCCAGTGCTACCTGCGCTGATAAGTGGCTGCAGACACCAGCAGGGGGCCCGATATGGGGCGTGTCCAGTACTACTTAAAGGCAGCCTGCACCTCCGAAAGGAATCGATGGTGGAAGACAAATGTAACGGCTGGACCTGCAAGAGAGCGTGCACCGAGGTTTTCCGATGATGCATTGGAGGCCTTGGTGGAGGTGGTGGACGCATGGAGGGCCATCCTGTATCTGCAGGGTGGCAGGAAACCCTCCAGACACCAGCTGCAGAGGCAGTGGGAGGAAGTGGCGCTGGAAGTGAATGCCAGGAGCATTGCACCACGCACGTGGATGCAGTACAGGAAAAAGTTCAATGATTTGACATGACTGGTCAAGGCGAATGAATTCAAGTGTCAAGTGGCACATCCTACCAACTGCACCACAGCGCCACGCACGACACCCCCCCCCACCATCCACCCACCAACAAACGCTTCCCATCCGTACGCAATGCTGTACTTCGGATGCTGCATTTCACCCTCATATAGTACCACTCTGGCAATCCACACACCCACAACTCACAGGTCACACACACTGGCAGCTATTCAACCATGACAGGCACATCACCCAAACATCTTGCAGGACACTCACTGACACACTTCCCTCTGTCTTGCAGGAGAAGGTGGCACATAACAGCCGGCAGCAGGAAAGAACGGACGAGGACAGGCACGCCTACACGTCCTCACCCCCACGGAGGAGACAGTGCTGGGGATCATTGGGCGGGCTGTCACTGCGGCCGTGGCCATTGGCGGCGCTGGAGGTATCGTCGATCAGGATCTCTGCATACCTAATCCTCCTTCTCATTTCCCACATCTCTCTCATCTCACAATCTTTTCTAACTCACATGCTGCAGATGGTATTAGCACGCACGTCTTACTTTCTCCTCTCCCCACTCCACAACTCAACCCGTCTCTCTTTGTCATTGCACAGGGCTTTGCACAGGGCTTTGCAAAGAGCTTGGAGCCCATCCTTTCCCACATGGGACGGGTGGTCACCTCCATCGGCACCAGTGAAATCCACCATGATGCAGTGTCTGATAACCGATGTCTCAGCTTCCATTGCAGTACAAACAGATGCCATCAAAGGTCTGCAAGCTTCATTTGGAGCTCAGACTGATACTATGGCAGCTCAGTCTGCTGCTATCGTGGCTCTGAATACCACTGCAGAACGGGGCTTCCAGCATGTCACAGCACTCCAGCAATCTGTTTGCCAGCAGATCACCAGAATTGCTGAGATGCCGTCCTGTGCGAGTCCAGTGACGCCATAGCAGTTGAACCAGCTGTCCTCTCTCAGGATGACGGCATTCCTGCTCCCACCCCTGCCACTCCGCCAGTGCCCTTGATGTTGCCTGTCAGCCAGCCAGGCCAAACTGTTACAGCCCAAGCCGAGATGGTGCAGTCTGAAGCCGAGCCCTCCCGGCCCAGAGCTGCTCGAGGTCATCCTCCACGGCCATCTGCACGCTCCTCAATTGAAGGTCAGCAGCCTTCCACCACCCATGCTTCAGCCACTGGGGATGCACCTCATAGGAGCACTAGGAAAGGAAAAGGCACACAAACGACAGGCACTAAGGGAATGCCCAAGGGTGAATAGTGTAATGTTGAATGCATGATTTCATGTGTTGGTTTATAAATTTGTATTTGATGTCACAGTTGGTGGTGGTTTTTATTTATGCGATGAGCTATGGGAGGAAGCAATGTGTGAATCATAAGGAGGACAATTTGATGGTCATGTGGGTGAGGAAAGGTGAGGAGTGTAGGACTATTGGTGACTTGGGAGGTGTCGTTGAGGTTACTGATGTCGCTCATGAATAAAGAGAGCACATAGAGCCCTAACAGACAGGGCCTGTGCACCTTGTTGGCTCCTTGCCTCTTCCTCCTCAGTCCCCTCAGTCTGTTCCTCTGCCTCCGCCTCTGGGTCTTGCTGGACAGGCGGTGGTAAGGGCTGTCCTCTCATAAAGGCGAGGTCGTGCAGCATGCAACGACGAATCTTGATTCCCACTCAGCTGAGTACTGCAGGGCTCCTCCAGAACGGTCCAAGCAGCCGAAGCATTGCTTTAGGACACCTATGGTGTCCTCGATGACATTTCTTCTGGCCACATTGCTCTCATTGTAGGCCTGTAAGCGTGCATTCCTGGAGTCATGAAGCACCTCACGAGAGGATAGCCCTTGTCGCCCAGTAGCCAGCCTTTGACTTGCTATGCTGGTTGAAAGATAGGTGGCACATTGGACTGCCGCACAATGAAGGCTGCCAGGGTAGTGGGCATTGACCTGCATGATGTACTCTGGGTGGGGGACTTCAATGTCCATCACCAAGAGTGGCTCGGTAGCACCACTACTGACCGAGCTGGCCGAGTCCTGAAGGACATAGCTGCCAGACTGGGCCTGCGACAGGTGGTGAGCGAACCAACACGAGGGAAAAACGTACTTGACCTCGTCCTCACTAATCTACCTGTCACAAATGCATCTGTCCATGACAGTATTGGTAGGAGTGACCACCGCACAGTCCTCGTGGAGACGAAGTCCCATCTTCGCACTGAGGACACCATCCAACGTGTTGTGTGGCACTACCACCGTTCTAAATGGGATAGATTCAGAACAGATCTAACAGCTCAAAACTGGGCATCCATGAGGCGCTGTGTGCCATCAGCAGCAGCAGAATTGTATTTCAGCACAATCTGTAACCTCATGACCCAGCATATTCCTCACTCTACCATTACCAACAAGCCATGGGATCAACCCTGGTTCAATGAGGAGTGTAGAAGAGCATGCCAGGAACAGCACCAGGCGTACTTAAAAATGAGGTGCCAACCTGGTGAAGCTACAACTCAGGACTACATGCATGCTAAACAGTGGAAGCAACATGCTATAGACAGAGCTAAGCGATTCCACAACCAACGGATCAGATCAAAGCTCTGCAGTCCTGCCACATCCAGTCATGAATGGTGGTGGACAATTAAACAACTAACGGGAGGAGGAGGCTCTGCAAACATCCCCATCCTCAATGATGGCGGAGTCCAGCACGTGAGTGCAAAAGACAAGGCTGAAGCATTTGCAACCATCTTCAGCCAGAAGTGCCGAGTGGATGATCCATCTCGGCCTCCTCCCGAAATCCCCACCATCACAGAAGCCAGTCTTCAGCCAATGCTCGTTCAACGCACCGTTTTGCATGCTACCAACAGTAATGCAGGAGCTGCCAGACCATACTCTCTGTAATATTGCAACTTTCTCCAAGTATAGGAAGCTTCAACAAACACGAACAATTGTACCAGCAGCCAGAAGCAATAATCCAGCAACTAACCTGAATGATCCCTTTAAATAGCGTTGGTGGGGGGTCCTCCAGGCTGTCTATGACCTGTTCAGCTATGCGTGGTTAAGATAGTACGTTGGCTAGAGCGTTGAGTTCCAAAATCCCACCCGTCCCTTTAAATCAGCATTGCACACTGATCTACTGCATATTCTCCCTACTTTACATGGTGCCGGCATTTGTTATCTGTGCATGCACAAACACCTTTACCAAGATGGCATCCAGTGCACGTGCCAGCGCATTCCGGATGCCATTTTGGGTCCTTAGGAGGCCGCGTAGCACCTACCAAACAGGCGCTAGGCAGCCCAATAGCTTTCTATCTTTTTTGGATGTTAGGGTCACCAGCTAGTGTGAAAGCCCATTTGAAGGAGGAGATTAGAATTATCAAGTGAATTCTTTCAAAAATGAATGACTATTACTTGCAGGAAAATGGCATTAAGAGAATATCATCAACACACAGCATCTATGGCTGCATAGTAATGGGGTACTGCATGGAGACTAAATAATTGGGGGAAAAAACTCCAGGGCAGTTTCAAAATTTATATTTTTGTTGAATTTTTGGCTTATCCAGGTGAGAAATATTAAAGTCCTCTGGCCCCATCCTTTGTTTCTATATTTTGACTCACTATTGCCTCATTTTGCCTTGCACCATCACTTTTGTCATTTAATCACTCCTGCCCTCTGCTCTATTACAGACCTCTCCCTTTTGTTCTTTTCTTTTCCTGCCCTCCCCCCACCCCACCCCCAGCCTTTTCCCTGGCTCTGTATTTGTTGAAAGTTGTTCATCTCTAACATAGGAACAGGAGTAGGCCATTTAGCCCCTTAAGCCTGTTCCACCATTCAATGAGATCATGACTGATCTGTGACCTAACTCCATATATCCGCCTTAGCCCCAAATCCCTTAATACCTTTAGTTAACAAAAATCTATCAATCTCAGATTTAAAATTAATCATTAAGCTAGCATCAACTGCCGTTTGCAGAAGAGAGTTCCAAACTTCTACCACCCTTTGCATGTAGAAGTGTTTCCTAACTTCACTCCTGAAAGTCCTGGCTTTAATTTTTAGGCTACGTCCCCGAGTCCTAGACTTCCCAACCAACGGAAATAGTTTCTATCTACCCTATCAGTTCCCCTTAATATCTTGAAAACTTCGATCATCTCACCCCTTAATCTTCTAAATTCCAGGGAATACAACCCTAGTTTGTGTAATCTCTCCTCATAAATTAACCTTTGGCATCCAGGAATCATTCTAGTAAATCTACATTGCACTCCCTCCAAGGTCAATATATCCTTCCTAAGGTGCGGTGCCCAGAACTGAACACAGTACTCCAGGGTGTGGTCTAACCAGAGTTTTGTAAAGCTGTAGCATAACTTCAATCCCCTTGTAGGCTAGTCCTCTAGTTATAATGGCCAACATTCCATTAGCCTTTTTGATTATTTTCATCTTCCAGTTCTGATGAAAGGTCATCGACCTGAAATGTTAACTCCCTCCACGGATGCTGCTTGATCTGCAAATGTTTCCAACATTTTCTGTCTTTATTTAAGGAACATTAACGCTGGGCAACTCTTTTCTGCTTTTAGCACCAAGTGTGAGCGTCAAACAAGCCCGGTCAGATGCTTCCTCTACTCTCTACCGAAGAATTCCTCTGTACACTATGCGTAGTGAAATAATAAACATGTTCTTTATAAAGTGCTTTACAATTTCATTACACAATGCACACAAAGAATTTTTTTTACTGGAAAGTATATCAACACAACCTTAGAACGGCACCACATAGTAGACAATGTGACTTTTTCTAATCATCCTTATAGCCTCCGAGTAAGACTGCAAATTTACTAACAATATTGTTCAGTGGTAGGCCGTCTTGTACTGTAGGAACAACAGGAACTGGATTGAAATTGCCCAAACTCATTTTGTGTATAGTCCTTTCAGTCAGCAAAAGGATTCACTGCATCAGTCTGGGTAAGTCCCAGAGGTGAAAGGAGCATGTGCCAACCCACTATGCTGCCCAGTATTCTAACTCCAGGGCAGTTTCATTCAGTTTCCTCAGTACATAGAACACAAATACTGCTCAATGCTGTAAAGGGCCCTCAGGAGCTGTAACATACAAAATAAAATGTGTACTATTTTGATGTGTGCTTTCCTTTGGTACTCAAAGATTAAATGTTGTCAATTTATTTGATTACAATTGTTTAGCAGTACAAAATGCAATTTATCCTGAAAATGGCCTTGCATTCAATCTGAGTTATTGGTTAGCCTCGTCACATTTTTTGCAGTCATCAAGCTGAGGCGCATCAGTGCTGGAAAATAGATTTCAGCATCAAATACTCTCAGGACATTCAAAGCATGGTTAGATGGAGATTGAATTTACCTCTACCCTGCTCAACATGTTCCAACTTCAATCTCAGAAAAGCACTCCGTGCTGCATCATTGTGATATTTTTCTATCTTCAAAACCAACCATCCTTCCTGAGTCAGATTTTTAATTCATAGTTGCCAATTAGTGCCAGTTTTGTTCTGAAAGCCCATGGAACTGGATTGAGACTGCCCAGACTTACTTTATGGTGCACCTTTACAGCCCAGGCTATCATCACATCAGACTGAGTTAGATTTGACCCGAAGTCACAGAGTTGAAAGGCCATTTTCTGCCTCCTGCACCAAGAATCTATACATTTTTATGTGTACAGTCCACTTTTAAAAACAGGTTATTCATACTGAATAGGGAGTTAATTCAATTCATTATTTCTCATTCTGCTGGTTTGAAAAGGGGAAAATCTGAATTTATTGTACCTAGTATTGCTAGGGCATGGAATATTTTTTAAAATTTGAATCTAGAGGCAGCATTAAGTACTCCTGCTGTTGGCAATGTAGAGCACTAGTAAGGTGCTAAGTAGAGCTAGAGATTAGCCACATTGCTCTGTTGACACACCTCATTATCAGCATCTAAAGAGAGAAATAAATAATCTTCCACTGCACCAATATAACATTTCTGTTTCTTATGCTCCATATTCTGTGACGAATCACAGATGGATTAATGGGAGGGGGTATTTAAGTCAATACCTGCATTTATTAATTGATTGAGGAAAACATTGTTCTTTATTACGTTGCTAAGAATAATTATCTCAATAGTTAGTTTCCTGGTGTCTCAGCTAATATTTAAGTCTTTCTCAGGAACATACGTGTGCTTGAAAAAAATCTGCATTGTTGAAATTCAAAAACCTCAAGTGGCAAAAATATCAAGATTGGTGGTCAGAGAAATGTTTTAAAAGAAATTATGCATCTGAATTTAAATATCTCATCCAGTAATGTCAGTGAACACATTTACTATTCAAAGTGTTCTGTTTTAAATGGTGGCTTGCATTCATCCTATTAATTTATTAAGTAGCTTCCGCTGATGAAAACAATGCAAAATATGTGTTTGTCACTGATATAATAAAGAAACTGAGAGAAACGATCATGGAGTACTTACTGTAAATAGCAGTAATTCATCTCTCTGGGTTCTGCATATTATATAAATGCATCCTAAAATAGATAAACGCTGCTTTTGTCTCAACCTCAGTCAATTCACAGGTGGAATGGGATTGAACAAGCACGAGAAGAATTCAATTTTCAACAGCCTAGGATGTTAAATAGCTAAATATTGGGTGAAATTAATTCAGAATTCTTGGTGGTATTTTAGCAAGGTTCAAAATGTTTTAAGCAATTATCTATAAAGCATATTCAAGCTTACACATTTGCAAAATTACAACAAAAGAAAGCTAACAAGAGTGAATATACTAGCACTACAATTGGACCATATGCAACACCCTAGACCATGGAGTGGGAGAATACGGTTTTGAACTTGGCCAAGCTGTCTAGTAAAATGGCAAATAGAGGCACCACAGGGAAGGGAATATTTTATATGGGTAGACAAATCACTTTGGACTGCTTTTGTGCGTGCCCTAGTGACTAGTTATAGTGTGGTACAGGCCTGGAGGCACATCACTTCTTTATTCGGGGATGATGCTGTTGGGGAGTCACTTTCAAGAATTAATAAGGGGAAAAGATAGCAATTCTTAAAATACATGGAGAGAATGATATTCTCAATTTATGTTGGAATATCACGCAGTTAACACAATTATTAGTGATTAGAGTTAAATTTATTACTGTCAGCCCCTTAAATGAAACAAAAATAGATGATGAATCACAAAAATGGTATGTCACTGGTCATTCAGAATAACTCATTCAAGCAAGGTTATTTATAATGTACTGTGTTTCAGACAATGCCAGTTCACACACGTAATTTGCACAAGAATAAAGTCAAACAATTTAACAACATTGAACATTATTTACTCATTACTAAAAGTGTATCACCATTGACATGGAACTATTGTTCTTGAATGTTTTTCAAAGTATCTTTCTACAAGTGTTTAGTGTGCTAAATCATACTCAGTAAATTTGAGAGAAAACGGCTGGTGAGCAAATTGAATGCACCATTTTTTTTTACTTCAGCTGGTTCTGAAAGAACAGCTCTCAAGTGCAGGAGATGCGGATATAGCACAGATAAATACAGCACCTCTGAACAAAGTCAAGAGATTCACGTTATTATTTAAATACATTTTTGATCCTATAGATGTTTCAAACCACCATGCATCTGCCTGTGTCTCCAAACCTGATCATAAATAATACAACACAGGTACAAAATTCAAAGGCATAAACATTCAAAATTTAGATGTACATCTTGAAGTTATGTGTAATTTCAGAAATTAAGCTTTCATTGGCTGTTTCAAGCTACATTACTTCTTTCTTAATCCCATATGTATTTCATTCTTGTACTGAAATTTAAATTTATAGATGCACTTTCTGTTTTAAAATGTATTTTCTCCTCCTCTCAAGTACTATTGCAATTCCTGAGTGGGTGGGCAATCATGCATCCTCCTCTCTTCCAATGATACTTAAGCCTATCAGTGGTGGATAAATAGACAAGAGGAGGCCAGTTCGACTCACCCTTTTTGTAGAAAAATGCATAGCCTCCAATCAAGTCCTATCCTTAATAGCATTGCCATAATTGGGAACTCAATCTATGAGGATAAGGAAAAATCAATGTCCTACACCATGAAGCACACCAATATTCTATGCAACCTTAAACAAGTAATTGTAAACACTATAATACCTGAAAACATTGGACTGCTTTGGGGCAGCTAACTGCTCAATGAAGTTCAATTAATTAGAGCGATGGTGCAGAATAGTTTCCTTCTTCATGAAAACAGGCTGTGCTTTTGTCATGTGCTGCCTTAGATTTTTTTTAACCATCAACTGGACCAATGTATGCACAAGCAGATCCCACAACAGCAATGAAATAAATAGCTAGTTAATCTGTTTTTGATGGAGTTCGTTGAGGGATAAATGTTGATGAGGACGCCACTGCTCCTCTTCAAATAGTGTGTTGAGATCTTTTACATCCACCTAAACATGCAGACAGGGTCTCAGTTCAAGGTTTAATCGAAAAGTGAGCACCTCCAACAATGCAGCATTCCCTCAGTACCGAAGTGTCAAATAAGTCTGGGCCTATAACAGTTCCCTGCACCCTGGCTGGCTTCAAACTGATAGAACAGTGCTCTAAGATACTTGCCAATTCTTGCAGTATATTGCAAAGATTCTTTGAAACCACAAAGTGCTTATAATTCATTCTCCCTCATTCAATATATTAGCAATAGCTATTTATGATTTCAAAAAATTGTGTATTTAGTCTCATCAAAACACATTATATCTATATATATATATATATATATATATTTATATGTAGGATACTCTTCACCATTTTAACTAACCTATTTATTCATCCCTAATTGACTATATAAATGTGTCACTGCATAATTATTTTAAAAAATACAACAGATCCATTGCACTACTGGCTTAAGACTGTAGTTCAGGGACTGGTCATCAATAATAGTGTCAGCAAAGAACTCAGTATTGTAGAAAAGTTATCTTTAACTGTTGCTGTTGTACAAATTCTTAGATGAAAAATCTTCAAAATACTTTGTTTTTAGTCTAGACTCAGCATTGCTCAGGCAGTATGCGCCCCAACCAAGAACATAGCAACATTGGAACTGCTAGACGCAAAAAGACCAAGGAACATCTCATTCGCCTTCTACCAGCCTGAAAGTTGCATGATACAACAATAATGGAGTTGTTGACTAATTATAGCAATTAATCTCTAACAATTGGTCTACAACAGACCCAGGCATGGCATCAAGAAAACGCCAGTGGTGGAGAGCTTTTGGAAATGTAGGTCCCAAGTCACCTGTTCCTTCCAAGCACGCTACACTTACCACATGTCACATCTCAAATTACTCACACACTGTATCCCTAAATATTATTTTCTGAAAGTAATCTCTCATTTGCATTTGAATGAATCAATACTAACTGCTTCCACCTGTAAAACGGTCATAGCAAGGCCTAATTTCTACCCCATGAACTCCAATGTATTTTGAATGTACTTCTTACATTCATAATGCAGGACATGGGTTTTATAAAATAGATTTACATGCCCCAAGAGAAATTATAATAATCATTTTATGATAATCGCCATTATAGTATATTACATTCTGAAGCTTATTTTAATTATGAAGCTCTCTTTAACATGAGGTGAACAGCTATTATTAAATGTAGGATAGCAATTTCTGTCTTATTTCTGAGATCATAATGCATATTCTTCTCATTTCTAAACATTTCAGTTGCTGACATCCTATTTTTAGAAGAAATAATAGGTGCCTAAGTTCAGCAAACTGCCACAATCCAGCATCAGATATCTGTAAATGAGCAAACAGAGATACTGGAGGCTAGCACACTACTCTCAAAGATAGCCTGTAGTACTGTACTGCAGGTAGTCTCCATCAACCCTATTTATCATTATCTAGCCCTTATTTTAAGTTTATACTCCTCTGCCTCCACCTCCAACAGAAATCTATGAAGCTGCCATTCAAAAAGCATCCATAAACCCAGCATTCACTGATGTAGGTGGCACCTATGTGGGAAGGCATTTAATTTTGCTTTAAATTTTCTCATTTTCAAACCTTGTCGTCATCTCATAACAATGTGTTCAGTTGAAAGAAATGAATAGCTTCCACTTAATCAACTAATTTCAATACTTTAAAGGAGCAGTATCTTCATGAGAAAATGTTTGGCGAAGCTGTTATTCTTTTGTTTCTGAACAGAAGCCAGAATTATGCTAATTACACTGAAAAGCACCAACACTTCTCTTACGCATATCACCGTTCCCAGAATGGCAAATTTTTGGCTCCTCCCTCCCCAAACAATAAAGGGGTTGCTTAACACATTGTCATGAAGACTGTGCCACTTTAAAATTAAATCTTTCTTTGTTATACATTCTTTTTTCTTGTTTTCATGGCGTAAAAACCTAACATATTATCTTTGTTCCCAAAGCAACTCCAATAAGCTGCTACAAATCAGATATTATATTCAAAAATACATTTACACAGGGAGCAGATACAAGTTATGACACTGTCATCTTTATTCTCTGGAAATGTACTATGAAATCAAAGTTCCCACTGGTATAACTCCAGGTATCCATTTATGTTGAATAGATTTTTATATAAAATAGCCTGAAATCCTCAGCATACGCAGCATGGACTAATACCCATGATGCCATGGGCAAACAACAAAGGACATCTGATAACCTGTGTCCATTGATACCTATCCTAAATTTAATTGCAAAATACTACCCTCCGTTCAGTCATACCCCATAGCCCAGTCCACCCTATGAATCCAGAGAGATGCAGGCTGCCACTTCCACGTTCCACTATTACTGGCAACACACACATGCTGTAACCCAGTTATTCCACTAGCTGCATAGCAGGAATCTTTAAATGTGGCATGACAGAGATTCTGAAATTTCACAGACAGAAAACCCAGTGAGATCCTCAAGGCTGAGAACCAAATCCAGAACACCTACTACCTACAAATCAAATATTCCTGTCACATCAACCCAACTGGGTCACCCCCAACAAAAATAGGACAAAACTAGTTTTTTTTAAATGAGGCTATGAAATATTTATTACTGTGTCTATAAAATAAAACACAATGAGTGTAGAAAATAGGCCATGAAATTACTTTATCTGGTGACAAGTTGGATTTATGTATAAAGCAACATAAACACTCTACACCTACAACAAACTAAAAGAGAAGCAGATTGAGATAAACCAGTCTAAATAGCACTCTCTAAGGCAGCAAGTGCAAGTAAAACCCTTAAATCCTAGGGGAGTGTTGGAGAGGTGTGATGAGGAAAGTATAATTCTAAACATCTTCAGGATGTAACCTAAGATCCGGTCAGAAAATTAGAATAAAGAAACCCAGCTCACTACTGAAGTGGACCCAGCAGACTACCGACTGGGAATTCTCATAGTAACCATAATAGATCCTAACCTAGCCAAACATCTGTGGTTTCTCCCAACTGTAGAACCTCAACCACTCAAACAATGTGGCTCAAGTTGCAGTGGAAGATGGCTCAGTTAGAAAAAAAAACTTGTGCACTCAGACTGAACCAAAAGAATTTTTCAGGATTTGTTCTCTAATCTTGACCTAATACAACAACATACAATCACATTAACAACATTCCCATATAGGTGCAACACACAGAAAGCAAAAAGGCACTTGGCAACCCACCCAACCAGAAGAAAACCATTGGGTCACGACAGGAAAAGCTAAGCAATCCATGTAATAATTTCTTTTCAAAACCTCCCCCAAACCCAAACACAAGCTGCCATGCTCATCCACAAGCCATGCATAACTATATACCACTTACCAATCTGTACTATACTTGATGCTTTTCAGCAATGTAATGGATTGAGCAATTTGCAATGTACCGTAACACACCAAATGTAGACCAGTTGTAAAATAAAAGACTTTTAAAATTATATTAAAAGGGTAGTAATGGCATAATGTGGTTGCAGGTAGGCATAATATAATGAAAGTGCTGCATCTCATTCCAAATGTGCAGAGGATCTCTAAAAATAGATACACGATCATATTATTGCTGTTCTCCTAAATAAATGCTGAAGTGACTAGGATGGAGGAATGGCAATCTGAATTTTATTCACATGCACTCCATTTCTGTTAGTTAATTAAGCTGTTTCCCACAAACTTTTATCAATGCACAGTGTCACAGAATGAGAGATGTACATCTGCGATTCTCCATACAGTGAGTTCCCAGTCTCAATTAGGTAAAACATCAAGCAGATGCCAGGCACTTCCTCACAGTGAAGGAGGAAAAAATAGTGAATGACTCACTCAAGCTGCTCATGTGAGCTCCTAGCAGTCAGTTACAAAATAACACTGGCAAAGGTCCTGTAGCAGATTACTTTTTGGCTAGGGGATGATGCAGGAGCAGCTAAAAAAGAGAAAACTTTTAAATGGGGAAGAGACTATTTTTACTGTTTTGTCAGTATAAGAATTGACAAGAATCCTCTGTAAAACAGCTTCTTAATGACTTCAAACTGCCATGGAATTACTTCTGAAATATAATGTATTGCATACTACTTCATCTATAGATTATAACTTTTTTCTTGTAATAAAAGTTTTGTTTCAATTCAAATTTTAACATTTTATCTACTACAATTTACTAATCTAAATATTTCTAGGCAAAAAAGGATAAGTGATATAAACAGATGATTAAAAGTTATTTTGCTGAAATATATATGCTTGTATTAGTAACAGGACATGTATAGTGTTTTGGAATTATTTTGTCATTTATAAAATAAAATGCACAAAAATGCATTTGTTGCTGGCAGTAAAATAACTTAGTATTAATTACTGTAGTTTACTGGGCATGCCTGGATATACTACTTCTTTTTAACACTTCCGGTGATGGATTTCCTATGCAGTAACACTCCTGTAGAAAGTCTGTCTTTAAAAGTTCTATTTTGGTTTGTAAATGTATCCACAAAAGTTTAACAAAAATGTTGAATTTAATACATTGAGAAGATGCCAGAGATTGTTCTTATAACCAAATGAGGGAGATAAATGGCATACTGAAGCCAGTGTTTTAATCGACTATTCAAAAAGGCCTAATGTTGATCTAACTTCTGGCTGAAAGCTCTGACGTTACAGTATAATGGTTGGTGGTGGGTGGCTGGAACCACAGTGCCGAAGGAAGTTTAAATACAGAAATGATTAACGGTCGAATAGGCAATGGGGAAGTGGGAGAGGTGTGCCCATATTTCCTGCCAACCTGTAACACAAGACTGTATTTGTCACCTGTCTTAAAAATATTTATTAAAAAATCTGTTAGCTTGATTAACCATGTCCACTGTGCAAAAGAGGGCAGAAAAATATTAAGCAGGTATTTTCATCACAATTGATGCTGAAGTAGAAAAGGCTTTTATACACACAACTAGTAATTGTGTCAGCCTGTCAGCACACACCCACAATTATGCATCTCAGCTTACTGGACATTAAGTTAAGTAACAACAAACCCCGAGGAGGTACTTTGGAAATGGGCATGTCACAGGCTATTTTACTGCACTTTCCACTCCTGTTTCCAAGCCTGTAGCTGTTTAACCTCTTCCCCTACTAAATTTATAGTTCTCTGCCCTCCCTTTGCAGCCACCAGTAGAGAGTTTAATAGCATTATAATATGTGGGACAATGATACATTGAAAACAACCAGCCATGATTAGTAAGACAAAAACTAGGGGTCATAAATATAAGATAGTCACTAATAAATCCAATAAAGAATTCAGGGGAATTTTCTTTATCCAGAGTGGTGAGAATGTGGAACTTGCTACCACATGGAGTTGTCGAGGCGAATAGCATAGATGCATTTAAGGGGAAGCTAGATAAGTACATGAGGGAGAAAGGAATAGAAGGATACGTTCATAGGGAGAGATGAAGTAAGGTGAGAGGAGGCTCGGGTGGTGCATGAGCACTTGCGTAGACCTGTTGGGCCGAATGGCCTGTTCCTGTAAATTCTATGTAATTCTATGCAAAACACACAAAAAGAAACCTGTGCCTGAAATCCCAAAATATCTTGCGCACCTCACTCTTTGCCGAAGAGCTGTTAGCGCTGTTCACCTGGTAGTTCGTTCTTACACTTGCAGAGCTTTACACTGCATATGATCCACCTTGGCTTCTGTATTCTCACATGGGAACAACTGAAAATTTTCAGTAACTATGCAAGCCTGATGGAATATGCAGACAACAAAATATACAGAATGGGTTTTTTCCATAATTCAGTGTCACATTAACGTCAGGGCAGCCTACTGTCAGGTAAGAAGCAATATAGCCTCAGACTACCAGCCTTAGAAGATTTGGTAGCACTGAAGGATTTGTAGAGATGCTGAATTTACACGGTAGTAAACATTCCACATAACAAATAAGTGGAAAAGCTGCCATAGAGTTGACTCTACCAAGTGGAGGAGCTTCAGCCTTTGCAATTGTCCAACAGGTTTGAGGTGCTTTCAGCCTGTGTGGACGAAAGCGGGGTCTGCAGGATGGATGAGCAAACTGATCGTGGCACCATGGTACAGGAAGCCATTCAAGCGGGGGGAGTTAGTATGAACGTAGTGGTAGTAGGGGACAGTATAGTCAGGGCGATAGACCCAGTTCTCTGCAGCCGAGAACAAGGCTGTTGCCTGCCCGGTGCCAAGGTTCGGGGCATTGCTCTGGGCTGGGGAGGAACTTGCAGTGGGAGGGGGAGGATTCAGTTGTCGTGGTCCACGTAGGTACCAACCGCACAGGTAGGACGAGGGAAGAAGTTCTGCTTAGGGAGTATGAGCAGCTAGGGACTAAATTAAAAAGCAGAACCTCAAAAGGTAATAATCTCTGGATTATTACCTGAGCCACGAGCAAATTGGCATAGGGTAAATAAGATTAGAGAATTAAATCTGTGGCTCAAAGATTGGTGTGGGAGAAATGGGTTTTGATTCATGAGGCACTGGCACCAGTACTGGGGAAAGTGGGAGCTGTACCGTTGGGACAGGCTTCATCTCAACCATGCTGGGGCCGATGTTCTGGCAAATCGTGTAACTAGGGCGGTAGAGAAGGCTTTAGGCTAAATAATGGGGGCGAGGGATCAAGTAAGGGAAGATGTGATGAATAAAGAAAGAAGACAAGGCAAGAGGGCAAGGTAGCAATAAGGGAAATGATAACCAGAGAGTGGCAGGAAGGGCCAGAGCATGCAAATTTAAGAGTGCGCCAGCAGATAAGGCTAGAGGTTGCAAAAATAGTAAAAAGACAGTGCTAAAGGCTTTGTATCTGAATGCGTGCAGCATTCGTAACAAAATGGATGAATTGACAGCTCAAATAGAAATAAATATGTACGATCTGATAGCCATTACATAGACATGGCTGCAAGATGACAAAGGCTGGAACCTGAATATTCAAGGGTACTTGACATTTCAGAAGGACAGGAAGCTTGGAAAAGGTGGAGGGGTAGCTCTGTTAATTAAGGATGACATGAATATAATAGAGAAATGACCTTAGTTCTAAAGACCAAGATGTAGAATCAGTTTGGGTAGAGTAAAGGCAAGAAGTCACTCGTGGGAGTAGTTTGTAGACCCGCTAACAGTAACCACACTGTAGGCCAGGGTATACAGGAAGAAATAATGGGGGCTTGTGAGAAAGGAACAATGATAATCATGGGTGATTTTAATCTTCATGTAGATTGGAAGAATTTGATTGGCAAAGGTAGCCTGGAAGATGAGTTCATAGAGTGCTTTCGGGACAGTTTTAGAGCAGCACATTCTAGAGCCAACCAGAGAGCAGGCTATTCTAGATCTGGTAATGTCTAATGAGACAGGATTAATTAATGACCTCGTGGTAAAGGAGCCTCTAGGTAGCAGTGATCACAATATGATTGAATTTCACATTCAGTTTGAGGGAGAGAAAAGTCTAAGACTAGTGTTTTAAACTTAAATAAGGGCAATTATGAGGGCATGAAGACAGAGCTGGCTAAAGTGAACTTGGAAATTAGGTTAAGGGATATGTCAGTAGAGATGCAGTGGCGGACATTTAATGAGATATTTCATAATACTCAGCAAAGATACATTCCAGTGAGAAAGAAATACTCTAGGGGAAGGTCATACCATCCGTGGCTAACTAAGGAAGTTAAAGCTAGTATCAAATTGAAAGAAAAAGCATACAATTCCGTGAAGATTAGTGGCAGGTCAGAAGATTGGGCATAATATAAAAAACAGCAAAGAATAACTAAAAGAATAATAAGGAGGGAGAAATTAGAGTACGAAAGAAAGCTAGCTAGAAATGTAAAAACAGATAGTAAGAGTTTCTACAGGTTTTTAAAAAGGAAACGATTAAGTAAAGTGAGCATTGGTCCTCTAGAGCGAGTCTGGGGAATTAATAATGCAGAATAAGGAAATGGCGGATGAATTGAACAGATATTTTGCATCCATCTTCACTGTAGAGGATACAAATAACATGCTAGAAATAATTGTGAGTCAAGTGGTGAAAGGGAGGGAGGAACTTAAAATATTTACAATCACCAGGGAAAGGGTTTTGAAAAAAATATTAGAATTAAAAGCTGATAAGTTCCCAGGTTCTGACGGACCACATCCTAGGGTCTTAAAAAAAGTGGCTGCAGAGATAGTAAATGCATTGGTATTAATTTTCCAAAATTCCCCAGATTCTGGAAGGGTCCCACCAGGTTGGAAAATAGTGAATGTAACTCCTCTATTCAAGAAAGAAGGGAGACAGAAAGCAGGAAATTACAGGCCAGTTAGCTTAACATCTGCATTAGGGAAAATGCTAGAATCTATTTTTAAGGAAGTTATAGCAGGGCACTTAGAAAATCTCAATGCAATCAGGCTTTGTGAAAGGGAAATCATGTTTGACTAATTTATTAGAGTTCTTTGAGGAAGTAACAAGCAACGTAGAAAAAGAGGATCCTGTGGATGTGGTGTTCTTGGATTTTCAGAAGGCTTTTGACAAGGTGCCACATCAAAGGCTACTACACAAAATAAAAGCTCATGGTGTAGGGGGTAACATATTAGCATGGATAAAGGATAGGTTAGCAAACAGGAAAAAGAGAGTAGACATAAATGGGTTATTTTCAGGTTGGTAAGATGTAACGAGTGGAGCGCCTCAGGGATCAGTGCTTGGGCCTCAACTATTTACAATCTATATCAATGACTTGGATGAAGGGACCAAATGCATGGTTGCTAAATTTGCTAATGACACAAAGGTAGGTAGGAAAGTAAATTGTGAAGAGGACATAAGGGAGTCTGCAAAGGAATATAGGTGGGTTAAGTGAGTGGACAAACATTTGGCAGATGGAGTATAATGTGGGAAAATGTGAACTTGTCCATTTTGGCAGGAGCAATAGAAAAGCAGTATATTATTTAAATGGAGAGAGATTGCAGAACTCTGAGGTACAGAGGGATCTGGGTATCCTAGTACATGAATCACAAAAAGTTAGTATGCAGGTACAGCAAGTGATTGGGAAGGCAAATGGGAATGTTGTCATTTATTGCAAGGGGAATGGAATATAAAAGTTTTGCTACAGTTGCAGATGGCCTTGGTGAGACCACATCTAGAATACTGTGTGCAGTTTTGGTCTCCTTATTTAAGAAAGGACATAATTGCTTTGGAGGCGGTTCAGAGAACTCGAATGATTCCTGGGATGAGGGGGTTATCTTATGAGGAAAGGTTGGACAAGTTGGGCCTGTATACACTGGAGTTTAGAAGAATGAGATGTGATCTTATTGAAACATATAACATCCTGAGGGGATTAGAAGGGGCAGATGCTGAGAGGATGTTTCCCCTTGTGGGAGAGACTAGAACTAGGGGCCACAGTTTAAAAATAAAGGGGTCTCCCATTTAAGACGGAGATGAGGAGAATTTTTTTCTCTCAGAGGGTCATGAGTCTGTGGAACTCCCTTCCCCAAAGAGCGGTGGAGGCAGGATCATTGAATATTTTTTAAGGCTGAGTTAGATAAATTCCTGATAAACAAGGGAGTCAAAAGTTATAATAGGTAGACGGGAAAGTAGGGTTGAGGTCGCAATCAGATCAGCCATGATCTTATCAAATGGCAGAGCAGGATCGAGGGGCCAAATGGCCTGCTCCTGCTCTTAATTCATATGTTCGTATACCTAGTTCCTTATTTTGTTGAGCAAATGGATGTTTTTTTTTAAAGCTTGGATTTATTGTCTTATTCTTTGTTTTTTATCTTCTGAATCTTAATTTTTGACATGAATTTTTTTTAAATCACAATTATTATTTGGCAAATATAGATTTCTTTCGGTTGGAATTATATGTGCAAATACAGGACAGAAAATGCAGTAATGTGATAAATGTTTAAAAGGCAATTTAAAATAATAATCATCCTAACCTGGTGAAGCCAGTCTCAGTGAGTAACAGCTTTATCGTGGTTTGAGACAGTTAAGAAATATTTCATTTTGATTGGTTAATTCTACCTTGTGGTGAAATCCATATGGTAAAACCAATTTGTAATTCTAGGTCAGTCAGCTGACCAATTTTGGTACTCTGATTGTTACGCAAAAGGAGTTACCATCAAAATGGAAGATAAAAGCTGATTGGACCTATGAAAGATACCAGTCAGGGACTGGGGGTTTACAAAAAAAGAAACGCTCGAATGATGCCGATTGCATGAGTGCCTCAGGTACCAAGTTATTTTGGCTTACCTTTAACGTAAACTATTGGTTTGGAGGCTACACGTATTATGTTACAATACAGTAAACACTGCAAAAGAGCATTCCATCTACTCAGAAGCTGTAATCCTACGTTCTGGTTTCATTATATCTGTTAGGCCTGCAACATAGAATTTTCTGAAAATAATTCTAAAGCTAATGTTGGTCACATTCAAATATTTGCTACCAGACAGAGTCGATTCATTCATTTTTAATTTGGGAAGCTGCCAAACAAATGTTTGAAATTCATAATATTAATAGAATGCAGCCAATATTAAGCTAATAAGACAGCGGCCATTATAACTGAGATGCAAGCTAATGGACAGCCTCCAAAACACATTTAAGAACTACATTTTTAAAAAGATAATTAAATTCAATACCAATAACAAAAAATAGAAATGATCAGATATAATCTGGATATTTATGCAAAGATTTTTAAAGGCTAGTGCTAGAAGAAAGAAAACTCAAAGAGGCACTTCATGAATCTGAGCCTTGCCAATACAGCACAACAAAAAATATGATGTGGAGATGTCGGTGATGGACTGGGGTTGACAATTGTAAACAATTTTACAACACCAAGTTATAGTCCAACAAATTTATTTTAAATTAAATTCCACAAGCTTTCGGAGGCTTCCTCCTTCGTCGGGCGGATGGTTTCCACCATCCGCCCGACGAAGGAGGAAGCCTCCGAAAGCTTGTGGAATTTAATTTAAAATAAATTTGTTGGACTATAACTTGGTGTTGTAAAATTGTTTACAATCAACAAAAAATAGTTTAGTAACATTTAGTCACAGTCAATGCCACAGCAGTGAGCTGAGGTTGTATTTTCATCAACATTACTTCTGACCATTCATTCAATTATTTTTTAGAATCTTTATTTGTGTCTAATTCATTCCTGGTGCACAGTATATATGGTGATTACATAATCAAATACTAAACCAAGAACTCCACCAAAAATACCCACACCTCATTACATTAAGGAATCCCCAAGTATGCTCAATTAATCTACTATTCAAACCTGTTTCTTTTGGAGAACCACTCAAAACTGTCTGAAAAGGTTGGAAAGTTTGTTTCTATAACTAAAAATCAAAAGGGATGTGGGCTATTTATTTAAAGATACATCACAGGCCATGTACAAGTGCTTATGCCTAAGTGTGATGATCCTCCACAATATAATCTTTTTTCTAACACTGCACTAGAACATTTGCTACTGTAACAGGTGTTGCAGCCACTATCTGTATTGCACATAATCCAAGTTTACAATTATCAGGATCAAAACACTAATGTGAGCAAAGAACTGTACAAACTAGACTAAACTAAACAGTCTCAGTGAGATTCCTGACTTATCTTTTCTCTGACTTGGTTAAGTTTTGACCACAACAACTTGCATTTATATAGCGCCTTTAATTTAGTAAAACATCCTAAGGCACATGAGACAAAACTTGACACTGAGCCACATAAAAAGAGATATTAGGACAGGTGACCAAAAGCTTGGTCAAAGAGATAGGTTTTAAGGAGCAACTTAAAGGAGGAGAGGTAGAGAAGCGGACAGGTTTAGGAAGGGAATTCCAGAGCTTAGAGCCACAGACTTAAGACATGGTTAGTTATGAGCACATATTACTAAACTAGTTGATTTTAATATGTTGCACACATTATCCACCTTTTGGGGGGGGGGGGGAAGAGGTGAATAAGGGAAAAGGTTGTCTGTCAAACTTCAAGTTGATGTGCCTGACAATGAACCAGCCATGGACAAATCACAATAAAA
This sequence comes from Heptranchias perlo, assembly GCF_035084215.1. Lineage (NCBI taxonomy): Eukaryota > Metazoa > Chordata > Chondrichthyes > Hexanchiformes > Hexanchidae > Heptranchias > Heptranchias perlo. Next base: position 16,819,106 of record NC_090357.1, on the reverse strand, counting down.
TGGAAAATAACCCCTCGATAACCATCAAGAAGTTCTTGCACATTGAATGTCAATCACAGAATGGTTCCCAAGGTCTTTAAGCAATGTTTTTAAGTGCAATACATGCCCACGTGTTATTTATTTTTAAACTATGACAACATTGACAGCTGGATCTTGATTTAACTGATTTTTGTCAGACATCCTCAGGCTGGGTGATATTTACATTGCCTGTCTGCTTTTTGTTGAATTAATGCACTAGGAGGAAAATTGAAAACATTCCATCATTAGCTTCCTTTTTGAGATCCTGATCTCTAATTCTGTAAAGCAAAACACTCTTGCGGGGGGACTGTCTTTTTTAAACAGGGTAAGTAATTTCACACCAGCAACAGGATTCACAGGTTTGGAGACACTTGGCACAGGAAAGTGGTTCCACACTACATGGATTTTACAGAGGTGTAGTTGTCAGGACAGAAAGAACTCAGGACCCAAATTTTAATCAATGAATCCAAAGGAAACCAAAGGCTTGCGTGGGGCACAAAGTCCTGTACATAATTCCAAAAATACGTGGCACGTCGCCATTGACAGACCTTGCTGGTAAGGGAGAGTAATCATCCATTTCCATATCAAACATATTTAAACATATTCCAAATAAACCAATTGATTACATCCAATTAATTTTGCTTTCAAATGTATTTCTTTTCATTCGTTTTTCACATCTTTAAGAGGCACGTTAGTTATTTTTACAAAAATTCATGAAAACATGGAAATAGAGCCCTAAAATAATACACGGAGTGTAAATACAAGAAAATGAAGAGAGCTGAATAACGCTGTACAGTCCCAATACCTGGATCTGTTGAAACAGTGAATCATTACGACTGGTTGGACAAAAGCCTTTCAATTAACGCCGTAACCATTTGCCCAGTCCATGTGCGGACATATGAACAAACCGGACAAGCTGCCTTCTCCTCGCCAGAGTACGGTCAGGTTGTACGGCAGAGGCGAGCGCTCCGCGGTCTCCGAGTGAGGGTGAGAAGGAGGAGGATTCGTGATCCAAGTGCCTCCCACTGGCGACATAGCCTAGCCCAACACACACACACGTCGGGAGGCAAGGCACACAGGACACCGCTCAGTTGGAGTCATCAGATCCCAGTCTCACTACATTCTCACTGTTCGCAAAATCCAAAGAGGAGGCTGTACGATCAGATCATTAGATAGCTGCAAGTAGGTAAACGATAAGATGCCGAGGTTACAAACCGTTAGCAACTCGTGTTCTATTCTGACAATTATATACATCTACTGGCATAACGACAATTCAGGAAATTATAGTGGAACACACACACACATAAAATTAAAAATCATAAGTCTGCGGGCATTTTCCCTCAACCTTTTCCGTAATAAATTCCAATGTCAGCGCTGATAATGGAAAGTCACCATATAAACTTGTAATGCAGTTGTTACAATTTCCTGCCAATGGAGGTGCTGTATCACTGGCACCCGGGTGTCATGATAGTGTGGTAAGTTAACAGGCAGTTTGCATGATAAATGTGAACACGGAAATTTACAATGGCATATATAATTATCCCTCACCCTCTAACCCAGCTTCCCCTGAAGACTAACATATAAACATACAAAATTGACTGGCAGGAAAAGACCAGTTGGTCCATCGAGCCTGTCCCACACCATGATGGCTGGACTATTATGACTAAACACTTCTTCCCTCCCCATAGCCAAGTAATCTCCCGGGAGAGGCAACTACATTTGGTCTTGACTCCCTGGGGTCAGTTTTGAGTGCCCTGCATCTGGCATTAATGGGGCACTAACTGCCTCAAAATGGGTTCTGTAGCCTTACTGCCTCGTTACCACCAGCAGCGCAGCCAGCTCCATTTTAAAAGCACCAGTCTGAATCAGTCGATACCCAGAGAATCACCTGCATTGCTTCTCTTCCCCCTCCCGCAGCGTTACCTCTGGAGTTCCCCAAGGCTCTATCCTTGGCCCACTCCTATTTCTCATCTGCATGCTGCCCCTCGGCAATATCATTCGAAAAAACTTGTACTTATCCTTTCTACCTCTTTTTTCGCTCTCTCAATCCAATCTTTCCCTCTCTATATTCCCTTTCTGTGGCAAGCTTAGTTCGTATCCACCGCACAAATACAGGAACTTCACGCCATTCGTTTTTGCAAAGCTAATGGTGGAGCGTCGCATCTCGGACAGAAACTTTTGAATTACTGCGTTTCGCTATTTTGACAGCAAATTCTGGCCCTTACTCTTTGGCAGAGGCAAGTGTATGCAAACTGTACATTTATACACTTTGCAGTTTTACTTGTTGATGGTATCGCTTTTAGTTTATATTTGATTACATTCAGATTGGATTGGTTTTATTATTGTTTGCTGTTCTTTGTGTAAATTTAGAATATAAAAAAGGAATTGGGAAAAAAAATCCAATAATAGGCTGAACAGATAACACACAAATCATGAAACCTAAACGTCATAAGTGGAATATGAAGTATTTCCCCAGTTCTTCATAATATTTTCTGCTTTATACCTTAAAAATGCATTTAAACATGAGACTTGCATGAAAGTAAGTACCTTCAAGGATTGTGCATTGCCTCCAGTGATTTCTTTGGGACTGGATAAATTTAAATTTAGCTGTCAGCTTGAGGCTGCCTGGGTGTATTGCTTTATTATTGTATAATACAGATCAGGAATATTAATCTAAACATTCTCAAATTTTAATATTTTTTCCCAGTAACTAGATCATGGGATATGCTGAAATATGAAAATAAAATGTACATTTAATATACGAACAAATTTCACACACTGAAAATAATCACAAACGCTTGAGAATTTCTGATTGACAAACAATTTCTGTAGGAAATGGCATTTAAATAAGTATCTAGATTTGCACATTTTAGCATCAGTATATCATATCCAACAATGCATGTCATGTTTTGTGTTTAGTTGGTGACTTTTTTCCCCTGTCGTCACGGTTGTAATGTAGGAAATGCGGCAGCCAATTTGTACACAGCAGGATCCTACAAACAATAATGTGATAATGGCCAGATAATCTGTTTTAGGCGTTGGTTGAGGGATAAATATTGGTCAGGACACAGAGCGATCTCCCCCTGCTCGAGACAGGACCTCGCTTTAATGTCTAATCCAAAAGACAGTACTTCTGGCATTGCAGTACTCCCTCAGTACTACACTAAAGTGTCAGCCTAGATCTTGTGCTCAAGTCTCTGGAATGGGACTTGAACCCACAATCTTCTGACTGAGGGGTAAGAGTGCTACCAATGGAGCCACGGCTGACATCTGGGCAGATCTAGTACCTTCACAAACAAAAGAAACAAATACACAGTGTACTCATTCCATTTCTTCAATCAAAATTTCATTGTTTAAACATTTGTCAGAGTAAATTATTACTCCTGAACAGAAGTTAGAAACTGCTTTAATAAAACTTCAATCAGAGAGAGATCATTGAAATGTACTAACCTGAACAAAAATAAAATTTGCAGTTGCGAATAGAGGATTAAACACAAGTACGTTAATACTTTATTAAATATTAATATGTTGCAACTTGGTTATCTTCACTATCAGCTTCAAAATTTCCCTTCATAAAACCCAAATAATCTCTTACGCTTCCACAAAAAAATTAATTTCAATACAACTGCAGGAATTTGTCAATCTCAAGTTCACAATCTCTTTTGCAAAGTCCAAAGTCAGCTTCAGGTGATACAACGAGAAAAGAAATAGAACAGAATGTTAAATTTTATTGCAGTTCCTTTCCTTCAGAGTAGTGGGATTGTGGAATTGACTCTCAGCAGTTAATGTGGTTAGGAATGGGAGTAAGGGTTATAACGATAATTACAGGCATTGATGTTGAGAGTCTTCCTGGCAGTTTGAACCAAAATTATAATTAAGGAACATTAGATATTTCCACAGAAATTAGTGAATCAGTTACATTGCAGTTCTACTCGACAAACTGCTGCAATTCATTGGTTTAAAGATCCCTGCAGGTTTCTCCCAACAAGCTATAAAATTATGGCTGCTGTCATTATTGACTGAATTTTCCTTTTTACATAATGACTTCCTGATATCAAATATATCTAAATATCCTTTCATTTAATATCATACAATCTTTGATTTATCTTGCTCAAAATACATTTATATTATATCCTACCCCTTCTCAAGCTTCAGAGCTAATGTTATATTATTTCAATGAGGAGTGTAGAAGAGCATGCCAGGAGCAGCATTAGGCGTATCTAAAAATGAGGTGCCAACCTGGTGAAGCTACAACACAGGACTACATGCATGCTAAACAGCGGAAGCAACATGCTATAGACAGCTAAACAATTCCACAACCAACGGATCAGATCAAAGCTCTGCAGTCCTGCCAGATCCAGTCATGAATGGTGGAGGACAATTAAACAACTAACGGGAGGAGATGACTCTGTGAACGTCCCCATCCTTAATAATGGCAGAGTCCAGCACGTGAGTACAAAAGACAAGGCTGAAGCGTTTGCAACCATCTTCAGCCAGAAGTGCTGAGTGGATGATCCATCTCAGCCTCCTCCCGATATCCCCACCATCAGAGAAGCCAGTCTTCAGCCAATGCGATTCACTCCATGTGATATCAAGAAAACGGCTGAGTGCACTGGATACAACAAAGGCTATGGGCCGTGACAACGTCCCGGCTGAAGACTTGTGCTCCAGAACTAGCCGCGCCTCTAGCCAAACTGTTCCAATACAGCTACAACACTGGCATCTATCCGACAATGTGGAAAATTGCCCAGGTATGTTCTGTCCACAAAAAAGACAAATCCAATCTGGCCAATTACCACCCATCAGTCTACTCTCAATCATCAGCAAAGTGATGGAAGCAACAGCACTTACTCACCAATGCTCAGTTTGGGTTCCGCCAGGACCACTCGGCTCCAGACCTCATTACAGGCTTGGTCCAAAAATGGACAAAAGAGCTAAATTCCAGAGGTGAGGTGAGAGTGACTGCCCTTGACACAAAGTCAGTGGGAATCGGGGGAAAGCTCTCCAATGGCTGAAGTCATACCTAGCATAAAGGAAGATGGTAGTGGTTGTTGGAGGCCAATCATCTCAGCCCCAGGACATTGCTGTAGGAGTTCCTCAGGACAGTGTCCTTGGCCCAACCATCTTCAGCTGCTTCATCAATGACCTTCCCTCCATCATAAGGTCAGAAATGGGGATGTTCGCTGATGATTGGAGTGTTCAGTTCCATTCGCAACCCCTCAGGTAATGAAGCAGTCCATGCCCGCATGCAGCAAGACCTGGACAACATCCAGGCTTGGGCTGATAAGTGGCAAGTAACATTCATGCCAGACAAGTGCCAGGCAATGACCATCTCCAACAAGAGAGAGTCTAACCACCTCCCTTTGATATTCAACGGCATTACCATCGCCAAATCCCCCACCATCAACATCCTGGGGGTCACCATTGACCAGCCACATAAATACTGTGGCTACAAGAGCAAGTCAGAGGATGGGTATTCTGTGGCGAGTGACTCACCTCCTGACTCCCCAAAGTCTTGCCACCATCTACAAGGCACAAGTCAGGAGTGTGATGGAATACTCTCCATTTGCCTGGATGAGTGCAGCTCCAACAACACTCAAGAAGCTCAACATCATCCAGGACAAAGCAGCCCACTTGACGGACACCCCATCCACCACCCTAAACATTCACTCCCTTCACCACCGGCACACTGTGCCTGCAGTGTGTACCATCTACAGGATGCACTGCAGCAACTCACCAAGTCTTCTTCAACAGCACCTCCCAAACCCGCGACCTCCACCAACCAGAAGGACAAGGGCAGCAGGCACATGGGAACAACACCGCCTCCACGTTCCCCTCCAAGTCACACACCATCCCGACTTGGAAATATATCGCCGTTCCTTCATTGTCGCTGGGTCAAAATCCTGGAACTCCCTACCCAGCAGCACTGTGGGAGAACCTTCACCACACGGACTGCAGCAGTTCAAGAAGGTGGCTCACCACCACCTTCTCAAGCTCAATTAGGGATGGGCAATAAATACTGGCCTTGCCAGTGAGGCCCACATCCCATGAACGAATAAAAAAAAACCCTCTCATCCTGAATCATACCTCATCCTGAAACTGGGCCCAATAGCCCAGTGGTACTTTAAACTGACTTATACTTCCCTGTTTAACAGGCAAAGGCTAAAGGTTAACATTACTACAATATAAAGAGAAATCAATAGTAGTATAACATTAGTGGACTTCAACAGTCTGATTAACCCTTTCATTACAATATGCAAAGAAAGCTTTGAAGTGCATTTTGTAAAAATGTTTGCATATCATCCACATCTGCATCTAGAATCTAGTTTACTATCTAAAATGGCATGTTATACTTGAAAACCTAGTGGTCACAACTAGACACCACACCAAAAAAATGAATGCTCCGTAAACTGCACTGGCACAGTTAAGTATAGTTATCTGACTACAAGTTTTTAAAATAGTGCTGTTAAATTAAGAAAGATTTGATTACTTAGTGCATGCAGGAAAATCAATCCAATAAAGCCCTTAAACATCTTGATTGCTATATGGACCCAATGCTTCCATTTGAACTGAAAGAACTTGACTCTATAGAGCACCTGATAACATGATGCCCCAATTACCTCACAATCAATTAATTACTTTCAAAGCTTAGTCACTGATGTTATCCAGATAAATGCAATAACTAATTTGCACAGAGCAAGATCTCACAAACAGCAAATGAATAAATGATCAGATAATCTGTTTTTGGTGGTGTTGGTTGAGGGATGAAGATTGGTCAGGACACCAGACAAACTCACTGCTTTACTTCAAATAGTGCCATGGGATCTTTCATATCCACCTGAACTGCTGGAACAAGCAGAGATAGGGGCTTTGATTTCATGCCTCATCTGAAAGATGGTACTTCCAGCAATGCAACACTCCCTCAGTACTGCACTGAAGTGTCAGAGGAGAGTATGTGCTTAAGTCCTGGATTGATCAGAAATTCACATTTATTTTAATTTTGAAGAAACATTTCACAGTCACAGTTCCTATTCTGAGTGCTTGCAGATACTGCAAATAAGAAGCTAAAGGATTATTGGATTCTGATTGATAGGTTATTAGATCTCACACTGAGCAGTTATTGGATTTTGAGCTAAAGGTAGCGAACTGAAGCCAACACATATAATTTACCACTGCACCACAAATAATAAATCTTAATTAATGGTTAACCTTTTCAGGAATAGACAAAGATTTTTCTTACATTATTTGAAATAGAAGATAATTAGGTCTTTAGACTGAATATGATCTAATAAGCAAATGGTTTCAGACCAGTGGATAAGATGATTAACAATCAAGGTTTGGATAAACTTGATAAACACTCATCAAAGTGGTAAATGCCAGTTCTGGGAACAGAATAGATTTCTATATTTAACACTCACCACCAGCATCAAGCACTCTCAGGTCAAGTAAAACATGAGCTAGATGCAGAGCACAGTTTCTATTACTCTCCCTCCAAAACAACCCTGCACCGAACGCACCACCTAATGATCCTTACTGTCACATGGAGTGAACCGAATTAGCTCGGCACTGGTATTTACAATGGTGAAGACCTCAGGTAGAGGGAGATTAGAATCATCCACATGACACTTTTGGCTGAAGACTCTTGCAAACACTTCAACATTGTCTCTTGCACTCACATACTGGCCTCCACCCATAGCATAGAAAGGAAACTCTTGTTCAGTGAACGAAGGCTACTGCTAAGAGAAAAAGTTAATTATTAAATTATTAAAAAGGATTAATTTTTTTCAGAACTTATTGCAAGGAATAGAATTGTTCTGAAGTCTCATAGATGTCCTTAAGCAAAGAAAAATGCATTTTTCTGAAATGCTGAAAATATAGATCAATTATTAGCTTTGATTTTCTCCAGACATATTCTTCCTGCAAGTATAATTGGACAGAACTACTTTTAAATGAGTATCTTTAGGAAACATCTGCATGTTACTTTGCAATTGATCTTAAACTCTGCTAGTTACATTCTCGTTGCTTAGGGATTAGAATTGTTGTTACTCAAAATACAAAACTGGCATCCAATTAATGATATTAAGACTAGAAGTAAAAGACCGTAGCCAAAACAGTGACAGATTGCACTTTCAGAACTGGGTGAAGGTACAGTTCAGGTAGAACATCAAGTGCACAGGGGATCACTGACAAAGTTTTAATTTAATATAATTGTTCGCATTCATACATGATTGATAATGCTGAACTTTTCAAGGAAACTGACTGGATAGCCACACTTTCACTTTGACTCTGGTAAAAGAAAATTAAAGTTTTAATATATTAAAAGCATTTATTAAAATTCAATTCAAAAAAAGATACTGGATTAGGAAAAAGGTTTAAAAAAATTTAGCAGCTGTCAGGAAAGATTTACTCTATAATCTCCTAGCAAAATCTCTTTAATAATCTAATAATACACCAAAGCAAAGACAGATTCATGCTTATGGACAGCAGAAAATTGTGCAAGTCTAACAAAATACTTGAAGCAAATATTTTATGCAAGATGTTTCAAACATTATGAATATCTTTGTTCCAGGGCATCTTCTTTTGTATTTGTCCACCAGACAATTCACAGAATTAATGAACATGTTAACTTACCAATTGTTGCTATGGTCTTCAGCATTTTTTGAAGGCAGTTAAATTTCCACATACAAATAAATAGGCCAATATTTCCAAAAGGAAAAACATACCCACCATACGACCAATATAGCTCCAAATTACATCAAATTCTTAAAGGGACAGCAATGTCCAAGTAATTGAAACCGCTCCTTCTCCAGGGATTGGATGACAGATTTGTATAAATTTTATATACAGAAAGGAGGAAGGACCATTCATTATCTGAAGATAGCAATAGTTGTTCCTATCCAAAATGTTTTACGTGCTAATGTGGTTGAATGGCATCTAATATGGCTTCCTTTTGGTGTTGTAGGAACACTGGGCTCGATAACCTGACAGGAATATTCATCAAGTATTCACCGTAACTCCTCGTCAAGGAATTGTCTAGGGTTTACCACCTATTCTATGCATAGGAGTTAATAAGGCCTAAAATCTGGCTCGCAGAACTGTTTTACGTTAACCAGTTCAGATTATATTTGTATTTACATTACGAACCTCCCATCAGGATACACACAAGCTACAGAGCGAATGAATTCACACTTTCTTGCCAATTATCAAAAGAAGTCAGACAATAATGTCATGAGCTAACAATTGTTTATTAACCTAATAATAAAAGATAGCAGCATTTAAACTTATAAAGTGAATATACAAACAATTAGTGCATATTCTGCATTAACTGCTTGCTGATTATAAATTTACAGTTGAGATCTGAGATTGACATAAATTGGTGAGGGCAATTTAGAGCTGGACTCCTTAGCTAGCTGACAAGTTAACAACATTAGATAGTGTCTCCATTGAATAGATTATAATCTACATGCTTATAGTTAGCAATGTTTCCAAGACTTTTACAACTTCATCCCTCTAAGGTGGCATGGATGAACTGGTTGTCTCGTCTTCTTCTAGGAGGAGAGTGTTAACCTTCTAAGTCATCATAGTGATGAATATCCATCTGCAGAGGTGCTATCCATTCCTCCTGCATCGTCTGCTCCTGGGTAAATTCACCTTCCGTGCTGGTAGTTGTATCTGGACTAGCTGTCTTAAATCTCACCCCCATTTGATCTCAGGGAAACCTGTATATCTAGCTAGCATGCTTATATTGGGCTGTATCTGGCTATAGCCATGTAACCTTAACTGTGGAGGTACAACAGGCACCGGCAGCTCATCCAGACAATGTTGATGAAGCCCAAGGCCCAGCTTTGGGCCGACCTCAGACTCCTGCATGGGACATGAGCCCAAAGACAGGTCCAGATGAATTTTTACCCAATGGTGTTCTCCATTTACTCAGTTCAGGATAAACAAATCCCACCAAATTGTATTTTTGCAACAAATTGACTAATTTGCATTCTTGTTTGTTGTGCCAAATAGATGAATCACCCATTTACTTTCGAAATGATTCACCTCCAAAGAGGACCACATGCTGAGTGGTTGCAGGGTTCTGAGGCAAGTGTGCTACTGGCAATTGTTTTACAATGTACACACACTATATATGGAGAGACAGCAAGAAAGAAACAGATACGTGGAGGAAGAAAAAATAGTTCAGATAAATAAAGCAACATATTTAACAAATGAACGGTGGTAAGTAAAGAGATAACAGTAAAACAGAAATAAAGGCAAATAGTATTAGACATAGTAGACTCTGAGGATTTGTAAAGAGGTCAGTGCATGGAAAGAACATCAACCTTGCAATGACACCTGCGACTTATAAGACTCAAGTTTTTTTCTCACTCTCTGAGTTTTTCAATTTACGGTTCATGACAATGCTGCCAGGATTCCCCTGTGGGTAGGAACTAGTTTGCACTTGTCACGTACACTGTTCCCTCTAAGCTGCGTGCTTGCGCAGGCTATGCAGCAATCTGTTGTGGGCCGCGCACTTAAACATTCCGTCCGTGCACCAAACCAGTGCTCTCGGCCCTTCTCACACTGACCAGTCCCCAGGCTCCTCTCCCACACTGACCACTGCCCAGACCCCAGGTCCTTCTCCAGCTCTGCCTCCCCAGTCCCCAATGCTCCTGCCCTAAGCGGGCTGCTCTGCCTCTGGTGCTGGGGAGTGTCCGATCCCGCAGCTCCGGCCTTGGGAGGTGGCAGATTCAAGGTCTCATTTTTTCCTTCCTGAGCCACTCAACTTCATCTGGCAGCGTAATGTTGGCAAGCGGTGATTGATTGCCCTGGGAACCAACAGGGAGAGCTCAGGCTGGAGGTCCAAAAGAGCAGCGTGTTCTGCACCAATCGCAGTGCTTGAGGGGTGGAACCTGAGTCAGTGAGTTAGGTGAGTTTGTGTGAACCCCTGTTAAACAATTTATCTTTTAAAAGCTAAATCAAGATTTGTTTTGTCAAGAAAACAGTTTAACATTTGCTAGTATTTTGTTTTCCTGTAGTTCCTATTATGAATTTCAGACACTTTAGTGCCAAGTGGACCAGGTGTTTAAAGGACATTCATTTCCCTCTTTCCATTGCTGTTAGTTAAAGGTTCAGAGATTGATTTCCCCCTCATTCTGCATCGATTTGTGATATTTAGGGGGACAATGTCATACCTTTTCTGCGCCTTTCATAGTTAAAGTAACATCCTTCCTGTTAGTCTTGAGTCACATTCTGTACTGGGGGAAACGGCTATCTATTTTGGTGGCTTCTGCCTTTAAAATTCTCACCCTCTCGTCAAATCCCCCCAAACCCTGTCTATGGCTGTAACCTCCTCCAGCCCTACAACCCTCTTTTTATAAGGAGAAACTGTTTCCAGTGATGGTAGGGTCGGTAACCAGAGGACACAGAATTAAGGTGATTGGCAAAAGAAACAGAGGCGACATGAGGAAAAAACACTTTACGCAGCACGTTGTTATGATCTGGAATGCACTGCCTGAAAGGGTGATGGAAGCAGATTCAATAATAACTTTCAAAAGGGAATTGGATAAATACGTGCAGTGGAAAAAACTGCAGGGCTATGGGGAAAGAGCAGGGGAATGGGACTAATTGGATAGCTCTTCCAAAGAGCCAGCACAGAGCGAGGGAGGAGGGCTTTAATTAAACTGATCCCTATCCCCAAATTCTCACAGACTGATTTGACAGCTGTTTTGTATTTGATTCAATTTAAATATTCTGATTCAAACAGAAATAAATTGTGTGCAATCAGTCATTAAGCTGATTCAACAAAAAGCTGATTGGAATCATTCCCATCAGATAATTTTTAATAAAATATAACAAGACTGGTCTGCTCAATCCTAGTGCAACTTAAGAAACCCATTTCATTAATTATATAAATTTATCAGCCAATAGAACATTAAATTGTTACAATTATCCATTATTTTGTACATTTATTGTGTTTTCTAAAAAGATGTTCTATTTAAAGTTGTGATTTTTTTTAGGGTGGCGCACACAGCCTTTATATCGGTGCACAAACCCAAATTCATTCCGCACAAGGCCGAAAAAAATTAGAGGGAACAACTAAAATGTGCTGTACCCTTTTGAATGGCAGCAGTCATTACCCAAGGCGCTATGCCCTAAGACTGAGTCTCAATTTGAGAGCTCCCCAACAACTTTTGCCAGGCTAGGAAAATTCCCTGGGGTTAGCAGTTTAAAAGGGACCTCCCAACCCCATTACTAAAAATTGATCTTTCTGAAAGTTTATAATCCTTAATGAAAAATCAACGGTCCCTGTTCAGAAGTTGTTTGAAATATGGAGGGAAAGTTTATTTAATAGAATTTACCAAATTAATTGACAGACTCTCCTTATGACCTTGAACTGAGTGTCCCAACCCATCACTGTCTAGTAGCACTTTTAACTAAGATTAAGATTTAACTTCCAGCTCAGCTCCACAGAGGAGCTATCAGATTTCCTGTCTCCTCAATTGGAAAGCTGCCTATCAGCGCTCGTTGAGTGCAGGCAGTTCGCCAACTAAATTCAAATGAGGCCCGATGATAAAAATGGTTTGGGTCTCTCGCTAGTCCTATCAGGCAGACACTGCAATTGTTCCATCCACTGTCCGCCTGTTCTGCTTATGAATGCAAGTGCTAGTTTTTTTTAATATTTGATCAGGTTTCACCCTTGAATAAACTTATCTGAGCTGGAGGAAAGAACAGCTCCATATCCCCCTCTTATGGAAACAGAATTTAAACTGAAAGGTTTTTAAAGAAACTGTTAAGTAAAAGACAAATCTTTTCAAGGTTCTAAATTTAGATTGTGTGAATAAGTACATAAGTAAATTAAGTACAACACGTAGAACTTTAGCATTAGTCCTGGAAAACTAAAAAAGCTATTTAAATTTTGTGATTGGAATTTGAATGGTGAGCTTAAAATAACACTGATACAGATTACTTATTATTTGTTTGATGCTTAGGTATCAAAGTGCCTAAGGGAAAAAATAGCACAATCTTCCCAGGATAGACATTTGTGTTGCAGTTACTTCACGTGGATGAATGAACTTGGTAGAATGAATTACATCTTAGAGTTAGTTAAAGGTTGCTTATTGCATTTGATATTTAACTCCATTGTGTGGTTTTACTTCGCTTGAATTCAATAATTACTTTTACTTTTCTAACTCACTGCATTGAGCATCCAGAATTTTGTGGCACGCATGTTGTTACTTTCCCTGGCTTTTGGGGAAACCAGGAGTGGCATAGTTTGGCTAAATTCCCAATGCAAAATAAAACTAACATACGTTATGTTCCTGTGATTATGTCTTGTATATGACATGTAACAGGTCATCAACTAAGGTCTAGCCAGCTAAGCATTACCATTTTAAATTAGGAGTTGCAGAATGGTTTATATACTTAATTCACATACAAGCGTTAACATAACATATACAGTAATAATGGTACCGGTGTCATACTGGTACTCGTTGTATAACCATGGGGCTGATATCCAATTCACCCAGGTCCGGAGTACTGAAGGGCACTGACAATGATTAGCAGTCAGCCTGGCTCATGAATGAAACCTGGAGGAGTAGACTTGTCACTGGGAACTGGGTTCCTTTCCACACTGTTCCAGACAACCGTGGAAAGCCAATATCTCAAATAAGTAGGAAGGTTCTAATTGGATAAGCAGTGGAAAAGCTTATCAGCACTCTGTACTGGTAAGTTGTACAGTTTTAGCTGGTACATCTCCAGCAGTCTCCCTCCACACACTCGGGGATTGCTAAGCCTTGGATCTGCCATATGAAAATGACAGGCAAGAAAAGACCATCAAGCCTGCCCCATATAGTCGTGATGCCTGAAGCAACATGATTAGATACCCCCTACCCAAAAGCAGCCATGTAGTCATTTGGGCAAAGCAAAATAAATTTAAAACCCAAGGCCAATCAGGAGGGAAAAATCTGGAAAATTCCTCTCTAAACCCCTTAGGCAATTGAAGCTAGTCCAGGAGATTACATTGACCATGCTTATGTTACCTAATATTTCACCTACCTTTTATAAGACAAGATCACCGTCCCAGCCAGGAGCAGGTCCAGCTCTCTTTTAAAGATAGTCCCCACCGTTTATAGCGGCCGCGTTTGTGCAAACACGATGGCTGGTATAATGTGGTAGCGCTTTACAGTAATCAACAAAAATGTTGTAGATCACCACTCAATAAACTAAATAAAACTGCATGCAATGCAACTAGCTTTATTGAAACTGCGCTCACTTAGAGGAGATTAGAAGGGCTTAAGTACATAAAAGGTTAACAAGGTGTTATTTACTTATGTTTGTTCTTGCATTCAGTACACCATAACGAGGTGTGAACTAGTGAGTAAGGAACAGCTGTTTCTGCCTGAAATAAATGGAGCACTTAAGGCGCTATAACCAGTAATTCTGAAATTGATGTTAATGCAAATAGATAATGGTTATTGTTTTAGGCCGATATATGCGACTGCCTGTTTTAAACGTGAACATTCAAATGGTGGGGACTGTATTCAGAGAGCCAGCAATCACCGAACAAGCCGACAACTTGTTCCACATGTCTGCTATCCTCTGGGAAAATTGCATAACATCTAACCTAGCCCTACCCTTGCGTAATTTCTACGCACGGCTCCTGGTCTTCCCCAATGTATCAAATTGAAATAATCTATCAATGAAAACACAATCTAGCCTTCAACTATTTTATATCCCTCTATCAAATCACCCTGAAGTCTATGCATCTCTAAAGTGAATAGATGCAGCTTTTTAAGCCTACCTGAGAAGCTAAGGTTGTTTAAGCTGGGAATCATTCTTGCGGCCTTCCTTTGAACCTTTTCCAAAGCCTCTATATCACCCACCATAAGGGGGCCAAAACTTGTCACAATTTAAACATACTAAAATAAATTCCAAATTACACCTAGTCCAGAAGAGAACCAAGGGCTAGGAAGGGAAAGAAGTTTTGCATATGGATGTCAAACTACATTCAAAAACTTTCATATAAAAATATATTACGCCAAAGTTGAGGCCAGTTCAAAAAAATTTAGACCAAAAAAAGAGATGTAAACACACTTCAGGTACAACAAAACTTTGTTACGGATGTCTCACTTATCAAGGTGAAATTCCAAAATAAAAATATACAGATGATTCCACTGAGTTAAAGGTTAGCTAAGTATGGTCACTGCGGATTAGTTTTGATCAAACAATAAAAACAGCCCCACAGAGACAGGAAGAAGAGTCGTTAGTTGGTCTCCAAAAATATCAAATCATTTACTTATTATGGCGTGCATTCATTCTAAGGGGAACTCCTTGACTGATGTCACTCCAGACTGTGTCCTTTACTGTTATTTGAAGGAAATGGGGAGCGCACAGGGCTTTAGAAAAGAATTAATAGTTAATATGAACATAATTTATTAGTGAAGATACTTCCTCTTTCAGAAAGAACAACAACAAAAGAGAATCTCCAAAATAGTACAATGTCACAATAGTATGACCTCACAACTCTGCTACTGGTTGAATGTGAAAATGAAATACCCCCGTTACCACGGTGAGTCATGCCGTCATTGAGAAGCTCTGAATGGAAGTCAGAACTTTCTCTACAGAAAGGGAGTGGGGGAATAGAGTAATTCTGAACTACTCTCATGATCGCCTTTATGGTTAGTATTAGCAGGGGCCTCAAAGTGGTGTGCGATTTGAGTAGCAAAACATTAAACTCCTTTAAAAACAAAAGTGCTATAGTACCTTATTACCACAGGATGTCAGCAAATGCACATATTTTCTACAGTTGTATTTTATTATAAGATATATGTAATTGAAGATTATATTCTAAAAATAGTCTGACAAATAATTTGGTTAAGGAATAAAGTGATGGGAAATCTAAATAGAGATTTCAGTTTTCCCAGTATACCAAGTATCGAGAGAAATAATTCCTCATCAAAAGGTATCAGGATTTCCGGTACAATATGCATCTTTGAAAGCTCCTCATAATCAGAAAATATATGATTTTTGTAAGACAGCGAGCAGAAGGTCTACTGTATTATAATAAATTCCATGTTGTAATGATCCAATTGAAAATTAAAGCTATATATTAAGATTCACAAGCTATTAAATATGTATTCATGAAATATTTACTAAAAATCAAGAGAAGCTATAAGTGGTGATAGGTTTCTGCCAAAATCATTCCCATCTAGCCATTAAATTTCCCAGGTACCGGAGTCAGTGGAGACAGAGGATGGGTCAAGCCTTCATCCTTGCAGTGGTAGAAATGAACTTCCCCTCAGTTGTACCCTGGTCATTTTTTCCCCCGTTTAGCCCTAATTTGTGTCTTTCAAAGTGAGTCTTTTGATGTTAAGCTCTTTTTTTACTATGATGTAACTCATTGATGCACTTCCTGCAGCTTCTGGTGTTCAAACTACTGTAGAAACTTTGCTTGCAACAATACACCAATCTGGTTGAGATTTTTGTGTCCAAAAATAAATCTTGGCTTTAAAATACAGTTGAGTATTTTTAATGACACACTGGAAAACTTCAGTCTGTGCATCTAAACTACATACAATCTCAAAGGGATCAATTTTCTGCATGTGCAGAGTGGGGAGGAAAAAGTCAAACACTTACCCTCCAGTAGTTAAGCATGTTGGCTGTATTTATGACATGCAAATTCGATTAGGAGCTTTACATTCCAAATAGTCGAAACACTGAATCACCTGTGCAGTTTTTCTTTGTTTTGGGGGGGGGGGGGGGCACCATGCTGGACAATAGCACAGAAAATGGTGTGCAGATTTTTTTTCTCAAAAGCCAGTTGAAAATCCACCTGCACAGTGTCTCTATCTGAAGCAATTCAACTCCCTCCCCCAAATCAGACATCATATCTAAAGTGACGTAGCTAAAAAGAAAGGGAGAATATCATTTTAAATCTTGATGTAGGAGTACCAAGTGTTGCTGTTGGATCCCAATTATAGCTTGCATGGCAAGAGTTCCCAGACTTGGTCAAGTCTGTAATTAACCTCTTCTGTTCCAGCTTCCAAATTAAAACCAAACTAAACCCATGCCATGAACGACTGTTGCAGACTTACAGCAAGTGTTCACGAGTAGAGTTCATCCCAGACAAAACCAAAACTGTAACCAGAGCCGCATGATGAACTAACTCATGTAATCAGACATGAATATTTTATTACAGCTCACTGCTGAAAGCATGGCAAACTTTACAAAACATTCTATTGTGAATTTTTTTTTTAACAGGAACTTAGTATTTCTGCTTATATTTTACTCCTGTTTTTAAATCTCACACTGTGCACTAATTTAAATTACCTCCCTATTTTCATCCTGTTTTGAAGCACTTTACTGTCCTAATAAATACTTCTATTGGTGGAC
This sequence comes from Heptranchias perlo, assembly GCF_035084215.1. NCBI lineage: Eukaryota > Metazoa > Chordata > Chondrichthyes > Hexanchiformes > Hexanchidae > Heptranchias > Heptranchias perlo. Next base: position 16,801,709 of record NC_090357.1, on the reverse strand, counting down.
ATCCCATGGCACTGCTATCATCAAGTGGATATGCTATTTTATAATGACAGATGTGTTGTGCAATGTATCATTGTATTATCCTGCTTCTAAGTGTATTAATATGGCCTATCCCTTTAAGGCCACCAAGTCTAATTGCTGCAAATAATGAGGTCAATTGCAATTTAACTGCTGCTGGTGACAGGAGTTTGCAGTTTACCAGTCATATAAATTTCTGTCTCCAGGAAAATCTGCAAAATTCCCTCACCAACAAGTGAACCTTTAATGGACCTCGGCAGGAAGTGACTGCCTTTCTTCCTTTTTTTTAAAATGTATTTGATACTTTGAAGTGTGACAGCTGAAGTGCAAAAGTCTCAAAACCAGTGATGTTACAACCACAATCCTTGAGCCCCCAGAACAATCCAGGCACCTGAAACATGCCATGGTTCTATTATGATTCTGGTGTCTGCATGGACCTCATTGTACTGATGTCCAGCTCACGCCCTGAGTGACACATAAGTGTCAATAGCCGTGGATGATGATCTCCCAGGAGCCACCTGAGACTTCCCTTTCAAGGTGGAAGAGGGAATGGGTGAGCGCTAACATGCTGCTTTGCTTTAAAATGAATGCATCATTGCAGCGTCTATGGAAGCAAGCATTTACTTACATGATGTGGTGCTGTTAGTTGCAAATAAGCTTGACATTGAAAGAGCACAATCTTTTCCTGTTGATGTAGCTGCTGACATTGATCAGGGAAGCACATATGGTTACATATGGGTTAAATCTAAGACTGCTTGAACCTTGGAGAATCCCCCACTCTGTAAAACTGCAAGAAGCTATCCTGTTGCCACCGGTGTCCATGGGAGGTGGATACAATGACTTATTCAAGCAAATAATGGATCTATGAGTTACTTTATGCATCTGGCACAGATGATTGGCCAATGATACTGATGTCCTCAGTGGGATAACCCCATAGCACAAAAGTTCAGAGCATTGGTAGGCTTTGCAGCCAGGGGCAAACTGGGTATACGGGGAATCTCCCAAGTGCCCCGCGTGTGGTTCTTAAGCACCCCATGAACGTCTCCCAATTTTACTATTCTTAGCAGTAAAAGCTGAAAAGATTTTCAGAAGTTAAAAGCAGCAAATGACAAATGGACAAGTGCCACTTATTTGAAACTAGACAAAATGAAATATTCAACATATTAAGTGATGGACTGGGGAAAAAACATCATATGGTAGAAATTCCAGTCAGGGTGGCAGAACTGTGGTGCGATCCTGATGAGGGTGTCACAATCTTGGGCGAAACTCGACTAGACCAGTTTTCTAATCCTTCTCAACTTCCCTGGCTTTCTTCCAGTTTTTTGAATTAAATTGTACTACTGCACCTGTAACTGACGGGTAATTGTCAGATCATCAGCTTTTTTTATACATCCCATTAATTTTGTAAGCACAGTAGTGCAGCATAGGCTAGCTGGAAGTACTTACGCAGCAATTTCACTTCACTGCCAGGAGGGGAGAGGGAGATGTAATTGGTACCACTAGGCTTGTGCTGGAGGAGCTGGTACTGAGAATCGCAATTTTCGGGTCAACGCAGCCGCAGACGTGATTCCAAGGTGGTATGTTGCCTCCCTGGTGCCAGGGTCAAGGATGTCACTGAGTGGCTACAGAATATTCTAAGGGGGGAGGGTGAACAGCCAGAGGTCATGGTCCATATCGGTACCAATGACATAGGGAGAAAAAAGGATGAGGTCCTGCAAGCAGATTTTAAGGAGCTAGGAAAGGGATTAATAAGCAGGACCTAAAAGGTAGTAATCTCCGGATTATTCCCAGCGCCACGTGCTAGTGAGTATAGAAATAGGAGAATAGTGCAGATGAATGCATGACTGGAGAGATGGTGCAGGAGGGAGGGCTTTAGATTCCTGGGGCATTAGGACTGGTTCTGGAAGAGATGGGACCTGTACAAGCTGGACGGGTTGCATCTCAACAGGGTTGAAACCAATATCCAAGCGGGGAGGTTTGTTAGTGCTGTTGGGGATGGTTTAAACTAGCTTGGCAGGGGGATGGGAACCTAAGCGTAAATTCTGACGGGAGGGTAGCAGAGCTGGAAATGGAAGGCAGAAAATTAGTAAGCGAGTTTGGAAGGCAGAGGAAACAAAGGTTAGAAAATAGACAACAAAGGAGTTTGGCAGTGCCCAATGGTATATACCTCAATGCAAGGAGTCTAGTGAATAAGGTATATGAGCGGAGGGCACAGATGGACGCGTGGAAGTATGAGATCATAGCTATTGCTGAAACATGGCTTTAAGAGGGGCGGGAATGGTAGCTCAACGTTCTTGGTTACAGGGTTTTCAGATGAGATAAAAAAGGGGATTAAAAATGGAGGAGGTGGCAATATTGGTTAAAGAAACAATTGCAGTGTTGAGGAGGGATGATACGTTAGAAGGATCATTAAATGAGGCCATATGGGTTGAGCTAAAGAACAAAAAAGGGGCAATCACACTGCTGGGAGTGTACTACAGACCCTCAAACAGTCAGAGGGAGATAGAAGAGCAAATATATGGGCAAATTTCTGAGAAATGCACAAACAATAGGGCAGTAATAATAGGGGATTTCAACTACCCTAATATTAACTGGGATAGAATCAGTGTAAAAGGTATAGCGGATGCAGAATTCTTAAAATGCATTCAGGAGAACTTTTTTAGCCAGTACGTAGCAAGCCCCACAAGACAGGGAGAAGTTCTGGACTTTTTTTTCATTCGTTCATGGGATGTGGGCGTCGCTGGCAAGGCCGGCATTTATTGCCCGTCCCTAATTGCCCTTGAGAAGATGGTGGTGAGCCGCCTTCTTGAACTGCTGCAGTCCGTATGGTGAAGGTTCTCCCACAGTGCAGTTAGGAAGGGAGTTCCAGGATTTTGACCCAGCGACTATGAAGGAACGGCGATATATTTCCAAGTCGGGGTGGTGTGTGACTTGGAGGGGAACGTGCAGGTGGTGTTGTTCCCATGTTTGGACCAAGGCTGTAATGAGGTCTGGAGCCGAGTGGTCCTGGCGGAACCCAAACTGAGCATCAGTGAGTAGGTTATTGGTGAGTAAGTGCCGCTTGATAGCACTGCGACAACATCTTCCATCACTTTGAATTAGTTTTAGGGAATGAAGCTGGGCAGGTGGAAGGATATCAGTGGGAGAGCATTTTGGTGGTAGTGGTCATAATTCGGTTAAATTTAGCATAGTTATGGAAAAGGACAAAGATAGAACAGGAGTAAAAATTCTCAATTGGGGAAAGGCAAATTTTACTAAGCTGAGAGGTGATTTAGCAAAAGTGGACTGAAAACAGCAACTTGAACGTAAATCAGTGCCACAGCAGTGGAAGGCATTCAAGGGGGAGACAGTGAGGGTTCAGAGCAAATATGTTCCCACAAAGCAAAAGGGTAGCACTCCCAAATCTAGAGCCCTCTGGATGTCAAGGAGTATACAGGGTAGGATAAGGCAAAAAAGGGAAACTTATGTCAGATACCAAGAGCCCAATACTGCAGAAAGCCTAGAGAAGTATAGAAAGTACAGGGGTGAAATTAAAAAGAAAATTAGGAAAACAAAGAGAGGGCATGAAAGAATACTGGCAAGTAAAATCAACGAAAACCCAAAGATGTTTTATAAATACGTAAAGAGCAAAAGCATAACTAAGGAAAGAGTAGGGCCTATTAGAGACCAAAAGGTAACCTATGTGTGGAGGCAGAAGATGTGGGTGTGGTTCTTAATGAATACTTTGGGCCCGATGTTAGCAGGCCTGCGGGTTACCGGCAGGGGGGCTATCGCTCCCGGTGAAATGAGTGCGTCCCCCTGTCATTTACCTGTGGTTACGGGTTTTCCGCTGCTCAGCTGCGCACCGGCGGCCTGCGCATGCGCAGTGACGTCTGAGTGATGGTGGAGCTCTATTTAAAGGGGCAGACCACCAATGCTCCTCCTGCTGCAAACAAGAAGTAGCACACCATGGAGCACCCCAGGGGTAAGGCTGCCCCACGATTTTCTGACGACTCACTCCAGCTGCTGCTGGACGGGGTAAGGAGGAGGAGGGAGACGTTGTTCCCCAGCGATGGAAGGAAGTGCCCTGCCTCCGCCACCAGGAAGGCATGGGCGGAGATGGCCGCGAAGGTTAGCAGCAGGGGCAACACCACAAGAACATGGATCCAGTGTCGCAAGAGATTCAATGATCTCACTAGGTCTGGCAAAGTGAGTACACTAACGCATTCTCCCACACTCCGTCTTCCACATCACCTCAAACACCTCACAACCCCATCTCCACTGACAGCACTGCGCTCCCGCAACAATCCTCACAGCCACTCAACTATCATCCTCACCGTGCCTGCACGTACCCATCGTCCCTGTCCCCATTCGAACACTACCACACACCCCAATCCCCATACAATGGGATGGGCATGTGGCACACGCATCCTCCCATCCATCTCCCACACGCTCAACCCACCCACACCAATGCTTGAAGCGTCTCACAATGCAATCACCACTCAATCACGCATCTGTGTTTTGCCTTGACAGGAGAAGAGATGCAAGAACGCCCGGGAAAGGGCACGCACCGGAGGGGGCCCGCCACATGAGGTGGTTCTAACGCACGCAGAGCTGGACGCCTTGGAGATCAGCCACACGCTGCATTGCCTGTCCGTGGCGGATGGCGAGGCTGGGGCTGCAGAAACGTCCGGTAACGGAAAGCTGACACTCAGCACTCATGATCGCGAATGATCTTAGCATCACTTGGCATCTGCCGCACCACAACATTTGTCCACACGCCTGATATTGCCCTTTGTTCTCTTGCAGGGCCGTCTGCGAGCGCCGTGTCTGTGGAGGGCGATTCCTCAGAGGACATGCCGGTCTCTGAGGGTCCATCGTCACATATGAGCCAAGCCTCCACCAGCGCAGATACACATACCTCGGTGGGTCCCCCTCCTCAATTAGTTGGGATTGCACATGGTGAGTCACCGCGCACATGTGAGCATGAGCAAACCCTGGTGGCAGGGGCAGCCGCGGAGGGTCCGCGTCGGTGGGAGCACTCTTCTCCAGGCTCTGCTCAGCCGGACCCAGATGCTGAACCCAGGGGGCCACCAGTCAAAAGGAGAGTCGTCGAGGGGCACCAGCACATTGCCGAGGTACTGGAAGAGGTGCCACACGCACTCTCAACAATCGCACAGGTGATGGAGGAGTCCTACTCCTGCATGAGGGCAATGGTGGCACAAGTACAGGAGGGTATCAGCGAGATAGTGTCGCGGGTAGGTGCGGGAATGTCTGCGGTGGAGGAAAGGCTAGCCTCCCTCGAGCGTCACGCACAGCTCAACATTGAGTACCCATCCAGGCCCTGACAACAGCTGTTCGGATTCAGGGTGAGCAACATTCTGCTGCCATAAACAGGCTGACAGATACATTAGAGGTGGCCTTGCAAGGTCTCACACAGGTCATCCAAACTGCCGTCCAGCGGGGTGGAAGGAGTGATGTGGGCCTAGGCCATGAGAGGGAAGATGGTGAACGGGGACATGGAAGTGGGGACACTACTCAAAGTGCCCCCACGTCTCGCCCGTTGCCCCCCTCTCAACCAGTACCCGCAATGGTGCCTCCTCTCCAGGTGGCCGAGTCTGCCCCTGCACAGGTGCAGGAGGATCAGTCTGTGGAGGTGCCCTCACGGGCACTGAAACCCAGGGAGCGTCGGCCCAAAGCATCTACCCGGTCAGGGCACGAACAAGAGCAACCTGCCACTACCTCTGCTGGAGCCACAGGGGTAGCACCACGTCGGGGTTCCCGCAAACGTAAGGCTAGGGTGTTATGAACACAAAGGGAATGCACTAGGGTGTATGACAATTTTGTTATGTTTTTATTTATAGTCGTTTACTGCACATACACGATAAACAGAATTGTTCTCACCACTACTGCCACCTCTTGAGCGGCTTGTGCAATAGGTCCCTTTCGTGGGGCTCATCATGGCGACGAACACCTGGTCCCACCCATTGGGTCACACTACAGTGGGTGCAGGAGTAATGGCACCACACTTCTGTGGAGGGGGCTGGTATGGCCGCTCCTCTGTGCACGTGATGAGGTCTGGACGCCTCAGACAGTCTGATGTTAGGAGAACCGTTGACATATGAGTGCCTCCCTGGCCTGACGAGCATCCAGGTGAGCCGGTGTTCGGCCCATGGGTCCTTCCTCCTCCTCTTGCTGCTCCTCCTCCTCATCGTCGTCCTCAATATGGGTGGCGGATGTGCATGGGGCCTCCTCCAGCGGCACCCCTCTCTGTTGTGCCATGTTGTACAGGGCACAGCAGACAACTATAATTCGTCCCACTCTGAGTGGCGCGTATTGGAGCGCTCCCCCAGAACGATCAAGGCCACCTGAAGCGCATCTTGAGCACCCCTATAGCCTGCACAATTGTAGACCTGGTAGCAATGTGGCTGTCATTATATCGACGCTGCGGCTCGGTGATGGGGTTCCTCAGAGGTGTCATAAGCCACGTGTGCAGGGGATATCCCTTGTCGCCGAGGAGCCAGCCGTTGCCGGTGTTGGGTGAGTGGAAGAGGGGCGGGACGGTGGACTCCCTGAGGACGAAGGCATCGTGGCAGCTGCCAGGGTATCTGGCGCACACGTGTAGGAATCTCTGGCGGTGGTCACAGATGAGCTGGGTGTTCATGGAGTGATACCCCTTCCTGTTGATGAACAGTCCTGGCTCATGTGGAGGTGCCCGTATTGCTATGTGGGTGCAATCGATTACACGACGCACCCGTGGGAAGCCAGCCACAGCATGGAATCCAACCGCCCTCTCCATCTGGCTGCGGTCATCCATGGCAAAGTTGATGTAGTGCGAGGCCCTGTGGAACAACCCATCGGTAACCTGCCTTATGCATTTGTGTGCAGACGACTAACAGACCCCGGCGATGTCCCCGGTGGCACCCTGGAAGGATCCGGAGGCGAAGAAGTTGAGGGCAGTGGTGACTTTGACGGCGACGGGTAAGAAGATGCTGCTTGGTCCATCCGGGAGCAGCTTGTCATTAAGGAGGCTGCAGATGCCTCCGTATGCACTGCTCCTCAGAAAGGTCCAGGAAGCTGAGCCTCGGTCTGTACACCCTGTGCCGAGGGTAGTGCCTCCTGCGACGCATCTCTCTCTGCGGTTGCCCTCCCTCCTGCTGTGCAGGTGGATGTGCCACAGCACCGTGTTGTGGGGCTCCACGTGTCCGAGGCGGACGGCGTGGCCTGCGAGGCTGCTGAGGCTGGTGATGCTGTTCGTCCTCTGAGGAGGTCAAGGCGGCCCCCATCTGGAAGGTGTAGGTCTGAGGGGTTCTGCAAGGTAGGTAAGTGTGTCCTCGCACCAGGGTTGCGGTTCCACGTCGGTGAATCTTCTTGCGAGGAGGAGGGTGGTGGAGGGCAAGCGTTGCCCTATGTGACGGAGTGGCCTCCTGCGTTGGTGAAGGGTCTCCCCACGCCACCTGTGGAATGCACCTTGGCAGCTGTCACAGGCTGCTGGCTGCAACACGTCCGTTTGAAGTGAGAGTGTTTCCCCCAGTATGGGAAACAGTCTCAGTTCAAGGTAAAATCCCACCCTTCCTAATAAAACAGCTCAATCAGGCCTGTAAACGACCTGAACGAGCAAGATAAATACTTACAAGTGGCATCCCGCTGGCTTTAATTGCCTGCGGGATTCCCACCTGCGGGGTCTGCGCGCGCACGCCGGCGCATCCGTGGGGAACCCGGAAGTGGGCGGGTTCGAGATGGGATCTGGTCCCGCTCCGGGATTCCCCGATTTTCGGGGCCCCCCCGCCGAGAACGCACCCGATAGCGGGTGGTAAAATCAAGCCCTTTGTGTCTGTCTTCACAAAAGAGGGGGACAATGCAGGCATTGTAGTTTAGGAGGAGGAGTGTGAAATATTGGATGGGATAAACATAGTGAGCAAAGTAGATAATCGCCATACCCGGATGAAATGTATCCCAGGCTATTAAGAGAAGCAAGGGAGGAAATAGCGGGGGCTCTGACCATCATTTTCCAATCCTCTCTGGCTACAGGCGTGGTGCCGGAGGATTGGATGACTACTAACATTGTACCGTTGCTTAAAAAGGGAGAAGGGGATAGACCGAGTAATTACAGGCCAATCAGCCTAATCTCAGAGATGGACAAATTATTGGAAAAAATTCTGAGGGACAGTATTAATCGTCATTTAGAAAAGCACAAATTAATCAAGGACAGTGAGCATGGATTTGTTAAGGGAAGGTTGTGTCTGACTAACTTGATTGATCCTCCTTGTTACCTCCTCAAAAAAATTCAATGAGGGTAGCGCATTTGGAGCAGTCTACAGGGATTTTAGCAAGGCTTTTGACAAGGTCCCACATGGCAAACTGATCAGAAAAGTAAAAGCCCGTGGGATCCAAGGGAAAGGCACAAGTTGGATTCAAAATTGGCTCAGTGGCAGGGAGAAAAGGGTAATGGTTGACGAGTGTTTTTGTGACTGGAAGGCTGTTTCCAGTGGGGTTGCGCAGGGCTCAGTACTAGGTCCCTTGCTTTTTGTGATTTAGACTTAAATAGAGGGGGCATGATTAAGAAGTTTGCAGATGATACAAAAATTGGCCGTGTGGTTGACAGTGAGGAAGGAAGCTGTGGTCTACAGGAAGATGTCAACGGACAGGTCAGGTGGGCAGAAAAGTGGCAAATGGAATTCGATCCGGAGAAGTGTGGGGTAATGCATTTGGGGGAGGGCAAACAATGCAAGGGAATACACAATAAATGGGAGGATACTGAGAGGTGTAGAGGAAGAGAGGGACCATGGAGTGCATGTCCACAGATCCCTGGAAAGTAGCAGGACAAGTGGATAAGGTGGTTAAGAAGGCATACGGGAAACTCTCCTTTATTAGTCAAGACACATAATAAAAGAGTAGGGAGGTTATGCTCGAACTATATAAAATGCTAGTTAGGCCACAGCTTGAGTACTGTGTACAATTCTGGTTACCACATTACAGGAAAAATGTGATTGCACTAGAGAGGGTACAGAGGAGATTTATGAGGATGTTGCCAGGACTGGAGAATTTTAGCTATGAGGAAAGATTGGATAGGCTGGGGTTGTTTCCTATGGAACAGAGGAGGCTGAGGGGAGATTTAATTGAGTTGTATAAAATTATGAGGGGCCTAGACAGAGTGGATAGGAAGGACCTATTTCCCTTAGCAGAGAGGTCAATAACCAGGGGGCATAGATTTAAAGTAATTAGTAAAAGGATTAGAGGGGAGCGGAGGAGAAATGTTTTCACCCAGAGGGGTCTGGAACTCACTGTCTGAAAGGGTGGTAGAGGCAGAAACCACTCATCAAATTTACAAAGTACTGTGCACCAGAAGTGCCACAACCTACAAGGCTATGGACCAAGTGCTAGAAAGTGGAATTAAGCTGGATAGCTCTTTTTCGGCCGGCACAGACACGATGGGGCCGAATGGCCTCCTTCTGTGCCACAAATTTCTATGATCCTATGATTTTATGCTGACCCGCACTTGCTGCTGAACCCTCCTCGCAGACTGGACCTCATAATAATATCTGGGTAACTCTCACCTTAGCAGAATTGTGCAAAGCCCTGCTGTGTAAGAAAAAGATAAAGACAGACAAACAGACGGATGAATGTATTTCCTGAAAGTTGCTTGTTTAAGTTTCTCTTTTTAATAAATTTTATGGAGAAATAGAGAGCAGGTTTTATGCTTTGCGGCTCCTCGCAACAAATTGCCACTTCATTTTACATGGCAATTCCTGAGCCCTTTTGGGGAGCCAGTCCACCACTGTTTACAGCCACTAGCAGTGCTGTGACTATGTTTGAAATGGGCTGTAGGTCGGGTTGCAGCAAGTGGCTTGACGTATTGATAGCTTTCTTCTTTGAAATGTAGTCTGTGCAAGCACTGCTCCTGGGTCAACTGGAGATAGGACCACCTCTGTCTGTACATTCACTTGAGGGTAACAATGCCTTTCGTACTTCCTGACCAGTTTGTTCCTCTTTGTGTTACAAAGAAAAAATACTGGAAAATTCCCAATAGGAAACCCGTTGTGTGCTATCCACAATGGGTAGCAAATGGCAACCTCACAGCACAAGGCACTTAACTAATCATCAGCAGTGGAAAAAAATGACAAAACACCCAAGTGGCATTAGAAATAACATTTCGACGAAGCATTGTAGCTGCTGAATCTTTGAAATTCACTTCCACCTTTTCTGTAGCACAAAGTAAGCCTGGCCATTCTTATATGGGTAAGATCATTACTGGCTGCAACAGAGGTGGAAATGACAGAAAATGGGATGTCTAATATGCAATATCACCATATCATTACCACTTCATTTGAATGGATGACAGCTTTGGTGGAAAATTGGGTGAGTGTTAAAATGGAAGGGAATCTGGTGTAAGGTATCTCCAGCCCATTTTCCATTCCCACCTGCCAGAAAATCAGGTGATCAAACAGATGAAAATCCAGGTATAGCATTTTAAGCTTCAAGGATAAAAATGATATTTTTTCCTATCAGCTCTCAAAAGCATTTGTTGCTCAAGTCACAATACAGAACATTTCCAATGTAGTCTATATCAAACAAGAAAAGCAACAGTACCTCATGTAGGGTTCCATTCCAAACATTAACCTATTTATTTCTGATGCTTAGTAATGTGTTGTACATTTCCATCATTTTCTGTTCTTATTTATGAGAAATTGCTATGCAAAAGTGTACTTAAATTGTTGATTGTATCAATGCAACATGTATGCTACAGCGACAGCATAAGCTTACATTTATGCTGCAAAATTATGGTTTCAATTTCATAAATATATGATCAAGAAAATCAGATCTCCCCATTTTAAAGTTCAATGCTGGCAAATATTTTGGCTATTTTATTTTATCAAGGAAAAATTGATTTGGGCTCCTGAGATTTAAACTGTTAAAAGAATTCTTAGAGTACATTGTAAGAAAAATTGATACGCACTCCAAATGTGAACATATTAAAAATATGTAATTGCTTTAACACAAGATATCAAATGAAGTTACCCCATATATTTTATAAGCAAAATGAAAAATCAAACCTAGTGCTTGTTGACCACCGAGTTCTGGGAAACTGCCTCTACAAATACATAGCACATTAGTTCAACGCAATTAACTGAACCAATAATACCTGGAAAGCAGTTGATGAGAGATGATGAAAGTTGGAGATGCAATGCAGCATCGCTGGTTATGGTAATGGAAACTCTCTGTCCCATTAGGATATTCAGTTACAATACTCCGTGCCAAGCACAAGAGTGTGGGTGAGCAGGTGCAGAACTGCTAGAGAGAATGTAGCAGGAATATCTCATCATCTTGATGATCAGTGAATTTGCATAGGAAAACTGACACCAGGTTTACAGAAACAATTCAGTCCAAGTGTTGATTCATAATTATCCACAATATTGTAGCTACACCTTTTAATCAGGTTAGATACAAGGTAAAGACTCAACTTTTGCACCATAATTAAATCAAATTTAAAGTTAAATAAAAACTAATATAGGAGTACTTTCAATGTACACTATTTATCCATACTTTTTAGCAGGGAAAAAGATTTGGTGATCTAGGTAGCCTAAATGAGCAAGTACAAAATGTTCTCATCAGAGGAATAATCATAATTTCATATCAGAACAGCTGAGTCGAAGCTCTGAGCTGAATAAGCTGCAGAAAGAAATAAATGTGACTACTGTCCAATTCTCCAAAATAATCATAAGATTCCCTTTGTTTAAACATTTGTGGAATACTAAAACATAAAGAAATAGTGCAACTCCATTAGAATCATAGAATTTTACAGCACAGGAGACCATTTGGCCCATCATGCTTGCGCTTGCCCTCTGAAAGAACAATCCACATAGATCTGTTCCTCTACCCTTTCCCCATACCCTTTTAAATTCTTCTTATGAAATATCCATCTACTTCCATTTTGAAGAGCTAGTATGGATTCTGCTCCTGCCAGTGTTCCTGGTAGAGCACTCCATGCCATAACAACCCTCTACGTTAAAAAAAATTGTCCTAACCGCCCCCCCGCCCCGCTTTCATTCTTTTAGTGATGATCTTAAATTAATGCTCTTTAGTTACTATCTGACCAACCAGTGAAAATGGATTCCCTCAATTTACCATAGCAAAATCCTTCATATTTTGCACACCTCTATCAGATCTCTTCTTAATCTTCAATGAAAAGAGCCCCAGTTTCTATGGTCTCCTCATAACTAAAGCCCTCATCCCCAGTATCATCTCAGAAAATCTCTTCTGTATCCTCTCCAGGGCCTTGAGATCCTTTTCTCAAACAGGGCACCCAAAAATGGGCACAATATTCTTATTGTGGCTTAATCAATGATTAGTACAGGTTTAGTATTACCTCTTTGCTTTTGAACGCTATGTCGCTATTTATAAAACTTAGGATCCAATATGCTTTTGTTACAGCTTTACTACCTAGTCGTCTCAATTTTAAAGATTTTTGTATTTGAATCTCTAAATCTCTGTGCTCTGCTACTCCTTTTAAAGTTTTACCATTTAGTGTGTATTTCCTCTCCATGTTTTCCCTCTCAAAATATAACAGCATTTCCTTTATCAATGTTCTGTTATTTCCTCAGAAGAAATCTATTAAATTTCTCAGATACAATTTAACATCTATAAATCCATGCTGGCTGCCCTTTCTAAATGAGTGTTAAATTCTAGAGGATAAAATTATGACCTCTAGAAGCTTACCCACTACCGATGTTAGGCCGTCTGGTCTTTAGTTACCTGGTTTATCCTTTACTTCCTTCTCAGTATCAATCAGGCCTTGGGCCTAACTGTTCGAGTGCAGGGATTGTTCTTGGCGGCTACTTCACACCGGCATGGTGCGCAAATAAATTTCTAACTCAATGCGGCACATATGCCCAAAAATAGGTATCCTACTCTCTCTTGCATATGTGGTAATAATGTCTTGCAGCACAGATTCACTGAAAAGGAGAAAAAAGCACAAGTTCAGTAAATCAGAGAAAATGTCACTTTCTTTCATCAGCAGATCAAGAATATTATATAATGACACAGGATTTTAACATTTTATAAGAATGAATGTGAAGCTGGAACTGTAACACGTTTTAAAAATATTTTTGGGGCTTACAATAGGTTATTAGAGAAATACCTACTGGTCTAAGAACATAAGAAATAGGAGCAGGTGTAGGCCATACAGTCCCTCGAGCCTGCTCCGCCATTCAATAAGATCATAGCTGATCTTTGACCTCAATTCCACTTTCCTGCCCATTCTCCATATCCCTTGATTCCCCTACAGTCCAAAAATCTATCTATCTCAGCCTTGAATATGCTCAATGATTCAACATCCACAGCCCTCTGGGGTAGAGAATTCCAAACATTCACAACCCTCTGAATGAAGAAATTCCTCCTCATCTCAGTCCTAAATGGCTGACCCCTTATCCTGAGACTATGCCTCCTAGTTCTAGAACTCTCCAGCCAGGGGAAACAACCTCTCAGCATCTACCCTGTCAAGCCCCCTCAGAATCTTGTGTTTCAATGAGATCAACTCTCATTCTTCTAAACTCCAGAGAGTATAGGCCCATTCTACTCAACCTCTCCTCATAGGACAACCCTCTCATCCCAAGAATTAATCTAGTGAACCTTCGTAGCACTGCCTCTAAGGCAAGTATATCCTTCCTTAGATAAGGAGACCAAAACTGTACGCAGTAATCCAGGTGAGGTCTCATCAAAGCCCTGTACAATTGTAGTAAGACTTCCTTACTCTTGTACTCCAACTCCCACGCAATAAAGGCCAACATGCCATTTGCTTTCCTAATTGCTTGTTGAACCTGCATGCTAACTTTTTGTGTTTCTTGTACGGGGACACCAAAGTGTCTCTGAACACCAACATTTACTAGTTTCTCACCACTTAAAAAATATTCTGTTTTTCTATTCTTCCTACCACAGTGAATGACTTCACATTTCCCCACACTATACTCCATCTGCCACCTTCTTGCCCACTCATTTAACCTGTCCAAATCCCTTTGCAGGCTCTTTGTGTCCTCCTCACAGCTTACTTTCCCACCCAGCTTTGTATCGTCAGCAAACTTGGATACTCGGTCTCTTCATCGAAGTCATTAATATAAACTGTAAATAGCTGAGGCCCAAGCACCGATCCTTGCGGCACCCCACAAGTTACAGCCTGCCAATCTGAAAATGACCCGTTTATCCCTACTCTCTGTTTTTTGTGTCCGTTAACCAATTCTCTATCCATGCTAATACGTTACCCACAACCCCATGGGCCCTTATCTTGCGTAACAATCTTTTATGTGGCACCTTATCGAATGCCTTTTGAAAATCCAAATATACTACATCCACTGGTTCCCCTGGTCTAACAGTAGCGCCCTACCTTGGCAGATAAAATGTATGAAGCCTACAGACAATGTATTATCAAGCAACTAAAATATATTTTACTTTTAGGTTACCTAAATCTTGAGGCAATGTGGCAAATTATGTGCAGCTTATCCCAATGAGGAACAAATCTGATTAGAGCAAAGTCTCCTTTTTGGCCCCATACTAAATTAAATTCTTTTGAATTTTTTAAAATTTGCTTTCTAATGTTTAAAGTAACACTTTGCTGTATCTTCACATTGATCTTCTTAATAGAAAATTACTACTACAATACTATATATAGTTAACCTGTGGTAACACCTGTCAACAAAAACTGTTCATTGGATTCAAAAATTTAAAATCTTGCAATTGAATTTTGAGCTCTGACAATTCGATTGAAGAGTTTAAATTTGTATGTGCCATCAATTTGGCCTGAGGCTTGTGAAAATTTGGTCATCTAAACTGCAAATAACATTTGTAAAAAGACTGAGATCAAAATTTACAATAAAGGTCAGATTTAGGATTTTTTTTAATGTTGTTCAATAACCTACATAAAAAATTTTATGGTAAAATTCCTCAGGTTGATAATTTTATCAAAAAAGTTGGTATGAATATAATAGGAAATCCTACTTTGTATTCATGCTGACTTTTTCATTATGATTATTGGCAGAAGAAATTTTACCCCCTTAGATCATCTGCATGAAGTATAAAACATTTCAGGTTATTGATCCAGGACCAATAGTTTATAGTGACTTGTGTAACTGAACAATTGACTCTCTTTCCCTTTCCTACTGAATTTTTTCTTCTGAAATGTTTCTTTTATTGTGCATATAAAGTGAATGCTTATATATTATGTTTTATTTATTATAACTGGATTTTCAAGTATCCGTTTGTAAGCCCAATAGGAAATCATTACAGTACTAAACTATGAGAGTGTAAATAATTGAAACTAGACTTTAACAAGTGGCTAAGAGCTTACACATTAACTAGTTTTCTTCATACTCTCTGCCACAGGTAACATATTTGTTTGTTTTTTTAAAAAAAGTTTCCCTTCTACAATATTAACAGGGGCTGAAATTTTCAGATAGCATCCACTGTCACAGGCATTATACCTGGCAGAGAACACGGTAAGTTGAGTAAGCAGCAGCAAATGGCACTGCCAATAGAAACTGCAGACCTCTGATGGCCCGAGACAGAGCTAGAATATCAAATTCAAATTTTCTTTTTTTGTTCTGCACAAGTAAACTTATTAAGGTCTCTTGAGCTCTGTGTGCAACATTATTTGCTCCATTGATGCTGCACTCTGCTCATTTTTACTTAACACCAATCATTGTTTACTCCTATATTGAACAGTAATTAAAACATAGGATTGCAGCAAATTCCAGGTGGTTTTCTGCATCGACATAATTAGTATTACTTGTTGTATTACATAGGTGCAGAATACTTAGAACCCTTACAGCCCCTAGCCACCCATGGGATTGCATCTATTGCTTCAGGACAAACTACTTTAATATGTCCGCAGGCCACTTGCCAGAACTCAGCAGCAGAAGGTGGCCTTGAGCTGGCAAACTCATTCCTGCTCCTCAGCTGTCACTTGCACTTGCTTCTCCTCACTCATACTGTGTGCTTCACCTGGTACTCTCTTCCCAAAGTCTAAACCTGAATCCCCAGAGTGGATATTCCTGTGCTGATGATAAATGGAGCCACTTAGTGCTGTGAGGTGGTAGGCTCAGCATCCTCTGATTTTGCAGCTGGCGCTCCTTGGAGACACCTGTGGAAATGCAGGAGGAACAAGCATTACAATGATACAAACAACACACTATTTGTAACATAACTTAACACTACATACTGTGCTATGATGTTGTGATACATGCTAAATTTGTGGTTGACAGAGTGTCTAAGTGTGTGAAAATTAAGCAGATGAAAAGAAAAAGTAGCAACAATAGGTAGGAACTTGGAGTTACAAGATGTATTCCTGCATGACCCTCTCTATTTGGCTCTACCGATTCCAGGCCAACTATTTGCAGGGCCATTTCTCAAAGTGGGTTATGGCTTCAGAATGGGCGGGGGAACTCCACCATTTGCTTGCCTTAGCCTTCCGGGCTTCTTTTACCTGCAGATTTCCTGCAGGTTGATGAAGTGCTGAAATTTAAAGAGCTCTGACAAATAGCCAGCTTGCCTCCCGAAACATGAGTCAATGATCATGCAGCATGAAGAGGGTTGCTGATGGAAACATTATTTCCAATAAGTGAGCCACATCAATTGGAAGGTTTTCTTGGATGCATGAATAAGCACAACCTTGCGATTGTATGAGAAAGACTAAAGAGTTCCCAAATGATGATCATATATCCAAAGGAAAGATACAGTTGGTTGATTTGAAAGTGTTGCAGGCATGCCACAGCATTACACATGAAGGATACACTTACCTTGACAAAATTCCTGATTGTGTTTTTTCGTCATCTTTGGAATGACTTCCTCACATGTGAAATTCACCTGTTCTGTCACCTCTTCCCAAGCAGCCTGACTTCTGGAGAAGCTGCCCCGCTGACCCAAAAAGATGACAGCTTTCCTTTGCTGCACCTCTTTTTTAATTTCACCAGGGCTCTCTCTGTAAAGGAGGCACTTCTTCCTTGCAGCACCCTCGGCCATCTGTTTCAATGCAGTCTGTATAATTTTCCGGTTGCAAATTTTCACTGCGAAATCGGTATCTCCTCTTTTAAAGGCACAGCAGCGGCACTTTAAATCTGTTGCTGCATTGGATATCCCACCCGAGGCCTGATGTTTACAGCATGAGGTCCAATCCATGCTGGCAGCACTGAATAATTATTTAAATGTGCAGACCTCACAAACTCTCGCAAGATCTCGGCCATGCATTTCTCATGCAAGATGAGTTTGAGCAGTTCCAGGTATGGCGCCTCTGCACCCTTTTGTAAAATTTGCTCCAATATTCTTTTCCATTGCACTATATAAATTAATTTCCTATTCCTAGATTTTTAAAGTTTGCCCCGAACAGTCCCTCATAGCTCACTCAACTGTCAGCCTTGTCTCCCCTTTCCAACTGTTTTAGAGGAAGTGTAAATACTCTAACCATAATGTCTCAGGTCTGTAATTAACTTTGTTCAAATTCAGGGTTCATAAAAGTTCTTAAATATCCTAGAGGCAGCTAATCAGACATCCAATCTGATTAACTTAGATTCTGATGGGTGATCAGTTAGAAATTTTCAAAACTACAATGAAATGGCACGATAAAAAGCTGGTAAAATTTTGATATTTAGATTTGGAAAGATACCAAAAATTGAAATTCCAGATCCAAAGTTCGGCATTTTTATTCTCCCTCCACGTGCTCAAGTATCTTCAACTGCGTACAAATGTACCTGATGAGACTGCAGTGTTTCACAGCATCACACGATGTATCGCCGTTCCTTCATTGTCGCTGGGTCAAAATCCTAGAACTCCCTTCCTAACAGCACTGTGGGAGAACCGTCACCACACGGACTGCAGCGGTTCAAGAAGGCGGCTCACCACCACCTTCTCGGGGGAAATTAGGAATGGGCAATAAATGCTGGCCTCGCCAGCGACGCCCACATCCCGTGAACGAATTTTTAAAAAACATGGGCCTAGAAACTGGTTGATGCCACACCATTTTAGAGGCATACAATAAGGCGCCAAAGCATCCAATATGGTGGGCTGCGTGCGCACATGCATTCCGCATTGGATGTGCACTGCCCGACATTTTGGTAAAGGCAGAAAAAGCGGCGCCCAGGGCCCACACCTGAAACAGGCGTTAGACACTTTGCATATGAAAATAGGGGACATAATGCCTGTATGTGGCCCTTTTCTCAAAACGTGGTGTACATGCAGCCTAACCAGTGGTCCTTATAGGTGCCATTTGAGGCTGCTACCAAAAAGGAAAGTTTGTTGAAAAATACTTTCCTGAATGTGGAGCCAGGGAATGCAGCAGTACTCCTCCGGCTTGGTTGTTGGCTCCCACTCGGTCCTCTCCCTATTGCCTCCCACCCCTCCTGACTGCCTCCTTTTCTGCTGATCGTTTCTTCCCACTCCAATATCCCCCCCCAACACTGCTGAGCGCCCCCTCCCTCCCGATCGTCCCTCTCCCTTCCGATCGCCTCCTCCCCTCCCTCCTCCCAGACCTGCCTGAGGGCCACTGCCTGCGATGCAGCGGCCCATAATCCAATGTCAATTCTCCAGCGAGCTGCTTGGGGACGCCCAGCATGCTTCCGCAGCTCACCGATCTCGTTTAAATGAGGCTCAATATCGGATGAACTTCGGGCCTAACTGTTTCGCGCAGGGATTATTGCCTGCATCCAGTTCGACCCGGCCTGCCATTTTCTAGGCCATCATCTCAGTAGCACTTTCTCTTATAACCGGTCCAAACTATTTCATCCTACACTGTCTGCAGCTCAGGTCTGAAGTACAAGTTTAATACCTATTAAACAAAGAACTTAAATCAATTTATCAGATACTGGATGGGGAGTGCAAAAGGGGAAATCACATTTCCTGATAACTCAGGCCTATGACTACATAGCATAAGCCTTTCTAGAAGGGGTGGTGCATTGTATGACTGTCGCAAACTTGAGCATTTCATTATTTTGCCACATTTAATTGGAAGACGTTCAATTTGTGATTTTGTTCTGTAGTTTGCTGCTTTAACACTCCATTAATTCCATAAATTACTGTTTTTCAGAACATTTACTAGTGTAATGTAAATCTAGTTCCTTATGTATCAAAATCCAATCACCTTTTTGTTCTTGCCTAGAAGGTGCTTGAATCTTTAGATCCATACATCTATGCAGATGCTAATTAGCACTGGAATTCTCATATGGATATTATTCTCCCAAGTGCTGTTCAGAAAGCTAATTGATTGCTGCATTGAAAGGGTCTCCACAGCAACCACGAAACCACAAAGCACAATGGAACAGTGGCTATATCACAAATTGCACACTCCTTTAACCATTAAGGTCCTATCTATGAAAGGAAATGTACCAAATAAATCTTTTCAGGACTTAAATACTATTTCATTTTCTTTGATAGAAAAGTGAATTCTACATCCAAGCAATAGGAATATTCCAGATACTTTCATACACCGTGGAGACCTTTTTACAATTCTGCATACAGGGCTACAATTTATAAATTTAAGACAATTCTGATCAAAGATGTAAACTACAAAAGTGCTAAAAGTAGTAACTAAAAAAAAACCCAGAACGTCCCAAAGCGCTTTACAGCCGATTAAGTACTTCTGAAGTGTAGTCACTGTTGTAATGTAGGAAACGCGGCAGCTAATTTTACTTCAGAACTGTGGAAAGTCACACACAAGATTACATCGAGCCAATGAACATGATATCATCTAGTAAAATGTGCAACTAATCAATATCAATCAATAGAATATACAGGCTAGCAAGTTGCTATGTACAAAAGATAATGCCTAGAGGATGCTGACCTTCACTAAGTCCAATGTCACTCAACTGGAAAGGTTTTCAAAACTAGTGCTCAGTAAAACCTACCCCAGTGTAGCAGAATCCATAACCTAGTTACTGGCCGAAACCTTTAAATGTAGTCTTGCTAGCCTTAAATACAAAGTGAGTCAGTTAGGCAACAAACAGTAAAGCTATGCTTACAATGTTTTATTTGGATACAGTGAGAACTGGGGACTTTTTTTAAAATTAAATTGTAGCCTGGTTTTCTTGCAGGGAACCATTCTGCTACTGTACCATGGACAGGCCAAGATCATTTAGCTCAGCACAGACCATGGATAGAATTTGAGGCTTTCCTATCAGTATGGTTCAGTACCACATAAGACAGTGAATATAAACACTGAGCCACCATGAGAGCTTATACACTTAACTTAAAAACTTCTAAGGCTCACATTAATATAGTGTGCCACTTCTTTCAACAGAATCAATTGCATTAATTTATCAAGTCATTGGACTGGAGAATGCATCACTCTATGGTATTCTTAAATTGAATGTTACAAAATGAGGATCTATATTTACACAAGGTAATCTGATAGTAAGCAGGAATATGATATTCTCCATAGCTGGGCTGCTTTTAATTTTAAAAAGCTTCCCTTATGGTTTCATAACATCCCCTCATATTAATTTAGTCAACACATCTCATCTGTTTTGTACTGGTGTTTATATAAGGAAATAGGAAGTCCTGAAGGTGGATTATTTACATGTGTATTGAGCAATACTATCAACAGCGCTACGGAATAGATGTGCTAGCAATTGTAAAGCTCAATACTGTTGACATTGTTCCAACATTATGTCAAGTAAAGCCTTACTAAAGCATCCTTTGCTACAATCATGGGAGTTTTACATTGCCCACGATTCAAATCTCCCAAGGGGGCATACCGTTGTGTATGGAAAGCATTCTATACCAAATTTTTGTACTGATATACATTTTGTTTAAGGCATTTTGATACATTGGCGACATATAATAACATGGAATAACTTTACTAGAATTTTCCCACAGGCCACCAAAGACAAATACTTAAATATATCCAACTGTCAAATTGGTTTAGAGGTAGCACTCACCGCTGAGTCAGAAGATTGTGAATTTAACTCCCACTCCAGGACATGAGTACATAATCTAGGCTAACACTTCAATACAGTACTGAGATAATGATGCATTGTTGGAGGTGTGGTCTTTCAGTTAAGACATTAAACCAAGGTCCTGTCTGTCTGGTCAGGTGGATGTAAAAGATCCCATGGCATTAATTGAAGAAGTGCAGGACAATCCTGTTATTCTAGCCAACATTTATCCCTCAAACAACTCCCCCAAAACAGGTTAACTGGTCAATTATCTCATTGCTGTTTATGGCACTTTGCTGTGTGCAAATTGGCTGCTGCATTTGTCAGAGTTAAACAAAATAAATGAGTCAATCACAACCTGCTCTTTACAAATTCACACTGACAGAGATAAGCGGCAAACATACCAACTGAGATAAGGCTACGTCGTTGCAACCCCGACTTTCTGGATCATCTCACTGCTAGCAAGACTGCGCTGAGCCTCACAAAATTACCCTAGTTCCAATATGTTTTTAATAGTATCCTTCTGAATATTTTTCCCCACATCTTTCTTGGGTACTGCTACAGTCCTACTTTAACCTTCCTCTTTAAAATTTGATGCAAAATGCTTTAGCATTTCTGCAATTCTCTTATGCTCAAGTATAAAATTACTTTTTTGTTCCACCTTTTTTAACTATTCATTTAATTGCTATTTCCCTTTATGTTCATTGCCAGTCTTCTTTCATTCTCTCAGTTTTCTAGTCTTCCATTTTGCATTCCTTCTAAACTTTTTATGGTTCTCAGTTTTCTAATGTATTTTCCCCTTATTTTGATCATGAGCCTCTTTTTAAAACTTTATTTTTGCTCTCACCTCTCTATTTATCCATGGCATCCTTGCTTTGATGCACCCCCTTTACACCTCGTTGAAATGCATCTCATATTTAAATATCTCCAACTGCTGGTCTGCTGTTTGATCTTCCATTTTTTTCCAACCAATAAATCTGGGCTCAGTCCCCTTTTATCCCAATGAGATTATCTAATTTTGCGTCCAACATCGTTATCTTGAACTCCTCTTTTTCTTTATCTATTTTCAGTGTGAATTTAACTTAGTTTATAGTCATGATTTCCTGTATTCTCCTACCTGTAGGTTGCTTACTTATCCTGCGTTGTTACCCAGAAGTATTCTTTCTGCCTGGGGATGCAATACACTAAAAAAGGAAATGCATTCTAAGAACCCCTCCCCAATATGACCCGAACTTTTGTCTTACCTCAGTCTATCTTGGGATAATTAAAGTCCCCCATTTCTACAAATACTACTGCCTGCCTCTCAAAATTGCCTACAAATCTCATTCGCTATTTCTTTCCCAATATTCATTGGTCTAGTCTGTACTTCCAAGATGGTAACATATCCCTTATTATTTCTTAACTCAAGGGATGTATGCAGTGGGATCTGCCAGGGATCGGTATTAGGACCATTGCTTTTCTTGTTATATATAAATGACCTAGACTTGGATATAGCACGTTCAATTTTGAAGTTTGCTGATGATACAAAACTTGGCAACATAGTAAATAGTGAGGAGGATAGAAGCAGACTTCAGGAGGACATAGACAGACTGCTGAAATGGGCAGACACATGACAGATGCAATTTAATGTGGATGAGTGTGAAATGATGCACTTTGTGAGGAACAACATGGAGAGGCAGTATAATCTAAATGGTACCATTTTGTAGGGGGTGCTGTAAGGAAATATAGTTTTCACACAAATGTATGAGGAATTCAAAGAGTAATACTCGTAGTTAAAAACACACAACCATGCTATCTGAGGCAAAAACAGTGAAACTAAGGATGGGCCTGTATGTCTGAACATGTCACTAAGCAACTACATTCCAGAATCAAGGAAGAACGATTCATGGGCCCCTAAAAGTGCTGATAAGGGAACCATCTATAAGTAGCTCAAATTTGCTGCAGTGAAAGGGGGGGCTAGGGGTTAACTCAGGGTATATGTAACCAACCCCTTCTCAAACTCAGGGTAGAGAACAGAAAAAATAAATTACTAGGCAGGTAAACGAGAACAAAAGTACGTGCATGAAGGAATGGGGAACAAGGTCGCGGCTTCCACCCAAAGGACAACAGGGTAATATAATTCTCAATTATGCTTTGTAAACTACTGCTTAAATACTGTAAGATATTAATTCTTACTTGCGCTAAATAAAGTCATATGCTTATTAATCATTATGTTGTCAGTCTCGAACATTGAATAGAGAGTCAAAATTGGCTACAAATTGACGAGAGCCAGCCAGGAGAACTGACACAATAGCCGTTGGCATATTTGTTGTAAGCGAGATCCTAGGATTGATATCCCCTAGTCAGTTAAGGAAGGGAACCTTTGGAGAGTGTAGAACATTATGACCTACCAGCAGTATAGTGACAGTTCATTAACACTTCAGTGTTGGAAGAATGGCTAGCTCAACTGATGTTGAAAGAGCCCAAGTCAAGAAGTTTGAGAAATTATGTGTAACAGATTTAGTGTAGTTTTTGACGAGTCCTGAAGGGGACTCGAGTCAAAAGGTGACAAAATGGATTTGAAGTCAAGCAACTGAGGATAAGGTTGTGCAGGAGGACGAGGAGAACATGGGAACTTGTATTGTATTAGTTAAAATCTGTCAGATTTTGTGTGAGGCGGAGACTAAGATGAAGAAACTGTTAAGGGAGAAGGAAATTAAAGAAGATTGGAAAGTAAGTGTCTTGTTGTTTCAGCCACAGGAGTTAGGGAGGTTGAGAGAGGAAGTTGAAATTCGGAAGGTTAGGTTGAAAGATGAGGAAGAAAGAAGAGCAAAAAGAAAGATGGAGGGATCTTCACCACACTAGACTTGGGCGAGGACACAGACTATAAGCTCGAGATTTTGAGTTGGTACAGAATGGGTTTCCATAATAGAATCATGAAGGAGAAAGGGAGAGGATCACAAGCTACAGGATGTGTTCTTTTATGTTCAGTGCACTGTCTCCTTAAAAAGCCTGCCCTCATTGTGAGTGTTTTCTTTTCGCTGTTGCGGGCTACCACCGCCACCACCCCCCCCCCCCCCCGCCTTTTTAATGCTTATGTGCTTTCCTCTTTTGTGTAATGCAACAAAGAATTTGTTTAGCTGTGAAAGCAGTTCTTTCCAGTATTTTCACTGGTTTTGGAAAGGCACGCCTGAAGAAAGAATGAAACAAAAGACGATGTAATTTACTGGATTTTAGTAAGAACGTGCTATATTGATAATCTATTCTGTTTTGTCTTGTGTTTAATTCTGAAATTGCTGAATTAAAATTGGAGGTATTGAGGTTAACTAACCTATTAAATTGTAGAAACCAGACTTTTATTGTGGCCAAGTAAAATTCTGGTTCTTATAAAACAATATGACTGTCTCAAACTCCGGACATGAGATTATCACATTTTGAATTTCTTAAATGCTTAATGATTTGAAGCAAATGTCGAGTGATTTGAAGTTTAAGTTGTGTTGAGTATTGGTGAGTGTGAATTGATCTGAATGGAGTTTTGTTGAGTATTGGTGGGCGTGAATTGATGTGTAAGGATGTTGTGTGTAACTGTAAATTGAAGAACAATATCTTGTTATCTAGTAGAGGACATCAATTTTGATAATTTTGGGATAATCATCTGGGTTGTACTAAAATGTGATAGCTGTTAGCAAAATTGATACACCCTTTAATCATGTGATTAGCCTTTGTTTAAAGAAAAATTGACCGAAAAGCAAAAAAGATTAAATAAAGGATATCTCGCGGGCTCGATGTTACCAGGGCTGCAGGTTTGCAGCGGGGGGGGGGCTATTGGGCATGTGGGTAACGCGCCTGGTGAAATCAGTCTGCCCCCCACGCAATTGCAGCCTAATTGGATCCACTTACCTGGTGTTCCAGGTTCCCCACTGCTGATCTGCGCATCAGGCGGGCTGCGCATGCGCAGTAAGCTCTGTCAGCTGGAGGAGCTCTATTTAAAGGGGCAGTCCTCCACTGACAGATGCTGCAACAAATAGCAAAAATTACAGCATGGAGCAGCCCAGGGGGAAGGCTGCTCCCAGTTTAATAATGCCTCACTCCAAGTATCATTAGATGGGGCGAGGAGGAGGGGGAGGACAGAGATCTTCCCCCCGGCGGGCGGGAGGAAGCGGCCTGCCTCTGCCACCAGGAAGGCCTGGCTCAAGGTGGCAGAGGAGGTCACCTGCACCACCAACATATCGCCCACCTGCATACAATGCAGGTGGCGCTCCAATGACCTAAGTAGGTCAGCCAAAGTGAGTACACTTACTCATTCCGTCTGCCACATCACCGCCCCCACCCATCTCCTTCTGCACTGCCAACACTACTCTGTCACATTACCCCTCATACCCACTCAAACCTCATCCTCATCTTACCTGCACTTACTCACCTCGCCAGTACTCATCCCGCCACTACCACTCAACCCAATCCTCATACAATCTCATGGCTCTATCTCATACTCACCCTCTCATGCATCTTTTTCACAGTCAGCCTCACTCAACCTGCCACTACCTGTGCTGCAGCCACAAGGCATGCATCACATATGTGCAGTAGGAAGCGTAAGGCAAACGTGTCATGAGCATGAAGGGGATGCACAAGGGTGTTTGAGGGTTTGTCATGGTTTTTACTTATATTTAATTTCTGACCAACTCACATCACACATTATATTGGCACCACTACTGCCACGTCTTTGCGAATCTTGTCTGGTTTGTGCAATAATGCCCTTTCCTGAGGATCACAATGAAGACCCACAACTGATGCCACGCATTGTGTCACTGCAGAGTGGGTGTAGGTGTATTTGCAGGGCTCTTTTGTGCAGACGACTGAGAGACGTCGGCCATGTCCCCGGTGGCACCCTGGAAGGATGCAGAGGAGAAGTTGTAGAGGGCAGTGGTGACTTTGACAGCGACAGGTAAGAAGATGGTGCTCGGGCCAACCAGGAGCAGCTCGGCATGAAGGAGGCTGCAGATGTCCACGACTACATGTCGAGTGACTCTGAGCCTCCGTGTGCACTGCTGCTCAGAGAAGTCCAGGAAGCTGAGCCTCGGTCCGTGGACCCTGTGGCGAGGGTACTGCCCTCTGCGACGCATCTCTCTCTGCAGTTGCCCTCCCTCCTGCTGTGCAGGTGGGTGTGTCACAGCACTGTGTTGTGGAGCTCCACGTGTCAGAGGTGGACGGCGTGGCCGGCGAGGCTGGTGATGCTGTTCGCCCTCCGAGGAGGTCATGACTGCAGCTACGGCGGCCCCCATCCAGAAGATGTACATCTGAGGGAGTCTGCAAGGTAGGTACATGTCTCTGGACCCCGGGGTAAGTGTGCAAGTTGGTGAATTTTCTTGTCAGGAGGAGGGTGGTGGAGGCCAAACTTTGTCCCAAGTGACAGAGTGGCCTCCTGCAATGAGTGAGGGTCTCCCCCCCCCAACCTGTCAAATGGACCTTTGCAGCTGCCACAGGCTGACAGCTGCAACACGTCCATTTCAACTGGGAGTGTTTTCCCCAGTATGGGAAACAGTCCCAGTTGTCTCTAAAATCCCACCCCTCCTCACATATTCCCTTAATCAGGTCTGTTAATGACTTGAAATAGCAATGTAAATAGACTTAAGTGGCACCCCGCTGGCTTTAATTGCCTGCGGGAGTCCCACATGCGGGGGCTGCGCGCGCACGTCGGCGCGTCTGTGCGGAACCCGGAAGTGGGCAGGTTGGAGCCGGGCTTCGGACCCGCTCCGGGATTCCCCGATTTTTGGCTAAAGCTTTCCAGCAGAGTGGTGAACGGTGAGCCCCGCACATTAGCGAGCGACCTCGGATGGCTCCTGTCCGAGTGGCTTGTGAACAGTTAAATTTGATTGATTTGCAAAACAAGGATGAATTAATAAAGGATGAAATTAGTATAATAGTGAGAAATGATCTTGGCTCAGAAGATCAAGATGTCGAATCAATTTGGGTGGAGGTAACAAATAGCAAGGGAAAGAAATCACTGGCGGGAGTAGTATATAGGCCCCCTAACAGTAGCTACATTGTAGGGCAAAATATTAATCAGGAAATAAGGGGATCTTGTAAAAAAGGTAATGCAATAATCATGGGCGATTTTAACTTTCACATAGATTGGACAAATCAAACTGGCAAAAATAGCCCTGAGGAGGAGTTCATAGAATGTATTATGGACTGTTTCTTAGGCCAATAAGTCAGGGAGCCAACTAGGGAACAGGCCATTTTGGATCTGGTAATGGGTAACAAAACAGGATTAATTAATGATCTCAAAGTAAAGGATCCCTTGAGAAGCAGTGATCATAACATGATAGAATTTCACATCCAGTTTGAGGGTGAGGATCTTCGGTCTGAAACTACTGTATTAAACTTAAATAAGGGCAATTATAAAGGAATGAGGGCGGAATTGGCTAAAATGGACTGGGTAAATAGATTAGATGGTATGATGGTAGATAAGCAGTGACAAACATTTAAAAAGATATTTTATGACTCGCAACAAAAATATATCCCTGTGAGGAGGAAAGACTCCACAAAAAGGGTGAACCAACCATGGCTAACTAAGGAAGTAAAGGATGGTATCAGGTTAAAATAAAAAGCATACAACATGGCAAAGATTACCGGTAAGCCCGAAGATTGGGAAAACTTTAAAAACCAGCAAAGGATCACTAAAAGAATAGTAAAGAGGGAGAAAGTAAATTATGAGAGCAAACTAGCAAGAAATGTAAAAACTGACAGTAAAAGCTGACAGTATATAAAAAGGAAGAGGGTAGCTAAAGTAAACATTGGTCCCTTAGAGGATGAGACTGGGGAAATAATAATGGAAAACAAGGAAATGGCAGAGGAATTGAACAGATATGTTGTATCTATCTTCACAGTAGAAGACACTAATAATATACCAATAATAGTAGAAAATCAAGGGGCAAAGGGGAGGGAGGAACTAAAAACAATGACTATCACAAGAGAAAAAGTACTAGGTAAACTAATGGGTCTAAAGGCTGACAAGTCCCCTGGACCTGATGGCTTGCATCCGAGGGTCTTAAAGGAAGTGGCTACAGAGATAGTGGAAGCATTGGTTGTAATCTTCCAGAATTCATTAGATTCTGGAAAGGTCCCAGTGGATTGGAAAACCCCAAACGTAACACCCCGGTTCAAGAAGGGAATGAGACAGAAAGCAGGTAACTATAGACCAGTTAGCCTAACATGTCATTGGGAAAATGCTAGAATCCATTATTAAGGAAGTAGTAGTCGGACATTTGGAGACTCAGAACACAATCAAGGAGAGTCAAGGAGGGGAAATCGTGTCTGACAAATTTATTAGAGTTCTTTGAGGAAGTAACGGGCAGGGTGGATAAAGGGGAATCAATGGATGCAGTACATTTGGATTTCCAAAAGGCATTCAATAAGGTGCCACATAAAAGATTACTGCACAAGATAAGAGCTCATGGTGTTGGGGGTAGTATACTCACATGGATAGAGGATTGGCTAACTAACAGAAAACAAAGAATCAGGATAAAAGGGTCATTTTCAAAATGGCAATCTGTGACTAGTGGGGTGCCGCAGGGATCAGTGCTGGGGCCTCAACTATTTACAATATATATCAATGACTTAGATGAAGGAACAGAGTGTCTTGTGGCCAAATTTGCTGACGATACAAAGATAGGTGGAAAAGCAAGTTGCGATAAGGACACAAAGGGCCCGATATTAGGAGGGCGGCGGGTTCTCAGCAGGGGGTCGACTGGGCGCGTGGGTAACGTGCCCGGTGAAATCAGTGTGCTCCGCACGGAACCGCAGGCTAATTGGAGCCACTTACCTGTGCTTCTGGGTTTTGCGCTGGAAAGCTGCGCAGCGGGCGGACTGCGCATGCGCAACAAAGTCTGTCAGCTGGAGGAGTCCTATTTAAAGGAGCAGTCCACCTATGCTCCTCCTGCAGCAAACAACCAATTCTGAACCATGGAGCAGGCCAGAGGAAAGGCTGCCCCAAGATTTTCGGACTCCTCACTCCAGGTGCTGCTCGATGGGGTGAGGAGGAGGAGGGAAACCCTTTTCCCATCCGATGGGAGGAAGTGCCCTCCCTCCACCACCAAGAAGGCCTGGCTGGAGGTGGGCGAGGAGGTCACCAGCAGCGACAATCTGCCACGCACCTGGGTCCAGTGCAGGAAGAGATTTAATGACCTAACCAGGTAAGCCAAAGTGAGTATACTTAAGCATTCTCCCACACTCCGTCTTCCACATCACCTCCACCACCACACAACCCTTTCTGCACTGCCACCACAACGCTCTCGCATCACTCCTCACATCCACTCAACTATCATCCTCACCTTGCCTGCACGTACTCACCTCCCCTGTCCCCATTCGAACACTACCACGCAACCCAATCCTCATACAATATCATGGCTATGTTGCACACGCACCCTCCCATGCATCTTCCTCACGCTCAACCCCACCCACACCAATGCATGCAGCGGGTCACCATGCAACCATCACTCAATCACACCTCTGCATTATCCCTTGATAGGAGAAGAGATGCCAGAACGCTCGGGAGAGGGCAAGGACCGGAGGGGGCCTGCCACACCAGGTGGCACTAACAGACGCAGAGCTGCAGGCATTGGAGATCAGCTGCACGCTGGAGTGCCTGTCCGTGGCGGATGCCGACATTGGGATTGCACAAGCAGCCGGTGACAGAAAGCTAACACTCAGCATTCATGATAGCGAATGATCTTAGCATCACTTGGCATCTGCAGCACCTCAACATCTGTCCACATGCCTAATATTGCTTTCTGTTCTCTTGCAGGCCCACCTGCGAGCGCCGTGACCGTGGAGGGTGATTCCTCAGAAGGCCTGCCGGCCTCTGATGGTCCATCGTCACATCTGAGCCATGCATCCACCAGCGCAGATACACACACCTTGGTGGGTCCCCGTCCTCACTTAGTTGGGCTTGCACATGGTGAGTCACCACGCACATGTGAGCACGAGCAGACCCTGGTGGCAGGGGCAGCCGTGGAGAGTCCGCTTCGGTGGGAGCACTCTTCTCCAGGCTCTGCTCAGCTGGACCCAGATGCTGAACCCTGGGGGCCAGCCATGAAAAGGAGAGTCATTGAGGGGCAGCAGCACATTGCCGAGGTGCTGGAACAGGTGCCACGCACACTCTCCACAATTACGCAGAGGATGGAAGAGTCCAACTCCTGCATGAGGGGAATGGTGGCGCAGGTACAGGAGGGTATCTCCGAGGTAGTGCCGCAAGGACATGAAGGCATCTCTGAGATAGTGTCGCAGGTAGGTGCGGGAATGTCTGCGATGGAGGAAAGGCTAGCCTTCATCGAGCGTCAAGCACGGCTCAGTAATGAGTCCATTCAGGCCCTGACAACGGCCGTTCGGATTCAGGGTGAGCAACATTCTGCCGCCTTAAACAGGCTGACAGATACTTTACAACTGGCCTCACACAAGCCCTCCAAACTGCCGTCCAGTAGGGTGGAAGGAGTGACGTGGGCCTGGGCCAGGAGAGGGATGAAGGTGAAAGGGGACATGGAAGTGGGGACGCCATTCAAAGCGCTCCCACGTCTCACCCGTTGCCCCCCTCTCAACCAGTACCAGCAATGCTGCCCCCTCTCCAGGTGGCCGAGTCTGCCCTTGCACAGGTGCAGGTGGATCAATCTTTGGAGCGGCCCTCATGGGCACCGAAGCCCAGAGGGCGTCGGCCCAAAGCATCTAATCAGTCAGGGCATGGACAAGAGCAACCTGCCACTACCTCTGCTGAAGCCACAGGGGTAGCACCACGTAGGGGTTCCCGTAAACGCAAGGCGAAGGTTTTGTGAGCACAAAGGGAATGCACAAGGGTGTCTGACGATTTGTCATGTTTTTTATTTATATTTGTTTTCTGCCACAAGCCCAATAAATCCTATTATTATCAACACTACTGCCATTTCTTGCCCATTCTTGACTGGCTTGTGGAATAGGTACCTTTCATGGGGTTCACCGTGAACACGCACACTTGATGCCACCCATTGTGTCACTGCAGAGTGGGTATAGGTGTATTTGCAGGGCTCTTCTGTGCAGACGAATGAGAGACGTCGGCCATGTCCCCAGTGGCACCCTGGAAGGATGCGGAGGAAAAGTTGTTGAGGGCAATGGTGACTTTGACAGCGACAGGTAAGAAGATGGTGCTCGGGCCAGCTGGGAGCAGCTCAGCATGAAGGAGGCTGCAGATGTCCACGACTACATGTCGAGTGACTCTGAGCCTCCATGTGCAATGCTGCTCAGAGAGGTGCAGGAAGCTGAACCTCGGTCTGTAGACCCTGTGGCGAGAGTAGTGCCTTCTGCGACACATCTCTCTCTGCCACTGCCCTCCCTCCTGCTGTGCAGGTGGATGTGTCACAGCACTGTGTTGTGGAGCTCCACATGTCAGAAGTGGACGGCGTGGCCAGCGAGGCTGGTGATACTGTTCGTCCTCCGAGGTCATGACTGCAGCTACGGCGGCCCCCATCCGGAAGATGTACATTTGAGGGGGTCCGCAAGGTAGGCAAATGTGTCTGGACACCGGGTAAGTGTGCAAGTTGGTGAATTTTATTGTTAGGAGGAGGGTGGTGGAGGCCAAACTTTGTCCAAAGCAGAGTGGCCTCCTGCAATGAGTGAAGGTCTCCCCCCACCACCTGTCAAATGGACCTTTGCAGCTGCCACAGGCTGATGGCTGCAACACGTCCATTTGAACTGGGAGTGTTTCCCCCAGTACAGGAAACAGTCTCAGTTCATTTCAAAATCCCACCCCTCCTAAAATATCAGGTTAATCAGGTCTGTAAACGACCTGAAGTACCTGTTTAAGTACTTTAAGTGGCACCCCGCCGGCTTTAATTGCCTGCGGGAGTCCCACATGCGGGGGCTGCGTGCACATGTCAGCGTGTCACTGGGGAACCTGGAAGTGGGCGGGTTGGAGCCAGGCTCCAGCCCACCTCGGGAATCCCCGATTTTCGCAGCCCCCCCCGCCACGAACGCACCCGCCACGGGGTGCGAGAATCAAGCCCAAAGAGTCTGCAAAGGGATACTGACAGGTTAAGCGAATGGGCAAAAATTTGGCAGATGGAATATAATGTGGGAAAACGTGAAGTCATCCACTTTGGGAGGAAAAATAAAAATGCAAAATATTATTTGAATGGAGAAATACTACAAAACACTGCGGTACAGAGGGATCTGGGTGTCCTCGTACATGAAACACAAAAAGTCAACATACAGGTGCAGCAGGTAATCCGGAAGGCAAATGGAATATAGGCCTTTATTTCTAGGGGGATGGAGTAGAAAAGCAGGGAAGTCATGCTACAACGGTACAGGGTGTTGGTGAGACCACACCTGGAGTACTACGTACAGTTCTGGTGACTCTATTTAAGGAAGGACATACTTGCATTGGAGGCAGTTCAAAGGTTCACTAGGTTGATTCCGAGTATGGAAGGGTTGTCTTATGAGGAAAGATTGAACAGGTTGGGTCTATACTCGTTGGAGTTTAGAAGAATGAGAGGAGATCTTATTGAAACATACAAGATTCTGAGGGGACACAATAGGGTAGATGCTGAGAGGATGTTACCCCTCATGGGGGATTCCAAAGCTAGGGGGCATAGTCTCAGAATAAGGGGTCGCCCGTTTAAGACGGAAATGAGGAGGAATTTCTTCTCCCAGAGGGTCGTAAATCTTTGGCATTCTTTACCCCAAAAAGCTGTGGAGGCTGAGTCATTGAATACAATCAAGGCTGAGTTAGATAAATTTTTGATCAGCAAGGGAGTCAAAGGATATGGGGAAAAGGCGGAAAAGTGGAGTTAAGGTAAAAATCAGATCAGCCATGATCTCATTGAATGGCCTACTCCTGCTCCTATCTCTTACGGTCTTATAGGATCACTGGATCCAGCAGCTGCAGGCTGTCGTACAGGGCACAGGCTCATGGCCTCAGGGATGTCCTAAAAATGGGGAGGACATCACCCTTGACGCTGATAAATTGGTATTTTATCAGAACCGAATGATCATCCCCACAGAACTCAGAAAAAAGATTGTCCGATGGACGCATACATCCAGAGGACATCAGAGGAGAGGGAGCTTGGTCCAACGACTGCTTGAATAAGAATTACCTTAAATAAATGCTATATGCTTTAACAAACAATTGGAATTTAATCTGCAACATCTGTAGATAAAAAGGCCAGGCACAAGTACCCTTTTTTAAAAAAAACTGAGATGAACGAAGGGAAATGCCATCTCCTGACACGAAAGGTTTCTTTTTAAAAATTACATAGAAGCGACATTGAGGTACGCTCAGAATGCTGCGTACGTCTGATGATATTTGGCTCCGTTGTTTTATTTCTGCAAAGAAGTTAACCCCTTCCATGGATATTGACATCTGTTTTAATTTACCAAACAACACCCTTTGCATTTATTTTAAATAATTGGCATAATTTAATTGGATATTTCCCCATGGTGACAGATTGAAATCATAAAATCATGAATTTTTTGTTATTATTAACCCCTTGGGCTCTCAAGGGCCATGATGGATTTCCTGTTGTTCTTTTCTTTTACACAGGGAATTATTGTCCTCGGGACCATATAAGTGTTGATGGTGCAAGATTACCAAGAGTAGTTCTTTGTCATACAAGTGGCTTCACAAAGCTATGGAGTAACCTTTGCTGGAGAAGTGTTGGTGCAGGAAACGATCCAGTGGTGTGAAGAATTTAAGACCTTATCTGCAGACATCGGCGGATATCCAATATCACAGCATGATGACGATTTGGGCTTAGACCTTGCCTCTCAAAGGACCGGTTTTAACTCATTCAGGATTATTTATTGTCTTTCAAGACAGAGTGCTCAAGTGGGGTGGCCAGTGGGAGGAGATATTGGCGTTACATCCAAAAGTAATTACAAGCACTTCTGTCTCTACTGTAAAACCACAAAGTCTGGACATAATTTGTTTCTGAAATTGGAATTGATAAAATAAATTGATATAAGTTGCTGTTCAAGCACTCGAATTGGAAAAATTTACCTGTAGTTTAAGGGGATAATCAAATTATATTTTAAAATAAAAGGAGTCAAGTTCTAAGTGGTTCCTGCCCAATGCTGTGTATCAAGGAAGAAAGTATTTTGAGGGGGAAATAAAATCGTACATTGACAAGTCCTGTCAGTCCAACAATACTGCTCTCTAGATAATTTTGAAATGATGGAATGGACTCAGGCATAACGTAGCAAAATATTTTGAGAAATGAAAAGCAGTCCAAGAAGAATTTAAGATAAACCGAAAGTGTATTGATATTGGATACTCTAAATATTGTATTGCACAGTAACGTTCCTCCAGGGCTCATGAATGGTTATATAATGGGATATGTAAAATTGGATAAGAGGAAGTGATTGAGAATATAAAAGATAGAAACAGAGAAATTACACCACCAAATGGGAATTTCTCTAAAGTCATTGAACTGGGCATGATTTACCAAAAGATTTCAATCTGGTACAAATGTACAATCTAGTGAAAGTCAGGAAAGTATAGTTGAGAACAATAAATTGATAGCTTTCTCTTAGAGATGTTTGAGTCCTTGCCTATACTGAACAATGAGAAAGCTGCATCTGATAGCCTGGCCACTACCCAGACATCGGGACCCTGCAGGAGGAGAGAAGCAAAGACCTCCAAACACCTCCCAATCTGTTAATAAGATAACCTGAAAGCCCAAGAATGGCTACAGTGGACATAAAAGATACAAATATACATTGCCATCAATTGGAAATGGAGACCAGGATGAAGAACATGATTACATAGGCCTATGGCCTGGTGAGCTATTGGAATCACTCTTTAAACAGAGCAGTTGCTCTTACAGGATTGAATTTTACTGGATATATGACATGTGCCATGGAAATCACATTTGGAAATACCATGAGGAAAAAGAAAGTTAATATTCTGTGATATGTGAGACAACCAGTATGCGGAAATGCATGATGAAGATACACGGAAGAACAGATCTCAGACATGCTCAGATACTTGACATCAGCATGATATGAAATGGTTAATGTGGCTCAAGAGAGTGAGAAAACCTTTTAAGCAAGGCACTGACACATGCTCCATAGAGAAACTGATTAATTAATGAAACAATCAGGA
This sequence comes from Heptranchias perlo, assembly GCF_035084215.1. Taxonomy (NCBI): domain Eukaryota; kingdom Metazoa; phylum Chordata; class Chondrichthyes; order Hexanchiformes; family Hexanchidae; genus Heptranchias; species Heptranchias perlo. Next base: position 16,766,705 of record NC_090357.1, on the reverse strand, counting down.
AACACTGGTACCAATCAGGGGGATTGAAATAAAAGAGGGACATAGAAATTTGGATTTCCAAAATTCAGCGTTAGGTTCCTTTGAGATAACAATGAAATTGGGACATCTCTAGAAGTAAAGGGAATTAGGGGTTACGGGGAGCGGGCAGGAAATTGGACATGAATTTAGATTTGAGGTTAGGATCAGATCAGCCATGATCTTATTGAATGGCGGAGCAGGCTCGAGGGGCCGATTGGCCTACTCCTGCTCCTATTTCTTATGTTCTTATGTTCTTATCTGAGGAAAAATATCCACAAGAAGGATATTAATAAAAGGAGAGCTGGAGAATCTTTTAAGTCCATGATTTCTTGATAATATGGTACACTGTAACTTTCTGTATAGTATATTATGATTTTCTTTGTCTATATCACGACATGTATTATTAAGCAAATGAAACTTAAAAGCCATATGTATATTTCTATGTGTGTTTATGTAATAAAATGTAACTCAAGGTGATCTTAGACAAGACCGAGAAGAAAGTTACAGGCTACGGTGAAAATTAACCCAGAAAGGTTTCATTCAGGTTCAAAAAGAGGGAGATGTAAGAATATGGTTTAACTGAGCACAGTCAAGTATCCCATCTCACATAGCATCTAGGTATTTGGCAAGAAGGCAGTACCGGGGGAGATAAAGTTGCTGTCTCTGTGTGAAGAAAAGCAGCTTGTAAGTCAGGAGATAAAGGATGAGGTTGTCACATTACGTGGTACGGTTCATCTGAAGTTGTTGAACACAGAGCCAGCATGGGAGTGGGATAATTTATGACTAGGAGTTAAGACCAGAGATGCATATGTGCAACCTCAGCAGCCGAATAGTGTAAAGACAGGACACTGTGCACCCAAAAGTTAGAGCTCTTGGGACAGTTGGAAGTCCACAGTCCACTTAGATAGGTATATAATGCTGACAAGATGAGAATGTTAGACAAGGCCATGTGGCTGTTGGAGATTATGATTAAAAGACTGAAATGTAACAACGCAATGTTGACATTGAAAAGGGGACATCTACCCTTTTGAATCATGAATGATGGGAAACAGTATATGAAGTCAGGCAGAATCCATGGGTAAGATTACTCTCATATGGCTTTGTGCTCGTTCTGGGGATCATGATAATCGTTTTAATCATACTACTAATATGTGTGAAGTGGACCCTGACAAAAGTCAAGCATAGACAGCAGACCTTAGAAACCACAGCTTTGCTCAGAGGAAAATAGGATTGGTGTGAGGACTCGAGAGCTGGACTCTCTTGGCCTCAAGGTGGGGACTGTAAGGAAATATAGTTTTCAGACAAATGTATGAGGAATTCAAATGGTTAGACTTAATGGGGTTATGGGTGAGAAACAACAGGAACCAGCGTTAGTGCAGTAATACTCATGGTTAAAAACAAAGAACCATACTATCTGAGGCAAAAACAGTGAAACTAAGGATGGGTCTGTATGTCCGAACATGTCGCTAAGCAACTACATTCCGGAATCAAGGAAGAATGATGGATGGGCCCCTAAAAGTGCTGATAAGGGAAGTGATTTAAATTTGTTGCAGTGAAAAGGAGGGCTAGGGATTAACTCAGTGTATAAGTAGCCAGCCCCTACTCAGACTCAGGGTAGAGGACAAAAAAAGAAAGTACCAGGCAGAAGGCCTGAGGATGCATATTCGCAAATCTTTGAAGGTGGCAGGGCAAGTTGATAAGGCATATGGGATACTTGGTTTTGTAAATAGGGACATTGAATACAAAAACAAGGAAGTCATGCTAAACCTTTACAAATCACTGGTTAGGCCTCAGCTGGAATATTGTGTACCATTCTGGGCTCCACACTTTAGGAAGGATGTCAAGGCCTTGGAGAGGGTACAAAGGAGGTTTACCAGGATGATAACAGGGATGAGGGACTCCAGTTATGTGGAGAGATTGGAAAAGCTGGGATTGTTCTCCTTAGAGTAGAGAAGGTTAAGGGAAATTCTAATAGAGGTATTCAAAATTATGAGGGGTTTTGATAGAGCAAGTAGGGAGAAACGGTTTCCTTTGGCAAGTGGGTCGGTAACCAGAGGTCACAGATTTAAAATAATTGGCAAAAGAACTAGAGGGGAAATGAGGAGAAATTTTTTCAGAGAGTTGTTAAGATCTGGAATGCACTACCTGAAAGGGGGGGGGATGGAAGCAGATTCCATTCAAAAGGCAATTGGACATGCACCTGAATTTATCTATCTGAGCACCATATGGCTGTAATTGTGTCTTTAATGAATGAGACCACCCCATCCTTTTTTTTGCTTGTTTATCTCTCATGCATTTTTTTAGCCAGGAATATTGTCCTAACTGTAGCCAAGTTTCTGTCTAGGTTACAACATCATGTTATCTATTATAATTAGTGCTTCTAGTTCCCTAACTGTATTTCTAATGCTTTGCGCATTCTTATATAAACAATGCAACTGTGACACATTTATGGTGGACAGTACCCTTTTCCCCTTCGCTATCCTTCTCTTTTCATAATTGCTCTAAGCTGCGTCACTCCATATCTCCCTTCTTGAGGTTACTATTTTAGACTGTTTTGCCTCTTTACTACACTGATTCCCCAATGTGCTCAATGACTTTTTTCCCCTCCCACCTGCCTTGCTAGATTAAGCCCACACTACTACTCTATTTACCCTCTCTCCAAGAACAGGATACTAGTTTGAGAGCGTCCCTTTGCCCAGAACTCATCCGAACGCCCTAGAAATCTGAAACCCTCCCTTCTGCACCATCTGTCAAACCATCTGTTGATGTGTCTAATCTGCTTCTCTCTAACTGGCCTACAGTATGCCACTGGAAGTAATCCTGAGATTACTATCCTAGAGTCTATCATCTAACTCTTCAAACTCCGTATGTAAGATCTCCTTCATGTTCTTCTCTATGCCCTTGGCTCCAATATGAACCATAAGTTCAGTTGTTCACCCTCCTTTTCCACTGTCTCTCTACCCACTTATGTCCCTTACTTTGGTCCACGAGACCCCAGAGATCCTGGTTGTGGTGACAGAAAAGGCTATTTAGCCCTCCAATGACAGAATCCTTTGTACTATCAGTTTCCTTTCCGAACACTATGATTTCTTCCCCCCTCCCTCCACAGTAACCACTTGCTCCATGACGATGTGATGTTGCTTGTAGTTTCCCTTCTCGTGTCACGATCCTTGTTTACATCATAATCAGCACTGTACACTTGGAGGCAATTTCAGATCCATAGGAGTTTCTTGCACTGCCTTACACACCTCCTCCACCAGCAGATGCCATCCACTCCCTTTCCGCACAATTCCTCTCTAGCTGTGAGACAACCACCTCTTGCAATGTATACTCACCTACAGTAGGGAGTGTCTCTAAGTATTTCTCACTTCTTGCACCTGAGGCTGAACTGTATCCTTATGGTTTTCAGAAACTTCCTTATCGTGCACAACACTGGTTTTCACTGTCCTAACATGCTAACAGGCCTCAAACTCAAATTACTGAAAAAAGCTTCAAGCTAACTACATTTCACTGCTGAACTCTAGCTTAGGTCAAACTCTACTCATTCAGCTGCCTTCTAAGCTCATCAGTCAAGGCACCAATCTCTAACAGCCGACTAATTAATAAATATAATTTAGTACTTAGGCCAATCTACTCACTCAGCAGCTACTCATTCTGCTGGCCTCTCGTAACTTGCTGACTATATTTGCGAGAGGTGAGTTAATACAATATACAACAATTTGTCTTTCAAATTTACATGAGAGAAAGTTGAAGAACATTGTCTACCTTGCTTTGGAGCTTTCATACAAAAAAACATATTCAAATAGCCTTAACTGCTCTTACTGACATGGAAAAGAAAATTGGGCGGAGTGTAAAATTGGCCGCGAATTTGCCATTGGCTGTTTTGTGCTACTGCCAAAGTCAAATTTCACCCCCTTGGTGTCTATCATAAAAAAAATTCTGCGAGTTGTAGGCACAAGTGCACACAGAATGCTTTAGCTTGTAACCTAGTAAGTCAGTTGACAGTGATAGTTCTGGGAATCTCCAGATACTCCAGGCTGTGTATAAGCACACACTTCCAACGGAAAAGCTTTATAGACATTTAAAGCACATAGAATCATAGAAGTTTACAACATGGAAACAGGCCCTTCGGCCCAACATGTCCATGTCGCCCAGTTTATACCACTAAGCTAGTCCCAATTGCCTGCACTTGGCCCATATCCCTCTATACCCATCTTACCCATGTAACTGTCCAAATGCTTTATAGAAAACATTAGTGTACAGTTAGGAGTAATCATTTGCTTGTGAACGTTGTAATTATTTTATGTTTAATATGTTACAAACCTTATTTCCAACAGTAAGTCTCAATTTGGTGAAGAACCCAAGATAATGGCTGAAAGGATGTTGAAAATTTTTTGGAATGATTTGATTGGTTCCCCTCTCTTTTTTCATTGGTACTCTTGTTGAGTGCCCATTTTTGAATTGTAGTCTTTTGTGCTTCATGGTTAGTTACTTTCATCCTTGCTTGTGACTTGCTAATTGATATATTCCTGAACCGTACAGTTTTCATTTGTTGTTTTAGGCATATAACGTTTCAGCCAATCAGGTGCAAGTGCAACACAAACTTTGCATATAGAAAAGTGCGGTGCTCAAGTTTGGCAGCTAAAGTGTGACGGGGATAAAACACGTGCAGTGCAATTTTTTAATATATAAACAATAATACACTGATTTAGAAGATGGAATGCACAATGTATTATTCTTACGATGAATATGTATGCCTTTAGACCACAAAGTCTAATTTTTGTTAAGTGAACACAATTTCAGGTCAGAGTTTAATCATTATTTGGTGAGGGAACCATAGAGATTGGAAAATGCTGGTCAGGTTCAGGTCCCAGGTCAGAAGCACACAGCATTAAATTACTGGCTTCTTTGTTCTTTAAAGTTGTTTTGCATCTGTAACAAAGTGTTTGTTTGGATTGTGGTGGAAAAATGCACATTCACACACAGTTTTATATTATATAAATAGAACAGGGTATGCACATGCATTCTGTCCATCACATGCTATGTGTCCTGCTTTATTACAGCTGGAGTCCCAAAGGCAGGGAATTTCTTGCGTGCATTCAGGTCAGTTTTCTGGAACAATATGTTCTTGAACCAACAAGAGAACGGGCCATCTTAGATTTAATAATTAGTATTAGTCAATAATCTAACAGTAAGGGAACACTTAGCTAACAGTGACTGAATGACAGAATTCAATATTAGATCGGAGAGGGAGAAGGGTGAGTCACGAACCAAGGCTTTAAATTTAGGTAAGGCTGAGTTAGTCATGATCTTCCAAAACTCCCCTGATTCAGGAATTGTCCCCTTGGATTGGAAAACTGTCAATGTCACTCCACTATTTAAGAAAGGTAAGAGAGATAAACTAAGAAATTATAGCCTGGTAGTCTAACGTCAGTTGTAGGGAAGTTACTAGAATCTGTTATTAGGGACAGAGTGACTGAGCCTAGTTGAATTTTTTGAGGAGGTAACTAACGTGGTAGATAAGGGCGTGTCTATGGATGTTATTTTTATGGACTTCCAGAAGGCATTTGACAAGGTTCCACATAAGGGACTGTTAACGAAAATGAGAGCGCATGGAATTGGAGTCAACCTATTGGCTTGGATAGGGAATTGGTTAGGAGGTAGGAGACAGAGAGTAGGGATTAATGGGTATTTACTCAAATTGGCAGGATGTGACTAGTGGTGTCTCCCAGGGATCTGTACTTGGGCCATAGCTTTTCACTATATTTATAAATTACTTGGATGAAGGAATAGAGAGCTGTATATCTAAGTTTGCTGACAACACTAAGTCAGGTGGCACAGTAAATAGTGTAGATGGGAGCAGAAAGTTGCAAAGGGACATTGGTAGATTAGGCAAAACTGTGGCAGATGGAGTTCAATGTGGGAAAGTGCGAGCTCATCCAATTTGGACCTAAGAAAGATAGATCAAAGTATTTTCTAAATGGGGAGAAGCTAGGAACTGTGCATGAGCAGAGAGATTTAGGGATCCAAATACAGAAATCACTAAAAGCTAGTGGACAGGAACAAAAAATAATTTAAAAGGCTAATGGAATGTTGGCCTTTATCTCAAGAGGGCTGGAATATAAAGGGGTGGAAGTTACGTTACAGCTGTACAGAGCTCTGGTTAGACCCCATCTGGAGTACTGAATTCAGATCTGGGCACCGTACCTCAGGAAGGATATATTGACCTTGGAGGGGGTGCAGTGCAGATTCACCAGAATGATGCCAGGGCTAAAAGGGTTAAATTATGACAGCAGGTTGCATAAACCAGGCTTGTATTGCCTTGAATATAAAAGAGTAATTGAAGTGTTTAAGATGATTAAAGTATTTGATATGGTAGGTGGAGAGAAACTATTTCCTCTGGTGGGAGAGTTTGAACAAGGGGCTTAAAATAAGAGCTAGGCCATTCAGGGGTGATGTCAGAAAGCACTTCTTCATGCAAAGGGTAGTGGAAATCTGGGACTCTATCCCCCAAAAAGCTATTGAGGCTGGGGGTCAGTTGAAAATTTCAAAACTGAGATTGATAGATTTTTGTTAGGTATGGGTATTAGGGAACATGGAACCAAGGCGGGTAGATGGAGTTAAGATACAGATCAGCCATGATCTAATTGAATGGCGGAACAGGCTTGAGGGGCTGAACGGCCTACTCCTGTTCCTATGATGTAAAACTGCTTTGCATAATTTTAAAGAAAATACATAGGAGTAAAAATCCGTCTTGGGTGGTACAACAAAGCGGGCGGTCTTGCATCGGCCTCCCGTTATACACCCCACCCGATATTCAGTTCCATTGACGTGGACCAATCCTGAAAGGTTCTCCTGAATAGTCCATCAACAAAAGATTTTCATAACTGACACTCAGGTTCAAAAATAATTGACTGTCATTGACAATCAGTGTTTATTTAAAAGTGGCTTGGTTCCTCCCCTACAATTCAAAAACTAGTTTGAGCTGACCATGCAACAATTCTATCAAATTCAGGAGAGACATGGGCTTGTTTTTTCTTACTACAGCTGGTTTTAAACTTCTTATGTATTGTGACTGGATTTAAAGGGACAGCCATCAAGCCAAAACTAGACACAAAAATACTATGGGCCCAATTTTGGTCTCTCTTCTACCCCATTTTACAGCATGATGTGGAGATGCCGGTGATGGACTGCGGTTGACAATTGTAAACAATTTTACAACACCAAGTTATGGTCCAGCAATTTTATTTTAAATTCACAAGCTTTCGGAGGCTTCCTCCTTCCTCAGGTAAATGAGGAAGGAGGAAGCCTCCGAAAGCTTGTGAATTTAAAATAAAATTGCTGGACTATAACTTGGTGTTGTAAAATTGTTTACAATTTTACAGCATGCATGAGTAGTAGCGAGACAAAAAGTTACTTACTGCTGACTTCACGCCAGAGACCTGCCCATTGCAATTTTCAAACAAGCTTTGATTTAGGCGGCCAGAGCTCCTGCCGAAATCAGGTGACAGCCTCTTTAAGGTATGCAAATCTAGTACTATGACGTAGTTAGGAATCCGATGCTATTTTGATCATCTTTAGCACAGCGCCAGCCCAGGGACAAACCCACCTACTACACAGAGGAGGCAGCCAGAATCAGTATCACAAAGGAATCATGAAAGCAGATCTGGCAAGAATTAAAAATTAATTTATTTGGCAACTTTTCAGCTTCAGAATAACCTTCAATGCTCTCCGTGTTCCCCCACCCCCCTCTCCACTGGCCCAGCCATCCCCTTTAGCCCATTGCTGCAGGTCCATATTCTGTGGCTGCCCCGCCGGATTTCCCACCCTCCCAAAGCAGCAAGCTTCCTATCAGAATTCAAAATGTGCAGACTCATTGCCAATTGCACTTAAATAAGGCCCAATCATCAAAATGGTTCAGGCTTCTTGCTGACAAAAGTCCCAGCCCCTGGTGAAAATAACCATCCTCCTGTCAATCATTGTTACTGATGGAACCCTTTAGTGATATTGCCAATTACTTCCCTTCCAGCAGAGTACAGCAATTCATTAAGTTAGTTACATTTTCATATTAAAGCTCTTTTCTTCTCAATACACTCGAAGCTCTATATTTTGGGGGATATATATGGTGATATACTTAGTCTGTTTGAATTGACATGTCTCGCTGGTTATACAGTACAGCAAAGCTCTAATAAGTAGCATTTCACAACAAGGATTTTCCACTTCCGTAGTAGGAATTCAAATAGCTTCATGGACTTGTAATTTGAAAACCAATGCATATAGCTTTCTTCATTTGAAACAACCCCACTCAGAATGCTATTATATTATTTGACCAATACAGACACATATGGTTTTTGATTACTTGCAGTCTAAAGTTGCTAACTGTTTTTACCTACTGCTGAAACGATAATTGAGTGTCTCCGTTCTTTGGCTCAAAAAGACTGATAAAACGTAGATTCAGTGTCAGATTGGCATTTGATCCAAAAATTGAATTTTGTCCTAGGTTTATCTTGTTTTCATTTAGCTTTAAAAATGGTTTTAAAACACCACACTCAAAATAAAGGTCACACTGTAGAGATTTCTGGGTTAGTGCACAGGATCCCTTTGGAGGAGACAGAGTATGGTGACGTGGAAATGGCTGTTTGGGATAGGCTGCGGGAAGAAGGCTGCTTGCTTTTGATCAAAAATAATTCAATGAAGTTAGAGATACTTTGGGTATCTCTATTGTCAATCATAGGTTGAAACTCATCAAGAACCCCATGCGATAAACATGCTTTTGTGTTTATAGCTTGAAAATATTAGGATATTTCAGCTAATTTTCAAAAATATTGCATGTTCTTTAAAGGGATTGTTTTAAAAAGCACATTTTGTGTCAGTACTTCTGTGTATCTCACCATGCCACGTGGCGGTGTTGGACTCCTAAGCTTACATTTACAAAATTCATACTAAGATTGTATTCTGTTGAGGAAAGAGATAGCTTATTTTCTTCTTGAGGAAAGCTTAATCTCATGGTCTGTAAGAATTCAGACCATTTTTTTCAATTATCCCCTTAGGAACTGATTTCAGACTTCTGGTTTGGTATTGAACTGTTCAATATTTTGTCTATTCTGCTGCCTTCAGCAAATTAAGTATTTGTGAATAAATTACTATTGAATCTGCTTCCACCACACTTTCAGGCAGTGCATTCCAGATCATAACAACTTGCTGTGTAAAAAAGTGCGGTTGTTTATGGAACGTTGTTGGCACCCACATGATAATCACTCCAATTCAAAAAGTAATTAATTATGTAAAACATTTTGAAAATATATTGAAAGGCACTTTATCAATGCAAATATATATTTTTAAATTACAAAGCATGCATCAGTACTACAGGCAACCATCATTAAAGTTCACCTTTGGCAACTCCCCTCATTTGTTGTAGTTGTGTACAAAAAAAAAGTGTAGTTATTTTTGTTTAATCAATTCTTACCTAGCACCAGTAGTACGTTGTGTGTGTGAACAATCACAAAATGCTAAAAAAAAAGTTTTTGTAATGCATTTGTCTAAGAATAAGTACCTTTTGAACTTTACACACAGCTGATTCTGCAAATGACAACATGCACTGACAATAACAGTCCGTTATTAGGTTTTTCATCATAACATTGAACAATCGCTTGCTTTGATTATGTCAAAATAATGTGGAACCACTTAACTGAGAATGCCTGAACATGAGATACTTTTTTTAAAAAAAAGCAATGCACCTTGTACTATATTAGTCACAACGAAAATGAAAAGCAAAATACATTTAGAAAAGATAGGTTTCTTCAAAAGATTAGCAGTCAACATTTTAAAGTTATTATCAAATAGCATTAATACATTTCTGCATGTACTTATGGTGAATTAAAGACAGGCTTTATCCCAACACCTTCTTGTCTTTAGAACAGCCAGATTCCAGTTTCCATATGCAGACCACAACTTTTACGAACTGAAGCCTGACTCTTACTTGCTGCCATACTACTAATGTAACCTGAAATTAGCAATTAACCATGATAACATTAAATTAGTTACTGGATTTCACATGGCATGTCCACTACATCTCTGGCCAAACTAAACAGCAGGAAGTGTCGTAACCTTAGCCCATTTTGTATTGGCTAAAATGACAAAATACTGATCCAATATAAGTGCAACTGGAATCACTATTTAAAGAAATCTGTTGTTCTCCCAACTCCTAACAAATTCTTGAAATGACAATCTCTTGTTTGAATATATTAGCCACCTGTTTATGGAATTATATGTACACCAAATGTCGATCAGATAATGCCTGAGCCATTTAGCACTGAAAAGCTTATATGTTTCATACCTTTAATTTCTTTGATGTAGATTTCTTGGAAGATTGTAAAGCAACAGAGTCTTAACAATGTAACACTTTGAACAATGGGATGATAGATTGGGATTTTTGTACCACCACCTGCATTTTGCATGCATCACAACTATACTGTTTTAATACAACAGTTGGACATTGCATTTTCGACTGCCATTATACCAGGATCAATTTACATGTCGTATTCTGGTCTGTCATCAAATTTTAACAAATCTCCTATGAACAAATGGCTATGGCAAGATGCAATAGTTCATTCCACTCAAAGTAATTTGTTACCTTTCAAAAAGAGTTAACAAATTATGTTGATTCAGGGTACAGTGTGTGGGCCCCTTTAAAGTACTAAAAACCAATCTGCTGAATGCAGCTGGTATTTTTTTAAATTAAAATCTACCATGAATTTTCAAATTCAAAACAGATTGGTCAAATAATTGGTCAAACATGACCTCAATTCCTATAACACTGCTTCAAGTTTGTAAACACAGTATATGTTTAATCAAAACTGTTTGATTTTAATACTGAATATTACTCAGTAAAAATCAGTAAAATGTACCAAAATTTTAAAATAAATCTTAACATTTTAGTTTGCAAAACAGTTATAAAGCATTTGCTGTGTGCAAATTGGCTGCCGCATTTCTCTAAATTACAACAGTGGCTGTACTTTCAAAAAGTACTTCATTGGCGGTGTGGGACTTTGGAACACCCTTAGGTCATGAAAGGCACTATAGAAATGCAGATTCTTTTTTCTTTCTTTCGCTATTCAAAGAAGAGCAGGGAGTTCTCCGAGTGTCCTGGCCAACATTCTTCCATCAAAAAGCACCAATATAAGCAGATTATCGAGTCATTCATTCATTTTCTGTTTGTGGGACCTTGTGTGCAAATTGGCTACAATATTTGCCTACATAACAGTTACTGCACCTCAAAAGTAATCCAATGGTTGTAAAGTGTTTTGGATTGCCCAGAGGATTTAATAAAATGCTATAAAAATGCAAATTCTTTCTCCTTTCTTTACTTTGCACCTAACTCTGCCATATCCGACATGCAAGTGCTGAATGCTGCCCTCATTTTGATAAGCATAAAATTCAAGAACTATTTACAAAAAGCGAACAGTTTTATAGTTTCAATACTTTTCCTTGTATAACTTAGTTTCTTTGGATCCCCAACAACAAGAAAGAAATATAGGAAAAACAACATAGTGTACAGAAAAGTCTGACTGTAATCAAGGAACACTGCAAAGTGAAGAAGCAGAAAGTGGATGTGGTTATTAATCCAGAGTGCTTCTGCAACCAAAGTCATCTGTGTGCATTAATTCAGCTTCTTGACATAAGTCAGGACCAGAAACTCCTCCAAAATAATTCAATAAAATATTTTTTTTAAATTATAAAGAAATGATAAATTGCAATTCTTTGCAACCTGATGGTTATTCTTAGTCTTTAGTATGAACTCAAAAATGATGTTCCTGGATGAAAGTATCTATTCTATTAGAAAAATGGTAAATAACATGATTACTGGGATCTGATTAACAGAGTTCCTGAAAGGTTAATCTTATGCATTATTTGTGGAGCACACATGCTGTGGTCTGAAATTGTGATCATAAATGTGCCAGCAGAATTTTTGTCTCTTTATTCCCTCAAAAAGAAACTCTCAATGTTACCTTTTTACTCCCCTTCTATTTATATTTTGCTATTAGATTTTCTCTCCCTCCTTTTTGACCTTTAGTTTTTTCCCAATTTCACACACACACTTTCACTATCAATCTCACCCCATTTCATTGACACACCATTGCATAACAGAAGATTACTGCCCCAGAATGGTGCATCATATAAGTCTACTTAATCTCTCAACTCTTCACAGATCTAAGCAAATGTAATGGGGAGAATCGGATAAAGTATTACTGTCTTTATTTTAACTGCGTGACCCACAAATGGGGATCTTTTTATTAATATTTTTCAGGCACGGACAGAACATTGCACCCTTTTTCTCAACCTGTGTCACATATTCTAGTAATAATGTTAGAATTATAGATTGTACCTTAGAGACGCTTGCCATAGCCAATACTATGTTAGCAATTTAACTCAGTTCATACATATACAAAGTAATTTTGATAAGAGACCAATCATATTGTTATTTAGTTTTGATTCAGCTCCTTCTCCAATTTATTTTACTTATAAATGTAATACTGTGATAGCTGCATTTCATTAATGCTCAATTCTAATCATTGGGCCAGAGTTTGCTGAAAAATAACTGTGTGTGAACGACGCAGTGTTATTAATACGCAAATCGGCCAGCAACTTGTCGCGAGGAAGAGATACCTCATGAATTGTGAATTGCCACAAGTTACTGGGTGATTTGCACCGCTCCACCGTTAGCTTCCCGAAAACTGCATCGCCCTTAACTTCCCGACGATTTTCATGAAGTTGCTGCATTTGCACATTAATTGCCCATTAAACTCACCACAGAAAGTTAAATCTAGTAATTAACATACGTACCCTGTTAACATGATAATTGTTAATGACTGCCAAACAATCTTTCTTGCTCAGAAAGTGAACAATTATAAGTGTGGAGTCTCATTCCTTCAGGTTGTGAACTGTTGTTGGAGATTTTTAAAATGACAATTTTTTTTTAAATTCTTACTTTTCCTTTCTGTCTCTTTTTTTCCTCTCTCTCTTAATCCAATCTTTCTTTCCCTCTCTTTATTTCTCTTTCTGTACCTGATTTGAATTGAATTCACCCACTCTAATTCACCCTCCTTCTCAGTTCTTCCTCTATTTATTTCTCAATAATTTAATCTCATTGGTAAAGGAGATACACTGTTGGTCCCGTTGTTCACCACTGTCCCAGATGCCCTGTTGCTCTCACTGTGCCGTTCTCAGCTTGCACTTCCAGCAACTTTGCGGGCAAAAAATGTTAAAACCTAAACGTGCATGAACAAGTCTAACTAACAGGGCATGCCTCAAGACGCCCCACTCCAGCAAAGTCTGGGTCATTAAAACCTTCCCTTAGCACTAATTAGTTTGGCAATAAATTTAAGTTCTCAAACATTATGGCCTCAAATTTATTTCAGTTCAACTTGTATCACATGCAATTACTCTATTCTAACCTGAATGAGATTACTTTCACCTCCCAAAATTCCTGTCTGGGGCTTGAATTACTTCTCATAGACTTACCATTCCTTCCCTGTATAGAAGACTTTCCACACATCATATCTGCAATATTACCGAGAAATCTGAAGTGCAAGGAGAAAACCCAAGTGACCTGTGGGATTTTATCCAGTGTGCCGACCCTTTTCAAGGCTCAAAAACATTGTGCTCGATTTTAGCGTCGGGTTTCCTGTGCGTTATCGGCGGGGCGGGCTCCAAAATGTCAATTTCCACGTGCGGGAGCGGATCGCGCCGAGATCCCGGCCACTTCCGGGTGCCGCGCTGACGTGCGGGGCTGCGTGCGCAGGCCCCGCTGGTGGGAATCCCGCAGGCAATTAAAGCCAGCGGGGTTCCACTTGAGTGGACTTACCTTGCTTGTTGAGGTCATTAAATGAGCTGAATCAGCTGTCAAAACAGGAAGTGTGGGATTTTAGCTTCAACGCAGTGTGTTTCACACACTGGGGGAAACAGTCTCCCTTCAACCGGTCGTGTTCCAGCCAGCAGCCTGTGGCAGCTGCCAAGGTGCACTCCACAGCGGGTGGGAGAGCCCTCACCCACGCAGGAGGCCACCGCGTCACGTAGGGCAACCCCTGCCCTCCACCACCCCCCGCCAAGCCAGAGGACAGACCGACGTGAAACCGCAGCCCCAGTGCGAGGAACCACCTACCTACCCTGCACAACCCCTCAGACCAACACCTGCAGATGGGAGGTGCATTGACATCCTCGGAGGACGAACAGCATGACCAGCCCCAGCAGCCTCGCAGTCCACGCCGTCCGCCTCGGAGACGTGGAGCCCCCCAACACGGTGCTGTGGCACACCCATCTGCACAGCAGGAGGGAGGGCAACCACACAGAGAGATGCGTCGCAGGAGGCACTACCCTCCGCACAGGGTGTACAGACCGAGGCTCAGCTTCACGGACCTTTCTGAGGAGCAGTGCATACGTCGGCTCAGAGTCAATCGCCAGGTAGTCGCCGACATCTGCAGCCTCCTTAACGACGAGCTGCTCCCTAATGGACCAAGCAGCATCTTCTTACCTGTCGCCGTCAAAGTCACCACTGCCCTCAACTTCTTTGCATCCGGATCCTTCCAGGGTGCCACCGGGGACATCACCGGGGTCTGTCAGTCGTCTGCATACAAGTGCATAAGGCAGGTCACCGATGGGTTGTTCCGTAGGGCCTCGCACTACATCAACTTCACCATGGACGAGCGCAGCCAGATGGAGAGGGCGGTTGGATTCCATGCCATGGCTGGCTTCCCACGGGTACAGGGTGTAATCGACTGCACCCACATCGCAATACGGGCACCTCCGCATGAGCCAGGGCTGTTCATCAACAGGAAGGGGTATCACTCCATGAACGCCCAGCTCATCTGTGACCACCGCCAGAGATTCCTACACGTGTGCACCAGATACCCCGGCAGCTGCCACGATGCCTTCGTCCTCAGGGAGTCCACCGTCCCGCCCATCCTCCAGGCACCCAACGCCGGCAATGGCTGGCTCCTCGGCGACAAGGGGTATCCCCTACACACGTGGCTCATGACGCCTCTGAGGAACCCCATCACCGAGCCGGAGCGTCGGTACAATGAAGACTGTTGCCAGTACTCCTGCACCCACAGCAGTGTGCCCAATGGGCGGCAGCAGGTGTTCGCCGTCATGATGGGCTGCACGGAACGCATCTATTGCACAGGCCGCGGAAGAATGGACGAGAGGTGGCAGGAGTGGTGAGAATATAGTGTTTAATATGTACAATGTGAGATAATATAAACAAAAAGTGTACAAATTAACAGACACCCTGATGCATTCCCTTTGTGCTTATAACGCCTTTGGATTTCTTTTGCGGGTACCCCTACGTGGTGCTACCCCTGTGGCTCCAGCAGAGGTAGTGGCAGGTTGCTCCTGTTCTCGCCCTGACCGGGTAGATGCTTTGGGCAGACGGCCCCTGGGTTTCGGTGCCCGTGAGGGCACCTCCACAGACTGCTCCTCCTGCACCGAGGCAGGGGCAGACTCGGCCACCTGGAGAGGAGGCACCATTGCGGGTACTGGTTGAGAGGTGGGCAACGGGTGGGACGTGGGGGCGCCTTGAGAAGCGTCCCCGCTTCCATATCCCCGGTCACCATCATCCCTCTCGTGGCCTCGGCCCACATCACCCCTTCCACCCTGCTGGACGGCAGTTTGGATGGCATGTGTGAGGCCTTGCAAGGCCACCCCTAGTGTATCCGTCAGCCTGTTTATGGCGGCGGAATGTTGCTCACCCTGAATCCGTACAGCCGTTGTCAGGGCCTGCACGGACTCGATGTGGAGCTGTGCGTGACGCTCGAGGGAGGCCAGCCTTTCCTCCACCGCAGACGCTCCCGCACCTACCCGCGACACTATGTCGCCGGTACCCTCCTGTACCTGCGCCACCAATGCCCTCATGCAGGAGTTGGACTCCTCCATCGCCTGCGCAATTGTGGACAATGCGCGCGGCACCTCTCCCAGTACCGCAGCAATTATCTGGTGCCCCTCGACGACTCTCCTTTTCACTGGTGGCCCCCTGGGTTCAGCATCTGGGTCCGGCTGAGCAGAGCCTGGAGATGAGTGCTCCCACCGACGCGGACCCTCCGCAGCTGCCCCTGCCACCAGGGTCTGCTCATGCTCACTCGTGCGCGGTGAATCACCAAGTGCTACCCCAACTAGTTGGCGAGGGGGACCCACCGAGGTGCGTGTCTCTGAGCTGGTGGATGGTTGGCTCAGATGTGACGATGCACCCTCAGAGACCGCCATGTCCTCTGAGGAATCACCCTCCTCAATCGCAGCGCTCGCAGACGGCCCTGCAAGAGAACAGAGGGCACTATGAGGCATGTGCACCAACGTTACGGTGCGCCTGATGGCAGGTGATGATACGGTCACTCGCGATCATGGGTGTTGAGTGTCAGCTTTCCCTTACCGGCCGTTTCTGCAACGACAGACTCGCCATCTGCGACCGACAGGCAATGTGGCGTGCGGGCGAGGTCGAGCGCCTCCACCTCTGCGTCTGTGAGGTCTACCAGGTGCGGCGGGCCACCTCCGGTGCGTGCCCTTTCCCTGTTGTTCTTGCTTCTCTTCTCCTGTCAAGACAAAACATAGATGCGTGAGTGGGTGCGTATTGCATAGTGACACGCATCGAGCATCGGTGTGGGTGGGTTGAGCGTGGGGCAGATGGATGGGAGGATGCGTGTGCCACATGCCCATCCCATTGCATGGGGATTGGGGTGTGTGGTAGTGTTCAGGTGGGGACAGGGACGGTGGGTACTTGCGGGCACGGCGAGGATGGTGAGTGAGTGGCTGTGAGGATTGCTGCGGGAGCGCTGTGGTGGCTCTGCAGGAGGGGTTGTGATCTGTTTGCCGTGATGGTGGGGACGGGTTGTGGGAGGGTGCGTTGGTGTACTCACCTTGCCGGACCTAGTGAGGTCATTGAACCGCTTGCGGCACTGCTCCCATGTCCTTGGGGTGTTGGCCCTGCTGCTGACCTCCGCCGCCACCTCTGCCCATGCCTTCCTGGTGGCGGCGGCAGGGCACTTGCGTCCATCCGCAGGGAAGAGTGTGTCCCTCCTCCTCCTCACGCCCTCCAGCATCAGCTGCAGCGCAAGGTCCGTCATCTGAGCCTATTCCGCCATCATCTCTAGCCTACTGATTGCAGCAGGAGGGGTTTTGGGAGACTGCCCCTTTAAGTGGAGCTCCGACATCGCGTCGACGTTACTGCGCATGCGCAGCCCGCCGGCACGCAGCTGGGGAGCGGAGAACCCGGAAGCAGGGCTTAAGCAGTTCAATTATCCCGCGATCGCGCGGGGGACGCATGCAATTAGCCGTCCGCGTTTTCCACGCTCCCGGAGGACCACCCGCTGGGAACCCGCAGGCCTGCTAAAATCGAGCCCATTGACTCTGACTCTTCAAAACTAAATCTGCAGCAGACCATAAAAGTGAGGGATGGGGTCAATGCATGAAAGTCTGGAGCTAGATTACTCCAATATCTCCAAAGTTGAGTATGACAAAAACATCAGAAATAAAAAATAATGGACCAAACAAAACTGATGTTATTTGAGTATTAAATTCACCAAAAGATATTTGTCTGGGAGACATCAAGGTATGAGTGCCAGAAGGTCTAAATGGGATGGGCTTCATAAGCCTGATGATCTTTCCCACCCTTTTCATATATTCGTGTATAATTCTCAAATTCGGGTCTTGCAGTCTGTTTTGTTGTCTGACCTCCTAGATTATATTCCCTCCTATATATCTGTTGTTTTACGTATAAAATGTATCTTCTGAACGCAAATGCTGTCCGAAAATACTATCCAGAATTCTGTACAAAGCAAGCAGCTAAATATTTGTTTCAGTGGCATGGAGTTATACCACTGAACTCTCGCACTGTCTCATTTTACATCTGAGCCTTCCTCGCCAAGAAATTGGTCTACACAGGGTTCATTTTTGGGCACTATTCGGACTACTAAGACCCCAATACGGCAGGCAGGAAGCGAGCACACATGTCCGGCCAGAAGCGCATCAACCACCACATTGGGCAAGGACAAAAAAATCCGTCCTTTACCCATGCCTGAAACAGGCGTTAGGCCCTTTCCATATGCAAATAAGAGGCACAACACATGTTTGAGGCCCCCTCTCCAAGGCCTTTTACTACACTTTGCCGGCGGGCTCTGATGCCGTGCAGGATCCATTTTAATGAGGCCAAAGGCTCCCAAGATATTCACCATTCAGGTACAGGGAATGAATCCTGCGCCCACTATGGACGTGCCCGAATATCTGGGCCACTATTGATGGAGACACAGAATTGATTTCTCGGATGACAGTGTTAGCCTATTTATCTTGGATCTGGGTTGTTAAGCTTCACTATGAAAATTGATTCTTCCACCCTGTATTCAATTAGCCGCAAGGAAGTCTTTTTCATGCTGCTCCATGTAAACTCAGCAATACTTCTTCCAAACATAATTACCCTTTGGGAACTATTTTTGTGCCAAAATAGATTGTAATCTCTTTGAAGTTTATTTAGTGAATATGATAGTGAAGAAATATTCTATGGTTTATATTTTCAAATTTTACAATACTGAGCATCAGAAATTTGTCTGAAATGTATTTTTGTAGATCTTATATGCTAGAAAACAGATTTTAATTTAAAAGATATAAAAGACAGTAGTGCTCAAAATGGTAGTCTTTCAAGCACAGAATAGAACTCTGCACATAGATCATTACAGTGCAGTAAGAATAATAATTTGTAACATGTTTTTCTGAAGCAATATTACTATTGCTGACAAGGTCATCTGACTGTTGGTCACCCTTCAAAAGTATCATATTTTCAAGGTATAAAGCTATGCAAAGTCCCAATCAACTGTAGGGCCATATATTGGACATAGAGACCAGGATGCAGAAATTGCAATGGTCTACAAAGCTCATGGGGGTTAAATTAGTTAAATTGGTGCACGATTAACCTGTGCGCCCAGTGGTTCCGATGCAGGCAGTGTTGCCTCCTCATTTACCTGATTGTTGCGCGAGCAGCCAGGCCTGCCTGTGTTGTTCTCACCGGCTTCTCAATTCTCACTAGCAAGGGGGCCCAGATATCGTGTGAGTTGCTTGCACCTCTTAAAGGCAGCCTGCACCTCTTAAAGGCAGAATGTAAGATACGGGTCCGCATGGAGTCTGAATGGAGATCAGACATCGCACCTGTAAAACACAGATGCGGCTCCTGTCCCTATGTTTACAAACTGATGAGTTATGTTAAAACATTGAATAAAGGTTGCGCACTACGAAATCCCACATCCACCAATCTGCCGATCTGAGTTTGCACCAGGCCTGCACCAAGGTTCTCTGCTGATGCACTAGAGACCTTGGTGCAAGAGATGGGCAGAAGGAGGGGCATCCTATATCCGCAGGGGGACAAGAGGCCCTCCAGACATATGCTCAAGAGACAGTGGGAGGCAGTAGGGGACCAAGTCAATGTCAGGCGCGTAGCACCACAAACATGGATGTAGTGCAGGAAGAATTCAATGCTTTGTCATGAGTGGTCAAGGTGAATGAGGTCAACTATCAAGCAGCATCTCCTACCAACTGCATCACTAACCACATCCACTGCTCCATGCACTACACCACCCAGCACCCACATACCAACAGACTCTTTCAATTAGTACTCAATTCTTCCAATCAGATGCTTCCTCTCACCCTCACACATTACCACTGTTGCAAGCCACAGACCCACAACTCACAGGCAGCTATTCAACCATGACAGGCACATCACTCAAACATCCTGCTGCAGGACACTCACCGACACACGTTCCACTTTCTTGCAGGAGAATGTGGCGCATAACAGGAGACAGCAACTGGCTGTGGCATTTAGCCCCTGAGCCTATTCCGCCATTCAATGAGATCATGGTTGATCTGTGACCTAACTCCATATACCCACCTTAGCCCCATATCCTTTAATTAACAAAAATTTATCAATCTCAGATTTAAAATTAACAATTGAGCTAGCCTTTTGCAGAAGAGTGTTCCAAACTTCTACCATCCTTTGCGTGTAGAAGTGTTTCCTAACTTCACTCCTGCAAGATTCTAAATGTTAGGCTATGTCCCCTAGTCCTAGTATTCAAGCGTAGAAGACCTCCAAAAACAAGTACAAATGCATCAGCAGCCAGAAGCATTAATCCAGCAACTAACTTGTAAATCCTGCATGGTCCCTTTAAATAGCATTGGTCGGGGGGGGGGGGGGGGGGGGTGGTGGTGGGGTCCTCCAGGCCATCTACGACACGTTCAGCTGGTCGTGGTTAAGACAATACGTTGGCTGGAGCGTTGAGTGCCAAAATGGTATCTATCCCTTTAAATCAGCTTTGCACACTGATCCAACGCATATTCTCCTTACTTTACATGTAGCCGGAGTTTGTTATCTGCGCTTGCGCAAACCCCTTTACCAAGATGGCGTCTAGCGCACGTCGTGCACGCACATTCCGAACACTATTTTGGGGCCTTAGGAGGCCACGTGGCCAAATTTCTGGCCCATTGTATTTAAATCTAAAATTTAAAACATATCTTTCAAGCTAGTGCAGCCCTAAGCATTAATGACAACTACAAAACATAAATATGCTTACCAAACCAATCTATACAGTAATCATTCAATTATCATAATGAGCAAATCCTAAAGCATCATATAAGCAAAGCTGTTCAATTTCACTGAATACCACAGAAAAATTACATTAACAGCATTCTTTATTGTATGGGTGAAAACTGCTGTAGTGGGTGCATTTTTAATTGTAAAAGTCAACATAGTTGTAACAGAAACACATGCATTTCAACACCAATATTTGAAATACTAAACTTTATTACAATATCTAGGGTGACGGGATGGCTGTGTTCAGGAAAACATGGTCGACATGCAGCCTAACCAGCAATCCTTAAAGGGACCGCTGAAGGCCGCCACCAAAAAAGTAAGTTTTTTAAAAAAATACTTACCTGAACGGGTAGCTGAAAACTGTTGCCAGCCCCCTCTCGATCACTTGCCCCCTCTCCCGATTGTCCCCTCCCTGTACGGCCCGAAATTGAAATCCTCTTCTCCAGCGAGCAGCCTGGGGACGCCCAGCCAGCACCTGCAGCTCCCTGGTCTCATGCAAATGAGGCCCGAGGCCCAATATCAGATGTGCCTGGGGCCAAACCGTTCTGGCGCAGGGATCATTCCGGGATGCCGACACAAACCAATTTCTAAGCCATACTAATTTCTCTTCTGGATTTATGCTCGTCTTATGATTGCTTCTAAGAAACAACATTTAGCTATAAATTATTCACCCTGTTTCTTTTAGGACAGCATGGGAATGCTTTTCCAAATGTTGCTAATTAATAGAATCATATGCTTTTCCTCAATAACAGAGCTGCTAACAGGCCATCCATAATCAGACAGTCCTGGCAAGTGGAAAATTGTAGCTCCAGCTCTGAATTCTGTGTTTACAGATACTCGTTACAGATACAGATGGCTGGTTGCGGGATACTCGCGTCCGGTGGGTGTGGGTGGCCCCCATCTCATCATTTGGGTTGTGAGAGCTCATAAAACCCTCTTGCGGTATAGGACTAACCATCCTATCGGCTGGTATAAAGATAGCCATAACCATGGGGAAGAAGCGTCCAAGTCACACTGTTAATCAGCCTACAAATCCTTCCACGACTTCAAACTATTTCCAAGGGAAGAGTGCAAAGATATGAAAACAACTCACTGGCACACAGTTCCATGTCATTTAACGGGAAGCTACATCCAAACAGTTTCAGTGAGACACCACTGTAACGTGTTCTATTTCTCCCAATGTGCCACATGAAGCTGAGTCAGAGTTTGGGGAACCAAAAGGAAGTGAGTAACTCCCTCTGACCCTGCAAGATACCAGCATGGGTACATCCGCCCAGGGAATTTAGAATGCAAGGTATAGGATAGTGCACTGGGTGATACGCAGAACATGAGTAAGCAGTGATGGTGACACAGAAGAAACACCAAATTACTATCTGGATGGGTTCTTTCATAGCTTATGAGGGTTTTTCCTTAAAAGCAAGCCTACTGAGCATGAAAGATAGGCCACCGAAGAAGGTTTTCTGAAGAGCGGGTGGAGGCAGTGGTTTTGAAAGGCAGAACAAGGAGAACTATTTACAACATCAGCAAGCATGGATGCCAGGAGTAGTTGTTCAGTAGTCTGGAGTTGAGTTGTGTGAGGTGAGTCTCAGAGAAAGCGGGAAAGGGAGAAATGGGAGAGAAACGGAAAAGTGACTGGGGATCGGGGTAGTATGAGACTGGCGAGGATGTCATGAGCAACGAGGGAGGAGGCGGAGGTAGCTACAGAAGCAGCTGCACAATGGTTTCAACCTTAGAGACGATGAAATCCATGAGCTCTTGGCACTTGATACCGGAGGTAAGGGTGGAGGGGCCGGGGAAAGGATTTTAACGAGGTGATCCATCATAAAGAAAAGAAGCCATGGGTTGCCCTCCAGGATGATCTTGGAATAGGAGGATGATTTGGCTGAGGATAGCGAGACTCAGTTGTGCTTAAAAAATTTTGCTCACAAAATGCATTTGCATGGGAAGAATGTCCTATCTATTCAGTTGAATATGAAAGCCATGGATCTCATCTGCAGTAGCATATGTATTTTGAGATGAATACTGGTTGCAGCAGTAGCCAACATTTAAAGTGACTGCCAGTTTCCTATACATATATATTTAAATATATAGACTTATGACCAAAACTCTAAATTCATCACAGTATCTTTGGCTGTTCAGTAGGAGGTGAAGGCATATTTGTTGAGGGCATAGTGAAGATGCATAAATTGAAAAATCCATAGTACTAACTGCAGAAGTCAAAATCAAATTCTATGCTGTAACATTCCATGATATAGCCTGGATTTTACAATTGGCGTTATTTTAACGCTAGTGGCTACTGCCATGTAAAAATAATGCGAATCAGAAAATCTAGATTTTTTAGTTAAATCCCAACTATTATGAGTACATTACTGCAGGAATCAACATTTTCTACTATCCAGTTCCCCAAGGCAAACAGCATTTCCTTTATAAAACAACAGCAGTTAAATTTTGCTATTGGTTAGATGATCTGAACTGCCATAGTTATCAAAGAAATATATTCAATATGGGTCAGCGGGTTGCTGGGTTTTATCCATGATCGTATAAAAACTGGTTTGTATTTAAAACAATTATATTTATTCAAAGCTGTAGAGGTGCTATCAAGCGGCACTTACTCACCAATAACCTGGTCACCGATGGTCAGTTTGGGTTCCGCCAGGACCACTCGGCTCCAGACCTCATCACAGCCTTGGTCCAAACATGGACAAAAGAGCTGAATTCCAGAGGTGAGGTGAGAGTGACTGTCCTTGACGTCAAGGCAGCATTTGACCGAGTGTGGCACCAAGGAGCCCGAGTAAAATTGAAGTCAATGGGAATCAGGGGGAAAACTCTCCAGTGGCAGAAGTCATATCTAGCACAAAGGAAGATGGTAGTGGTTATTGGACGCCAAACATCTCAGCCCCAGGACATTGCTGCAGGAGTTCCTCAGGGCAGTGTCCTAGGCCCAACCATCTTCAGCTGCTTCATCAATGACCTTCCCTCCATCATAAGGTCAGAAATGAGGATGTTCGCTGATGATTGCACAGTGTTCACTTCCATTTGCAACCCCTCAGATAATGAAGCAGTCCGTGCCCGCATGCAGCTGATAAGTTGCAAGTAACATTCGTGCCAGACAAGTGCCAGGCAATGACCATCTCCAACAAGAGAGAATCTAACCACCTCCCCTTGACATTCAACGGTATTACCATCGCCGAATCCACCACAGTCAACATCCTGTGGGTCACCATTGACCAGAAACTTAACTGGACCAGCCATATAAATACTGTGGCTACAAGAGCAGGTCAGAGGCTGGGTATTCTGCGGCGAGTGACTCACCTCCTGACTCACCTCCTGACTCCCCAAAGACTTTCCACCATCTACAAGGCACAAGTCAGGAGTGTGATGGAATACTCTCCACTTGTCTGGATGAGTGCAGCTCAAACAACACATAAGAAGCTTGACACCATCCAGGACAAAGCAGCCTGCTTGATTGGCATCCCATCCACCACCCTAAACATTCACTCCCTTCACCACCGGCGCACAGTGGCTGCAGTGTGTACCATCCACAGGATGCACTGCAGCAACTCGCCAAGGCTTCTTCGACAACATCTCCAAAACCTGCAACCTCTATCGCCCAGAAGGACAAGGGCAGCAGGCACATGGGAACAACACCACCTGCATGTTCCTCTCCAAGTCACACACCATCCCAACTTGGAAATATATCGCCGTTCCTTCATCGTCGCTAGGTCAAAATCCTGGAACTCCCTACCTAACAGCAGTCTGGGAGAACCTTCACCACATAGACTGTAGCGGTTCAACAAGGCGGCTCACCACCACCTTCTCAAGGGCAATTAGGGATGGGCAATAAATGCTGGCCTTGCCAGCGACGCCCACATCCCATGATTGAATTAAAAAAAGGTATGGGATAACTATTACATAAGACGACACTTTATATTTTTGTAATAGTTTGGTTTTTGCTGTATGCACAGTAATTTCTCAAAACATTCCTCAATTTCAGTTTCATGACTGCTTTTATTGCACTGTTCTACAGTATTGGCTATATTGTGCTAGTCATATGTAGGCAAATGGAGCAAATATCTCCTGCCCCAATCAATTCACCCAGGTAATAATTCAAGATGAACAACAGTTCTCTCATTATGTTCCTTTGAAGTCTTAGTTGTACTTATTATCAGCCACTGATGACGAAACCATCAAATTTATTAAAGTCCAACAACGTCAAACAAGTACATAAGCACAGAAACAAAAGACAACAAGTTTGCACAACTGTGTCTGCAATTCATCCAAATGTTGGCATGAGTGAAACTGTGCTGTGCAATATTAGGACATGTATACACATGCTTATTTTAAATGGGTTAATGCCTCCATTAAATAGTGATCCAAGAATTTCATAAGAATGTGTTAAGCATAAAGTGAATGTACACTAAAATCAGAGTATGATTTCACACAGGAAGACTTATCAGTTGCAAAATCCAGTGTACAGTTAGTACTCCTGTATTTAGGAACATAAAAACATATGTGCATGAAGGTTCAACTTATATGTCAGATTTTATTGTATTTTTGAAACACATTAATACATTTTACATAATAACTATTGTTGAACTGTAATAATTTTGACAGTATCCTGGTCTGTTGCCTGTGATAAATACTGAGGCGTCATATGGAGTATATCAGTGAAGTTATCTTGAGATTACTAACCATCTATTGAAGGTACCCATTATTTTAACAATAAGTGAACAATGATCAGCACAATTCAGTTTTAAAGCTGTTCATTTTTAAAAGCGAGTGCAGCATTCATACATATTGCTAAAACATTGCATATTGCTTTTCTGAAATTTCTCCTAGAAGTCCAGATTCCTTTAACCAATGGCACAGGTCCAGTAACACGTAACATTTAAGAATATTTCAAAACATTTTTACTTAGAAAAATCATTAAACCCAAATATTTCTGCAAAACATTGGTTCACACATTACATTAATGCAACACATAAGATTATCAACAGAACTATTCTATTGTACTTAAACTTCCTGGTCACAATTTAAATGTAGCACACTAGTTTCTCCATATTTCTTGCTACCACTGCAACTGTAGCACATTAGAATTAAGGAATAATAGTCATGGTGTTGAAACTCATTCTGGAACGCTACACACTACCAAGGAATAATAAATGATAGAATAATCAAGCGTTTTTAAATTGAAGTGAATGATCACTTACTAGGGCAATGAAAACAACATTCATTAGCAGAAAGTATTATTTTATACATAGGTACTAGAAGCAAGTAACAAAACATCAATTCCATCAAGAGTTTTAGATGATGGCATAAAAAATGAGAACAACTGTTGAGCAGTGTGTAAACATTACATCAAGCCACTGATAAAACTGCATTAACTGTAACTGATACCTGGGAGTGATTACAAGGTGGTATTCTAACATCAGGCTATGGATGATATACTTCCAAGCCCCAAGCTTAGAATACTGCTTTTTAATCACTCTATGATATCCTTTTAAAAAAAGTAAGATACCTTTAACTTAATGAGCTGTTTCGTTCAGCTATGTCCATTTGTGTGCCAACAGCATGGATTCCAACTACAAATATGACCATATTATGGCATGATGGCATTCAAACTGAAGAATTAATTATATCAACGACATTACTGCAAAACTATTAACAAATAATCAGCTATTGACTGTCAGGAAAATCTATATACCTAACTTGTTTCTAATATTGGATTTACTGTATGTGTTTCAGTTATTCATGGTAGTAATTTTTTCAAAGGGGTTGGTGAGAAGGGGGATGCTGATGTGTTATAAGCAGGTGCTTGTCATACACATTAATAGTCTTTGGTCAATTATCATGAACAAACTGTGTCTGAGAAATTTCATTGCCAGCTAAATGGTTGTGTTTTGGGTGATTAAAAATGTAGACAGGTTTATTAACAGAAAAAATATATCAGAATGAATGACCTTAAGGAATTTGCAGGAGCTTGATGCCTATAACAATTTTTGAAGTGTTTTACAGTTTAGAACCATTTTGTTTTATGTGATCATTTTGGCAGTAATAAGAAGCTTAATTTTGCATTGAAATTCTTTTGCACACTATTAGGTAGCATAACAGGGTGCACCTACAGGCATATATACTGAGCACAAATGTTTTACAAATTTAACCCCAGTTCTGGGAATACAGGAATATTTGGAGAAATATTTATGGGGCACCAAGATGTAAATTACAAATTTCTCGTAACGGCATAACAGCAATTCACGATGATATATGACAAGTATAATGTTACAAGCCATCAATAGATCATTGGGGATCAACACTTGGAATATATATTTTAAACAAAGGATGTAGGATATCACACCAGAAGTATATTCCCATTGCCACATCTGCAAATATCCCACTGCTCAGTCACAGAAGGCAGGGAGGCATGACGAAGACAAAACAAAACAAAGCAAAGCAATATCTAGCCAAATATATTGTTGGTTTGACAGGCAATTACAAGGTAGAAATTAAAAACATATTCAACACATGTAGGGCATATTTCTATTGGATTTTCCCCACGTTTAAAAAGTTTTTTTTTAAATTTAGATGTGAAGGAACACTTTCTGCAAAATGCGTCTATAACAAAAGCTTGCAGTACCTTTTTCTTATGGGATGATACCCACCAACTTGTCAAAAAGTTTACCATTATATAAAAATGAAACAGCAATGTTTTCACAATCCTGAAATGGTCATGATGCCCAATTGCTATGACGCCCCTTATCACAGCCGGCCTCACACACCACACTCCTCCTTTGCTTCACAACCACCGTTGACGCTGTTTGTTTGCCGATTGGCACAAACCAAGTTAAAGTACAAACCCATCATCTCACCCTCGGGAAACCCAGCACCTCCTGCCTGTGGAAAAACTCGCTCGCTCTCTCCTACCTGGGGTGCCTCAAGCCGGCCGGGGATGGCGGTTTGTTCCTCAGATGATGGACCTGCTGGAGGGACCTCAGCGAAATGTTCTTTAACAAACTGTCCTCAGCTGCGTCTTCCAGCTTCAGCTGAGGGATGATGTGACCCGGGTTGGCGAAAGCCATGTTATTTTATTTTTTTTTAAAAAAACAAGATAATTCAAAATAAAAGCTTTGTCTCTGATTAATATCCTGTGATATTTCCACACCCACTCCTCCTCCCGAGGACATGGGAAGTAACGTGAGTCGTTGCGAGGAGCACAGACACCCGGGCACTGTGGTGATGGTGATGCTGCTGCTTTTGCTGCTGCTGTGCGCGCGCGCGCGCGCGAGAGAGAGACCTTGTCCCCGAACGTTGGGCTCGCGGGCGGGTCCTGCACTGAACGTTGGGCACGCGCCCGGCCGCGCGCTTAAGTACAGAGACGCCCGCGTGCCCTTTGTGCATTGTCCAACTTTGCCCATGCCTCATTCATTTTGAATCTGAAACTCGCTCCTGTTTAGTCTGCAAACATCATCACCTAATTTGAGACATCTGCCTCTGCCAATATATAAGCGCATATGTAGAGCTGTCCCAATCTTTTGAATTATAATTTTCAGGCCTAATGCTTTCCCCGTCTTTACAACCATGATGTTAAATCCCTCTCTCAGCAGCATGGATGTGCAAATTTACACAAATGGACACAGATGCTGCCTGACTTGCTGAGTGTTTCCAACATTTTCTGTATAAGCAGCTCAGTCAGCATCTGTAAAGGGAAAGGATAAGTTATAGATACCCAGAATGTCATAAATTACCTTTTCTGTTTAGAGATGCTGACTGATCTATATTCAGTATATTCTCTTTATTTCAAATTTCCAGTATTTTCAGTTTTTCCCTTTTTTCTCCTAATTTAGCACATATACAGGTGGAATCCATATTAATCATAGAATCATAGAAGTTACAACATGGAAACAGGCCCTTCGGCCCAACATGTCCATGTCGCCCAGTTTATACCACTAAGCTAGTCCCAATTGCCTGCACTTGGCCCATATCCCTCTATACCCATCTTACCCATATAACTGTCCAAATGCTTTTTAAAAGACAAAATTGTACCCGCCTCTACTACTGCCTCTGGCAGCTCGTTCCAGACACTCACCACCCTTTGAGTGAAAAAATTGCCCCTCTGGACCCTTTTGTATCTCTCCCCTCTCACCTTAAATCTATGCCCCCTCGTTATAGACTCCCCTAACTTTGGGAAAAGATTTTGACTATCGACCTTATCTATGCCCCTCATTATTTTATAGACTTCTATAAGATCACCCCTTAACCTCCTACTCTCCAGGGAAAAAAGTCCCAGTCTGTCTAACCTCTCCCTGTAAGTCAAACCATCAAGTCCCGGTAGCATCCTAGTAAATCTTTTCTGCACTCTTTCTAGTTTAATAATATCCTTTCTATAATAGGGTGACCAGAACTGTACACAGTACTCCAAGTGTGGCCTCACCAATGCCCTGTACAACTTCAACAAGACATCCCAACTCCTGCATTCAATGTTCTGACCAATGAAACCAAGCATGCCGAATGCCTTCTTCACCACCCTATCCACCTGTGACTCCACTTTCAAGGAGCTATGAATCTGTACTCCTAGATCTCTTTGTTCTATAACTCTCCCCAACGCCCTACCATTAACGGAGTAGGTCCTGGCCCGATTCGATCTACCAAAATGCATCACCTCACATTTATCTAAATTAAACTCCATCTGCCATTCATCGGCCCACTGGCCCAATTTATCAAGATCCCGTTGCAATCCTAGATAACCTTCTTCACTGTCCACAATGCCACCAATCTTGGTGTCATCTGCAAACTTACTAACCATGCCTCCTAAATTCTCATCCAAATCATTAATATAAATAACAAATAACAGCGGACCCAGCACCGATCCCTGAGGCACACCGCTGGACACAGGCATCCAGTTTGAAAAACAACCCTCTACAACCACCCTCTGTCTTCTGTCGTCAATCCAATTTTGTATCCAATTGGCTACCTCACCTTGGATCCCATGAGATTTAACCTTATGTAACAACCTACCATGCGATACCTTGTCAAATGCTTTGCTGAAGTCCATGTAGACCACGTCTACTGCACAGCCCTCATCTATCTTCTTGGTTACCCCTTCAAAAAACTCAATCAAATTCGTGAGACATGATTTTCCTCTCACAAAACCATGCTGACTGTTCCTAATTAGTCCCTGCCTCTCCAAATGCCTGTAGATCCTGTCCCTCAGAATACCCTCTAACAACTTACCCACTACAGATGTCAGGCTCACTGGTGTGTAGTTCCCAGGCTTTTCCCTGCCGCCCTTCTTAAACAAAGGCACAACATTTGCTACCCTCCAATCTTCAGGCACCTCACCTGTAGCGGTGGATGATTCAAATATCTCTGCTAGGGGACCCGCAATTTCCTCCCTAACCTCCCATAACGTCCTGGGATACATTTCATCAGGTCCCGGAGATTTATCTACCTTGATGCGCGTTAAGACTTCCAGTACCTCCCTCTCTCTAATATGTACACTCCTCAAGACATCACTATTTATTTCCCCAAGTTCCCTAACATCCATGCCTTTCTCAACCGTAAATACCGATGTGAAATATTCATTCAGGATCTCACCCATCTCTTGTGGTTCCGCACATAGATGACCTTGTTGATCCTTAAGAGGCCCTACTCTCTCCCTAGTTACCCTTTTGCCCTTTATGTATTTGTAGAAGCTCTTTGGATTCACCGTTGCCTGATCTGCCAAAGCAATCTCATATCCCCTTTTTGCCCTCCTGATTTCTCTCTTAACTCTACTCCGGCAATCTCTATACTCTTCAAGGGATCCACTTGATCAACAGCTGCCTATGCATGTCATATGCCTCCTTCTTCTTTTTGACTAGTGCCTCAATCTCCCGAGTCATCCAAGGTTCCCTACTTCTACCAGCCTTGCCCTTCACTTTATAAGGAATGTGCTTACCCTGAACCCTGGTTAACACACTTTTGAAAGCCTCCCACTTACCAGACGTCCCTTTGCCTGCCAACAGACTCTCCCAATCAACTTCTGAAAGTTCCTGTCTAATACCATCAAAATTGGCCTTTCCCCAATTTAGAATTTTAACTTTTGGGCCAGACCTCTCCTTCTCCATAGCTATCTTAAAACTAATGGAATTATGATCACTGGTCCCAAAGTGATCCCTCACTAACACTTCTGTCACCTGCCCTTCCTTATTTCCCAAGAGGAGGTCAAGTTTTGCCCCCTCTCTAGTCGGGCCATCCACATACTGAATGAGAAATTCCTCCTGAATACACTCAACAAATTTCTCTCCATCCAAGCCCCTAATGCTATGGCTGTCCCAGTCAATGTTGGGAAAGTTAAAGTCCCCTACTATTACCACCCTATTTTTCTTGCAGCTGTCTGTAATCTCCTTACATATTTGCTCCTCAATTTCCCGTTGACTATTTGGGGGTCTGTAGTACAATCCTATCAAAGTGATCTCTCCCTTCTTATTTTTCAGTTCTACCCATATAGACTCAGTGGGCGAACCCTCGGATATATCCCCTCTCACTACTGCCGTGATGTTCTCCCTAATCAAGAACGCAACTCCCCCTCCTCTCTTACCTCCTGCTCTATCTTTCCTATAGCATCTGTACCCTGGAACATTGAGCTGCCAGTCCTGCCCCTCCCTTAGCCATGTTTCAGTAATAGCTATAACATCCCAGTCCCATGTACCCATCCATGCCCTGAGTTCATCTGCATTGCCCATCAGACTTCTTGCATTGAAATAAATGCAGTTTAATCTAGACTTCCCTTGGTCTTTGCCCTGCTTTCTCAGACCATCTGTCCGGTCATGTTCTGTACACTCTCCCTTACTGCCTTTTGTTTCTGTCACCACTTTATTTCCCACTGACTTCCTGCATCGGTTCCCATCCCCCTGCCACATTAGTTTAAACCCTCCCCAACAGCACTAGCAAACACTCCCCCTAGGACATTGGTTCCAGTCCTGCCCAGATGCAGACCGTCCAATTTGTACTGGTCCCACCTCCCCCAGAACCGGTTCCAATGGCCCAGGAATTTGAATCCCTCCCTCTTGCACCATCTCTCAAGCCACGTATTCATCTTAGCTATCCTGTCATTCCTACTCTGACTAACCCGTAGCACTGGTAGCAATCCTGAGATTACTACCTTTGAGGTCCTACTCTTTAGTTTAACTCCTAACTCCCTAAATTCAGCTTGTAGGACCTCATCCTGTTTTTTACCTATATCGTTGGTGCCTATATGCACCACGACAACTGGCTGTTCACCCTCCCCCTCCAGAATGTCCTGCAGCCGCTCCGAGACATCCTTGACCCTTGCACCAGGGAGGCAACATACCATCCTGGAGTCTCGGTTGCGTCCGCAGAAACGCCTGTCTATTCCCCTTACAATCGAGTCCCCTATCACTATAGCTCTGCCACTCTTTTTCCTGCCCTCCTGTGCAGCAGAGCCAGCCACGGTGCCATGAACCTGGCCACTGCCACCTTCCCCTGGTGAGCCATCTCCCCCAACAGTATCCAAAACGGTATACCTGTTTTGGAGGGAGATGACCGCAGGGGACCCCTGCACTGCCTTCCTACTCTTCCTCTGTCTGTTGGTCACCCATTCACTATCTCCCTCAGTAATTTTTATCTGCGGTGTGACCAACTCACTGAACGTGCTATCCACGACTTTCTCAGCATCGCGGATGCTCCAAAGTGAGTCCATCCGCAGCTCCAGAGCCGTCAAGCGGTCAAACAATAGCTGCAGCTGGACACACTTCCCGCAGGTGAAGGAATCAGGGATACAGGAAGGAGCCCTGAATTCCCACATCCCACAAGAGGAACATGACACGGCCCTGGGATCTCCTGCCATGACTTAACCCTTAAATTAGCTTAACAACAACTACAATGTCAAGAGAAAAAAAAAGGAAAGAAAAACTACTTACCATAAATATTGGGCATAAATATTGGCAGGTTGCAAGATAAATTAAGATCAGAATATTAATGGCTTTTGTGAAAAAACAGGAAATCAGTCTGCAACAGCTACATCGCTGCCCAGATATTAAACGCTAAAATCACCACTTGGGAGCAATTATAGAAATGAAAATTAGCCTGATTTATGGAATCAATTTCAGAAAAAGGCAAATAAAGTGTTTTCTGCTACTTGGCTTGTTCATACAACAGATTGATCACACTTTGTTCTCGAGAATAAATTCAGCAGTAAAACTAATAACTATCCCCAGTTAACAAATATAAGTCAACTGAAAATTTGCAAATATTGATGAGAGTGCACTGCCATTTGGATACTCATCTAAAGAAAATGGTAGGCCCCAGTTAGACTGATCATGCCGTTTTGTTGATGAAGAACAATTGAAGCATCTGTTTTATAAGCTGGTATTGGTATAAGTTATATCATATCACCTACCTGGTTGATGAATGGGTAGAGATAAGTAAATGCCAAATTGCTCTGTCAATGAACATAATATTTTCTGCAAAACTTACACAACAATGATGCCATTGGAGCAATTCCAAGGAAACAGCATTCTCCTCAAGTAGGCAAATTAAGGCTTGAGCACATAATTTAGGCTGACTTCAGTGCGATGTTGACCAAGTGCAGGATTGTTGGAGGTGCTGTTCTTTGGATGAGATGTTAAACTAAGGCGTGTATGTTCTGTAGTTCAAGTAATCATTAACGATCCCACAGCACTATTCAAAAAAGAGCAAAGTTCTCCTGGTGTTCTGGGCAAAATTCATCTCTTAACCATCAACACTAAAAACAGATTAACTGTTCATTCATCTGATTACTATTTGTGAGATTTTGCTGTGCAAAATGATGCCACATTTGCCTAAATAACAGTCACTTCAATTCAAAGTAATTAATTGTATGTGATACACTATATGTTTCTGAGAGAGGTGCTAAGGCACTATATAAATGCAAAGCTTTATTTCTACTGGAGAAAGCATTCTTACTGTGTGTTTCAAGAAGAAAGAAAGACACTTTCTTCGCGTTTATATAGCGCCTTTCAGAACCTCAGGACATCCCAAAGCGCTTTACAGCCAATGAAGTACCTTTGAAGCGTAGTCACTCTTGTAATGTAGTAAGAATCAAAATGAATCTGTTGATTGCAATATTTTTTCAGTTTTTCCACTCAACATCTGTGGCAAAAGTCGCAGGTCTGATACAACAAAAATGCAAAATAAAGCTCCCTGTACATTGCACCAACAGTGTGTTTTAACCATAACAATTTATAGGAGCATTGCTACTGCACCAGCGTGATATTTTCATCTCTCACAACAGTCATCCTAACCTCTCTCTAAATGACACTGATAAGTTAGGGTCAATTAATGTTAAATTATAGGCAGTTTTGTGTCATGCACTAATTCAGTCTGCCTACAGAAATTTTGCTTGGACACTTACAGCCACCAGAGAGGGGACACATTCATAGCGTCAGTCAGGGATGGTCTCAAACACAGGTATTAAAGGTAAGTAGACAGCTTTACAATTCCCTGTGCTACCAACTTCCAGAATCTCAAGGAAACTGAAAATATTTATGTGCTTCACTTAATCTGATAATAGGATGGGGTCATTTATGATGTACCCCAATTTGAGTCACAAAATGCTAGTGTGCCTCCTTATTTTATCTATTTGCATTAGGGATACATAGTTGGTCACATCCATATCAGCAAATAGTAGCTATTCTAACTATGTACTTGTAAGCCAAAGATAGAAAGGACTCAGTATGAGAATCCACAGCATTTCACTAAGGGTTGGGGAAGTAAAATTGACATTCCTTTGTTTTGTCTTATTTTTCCCATGCATCAATCGATCAGCAATGCCCAAGGTCATCTCTCAGGTTACTTTTGCTTTGCTCATGATTATATCAGCTTTACAACATCCTTGCAATACCAATAGAGAGCAAATAGATTCATTTTGCCACTATTATATCTTTCAATGTCTTGGATTCAGTCCGCTCCAACCCTCCATTTCTATACTCAAATAGGAAAAGCTTTAATTCTCTTAATGTAGCTGTACCTATAACTCATCTATCGTTGATCATTCTAGATTAGCCAGCAGATTTAGGGAAAGAGAATTGTTTGGTGAATGTCTGCCAGGTAAAACATTAATGTTTCTGTTTTCTGTCTGAACATTTTCTCTTTGCCAGTCTACGGTCTGAAGCTGTGGTTTATAATTCAAACGGCAAATCCCCAAAATTTAACTACAAGAGAAGTATAAAGGAGCATACAAGGATTGTCATAAAGCATTCAATCAATTTGATATTTAAAAAAAAAGATTTTCAGTAGCAAGATGTGGGAGCATCAACGTGCAATGCCATCGTAGTGGGGACACAGGTTCAATTCCTTACTTGGCCAAGTTC
Organism: Heptranchias perlo; assembly: GCF_035084215.1. Lineage (NCBI taxonomy): Eukaryota > Metazoa > Chordata > Chondrichthyes > Hexanchiformes > Hexanchidae > Heptranchias > Heptranchias perlo. The sequence continues at coordinate 16,731,722 of NC_090357.1, read as the reverse complement.
CAGATGTTGGCCACGTTGCCATGGGGAAGTAATGAATGGAAGCCAGTGTGTCCTCATAGAAGGGAATAGAAATCAGAACGAAAGTTATTACCAGGTCACCGCTGTGCACTTTCCAACTGCACGTCCTTGTAGAAGCCATAAACAGAAGCGTGTAACAGTTCATTTACCTACCCTCTCAGCCAAGGATGGTACATGGTTAAGGGAGAAAAGTAAATATCTTAAAAATATATAAATTTTAAAAAGGGAAGAGATCATTAAACAGTTAGAATGTACTTATGATCTGGAATGCAGACTCTCCTGGGTAGCAGACAGGGTGCATCTTGGTTGTAGTGACTGCATCATTGTGCACAATGTCTTCTGCGCCCTTGTTAGATTAAGGCTATCAATTCTAAAAGTTAATTACAACAGAAACATTAAAATTAATAACTTAAAATTAAGACATGTCACATACAGCATACACGTGAAATAAAATATACTTATGTACAAAAAAGCACCAGGAAGCAAACAGAGCAGGAGTGTCCAAATCCTTTTATCTTCGTGACCACTTAAATGCGTTTTTTCAAGATTTATGGACATGTTTAAATGCTACTGATTATAATAGATCATAGTGCTCAGATAAAATATTTAGGATTTTTATTCACCAATGAAGAAATATTTTCATACTTCCCTGTCCCACAAAATTAAACAAAAGAAACCAACAGAGTAGTAAATATTGTGTCCATATGGATAGATTATTTGCATTAGATAGTTAGGGAGAACAAGGAGACATGCTTATAAGTTAGATAAGCATAGAACTAGGTTAGATGTCAGGAGGCTTTTCTTTTTACAGAATACGTTGCCAGCTTGTGCAGTGAATGTATATTTGCTGCAAATGTTTAAAAGGGAGCTGGACGAGTTCCTGAAGGAGACAGATATCACTGCGTATGAGAGGTAGGTGGGATTTTGGTACCTCGTGGTCAATGCCATCTCCTGGAACCCGATTTAGATTGCCATCAGGGATTGAAGAGAAATTTCCAAGAATTCTTTTCTCTTTGAATTGGCTGGGCGGCTCTTTTATTTGTCTTTTTGCCTCTCCTAGAGGATTACATGGCTATTGGTGAGTGGGGGGGGGGCATTGCGGGCCATGATGCTTAGTTGCAACATGACTGAATGGAACAGGCACAATGGATGAGCTGGTGTTTATCTGTCTGTCTTTTTCATATGTTCACATGTATGCTCATAGTTCTGTGATCCCAGCAGGGAACTGCATGAACAGGAGATGTGGATCTAAGAATTGGGGTTACACTGTTGTGGTCCTAGCTCTGACCCGCACTCCCTTGGAGCATGGCTTCCCTGCTGGGAGAAACTGAGTTGTGGGGCCTCGCAGGTCAAATAACCAGGTTGTCAGGATGCACATGACCAGAGATGGAATATGCTTCTACAAATGCAATCTTCATCAGATGAAATTTAGTGAGAGAAATGTGAGGTAATACATGTTGGAAGGAGCAGACATATACATTAAATGGTAAAACTTTTAAAAAGTAGAGCAGCAGAGAGGCTATGGGGTTCAAATACACAAATCTTTAAACATGGGAGGACAAGTTGATAAATCTTCAAAAAAAAAGCTTATGGAATCCTAGGTGTAATAAATAGAGGTGAAGAGTACAACAGCAAAGATGTAATGCTGAACCTCTTTAAATTATTGGTTGGTTATTCATTTGTTTGTTATTCTAGTCATTCCTATCTCCAATATCCAGATGAAATATGAGGCACCTGTAATGGCACAGGAACTACAACATTTCTATATGTTTGCATATGGTCATCTATTCAAGGTTAATAAACCCCTTGTACCTATCTTTGGACATTGATATTTTGAATCCTTTGCTCCAGATCAAAGGATGACTTTTCAAATTACGATCATGTATGACTGTAAATCATCACAAAGTGTGTTACATGTCACAATACTCCAACTTTCTTTGGAGCTGCTCTTTAAAATTAGCTGGTAAGTTCATCAGCTTCATCACACACCATTTCAAAGGCTCACATGTTTGAAGTCATATATAAAGCAAAGATACTATGCTACAACCTATTACGCAGTATTACCATATGAGTAAAGTGTACAAGATAAAAAAGATACACAAACCACTGTGGAACGTAAATGAAATATCAACAACTGATGGTAGAGCTATTCTCAGAGGAGATAGCATCATCATGCCTAAAATAAACATCACTCAAGGAACCTTGCACATAATGGTTACCAAGGAATTGTAAAGACAAAGTCATTATAGCGTAAAAAAATACAGTTCCGTGGCATTAACATGAAGGCTGGAGAGTTATGAAGTCCTTCATGCCTTGCTGGGCAACGTAAGTCGAAAACAAGCATCACTTGAGATACCCGAACTTCTAAAATACCGAAGGCACAAAGAAAGTGTTGATTTGTGGGCACTTTCATCAGTTGACTGACTACCTGTTTGTGATCATAAATGATTACTTGAAGTTTTCAGACGTTGTAATTCTGAGATCTACATCTGCTCGAGCCGTAGGACCATCCTGAACAAAATTTTTGCAGTTCATGGAATGCCAGTACTACTCTCCCACATAACAGAGCAGAATTCCAAATATTCTCAGAATATCATGGGATCCATCACAGGAGGATAATGCCACATTACTATAGGCCAAGGGAGAAGCAGAAAGATGCTTAAAAAGATCAACACAGCCTAAACTGAAGTAAAGTCACGGAAGCAAGAACTGTGGAAATTTATGACAAACTGCTCTGCCACTCCACATGCAATTGTAAACAATTTTACAACACCAAGTTATAGTCCAGCAATTTTATTTTAAATTCACAAGCTTTCGGAGGCTACCTCCTTCCTCAGGTGAACGATGTGGAAATGAAGTCCTCAAAATGAAGTCGCATTTATAATTCACAGAACAATGCTTGGTGATAACAGACAGTTTTTTCAACTGCCCGTTGCCAAGGCAATCAGTGTGCAGACAGACAGGTGTTACCTGCCAGGTCTCAGAATATACAAATCACCAAAAAAAACAACAAACAAAGAAAAAAAAACAGAGATAGAGAGGTAGAAACATAGAAAAGACAGCAACTGACCCGTTATATTAAAAACAGATAACATTTGTTCGCTGGTGGGGTAACGTGTAGCGTGACATGAACCCAAGATCCCGGTTGAGGCCGTCCTCATGGGTGCGGAACTTGGCTATCAATTTCTGCTCGACGATTTTGCGTTGTCGTGTGTCTCGAAGGCCGCCTTGGAGTACGCTTACCCGAAGGTCGGTGGCTGAATGTCCTTGACTGCTGAAGTGTTCCCCGACACCGCGCAACAATCGCCAAACAGGAGGGTTCCCTCCCAGTCGGGGAACACTTCAGCAGTCAAGGACATTCAGCCACCGACCTTCGGGTAAGCGTACTCCAAGGCGGCCTTCGAGACACACGACAACGCAAAATCGTCGAGCAGAAATTGATAGCCAAGTTCCGCACCCATGAGGACGGCCTCAACCGGGATCTTGGGTTCATGTCACGCTACACGTTACCCCACCAGCGAACAAATGTTATCTGTTTTTAATATAACGGGTCAGTTGCTGTCTTTTCTATGTTTCTACCTCTCTATCTCTGTTTTTTTTTTTGTTTGTTTGTTGTTTTTTTTGGTGATTTGTATATTCTGAGACCTGGCAGGTAACACCTGTCTGTCTGCACACTGATTGCCTTGGCAACGGGCAGTTGAAAAAACTGTCTGTTATCACCAAGCATTGTTCTGTGAATTATAAATGCGACTTCATTTTGAGGACTTCATTTCCACATCGTTCACCTGAGGAAGGAGGTAGCCTCCGAAAGCTTGTGAATTTAAAATAAAATTGCTGGACTATAACTTGGTGTTGTAAAATTGTTTACAATTGTCAACCCCAGTCCATCACCGGCATCTCCACATCATGACTCCACATGCAAGCAGAGGTGAACACCCATTACAGCCTGATGCAATTGGAAAATGAGGATTCCATATATGAGCAAAATAAAGGAGAACAATTTAGTCTAAAAGTCAGGTAAACAGTCAAAGAATAAGATGAAGGAATGTGCACATAAGAGTAGGGTCGTTCAAAAGTTTATAACCAGGTAAGGAGACACAGTGTCAGTGAAAAACTATAAGCAAGGTAAACCATCCTCAATACATAGCATAAATATGTACTGTAACATACAAGAAGGCATTGCCTGTCAGTGCAGAAACAGATGGTCAGAATCACAAGTATCATTATCTCATTGCCAGAAAGTTCAGCTGAGTTGTTTCACGTAAGTCAGTCCGGGGCAAGAAGATGAGCTAGCTGAGAATAAGATGTTCCCAACGGAACAGAGAGATTCATCCCAACTTGGCAGAATCTGCCAAGAAATTGGAGACTTCCTGTATTCCTGAAGAATTAAATGGTCAACAAAATGATTAAGAAATTATTTTGATATATAATATTGTGACTGCTATATAACTCTCAAGTCATCTGTTTCAATGAGTCAGCTTTGTTATTGCATGCTAGAGAAAAACTAAAATTATTATTTATCCTTGGTTTAGAGTGTGGGTTTATTCAGTGATTCTCCTTCATAGAAACTTGCTCGTCAGAAACATGGATCAGAGAATTGGCTGTACAGCCAATACCTGTCTAGTAAGGCTCCATGGCTGTGAGAGAATCACTGAATTTGCTGTGCAGTTTTTCAGGTTGCCTTATTTAGTTTCACAAGCTTCCAGCAGTGGGGCCCAGACATGATCCTACAATTGCTGTGCCACACTTCACTCCACTTCCTTCTCCTCCTACTCACGCACTCTGCACTGGTCCTGCCAGCGCGGAATGAGCGTGTGCACCGCCGCCCGCCATGTTTCATGCAGGCACCTGTTTTACGGCTGTAAACCTCCCTTGGCGCCAATGAATTTGTATGCCCTTGTTTTGTAATCTAGCCCCAGAGAATCTTCGAAAGCCCTTTTGTTTGAGGTGGATCTTTCCAGTATATAAGGCATGCTGTGGGAATACTCTTTCCCATGCCCTACCTATCTTCGACAAGCACAGAGTATAGGAAAATTATATACAATATTCATAGATTATTACCTGTGAGTCGGATACTCAAAAATGGGAGGCTACTCCAATTTAAGGTTTTTACTTCTACAATGCAGCGAAGACAGCTCTCCACAGTTCAACTGATAACAGAGATGTTAAAATTGGTCCTCTCTGACTGCCTCAGTAAAAGCAGCAATTCCTAGTAAATTGTATAAATTAATTCCTAATTTCCTTTGGACCATAAAGACTTTTTTCACGAGCTTATTACAATTAAGAGACCGGGGGATTAGGATATCTAACCTACACAAGTATTTCTGGGCTTTGCAGTCAAAGCCTCTTAGGTGGTATTGTTTCCCAAGTATTGATTTGTCTGTAATTTGGCAATAAAAATTTGGCAGGAATTATTTGTATACTCAATGTTTAAGTGCTGCAAACTATGATTATACGGTTAATAAACAATTGTTAGTGCATGACTTTGCTGTCTGACTTCTTTTTTGATAATTGGCCAGAAAGAGTTAATTCGTTCATGCTTTACCTTGTGCGGATTCTATGGGAAGCTTGTAGTGTTAATGCTAATACAGTATAATTTGAACTGATTGAAATAAGACAGCTCAGCAAGCCAAAGTTAGGCCTCCTTCACTACTCGGCATAGACTGGGTGATAAACCCAAGATGGTTCCTTGATGAGGAGTTAAGATTTAAGGATTCATCTGGTGCCCTTGATGAATATTCTTCTCAGGGGATTAGCCCTAGTGTTTTTACACACTTGCACAGTCTCAGCAGCACTAGATAGTGATTAGGAGTGGGGACCATGACCAATTTCCCCATCTAGGTCCAGGGCTCTGAAGCCAAGTGGAGTGCTCCTATTGCAGCGTTATTCTAACTGACCATAAACCAGAGTTTGAGACTGGGAGTTTCCTAGTCTATTTAGCTCACATACCCACTGCCTTAGCCAGCTGAGCTATCAGAGGAGCTCAAACCAATACAATATTTGATATCAATGTGACAAAATACCTCACCTATGTCTGTATGCGTGTAATCAATATAATATAAATCTGGCACCCTTGATGAAAATTCTTCTTAGGGCATTAATCCCAGTGTTTTTACAGAAGGGTCGGTAATCAGAGGACTCAGATTTAAGGTAATTTGTAAAAGAGCCAGAGGTGAGATGAGGAGAAATGTTTTTATGCAGTGAGTTATTATGATCTGGAATGCATTGCCTGAAAGGGTGGTGGAAGCAGATTCAATAGTAACTTTCAAAAGGCAATTAGGTAAATACTTGAAAGGGAGAAAATTGCAGAGCTATGGGGAAAAAGGAGGGGGCATGGGACTAATCGGATAGCTCTTTCAAAGAGTCGGCACAGGCACGATGGGCAGATTGGCCTCCTTCTGTGATGTAAGATTTTATGATTCTATATAACAGGAAAAGATGCTTTTCTAATCAGACTGGTATGGACTCAGTATTTCTATTACACTGGCTGTATCCATCTGTCTTTTTCAGCAGGTGTCCATGTACCTGTGATGTTTAACAGCTGTATTATCTTACTTCATGGGTAGAAGTTGCAAAAATTATTGGATCAACTGAAATAAAATCTCCAATGAAGACAACATTTCTCAGATACTAAAAGCGATTATCTACTATAAAAATCCTGTAGGTGGCAGACATGACAAAGATGTTAAAGTATTTGAATAAAAGAAGGATGAAGGAAGGTCGTTTAAATAGGGCAAGGATAGTTGCAAGAGTAATTTTTTGCCCTGCGGTGAAACCAATCCAGTTGCAAAAAAACTGCAGAAAGATTTGAGCAATTCACCTCTTCAGATGGTATGCGCTAAAGCTACACAGGTCCTGCCATTTAGTGATTGCTTTTTACTGATACAGATCTCCCTATAGCTATAGAAATTAAAAAGGCAGCACAACGTCTGCCTTACAAGATGCTTTACCATATCTGTCAAATTGGACTTATCCAGCGATAGCCATTGGCTTTTGTAAAAGTAAAGTACATTTTTTGATATCCTGCTGCAAAAACATTAAGCACAACTCTGTTTAATGCAGTGGGCTTGCAATCTATGTCACTGGTTTTCTTTAAAAAAAAATCACAATTTTAAATGGTCCGACTTTGGTAATCTTGTGTCATTAGCTACCTCCCACTTTAAAAAAAAATTTTTCTTTACAATTTTCTCCACTCATCTGTGTAAAACAGTGACTCATACTGGGGTATAATTCAATGGGCTTCAACAGCCATGTGACACCTTATTCAAGTGCCTGTTCTTCATGTATGATCCTAGACAGTGAGCACTGGCAGGTAGTTTGACTATGGGGAACATTGAAGGAAGGTTGATCCTGCCCTCACTCAAAATGCACTTTCCAGTTCGGGTCACCACCACCAATAAAAACAACACCTTGCATTTACCTAGCGACCTAAATGTAAAAAAACGTCCCAAGGCACTTCACAGAGCTGTAAGCAGATAAAATGAACACCAAGCCAAAGAAGGAGATATTAGGAGGGGGTAACCAAAGGCTTGGTCAAAGAGTTCAGCTTTATAAAGGACCTTATAAGAGGAGAGGGAGGTGGGGGTGGAGGGGGGGAGGTGGGGAGAGTGTTTAAAGAGGGAATCAAGCAGAAAAATAATTAGATTAGAGTGTTTACTTAATTAAAAGAATGCTGAAGATTAAGAAATGTGTTATGGTTCTGCATTTTTTAACTCTATAATAGTTTGCATTAGAACTCGAGAAAATGATTCTTGCACATAGAATATGAAAACAAGTACATAGTTTGAAAGCTCCAAAGAATGAAGTGTTCAAAAAGATGATTGACTTCACACTATATTCAGTTAGCAGGTTCATATAGGTCTGGGGTAAGTATTTGGAGCTTTCGCTTCTAATGTGGTGTTTCTTTTGATAGGAGTACGGATCGGAGAAATGGACGCAGAGGTCAGAGGTGCTTCAGTTTTCTGGTCATTAATATTAGTTGTATTTAAATTAATGGTATGAAAATTGAGGAATACCATAAATCGAGCACACTGATCTCCAATGCCTGATTCTTCGGCCCATGCTCCCATTTAGCGAGACCCAGTGCCGGGAGCAGACTCTCTAAAAGTATACTCTATTTTAAGTCATAATATTGATTGTCTTTGGGTGTGCTCACTGATGATTTTAACAGGTATTATTATTGAGCAGAGTCAAATCTGTGTATTTGTGGTAAAACGTCTATAAAAGCATTCTTGTGTCTGATTTAAACTGCACCATAAATGGGCATGGGGGAATCTTTAGCAATGGGTTTATGTGAAAGACTGGAGTAATTTATAATCGGTGTTGCTGAAAGCATAATTACTAATTGTATGGCAGTTAAACGCCTGCAATTTGTTGCTGAAAGCAGGCATATGTCTGACTAACACTTTTAAAATTAGCTACACATTCGGGTGAGATGTTGGCATCACTTGCTGAATAAACAGGAAGAGACAACAATTGATATCATGCAGGGAGACAGGGGATAGGATCGGACAGGGTATTGGAGGAGTGTGGTTTTCCACAGCACCAAGAGGCTGCGCAACACTGATGATCCACTGATGGTGCGGCGCTCGTTTTTCAGGCGCTAAGCCTCCAATATGGCAGGCTCTTTATAGATGCCAATATGGGCCAAAAGCCTGCTAGAGGCCCCTGTAGGAAATTGGGTTGCCCTGAACGCAGCCATCGACAGGGAGCCTGCATTCAGGAAAACCAGGTCTACATGCAGCCTAACTGACGGTCCTTACAGAGACCACTGGAGGCCACCACTAAAAAGGTAAGTTTGTAGAATATACCTACCTTGAGTGTGGACCCGGGAGGAGCAGGAGCAGGAGTGTCCCGATCACCACCCCCCCATCCCAGTCACCTGATTGACCCACCCCCACCCCTCCCAATCGCCCTCTCTTTCCCGGTCGCCCCCTGCCTGATCGCTTCCCCTTTAACGACCTGCCCAAGGGTTGATGCTGGCGACGAAGCAGGCCGAAATTTGAAGCCCTTTCACCGGCGAGCTGCCTGGGGACACCCAGCAGGTGATCTAATTTAAATGAGGCCCGCAGCCTAGTGTCGGGTGCGCCTTGGGCCTACCCATTCAGGCTCAAGGATCATTCCCTGTGCCCAGTTCACACTGACCTGCTAAGCCCTGGTGTTTTGGGCAGGTGCCATGAACATCCAGTGTTCCAACTCCCAGCAAGAGGTTTGCTGACAGGATCAGGCCTGGTGCAGGCGATCTGGGACCCTCTTGGGAGATTGATTAAATATACTGTGATTTTATTCCATTTATAGTCCAATATTTTGTCAGTGTGCTCTGTTACTGGCGAGCGATAATATTATCACTAAAGGATTACCAATTGTGATATGGTTATTGCAGGTTTACTGAGAAATCATTTGCAGCTGATTACCAGATAATTACATGGCATATATACATTGTGCAATTTAGTAGATCATTGATTTTTGCTGATCTGTGAGACCGAGCACTCAGACATTAACGTGTAGAAAAGCCAGTTTTCTAAGAATGAACTAAACTGCTGCAGCTTACACTAACACCACTATCTACCTACTTATATAGCCATAATAAATGTCCTAGTGTGTTTCACACTACAATAGAGCACTGTCAACTGATTAAATCCCCTGGCACTCACTCATGCTTTAAATAATCTTTCTGTCTAATACTCCACCATAAAACATGCTGGAATATTCATTAAAAACATATAATAAATCATTTATGCTCAATTTCAACGATGAAAGCTTAATTGTTAAAATTCAGCAGTTTTCCCATATAAGACTAGATGACAAAAATCTCAGCCATGCTAGCACATCGTAACAATTAAAGGAGCTGTGCTGTTTTCCAAGAAAAGCTTATAATACAGGAACTGTCACATGTAAACATAATGGTTAGTTGGAGGCTACCATGAAGTTTCCCAAAATACTGTCAGCAACATCATTCAGCATGTCAAAAGTATTCAAAATCAGGTGAATTGTTAAAATGCGGAAGATTCCATGGCCATCATTATGTTTCCTGGTTCAGTTTAGGTCCACGTTTACAGACATGAATTTCTAGCTTGAAAGATGTTCTTGCATCACAACATTACTCCTATTGAAAAGTGAAGACTATAGTGTGGTTGGTGTTTATAGCAGCCAACTACGTAACTACCCTCCTATGATTAATTCATCTGAATGAGTTTTAAAATTTTATAAAAATGATTCTATCACTGGAGTAAGTGACAGCTTAACATTATCTGCTCCAATTGGAGCAAATGTATCCTGGATTATTGCTGTAAAATTGACACTCTGGAGTCCATTATACTATCCAGGCAATGGGATATGGTCGACCTGACTTCTTCACAGTACTAACAGTATTCTGTTCTGCATAACATAGTTTTTTAAGTATAAGAATTTATATGAAAGGAAATGGAACTGTGTCCAGGTGGATCAATCACAGGAGGGCAGTTCAGGTAGTTGATTTGTATAAATGGCACTATGGTCTCCATTTCTTTTTAATATAACAGGGGCGATAACACTTAGTATATCCTTCAGTGTAACAGTTTGAAAGTGAAGACTATAATTGATCTTTCAGTGGGTGTGAGTTAAGCCTAGATGTTATTATCATCAGAAAGTGTGACAGACAACACTACTGCAACTTAGCTCATATAAACCAGCCTTTGCTTTCTGATCAACTTACTGCCATTATAAATGTTCTAGGTTTAAGAAGACTTGTACCTTTTCACAACTCTAATCATATTACTGTATTGATTTATTGATAAAATATATAAGATATTCTTTGGCAGAGACCTTTGAGCTGGACCAGTATACAATCTATTCAGCTAGCAGCATTTATTACTCAGGTATTTGTTTGTGTTGAAAGAACATCATATGCGTTTGTGTGAGGATAGATATAGATATAGGTGAGTCATACTTCTCAATCCTGGTTCCTGGCCATAATATTTCCTTTCTGTTTCAAGCTAATTAAATTAGCTGCATTTATGTTGGGACTCTGAATGACCCTGAAAGCCTCAATTTCAGCATAATGTGAGATGCATACGGGAAGAAGTTGCTTGGAGCAGCGAACTAACACTGCTCGCCGCTCCATAGATTTATACTAACCCACTAACTTTCTTGGAGCACTTCCTCAAATAGGAAGCGGAGAAGAGCCCAGCGTCAGTTCAAGCGAAGCTAGGACCCTGGGAGAAGTGCATGTGCTCCTCAATTTCGCCACTAACAATGGTGAGCGCTGTTGAGCTCACTGTTATTTTGCAAGCGATTTCTGCCCCGTAGTGTTTATACAGACATCAGGCATTTTGAATCCTGTCACATATGTTTCTAGCCATCATATTTATCTTATGTTGCCTGGAGACATGTGAGGAGATCAAAAGCTAATTATATTGAGTTAATATTGGTATTATACAGATATGAAAACCATGCCAGATGGTGATTGAATAAAAAAAAAACTTTTATATTGCTTCCTTGTTTTTTTTTCTTTGAATTTAGTTCTATTCAGCAACATCTTTTGCCCAACATAATGGGCCAAATTTTGTTGTATCAGAGCATCTAATGGCATCTGCTGTTAGTTAGACTTGCCCTTGCATGTTTAGGTTTTTAAATTTTTTGCTTGGCAAGTTGCTGAAAGTGTGAGCTCATAACATCATAGTGAGGGAAACAGGGCATTTGGGACCTGAGTGAACAGGGCAAGCAACTGTGTATCTCCTTAAAAAATCAGATTGAAGGATTGTGAAATTAACAGTGCAAGGACTGAGATGGAAGTGTAAATTAGAGTGGGTGAAATCAATGTCAAATCAGATACAGAAAGAGAAATAAAGAGAGGGAAAGAAAGATTGGATTAGAAAAAAAGAGACTGAAAGGAAAAGTATAAAAAGTTAAAATCTAAAATTTAACATTTTAAAAATCTCCAACAACAATTAAAACCTGAAGGAATGAGACTCCACACTTGTAATAGGTTAACTTTCAGTGCCAAAGAGGTTGACTAGAAGTAATTAACACTTATCACACAGTTAAAAGGGTACTTAGAATGAAATGGACTTAACTTTCTGTGGTGAGTTTAGTTTGTATCTACTGCGCAAATACAGCAACTTCACACCATTCAATGCATTTCAATAGTGAGGCAAACAGCGAGATCCCATTTTCGCAAAGCTAACGACGGAGTGGCACATCTTGGACAGCAACTTTTGGATTTCCGCGTTTAACTGCGCATCTGCCCCAAGCCTGAAGTTGCTGTACCATTTGCGCATAAATAATGGTGAGCATCATTAGCCTCACCGTTATTCTGAAAGCAAATTCTGGCCCAATGATATCATTGCTGGGGAACTGAACATTTTCCAATTTTTGGCATGTAATGTCAATATCAGGAAGCCCAAATCAGGAATAGCAGAAGGCAGATGCAGAGTATAGCTCCTTGGATTCTATGGCAACAACGTGCCTTAACTACAGCCGCAGATGAGCACCCACTTCTGTACAGCATGAATGTGTCCACTTCAGTTTGTGATGGAACAAGGCTCCCTCCTGTGTGTCATATCTTAAAATATTCCTGTATTATATCTTTTCATGTGGATTTTAAATATTACTCTTTGAGCTGCACTCTGAAACAATCTCTTCTTTTTCCTCTGAGCCTGAGAGTAAAGTAATACACAACATTGGCTGGAGAATAGCTTCTTGCTCCACAGGCAGGGATAAGTTGGAGTCAAGATAGTTCCAGGATTAAATGCTTGGTGATGGAAGTTCAGAGACAAGTCAGCCCCCTGGTACATTTGGTAAACCAGTCTCTGAATCAAGCAAAACTACAGTAGTTTGGCAGTACTGGTAATGATCGATGAACCAGTCTAGCTCACTACTGAAACCTAAAATTCTTCACACTTTAACTTTCTCATTTTGCATACCTAACTACAATTCCCCATTCTATCCTCTAGAGATACTTGTGAACAACACATTAGTAGCTTATATGTTTTCTGTGGTATCACCAGACCGGATCATAGACCTCTGATTTGTCAGAGGCCCGCCAATGTCATAAATGCAATAGAGCTTTTATAGAATATTCTGCAAAACATTTTACATCTAATATAATGTTCATAAATAGAAGCATTCACATGATTTAAAAATCAAACAGTTAGTAAGAAAAATATTTTTATCTGTAGAGCTGATAGGATATGGAGGAGGTTCTACTTTTTTCTCCCATTGAAACAAAAGGAGAACCACTAGTCATTCAAAAGATCTGCAGTTATGTTATGCTTCTATCGTTTTCAATGGAATATGGGATCTGGATGTATTAGAAACCTATTTATTCAACACCTCTGGTAATAATCGCCACAGAAGCTTGTGTCCAAACTTGTTGCAATACGCAGCTGTTTCCAACAATGAATTCAATAAAACTTCATTACTTTTGTAGAGTAATTCAAATAATAATGGGTTCTGACATGACTTTGTGGCCAAGATTCTTGGACAATTTCTACATTGTTTCAATCAAAGTGTATCCTGATACTCTAATCCAAAGACTCTGGTGGATGCAGTAGAAATATTTGGTCCACTTCCAAGCACACAACTCATGCCCTTTGGCAGCAGCTACAACAGGAAAGGAGCATAATATTTTCCTTAAATTATTACCTGTCATCTTGGCAGTGATAACATGGACAGTCAGATAGTGAGTAGGTAAAGGATACTGCTTATGAAGTTGCTGAATGCAAATGCTGGAAGTAAAGGCTTTATTACAATTTTTATTCTAACAGTAAAGACCACATAACTCATGAGTGACAAAGTGAACTCACTTCCTAGCAAGTATTCTTTTTATATCATGAAAATGTGTTCCTAGTTATAAATTACAAAGAGATTTATTTGTGAAGACTGGAATTTTGAACTGGGACAGTGCTCCATTTTGTTATGCTATGCAGAACTGTAAGCAGTGTGCTCAGAACGATAAAAGACATCAACATCATAAAGAAGCTGCCTTAGTCACTGACAGTGAAAGCAAATTGAAATGAGGTTCAATTCATTTTTCTACTTAAATTGCCAATGGTTTGGTTCTGGTCAATTTACTGTCTCACATAATGATCAATCAATTCAGTATTAATCATAATTGAAACAACAAGCATATGTTTGAGAAAACAAATTTACTAGCACCGCAAAATAGTGGGATGGAGCTTTGATCCTCCACATTTAATCTCATGTAGGGATGTGCTAAGTGGAAGCCACAGGGGGAAGGAATAGAAAAGTTTGAGCCAGGTGCTGTTATGTGTCCACTTGTAGCACTGGAGAAACCTGGGGCCCCGACGCCTGGGAGTGGGTTACCCGCCTGCTGTTCGCTAAGTTGCAGGAGAGATTAAAAGGCAATAATTCTCTCATTAAAAAAAATAAATTAAACGCCATGAGGTAATATTTCATGATCCACTCGTGCAATAATGAAACTTCAGGAAACATCTCTCATTTGCACAACTTATTCAAAATTTTTTACGTGGAAACCTCAAAATCAGAATAGCAGATGGTTTTTGTTTTCATACTGTGCTACCTCCAATCAAATTATACAAATACGGCTGGAGACTTTTTCATTTAAAGGAAAATCATTAAAAATAAGCAATCTAGATTCCTGAATATAGAAACACGGTATCTCAATTTCCCAAATTGCAGCAACTCATTTAGAAGTATTTTGCACACTAATTACTGAAATTATTCAGGATGTGGGCGATTGATAATAAATCTGAAACTTAAATAAAATCAAATGCTCCATAGTTGTTTATAGTACAATGTAATCACATTGTTTTGTATAGTTAGGTTATTTTATAAAATAGAAATCATTATAAGGAAAGTAGAAATTGCATATTCTCACTTGCTGCTAACAGTGCCAATAAGTTGGTTCTAATAGTGTACAGGCAATAGCTTACACTTGTTACAACACTTCTGGAATCTTCTACTGGCCTGCCACTTATGCAGTGACTTCTCTTCCCACTCATTTTAATATGAAGTAAAGTACATTAAATGTAAACTATGCTGATCATGTAAATCCATTTTTTCTGTTTACCTATTCCTTGTCCCATACAGCTTTAAAATTGTGGTCGCAGGCAGTATCTTAATATTTTATTAAATTTAATGGGAAGCAGTGTGGCCTTTGATGTGCTACTGACAAGATGGTCCCTAATGTATTAAATGAACTACTATCCAGTTCTTATACATGTAACATTACTTATCAGGACAAATATTTTATACCATAATTAAACTAAGGCTAAATAATTAAAGTCACCAGCTGTGTTTGTTTATGCACTTGAAAGTCAGTGAGTTGGCATCAAAGATTGAACCATTTTTAAAATAATGATAACACCTATAGCAATAACAGCTTTGAGTTTCAATGGCCCACTTTTAGAATTGCTCCTGAGAGATATGCAGTCGAGCATTCATAACTGAAAACAATTTTAGTGACAGCTTTAAATATGCTCCTACCATAAATGGAGAAGTTCAGTAATTCCCTTATCACGTGAATCATATGAAACAGGCAAAGTAGGACAGCCCTTCTCCCACACGGCTGCTGCCATCACAACATGATTTGGAGAGGTCAATGGATGTGAAATGACTGAATACAAATATATTCTTACTTGAAAATTAATTGCCACAAGAATTGCCACATTTGAATCAATGACAAAATACAGGTTGCAAGAAAAAATGCTAATGTTGATGTGAAGATAAAAGATGCAAACATGACGAGGGCGATTGAGTATCTGAGCTAGAAGAACTAGTCACCTAAGTCATGAAGAACAACTACTCTTCAAATTAATTGGATGGCCTTGCCAATTGTGGTTGTCACAATGACCTTCTAAGATTTGCTTTTCTTCAGGGGAGTGAATGTTGACAGTGCTGTTTGTTACCAATTTAACCCAGGAAGCCCTTGATTGAGATGATAGTTCAGATGCAGGAAATAATAATCAAGATCCTATTCTTGCTTGCAGTCAGTTTCATGCCACAATCATGTTCTAAACAAGCATGACCTTGACTGGGTTTATGATGATCAAGTCTGCTGCTTTTTCCATCTTGTCAAACTTTCAGTCAGTGTATTTTCTCACAGCAAAGATGATTTAACTGTTGAGGCTCCAGTAATCACCTTACTCCACAGTGTCAGCTCTCAAATAGCTTGACAGGAACTTGGTTCATCACCCATTGACATTTTGTCTGATGTACTACTGCACCCTGCAGTTCTTCCTAAAGTTGGTAGGGTCAGTTTTGACTGCCTTTGCCTGGTGTTAACGGGGTGGTAACGGCTTCAAAATGGGACCGGTAGCCTTACCCCCCGCCCCCCGTTAATACCGGTGATGCAGCCGACTCCGTTTTGAAAGGGGCCTACTGAAGGAAGTAAAGGATGGTATCAGGTTAAAAGAAAAAGCATACAACATGGCAAAGATTGGTAAGCCCGAAGATTGGGAAAACTTTAAAAACCAGCAAAGGATTACTAAAAGAATAATAAAGAGGGAGAAAATAAATTATGAGAGTAAACTAGCAAGAAATATAAAAACTGACAGCAAAAGCTTCTACAAGTATATAAAAAGGAAGAGGGTAGCTAAAGTAAACATTGGTCCCTTAGAGGATGAGACTGGGGAAATAATAATGGAAAACAAGGAAATGGCAGAGGAATTGAACAGATATTTTGTATCTGTCTTCTCAGTAGAAAACACTAATAATATCCCAATAATAGTAGAAAATCAAGGGGCAAAGAGGAGGGAGGAACCAAAAACAATCACTATCACTAGAGAAAAAGTACTAGGTAAACTAATGGGTCTAAAGGCTGACAAGTCCCCTGGACCTGACGGCTTGCATCCGAGGGTCTTAAAGGAAGTGGCTTCAGAGATAGTGGATGCATTGATTGTAATCTTCCAGAATTCACTAGATTCTGGAAAGGTCCCAGCAGATTGGAAAACCGCAAACGTAACACTCCTGTTCAAGAAGGGAGTGAAACAGAAAGCAGGTAACTATAGACCAGTTAGCCTAACATTTGTCATTGGAAAAATGCTAGAATCCATTATTAAGGAAGTAGTAGCAGGACATTTGGAGACTCATAATACAATCAAGGAGGATCAACATGGTTTTATGAAGGGGAAATCGTGTCTGACAAATTTATTAGAGTTCTTTGATGAAGTAATGGGCAGGGTGGATAAAGGGAAACCAGTGGATGCAGTATATTTGGATTTCCAAAAGGCATTCGATAAGGTGCCACATAAAAGATTACTGCACAAGATAAGAGCTCATGGTGTTGTGGGTAATGTACTGGCATGGATAGAGGATTGGCTAACTAACAGAAAACAAAGAGTCGGGATAAAAGGGTCATTTTCAAAATGGCAATCTGTAACTAGTGGGTGCCGCAGGGATCAGAGCTGGGGCCTCAACTGTTTACAATATATATCAATGACTTGGATGAAGGAACAGAGTGTCTTGTGGCCAAATTTGCTGATGATACAAAAATAGGTGGAAAAGCAAGTTGCGATGAGGACACAAAGGGCTCGAATTTAGCAGGCATGCGGGTTCCCAGCGGGTGGTCCTCCGGGAGCGTCGAAAACGCGGACGGCTAATCGTGTGTGTCCCCCACGCGATCGCGGGATAATTGGACCGATTAAGCCCTGCTTCCGGGTTCTGCGCTCGCCAGCTGCGTGCCGGCCGGCTGCGCATGCGCAGTACCGTCGACACGATGTAGGAGCTCCAGTTAAAGGGGCAGTCTCCCAAAGCCCCTCCTGCTACAAGCAAGCGGTTTGAGACGATGGCTCAGCAAAGGGGAAAGGCTGCGCCCCGTTTTTCAGACCTGGCACTGCAGCTGATGCTGGAGGGCGTGAGGAGGAGGAGGGAAACACTCTTCCCAGAAGATGGACGCAAGTTCCCTGCCGCCGCAACCAGGAAGGCATGGGCAGAGGTGGCGGCGGAGGTGAGCAGCAGGGGCAACACCCCAAGGACTTGGGAGCAGTGCCGCAAGCGCTTCAATGACCTGACTAGGTCTGGCAAGGTGAGTACACCAACGCACCCTCCCACATCCCGTCCCCACCATCACGCCAAGCAGATCACAACCCCCTCCTGCACAGCCACCACTGCGCTCCATCAGCAATCCTCACAGCCACTCATTCACCATCCTCGCCGTGCACGCAAGTACCCACCGTCCCTGACCCCACCCGAACACTACCACACACCCCAATCCCCATGCAATGGGATGGGCACGTGGCCCACGCATCCTCCCATCCATCCGCGCCACACTCAACCCAACCACACCGATGCTCGATGCGTCTCACGATGCAATACGACCCACTCACACATCTGTGTTTTGCCTTCACAGGAGAAGAGAAGCAAGAACAATAGGGAAAGGGCACGCACCGGAGGTGGGCCGCCGCAAGTGGTGGAGCTCACCGACGCAGAGGTGGAGGCGCTCGACCTCGCCCGCACGCGACATTGCCTGTCGGTGGCCGATGGCGAGTGTGTCGCTGCCGAAACGGCCGGTAAGGGAAAGCTGACACTCAACACCCATGATCGCGAGTTACCGTCTCATCACCTGCCATCAGGCGCACTGTCAAGTTGGTCCACATGCCTCAAAGTGCCCTCTGTTCTCTTGCAGGTCCGTCTTTGGGTGAAGCGATCGTGGAGGGCGATTCCTCAGAGGACATGGCGGTCTCTGAGGGTGCATCGTCACATCAGAGCCAACCATCCACCAGCGCAGAGACACGCACCTCGGTGGGTCCCCCTCGCCAACTAGTTGGGGTAGCACTTGGTGAGTCACCGCGCACGAGTGAGCATGAGCAGACCCTGGTGGCAGGGGCAGCCGCGGAGGGTCCGCGACGGAGGGAGCACTCATCTCCAGGCTCTGCTCAGCCGGACCCAGATGCTGAACCCAGGGGGCCACCAGTGAAAAGGAGAGTCGTCGAGGGCCACCAGCTAATTGCTGCGGTACTGGCAGAGGTGCCGCGCGCATTGTCCACAATAGCGCAGGCGATGGAGGAGTCCACCTCCTGCATGTGGGCATTGGTGGCACAGGCACAGGAGGGTACCGGCGACACTGTGTCGCAGGTAGGTGCGGGACTGTCTGCGGTGGAGGACAGGCTGGCCTCCCTCGAGCGTCACGCACAGCTCCAGATCGAGTCCATGCAGGCCCTGACAACGTCTGTACGGATTCAGGGTGAGCAACATTCCGACGCCATCAACAGGCTGAGGGATACACTAGGGGTGGCCTTTCAAGGCCTCACACATGCCATCCAAACTGCCGTCCAGCAGGGTGGAAGGGGTGATGTGGGCCGAGGCCAAGAGAGGGATGATGGTGACCGGGGACATGGAAGCGGGGACGCTTCTCAAGGCGCCCCCACGTCCCACCCGTCGCCCACCTCTCAACCAGTACCCGCAATGGTGCCTCCTCTCCAGGTGGCCGAGTCTGCCCCTGCCCCGGTGCAGGAGGAGCAGTCTGTGGAGGTGCCGTCACGGGCACCGAAACCCAGGGGCCGTCCGCCAAAAGCATCTACCCGTTCAAGGCAAGAAGACGAGCAACCTGCCACTACCTCTGCTGGAGCCACAGGGGTAGCACCACGTAGGGGTTCCCGGAAAAGAATTGCAAAGGCCTTATAATCACAAAGGGAAAACACCAGGGTGTTTATTATTTCGTACTTTTTTTCTTATATAATGTCACATTCAAGATATTAAATAGTCTATTCTCACCACTCCTGCCATCTCTCCATTCTTCCGCGGCTTGTGCAATAGGTGCGTTCCGTGGAGGCCATCATGACGGCGAACACCTGCTGCCACCCATTGGGCACACTGCTG
The DNA here is from genome assembly GCF_035084215.1 of Heptranchias perlo. Lineage (NCBI taxonomy): Eukaryota > Metazoa > Chordata > Chondrichthyes > Hexanchiformes > Hexanchidae > Heptranchias > Heptranchias perlo. The sequence goes on along the minus strand of NC_090357.1, from coordinate 16,711,925 downwards.
TGGGTGCAGGATTACTGGCAGCACTCTTCAGTGGAGGGGGCTGGTATGGCCGCTCGCATGTGCAGGTGAGGAGATGCGAGCGCCTCGCAGTGTGTGACTCTAGGAGAACCGTTGACGTATGAGTGCCTCCCTGGCCCGGCGACCATCCCGGTGCGTCGCGGCTCGGCGCATGGGTCGTCCAACATCCTCTGGCGCGTCCTCCTCCTCCTCCTCCTCGCCCTCGCCTTCCTCAATGTGGGTGGCGGGTGTGGATGGGGCCTCCTCCAGCGGCACCCCTCTCTGTTGGGCCATGTTGTGCAGGGCACAGCAGACAACTATGATTCGTCCCACTCTGAATGGTGTGTATTGCAGCGCTCCCCCAGAACGATCAAGGCACCTGAAGCGCATCTTGAGAAGCCCTATGGTCTGCTCAATTGTAGACCTGGTAGCAGTGTGGCTGTCATTGTACCGACGCTCCGGCTCGGTGATGGGGTTCCTCAGAGGTGTCATGAGCCACGTGTGGAGGGGATACCCCTTGTCGCCGAGGAGCCAGCCGTTGCCTGCGTTGGGTGCCTGCAGGATGGGCGGGACGGTGGACTCCCTGAGGACGAAGGCATCGTGGCAGCTGCCGGGGTATCTGGCGCACACGTGTAGGAATCTCTGGCGGTGGTCACAGATGAGCTGGGCGTTCATGGAGTGATATCCTGTTGATGAACAGCCCTGGCTCATGCAGAGGTGCCCGTATTGCGATGTGGGTGCAGTTGATTACACCCTGCACCCGTGGGAAGCCGGCCATGGCATGGAATCCAACCGCCCTCTCCATCTGGCTGCGCTCGTCCATGGCGAAGTTGATGTAGTGGGAGGCCCTGCGGAACAACCCATCGGTGACCTGCCTTATGCACTTGTGTGCAGAGGACTGACAGACCCCGGTGATGTCCCCGGTGGCACCCTGGAAGGAACCGGATGCGAAGAAGTTGAGGGCAGTGGTGACTTTGACGGCGACAGGTAAGAAGATGCTGCTTGGTCCATCAGGGAGCAGCTCGTCGTTAAGGAGGCTGCAGATGTCGGCGACTACCTGGCGATTGACTCTGAGCCTCCGTATGCACTGCTCCTCGGAGAGGTCCATGAAGCTGAGCCTCGGTCTGTACACCCTGTGCGGAGGGTAGTGCCTCCTGCGACGCATCTCTCTCTGCGGTTGCCCTCCCTCCTGCTGTGCAGGTGGGTGTGCCGCAGCACCGTGTTGGGGGGCCCCACCTCTCCGAGGCGGACGGCGTGGACTGCGAGGCTGCTGGGGCTGGTCATCCTGTTCGTCCTCCGACGATGTCAACGCACCACCCATCTGGCAGGTGTTGGTCTGAGGGGTTGTGCAGGGTAGGTGGGTGGGTCCTCGGACTGGGGCTGCGGTTTCGTGTCGGTCTGTCCTCTGGCTTGGCGGGGGGTGGTGGAGGGCAGGGGTTGCCCTATGTGACGCGGTGGCCTCCTGCGTGGGTGAGGGCTCTCCCCCGTGGAGCGCACCTTGGCACCTGCCACAGGCTGCTGGCTGCAACACGCCTGGTTTGAAAGGTACTGTTTCCCCCAGTGTGGGAAACTGACTGCGTTGAACCTAAAATCCCACACTTCCTCTTTTGACAGCTGCTTCAGCTCATTAACTGACCACAACGAGCAAGTTAAGTACTCTCAAGTGGAACCCCGCTGGCTTTAATTGCCTGCGGGATTCCCACCAGTGGGGCTTGCGCGCGCAGCCCCGCACGTCAGCGCGGTACCCGGAAGTGGCCGGGATTTCGTCGCGATCCGGTCACGTGACCGGATATCGGGATTTTCGGGGCCAACCCGCTGGAAACCCGCCGGAAACGTGATCGGAAAATCGAGCCCAAAGTGTCTGCAAAGGGACATTGACAGGTTAAGCAAATGGGCAAAAATTTGGCAGATGGAATATAATGTGGGAAAATGTGAAGTCATCCACTTTGGGAGGAAAAATAAAAAAGCAAAATATTATTTGAATGGAGAAATACTATAAAATGCTGTGGTACAGAAGGATCTGGGTGTCCTCATACACGAAACACACAAAGTCAACATACAGGTGCAGCAAGTAATCCGGAAGGCAAATGGAATATTGGCCATTTTTTCGAGAGGAATGGAGTGTAAAAGCAGGGAAGTCATGCTACAACTGTACAGGGTGCTGGTGAGACCACACCTGGAGTACTGCGTACAGTTCTGGTGCCCTTATTTAAGGAAGGACATACTTGCATTGGAGGCAGTTCAGAGAAGGTTCACTCGGTTGATTCCGGGTATGGAAGGGTTGTCTAATGAGGAAAGATTGAACAGATTGGGTCTATACTCATTGGAATTTAGAAGAATGAGAGGAGATCTTATTGAAATATACAAGATTCTGAGGGGACTCGATAGGGTAGATGCTGAGAGGATGTTACCCCTCATGGGGAAATCTAAAGCTAGGGGGTATAGTCTCAGAATAAGGGGTCACCCGTTTAAGACGGAAATGAGGAGGAATTTCTTCTCCCAGAGGGTCGTGAATCTTTGGAATTCTTTACCCCAAAAAGCTGTGGAGGCTGAGTCATTGAATACATTCAAGGCTGAGTTAGACAAATTTTTGATCAGCAAGGGAGTCAAAGGATATGGGGAAAAGGCAGGAAAGTGGAGTTAAGGTAAAAATCAGATCAGCCATGATCTCACTGAATGGCGGAGCAGGCTCAAAGGGCCGAATGGCCTACTCCTGCTCCTATCTCTTATGGTCTTACGGTCTACTGCCGGCTGTCCAAAGCGCCCGCCAGGTTCAGGCGATAGGCCCCTTTTTAAGATGGAAATCGAGGTCCTATGATGTTAATGGGACCCCTATTGCCATTTTAGGTCGGAACTGGTTTTCTTCTGTAACAGTCTCTCAGAAATATCTAGCAACTCTGAGTAAGCAATAAACGCTACAATATAGTGGCGGGTACTATGATCTGGGGAAAAATAAGACTTTCTGAACACCAGTCTAACAAAAGCTGCATCTGCTGCCGGCTGCATGAAGTCCAGACTTTGGGATCTGGTGGCTGAAGAACAATATGAAAGTGGCTTAAATGGCTTACAGCAATACACATTGATTCAGTTTGAGTGGTATAATTCTTCAGCACTCAGATTTCAGATCTGATTAACTTATTCAGAAAGCTTTGGCAATTGCACATGGAAATACTAGATTTGCTGATTAGAGGTTGAAAGGGCCGCTCGGTTGCCAGACACAGTTATAATAGCATCAGCTAATAGGAAGAAGGTGTTTAGCTGAGCAAATACTGTTTTGATTTGGTTCAAGTACTCCTGCATATTAAAATACAACAAATCTGCTGCGTCTGATTGCATGCCCAATTACAAATAAATCTGACTACAAAGAACAGAAATTGTTCCCTGGCCAATAAGGCTATTTACAAATGCTTCAGTAAGGCATCATTACCATCCTTGTAATATGAACAACTCAATGGGCAAACAGTGCATTTACCATGTTGCTAGTCACAAGAAATAAGGTTTGGGATGAGCATACATCATTTTGAGGCTTCCACAAGAAGGATGCCCCTTGGGTGTGGTGCCAGAGGGTCACCAGCTCCATGGGACTATCCCCAGTATGAATTATCTCTTTTGGTGGTGGGGGGATGGGGGGGGTGGGGGGGGGGAGTTGGAAAAGAAAACAACACAGTTCATTCGATAGACTAAGTTATCATTGTTTGCAAGTACAATTGGATATGACCATGATACGAAGTTTATTAATGTTTCTGGGATGAGAAGCAAGCTATAAAAGCAAGGAAGTTATGCTAAAATGTTATAAAACACTGGTTAGGCCTCAGCTGGAGTATTGTGTTCAATTCTGGGCACCACACTTTAGGAAGGATGTCAAGGTCTTAGAGTGGGTGCAGAAGAGATTTACTGATATGGTACCAGAGATGAGGGACCTCAGCTATGTGGAGAGTCTAGAGAAGCTGGGGTTGTTCTCCTTAGAGTAGAGAAGGTTAAGAGGAGATTTGAAAAGAACATAAGAAATAGGAGCAGGAGCAGGCCATACGGCCCCTCGAACCTGCTCCGCCATTCAATCAGATCATGGCTGATCTTTGACCTCAACTCCACTTTCCTGCCCGATCCCCATATCCCTTGATTCCCCTAGAGTCCAAAAATCTATCTATCTCAGCGTTGAATATACTTAATGAATCAGCATCCACAGCCCTCTGGGGTAGAGAATTCCAAAGACTCACAACCCTCTGAGTGAAGAAATTCCTCCTCATCTCAGTCTTAAATGGCCAACCCCTTAACCTGCGACTATGCCCTGCAGTTCTTGACTCTCCAGCCAGGAGAAACAACCTCTCAGCATCTACCATGTCAAGCCCCCTCAGTATCTTATACGTTTCAATGAGATCACCTTTCATTCTTCTAAACTCCAAAGAGTATAGGTCCATTCTACTAAACCTCTCCTCAAAGGACAACCCTCTCATTCCAAGAATTAATCGAGTGAACCTTTGTTGCACCACCTCGAAGGCAAATATATCCTTCCTTAGATAAGGAGACCGAAACTATATGCAGATGGGTACACTGGACTAGTAATCAGATTACCCTGGACTAGTAATCCCGAGACCTGGACTAATAATCCGAAATCATGAGTTCAAATCCCGCCACTGCAGCTGGGGAATTTAAATTCAATTAATTAAAATAAAATCTGGAATTAAAAAAAACTAGTACCAATAATGGTGTCTATGAAACTACCGTATTGTCGTAAAAACCCATCTGGTTCACTAATGTCCTTTAGGGAAGGAAACCTGCCATCCTTACCCGTTCTGGCCTGTATATGACTCCAGACCCACAGCAATGTGGTTGATTCTTAACTGCCCTCTGAAATGGCCTAGCAAGCCATTCAGTTGTACAATCTCACTACATAAAGTCAAGATAAGAATAAAACCAGACGGACCACAAGGCACCGGACATGACAAAGGCAAACCAAGCCCAGTCGACCCTGCAAAGTCCTCCTCACTAGCATCTGGGAGAGCTGACCCACAGATTAGTCAAGCAACAGCCTGACATAGCCATACTCACAGAATCATACCTTTCAACCAACATCCCAGACTCTTCCATCACCATCCCTGGGTATGTCCTGTCCACCAGCAGGACAGACCCACCAGTGGTGGTGGTATACAGCCCGGAGGGAGTAGCCCTGGCAGTCCTCAACATTGACTCCAGACCCCATGAAGCCTCATGGCATCAGGTCAAATATGGGCAGGAAAACCTCCTGCTGATCAGTCAGTCCTCCTCCATGTTGAGCACCACTTGGAGGAAGCACTGAGGGTAGTAAGGGCACAGAATGTACTCTAAATGGGGGACTTCAACGTCCATCACCAAGAGTGGCTCGGTAGCACCACTACTGACCGAGCTGGTCGAATCCTGAAGGGCATAGCTGCCAGACTGGACCTGCAGCAGGTGGTGAGCGAACCAACACGAGGGAAAAACCTACTTCACTTCGTCCTCACCAATCTACCTGTCGAAGATGCATCTGTCCATGGCAACATTGGAAGGAGTGACCACCGCAGTCCTTGTGGAGACCAAGTCCTGTCTTCACTGAGAACACCATCCAACGTGTTGTGTGGCACTACCACCGTGCTAAATGGGATAGATTCAGAACAGATCTAGCAGCTCAAAACTGGGCATCCATGAGGCGCTGTGGGCCATCAGCAGCAGCAGAATTGTATTCCAGCACAATCTGTAACCTCATGGCCCGGCATATTCCTCACTCTACCATTACCAACAAGCCATGGGATCAACCCTGGTTCAATGAGGAGTGTAGAAGAGCATGCCAGGAGCAGCACCAGGCATACCTAAAAATGAGGTGCCAACCTGGTGAAGCTACAACTCAGGACTACATGCACGCTAAACAGTGGAAGCAACATGCTATAGACAGAGCTAAGCGATTCCACAACCAATGGATCAGATCAAAACTCTGCAGTCCTGCCACATCCAGTCGTGAATGGTGGTGGACAATTAAACAACTAACGGGAGGAGGAGGCTTTGTAAACATCCCCATCCTTAATGATGGCGGAGTCCAGCACGTGAGTGCAAAAGATAAGGCTGAAGCATTTGCAACCATCTGCGGCCAGAAGTGCCGAGTGGATGATCCATCTTGGCCTCCTCCCGATATCCTCGCCAAAAGCCAGTCTTCAGCCAATTTGATTTATTCCACGTGATATCAAGAAACAGCTGAGTGCACTGGATACAGCAAAGGCTATGGGCCCCGACAACTACATCCCGGCTGTAGTGCTGAAGACTTGTGCTCCAGAACTAGCCGCACTTCTAGCCAAGCTATTCCAGTACAGCTACAACATTTTCAGGCCTCTCACCCAATGGAACCGGGGCTGTACCGCCCCAAAAATGATGGGGATTGACCTACTGCCCCGTTCCCACCATCACTGTGGCCACGGCAATGTTCCTCTGGACCTACCGGTGGGTAGACAGAGCAGCCCCCCAAGTCAGGCGGTGGGTACATTTAAATTGCTAATTGGTTCATATGCCATTCATAGGGCTTTTTTGGACTGAACTGGGTGGAGCATGCACCATGCGTGCTCCGACTGTGTCAGCTGGTGTCCCAGCCGAAGAGGAGCCCAAAGATAAGCACTTCTTTATTTTTGTGGAGTTGGTGAGAATCAGGATTGCTTCTCCAGGCTCCACAAAACTAGCCTGGGTTACTGCTGCTCCGGCTCTCCCCTCTCCAGTGATCGGACTATCCTCCCCCTCATGGATCTGCCTTCTTCTGACCTTGATACCGACTGGACCGCCTGATATTGCGGTGGCCAGTCTACCGTCCCGATGCTAATGAGGTCTGGCCCTCAAAATGGGCCTCAAAGAGCCTTTTTCTAAACCCTAATATTAGTTTATAGTATATATAACATACTCTTCAGGAAAATGTGGTAGCCAAATGGTGCACAAAAAGGCCCCACTAACAGCAAATGAGATAAATGACCAGTTAATCTATTTTGGTTGAGGGATAAATATTGCCCAGACATCGGGAGAACTTTCTTGCTCCTCTTCGAATAGTGCCTTTTGTACCCATCTGAACAGACAGGCAGAGCCTCAGTTTATCATTCCCCATGGCACCTTTGACAGCGCAACCTCTCAGTACTGCACTGAAGTGGCAGCTTAGATTATGAATAGATCAGATTATGAGTTAACCTTCGTACCTACAATCTTCTGACTAAGAGGCGAGAGTGCTACCACTCAGCACAGCTGACACTTTAATACACATGCAAACAATTAATTACAGATTCTCAGTGGATATATTGCTTTGAGCACGATGTGTGCAGTGGTTGTGATGGAGTTCATTGATTAGAAACAAGAACTCAATGAGAACTGGGAAGGTAACAATTAATCGGAAGCAAAGAACAAACGTATCATGAAATGTGTACAGTGTTAATATTCTGGAACAAAAAAACAACCAAAATGACTCTCTAAAGCTCTCTCTATCATGTGGATATTGATATTAAGTACAAGTTTGCATACAACCATAGTCAGACACTTAAGCAATCAACAAAAAAGTACAAATTATGTATGTAGGAATTACTGTTGTTGTCCTAAAAAATGTATTTGTTGAGAGATACTATTGTGCCAAATCTTCATTAGAATAAATGAGTCACAGCTGAGATGTTTCTCGGATGTCTTTTTTTACTCAAATTAACCAATTAACGACATCTGTTGGGATGATGTAAGCTTTAAAAAGAATAGCAACAAGTGTTTCTCAGAGCCGGGGAAAATAAAGACAATGTGGAAAAAAGAGACCATTGCTCCTTTGCAAAATACGCGAACAAATTTTGCTAAAATTGGAGCTCAAAGCAGAGAAATCGGTATCGTAGCCATATTAATTAAAGAACCAATAGAAAAAGAGAGAAAATAAGAAGGTAGAAATAAAAGCCGACTCAATCTATTCAGATAATTTTGTCCTCCAGAATTGTTATTTTTCCCAAAAAATGTTTACTGCCTCAAAACTAATAGGTAGAGATAATCAAATGCTGAAGAGAACATTTCTCACTGATTCAAGAATTGATCAATTCTCTTTTGAATGCTTCAATTAAGTTAGTATTTTCTACACTAGATGGCAGTCCATTCCATAAATTAATGACTTGACATGAAGTTGTTCCTTATGCTAAGGTCAGCTTGTTGTTGCCTCACTTTATAATGGCGCCCTCTGGTTCTTCTATTGTAGTTCAGCACTCTCAATATCACCTTATCAATTATCTAAATTCTGGAATCACCTTTGTTTCTGCAGCCTCAACCCTTTCAATTGTCAGTATGGGTTAAAATTCCTCCACTCGTCAAGTCAGCATGTGTATATAAAGTGTTGTTCCTTGCTTTATAATCATGCTGATTTTTTTTGCTAACGTTGGCAAGTGGAGGAATGTCACATCTTATAATTTTTCTTAAGTCTGGTGACCACATCGGGATACAAAAATCCATGTGTAATCTCAACGATGCTTCGCAGAGTATCAGAGACATTCTCTCAACTTGAATTTTGTCGGCTAATTTTTTGTGTTTATAGTTGCTGCCATTTTGTATTATATTTTTAAAATTAACTATTACAACTAAATCTTTCTCTTGACTCAACTTATTTAATGATAGACATAAGAAGGAATGGAGCAAGAAAAGGCCACCTCAACCATCAAGCCTTTCCTTTCATACACCATGTCCAATTATCTAGTCATAGACTCTGCCCAACAAATGCAATTTAATGTCAGCAGCTCAGAGACCATTATGTTCTCTTCAACATTTGATTCTCTCTACCTATTCGTGTTCTTCTAACCTACAGTCCTCTATATAATAAGCTATGTATCCAGTTCTTTTTAAAGGAATGAATCAACACCTCATTAACTGCTTCTGTTGGAAGCATATCTCCTCTGTGGGGAAAAGATTCTTCTGGTCTTTAGTCTTACGTGAGGCTTGAATCCATTGCATTTTGAATCAAAGGCAAGATTGCCCCCAAATGTGTCAAGTTTATAGATCAAACTTTAATGTTAACAAGCTTTATACAATAGGAAAAACAGATAGCCCATTAAGCACTTAGCATCTGAAATCTGCCAGCTCCATAGATTTTTAGTCTGGAGCTACTGGGCTACTGCTAATTTTGACCATAGACCAGAATAAATTATTCAAATAAATTTAGTTCTAGTAATGAAGCATGGTGGGGAAAATATTCTTGTTTTGGAACACTGCAGCAGGCTCAGAACTAGGGAGCGGTAACTTACTAGGAAATTGACAATGGATTAAAACAAAAATGGATAATAATTCCATAAGCACATTGAATAAATGCAGTTAGTCTTATTAGTCAAAGTATAATTTTGACAATTAAAACCTAAGATTACAAAGAAAGAAGAAAGAACTTGCATTTATATAGCACATTTCATGCGCTCAGGACGTCTCAAAGCGCTTTCCAGACAATTAAGTATTTTTTGAAGTGTAGTCACTGTTGTAATGTAGGAAATGTGGCAGCCAACTTGCACACAGCAAGGTTTCACAAACAGCAATGTGATAATGACCAGATAATCTGTTCCAGTGATGTTGGTTGAGGGATAAGAATGAGAAATAGCTCCATCATACAAAACTTGTGTCAAAACCAAAACTTGCCATTTTGTCCAGTTGTGATTTAACCTCCACTATAGGGATGCACTGCCAATAGCAGTCATGGTCACATCCTCCCCCCCACCCCCCTCCCCCACCTTTTCTGCCTCTGCCCCCTTTCAAGCAAGCGTAAGGATCATCTGCTGTATAAAGCAATTTGCTGCCCATAGATGTATCAAGCATGTGACTGATACATTACTCAGCAGGAACGACACTTTCATTTCCTTTTTCACTGAACAACTACAGGAACATGACACAGCTGTCCAGTTTCACTGCACAGCCGCAATTCTTAAGTACAAAGAGGCTATAAATGGCAGCTATGTAGCCATCTGGGCAGCAGGTTCCTCCTCCTTCTCTGGCATCATCACTTGCTTCTCCTCATCTATGCACTGTGACTCACCTGGTGTTACTTCTCAAGTTCACTAACTGCATCCTCCAGGGTGTTTGTAGTTGTGCTGGTGTTTGCACACGTTGATGAGAGGGATGCAGGGTGTTATGAGATGCTGTCTTGTTCTGGGACATTGGTATTGCTGTCAGGAAAATCCACCCCATAGTGTACATGTTTTTCAGCTCTGGGGTTTTTTTTGTGTTGTTTATTTATAGCTTTTTTTGAAGATTTAGAGAAAAAATAAAACAAAAACACAACATAAAGGTCTGGTTAACAAGCACAAATGAATTATTACAAGATATAAACCCTTAAATCGGTAAGCATGGTGTAAGGCTTGGACAGCAAAGCCATTCAGCAGTCATAAAACCAAGAAGAGGTTTGCCATAAGCTCAGCATTCCCTGGGTCGCAGGTGATATAAACATAAAGCATGCAGCCTCTATGATGGGTCGAACCTAACATGGCAGAATATGAAGCTGTGAAGATGAGAATGAGGGTGAGATTGGACTCAGGAGCAAAGCTGACATACAGAAAAATATGCACCTTATAAGGGCTAAGGCTGACACAAGGTGCCATAACAGATACAGAAAATAAATGGAGCTAAATAGTTGTGCTTGGGTTACAAGGACTCCCCATAAATGTCAGTTATACCAATACTTTATTGATCCAGACCTCATTACAGCCTTGGTCCAAAAATGGACAAAAGAGCTGAATTCCAGAGGTGAGGTGAGAGTGACTGCCCTTGACATCAAGGCAGCATTTGACCGAGTGTGGCACCAAGGAGCCCTAGTAAAATTGAAGTCAATGGGAATCAGGGGGAAAACTCTCCAGTGGCTGGAGTCATACCTAGCACAAAGGAAGATGGTAGTGGTTATCTCAGCCCTAGGACATTGCTGTAGGAGTTCCTCAGGGCAGTGTCCTAGGCCCAACCACCTTCAGCTGCATCATCAACGACCTTCCCTCCATCATAAGGTCAGAAATGGGGATGTTCGATGAAGATTGCACAGTGTTCAATTCCATTCGCAACCCCTCAGATAATGAAGCAGTCTGTGCCCGCATGCAGCATGACCTGGACAACATCCAGGCTTGGGCTGATAAGTTGCAAGTAACATTCGCGCCAGACAAGTGCCAGGCAATGACCATCTCCAACAAGAGAGAGTCTGACCACCTCCCCTTGACATTAACCGGCATTACCATTGCCAAATCCCACACAGTCAACATCCTGGGGGCCACCATTGACCAGAAACTTAACTGGACCAGCAACATAAATACTGTGGCTACAAGAGCAGGTCAGAGGCTGGGTATTCTGTGACGAGTGACTCACCTCCTGACTCCCCAAAGCCTTTCCACCATCTACAAGGCACAAGTCAGGAGTGTGATGGAATACTCTCCACTTGCCTGGATGAGTGCAGCTCCAACAACACTCAAGAAGCTTGACACCATCCAGGACAAAGCAACCCGCTTGATTGGCACCCCATCCACCACCCTAAACATTCACTCCCTTCACCACCGACGCACTGTGGCTGCAGTGTGTACCATGCACAGGACGCACTGTAGCAACTCGCCAAGGTTTCTTCGACAGCACCTCCAAAACCCGCGAGCTCTACCACCTAGAAGGACAAGGGCAGCAGGCACATGGGAACAACACCACTTGCACGTCCCCCTCCAAGTCACACACCCCATCCCGACTTGGAAATATATCGCCGTTCCTTCATCGTCGCTGTGTCAAAATCCTGGAACTCCCTTCCTAGCAGCACTGTGAGAGAACCTTCACCACACGGACTGCAGCGGTTCAAGAAGGCGGCTTACCACCACCTTCTCAAGGGAAATTAGGGATGGGCAATAAATGCTGTCCTCGCCAGCGATGCCCACATCCCATGAATAAACATAAAAAAGTAGAGCTAAACCAAAATATGGGCATAAAAAAATCTGAACACACCACATTGCGAACAAAACCATGGACACAATAATTATATGGGGGGACAAAATGCTTAAAAATTTACCTGATAACCTAAGATACATGATTCTTCCAGAATAGGCTACTGTTCCAGTACATTTACAACAGTGGCATCTACCTGACAATGTGGAAAATTGCCCAGGTATGTCCTGTCCACAAAAAGCAGGACAATTCCAACCCAGTCAATTACCACCCCATCAGTCTACTCTCAATCATCAGCAAAGTGATGGAAGGTGTCATTGACAGTGATATCAAGCGGCACTTACTCACCAATAACCTGCTCGATGATGCTCAGTTTGGCTTCTGCCAGGACCGCTCGGCTCCAGACCTCATTACAGCCTTGGTCCAAACATAGACAAAAGAGCTGAGTTCCAGAGGTGAGGTGAGAGTGACTGCCCTTGACATCAAGGCAGCATTTGACCGAGTGTGGCACCAAGGATCCCGAGTAAAATTGAAGTCAATGGGAAGCAGGGGGAAAACTCTCCAGTGGCTGGAGTCATACCTAGCACAAAGGAAGATGGTAGTGGTTGTTGGACACCAATCATCTCAACCCCAGGACATTGCTGCAGGAGTTCCTCAGGGCAGTGTCCTAGGCCCAACCACCTTCAGCTCTTCATCAATGACCTTCCCTCCATCATAAGGTCAGAAATGGGGATGTTTGCTGATGATTGCACTGTGTTCAGTTCCATTTGCAACCCCTCAGATAATGAAGCAGTCCATGCCCACATGCAGCAAGACCTGGGCAACATCCAGGCTTGGGCTGATAAGTGGCAAGTAACATTCGTGCCAGACAAGTGCCAGGCAATGACCATCTCCTACAAGAGAGAGTATAACCACCTCGCCTTGACATTCAATGGCATTACCATCGCCAAATCCACCACCATCAACATTCTGGGGGTCACCATTGACCAGAAACATAACTGGACCAGCCACATAAATACTGTGGCTACAAGAGCAGGTCAGAGGCTGGGTATTCTGCAGTGAGTGACTCACCTCCTGACTCCCCAAAGCCTTTCCACCATCTACAAGGCACAAGTCAGGAGTGTGATGGAATACTCTCCACTTGCCTGGATGAGTGCAGCTCCAACAACACTCAAGAAGCTCAACACCATCCAGGACAAAGCAGCCCGCTTGATTGACACCCCATCCACCACCCTAAACATTCACTCCCTTCACCACGGGCGCACTGTGGCTGCAGTGTGTACCATCTACAGGATGCACTGCAGCAACTCACCAAAGCTTCTTCGACAGCACCGCCCACACCCGCGACCTCTATCACCTAGAAGGACAAGGGCAGCAGGCACATGGGAACAAACACCACCTGTATGTTCCCCTCCAAGTCACACACCATCCCGACTTGGAAATATATCACCATTTCTTCATCGTTGCTGGGTCAAAATCCTGGAACTCCCTTCCTAACAGCACTCTGGGAGAACCTTCTCAACATGGACTGCAGCGGTTCAACAAGACGGCTCACCGCCACCTTCTCAAGGGCAATCACGGATGGATAATAAATGTTGGCCTTGCCAGCGACGCCCACATCCCATGAACGAATAAAAAAAAACTTCCTCTCAGTCCAGGCAGATCAAGAAGGCAAACCCACCTTACCCAGAAAGCCAGGAGACAGCGATGCTCTACATAAACGTCAACAAGGAGTCTAAGGAAGCTTTAAAACACAATGAGGCAAATTGGGCTCAAGCATCGATGACCTTCTCCAAATCATACACCAATAAACTCCAACTTCAGGCCAGGTCCATTTAATGTCCAGGTGGGTAACATCTTCTCCACACTCTGCCCCCATCACATAATTCAGAGAAATCAGGACATTGTGGTGGAGTCACACTGGCATTTTGTTAGTTATGAGTTTTCCAATTATTCACGATGATTCAATTGTAGTCTACTTTTAGTTCTGAAAGACAAGTTATGTTATTTATAAATTACTTAAAATGATTATATTCTATTACAAATGATGTCATCTTAGGAAAAATCTAAAAAACAATATATCTTTAAAGTTTTATCATAAGTATGAACCATAAGGGGAAAAATGATCAATTTCAATTGGATTCTATTCTTCAAAAATTAAACAGAACTTGCCTTGCGGTTACTTGCTCTGTCTTTCAGTTCTTTTTGATGATATTGAAAGCCTGAAGGCCAGTTCTCTTGTTCTTCCAGCCAGCTCCTCAATGTTCATAGGAGTCTAGTGAATGATAATAACTAAAGACCAAATATCACAAAAAGTTATTACATGCCATGCACTTTCAACCTTAATTGACCATTCATTAAATATATAAATGGACTCGTATTTCAGTCTGGTGTTGCCCCCAGAAATTTGACAATCTTCAGGAGTAGTATTTTCTGGGCAGTACGGACCACCTTAATATTGAGGTAATGGAAACACGTGGATGATGTATACCACTGATGAATTGACAGCAAACATATCTCCACATGGGTACTGTCCACGCCCAACTGTCTGGGAAAGCCAAAAGCTGCAGTGTGACCAGTTATTTCTTCTGGAGTGGTTAATAAACTCACCAGTCCGCCAGAACAGTGCATCAGTCAGCTCATGTCTGGAAGTGACCATGGTGCCTCTGTTAATATCACAAAAAACGCCTCATGGAATCTGAAATGGACCTGTAGCCAGAAAATTGATTGTTACTGCTGCTTTAAAAGCCACAGGCAAACAGCTGGAGTCACTAAATCAAGTGCCACCATTTGGCACAGTTCAGACATGGGTTCCGTATTGAACATCACCCCACAGATGCATTGCTCCTCTGATATATTCAGGTTATTACGTAAGACATTGCCAGAACATCCCTTAACTGGTTCTGGCTCCTCTGTGAACAAGTCACCCTTACCTCCTACTGCTTTTCTGACACTGCAGTTGGAGCCACAAATGTGGAAATATCATCCCTTTTCCATTATTTCAACAGAATTTAATTCAGCCGTGGCTCAGTTGCCTTTGAGTCAGAAGATTGTGGGTTCAAGTTCCACTCCTGAGACTTGAGCACAAAATCTAGGCTGACACTACAGTGCAGCACAGAGGGAGTGCTGCACTGTAGGAGGTGCCAACTTTTGGATGAGATATTAGACTGATGCCTCGTCAGGTGGATATAAACGATCCCATGGTATTATTTCGAAGAAGAGCAGAGGAGTTCTCCCCGGTGTCCTGGCCAATATTTATCCCTCAACCAACACCCAAGAACAGTTTATCTGGTCATTATCACATTGCTGTTTGTGGAATCTTGCTGTGTGCAAATTGGCTCTCCCGTTTCCTACATTAAAACAGTGACTACACTTCAAAAGTACTTAATTGACTGTAAAATGCCTTGGGACATCCTGAGGTCATGAAAGGCGTTAGATAAATGCAAGTCTTTCTTTCTTTTTCTATGTTGGTACTAAATCCTGGTTCCATTGGGTCTCATAGCACAAGTGACATAAAACTTTTATAACAGCTGAAAATGCTGTGCTCAAATCTCTATTTGGATCCACCCTTTATTAATTGGCTGAATTAGTGTTTTTCATCCACCACTTGTAAGTATTTACTGTAGAATGAAGCCCAAATTGGAAAATGTGTTAAAAACATCAAAACAAGTTTTAATGCCAAAAATATTATTTATGCTTGGCACTGAGTACATGTCAAAAATTATCGCCAAGACCTGCAAAAATTGATTCCGGATAATTTAAAGCATTCACAGCCACATAAATACTGTATGATAATAACGTATTACATGTTAAAATTGTGCATTTATTTACTGTTAAGCAAGAAATTAAATAAATCTGTGCAGTATCTTCTAAACTGTGTTACTTAGCTGGTTTGTAAAATTATAGTCCTACCTTGAATTCACATAGCCAATCAAACTATAAAAAATCTGAAACTCACTTGTTTAGATATTTTGAATAGAAGCATGAGGTTCTCTGCTGCCAAGTTAAACTGTTACAAATTAAACATTCTGCAAATGTATTTTTAAATTGTATTTAAATGTTTGTTTTAATCAAATGTGAGGGATGTCAGTGGTTGGGTGCGAAAATTCCCCCCCCCCCCACTTTTGGATCTACTATCCTATCAAACTGTGGTAGATTGAGATAGATGCAGAGCAAAGTTCCACCTCTTTGACCATTTTTTATTTGGGAGGGAGGAACTATGTTTGTCATGATGACATCACATGCATGTGGGTTACAATGGGTGTTGATGTATCGCAGAGTCGTACAGCACAGATGGAGGCCATTCGGCCCATCCCGCCTGTGCTGGCTCTTTGAAAGAGCTTTCCAATGAGTCCCATTCCTCATGTTGTGTAAACAAAAGAAGAAAACATTGCCAAGCATTTTTCAGGAAGCCAGAGCCTCTTTAACGGCACTTTCCTTCCTAATTATTAAAACAGATTTTGATTTTTAAAAAGACATAACTAAAAGCGTATAAGAGGAAAATCTGGTATTAACATTGGAAATTAGACTATGGTTTGCAATCTTCAATACCGACATTTGTGACTTCATGTGATGAAGTTTGTGCATTGGTGAAATTGTTTTTTCATCGTTCCTATTTTTATTGACATATTGAAATGGAGCAAATATCAAAATAGGGCACTGACGCTCTAGTGACACATTGGAAGAAAAATATTCGGTATATAATTATTTACAGATACGCAACAAATATGAATCAGACTCTTAATGGTAAACAAAGGCATAGCTTTTATAACTAAAACATTTGAGTTGGATTCGGTAAACTGATGTGATTTATATTAGATTTAAAGTCTAACGCTGGTGGTATTTCTTTTTGTTTTTCGTTTTTAAATCACCCTGCTTCAAACGTTAACATGAAATAGTTGTTTAGAACTGCGAAACGAGCATCGAAGAAACAGATCCCACTCACAGTCAGCAATAATTCATTCTGATGATGTTAGCTTAGAAAGAAAAAAAACACCCTATACTTTTTGCAGACTTGTGGTTAGACTTGCGCTCTGCAACTTCCAGACGGGAAAATGTGTGTAATGCCAGCTCCGGCGGTCACTGTCCTCTCCATTCACCCCCTGAAACGAATCAATCAGCCCTCAACGTAACAGACCTGTCACATCAGATCCCAATAAAGACGAACCCAGCACACTCTTCTTCACATCTGGGCAGTTCAAATAAACCGAATGGGTTGATGAGGGACATGTGCATTGGGAAGATGTAAATATCCTGCAGTGGCATTCCTTCTCCTGATGTTTTAATGTGTTCAGGTCTGTCCCAGCATTCCAGTTCCACAAATCCAGGAGGCGGAGAAAAGCAGCACGAAAGTTTCTCATCAAGTTGTGGATTAAATGTCGAATTTTAAAAGCCACCATGATTTTGTTCTCTCTCACGTTTGTGCTGATGCTCGGTAAGTGGTTCGGAATAACAATTTTTTTTAGTCTCTCTAATCCAAATGAAAAGTTATATGTGTAAAACTTTATATGTATAAAACTTTTTGGATCGTTTCTATGTCTGGGTTGAGGAGTCTGCTGGCTATTTTGTACCAGTGTGGGTGAGGCTCATGAAGACTTTGAGACCTGCACTAATTTTCCTATATTCAGAGAATTCTTGTGTTACTTTGTGAAATGTTTTATCTTTATGGGTTTGTTTTTCTATAGTTTACTGAAACTTTTTAAGTGATAGTTTTTTTTAAAGATTAGCAAAATATTTTGTTGTGCATTCAATGTGCCACATATAAATACACAAGGTGATGCTGTCATGTACATAATCGAGCCTTGAAGTTTTTTTTTTAGTTGAGTTTAAAACTTTTTTCAGTGCAATTCACTAAGTAAAAAAGCAGCATTGTTTCCAAAAGATGTAACTCGACCCACATTGGAACCAGATGTGGACTGTTAGATTAACAGTTTCCAGACCAGAGAAAAAAAAAAGCGGCAGACTGGGTTAATGAATGAACACGGCGTGGGGGGGATGGGGGGGAGGTGGAGTTTATTAAGAAAAATAGAAAACCAATTGTACGTTGAAGAAAAGATTAATATTGCTTGACTGTTCTGTGAGTGTCTGTTTACCATTGAGTGTTTGATGGCCTGCCTGCCTTTTTAGCGTGGCCTCCGGGCCTCTGCTGTCGCGAGGCAACTGGCGCGAGCCCAAGCCCTTGACCTGGCGCGTGAGCCTGTGGCAGTTGGGTGTGAGCCACTTGAGGGACGCTTTGCAGCGCTTGGTGAGCTGCCCTGACCCTGCGCGCTATCCCTGCACCATCCTGGGAGACCGAGGGACTTGAGAGCATGTTAACCACGTCGGGAACAGCTCGTTGCTGCTTTTGTTGTTACTCATTCAGGGCACAGTCGCTGAAAGCTAAACAAGCTCGTTCTGCATTCAAAACCAGAATGCCAAAGGGTCTTAAAAAGGGATCAGTCTGCTTTCAGAAGATCAAATTATTTCCCTCTATATCAATTCTAACCAGTATTAGAAGAAATGAGAGATTAGTTTTGCTTTCTATTCTTTTTTGGTGTGTTTTGTATCACTGGATATTTACTGTCCAAATCTCACTGCACTCTTCACTTAGAAGGGGGCTCACCATCACCTTCTCAAGGGCAATTAGGGATGGGCAATAAATGCTGGCCTTGCCAGCGACGCCCACATCCCATGAACGAATTTTTAAAAAACTTACAGTTGCTTTTGTTGTGCTGATTCACTGCTTTTTTTCATTTCGAAAGATTGATTTTATTGGTATTTTTGATATTTACTCTTAGTATCACATTGTGTGCTTTTAGGACATTGCTTAAGTGCATCCACAAACTTTGGACTTTACATTAACCCTAAATCAATACACAAGCATGTGAACTCATCATTAACAACAACCTGCACTGAAACTGCATTTTTAGCATATCAAAATGTCCCAAAGGTGCTTCTCAAAAACTTGGGCGAGAGGGATGAGGAGAGAACATTTACGAAGCAGGAGTTAGAAAAGGACGAAAAGATAGGTTTAGATGGGAGTTTTGAAGATGAGAGATTTGGCAAGGTGGAGGGCTTAAGACAAGCATGTAACAAAGGCAATGTGGTTTAAATGGGGGATTTTAACTTTCATTCAGATTGGGATAAGCAGATGAGCTCATGTCAGAAAGTGTGTTCAGGACAGCTTTCTGTAACAATATTTTGTAAAGGCAATAAGGGGGCAGGCCATTTTGGATTTAATAATGAGTAATTAGCCAGACTTGGTTAACAACCTAATGGTGCGAGAACATTTATCTAATAGCAATCATAATAGGATCAAGTTCAAAATTGTGTTTGGAAGGGAGAAACCCGTAACAACTACTAAGATTCTAAATTTAGGTAAGGCCGACTTCAATGGGATGAGACAGAGACAGTCCACAGTAAACTGGGCAAATCTGTTAATGGGTAAAACGACAAACGACCAGTGGGAAGTGCTCAATAAAGAATTTAATGTGATACAGAACTAGTTTATACCCCTAAGGGGCAAGAGCTCTACTTGCCAAAACAAAAGCCATGGATGACAAAAGAGGTAAGGGACAACATAAAACTAAAAGAAAAAGCATACAAAAATGTAAAAAAAGCACAGATCCAAGCCACTGGGAGAGATACATAGAACAGCAAAGGGTGACAAAACAGATAGTAAGAGCTACAAAAGGGGAGTATGAAAAGAAACTTGCGAGGGATATCAAAATCAAAACAGAAATTTTTTACACATATATTAGGAAAAAGAGGGAGGTCAAGAGCAATGTGGGCCCCTTAAAAACTGATAATGGTGATATTGTAAATGAAAATAAGGAAATGGCAAACATGTTAAATAATTACTTTGTGTCAGTGTTTACAGTAGGGGAAGAGGTTAGCATGCTGGACACCCCAAGGAAATTAATTTTGAATCAGGCGTGGGGACTCGTCATAATTAACGTAAGCAAATTAACAGTAATGAAGAAAATAATGGCTCTAAAGAGTGACAAATCCCCAGGACAAGATGGTTTCAATCCCAGGGATTTAAAGGAAGTAGCTATGATCTTCCAAAGTTCCCTCGATTCAGGAACCATTCCTTTAGCTTGGAAAATTGCACGTCACTCCGCTATTTAAGAAAGGTGAGAGAGGGTAACCAAGGAATTATAGATCAGTTAGCCTAACATCTGTTGTCGGGAAATTACTAGAATCTATAATTAAGGATAGAGTGACTGAACACACCTTGAAAATTTTTAGCTGATCAGAGATGGCCAGCATGGATTTGTAAAGGGTAGGTCATGCCGGACGAACCTAACTGCATCTTTTGAAGAGGTGACTAAAGTAGTGGTCAGGGGAATGTCTACGGATGTTGTTTATATGGACTTCCAGAAGGCATTCGATAATGTCCCTCATAAGAGACTGTTAGCAAAAGTTATGGAATTGAGGGCAAATTATTCACCTGGTTAGGAAATTGGCTGAGCGGCAGGAGACAGAGAGTAGGGATAATAGGCAGGTACTCAAATTGACAGGATGTGACTAGTGGTGTCCCACAGGGATCTGTGTTGGGGCCTTAACTATTCATTGTATCTATTAACGACTTAGATGATGGGATAGAGAGTCACATATTCAAGTTTGCCGATGACACAAAGATAGGCAGCATTGTAAACAGTGTAGATGGAAGCTTAAAATTACAGAGAGATAGTAATAGATTAAGTGAATGGGCAAAACAGTGGCAAATGGATTTCAGTGTAGGCAATTGTGAGGTCATCCACTTTGGATCTAAAAAACATAGATCAGAGTACTTTCTAAATGATGAAAAGCTCGAAACAGTGGAGGTCCAAAGAGACTTAAGAGTCCAGGTACATAGATCATTAAAATGTCATGGACAGGTATAGAAAATAATTGAAAAGGCTAATGGTATGCTGGTCTTTATATCTAAAGGACTAGAACACAAGGGGGTAGAAGTTATGCTACAGCTATACCAAGCCCTGGTTAGACCACATCTGGAGTACTATGTTCAGTTCTGGGCACCGCACCTTAGGAAGCATATATTGGCCTTGGAGGGAGTGCAGCATAGATTTACTAGAATGATACCTGGACTCCAAGGGTTAAGTTACGAGGAGAGACTACACAAACTAGGGCTGTATTCCCTGGAATTTAGAAGATTAAGGGGTGATTTGAACAAAGTTTTCAAGATATTAAGGGAAACTGATAGGGTAGATAGAGAGAAATTATTTCCGCTGGTTGGGGACCATTGATCAAAACGGCAAGGCCTCATTTAAATAATTGTGTGCAGACTGCTGCCCGACAGCCGGCCAAATTCACTGCCTGGCTGGTGGACGGAAACAAAACTTTAGCGGCAGGAAGCTGCAAACGTGGACCCGTGGGAATGGTCCCTGGTAGTCATTGGTGGGGGGGGGGGGGGAGAAGCCTCAGGCCGTGATTGGGAGGGGGAGGGGTGAAGGAAGGCTGAGGCCGCGATGGGGAGGGGTGTGGAGGTTGAGGATGGGATGGCCAAAGACTTCCTTGTGAGGCCTGGGGGGAGCACTCCTGTGTCTCCTGGCCCACAAGGAGAGCTTAAAATCAGGCAAAGTTCTGAAACTTACCTGGGCTTCTTCTGGCCAGTCAGCTCTTCCCGCCGTGCATGTTAAGTAGGCCTCTGCCTGCTTTTAGTGGGAGCCTTGTCCAAAGCCTGAATCACCATATTACAGTGGCCAGGAATGGGATCGGGTTGCTCGATTCCCATATTTTAACCACCACCCCTGACCCTCTTCTGCCGTCGGGTTGGTGGGGGGGGGGTTAAAATTGAGGCCATTGGGTTCAAGGAACACCAGTGCATTCCTGATGTGCAGGTTTGAAGTGCGCTGTGGGGGGAACTTAAATGTTGAAGGGCAACTTTGCCAGATGCAATCAATTCCCAAGTACAGCTGGAATCTTGAAAATCTAAATAGTAAAAAAAAATTGAAATCTTCTACCGACACTGCTGGCCACATTACATTGCAGCAGAAGTAGGTAACTTGGTGTCCAGATTATTAAGATGGGCTGTGCTGTACTTTCTTTCCCAGTGGCCTCTGTGTGAAAGCATTCAGTAAAGCACCAATTAACATGTCCAACTCTTGGCCTGTAGCCAAGCAAAAGTTTCAGTGGTATTATAAAAAGAACATTAAACATAATATTTGAATGTATAGTAGGGCTATTTCAAAACGTTTCGAGCAGGAATTTACTACCCAAGTCAGTATTGCATCCACCAGTCTAAGAGCCAGACATTATCTCAGTTCAGGCCAGATGTGTGCTGCAGAATACCACATCCCATCCATCTCATACATTGGGATTAGCTCACAGTGCTGGCTCAATAAAAGACAAATATAAGGAATCTTACAACACCAGGTTATAGTCCAACATGTAACCTGGTGTTGTAAGATTCCTTACATTTGTCCACCCCAGTCCATCACCGGCATCTCCACATCATCAATAAAAGACATGCTGTATTGGTGAAAAAACTGAAATGCTTGGTTGGTTGGGAGCTTTTACAATACAAACTTTCACAGGAGCTCAAGGAGCTACCATGCATCTAAGTGAACATTTGGCACCTAACAGTTGGCAAGTCAAATTCAAAGTAGTGATGGCCGTTGGTTTTCAATTGCCTGATCATGGTATTTATGGTTGAAGTGATACAGAATGAAAGAGAAATGATACAGAATGAAAGAAGGAATGCCAAGGAGAGCAGCAGGTACCAGTTTGCCCGCACCTGCCATTATGCCACCAACCATACTGCAGTCTCTGGCACACCTACATGGCAATGGCCAAAGACAACTGCCTCTTCAGGCTCCAACAGAGCATAGACCCAGTTGCAGATCTGTGTCATCTGCTGTGAAGACACCTACAGTTGAGTTGTATCATAATGACAACATTGCCTGTGACAGTTAAGGTCACCTGCATCCTCAACATTTTCTGCTGCCATGCTTTGCCATGCATGCTACTTACAAGCTGTCATGGGGGCAGGGTACCCTGGAGTGCCAAACAGGGCAACCCTCCTCACTCCTACCTTATACAATGGCATCTACACTTTGGCAGGCATCAAACGTATCAACCATATCAATCAGTAGATCCATCTTGATGAAGTATTAAATAGACTGATGTGATAAGGCTCTGGAAATACAAAGTGCAGAGTGTTTGTGCAACTTAAGGTTTACATGCTGACCATTAGCTTACAAGCTGAAGTTTATCCAAAGAATAGGTTTATCCTCTGTAATCTGGAAGTTCATAGTTATGCTTTTTATGAGACCAAGAACCTGACACAAATCAGATCATCATAGAGGATTGCAAATGCTTGTGAAAAAGGAGAGAGAACAAAGCAGAGACTAGACAGAAATTTAACTACATGCTCCTCACTCCCATATTTTCTTGGTTCTGGGTGGATTTTTGTTTTTACATTGGAGGTACAAAGCCAAGTTTAAAAGGGAATCAACTTGAGGGTCTGAAAATCATACTGTAATTACCCTGACAGAAAGGTTCTGTTGGGCTTTTGCCTTGACTTGCCTGTGCACTTACATTTGAGCTAGAGGGTGTCATGGCAACACATGGAATAATCCATAGACTGGAAAACAAAGAAACATCAATTAGCAGATCTTCTAAAATTATATACTGTACCCTTGATTTGCTGAGTTAATGTCTGGCAGTCAGCTGTTTCATGGATTATATGTAATTTCTTCCCTGCGTAAATAAATCTTCCTTTGATATTCTACACATCTGGCTGTGGTTCTTTCTACTAAGAAAAGTCTGATAGCACTTTTTTTTGTTTATCTATGTTTGTGGAGTTTATTACTAATTACATATTTTTGCATAATCCAAAGCTTTCAGACTTCATCTATTACATTCTCTAATTCAAGTGAACTATTTTCCTGTTTTATGTGCTCCTACTACAGCGTCTGAAGATTTGGTTTAGTACAGTTGGGTAAGATAGCGTAGTGGTTATGTTACTGAACTAGTAATCCAGTGGCCTGGACTAATAATCCAGAGAATGTAAATTCAAATCAAATTTGAGGATTTAAATTCAGTTTTAAAAATCTGAAAATAAAAAGCTGGTATCAGTAAAGTGACCATGAAACAGTTGGATTGTTGTACAAACTCAACTGGTTCACTGATGTCCTTTAGGGAAGGAGTCCTGCTGTCCTGGCCTCTCGGTGACTCCAGTCCCACACCAACGTGGTTGACTCTGAACTCCCCTCTGATGTGGTGAAGCAAGCCACTCAATTGTCAGGGCAACTAGGGTAGGGCAATAAATGCTGGCCTTGCCAATGACGACAACATCGTGAGAATGAATTGAAAAAAAATGTTTTTCATTCAGGTTTTCCATCCTTCACCCCTCATTTCACAATTTTATCAGATCCTGAACACAACCTATTTTGTGCCATTGACCTAAAGGTGCATTCAGTATACTATCACCACGCCAACAATCAGTCAATTGGCTTGCCATTTTGAAGAGCTCGAAACCAGCAAATCTTTTATCAAAGCTAGAGTTAATGGTATTTATTTGCTACATTTTCCAACATTGGCTGACTCAGTGGACAATAAGCCAAAAGTGCCCTTGATAAACTTCACCACAAACCAACTTAGCTGGCTGTTTTAATTTAGTACGCTGTGTACTTGGAAAGAAAATAACAAAACAGGATACGCTGGGAGAGTATGCCACATGTGAAACTGCATTCTGACTTTACAATTCACAATTTTAAGTTCTGCTGAGTCAGCAAATCTGGTTTGCAATAATGTATTAAGAACAAAAGATGATTCTCAAGCAATTTTGTCTGAATAAGTTTCAGCTATGGAAGACACAACTCCATACTGTACAGCATGTTACTTATGACTTCAATCATTTTGTAGAACTAGTGCAGAATCGACGTGACAAAAGAGGACGGTCAGGGCTTGAAAATTCCACTGATCTGAGGTTCAGAGGAATGGATACTGTTTCCAAAGTCCTTTGAACCTGGCTGAGTGTGAAATGGCACAAGACTCTTCCCTCTGGAACATGGAGGATGGTATTTTTTTCCTGACTAACTGCTTCCACCACTGTGGCTACAAACAGACATCTATCAAAAGCGTGCTTAATTCAAATTGTGTCCTGACCAACATTCCTCTCTCAATTAACACCACCAAAAATGGATTAACCAGTCTTTCATCTAATTTTCAGTTAGTGGGATCCTGTTGAGTACAAACTCAGTTACCATGTTTGCCTACATAACAATGGTGACCACAATTCAAAAGTAATTTATTAGTTGAGAACCACTTCGGGACATCCTCAGAAAATTATAATGCTGCATATTAAATGCAAGTGCCTTTCTTTTTACTCTGCTTTCGATTGGTCAATGGAAATGAAAATCGAGAGAGATGTATAATGGGCAGCTGAATTGATATTGCCCATTTTACACTATCACTCAAAATTACCTCCACTGAGTTAGGGAATATGGGCCATTGTGGCGGCACATAGACAGAGCTTTATGCTATAACTGGCCTATCAAGTTGCTGACCTGGCATTGCTCAGTGGAAAATGTTTTGATCCTTGGCACTGACACACCGCCCTTGATGGGAATAAAAATTCAACAAATGTTAGACATGAAGACCACACAAGCAAGTTAACAAATTTATCATTTTATAAAAACTGTTAGGCAGTGAACTGAAGAATTTTGGAATATCAACTACTTTTTGTACAAACTCTTAGGGAAATTTGTATGTTTTCTCCTGGGCAATTTTTTAGGTTCAGACCCTCATTCCTAGGCCTCAAAGTTAAGATTGCTAAATTATGTGTCGAATTTTTGGCCAGTTTTCCACTGTATTTCTTTCACAAATGATATCCTGTGGGATCGGATTGAGACTGTTTGAACTTATAACTCGAATTAGTTGCCAATGAAAAGAAATTGCTAGCGCCCTCCTTGAGCTTAAATCCAATCTGGGCATGTTGAGGTGAACTGCAGTGCTATACAACAATGCTCTGAAACACTTTGCCATCCATTGAATGTGAACCCTGAGAAATATCCAGCAGATATGTTGTACATTCATAATAACATAGGGACTTATTGCATTACCCTTTCTGAAAAATTTGCAGAAATCCCTTAGTAGAAATTTCAAAACAAACTTTGGAAAAAGTACTGTCTGCATTACCCAAGGTTAAACTCATGAAAAAAAGCAATCCTGCTTCCAATAGTAGAAGAAAAACCATATGTGAATGAGCTATTTAATGCTGAAATACAAGATTGAATCATAATTCCTGTTCTGCTGCATTTAGTCAATTGGAAACACATTTCTGTGCTTAGTGACCCTAAAATGTTAATAGATCCTGTTTTGAGGTTATGGATATGCTTGTTAACATTCCAGAAATGGTATGCATACGAACAACAAATCAAGAAAGTATACAGAAAGAAAACATAAAAGGAATGTTGCGACACAATTATTTATGTAGCAAGTGGGAGGAAAGTCAAGCAAAAGTAGATTAAAATCAACTGAATAAATAAAACTGGAGGAGGGTCAGACTGCTGGTGTCCTTGCTGCTCCTTGTGCAAAGATATTAGATGTCTGTCAGTATGCCTTTAGTAGTCAGTTAAGTATTCAATAATCCAATATATTTATTATGTTTCTCCCATATTTGTCCCCCTTATCTCTTCTGATTGCATGAGGTACGAGGACAGCTGTTGACATCTGTAATGTGGTACCACAGATGTCAACAGCTGTCCTGGTAACACATGCAATCATTCTTTATCTGCTAGCATAAATAGAGAGTATCAGTAGGCTACTTAACTGTGTGTAGAGTGTGAGGGGAGGGCGGGGGCTGCATCAGAGTTGAACCCAACTTTATCCTCACCCAATGTTCACATACATACACTTTGTTTAAGAATTACTGGATAATCAAGAGCAGGCACTTTGGCCAATTTTCCATTCACTATCCTACTTGTACAGAGGATATTTGTAGTACACTCATCCCGAAGTGAGATCATCTAACTCAGCTCAAATGTAAAGAATCTTACAACACCAGGTTATAGTCCAACAATTTTATTTGAAAATCACAAGCTTTCGGAGGCTTTCTCCTTCGTCACATTCACCTGGCGAAGGAGAAAGCCTCCGAAAGCTTGTGATTTTCAAATAAAATTGTTGGACTATAACCTGGTGTTGTAAGATTCTTTACATTTGTCAACCCCAGTCCATCACCGGCATCTCCGCATTATAACTCAGCTCAGGTAAGGCTTGAGCCCACGACTTCCCTGCTTTGCATTGCTCAGTACCACCTCACACAGCATATTTACATGGGCATCAAGGGAACCCTGTTAATCCACAGTACTTAAAACTCAAAGATTCTAATAACATTGACAAATTGACTACAGGGAAATTCAGGAGCCAATGTTCATTATCAGCAGACATTCGACAGACGGTGGGCGGAGATATTGCACCATCCACCCTATGTCCACGGTGAGAGGCCTGAGCCATTTTGATATTTGGGCCGCATTTGCCTCTGATTGGCTAACGCTGAGATTGGGGCCGGGCAGGAAATCTGTCGGGTGCTCTGCAGAGTCGGACTGGAAGTCAAGACTTTAAGGGAGGGAGGGAGGTCACAAAAGCTCTGGCAGTGGGCTGGAAGATTTTTGTGGGGCTGGGAGGAGTATTTATGCTCCTAGTGTCCCCAAGAAATCATCATTCTGAAAACTTAACAGTGCGGTTTCCAGAATGGCCCGCAGCGGTCCCTTTAAGTACTGCTGATTTGGCCTGCTCCACACCTAGCACCAATGGGTGCAGCATGAGCAGTGAATGCTCTGCCCATTTCTACCCGCAAATTACATCGAAGACCCCAAATTGCATGCCTTAATAAAACACCCAGCTAAAATAGGCGGGCACTCTTGCTACCCATTTCAAGGACCAGTTTGAAATGGCGGCAGGCAAATTGGTTGCAGGAATAAAGGCGGCAAGTTGAGTGCTGCGATATTCAGAGCATTATCACCCTGTTCCTGCCTGGTGGAGGCATGAAAATTGGCCTCTGTTTCTGTTGGCACTAAAATCTGCTGTGTTAACGAACATAGAATAACATTGACAAACCTCGAAAATAATTCATCATGATACAATATTGAAAAATACTGGTTAATTTATTTATCACCTTCCAGTGCCGATTTTCGCCCCCCACTCCCCCCATCCACTTTCCGAGTGAGGCCAAGTGCACCCAAGGTTCAATCTGCCTGATATGACTTGAATGTCACCTAGATATTCAGCTTCAGGTTATTTGCATAGGCCAGGCACTCCCCCAGCACAGGTCCATTCTCTAGCATGGCCTATTGCCTGAAAGTAGGGTGGAGGCTTGCGACAGTGGTAATGGTCACTAGTTCACAAGTTACGAGGTATTCTGGCTACTATCCAAAACCAATAGCCAGAGGCCTCCAGTCCCCAATCCTCTTCTTCCTGCTATAGAAAGTACTTACCTCTTGCATGGCTCCAACAGCCATGGTCCTGTCAAGATCCTCCAATCTAACCGGCTCTGGGTGCAAAATCAGAGGCTCCCTTCTTCTGGGCACTCCTCCCATCTCATTTGCATGGAACAACCCTGCTTATGCCTGATGTGGGTATAACTGTTTCAACCCCCACCCCATTCTCCAGGGATCCCTGGGCAACATAAAGGAGTTGGAAACCCGGTGTAATGGGTCTCTGCCTGTTATTCCTCTACTTTGTGCCTGTGGACTGAGGATACCCTGGGTGCAAGCAGAGGAAAATTGGCCCCAATAGCTCTTTTATGAACAGATCAGCTGCTTATAGGTATGCCAGGCCTCAATTGATGGGGGCTGGAAGCTAGCCACAAATGGACCCAATTAGGTCTTACTAATTTCCTTGTATACATCAAGATGAGCTAATGCAATGCTAGGAAATAAAATGTTTTCTTCTTTGTGCCAACTTTCTGGTTTAATACTCTCAAATTAACCATAGCATAGCTCAGATGCAGACAGAGCACCTCCCAAGTTTCCATTTCTCTCGTAATGCACCTCATTCCCAATATTAGATTACCATTTTCATTTTTCCTCATGCATTCAATTTCAACATACACATGCCACCATCCAAATATTAAAATGTCTTATTGGTTGTCATAGCCTTATACTTTTCAAGCATTTGTAAAGGTTAAATATTTTGAAGATTTTTTCTTAAAAAAACCCTCACTATCATCTGCAAAGCCATGAAAGATCTTTCATCACATAGCTCACGATTAGTGCAAATCCAGTCCTTGGCAATTATATTGACTGGGGATGCATTTCTTTCTGTGGCATTAGAACAATACGTCGTGGAACCAACCAGGGAACAGGCAGTTTTAGATCTGGTCTTGTGTAATGAGACAGAATTAATTAGTAATCTCATAATAAAGGATCCTCTGGGGAAGAGTGATCCTATTATGATAAAATTTCATATTGAGTTTGAGAGTGACATACTTAAGACCGAAACTAGAGTCTTAAACTTAAATAAAGCCAATTACATAGTTATGAGGGGTGAGTTGGCTAAGGTAGATTGGGAAATTAGATTAAAAGGTATGACGGTAGATAAGCAGTGGCAGACATTTGAAGAAATATTTCAGAATTCTCAACGAATATACTTTCCATCGAGAAATAAAAACTCCACGGGAAAAGCGATTGATCCGTGGCTAATTAAAGAAGTTAAGGATAGTATTAGATTAAAAGAAAAGGTTTATAATGTTGCGAAGAATAGTAGTAAGCCTGAGGATTAGGAGAGTTTTAGAAACCAGCAAAGGATGCCCAAAAAATTGATAAAAAGGGAGAAAATAGAATGAGAGTAAACGAGCAAGTAATATAAAAACTGATTGTAAGAGCTTCTACAAGCATGTAAAAAGGAAGAGAGTAGCAAAAGTAAACTTTGGTCCCTTAGAGGCTGAGATAGGAGCAATTATAATGGGGAATAAGGAAATGGCAGAGACATTAAACAAATATTTTGTATCTGTCTTCACAGTAGAAGACACAAAAAGGATACCAAAAATAATGGGGAACCAAGGGGCAGATGAGAGTGAGGAACTTAAAACAATTAATACCAGTAGAAAAAAAGTACTAGACAAACTAATGGGACCAAAAGCCAATAAATCCCCTGGACCTGATGCCCTACATCCGAGGGTTCTAAAAGAGGTCGCTGCAGAGATAGTGGATGCATTGGTTATGATCTTCCAAAATTCCCTAGATTCTAGAATGGTCCCAGCAGATTGGAAGGTAGCAAATGTAATACCGCTATTGAAGAAAGAAGGGAGAGAGAAAATAGGGAACCACACGCTAGTTAGCCTGACATCAGTCGTCAGGAAAATGCTGGAATGCATTATTAAGGAAGTAGTAACAGGGCACTTGGAAAATTATAATATGATTAGGCAGAGTCAACATGGTTTTATGAAAGGGAAATCATGTTTAACAGATTTATTCGAGTTCTTTGAGGATGTAACTAGCAGGGTAGATAAAGGGGAACAAGTGGATGTAGTATATTTGGATTTCCAAAAGGCATTCGATAAGGTGCCACATAAAAGGTTGCTACACAAGATAGGGGCTCATAGGGTTGAGGGTACCATATTAGCATGGATAGAGGATTGGTTAATGGACAGAAAACAGAGAGTAGGGATAAACGGGTCATTTTCCAGTTGGCAGGCATAACTAGTGGGGTGCCGCAAGGATCAGTGCTTGGGCCCCAGCTATTTACAATCTATATTAATGACTTAGATGAAGGGACCGAGTGTAATGTATCCAAGTTTGCTGACGATACAAAGCTAGGTGGCAAAGTAAGCTGTGAGGAGGACACAAAGAGTCTGCAAAGGGATATAGACAGGTTAAGTGTGTGGGCAAAAAGGTGGCAGATGGAGTATAATGAGGGGTAATGTAAGATTATTCACTTTGATAGGAAGAATAGAAAAGCAGAATATTATTTAAATGGTGAGAAACTATTAGATGTTGGTGTACAGAGAGATCTAGGTGTCCTCGTACAAGAAACACAGAAAGTTAGCAGGCAGGTACAGCAAGCAATTAGGAAGGCAAATGGCATGTTGGCCTTTATTGCAAGGGGGTCAGAGTACAAGAGTAAGGAAGTCTTACTACAATTGTACAGGGCTTTGGGGAGACCACAACTGGAGTACTGCGTACAGTTTTAGTCTCCTTATCTAAGGAAGGATATACTTGCCTTAGAGGCGGTGCAACAAAGGTTCACTAGATTGATTCCTGGAATGCGAGGGTTGTCCTGTGAGGAGAGATTAAGTAGAATGGGCCTATACTCTTTGGAGTTTAGAAGAATGAGAGGTGATCTCATTGAAACATACAAGATTCTGAGGGGGCTTGACAGGGTAGATGCTGAGAGGTTGTATCCGCTGGGTGGCAAGTCTAGAACTAGGGGGCATAGGCTCAGGATAAGGGGTCGGCCATTTAAGTCTGAGATGAGAAGGAATTTCTTCACTCAGAAGGTTGTGAATCTTTAGAATTCTCTACCCCAGAGGGCTGTGAATGCTGAGTCATTGACTATTTTCAAGGCTGATATAGATAGATTTTTGGATTCTAGGGGAATCAAGGGATATGGGAATCAGGTGGGAAAGCGGAGTTGAGGCCAAAGATTAGCCATGATCTTATTGAATTTGCATGGCTACGGGGAAAGGGCGGGGGAGTGGGATTAACTGGATTGTTCTTGCAGAGAGGCAGCATGGGTTCAATGGGCCGAATAGCCTCCTTCTGTTCTGTAATCATTCTATGATTCTATGAATGACAGAGCAGGCTCAAGGGGCCATATGGCCTAATCCTGCTCCTATTTCTTCTGTTCTTATGGGACCAGACTTGCTTCATAGAATCATAGAATCTTACAGCACAGAAGGAGGCAATTTGGCCTGTCGTGCCTCTTTGAAAGAGCTGCCCAATTTAGTTCCACACCCCCAGCTTTTTCCCCATAAACCTGCAAAGTAGTCCTCTTCAAGTACACGTCCTATTGCCTTTTGAAAGTTCCTATGGAATCTGCTTCCACTACTCTTCCAAGTAGTACATTCCAGATCTTAATAACCCTCTGTGTGAAAAAAGTCTCCTAATTTCCCCTCTAGTTCTTTTGCTAATTATTGTAATCGGTGGCTTCTGGTTACCAACCCACTTGCTGGAGGAAACAGTTTCTCTCTACTTGCTCTATCAAAACCCCTCATAATTTTGAAAACCTCTATTAGGTTTCCCTTTAATCTCCTCTGCTCTAAGGAGAACAATCCCAGCTTCTCCAATCTCTCCATTTAACTGAAGTCCCTCATCCCTAGTATCATCCTGGTAAACTTCCTCTGTACCCTCTTCAAGGCCTTGAGATCTAATGTGGTGCCCAGCTGAGGCCTAACCAGCGATTAGTAAAGGTTTAGCATGACTTCCTTGTTTCTGTAGTCAATGCCCCTATTTTCAAAGCCAAGTATCCCATATGCTTTCTTAATCACCTATCAACTTGCTGTGCCACCATCAAAAATTTGTGAATATGCACTCCCAGGTTGCTCTGCTGTTGCACCCCTCTCAAAATAGTACCATTTAGATTATACTGCCTCTCCATGTTGTTCCTCCTAAAGTGCATCAATTCACACTTACCCGCATTAAATTGCATCTGTCAAGAGTCTGCTACTATCCTGCTCACTATTTACTACATTGCCAAGTTTTGTATCATCCGCGAACATTGAAATTGTACTCCCTATACCCATGTCCAGGTCATTTATACATAACAAGAAAAGCAATGGCCCTAATAGCGACCCCTGGGGGACCCCTCTCCAGTCAGAAAAACGTCCATTCACCATTGCTCTCTGCCTCTTATCCCTATCCCAGTTATGTACCCAAGTTATCACCGTCCCTTTAATACCATGTGCTTCTATTTTCCAAATAGGTTTGTTATGTGGTACTTTATCAAATGCCTTTTGAAAGTCCACATATTCAACACCTACTGCATATCTTCATCAACCCTCTCTGTTACTTCATCAAAGAACTCAATCGGGTTAGTCAGACACGATTTGCCATGAACAAATCTGTGCTGGCTTTCACTTATTAACCCATGCTTTGCCAAGTGAGAATTAATTTTGTCCTTGACAATAGTGTCTAGTAGTTTTCCCACCACTGATATTGGACTGACTGGCCTGTAGTTACCAGGTTTATCTTTCTCCCCTTTTTTGAACAGGGGTGTAACATTTGCAATCCTCCAGTCCTCTGGCACCACTCCCATATCCAAGCAGGATTGAAAGACTGCTGTCAGAGCTTCTGCTATTTCCACCCTCGCTTCTCTCAGCAACCTAGATGCATCCCAACTGGACTGGGTGACTTGTTAACTTTGAGCGATGCCAACCTATTTAGCACCTCCTTTCTATCTATTTTTTTTTCATGCAACCCCTAGATGGCAGAGACTGCTACTAACAGAAGGTGCCAATCCATCCATAGAACTATAGAAGGTTACAGCAAAGAAGAAGGTCATTCAGCTCATTGTGTTTGTGCTGGTTCTTTGCTAGATAATCCAAAACTAATCCCACTGCCCTGCTCTCGCTCCATAACCCTGTATGTTCCTCAGCTTCAAATGTTTATCCACTTTTACCTTAAAAGATCAATGGTCTCTGCCTCAGTTACTCTCTGGCAAAGCATTCTTATAAGTCAATGGAAATAAATGGTTTCTAATGAAGATGTGACTTCTTAGAAGGAGAGGGGATTCCAAATGTCCTGGACATAATGCAAATTTCTTTTGGTGACTAAAAGACACCACTGTGATTCTGAATTGGGCCTTTATGTCCTTGAGAATTCTATCTAGGATCCAGTGCTTCTTGGCCAAATTCTTGCTAGTTTCCAGGTTTTTGCTCTTGCACAACCTATGTGGTTATCTACGGAGGCCACTCGGGAAAATGTTGTTCTGTTTACCTTGGTGTCAGCCTGACTTGACAAATCATATAGAAGCCTTCAAACCACAGACCAACCCATTTTAACTCCACCATTGCAGATTCCTCAGTGATACTCCACATACAGACAGAATCTGGCAAATCACCCTGCCAGTGTCATATCCTTCTGTCCCCACAAACTTAATACAAAAAGTCAGATGTTAGTCATTGGTACATTTAACTAGTCAGACTTTTGTAATTTCTCGTCCTGCAAAATATTATTTCTCTATTTTTGTTAAATTTATACGTTTGTTTATACAGCCATGCTGGCTCCTATTCTTAATTATGTGTTATTTAATTCCCTAGAGAAATATTTTCGCTGTACGTAGTTATTAATATTTCTGAGCAGTTTGTTCCCTTCTCAATTATATATTTAATCATAAAATACTTTTGAGTCCAGGATGTTGGGGGGAGGGGGGTGGGGAAGTTTCCGGCATTCTCTATTGGAAACAAAATTGTAAATACCTTCTTAATTTTTATTGAACTGCCATTTTTGCGTTGCTGCTTCCATTTTTGGCACCCAGTGTCTGCATGGAACATTCCAGATCAGGCACAAAGCTGCAGAGTAAAGCTGCTCCTGCTCTTTCACAATCTGGTGCTTCACCTCCCACCTCAAAAGAGCACCCCCCACCTACTGGACCAGTGGGTTTTTTTGTATTTTCCATGCTAGCCATTCTTGTAATCTCGGTGAATGAACCATATAATTTAGTACCCATTGTGCCAAATAATGCTATGGAATCATGCCCACTGTGAACAGTGCTGAGATTGGCCCATATTCAACTTACTCAGGAGGATCCTCAGAGTTAGGATAGAGAGCAGACTTTTATTGTTTTGTGCTGAATTCAATACCAAACCCTAGAGATGAAAGGGCACTGGTCTAATCCACTGTGTTCACACCCTCCTCCTGTGACATGTCATTAAAGGTCATATGATTGATTTCTTGCCTAGTTTTTCTTGAGATTGACAGACCAATCCCATTCCCTCTCTGTGAAATATCAGCTAATCTATCTCCTTTCATTTTTGTACACATTTTTTTAAACACTGCACCAATCAGTAAGAATTGATAAAGAAATGCAATCAGAAGTAGAAATCTACTTCTATTTGTAAAACTAGTAGAATTATGAAAAAAAAACATCCCTGATTTCTTCCCTTTAATGAGATTTTAATAGGGTGAGGCACCACTAACAAGATTTTAGCCGTGTCCTATTCAGATATGACATTTTTATTGTGCAAAGACTTATGACTGATAAGATTTTGCTTGAAATTATGGCCAACTACTTTGGGCGTTCTTCATATTTTTTGCAGCTGTGTCTGTTGGCATACTCTACTTTTGGGGCTTCATTACAAATAATTTCTGTTGTAGGCAAAATGAAAGCAGACATAATTTGCAGTAAGTACAATACAGAAGAATTTGCAAACTGTAAAATGGAGATTTGTACTAAATTTTCTTAAATGATTTCACCTGCCCATTATGCTGGCTAAAGTCTCATGTCATGGCTCTGTTTTTCCTCAGGTGTTACGAAGTTTAAAGTGGAATTAACTATGAAGTGAATTAACCGCGTTTTAAAGGAATTTGGCCATATTCTTTATTGGACCACATCTGATCTTTGTGTATCTTATTCATAAAAATGCCATATAATATTTTTATCAATTCACCTTCATTAAAGGTGGCAGTGCAAGCTGAATCATAAATTCAAGGATTTTATTTTAAATTCACAAGCTTTCGGAGGCTTCCTCCTTCCTCAGGTAAATGAGGAAGGAGGAAGCCTCCGAAAGCTTGTGAATTTAAAATAAAATTGCTGGACTATAACTTGGTGTTGTAAAATTGTTTACAATTGTCAACCCCAGTCCATCACCGGCATCTCCACATCATAAATTCAAGGGGCATTGCTGACTGGAAAAGTGTCACTTTAACAGATTGTGCACAGAGGAGCATGCAGATGCTTGATTGGTGACCAGGTGCCACTATAGCATCTGCCCCCAGATGCTTCAAACATCACAAGTTTGTGCTGCTTCATTTTTGAGAGTAAAAAAAATGGGTGGTAGCTAGTTGGGGTAAATGAAGAAATGCAATACGTTCTAGGTTTTCCATTACTGCAGTGGTCAGATTGAGTGCTTCAAAGGAGCACAGCTTCCTCATTCTAATCAGCAGAGAAATTTCTCTCTCAAGAACAAGAAGGGTTCCCTTATATCCCGTGTCAGCAAATAAATGTATGTGCCTGATGTTTTATTTGTAAGGAGTTTGTTATAGTTTGCTGTCGGACAGTAGTATCATATGTTTAAAAAGGCTAGCTGTTATGTATAAACACCACAGGTGGTGAGTTTCCGAGTTCTCACTGGATTTCTGAAAGGTGTTCAGCTTAAAGAACTCAGTGAGCATTTGGCTTTCATATTTTACATGAAATTCCCGACATCAATTATTTGCCAAGATTCTGTTTTTATTCCAATGACTGTTTCACTACAAAAGCCTGTAAGGAATTGACACAGCAATTGACTTTTTAAGTACACTTTCTAGATGTATGCATTTTAAAAGGTATTACCTTGTATTGTATAATATATAAAACTATAGTTTCATATCTGTATGTGATTTAAGTGTAAATAAATTTGATTAGTTGTTTTAGTATAAACAGATCTGCTTTCTACTGCATGAACTTAAGACTTGGTGAGAAGCTGACAAAAATTCTAGTGCACAATTGACCACAATCAGGGTTAATCGTTAGACCTCGGCTAAGTAATCTCAGTGAAGAAAGAAGGTCAAAGTAGTGGATGCCCCTTAGTTTGTTACAGAAATGGTCCACATCTGCAAACTTTCACGTTTAACTAAAACCTTAATTGTAACAACACAATAGAAAAAAACCCCACATTGCACAAATTAATGTTGCAAGAGCAATAATATTTACTACAGCAGTATAAACTTTCCCTGCATGCCAACATGGCAGAATTTCAGCGAAGTTTTCACAGCAGCCGGCTGTTTTTCAGCCTGCCTGAAAGCTGCCTGTTAAGGTTCTGTTTGTGCCATACTGCAGGCAACATAAAATCAATTTTAAGCAGCCATCTTCACTTGAAGGTCACTTGTCTCCACTTCGCCTCCTCCAGTTTTACTGTAAGGAATCTTACAACACCAGGTTATAGTCCAACAAATTTATTTTAAAATCACAAGCTTTCGGAGATTATCTCCTTCGTCAGATGATTGAATGAAAAGGTTCTCAAATCGCATATCTTATACAATGTTGGGACAGCATCACACCAATCAAAAGGTGTCGTTGTTATTCAAACAGGCCAGTCACGGAGAACAGAACGTCCCAGTACACTCGATATACATTGTGTCTTTTACACAGGCAAGCAGAAAGAAACTTAAAATGGCAGAGAGAGAGAGAGAATTTTAAAAAACATATAAATTTTTTCCCCCTTTTTGCTGGTGGGGTTACGTGTAGCGTGACATGAACCCAAGTTTTACTGTGGTTGAGGATGTGAATGTAGACTGGGAGGATGAGCCGAACTATGGACTTTTTTGTCCATAACCATTATCAATGTAATCTCATGAATGGTATATTGGAGCTACAATTCAAACAACACTGCAATACCTGCCTGATACTGAATTTTCCCGACTAATTTCCCGCACCTACTAATTGTTATCTGGGCTGCAAAGGGTGCCAATTGTCAGAATTTCCAGTGAAGCCATTCATTGATGTTCTTGAGGCTCATATCAGCTGGACAGAGAGATGTGGTGTGTCTCTGCAAGAGGGAAAAGAGGAACAGATACCTCCTATCAGATTAGAGGGTTTCTTTATTACCATTTTTTCAGGTGGGGATAGTATTTTATATTGAAGGTTCATGCCCTCACATTTTCCTTTTCCCATTTCTTGTACCCGAGCCGTTACTTGACTGGGGTAGCATGAATCCATTAATTAGGAGTAGATGGGCTATAGTATCTACAAATAGGTGGGTGGAATCTTAACACAAGTGTGGAATATTGGATAATTCTCAATCCCCATGTTCACCCATTACTGTCTACCTTGCACTACTTATGCAATGTACGCTTTAGATATCAGTACAGAGTATAATCATTTTCCTTATTAAAACTGGAACTTGTCCTGGCCTTTCCACTGGTTTTGACACCATAGTGATCCAATAGCCAATTCCCAGTCACAGAATCGTTATTTATTTGTCCTTTTTTCAAGATAAAAAAATGACTGTATTTACTCAAACATAGGTCACAATTTCTTTAAGTGCAAAACTTGGTTTAAGTTTACAGTGCAACACATATGTGAGTTACTGATAATTTTTTTCCCTGGGGGTAGGTTTCAAATTTGGGGAGCAGCCTATACGTATGAGTGGCCTATATGTGAGTAAATATGGTAAGCACTTTTTTTAAACCAGTATTAAAACACCATCTCTTGAATCCCCTGGTAGTTGTAAGAATGACTCAGATGGAGTGCACATGCGCTATTTTTTTTAATCACCATAACTTCATTAATGAGAGTACACCTGCTAACTTACAGAATCAACGCAAGGAAACGGAAAATCCTTTTGCTTATAAACAACACAGGGAAATCAGTCCCCTGTGTTATAGATTAAGATGTCAAATCTTAAGAAGTGAAGTGAATTTTGCTTTTGGTATTCCTTCTGCAAATTGAAAAATTACAAAGAATTGTAATTCACTTTATCATTTAAATTTTTTTAAAAAGTAGAATCATAGAATCGTTACAGCACAGAAGGAGGCCATTCGGCCCATCGAGCCTGTGCCGGCTCTTTGTGAGAGCAGTCCAGTTAGTCCCATTCCCCCGGCTCTTTCCCCGTAGCCCTGCAAATTTTTTCACTTTAAATATTTATCCAATTCCTTTTTGAAAGCCACGATTGAATCTGCATCCACCACCCTTTCAGGCAGCGCATTCCAGATCATAACTACTCGCTGCGTAAAAAAGTTCTTCCTCACGTCACCTTTGGTTCTTTTGCCAACCACCTTAAATCTGTGTCCTCTGTTTCTCGTCCCTTCCGCCAATGGGAACAGTTTCTCTTTATTTACTTTATCTAAACCCGTCATGATTTTAAACACTTCTATCAAATCTCCTCTCAACCTTCTCTGCTCTAAGGAGAACAACCCCAGCTTCTCCAGTCTATCCACGTAACTGAAATCCCTCATGCCTGGAACCATTCTAGTAAATCTTTTCTGTACCCTCTCTAAGGCCTTCACATCCTTCCTAAAGTGCAGTGCCCAGAATTGGACACAATACTCCAGTATTTTTATTTGTCTCATTACTACAAGGTACTGTTCCACCCATATGTGTCAATTCACCCTCTCACACTGCCAGACTCAGTCATTTCCCAGCCAGGCCCCCCAAAGATGTCATCAGAATCACTTAACAAAAAAAATCTATTAAAATTAAAACAGAAGTATACAGTTAAAAAGATGATTTTTTTTGCACTCATCAATATGAGGAATCTTAGTGCTATGAAATGGGTAGAAGTGATTGTACTAAGCACCACCCATAATGTGCCTCAACAATATGCCTTAGCCCAACCAATGTGACATCTTCCCATTTCCTGCACCAGCTACCGTGAGGAGACTGACAACTTAGTCTCGATTAGTGACAAATTAGGGCAGCCACTGAGATTGCTCAGATTCATTCAGTGTAAAAAGCTGTTAATGTTAAATAGTTTGTGTTCCAGTGTTTGTGTTCCAGTGTTGGAAGATTTCAGTTTTTTGATGAGCTCCTGGCACTGCCGGACAGGCAGCCTACTTGGAAATGTCCTTTCAGATGTTGGTCTATTACCTGGCATTACAAGTACAACTTTGCTGGACCACAAGTTCTATTGTCTATTTAAACAGCATTTTTTTTGTAAAAAGTGAAAACAATTCTAGGTGTATGTGGCTAGTTGGGGGCAATTTTTACCTAACCCGCCCATTGGGAAACTGATGGGATTTGGTGTGATGCTGGTTTTGCACTCCGCCCAATTTTACTCTCCGTTTTAGTCAATGGAGAGTAACATTGGGCAACGTGTAAAACTGGTGTTTTACCCGACCCGGTCAGTTTTCCACCCCCTGTGTTTGGTTAACATTACGCCCTAATGTTACATGCGTATCACTGATTCGCAACATCGTCCCTACTTCTGCATACAGGACAGTTTGCAGGAATCTTTACGAGTCCCCAATGCTCCTTTTAATTATAATTCCTTTCATCTGGTTTATGAAGGGGTTACTGGTCCCCAGGCTGCCTTACACTACTTTTAGTCATTTTGATTTTGAAATATTCCCTTTTGTGAAAAAAATAAATCTGTATGTCAGAGCTGCCACTTTCAACGTTGTGTAATACACTAAGGAATAAAATTATTGCATGCTCCACACAAAGAAAGTATCAGATTTTCAGTCTTTGAACACATTCAGTACATTCCTGAGGTATAATCTGTGTGGAGCTGATGGAGAGAAAAGGCAGTATGTTTTTTGTTGTTTTAAATCAGGCTACTTGT
The DNA here is from genome assembly GCF_035084215.1 of Heptranchias perlo. Lineage (NCBI taxonomy): Eukaryota > Metazoa > Chordata > Chondrichthyes > Hexanchiformes > Hexanchidae > Heptranchias > Heptranchias perlo. Next base: position 16,671,706 of record NC_090357.1, on the reverse strand, counting down.
TTGAAGATCAATTCACAGTGCTTACAACAGCAGTTTAGAAGCAGTAGTTTTCAAACTGCTGTCATCCTTCATCAGTCCACGCTAAATATTTTGAAACTAGATGCTTTGAAACTTTGTTTTGCTTATTGCAAATCTCCAAAACCGTCATTCTTTTATTTAATATATAATATTTACTGTTGCTGTTGTTAATGAAGATTTGATTGTTGATCACAAATGTAAATAAAGCATGTTGGCTTTAACTGATAAACAAGCTAGACTAGCATTAGTTCTCAGTAATGCCTCTTTCTGTGGGGCCTTGTTTATTCTCTCATTTTCATTCTGTATATGTGATTCTTACTCAATAATGCATATTGACTGCAGTTTTGTATCACTTGCTAGTATAATGTTGCCCACTTTAGTTGCACCTCTTCACATGGATAGTGTTCCCAAATCTCACAGTAAGGGAGTTCCCGTATATTGGAGGATCGTAAAAGAAGTTGGTCACCAACAGTGAAATGAGAAATAGGCAGAGGCACTACTTTTAGTGGCTCATTAATAGCTCATTAATGGTTTGTGGTGATTTTATAAACTGAAATATTGTAGGATAAAATTGAACAGACATGATGGACATCCATCTGGGATATATTGAGGCTTCACCAAAGTCGCCATTTTCTGTGCATGAGGCCTCTTGTGAGTTAATGAGCTGCGCCAATGTCACCAGATGGATTCCTTGGCTATTTGAAAAATGAATCATAACAATTTAATTGTTTACTTTTCTTAATGTTCTTTCACCCAGGAAAAAATACAGAAAAGCACTTAAGGAAATGAAAGGAAAAAAATATGCAGGCTACAGAAAAAGCCAAACTTTGATCTGGGAACATCGCCATTGTCCTGCTAGATGCCAAAAACGAAGACTCTATTTTACAGAGTCATTTTATCAACACACAAACATATGCACCTTCATTCAGCTGCTGGCTAGGGTATTACATCAACCGTTATTGCTGCTCAAACTACTGCATCTTGTAAATAATTAAAATGCTACTACAGTCAAGTTCGCCTAATGTTAAATTTTCCAACAATGTTCACCTGAGGAAGGAGGAAGCCTCCGAAAGCTTGTGAATTTAAAATAAAATTGCTGGACTATAACTTGGTGTTGTAAAATTGTTTACAATTGTCAACCCCAGTCCATCACCGGCATCTCCACATAATGTTAAATCGCCTATGGTTATAATCCACATAATGTTATACTGGCAGCCAGTCCCGGCTGTGCTTGGTATGTTCTGTACACATTTGAGTTTGTGTATTGATGTAATGTTATAATTAGTCTATGTTATGCAAATTTGTGGAGCTGATCAACAAAAGATGGAATGATGTTATACCATATTTCAAACAACAATTTGCTTGGTGCAGTATTGAAGAGACAAGTCCTGGTCTTTTGTCTGGACAGAGGACCTTCCCCCTTTCTCCACTTGCCTTGTATCGGATAGATCATAATATTGTTATACTCAGTACATTCTGTACCCGAATGTTACAATGGTTAACATCATGGTTACAATGAAACTTGACAATACCTAATTAACCAACTGTCAGCCCACAGGTGTGGAACTTCACTGGATCAACAACCTCACCAAATGTTAAAGCACATCTTGTAGCAAGGCCCACAAGTTGTCCTTGTTTTAAGTGAGCCTTCCTTTGTGGGTTCAATAGGCAAAGACACCAATGCCTAAGCTTCCTTGAAGGTTTACTGGGCAAAGGCACCTTGGTGCTTAGTTCTCAGTTGATTTGTAGCTCTCTTTAGATCGGTGGACGTGTAGCGCTTTCTCTCTTTCTCTCTCTCAGGATTTTTTCAGGAGCTGCTTGGATATGAGCTTGCCAGACCAAGCAAAGCTACTTCAGAAGGTCCATTTTTCAAATAGGAATTTCACAAGAAAGGTTCAAATAGAAACATTATTACTTCCATTAATCTAACAATTCAAATAAACAAATGAAAAGAAAAAACAGTCGTCTGACAAAAACTCTAAAGCACAAAGTCCAAGTCTAGTTATGTGTCGCTAGTCTATCTATAACATCGCTACTATTCATTTCAATATCCCAGTGAACGTTTACAAGTGCAAGCCCAGCTATTCGGTTTTCACTGGTCGAACTGCGGAACTGACTAGCTCTGTAAGAACATTTGTTGTTTCGGTGTTCTATTGAGTGATCTACGGCACGTTCTTTCGGAAGAAGGAGTGGTCCAATAAAAATATTGTAGAAATTTCAGGAGGTGTTCAAACACCCACTCTGTCTACGCCACTGTGACAAATCACCTCATAGTCAGTCTCTTGAGGATACAATCAAATTTGACCTCTGAATTACAGCATAGATGGTTGTTCTACAATTGTGTGGGCAATTTGGTCAATGATCCACAATCTAACTTCATTATAAACTCATGAGGACGGTACAATTAGTTATGAGGGGTTTGTTCTATCTGCTGACTGCAACGAACCAGTGCAAAAGTTAGAGATGGGTTGCAATGCAGTTTATTCTAATAGAGTTGGATTTTTATTACTGCAGGTATTCTTCGTGAGAGAGATTTCCTCATACAAATCAGTCTCAAGAGGCTAAATAAAACATTAGCTGCTGCATTTTCAACAGCAGCCTGGTGCTCATTATGAATCCACTGCATCATGGAGTGGTATGGTGCAGGTTCACATCCATGACTCCCAACAGAGTGGGTTTCTGATCCTGACCTCAGCCTAGTTATTGGAGAGGAACCAATGGATGCCAAAGCATTTCTCCTTAATAAGAGAGGAAAATTGGAAGGAGAATCATCCCCAAGTTCCTCTTGCTCCACATGTAGTGGTTATAAAGCACGATTGAAAAAGCAGGTGACCCTCCCCACTTTTTAAGTCAAAGGATGATGTGGTGGTATGAGATGGCCTAAAGAAGAAAGTGAAAATTTAGGATGTGGACAATAAATGCAAAAATGGCATCATCAATTTGTGAGTTAAGTCTCCCAATAGAAATGGTCTCCTGCTGCTCTTCGTTTTCATATGTTTGTATTAAATTAAGCCTGCTGCTCCTGTAAAGCTTGCACAAAATCACATTAAAAAAAGAGCATGATTAGGAACTGAGGCAGTGTTGATATAACGTAGTGTATTGGGGGGATGGATGCATGTACTTTTCATTCTTGTATTGATGAAGAGTGCATAACATTAGAGTTTGTTTTCAAGCCTGGAGTTTCAGCTTGTAATCCAAAGAGTAGCTTTGCTGCTTGATAGATACTTCATGAAGGGGACTGACGTTTGTTGATGTGTTTGTCTTCATATAAAATGAAGTTGTCCATAACTTATTGAATATCTTTCAGTAATCTACAGATACATTTTTGACTTGAAAGATCCGGCTCCTTGGAGGAGGCATTAATCTGAGTCTTGTCAATCTATTCAAGTGAATGTTGATTGTCCCATGGTACTACCATGGAATTCTCCCAGTGTCTTAGCCAATATTCTTCTTGCAACCAATATCACCAAAAAGCAAATTAACTGGTCATTCATTTCATGGCTATATGAGGGTCATTGCTTCATTTCTCCACATAACAGTCACTACACTCCAAAAAGTAGTGCTTTGAAGTGTTTTATGTGATAAGGCTCTTTACAAATGCGAGTATTATTTTCGCGTTTATAAGATGTTCTATGGTGCGGTACATTTCTTTATACTATTTCCCTCTACTTTTTCAGATAGCATAGGATGCCATCTGAATTATAACATTGTAATCATTCCTGAGTATCCATTATTCGTCATTTTTTTTTAGAACTGCAGAAGAAATTAATGCTTGTACCTAACTTGCAACTGCTTGATGTGGTACCAATCCCCAGTACTAACCTTGAGCACAACATTTCCAAAAAAATGTAATTAAACAGAATAAAATATACTGATAATAGTCAAAGATAAATCAGAACTTGAATCAGAAATATGTATCTGATATGGCTTCAGTAATCAAATAATTAAAGAGATCCTTGTGTAAGGTGTCTTATTAAGCCACTGTGATTAGTTTCTCACACAGATGCTTTATGAACTGTGCTATCCAGGGAGTTTGTTCCAGTGCATATTTCATACATAATTGGAAGGAGAAGGGATTCATGGGGTGCACTGCAAAATAAAGTGTAAGCTGTTTTTAGTTAGTTAGATTGATTGTTAGTTTTAAAATCCCCAGTTCAAACATTTTGCAGTATAAAGTACTGTATTGTTACCATTAGGGCATCACTGCTTTTGGCACAGTTTGTTAAAGATGTGGAAGTTATTGCACATTACATTAGTTTGTGCACTTTTCTCCTTTCCTTTTCCACACTCTTAAGGAGAAGTAGCAGTCATGGTGATTCTGTGCCTGTTTAACACAGTCTCTTGGCCCCAGTTACATCCACAGATGTTGTTACTTGTTATTTCAATCAGCAAGTACCCTGGACATACAAACCTTAGCAGTCAAAGAACTCCAGTAATTAGATTTCACAATGAAAGACACCTGGCCCACCCAACTACAAATCCCTGTGTTCTACATCAAAACCTGCCAAGTCGGTATTGCATGCTTGTTCATGAGGTCTGAGACAGCAGTTTTATTGGACTGCATGAATTCAGCTGGTGATGAATAACATTCAGCTTCACATTAGCAATTTAATTAGCTGGTCTAGCACCTTGGATTAACTACTTACTGTTCATACCTATCTAGGTTTGAAATTCTGATTTTTTTTCTATTATCAGCCTATTTTCTATGTTTTTAAAATACTTTTTTTATGATTTTTGTGCTTAAAGTGAACGATGATCAGTGATGGGGCCTGGAGCACATGAAAGAAACTACTTGGGCCCAATTTCCTACAGGAGCCCACAAATGCAGAAGTCGGTTTCTTCCAGCGCCTTCCCGTTACATATAGAAGAGTTTCCAAAGAAACTCCAGCCTGTGCTCATCAGCTTATTTATTTGCCAATATGATTTGGGAACAACAAAGTGAAGCACATATACACAGATAAGAGCCACTTGAGACCAGGTTTTATCTGCACTTTATTTATATTGAAAACAAATGATTAAGTTTTGTTTTTCCAAACAGTAGTTGGATGCTAATACCGTCTGGAGGGGTTCCTTTACTGACCATTAATAATGGTCCAAAAAGAAAAGGGATGTCCTTTTGTCAACTTACTTATGAGGAACTCAATGATGTGTAAAAAAAAAATTGGGGAAGCAATAGTTACTACAACAGAAGAGTATTTTCAATTTTCTTATCAGTACTTTCCTTTTTTACTGTTCTCCAATTTAATTTCCTTTGCTCCATCCCTGCTTGAGCAGGCAGGCAAGCATTGGTATGAGCATGTGTACGTGATCAACTTGGGGTAATTCTCCTTCCAATTTTTCCTTTCCTTCCAGTGGAAAATTTGTGCAGCTTCTGCTTAACATGAAGCACAGTTTTTATCTTAACATGACTGCATAGCCAGTGCTAAAATTCGCCTGTGACTGTGCAAAGTCATTCATGACGATCACAAACCGTTCACTGAGTGCAATGTTCGACCACTCTATTGTTTGCACATTGGAAGAATAGTGTGGGGAATTACCAGCACAGAACAGTATCCTATTACTCCATTGTACACCATATTGAGGTCCTTCAATGTGCTGTATCGCTGTGTTCCCCAACAGAAGACTATTTCTAACTGTCGTGGAAGAGCGGAATGGAAAGGCACCTTCCATCTGCCCCTTCCTCCAATGTTCAAACAGCAAACTAACCCAAAGGTTGGCTCTGACACCATAGTATTTATAAATCAAAATTTACATATAATCAGAGATGTGCAGACTTTGTCCATTCACAAAAAAGGGGGAAATTGGGGCCTTGTTGGGTCCCTTTTGCAGCATCAGATGATTGATATTATGCAACAGTCTGTCTAAAGAACCAGATGCTTTGAACAGGATCCAGTTGTGTAAAGCATTGCTGCTCATAGTCTAAAGTATAAAAGACAAAGTTTAGACATTGGATTTTTGTGGTATCTTAAAAAATGTATTTATAACTGATTATTTTTAGATGATGTTTATTTAAGGACTGTTGGAGAAGAAAATTTGATTATTGGAAAAAGCAATTCTTTACTGCTTAGAAAAATGCAGACAGTAATCTAGAAACACATTGCTTAATTTTTGTGGTTTTTTTGTGATTACAAATTTGAGAGGTGTCAGTGTTGGAGACTGGAAGAACATTTTACACTTTTTGTTGCCCAGTGTCATCACCTAGCACTATACCAGGTTATATGAAGAGTCAGATACCAAGTAAAGTTCCCTCTAACCTGTTTCAACTCGATGTTTTAATTCCAACCTCAGAAAAGCACCCACTTCTGTAATATTTTTATTTCCTGCACCAGCTATCCCTTTAGTCTATGAGTGAGGATGCCAATTTAGTATGAATTAGTTCTAAATTATGGAACTTCTTGTGCTATGGACTGTTACACACTAGGAACTCATGCCACATGGAACCCTCACAGCTGTCAGAATGAGGAGACTTTCATCCCAGTAATCTGAAGGGCAGTGTTCTGCCCTCAACAACACCCAAACCCTTAAATTTATTAACCTAGAAATTGTGATAGCCCCGTAGTTATGGTACTGGACTCGTAACCCAGAGGATGTGAATTCATAATCCCATCATGGCAAATTGTGAAACAAATTCAATAAGTCTGGTAATTTATAAGCCTGTGCCAGAAAATGGCCATAAAAGTTGCTGGACTGTTGTATAAACCACTGCTTTACTAATGTCCTTCAGGAGGGACCTGCTATGTCTACTTGGTCTAGCCTACATGTGACTCCAGTCCCACACTATATGGTTACGGCCCTCAAAATGACTAGGGATGTGCAGTAAATACTGTCTTATCAATGTCACCCACATTCCAAGAACAAATACATTTTAAAAAGCAATAAATGTGTCAATTCTTGCATTAAAAGCAATGAGTTTTGGACCTACGGTTCTCAAAGCTCACCACAACTAGGGTTTTCCTGGTACAATTTCTGGGTCTGTTGTAGACTAATTGATAGAGATTGATTGCTATGACTAGTCAACAACTCCATTATCATTGTATCATGCAACCACCAGGATGGTAGAAGGTGAACCACGTGGACTTTGGTCTTTTTTCATCTAGCAGTTCCTAAAATAGGAGACTGAGGAGTGTTATGTGAGTGCGTTATGCATTCCTCCACTAATATCGCGTAATTTCTAGGCAGAGTTCTTTTGAAGAGTTCTGGAGTCAGGTGATCAACATACGAAGATGACAGGCAGGATAAGACCTACTGGTCCATCCATCCCTTCCCACACAGTTGTAATGCCTTGTGCATCACAGTACACACACTCCCCACCCACCTGGAGCCATGTAATCTCTTGGTATAAGCAAAACATTAGATAAAAACCCAAGCCAATTAGGGGAAAAAAAATCTCGAAAATTTCTCTCCGACCCCAGGAGACCACCTTGGCCCTGATTTACATCATAGGATGTTTACTTCTTGTACGAGGTGATCTCCGCCCCAGCCAAAAATAGGTCCACCTCTCACTTGAAGGAATTCAACGAATCAGCATTCACCGCATGAGCCGGCAACCTGTTCCATAAGTCTACTATTCTCTGGGAAAAGAAGAATTGCATAACATCCAATCTAATTCTTCCCTTGCATAATTTGTAAGCGAGACCCCTGGTCCTCCCTAACCTATTCCGATGTGCAGCAAGTTTCCATTTAGGAAAACATGCCATTGTAACATTGCAATAAGTACAAGTGTAGATAAATCAACTAACCAAAAAGTATAATAAAGGTGAAGGAACCACTCCACATATGCATGATGAAGAATGGAGGCAACAATCCCACTAATTACCCAAACCACATTGGTAAAGAAAACAGATACATTGAAGAAACAAGGACACCCTGCTAATAAAAATTAAACTATATCCACAGATAGTCCTCAGAATGTAATTAGAGGCCCCTCTGTTGCCCAAAAACACCCAAAAACCATGTGAAGGGATAAAATGGGAGAAAAAAAATCACGATATGAAAAAGGGATTTTAAAACCCAAGAAAATAGTGTCCCATCAAAAATGGAGCACATTTGGGTCCAAGAACATGCAAGATCATAACTATTAGTCTGCAGAGGTCCTGCACTGTCAATAGGACCAGTGATCATAAGCATCAAACTCAAGAAGCACTGTACAGATTAACTGCTGACCTCATCCTGGAATAATTAATCACATCATAGCTTCGGCAAAACCAGATATCAGGGTTATACTAATGTAAAATAAGAGAATATTAAAACCGAACAGTGACCTGAAACAGTCAGAGTACTGAACACACCGGTAATTTCCAGCTTAATTTAGCCTAGCCAATATTTCAAATGCTATCACATACCACTCTGCTTTAAGCACTGATTATATTTTAAAATGTCTCTTAACAATACATAACAAGCTAATAACATACCAGAATACATCATCTCACAGATAACACATTTCAATCTGATAAAACCAAGACTGCTCTACATGCATTAGGCATACATAACCTGCATTTCTATTAAAATGCCTCCATTCCAGGAGGCTGACTGAAAAAAAATATAATTTGGAAATGCACAGATCTTGCATCCTTCAAAAGGTATGCCCTTTATTTTCATTAGGCTTTTGCAGCACAGTTCTTTTAATGAAAGTAAAATATATATTTTTACCATGCAAAATGTTTGTAAATGTTCAATATGCAACACAAATAATCCAGCATTAAGATCACAAAAAGCATGAACTTCCTTAACTACATTTTTGTTGGAAGCTGGGAAAGCAGAAACCTCCACCTGGAATAATTTGGTATCTATTGTGTTGCAGTTTTAATTTTTCTTTGGTGTATTTATAAGCCACACTGGGAAACGTCGAGGCTGTACACTCCCCTTATTATGCATTATGTTGTTACAAACATACGACAATGACAGACAAGAAAACACTAACAGATCCATCGAGCCTGTCCCATCACGTCAAGGTGCAAATTAACACCATGATGCTCACCCCCATCGCTCCCTATCCAACAGCAACCTTGCAATCTCCTGGGGGAGGCCAAAAAGCAGAAAAAAACCTTTGGCCAATTCAGGGGAAACAAAATGTGGGAAATTTCTCTCCGACCCCCCCCCCCCCCCCCCACCAAGGTGATTGAACAAGTTGCTGGAGGCCATACACACTTGGAGAAACACTGCTCAATACCAACCTATCTTTTCTACACTGTGACATCCACCACAGTTAGGAACACATTCAGCTCCCTTTTGAACACTAGCAGCGAATCCACACTCACTGCACAAACTGGCAATATCTTCCAAAGTCGCCAACTCTCTGTGAAGAGGCAAACCTCCTGACACCTAACCTAGTTTAACGCTTACGTATCTTACTTGCATGTCCCCAAGTCCTCCCTAACCTACCAAACTCAAATAGCCTATCCACATGGATCGAATCTAATCTTTTCATTATTATAAGGACCTCAATCAAATCTACTCAAAGTCTATGCTTTTCCAGAATAAAAAGACCCAACTTTCTAAAGCTATTCTGTTAACTAAAGGCCTTTAAACTAGTTATCAGTTCTAGTGGCTCTTCTATGAACCTTTTCCAGGGCCTCTCTATCATCCACCATGTGGAGGGACCTAAATGGAAATGAAAAGCTCGTGGTTTCTAAAACGGGCAGCCGATCTGCAACGCCAGTTTTATGTCCAAGCGCAAGTTAAAAGTCTACCCCAATATTCTAGAGGACTAACCATTGTTTTATACTAGGGCAGTGTAGTTTTTCTTGTTTTGCATTGGATAGTACTAGCAATACATCCTAATTCTCTATTTGTTTTTGCTAACCTTAAGAGATTCATGTACTACAACACCTTGGTCTTGATCCACTCAACAGACTCAAGTTTGCAATACATCAGTATCTTGCCACCTAAAATCTATGCCTGACTATAGTAATTGTGTCCTTCGTAAAAACTCTCAATTCTTTCAATTCCTTTTATGTTTTTCATCACAAAGGCAGAAAGTCTTCTGCAATTGTCAAAATATCGGAGCAGCAAAGAACAATTTTAACAAAGCCTTCATCTTCATGCCAGCATGTCTTTCGTAGGCTCAACAGAGACTCGTGCAGCAGGTTCCTTCATAAAGCTGTAAATGTCTGCTTTAGGAATAAATCTGGAGAGACTTGATTTAACTTATCTGAACTATATTCACATTGTTTTCCTAATCGTTTGTCAGAATTCAGATTGGAGTGGTGGAGTGCAGGTTGTTTCTAGAGCCCAAGCAGCTCTGGGATTTTGTAAATGTCAGGGCTGTATATGTTTTGTCTAAACTTGCAGCCACTTAACACGCCTGTGTTATGTAGCACACTCTCATGCATTTCACACAATGACCATGTATAGTAACAATATGAAACTGAAGGGACAAAGCCACAATAACATTTATTGGCAAATACTTTAAGATAGGTCCATAATGTATTATAGACTAGAGTTATCTGATTGTGCGCACAATGTTTAAATGATTTTATCGTTACACCATTTTGAGACTTTTTTTTGCAGAGGTCAGTGGTTTTAACATTCAAGATTGTGTACAGTAGAGAGCTGTGAGAGTAAGCTGCAGAAGCTTTTTAAAATGATATGTTCAGTCTTTCCTGATAGTTGTACCCTCTCAGTTCTACAGCAGTAGAGTGAAACCTATTTATAGCAACTACCTTTGGGCTTAACTTGAGGGATTCTTTGTAGGTGGTTTCTCAATATAGGCTCATCCCTGTATGTTTCATACATCATTATGACAGATACTAGGTTGTGACGACAGAAGATGGTATTTAAGTAAGCCTTCTGATTTTAGGGTTAAACCTGATCATTATTTCCTGGAAGATGTATTCCCAAAATTGCTGCTATACCTGATGAACCTGTAAACATTAGCCTCAGCATATTGTGATGCACACAACTAGTGGCCCTGTTCGGAACGTAGGAATTGCTAGATGAAAAAATACCAAAATCCATCTAGTTCGCCTTCTACCATCCTGGTAGCCACATGATACAATGATAACGAAGTTGTTGACCAATCTTAGCAATCAATCTCTATCAATTAATCTACAACAGACCCCAGAAATGGCATGAGGGAAACCCCCATTGGTGGAGAGCTTTGGGAACCATAGGTCCAAAGTCACCTGTTCCTTCCAAGCATAATACACTTATCACATGTCATGTCTCAAATTACTTATATTTAATTTTCATTTCTGATAAAGGGCCAAACCCAAAATGTTAACCCATCTTTTCTCTTTATAGATGTTGACTGCGTATTTCCAGCATTTTATGATTTTGTTTCAGATTTCGAGCAAATGCAGTTATTTCTTTTTATTATTTGTGTTTAGTTTGCAATTTAATCAGTTGTACACCTGAATGTACAAATGGCGCGTCTTGTTGAAATGCAGCTGATATGTCATGATTTGACCTGGTTCTCAGGAAGGAAAGGAAACAGCACCCAAGTATCTTCTTTCAGGCCTACCAGTTGACAGACACTAGTGATTGACTTCTGCTCTTTAGCAGGTTATCACCATGCCTAAATACTAAATTATTAGAACAGGAGAAGGTAGGGATGAGGAAAGAGTGCTCAGCTCATCCAACTCACCCCGTTGTTTCACTCAATAAACAGATCATTTCTATCTTCCTCCTGCCTTGGCATCAAGGCCCTATTGTTTATTAAAAACACATATTGCTTTTCTGCAGTGTAGTATTATTTAGGAAGATTTACAAGCAGAGCCATGGGAGGAGAAATCATCCTGTATGGAAAAAACAAGGCACTTTTGGCAATAGTGATGTACAAGCAGCAGATGTTTCCCACTTTGGAAAAAAAAATGAAGTATCTGTGACCAGTATAATACTCTTCCAATATTAGTGTAGCAATGCTTAATACATTAATAGGAAATTAATTTGCTATTTTAGCAGAGGTGTTAAATTGTTTAAAATAAGTGGATTAATCTCTCCATTAAGATAGTAGACAACAGAATTTCGTATGAACATTTAAATGTACAAACAGCCTGATTTCAAGGTACCAGTCTATTGCAGTTAACTGTGCCAGTGTTTGCGTCCCTGTATAACTTTAAACCTAAGTCACATTGTTAGGAGAACATTGGGTATAATTTATTTAAAGACACTGGGCCCGATTTTACCAGGGGTGCGGGTTCCAGGCGGATGGGTGAAATTAGTGGGTTTCCCGCGCGATCGCAGCAGGCAACGCACTATTTGGATCCACTTACCTGCTCCTCCGGGTTCCCCGCTGCTGATCTGCGCGTCGGGCGGGCTGCGCATGCGCAGTACGATCAGTCAGCTGGAGGCGCTCTATTCAAAGGGGCAGTCCTCCACTGACAGATGCTGCAAGAAATAGCAAAGATGACTGCATGGAGCAGCCCAGGGGGGCGGCTGCTCCCAGTTTAATGATCCCTCACCCCAGGTATCAATACATGGGGTGAGGAGGAGGGGGAGGACAGAGATCTTCCACCTGGCGGACGGGAGGAAGCGGCCCGCCTCTGCCACCAGGAAGGCCTGGCTCGAGGTGGCAGGGGGGGTCACCCGCGCCACCAACATATCGCCCACCTGCACACAGTGCAGGAGGCGGTCCAATGACCTCAGTAGGTCAGCCACAGTGAGTACACGTAGTCTTTCCCCTACACTCCGTCTGCTACATCACTGCCCCCACCCCACATCTCCTTCGGCACTGCCAACACTACTCTGTCACATCACCCCTCATACCCACCCAAACCCCATCCTCATCTTACCTGCACCTACTCACCTCGCCAGTACTCACCCCGCCATTACCACTCAACCCAATCCTCATACAATCTCATGGCTCTATCCCATACTCACCCTCTCGTGCATCTCTTTCACAGTCAGCCTCACTCAACCTGCCACCACCTGTGCTGCAGCCACAGGGCATGCATCACATATGTGCAGTAAGCAGCGTAAGGCAAACGTGTCGTGAGCATGAAGGGGATGCACAAGGGTGTTTGAGGGTTTGTCATGGTTGTTACTTCTATTGAATTTCAGAACAACTCACATCACACATTCTATTGGCACCACTGCTGCCATGTCTTCGCGAATCCTGTCCGGTTTGTGCAATAAAGCCCACTCCTGGGTATCACTATGAGGACCCACCACTGATGCCACCCATTGTGTCACTACAGAGCGGGTGTAGGTGTATTTGCAGGGCTCTTCTGCGCAGACGATTGAGAGACATCGGCGATGTCCCCGGTGGCACCCTGGAAGGATGCAGAGGAGAGGTTCGGGAGGGCAGTGGTGACTTTGACACCGACAGGTAGGAAGATGGTGCACGGGCCAGCCAGGAGCAGCTCGGCATGAAAGAGGCTGCAGATGTCCACGGCTACATGTCGAGTGACTCTGAGCCTCCGTGTGCACTGCTGCTCAGAGAGGTCCAGGAGGCTGCGCCTTGGTCTGTGGACCCTGTGGCGAGGGTAGTGCCCTCTGCGACGCATCTCTCTCTGCGGTTGCCCTCCCTCCTGCTGTACAGGTGGATGTGTCACAGCACTCTGTTGTGGAGCTCCACGTGTCAGAGGTGGACGGCGTGGATGGCGAGGCTGGTGATGCTGTTCGCCCTCTGAGGAGGTCATGACTGCAGCTACGGCGGCCCCCATCCGCAAGATGTACATCTGAGGGGGTCTGCAAGGTAGGTACATGTCTCCGGACCCCGGGGTAAGTGTGCAGGTTGGTGACTTTGACCGTCAGGAGGAGGGTGGTGGAGACCAAACTTTGTCCCAAGTGACAGAGTGGCCTCCTGCAATGAGTGAGGGTCTCCCCCCCCAACCTGTCAAATGGACCTTTGCAGCTGCCACAGGCTGACAGCTGCAACACGTCCATTCCAGCTGGGAGTGTTTCCCCCAGTACAGGAAACAGTCCCATGTTGCTCAAAAATCACACACAGTCCCTTAATCAGGTCAGTTAATGACCTGAAATAGCAAAGTAAATAGCGTCAAGTGGCATCCCGCTGGCTTTAATTGCCTGCGGGATTCCCACCAGCAGGGGCTGCGCGCGCACGCCCGCGCGTCAGCGGGGAACCCGGAAGTGGGCGGGATCGAGGCGCGATCCGGTCCCGCTCCTCCGTTTCGCAATTTTCAAGGCCCCCCCGCTGAGAACGCACCCGAGAGCAGGTGCTAAAATCGGGCCCTCTGTGACTGGACATATAGCCAATAGTAATGATTTTTTCAACCTGACTAAGCACTGTATTACTTTTACTTCTAAGGATACAATCTGTCTTTCTGGAGCAGTGGGAGTTTTGTAGATTGAATGTGCCAATAACCCTGGGGCTGCTTGGCAGATTCAATGATGCAGATTCTAATTTTTTGAGTAATGCAGATGGTGGGGACAAGATCATTTGGAAGCTAGTCTTATCTCTGGCTTGGAAATTGATATTTAAACTGAAGCTGACATAAAGGGAGATCAATTTTCAGTGTGGCAGGACTCTGTTTAATGCGTGAGGGATGGGAAACTGTAAAACTAACCCAATTGCAATATTCCCACACAAGTTCCTAATTGTTGACATTGTTGTCAAGGGAGACACAGATCAGAGGACAGGTATTTCCCTCAGGAAGAGAGGGGAAATTAAAGGGCAATTCACCCAAGGTCTTCTTACTCAACTTTTAGCAGGTAGCTCAAGGTTGGTATTGCAAAAGGCTTGGCAGCAGGTTATGCTGGGGATTGGTGTGTTGTGCCTGTGTTCCCTGTGCCTGGGTAGCGGGGTGTGGTATGGGAAAAAAATTGGATATGTAATGTATTCTACAGTGTGTTTGTAGCACACCAACAGTAGAGCATAAATGTAGCACCATTGCTCACAATGACCTCACACACTGATTCCCATCAATGTAATTTATTTTAAATTAGTATCTCAGTAGCATAAGGAAATATCCCACCATTGAATAAATGAAAATCCGTGCCTATTATCAAAATAGGTAGACTTCCTTGAATAATATTTTTTAAAAATCAGCATGCCACTGGAATTCTCACTCCTCCAATATTTGATTGGTGTTTGTAAATAATGAAGAAAAAAACAAACTTGAATTTATATAGTCCCTTTCACAACCTCAGGATGTCACAAAGCGCTTCACGGTCAATTTTTTAAAATTCATTCATGGGATGTGGGCATCGCTGGCGAGGCCAGCATTTATTGCCCATCCCTAATTGCCCTCGAGAAGGTGGTGGTGAACCGCCTTCTTGAACCGCTGCAGTCCGTGTGGTGAAGGTTCTCCCACAGTGCTGTTAGGAAGGGAGTTCCAGGATTTTGACCCAGCAACGATGAAGGAACGGCGATATATCTCCAAGTCGGGATGGTGTGTGACTTGGAGGGGAACGTGCAGGTGGTGTTGTTCCCATGTGCCTGCTGCTCTTGTCCATCTAGGTGGTAGAGGTCGCAGGTTTGGGAGGTGCTGTTGAAGAAGCCTTGGTGAATTGCTGCAGTGCATCCTGTGGATGGTGCACACTGCAGCCACTGTGCCCCGGTGATGAAGGGAGTGAATGTTTAGGGTGGTGGATGGGGTGCCAATCAAGCGGGCTGCTTTATCCCGGATGGTGTCAAGCTTCTTGAGTGTTGTTGGAGCTGCACTCATCCAAGTAAGTGGAGAGTATTCCATCACACTCCTGACTTGTGCCTTGTAGATGGTGGAAAGGCTTTGGGGAGTCAGGAGGTGAGTCACTCGATGCAGAATACCCAGCCTCTGACTTGCTCTTGTAGCCACAGTATATATATGGCTGGTCCAGTTATGTTTCTGGTCAATGGTGACCCCCAGGATGTTGATGGTGGGGGATTTGGTGATGGTAATGCCGTTGAATGTCAAGGGGAAGTGGTTAGACTCTCTCTTGTTAGAGATGGTCATTGCCTGGCACTTGTCTGGCGTGAATGTTACTTGCCACTTATGAGCCCAAGCCTGGATGTTGTCCAGGTCTTGCTGCATGTGGGCTCTGACTGTTTCATTATTTGAGGGGTTGCGAATGGAACTGAACACTGTGCAATCATCAGCGAACATCCCCATTTCTGACCTTATGATGGAGGGCAGGTCATTGATGAAGCAGTTGAAGATGGTTGGGCTTAGGACACTACCCTGAGGAACTCCTGCAGCAATGTCCTGGGGCTGAGATGATTGGCTTCCAACCATCACTACCATCTTCCTTTGTGCTAGGTATGACTCCAGCCAGTGGAGAGTTTTCCCACTGATTCCCATTGACTTCAATTTTACTGGAGCTCCTTGGTGCCACACTCGGTCAAATGCTACCTTGATGTCAAGGGCATTCATCTCACCTCACCTCTGGAATTCAGCTCTTTTGTCCATGTTTGGACCAAGGCTGTAATGAGGTCTGGAGCCAAGTGGTCCTGGCGGAACCCAAACTGAGCATCGATGAGCAGGTTACTGGTGAGTAATTGCCACTTAGATA
Source organism: Heptranchias perlo (assembly GCF_035084215.1). NCBI lineage: Eukaryota > Metazoa > Chordata > Chondrichthyes > Hexanchiformes > Hexanchidae > Heptranchias > Heptranchias perlo. The sequence continues at coordinate 16,655,296 of NC_090357.1, read as the reverse complement.
GCACCGTCGACGACACCTTCCATCACTTTGCTGATGATTGAGAGTAGATTGATGGGGCGGTAATTGGCCGGATTGGATTTGTCCTGCTTTTTGTGGACAGGACATACCTGGGCAACTTTCCACATTGTCAGGTAGATGCCAGTGTTGTAGCTGTACTGGAACAGCACTTTTGCACTTATCAAATGTCACTGTTGTAATGTAGGGAAATGCAGCATCCAATTTATACACAGCAATATCCCACAAATAGCAATGAGATAAATGACCAGATAATCTGGTTGAAGGATACATATTGGCCAGAATACCGGGAGAACTCCCCATCTCTTCTTTGAATAGTACTGCAGGATCTTTTACATCCACCTGAGAGAGCTGACGGGACCTCAGTTTAACGACACATTTAACAGCATCTCCCTCAGTGTCAGCCTAGATTATGTGCTTAGGTTTTAAATGGGCCGTGAACTCATGACCTTCTGACTCAGAGGCAAGAGTGCTACCACTAAGCCAAGGCTGACACCATTATATGTCGATTCCCTATATTGATTTGAACAGTTCATTTATAATTGTTCTGATTTTGATTGACTTCTCTAATTTTTCTCTACATTCCTCTTTGCTACTCCTGAGGAAGATCTTTATAAATCACCAATTCCTTTGTTCTCACCATTCCTTGAAAACAGTGATATTTTAGACACTTGGGAAGAAACCTGTTTTCTATGATGGATTTCTTCCCTTTTTTGTGATCCAAATGGTGTTTCTGTTCAAACCTCTATTCTGAAATAGTTGACTGTGCTGGTCTGCTTCTCAGATTTAATGATTTCTGCCATTGTCTTTTATATGCGTTACACTAATTCAGCTAGGAATGGTGTGTAACTTCAGATATTCCTGAGATTGCTCACGGCTGTAGTCAGCAGTGAATTTATACAGTGATGTAATTAAGTTACTTCACTGGAAATGTAGTCTCCCTGCTATGCATAATGTTAAAGTGTTGGATGATTGGCTGGATTTTGTGTAAACGTAGCATCTGTCTTTCTGTTTCTAGGTAGATGGTATTTTTAGTCCAATGAAAGATGAGGATGAAACGTTCAACTAATTAACTTTATTAGCATCAATAAACTCAAACATGAAAGTACTATTAGACAATGATTAATGTGGACTGTCAGAGACAAGAACATCCCACTGTAGTGCAGGCTTGAGTTAAGGTGAAAGCTGTTAGCCTGGAGCCTTTCTCGTAGCAGTCTGGTAAACACATTATTTCCAGGTTGCAGGTGTTGAATGCAGGTCTCATTCAGAATTTAACCTTCATCTGATCTGACTTAGCCCCCCTGTGCTGTTGTCAATAGCTCTGTTAGGACTGCTAGACTCCACTCAGTTTTTTTTTGTTGCCTACTCTTTTTAATAGGATCTGTGGTTACAATGATTAATGTGCATTAAATAATTTTCCTATTATAAAAGATAAAGTTGCATGACAAGCTAATTACTGGGACTATTTTTCCTTTGAAAATTTGTTTAAAGAAAATATTCAAAGCAATATATTCTTGAGATAATTTTGTGAGGCTCAACATAGACTGGCGAATGCAGTAATAGAGATGGGGTACAACACTGTGTCCCCAGTTTTCCAACCCATACTCGCTACTAGTGAGAGTCCACACCAGGAGCCCAGCCTCCCAAAACTACACCCTCTGAGCCCACAAATCACAACCAATGCCTGATAGTGGCATTTACGCTCCCACTAACATTGCTGAAACCAAACCTCAAGTGAATATGGTTAGCAGTTAAAGTCATATTTAAATCTCTATATCTAATTAAATTTCACCTTTTCAAAATTTCATTTTAAACATATGGTATGAACAGAATGCATAATGAAAGCCTGTGAGATATGATTTATATTCCAGTTAAAATGCTGAGTGAATTAACAGATCAGCTGACTTGTGAGATATAAATCATATTGCTCTGTTTTTTGGAATACTCTGTATGTTCATCAACAATTCCATAAACAGGTTGTGTCTGTAAGATCATATTCAACCCTGACAAACCAAACGAATCTTGTGATTTTATGCGTTCAACGTCTAATTACACAAGGTAGCAAACATGGTTTTAAAAAAAAAGCTCCTTTAAGATAGTAATTAAACCTTAGCCAGGCCTTAAGCTCAAGTAATGGTTTTACTCAGATGTCTGGCACTATTCTGCTTACAGTTTATTTCTACTGTCTCTGCCTTTGTCTCGAGCCCAATCCCCCAGACATTAACTCCTTTGATTCTGGTTTTTGAACTCTCTTAGACTCAACATTTTACATGTGGTATTGAGACAGATAGTTTGAGTTTATGCCTCCCTCCCACAACCACATTTTTTTTTCATTTTGTGACACATCAGCATCTCGCAATAACAGATGCAGATATGTCAGAAAAATTGATAGAAAAGTCAAATATTTCACTCCACACCTAAACATAAAAAGTGATTAAACTAACCAAAAAAAGTAAGTACTTCAAAACAGACTTAAGATAATGTCAAGGACTGGATAAATGAGACAGGGACCAGTGAGTTACAAAAAGCAAATATTCATATTACAGCTGGCAGAACTCACTCTGTATTGTCCATATATGTTCATAAGGTTTTAATACTGTGTCATATTTTGTTTTCATGCTCGTATATCTAAATAGGGCAGTGAGAATTTTCTTTGTTCATATTCAGCAAAGTTATTCAACCAGAAATTCAGGTTATTTTTGGATATATTAGAATGGTCTATTTTACATTCTCAAATTCTCACAGTTTTGTTTCATTTAAGTGGTAACCAACGTTACTGCGTTTCAAAAACTGAAGCATTTAATCGATGATGTATCATGTTATTCTTTCTGTCACAGTACATATGGGGTTAAAAACTAGGATCACTCACTAAAATGGGTTGGTTTCATTTGATACATGATATCCCAGAACAGATATTATGTCAGCAACAGGTATCCAAGGGAGGGGCCAAGCTATTCAGTTCAATATCTGCATCCTGTGAGTTTTGTTTTAATATATGTTTGATTGGCAGCTCTATTTGAGTTTAACAGATACTTATTAAATTTCATTTGTCCCAGTCAAATTTTGAAAGTATATTCTGTCTTGTTCCAAGTGAGTAGTCCATCTGGAGCCATCAGATAGATAGAGATAAGCCAGAAAGACTCCATGGAAGGTCAGCAGCAAACCTTCACTTCAGCTAAAATCATGGGCCATCTATAGTTCACACTGAAATTTAATGTTACAGATGTGACTGTTTGTTACTTCTATCTTCCAAGGATGGATAGTTAAGTCTGTTACTACTGTAAATCTACAGTATGCCATTGCTCCTGTTCACTTATCCACTTACTGTTTAATAAACCTGTTTTTTTTTTATTCGTTCATGGGATGTGGGCGTCGCTGGCGAGGCCAGCATTTATTGCCCATCCCTAATTGCCCTCGAGAAGATGGTGGTGAGCCGCCTTCTTGAACCGCTGCAATCCGTGTGGTGACGGTTCTCCCACAGTGCTGTTAGGAAGGGAGTTCCAGGATTTTGACCCAGCGACAATGAAGGAACGGCGATATATTTCCAAGTCGGGATGGTGTGTGACTTGGAGGGGAACGTGCAGGTGGTGTTGTTCCCATGTGCCTGCTGCTCTTGTCCTTCTAGGTGGTAGAGGTCGCGGGTTTGGGAGGTGCTGTCGAAGAAGCCTTGGCGAGTTGCTGCAGTGCATCCTGTGGATGGTATACACTGCAGCCACAGTGCGCCGGTGGTGAAGGGAGTGAATGTTTAGGGTGGTGGATGGGGTGCCAATCAAGCGGGCTGCTTTATCTTGGATGGTGTCGAGCTTCTTGAGTGTTGTTGGAGCTGCACTCATCCAAGCAAGTGGAGAGTATTCCATCACACTCCTGACTTGTGCCTTGTAGATGGTGGAAAGGCTTTGGGGAGTCAGGAGGTGAGTCACTCGCCGCAGAATACCCAGCCTCTGACCTGCTCTCGTAGCTACAGTATTTATATGGCTGGTCCAGTTAAGTTTCTGGTCAATGGTGACCCCAAGGATGTTGATGGTGGGGGATTCGGCGATGGTAATGCCGTTGAATGTCATGGGGAAGTGGTTAGACTCTCTCTTGTTAGAGATGGTCATTGCCTGGCACTTATCTGGCGCGAATGTTACTTGCCACTTATGAGCCCAAGCCTGGATGTTGTCCAGGTCTTGCTGCATGCGGGCTCTGACTGCTTCATTATTTGAGGGGTTGCGAATGGAACTGAACACTGTGCAGTCATCAGCGAACATCCCCATTTCTGACCTTATGATGGAGGGAAGGTCATTGATGAAGCAGCTGAAGATGGTTGGGCCTAGGACACTGCCCTGAGGAACTCCTGCAGCAATGCCCTGGGGCTGAGATGATTGGCCTCCAACAACCACTATCATCTTCCTTTGTGCTAGATTTGACTGCAGCCACTGGAGAGTTTTCCCCCTGATTCCCATTGACTTCAATTTTACTAGGGCTCCTTGGTGCCACACTCGGTCAGATGCTGCCTTGATGTCGAGGGCAGTCACTCTCACCTCACCTCTGGAATTCAGCTCTTTTGTCCATGTTTGGACCAAGGCTGCAATGAGGTCTGGAGCCGAGTGGTCCTGGCGGAACCCAAACTGAGCATCGGTGAGCAGGTTATTGGTGAGTAAGTGCTGCCTGATAGCACTGTCGACGACACCTTCCATCACTTTGCTGATGATTGAGAGTAGACTGATGGGGCGGTAATTGGCCGGATTGGATTTGTCCTGCTTTTTGTGGACAGGACATACCTGGGCAATTTTCCACTTTGTCGGGTAGATGCCAGTGTTGTAGCTGTACTGGAACAGCTTGGCTAGAGGCGCAGCTAGTTCTGGAGCACAAGGCTTCAGCACTACAGCTGGGATGTTGTCGGGGCCCATAGCCTTTGCTGTATCTAGTGCACTCAGCCTTTTCTTGATATCACGTGGAGTGAATCGAATTGGCCGAAGACTGGCTTCCGTGATGGTGGGGATATCGGGAGGAGGCCGAGATGGATCATCCACTCGGCACTTCTGGCTGCAAACGCTTCAGCCTTGTCTTTTGCACTCACGTGCTGGACTCCACCATCATTGAGGATGGGGATGTTTGCAGAGCCTCCTCCTCTCGTTAGTTGTTTAATTGTGCACCACCATTCATGACTGGATGTGGCAGGACTGCTCAGCTTTGATCTGATCCGTTGGTTGTGGAATCGCTTAGCTCTGTCAATAGCATGTTGCTTCCGCTGTTTAGCATGCATGTAGTCCTGAATTGTAGCTTCACCAGGTTGGTACCTCATTTTTAGGTACGCCTGGTGCTGCTCCTGGCATGCTCTTCTACACTCCTCCTTGAACCAGGGTTGATCCCCTGGCTTGTTGGTAATGGTAGAGTGAGGAATATGCCGGGCCATGAGGTTACAGATTGTGCTGGAATACAATTCTGCTGCTGCTGATGGCCCACAGCGCCTCATGGATGCCCAGTTTTGAGCTGCTAGATCTGTTCTGAATCTATCCCATTTAGCACGGTGGTAGTGCCACACAACACGTTGGATGGTGTCCTCAGTGCCAAGACGGGACTTCATCTCCCACGAGGACTGTGCGGTGGTCACTCCTACCAATCCTGTCATGGACAGATGCATTTGCGACAGGTAGATTGGTGAGGACGAGGTCAAGTAAGTTTTTCCCTCGTGTTGGTTCGCTCACCACCTGCCGCAGGCCCAGTCTAGCAGCTATGTCCTTCAGGACTCGGCCAGCTCGGTCAGTAGTGGTGCTACCGAGCCACTCTTGGTGATGGACATTGAAGTCCCCCACCTCAGAGTACATTTTGTGCCCTTGCTTCCCTCAGTGCTTCCTCCAAGTGGTGCTCAACATGGAGGAGGACTGATTCATCAGCTGAGGGAGGACGGTAGGTGGTAATCAGCAGGAGGTTTCCTTGCCCATGTTTGACCTGATGCCATGAGATTTCATGGGGTCCAGAGTCAATGTTGAGGACTCCCAGGGCCACTCCCTCCTGATTGTGTATCACTGTACCGCCACCTCTGGTGGGTCTGTCCTGCCGGTGGGACAGGACATACCCAGGGATGGTGATGGAAGAGTCTGCAACGTTGGCTGAAAGGTATGATTCTGTGAGTATGGCTATGTCAGGTTGTTGCTTGACTAGTCTGTGGGACAGCTCTCCCAATTTTGGCACAAGTCCCCAGATGTTAGTAAGGAGGACCTTGCAGGGTTGACTGGGCTTGGTTTGCCGTTGTCGTGTCCGGTGCCTAGTGGTCCGTCCGGTTTTATTCTTATTATGACTTTTCGTCGCGAGATTTTACAACTGAGTGGCTTGCTGGGCCATTTTAGAGGGCAATTAAGAATCAACCACATTGCTGTGGGCCTGGAGTCACATATCGGCTCGACCGGGTAAGGACGGCAGGTTTCCTTCCCTAAAGGGCATTAGTGAACCAGATGGGTTTTTCCGACAATCCGGTAGTTTCATAGCCATTATTACTGATACTAGTATTTTAATTCCAGATTATTTAATTAATTGAATTTAAATTCATCAGCTGCCGTGGCAGGATTTGAACTCATGACTCTGGATTTTAGTCCCGGTCTCCGGATTACTAGTCCAGTAACATAACCACTATGCTACCGTACCCAGTTTGTATTCCAAGCCATGGTCTAGTGGAGTGTTTATTTACTGCGTTTGGAAGTCACGTGAGGGCATGAGATTCAATAAACTGAAATACAGTGCTCAGGACTTTTTGTTTGACCCCTGGGCTTCCTACAGTCTATTTAGATATTGGGCAGGTCAGAGTATACTCTTGTTCACAGGTGTTGAGAGATCACTAACAGGAATGGTTGAGATGCTGAACCAAGGAATATTTATGGAGTAAAATCCCAAAAAGATAGTAGATGCTGAATAGAAATTCTAGAAATTACAGCACAGATGGAAGCCATTCAGCCCATTGTGGTTGCCTTGGTGCTAGCTTTTCCACTGGTGCTACCCACTCTAATCCCATTTCCCTGTCCTTCCCGCAATCTTTTTGTATTGTTCTTTTTAAAGGCTTACCCAATTCCCTTTTAAATGATGTTATAGTATCTGCTTTAATAGTAACGTGATAAATCATTCTATTTCATTCTCCCAGTGATAATCCTGATTCTTTGCCCCAATCAGTGAAAACCATGGGGTGAATTTCCTCATGGCTACTCCCTCTTTGCCCCCACAACTTCGGTGGAAACCCTGTTTATGCGCGGAAATGGGCTTTCTGCTGAAGTTACCGTGGCAAAACGGGAGAAGCCCTGAGGAAAATTCACCTCCTGTGTTTCAGTATTTACCCTCTCAAAATCTTTAATGATTTTGAAATCTACTGTTAGATTCCCCCTAACTTTCTCTGTTCCAGTGAAAAAGCTCCAATTTTTGAACCTTTCTTCATTACTATAATCTCTCACTCCTGGTGTTACTATCTTAATCTTCACTGTACTTTTCTATGGCTCTAATATCCTTCCTATAATAGGGGTGCACACACGTCAAGCAATAGTGCAAGTGTGGCCTAATAAACATCTTGTACAAATTCAACATCAATTTAGGTTGCTTTTATATTCAGTGCTTCTTTCTAGAAAACCCAGAATTCCATGTGAATTGAATCACCCACCTCTTTGTTATAAATGTCAAGTTTGTTTGTTCAACCTATTGCATTTCCACTCAGTACTGTGCACTGCAGCCAACTCAGTTGCATCTACCAACTGTGGCTCTCACCGCTTAGATTTGCATTTAAAAAATGTACGCACATATTCACATGTACAAAAAAAAGAGAATTGTGCTCTGATATTGCCTTGCTGTGAGCATCCAATATAAAATCTGGAGGTTTCACTCAATGGGGTTAATTTTGACTTTGTGCGATAGTGTAAAACGGTCGATAGCGAATCGGCAGCCCGTTTTGCACCTCTCCTGATTTTTTATTTCATCTGACGTCAATGGAAATAAAAATCGGGAGAGATGTAAAGTGGGCTTCCTATTTGCTATCACCCATTTTACATGATCAAAAAATCAAAATTGCCCCCATCAGTCCTTTGGCCCCGAGTCTGCCACCGGATTATTTGCCATGTGTCTCTGGGTCTTAGAAGGGAGCAGATTACCATTTCAATGTCGTAGCTACCTCGTGATTCCCACAGGTGTGGGTCTGGGGTCATAGTTCATGACACATAGATTAAGTGATAGAAGCAGAGCTTCATCATGCAAAGTTTCAGTATTTTTTAAAAGATACTATTAAGATAAAATATGTTTTAAAACTGGCTCTGGGTAGCTTTTCTTTTATGAGGGAAAGAAAATACGCAGATACTTTCCTGGGATATTTACATTTCAGTGGATGTTATCTAGGCCAGAAAGTTTTCCAGAAGGAAATCATTACACATACTGCTAAGTTAACTGCATCAAAAATTCCCTTGTGTTTTTGAAATATAACATGTCTAAGACATGCAGACACCTGTTGGATACTCTAGGGTTATTTTAATAGCTAAGCTATTTCATATGCCAAGTCAGATATCAAAAGAAAATAAAAGAATTTTTAACTAAGGGGCTGTTGTCCACACACTGTGTGGATGATGAAATTGATTAATAACATGTTTGCATGCTTGATGGGAAACGGCTGATTTGACCTTTGGTGTCCTTTGAAGAAGCCAGTTCTGCTTCAAAGAAAGCAGTGCATTTACCTGGACAGCAGTCTTTGGATGTTCCATTCTCAATTTGTCCTCCTGCATCAGTGGAGAGGTCCATGTTACGACCAGCTAAAATATCCTGAAAAAGACTATTATTTTTGGGACTGTTTAAAATATTATGTAAAGCCAGTATTGTATTGGCATCTATTTGCTGCACTGATAACTTGCATTGATATAGGACCATTAACCTAGAAAATATCCAAAGGTGTTTCACAGACGCAAAAGTTAAAGACTTAGCCAAAGGAGGAAAGAGTAGGAGGGATGACCAAAAGCTTGAGGTTTTAAAGAGGGATTTTGAAGGAGGAGAAGGAGGTGAAGAGATGGGATGGAATTTCAGAGTGTGGGACATAGGCAGCCAAAGGCACAGCCATCAATGATAGGGTGAAGGGAAGGGGAAGTGCACAAGAAGTTGAAGAGGAATGAAGAGTTTGGGGGAGGTTATAGAGGTAGGGAAGGGCAATCCATGGAGGATAAGAATTTTAAATTTGAATTGTTGGGATCCCTAAGCCAATGCAGGTCAGCAGAAATGGGCGTGATGGGCAAGCGGTATAGGATAAGAGAAGCACAATTTTGGATCAGCTGAAGATTATGTTTGTGAAGTTTACTGGATATTTATGAAATTTATGGTTATTTGTAATACTCTTATGTTTCTGTTTAATCATATACCTTGCAATTGAGTTAGACTGCTAGTTTAGTTGCATTACACAATCTGATAGTTATGGTGTTTTGTACTTTCTGGAAACATCAGGAGTGCATGTGGTAGCCTGTGCCAAATCAGGTGTGAAATATCACAGTAAAAGGGTAACTGTTAGTCCTGCAGCGCGAGATTCCAATTCATGGTGTTCATAATGTTGTAAGATGTAAATCTGCTGATCAAAACTGCCTTTTGCTGTGAATACGAATAAAGAGAATTGGGAAAGCCTAAATAGTAACAGAAACTTAAGCTAGCTTAACACCAACAAGCTAAAACAGTTCAAAATCGGAGGAGTTTTCAGGAAGTGCTCCACAACCCTATAATCCATCGTATTTTATCTTTTTCATTGTGACTGAGCCAAAAGTAGCCGTAGACATCATTATTTTTAATGATATACTTGAAACTTCAGTATTAAAGAATTAATGTGAGTTCTACTAAAGTTTTTAATGCTGCATTTAATCTAATGATTCTTTTAAAAGACCTTTTTCTAAGGCTGTCTATTATTTTGCCAAAATAGGGAGGAGGCTTTGACTCCCCCATATTGGCAATGATTGCTGGAGTAGAATATGATTTTTCTTTGGGCTTCTCTTTGTTTAAATTCCCATTTCCTTTCTTCTGCAGTTATCGTCTCTTTCAACTGCCTATTTTTGTTGTCATTTTAATAATCGGAATATTAGTGCTTTCTCAATTTTCAATGGAATAGTTGAAATTCTACTGTTTTCCTCTACATTTATGATGCTGCATTCAATTTGTTCTTCCCTTCAGGAACCATAGCAGTTTTTAGTGGTTCTGGGCCATTGATTTGGAGAGATGTGAAACAGCTCAGTGAACTTTAAACCTTTTGTCATTGGGGGCATCTCCTGCAAATGTTGACACACTCCTGAAGAACTTCTGTCCATACTTCTGAAAGACAGTGTCAGCTATCCAAAGCAAAACAATGCTTCCATTGCAGAAACCATTTTTTACTAGTATACAATAATGGAAATAACTATTGGGAAAATTCAGAAACCTATAGTCAGACACAAACCTGGTAACGTCACAAATCCCTTAAGAGTCCTATGACCACAGGTTAAAAAGTTACACGTTAGTGACTGAATATTATGACAGTAGGTTTGGGCATACATGTTACCCTTTCTGTTCAGACAAATCAGTCATGCCTGCTTTCAAACCTTGAAAAGGGAGAAGCGAAAAAGAGCTCCCCCACATTCAGCTTCAAATATTGGCACTATAATTATACTAAATGAAGGGAAAACAGCTGGCAGTTAATTACAGTCACTGGGGTTCAAAGTTACTATCTAAGTTACTTTCTGATTTCCAGCATTATTATATGGTTTATAAAATTGATTTTTCTTGTTTAAGGTCACAAATACCCTATAGGCTAATATATACTGATTGCTCATTATAATTTTCACCTACTTAAATATGCACAAAGCAGTGGAGTATACATTCATATCACTAATCATATGGATTATTCATCCTTCAACTGATGTGAATGTACCCAAAGTGATCATAGGCTAGGTTTACTTTGTGTCATGTAAAATGAAAAAATATTAACAGAATCAACTACATATTGTAATTTATAGTGGTTTAATTCATGCTTTGCATTGACTTACAATCAATAATATGTTGTTGTATTTTGCATTGTGCTTCGGATTTTTGTGGGACTTTCCTGAGGGAAGACAAGACCTAATTTTATCCAGTTTACAAAAGATGGATATGATATATGGCAGGAAGTAGCAATTCACTAGGAATCTACAAATGATTTCAGGTCTATTGACAAGCGCCAAAGAAAAGTGAATTGAAGCCTGACTCTCAAAAATCATTTTATATATGTCTAAAAATGTTGTGTATGATCTACTCCTTATATCATAAAGTTGATTTTTGCAGTAGAAAAAATTGAATTATCCAATAATTTGAATGAAGTGACTTTGTATAACATGCGTCTGTGACGGTCTGAGTTTGTGGTTCACAGATGCAAAATTTTAGCTGACAACCACACATGCGCATTTCTAGCAGTGATCACTGTATAATTATCAGGAGCAGGAAAACCTGGCTGATTTTTCTGAACCTAACCCAGGGGCACTGATCTAATTATAGGACTGAACCTGGGATCTTACTGAGCTGTATCTCACTTACTCATTGTATAAAACTGCTGAGCTATCAGGAGAATATTAAGAGCTTTTTTAAGTCTCTATTTAATACAAAATGTTGGTCAATCTTGTGATTCACAGGTTTGAGACTATCATAATTAATTTCACAAAGGACCTCTTCGTTTATTAGGGTGAGAGACTTTCACTCCATCAACCGGGGCTGAATTTAAACCCCAGTCTAAGCAGTGATAGAATAATGTAACTTGTAACTAACAGTATCGCTCCTCAGTCTCCAGAAAGTTTTTTGTTTGGGGGTGGGGGGGGGGAAAGGAATTTGATTTTTTTAAAAAAGTTTCTAAGTAGTTTTTTTTGAGTGATTAGATGTACAGTTGGTGCTGGTAGTTATTCCACACAGGCCCACGTTTTGGAAATCCTGTGACTAATTCACAGTGATGGAGGAGAGCTCTGCAGAGGCAGCATTGGACTCGTGCCATGTAGGTTTGGTAATTGAGATGGGAGTTAAAATATGTTTTTACTTATTTTAGGATGTGCTGTTGGTGGATTTCTTGGAGCTGTTACAGAAAGTGTGCCAAATTTAATTTCCTCACTGTTGTATTGAGCAGCATTAGTGCATAGTCACACTGTGCATTCACAATGTCATTGAGTCCCTCCCAAGGTAAAAAGAACTAAACCAGACGATGGATTACACAAGTGGGAGCTCCCCTGATGACGAGCAAGTCTATCCAGTAAACAGCTGAGCTTATGGACCAGAAGGTCCTGGGTTCCATCCCTGATCTATGCGATGTTAGCTGGGGCAGGAGTAAGGTTATTATAGTCATCCTGGGTGTCTGTGTAGTGTAGTGACTCCCTTCTGCAATTTCGTATGCCTGTTTTTTGGGAAAACAGGATCAGGCTCAACTGTGATGCCCCCTGTGGTAAAATAGCCTGACACCCTGTCAAGACTTATTTGAATAATGGGCACTCGGGCAAGGTATAAGAAGGTACCTGTTCCCCATGGAATTATACCCCAGCAAGGAGTCAATACCTTCAGGAAAAGAGGTGAGTGAAAATCAGATACTGACAACATTTAAAAAAGCAAAGCAAAGCTACTAGTCTAAAATGAGTAATGTAATATTTCTGCCCATATTATTGCAGGTAACTTACCCCACCCCTGAATTTAATGTTCAGAAATGACACAAGTGTACGTTTGCGAACTTTCCAGTTTCTTCTGCCATATAAATCCATGCGAGTTTAATTGTGCTTTTTGATTTTAGAGAACATGTTTCCAAGCTATTCCGAGATGGATTTTTCTTGTCATTGCTGCATCAAGTAACAGTACTTTAGGGAATAAAAAGTGAGCACAGAGTGACTGTTTATTTCTGTAAATGACTCAGACTGTAGCACAGTGGGTTTATAGATGGAGTGTGTGCAGGTCTTTTTTTTTGAGTATAATGCAGCGTGTCCCCACCAGCAGGCCTGTGCGAGGGAGGCTTGACCTCTCTTGGCTCAAAGCACTTCCTTCTGCTTTCCAAAGAAAAGAAAATATTTTAGATCCTAGAACCAGATGTTTTAAGAAGATGAAGCCAGCCTTTAAAATTGAGTTAAATTGCTTACATAGGCCTTGAATGCATAAAAGAAAACTTTCTGTTCCTTACTGCATTGGACATGCATCTACTGTGGGGTAGAAAATCTAAACAGCTTCCATGAACATTGATGGCATTCAGTGGATATTTTAATTATTTAGCATTTTCTTTTTGTGAGTGCTTTCAGATTAAAAGAGAGTGGTGCGTGATATCACAGGAAATACTGGAGAGAAAAGCAGATAACTTCATCAGAAACTATGAACCATGCATTATGATATAAACTGGAAAATATGTGGAGATTATATCACATTTCATAACAAATAGTGTACTTTGGAGCGCCATTTGCACGCAGTGCTCAGCATAGCCTCTCTGCTATGAAGGGTCCAGGACTCCTACTGACTAAAGGAAAGTCCTGTTAGCAGTGTTGGAAATGCTGTATTTTTTCAAAATGTGTACAGAAAACCTTGCACATAATTACATTGTATGAAATTTTACAAGTTCAAGAGCTCTCCCAATGTTCTAAACACAAAATTGTTGGCAGACCAACTTTTTTGGGGGGAGTTAATTTAGATATTGATGTAATTTAAAGGGACATCATCATCCTGGCATAATGACTTGCAAGTCATTGTACCTGGTGTGCTGTGACCATGGCATGGGTTCTCTCAGCACTATCTGCAGTGCACTTACTTGATTTAACATGAGTGCTGGCACCAAGCACCATCGTCTTGATTTGAGAAGCTAACGAGTTCTGTGGCGTGCTGTACTCCAAGTCAGCCTTGTCATAAAAGTTTTCCATCTCCGTTTCTTTTGTACTAGCTTGCCATAATTTATTTGAATTATGAATAAGTAAGGAGGAATGTTGGATCGCCTTCATAACTGTAACCCCTCATCCTGGGTAACATTCGAGTGAATCTGCGCTTCAGATTTTTAATGGCTTTTATATTCCTCCTGTAATGCAGTGCCCAAAACTACACATAATACTCCAACTGCGACCTCAATAAGTTCTTGTATAAATTTAATATTGCCTCCTTGCTTTGTATTCTATGCTCTAGATATAAAACCAAGAATTCTGCTGATCTTTTTATGGCTTTATCTACTTGTGTGGCCACTTTTAATGATCTGTGCATTTGCACAGCAAGGCCCCTCTGCTTCTCTACTCCATTTTAAAATATCATCATTCAAGAAGTATTTCCTCTCTTTATTCTTACTTCCAAAATGTAATATATCACATTTTTCTACATTGAACTTCATCTGCCATCTATCTCCCATCCTGCTAGTCAATCTATGTCCTGCTGAAACCTCATCACAATTTTGTATACGCCCCGCCCTCCATGGTTCCTATTGTAAACTGGCAACTGGCTGTGTGTGTATCCAGAAATACTGAACTGTTAAATGTCAGATGGCACAGCACTAGCAATAATCAGCACTTCTGATTCATTTACTGTGCAAAACTTTAGATTATTATATAAAGATAAATTTGTCAACTTTTGATATTAACAAATCAAAATTACTAGTAGTAAATGTATTCATAGTGCTAATAGCATTCTGAAGGGATAAGCTATGAAAACAGAAGAATAATAAGAACAAACTTGCATTTTTAAAGCATATTTCACATCCTCAGGGCATCATAAGCACTTCACAGGCAATGAATTAATTTTGAAGTGCAATCCCTCCTATTTTGCAGGCAAATGTAGCTGCTAATTGCACACAAAGTCTCACAAATAGTAGGTGAGATAATTGTCCAGATAATTTGTTTTAGTGATGTTGGTTGAGGGATAAATGTTGGCCAAGATGATTCCCCTGCTCCTCTTCAAATAGTGCCATGGGATTGCTTATGTCTACCTGAACAGGCAAACAGGGCCACCGTTTAACATCTCATCTGAAAGGCAGCACTTCTGACAATCCAGCACTCCCCCAGTAGTACATAAGTGTCAGTTGAGATTACATGCTCAAATTCTGAAGAGCAACTTGCACACAATACTTTCTGACTCAGGTGAAAAAGTAATATCAACTGAGCTAAGCTAACACTAACAATAATGGAAAACAAAATTTTGAGTACATTTTCTATGACTAGTTTATTTATTTTTCTATCTATTTATCTGTGATACACGTGCCTGTGTGTACCTCACCTTTGACTGGTTTTAATTCCTAAACTACATCTTCATATCAATTAGAGTGAAGGGGGGGGGTCAACTTTTTCTTGTTATAAATTAATAACTTGTTAGCTTGTGAGTCCTAATATTGCATGCCTAAAAAAATGTAGTAAATTATTACTTAACAGTGTGATTTATGAATTGCATTCCAGCAAGTGTTTAAAAACTTCTATCCAGTGGCTCAGCAGATTGGTGTAGCAATCCACTACAGAATGGCAGGATTTGTGTTTATAAACCATGATTTCATACACTGAGTTTCAGCTGGCAGGAAAAATTGGAAGACGTGTCAAACTAGACCACTCTTTCACAGCATCTAGCACCCAATTAGAGAAGTGATGGCAGAGACCTGAGACCAGGTTGCTTGACTGTCCTGATGTTGCAGAATTGGGCATGGGATAGGGAATTTCAAAATAGGGAGGAGGTGTGTCAGTCTAACACGTTGGAGCCAACACTTGACATTCTGGGGATATTTGTGCCAAAATTCTCCATGATCTCAGCTCCTGTGCTGTGGGAAAGAGACAAAAAGACCACAGGAACTATCCTTATAAAGGGAAGAGTGAGTTATCCTCAAAGAGTTTTCTCACACTTCCTAGAGCCAGTCCCTCAGCAACATTGGGAGCAGATCACCTGGATGGAGCGTGACCATCACAAAAATAAATGATGCCCTCCTGTATCCTTAAAGGTTTCTTAATCACATGACAAATAGTAAGCTATCTCACGCAGTATGTCCATCGCACAATACTAAAGATGTTTAAAAATGTTAAATCAACTACAAAATACCTACTATAAAAATGTCTGGCACTGTGTTTAAGCTAACAATTCAGGCTCAGTGTTTGGCTGATGATCATAAACACAGTTTATGACTATCAGAATCATTTGATTAAATTACTTACTGACTTGTAACTTACTACCAGTCATCTATTTTCCTATACGTTTCAATTGCCTTCAGCCAAGTTTAAAGAATGTCCTGCTTGGTGCCCTTATAGATCGGTGCAAAGAGCTCTGAGTCTATTCATTAGAGGAGGTTAATTATGCCTGAGGCTCAAGATAGTAACATAAGAAATAGGAGCAGGAATAGGCCGGACGGCCCCTTGAGCCTGCTTTGCTATTCAATAAGATCATGGCTGATCTTCAACCTCAACTCCACTTTCCTGTCTTATCCCCAAATCACTTGATTCCCTTGGTGTCCAAATATCCATCAATCTCACTCTTGAATATACTCAACAACTGAGCATCCACTGCCCTCTGGGGTAGAGAATTCCAAAGATTCACATAGATATAAACAAAAGTCAAAAACAATAACGGAACTAATTATAAATGCTATAATTCTCATGCTATGACTGAGGACTTATAATTTTGTATTTCACTGAATTTACTACAATTTTAATTAAAATTGTAACAAAAAATTTACAACATGAAACTGAAATTCATCGAAATTGTTTTAGTGACAGTATTATTGCTTCAGTGTTGCAAATAAAGTTTATCTCAGGTGACGCAATTTATTGGATTAGAGCCAACGCATCAACTGTTCACAAGGCTGAAAAGTATATTCTGATAAAGCTCCTGACACTTAATATACTAAGTTATGTCCATGTTGCCGCATTATTGGTGCTAAATAAAGTATGATTAAAATTTGATCTAAATCTGTACACTTTGTGCTACTGTGTTCTGTTACTAATCTTAGCCTAGCATATGTCAGAATCTATAAAGATCACTGGAATTTGCCAAAAATTATAAACCATGAACACTGAAAATAACAATTTTAAACCCCAAATTCGAGAGGACCTACATTTCATTTATCATTTAGCCAGTGTTTTTATCAATTTACCATGTGTAGTCCATCATAAATCATCAGATAAAAAATGTACTTATTGAAGCTCTGGAAATGGCATTATGGTATTTGTTTTTTTTAAATGTGTACAATAATCTTTACAAAATGTACCACAGTGTACAAGAAGTTAATAATACTGATTTCTTTGTTGACTAAATAGTCCAGCTGGCACAGTAAGATAAACTATTATTCCAGTTCCTTTAAATGCAGCCAGTATCTTGTCAACTAGTCTTGTGTCTGCATACTTTTACTGACATTTGTTGACAAATCTAGAAATAAACATTAGTTCTAGAATTTCTAATATCTAGGTGCCGAAGTTCCTGACTTCATTAATTTTAGCAAAAAAGTGGTATAATGAGGCAGGTAAGTGCTAAAGGACTATTTGTCCATATTTAGCATTGTTTACTACAGTGAAGGTCAACAACAACAACAAATTGCATTTGTATACTGTCTTTAACATAGAAAGACATCCCAAGACATTTTACAGAGGCGTAATAAGAAATAAATGGATGCTGGGCCAAAGAAGAAGATATTAAGGGGGTGACCAAAGCCTGGTCAAAGAGATGGGTCTTAAAGAGAGTCTTGAAGGAGGAGGAGGCAGGGAGGTTTAGGGAGGGAATTCCAGAGCGTGGGATCTAGGTGGCTGAAGGTATGGCTGCCTATGATGGGCCGAATGGAGGGGGGGGTAAGTACAAGAGGCCAGTATCAGAAGAATGGAAAGTTCTAGGGAAGTTGTAGGGCTGGAGGAGGCTACAGAGATAAGGCGGAGTGAGGCGATGAAGGGATTTAAACAGGAGGATGAGAATTTTAAATTTGAGGTGCAGGGGGACCAGGAGCCAATGTAGGTCAGCAAGGACAGAGATGATGGGTGGGTGGGACCTGATGTAGGTTAGGATACAGGCAGCAGAGTTTTGTATGAGCTAAAGTATACAGTATAGGGGGTGGGAGACCAGCTCGAAGATCATTGGAATAGTTGAGTCTGGAGTTGACAAAGGTATGGATGAGGGTTTCAGCAGCAGATGGGCTGAGGTAGGTGAGGAGGCAGGCAATTTTCCATTGGTGAAGCGAGGTGGCCTTTGTGATGGAAAGGATATGGAGTCGGAAACCATAGCTCGGGGTCAAATATGTGCAGACCAGAGCCCTCATTGAGCAGAAATTTGGGTGCTAAGAAATGCTTCAGATGCTTGGACTGGCCTAGGGTGAGGGAGGTGAAAACAGAGCCTAACAATAAGCCCTAGAGAAGTTCTGCAAAATTGTCAAAGTCTTCTGCATGATGCATAATAATATTAATTGGATAGAGATTTCATCATTGAATGAGAAGCACCTAAAAGTCATGGAAGGCCAGGAAGACAATGCTGTGTAGCAGCTACCGCAAGCGGAATAGCAACTAGAGGGAAGGAGACAAGTGCATTAAGAGCTCATTGCCTAGTTCTTCCAGTGCTCCGCAACAGGCACTATTACTTTCTATTGGACATATTTTAAATCACAGAACCACTACTTGTTTTGCACAAATAAGTTATTGCAGATCTCTGTCACGAAGCGATACAAGGACATTTTCGGTTGTTAGATATTTTTACTGCTTGTCAGGAGGATGTTGAGTTCTAAACACCTGAGGCACCCACCTATACGAAGCAGCCATGATCTGTTCTTACACTCTCTGTAATGTTGAAATGGGGTGGGGAGAAGTGTTGTACAACTCAACCCATGCACACTTAGACACGTGCATGGAACTTGATTTACTGGCTGCCTGTACACCACTGTGTTTTCTACTGATCCAAAAGGACTGATGAGACATGACAGTCAGTTCTTTTCAATCAGCAGAGAATAGAAGGGTAGCCAAACAGAAAGTAAATGAGATGCAGGCTTCAAACCAGCAATAGGTATACAGGTCATCTTGCTTAAATTGATCTGGACAATGTTGGGCCAGACCATCTGCATCATGCCACACTTTTGGATGCAGCACAAAAAACCTTTGGCATAGCGCTGGTGCCAAAGTGCTTTATAACAACATCATCAGTGTGTTCTGAAATGAAACTCAACTAATCCAGAAAAATAAAGGAAGTGGAACAAAAACTATATGCAGAACATCATGTGAATACATATGAAAGAATGATTCTCCATTTTATAGATGGTCTCTGGGATATATTGTAAGACATTCCCCCCTCCCCCCTCCAAATGACTGGTACGAGCATCTATGGTGTTGCCTTGGACCGCCATTGGATTCCATTCCTCTACAACTTTCTACATGTCTTATATAAAGGGATATTGAATACAAAAGCAAGATAGTGATGATGAATCTGTTAAGCCATAGATGGAGTAATGTGTGCAACTTTGAGCACCCCCATTATAGAATGGATTTTTGAGCCTTGGAAAAGATATAGAACAATAACAGGGATAGGAGGATATAGGTATGAGGAGAGATTTCACAAACTAGAGCTGATTCACTGGAGCAGAGAAGCTTAAGGGGGGAGTGCGGGGGGTTAAGAAGTTACAGATTATTTGCAGCAATCTGCAGCAAAGGACAAAACAAAAAGATTATTAGTAGGATAAAATGAGAGAATAGAAGACATTTTTCATGCAAAGGGTTATTAGATTTTGGAACACATTAGCACAAGTGGCCAATGGAGCTGATTTAATCATAATATTTAAGAGGGAATTAGATAAACATTTGAAGAAGAAAAATATTACATGGCACAGAGAAAGAGCAGGAAAATGGGACTGGGAGATATCCAGTGTGGAGCTAGAAGTAGCATAGCATGATGGGTCAAAGTGGTCTCCTTCTGTGCTTAAAGTTCTATGATTAAACATCTGTGTAGTGTGGACAGTTTCTCCAGTATCTCAGCGTCGGATGACACATCTAAGTCCTCCTCCATATCTTTTACTTCAGGTCATACAGTGGAACAGCTGTTTGAAACAATCTCATGGATTTTGTTCTCACCAGTACAGTCCATTGTTGATGTAACTATTCAACTCCAAGTACAGAGCACAATTGCAGCCTCAATCTGATTCCTTTCAGATAAACCACCACTGTCGTTATTAGTGTTCCTTTGGTTTTCATCCACTGTGCTGAAAAAGCCTTTAAATGTCAACTTCTCACAGGCTCATATTTAACTGTATCCCACAATAATGTGCATTTGATCTAAAATGCTGACCGTATATCAGTTTTATGTATGGCAATACCAACTTTCAACAGTGGCATTTGAAGCTACGGGTTATATCTTGATCGGTGGATTGTGTGAGTGAGGTTGTGTGAGGAAACATGAAATAAAATCAATGTGGGACAGTTCAAATCCAATGTATGACATGTAGCAATGTCAAAAAAAACCTATGCTTCTGTTTGAGTAAGGAATTTTTAAATTTCTTTTGGAACATTATTGTGTATTTTTTCCTCTTCCTTATAAGAGTGGGAGAAGGGGTGATTGCTACTTTCCAGTAGCATTTGCACTTAGGAGAACTATTTTTACCTCCACAGGTTTGTCAAACTGATCAGCATCTGTAAAATTGGGCAAGGCCCAACAAACTGCATTTGTCTGATGATGCTTTAAAATTCATACAGTAAAAGGCGTGGCAAAATTACTCCTGTCTGTTCATTTCCTGTAGTTGTCTCTGCTTTGGAGTTTTTTTTTTAAACAAGCAGTTTTTATTTTAAGTTGTGCCATTATTTATAACTGCTAAAGCAAAACCATGCATCAAAATCCCCCACATCTGCATTCTCTAAAAGCTTTGGCCATCAGCAGGAGCATTTACTTTTTGCTTTGACTTGTTAGAGCCACTGAAAGAGAGTCTCATTGACCTCTGGCAGTTCTCCATCAAGCTGCCACTTTCCACTCTGGTTGAAATTGAGAATTTTCTCCTTGTTTTGATTAACACTACATTCCTGAGATCATGATTTTCCAAATTTAGGAGCACCATTCTGGTTTATCCCCCATTTTCAGAGCCTCAATCGTTTTTGTTTGCTAGTTGTCTCATTTAAGAGATGGAGAGTAACATGGGGAAAAATGGAAATATTTTTGCAATAAAACTTTGTTGTGGATTTTCTACCCATAGACAAGTTATTACTCAATTTGAAAAAAAAAATGATTTTAGCATCTGCCAGCTGAAGCGATTGTGTGCCCAAACTGATGTCTTTTTACCCAAGTTGACCAGAAGCAGATCATCGGCTGCTTCTAGCTCATTTTATTCATCAAATCTGTATACCACGATAAAGGAAAAAAACAACTTTTGTCACTGCATTGCATTTCATTGAAACTCACGTCCTCAACAGGGCAAGGTTCCTGCCATTATTCACTTGTTAGTTTGAGAGAGCAGGTGGTCGAGAAAAGTTTTACTGTTTATCATCCACCCCAAAATTTGCACGAGATTGGATGGGGGTAATTTTGACTTTGGTTGATATGGATTTAGCTGCTTGTTATAAATCACTCCCAATTTTAATTTCCATTGACTTCAGTAGAAATGAAAATTGGGAGGGATGTATTACTGACAGCTGAATCGATATTGCCTGTTTTACACTATAGCCCAAATTCAAATTGACCCCCGATGTCTCTTCCTGTTCTTACTCTAAGAATATTCACCACATCAGGTATTAAAATACTTGAATACTGACAATGCACTCTGTCAGAGTGGCAATGTAGCTGTGGTAGAAGACGTGGTAACTATTTTTCAATAGTGAACAGTCCATAACCCGCAAAATCCTGATCAAATTGTCTAGCAGAGACAGTGATATAAATAGCAATATTGAGGTTTGTCAAAGCAGCCGGTTTTCTACACTTTGGGAACGAAGCTCCTGGCTTCAATAATTCGAGCAAAAAAAGTTAGCACAGGATTTAGGTTTATATGTCGGTTCGGCTCAGTGGTAGTACTCTTGTCTCTGAGTTAGAAGATTGTGGGTTCAAGCCCCAGTCTAGGACTTGAGCGCATAATCTAGGCTGACACCTTAGTGCAGTACTGAGAGAGTGCTGTATTGTCAGAAGTCGCAAGTCATTAAAATGAGGCTACACCTGCCTATTCAAGTGGACATGAAAGATCTCATGGCACTATTCATGAAAAAGAGCAAGTTAGTTTGTCCTGGCCAACATTTATCCCTCAACCATCACCACCAAACAGATTAATTGGTCATTCATCTCATTGATGTTTGAGGGACTTTGCAGTTTGCAAATTGGCTGCCATGTTTGACTACATTACAACAGTGACTGCACTGCAAAAGTATTTCATTGGCTATGGGATGTCTGGAGGATGGGAAAGGCACTGTATGAATGAAAGCTGTTTCTTTACAACCAGTGAAGACAGAAATTTCATCCCATTAGTTTAGTTGTAGGCTTACAATTATATGGTTAACAAAGAGAGTGAAAGTTGTAAGGAGTGTATACGCATCGTAGATGTGCAAATAGTCTAATGATTACTGTAGATCCATGCCTGCTAGGAATGCCACATGTAGAATGCAAACAGTCAGGGTTAATTGTAATGCTGTTGGCAAAATTACTTCATTACCTTTCTATGTAATTTCTACATTGAAAAAATAGATTGGAGAGGTGGATGTAGGAAAAGGGGCTGGGAACAGGTGGGTAAATATGATTAGAGCTATTTGCACACATGGAAGGTAAATGCTGACTTGGACTGTTTGGGCCAAATAGCCCGTTTCCTTGTTGTAATCTCAGAGAATAAGGAGAAAATTCACAAGGTTTGTCTTTTTGGAAGTTTCACCCCACTAGGGAGATCAACCAGACTGGCGTTGCTCATGGTAGTGCATGTCATACATGGTGTTTTGGAAGAATTGCACTTGTATACTTTGAATTCATACTTTCCAATGCCGTACCTAACATTGCTCCTTCTTTTTGGGACTTAGGCTGTGCTCACTTGTGGACTGCAATTGCCCAGTCTGAAATAAAGAAGGTTGAGGAGCAGGATGTTGTCCTACCATGTCAGCATCGCTTTGGTCGATTAGTATCAAAGAACCTGGATATTGAGTGGCTTTTGCAAGACTCTGAACCCAATCAGAAAGTGGTGAGCATTCCTTTAGTAGATGGTTTATATTACAGTCAATTATTCTAATTGTGTTAATGTTCAATGAGATGGCTACAATAGATCATGTTACATTGTGGTTTAGTCAGCTGATGCATGATTAACCTTTAACCCTACTCTGCAATTTTTAAAAATTTAAACACACAGTAAGGCTCTTTGTAATTGCCTTTATTATAAAAAGTATGGAAGTACTGGGTACCAGTTTATAGTAACATAACCTTGTTACAGGCCAATTACATTCTTGACAAGATTCCCCAACTTCAGAAAGGCCTGCCTCTGAGCTCTAATCCATTTATTTTAAACAGGGTAATGTTTATACTAAAATAACAAAGAGGAATTTTTGCTTGACTATGTTTTGAGGAATCAGATTCTACTCTTCAATCACAAGAGGTGCAGAATATAAGAGCAAGGAAGTACAACTTTGGTATACAGAGCGCTGGCTGGTTCTCATCTGGAATATGGGGGTAAAATTCAACTTCGGCAGGGGCGTAAAACGGGCAGAAGCAGATCGGCGGCCCATGATACACACCGCTCATTGACGTCAATAGAAAGGAAAGTCGAGTGGGATGTATAAAGAGCGGCTGATCCCATCTGAAGTTGTTCTTTCTTGGGTGTCCCATCTTTAGAAGGATATCCTTGGAGATGATCCACTATGATTCACCAGGCTGAGCTGTGATGAGAGACTGGATAAACTTGGATTATATTGTGTGAGAATGTGAAACACACAGCCCAGCAGGCCACAGATAAAGTCAACTGAGGGGTTTAAAAGGGAGATAAATATTTACGTGGGAAGTAAGGATATGGAGACAAGGAAGGGAATCAGAATTAAAAAGATGGAGCTGCCATGGCTAACAAAATGGTAGTGCAGGCTCGATGGGTCGAACGACTTGCTTCGGTAGAACTTTGACCCAGGCAATTAAATGGGTACGGTACACTTCCTGATTGGATAGATTGCACATGGGTTGTGGAAGAGACATGTTTGTTGGGCCAAATAGCCTTTTCTGATCCCATGCCTTTTTATTTACTTAGTAACAATTTGTTGCTCGAGGCAAAAAGTTCTCTGGCGAGTTCCTCACTTGTGAATGATTGCACTGAATAACCTAAACCGGGTGGGAAATAATAATCTAAGCATTTGAACCAAGGTCCCAATGGCTTTGATTCATGCCCATTCAGTTAAATAATGGCGCTTTGATGGCTACAATGCCAGTTCTATCACTTCTGCAACCCCCAGATCCTGATCATCCTGAACATTTATGGCCCACAGCAGGTTTACTGATCATCCCTTTAAAAGATCTTGTCTGTCCTATAGAGCAATGAAATTTTACCTGTACATTTTCCTGTCTACTGTTGCAAAAACAATGGGAAATGGCAACAATTTACTTAGATCAGGAATCTGGTGATACAGTCCTGTCCTTTCACAAAAAAAATTATGTCCAGGGAATATACTATGGCTGAGAGGGAGTATAGGTGAATGAATAATATTATGCCAATGACACTCTGAACCCAAGGATGACCTTTCTTTGAGCTGTGTCCCTTCCCCCACCTTGTACTTGGTCACTGCTGGGTATATCAGGAACTTCAAATGTGAACATCAAACCTATATTCCTTGCTGCATGGGCACAATGTGTTCATGTATTAATATTCTGTATCACCACACCACCTCGATACAGCTGAATTTTTATAAAGACATTGCTCTGTCACCCTGAATGCTACGCTTGATAGTTGCACACATTTCCTTGAAAAGGAACTGGAAAAGTGATCTATCTTTAGGCCTCTGACAAAGGTACTCTTGAATAGTTTGGGTTGACTGGCCTGTCATTTTCCCCTCCTTTCATGTGGGAATTGCTTGCAGTCTAGACTCTGCTCAATCTTGCCCCCAATAGCATGGCTAAAATTGGAACTCACTGTTTTGGGGGGAATGAATGACATGGGATCACCAGTGTGCTGGCCCCCCCACCACATCCCACAGGATGTCTGTAACCTGCAGATAATATTAGCCCATTTGAATATCTTTCTGTCACAGCCCAGTTAACAATTCAATACGAGTAAATAAGTTGAACACATAATCTTATTTTACCCACATTGAATTGTTTTGCACAAAATGATAGGCATGTAAAATAAGCTGCTCGGTCTAGATTAAATTTGGCCATGACCAGAGTTAATGTATCAAACTCATCTCAGACTTAGATCAGAAGTTGTAATTAATAGGTAAATGTGAGATTACATAGAATGTACAGCAGAGAAACAGGTCATTAGGCCCAACTGGTCCATGTTGGTGTTTATGCTCCACACGAGCCTCCTCCCACCCCTCTTCATCTAACCCTATCAGCATAATCTTCTATTCCTTTCTTCCTCATGTATTTATTTGGCTTCTATTGGTTAGGGTGCAATTCTATTCGATGATTAAGATTCTCAGAGAAAGTATCTGACTTGCATATTAATGGTTTCCCTCTCTATATTTAAGACATTTGATGCTAATTTAGGAACAGAAAGTTTATTAACTGCTGTGTGGTGTTCAGCTCACACCTCAATGAACACAGGATCAAATTCTGCCGCTGTTCCAGCTAGGTTGTTCATATGCAGGTGGGTTCATTAGTCAAATAAAAAGCAAAAAAAATGCAAATGCTGGAAGGCAGAAATACATTGATCAGTTAGCATCAGTAGAGAGAAAAGGCAGGTTGACTTTTCGAGCAGAACTCTCCTTTGTTAGTAACCAGTTATTTAACATTGTGAATAAATGTAAAAGGAGGTTGAATAACCCTTAGGGCAGAAACACGCCTTCACACTTATAGATGTCACAGAGTGCCTGACGAGAGCAGAAGGAACTCACAGCATACTTCCATGAGGTAGTATCATGGGCATAAAACAACTTCCACATGAATGGATCAGCTCTGGAGACCAACAGCATGCAACAGTTCTCGGACGGATCGATCTATTCTCTCCTCCTGAAGCTGCACTGCCAGCAGACGCACAGATGTAAGTTGCTGCACTTCCCTGCATTGCTGCCAGAAATAGGCCACAAGGAGATGTGTGACTATGTGAGAGAACAACATGCTGTTGTCACTTCAAGCGGTTGCTTATTAGCACTTATTCTGACTGGCTGCAAACTGAAAGTGGAAATAATAGGACTCTACTGTGCCTTCACTTGTTGGTCCAGTGGTTCTACATGCACAAGCACTTGTTAGTGATGCCTTTATATGAATTCACTTTGCTAAACAGGAGTACTGCAATATGACTTTTTTTGCAGTCAGTGAATGATGTAAACTGCTATTTTTTCAATTTTTTAAGTATAAATGATCAATGACAGATAATTTCTCAAAACAGATACTTTTGACCTTAAATGAATTCCAATCCAATAAAGTCAGTGTACACAATCCGCATGCTTGTCTTTATCCACAGGACTATCCCTGAACGTTCAAATGCACATCCACTTTTGTACTGAAGTTAGAAAAAGTGAAATGCGAATTGAAAGTTTATATAAAGTGACATGTGCCTAAAAATAAAGCCAGAGGAGCAATAGGTCGATGAAATTCAGCCCTAAACTCTGCAGAATAGACCAGCATCCAGTATCCTGTCCATTCTTGTGACCTCAGGGAATGTATAATGATCTTTTAACCCTTTTCACAAACATCATTGGCATGTGGTGTTATGTGACAGGAACCTAGGTAACCTAAAACTAATTTTGTTTAACACATATTTATGGCTGAACTGGCTTAAGTTTTGAAGGATTTTTAAACAAATGTTTAAAATGTATAAACTTCAATAAATATGCAGTGAGGTATAGATGTTCACTGTGTTTGCTTGTGTAGAAAGCAGCCAATGTTTTCCATGCTGACACTTTGCCTTACTTTATTAAAAAGATTTCTGTAACCTCCTCCAGCCCTACAACCCTCCGAGATCTCTGCGCTCCTCCACTTCTGGCCTCTTGCCCCAACATTGGCGGCTGTGCCTTCAGCTGCCTAGGCCCCAAGCTCTGGAATTCCCTCCCTAAACCTCTCCATCTCTCTCCCCTCCTTTAAGACGCTCCTTAAAATCTACCTTTTTGACCAAGCTTTTGGTCACCTGCCCGAATATCTCCTTCTTTGGCTCGGTGCCAAGTTTTGTCTGATTACACTCCTATGAAGTGCCTTGGGACTGTTTTACTACGTTAAAGGCGCTAGAAACATGCAAGTTGATGTTGCTGTTATATTGTTGTGGGTCTCCACTCTTTCTCCTGGGTTCCTATCACAGAGCCAGAACCCAGAGGCTTTTTGTTTGCTATTCCTACTTTATTCAACCCCTTGTCCCACCAACTTGCTGGCTCTACTCCTGTTTTTTAGTCTGTTTCCCTTTTCACTCACTACAGAAATCTGTCCTTCTATCCTGCTGCTTGTAATATTTATGAATCACCATGATTTGCTATAAGTAGATCATTTAAGTTTTGTAATGATGCCTAATTGTATCAGCGTAGCTGCAGTTCCTTCCATTGGCTGTTGAAGCTATTTTAGTAAATTAAGTTATTTATTAATTAAAAAGGCAGCATTCTGACCTGACCTTGTGTGCTTTTTAGATTCTTGTGTAAATGGTAGCCTAGCACATTGGTATTTTTTCGTAAATTGAATTATGCGGCTCAACATATAAAAGGATAAAAGAATAATTAACATTTAAATGTTAATTTGCACCTGTTAAAGCAAAAACGTTTCAAATGCAAACATTGAACGATTTAACCTCTCTGCAAATTAACCAAAGATTATTTGGGGAACTGCTTTTGTAAAATAGTGAAGTGAGTGCCAGCAGTACATTCATTATAAATTACAGTCTTTTCAAAAAAAACCATTAACTCAAAGTATTCGAAAGATTCAACTCCTTTTACAATGGTCCATAGTTTTAGAATCTGCTGAACAGTCACCAAACATTTTCATGTGGTGATGAGTTATTTCTTTCACTTCCCTTTATTTCTTTCCAGAATACTGGCAAAAACACCCATGAAGTAAATATAGAGCTGACAGTGATTATTCCAGTTGCTATGTTATTCTGCATTGGTGTCAAAAATTGCCCAGCCCACAATCTGTCCAGTTGAAAATCAGGCATTGCGCGGCAATAAAATAGAAACACAAAAGAGTGGAAAAATAAACAAATGGCCGTGGAGGTCCCCTGATGAAAGCTAAGAACATAAACCCTACTCAGTTCAAGGCTGAGCACTTTATAGCTGAGCCTGTATTAAGGTTCCGTGGTTCTAAACAAAGCATTAGCGTATCTTTAAATTCTGTTAAACCCAACCGTTTTGTTCACCCTGCTTGTTCAATTAGTAAATCCATATAAACACAGCTTGAGAGATGCAACTGTTGATTTATTTGTAGGGAAATGTTTAAAACGGTGATCAATAGAGTCCAGGAGAAATATATCCCACTAAAAAGCAAGAACAAACTAGCCAGTAATGACACACCATGGATGAATAAAGAAATAAGGGCAAAATTGAAACTAAAGAAAAAGGCGTACACTAAGTACATAGACAACAAAGGAGAGGATGACAAAAGAGAATACGAAAAGGTTACTTCGCTTCCATCAAGGCGGGAGAGAAACTTAGCGCTGTTGCAATAATTTCAACATTGAGTCAGCCGGCGAGTTGTCCTTCCCGCAAAGCTCTGGAAGAGCAGGGCATCTGGTCGAGGAACTCTGCGTTTAACTGCGCATGTGCGGTCGCCAGAAGTTGCTCTATCATTTGCACTGAAATAACGGAGAGTGCCGTTAGGCTCGTCGTTATTTTTAAGGGCAAAATTCCAGCCCAATGTGTTTCTTATATCAAGACTTTCAGATATCCTATGCAGGTAGGGCTAGCCTTAATATCCTTTGAGTAAGTGATGAAGGTTAGTGGCACTGTTTCAATTTAACAACACAGTTCTTTGGCCTTGCAATTATGCCTTGGGATATGGGGCATGTGAATTGGTTCACCCTAACGTCTCCATTAACTAGCGGAGGAAGGAAACTTCATACCAACACACTAAGGGCTCGATTTTAGGGTCGGGTTTCCTGCGGGTTTCCAGCGGGGGGCCCCCGAAAATCCCGATATCCGGTCACGTGACCGGATCGCGCCGCGATCCCGACCACTTCCGGGTTCCCCGATGACGTGCGGGGCTGCGTGCGTGGCCCCGGCTGGTGCGAATCCTGCAGGCAATTAAAGCCAGCGGGGTTCCACTTGAGTGTACTTACCTTGCTTGTTGAGGTCATTTAATGAGCTGAATCAGCTGTCAAAAGAGGAAGTGTGGGATTTCACCTTCATCGCAGAGTGTTTCACACACTGGGGGAAACAGTCTCCCTCCAACCAGGCGTGTTGCAGCCAGCAGCCTGTGGCAGGTGCCAAGGTGCACTCCACGGGGGAGAGCCCTCACCCACGCAGGAGGCCACCGCGTCACATAGGGCAACCCCTGCCCCCCACCACCCCCCGCCAAGCCAGAGGACAGACCGACACGAAACCGCAGCCCCAGTCCGAGGAACCACCCACCTACCCTGCACAACCCCTCAGACCAACACCTGCCAGATGGGTGGTGCGTGGACACCCTCGGAGGACGAACAGCATGACCAGCCCCAGCAGCCTCGCAGTCCACGCCGTCCGCCGCAGAGACGTGGAGCCCCCCAACACGGTGTTGTTGCACGCCCACCTGCACAGCAGGAGGGAGGGCTACCGCAGAGAGAGATGCATCGCAGAGGGCACTACCCTCGCCACAGGGTCCACAGACCGAGGCGCAGCTCCCCGGACCTCTCCGAGCAGCAGTGCACACAGAGGCGCAGATTCGCTCGACATGTAGTCGTGGAGATCTGCAGGCTCTTTCATGCCGAGCTGCTCCTGGCTGACCCCAGCACCAACTGCTTACCTGTCGCTGTCAAAGTCACCACTGCCCTCCACAACTTCTCCTCCGCATCCTTCCAGGGTGCAGCCGGGTACACCGCCGATGTCTCTCAGTCATCTGCGCGGAAGAGCCCTGCAAATACACCTGCACCTACTCTGCAGTAACACGATGGGTGGCATCAGTGGTGGGTCCTCATAGTGATACCCAGGAGCGGGCATTATTGGACACAACAGACAGGATTCGCGGAGACATGGCAGTGGTGGTGCCAATATAATGTGTGATGTTTGTTGCTCTGAAATTCAATATAGGTAACACCCATGGCAAACCCTCCGACACCTTTGTGCACCCCCTTCATGCTCACGACAAGTTTCCCTTCCGCTGCCTACTGCACATATGTGATGCATGCCCTGTGGCTGCAGCACAGGTGGTGGCAGGTTGAGTGAGGCTGGCCATGAGGGAGATGCACGAGAGGGTGAGTATGGGATAGAGCCATGAGATTGTATGAGGATTGGGTTGCGTGTTAGTGGCAGGATGAGTACTGGCGAGTCGAGTAGGTGGAGGTAAGATGAGGATGGGGTTTGAGTGGGTATGAAGGGTGATGTGACAGAGTAGTGTTGGCGGTGCCGAAGGAGATGTGGGGTCGGGGCAGTGTTGTGGCAGACGGAGTGTAGGGGAAAGACTTTGTGTTCTCACTGTGGCTGACCTACTGCGGTCATTGCAGCGCCTCCTGCACTGTATGCAGGTGGGCGATACGTTGGTGGCGCAGGTGACCCCCTCTGCCACCTCGAGCCAGGCCTTCTTGGTGGTAGAGGCAGGCCGCTTCCTCCCACCCGCCGGGTGGAAGATCTCTTTCCTCCCCCTCCTCCGCACCCCATCTGATGATACCTGTGATGAGGCATCATTAAACTGGGAGCAGCCTTCCCCCTGGGCTGCTCCATGCTGTAATTTGTTCCATTGGTTGCAGCATCTGTCAGTGGAGGACTGCCCCTTTAACTAGAGAGCCTCCAGCTGACAGATCGTACTGCGCATGCGCAGCCCGCCCGACGCGCAGACCAGCAGCGCGGAGCCCGGAGGAGCAGGTAATTGATTCCTATTAGTGTGTTGCCTGCTACGATCGCGCGGGCAACCCACTAATTTCAACGGGCGCGGAGGCCACGCACCCGAAACCCAACCCGCAGGAAACCCGCAGGCCTGCTAAAATCAGGCCCTAAGTGTTTCCATGCAATTATCCCACAACATAACTTGTTTTCGTCAAAAAGAGAAAAGCTATTTTGGTTAATTGAGAGGTTATCACATTCTTTTTTGAAAGGACCTCATTGTAGCATCAAAAATTTTCTGAGCAATGCACTTTTTGCCCCTTGATTCAGTAATAGTGGTGAGGAAATGATAGTATGAGCAACATAAAATTCCTTGTAGCCCTCCATCCATCCATCAGCAGTGATCACTGCTATGACTACATGCAAAACCCACTCATTTTATGATTCATTTTAGGGATATTGCTCAATGTCTGAACAGACATCACAGGTCAATTTTCAGAGTGTGGAGCATTAAGGCATTTTAGATAACTATGCTGCAGTCAGTACAGCCAGCTGTGAACTCTGCATATTCTGATCCACAGCATTTTAACTTACTGATAGCAGACAGTTAAGACACTCAACCAGATGTTAAATGAAATGATTTAAATTTGCAACACCAACCAGCGGGAATGAGTTACACAGCCTATGCTAATGAATATGATGTTTTGCACTGATGGCATTATAGGGCAGAAATTGCAAGTACAAAGGGAACCTTTTCAGAAACTGAACTGTTTTTTATTCATTTTGTTCATCCAGTAGGATATTGCTAGTCATCTACTTCAGGATAAATACTTGGAGGCACTTCCCTTGAAGATGTTAAGTTTTCTAGAGCTCAGGTGACCTTTCTTTCCGAGTGTCTGACTAATACGGCTTCATTATGAGATTAACTTACTCTTTTTTCTTCTTTCACCAATATCAGCACCTCTCCAGTAGTGTCCCTGATAGCTGAGAAATTTGCTTTCTTTTCTTGTTCATTCTTAACTGGTGGCCCACTGCTTTTACGAAATTTTTGACATTGAGTAAGCCTTTTTGCATCTTAATGTATCAAATGCTCTATTTTTGCTGCATTTCAAAGGTCTTTTTTATATTTTAGTGCCAGTGTCAGGAGAGCAGAATTATACCAATTTCACACCTCCTCTATTCATACTTTCACTTGACACCGTTCATCATCAGGTCCTGGGCAGAAGCAGTACCAACAAATTCATGAACAGCTCTTAAAAGAACCTTGAAAAAGTGAATTTCTGCTGCTGCCCAGAAAAAAGGAATTTGGCGAGTTTGTATTACTAACGGCAACCGATGATGAGAGAACCATGTGTTTGCCATTGGCTGCAGGTTTTAAAAGCATGACACCAAAAACTGAGCTCAAACTGATATGTTGAGTTTATTTTCTCTTTCAGCACAAATCATTGCCGGGTCTTTTTTTTACTCTTCCTACCATTTTTGTCATTTTTTTTCTGTTTAATATGATTTTATTTATGTCTTTCAGTTGTGGTTTTGTGTTTCCGCATAGTCATGATCTCTCTGTGAGGGACCACCTTGAAAAAAAGGAGGAAAGCTTGAACAACTTTACAAAGATGTGACAGAAATAGAGCATTTTTGTTTATTATGGATTATTATTGGATTCTTTCATGCTGATCTCAGTGCACAGGGTTAAAATTAAGTACAGTTGGCTGAGTCACTTAGCTGCAGAGAACATACATTCTGGTCTGGTATGCTGAAAGTGTCAATATGCGTCTGTAGGTTACAAGAGGTGGTTTAATGTGCTAATGTCTGTTGAGTGCAGAACCATTAGTGTCATTCTGTCCAGTAGTGTCCCTGATAGTCATACTTATCTAGACTGCTATCATACAGTTAAGGACTTTAGATTCAAACAATGCCAAAGATTACCTTGACCAACCAACATCCTTGGTAACTGGCAGCCTATGAATGGCTAATCATCTAATATAATCTTAAATATTCTAGGCTTTTCATATCCTTTGTTCTGATCTATTTCTCAGACCGTCTTGGAGAAATGCATGTAACCAAGACATGATCAGATCACAAGAGAGTTACATCCTGTAAAATTACAGGCACATGACTAAACATAAGACACTTGGTCCGCTTACTGATGTGACCAGTACCACTGTACCCTAAAGAATATCTAAGGCGGAACTTGTAACGCCAATCTTGAGCCCAAACATCAGAGGCTCATCTTTAGTTTTTAAATTAGCTGCAATGATGCTGTTTGAGATTGATCTAATTCCATTCCGTTTGATTCACAGGTGATCACATATTCATTGGGCTCAGTGTATGAGAATGTAAGTGCAGAGCAGCAAGGAAGAATCTCCTTTGCAGCAGATTACCTGATGGGAGATGCTTCCATTAAAATATCTTCCCTGCAGTCAACAGATTCTGGGCAGTACACATGCAAAGTGAAAAATGGAGGACAGTATGACTGGAAGCCTGCTATTAATCTTGTAGTTTTGAGTAAGTGTCTGGAAATGTATTTATTTTAATATTGAAGATATTTTATAAAGTAGATAAATCTTTTTGTGGGCTTGGTATTGAAAAGGTGGAATAATAATGTCCAAAATACATGACAAAGATCTGGCAAACCTTCTTAATCAATATGTTTTTTGATCTGAATCATGGTAGCCCAGTAAGCTGTCTTGAATTAATTCACTTTTCAAAATATTTTTGAGCACATGCCTATAATAAAAAATCTTACACTGCACGCCATTCCGGACTTAAAAACCTTACTTCCTGTTGTCATGTTTTTGTTACACTTTTGCATCAACTTTCCGCATTATAAACTCCAATGTTCACACATATAATGAAAACTGCTTATGTAAACCTGTCACACTGTTACTACACTCTTCCACCAATGGCAGCACTGTGGCGCCTCAGTATTGGGTCTTTCCAACTCCTCAGCCTGTACTGCAGAAAAACTCCGATGCTTCAATCAACTCTGCTACTGTTTCCCAAACTG
The DNA here is from genome assembly GCF_035084215.1 of Heptranchias perlo. Lineage (NCBI taxonomy): Eukaryota > Metazoa > Chordata > Chondrichthyes > Hexanchiformes > Hexanchidae > Heptranchias > Heptranchias perlo. The sequence continues at coordinate 16,621,354 of NC_090357.1, read as the reverse complement.
CCACAAGATTTGATACTTAAATAGAAAGAATAATGTAACATTACAGTATTATGTAAAAATAAAGACAGAATATGTGACTTTAGAATGGAGTCTGAATTACATGTCTGTGCCCTAGTCCAATTACCTCCCCACTCCAGCTTCGCTTTACTCAAAGACCACACTTGGTCTTGGCTTCTTGTATGCCACTGGAGATTGACTAGTTATATAAAAAGTCTTGCATATAGTGCACACTTCATGTAAGTGTCACGCTTGCTTCCTGTAACAATTACACTTACTTCCTGTTACACTTTCCCTGTCACATTTTGTTGATAACATCCCTGTTGTTATAAAACAGGGTATTCTCTAGCTCACTATGAGCAATGCTATAGGAGATCTGCTATTATTTTAAAGGTGAATTAATGTTTGATTCATATTTATGTATCATCAAATGCTATTTATTGATAGAAGTGTATATCTGAATAGACCTTGGGCACTGACAGAATATATCATTAGTGAGAGACACCAGCACACATACTGTTCGTTACTGGATTAAAAATGACTGGATATGGGGAACATTTTACAGAACCTTCTGCTATCTAATAGGCATAATATAAGCTAAGAAAGTATCTTTTAATTAGATTGGGTGATTTCCCATGGCAGGTCAGAGGATGTCCTGTTTTATAAGGACAGGAGCATTATACCATGTAAGGAACCATGTATTATTCTGCTCTAAAGTGTAGCTGTGTGCAACCTAACTTCCTTTGTTTAAGGCCACTAGGTGTAACTGCTACACCTTGTAAGTCAGACAGGCTTTCTTTCCTTTTTGTGTGTGCGAGACAGATGACATGTGAAATGTCATACAAACGTATGCTAGATGCTGGTTTATAGATTTTGTTTACATATATGTCACTGTGTTATATTAACAATCATAATTTTATCCCATTATTACTTAACGTCTTTTGGATGAGACATTAAACTGAGGTCTGTCTGCCCTCTCGGGTGGACTACAAGATCCCATAGTACTAGTCAAAGAAGAGCAGAGGAGTCCTCCCTGGTGTCCTGTCCAATATTTATCCCTCAACCAACATCACTAAAAACAGATTATCTGGTCATTATCACATTGCTGTTTCTTTAAATATATTAGAATCTGATTTTCCTCAACTATGGAGGGAACATACCAAAAATCAAGGTCACAACTTCAAAACTGAGTGACTGCAATTCTGATTTCACCTATTGGTCGAGTCATGGATTTGATTTCTTTAAGGGGAAGTCGAGTGCTGGCAGTCTCTGGTTGTGCAGAATGTGTTTGCACAACAAACAGTACATTTACTTGCAGTGCCACCTGCTGTATTTTCAGAAAAACTACATGGAATAATTATTGCAAAAAAGTATTTTTTTCCAATCTTCTCTCAGGCGTGAGACTTTAGTTACGAGGAGGGACGAGAGAAACTGGGGCCCTTTTCATTAGAACAAAGGAGGTTAAGAGGAAATTCAATAGAGGCATTCAAAATTATAAGAAGTTTTGACAAGGTCGGTCAGTTAGGTGAGTCAGTAAGCAGAGGGCATTAATTTGAGTTAATCACCCAAAGAACAGGGGGAGAGGTTCGGGGAATTTCCTTTATGTAGGGGTTTGTTAGGAGATGGAATGCCCTACCAGAAACAGTGGTGGAAGCAGAATCTGTAATAGCTCTTAATATAGAAAGCGAATAAATATTTTAGAAAGTTCTCAATTGGGGAAAAGCCAATTTTACTTAGCAAAGGTGGACTGGAAACAGCTACTTGAAGGTAAATCAGTGTCAGAGCTGTGGGAGGCATTCAAGGAGGAGATAGTGAGGGTTCAGCGCAAATATGTTCCCACAAAGAAAAAGGGTGGGACTCCCAAATCTAGAGCCCCCTGGATGTCAAGGAGCACACAGGGTAGGATAAGGCAAAAAAGGGAAGCTTATGTCAGATACCAAGAGCTCAATACTGCAGAAAGCCTAGATGAGTATAGAAAGTGCAGGGGTGAAATTAAAAAGGAAATTAGGAAAGCAAAGAGAGGGCTTGAAAATCTATTGGCAAGTAAAATCAAGGAAAACCCAAAGATATTTTATAAATACATAAAAAGCAAGAGGATAACTAAGGAAAGAGTAGGGCCTATTAAAGACCAAAAAGGTAACCTGTATGTGGAGGCGGAAGATGTTTTTAATGAATACTTTGCGTCTGTCTTCGCAAAAGAGCGGGATGTGCAGACATTGTAGTTAAGGAGGAGGAGTGTGAAATATTGGATGGGATAAACATAGTGAGAGAGGAAATATTAAGGGGTTTAGCATCTTTGAAAATAGATAAATAGCCAGGCCCAGATGAAATGTATCCCAGGATGTTAAGAGAAGCAAGGGAGGAAATAGCGGAGGCTCTGACCATCATTTTCCAATTCTCCCTGGCTGCAGGCGTGGTGCATGTCCACAAATTCCTGAAGGTAGCAAGACAGGTAGATAAGGTGGTTAAAAAGGCATACTGAATACTTTCCTTTATTAACCGAGGCATAGAGCAGGGAGGTTATGCTAGAACTGTATAAAACACTAGTTAGGCCACAGCTGGAGTACTGCACACAGTTTTGGTCACCACATTACAGGCAAGATGTGATTGCACAAGAGAGGGTACAGAGGAGATTTACGAGGATGTTGCCAGGACTGGAGAATTTTAGCTACGAGAATGATTGGATAGGCTGGGGTTGTTTTCTTTGGAACAGAGAAGGCTGAGGGGAGATTTAATTGAGGTGTATAAAATTATGAGGGGCCTGGATAGGAAGGACCTATTTCCCTTAGCAGAGAGTTCAATAACCAGGGGGCATAGATTTAAAGTAATTGGTAGAAGGATTATAGGGGAGCTGAGGAGAAATGTTTTCACCCAGAGGGTGGTGGGGGGTCTAGAACTCACTGCATGAAAGGATGTTAGAGGTAGAAACCCTCAACGCATTTAAAAAGTACTTGGATGTGCACTTGAAGTGCTGTAACCTACAAGGCTATGGACCAAGAGCTGGAAAGTGGGATTAGGCTGAATAGCTCTTTTTCGGCCGGCATAGACATGATGGGCCGAATGGCCTCCTTCTGTGCTGTAAATTTCTATGATTCTATGAAAGAACAAAATTAAAAGGATATGAGGAAAGGGCAATAGGTGTTTAATATTGTTCTCATGGTAGTCTGCCTTGTGTATATGTGCCATGCTAAGTGAGGCATTAAGGAATAGTGGTGTCAGAAACAGTGGCACATCCTGAAATAATTTATTGTGCTTTCAAATTCAGTTTCTTTATCATTTAATGCTCTTTTGCTGTCAAATATCATTTCTGCTCCTGTGGGATATACAGCTTATACCTGCTTGGAAGGCACACGATTTTCAAATAGGAATTTATTGACTGTTGCACGAACCAGGCAGTGCACAGACATGCCTCTACAGTACTAATATATTCTGAATTCCCATCCTTTACCTAATATGCATTGTAACTAGCTGTAATGGAGGGAATTAATGATGCCAGTTATAAAATGCATTATACCGATTAAAACGTATGACCTCAATCAAAATACCTCTCTTCCACTTCAGTCAGACCTTCTAAGCCCAAGTGCTGGATCAAAGGGCAGTTACTACAAGGAAATGATATCAAACTTCAGTGTAAATCAGAGAAAGGCACCAACCCCATCCTGTATAGATGGGATCATCTTTTGGATACAGAAGGACACCAGGCCAAATTTCATCCCAGATCACGCATAGGTTGGTGAATTAACTTTTGCAGTTAACATGGATTGTGTTCCATACCCATGTAGGATTTGCTTTCCAAATGAAAGGCTAACTCACAGGATGCTATGCTTATACTCATTTCTGGATAGGACAAGGGATTTCAAATCAGATTTGCAAGGCTAAAGAAAATTGCACCAAAAATAGAAAATACTTGAAACATTCAACAGGTCAGCGTGCATCTGTCATGAGGACAGATGAGTTAATGGCCCCGATATTTATGGGGGGGCGGGGAGGGAGTGGCCCAGAAATACCGGGAAGGCGGAGGTCCTGCTGAATTTAACGGAAGGTCCTCATTAGAATGTTTTTACTCCGTTTCACACCCAGCAACTAGCCAGATTGTGAGGCCGGCCGCTGCCAGATGAGAAAGCCAGCGGTAGAAGGCAGCAGCCAGAGACTGGAGGGGAGGGAGGGATGAGATCGCCCGGGTGGAGGGGGGCCCAGGTGGAAAGCACTCCTGCTCCCCCTGGCCCACAAGCAGTGCTGTAAAAGCAATTACCTGTTGGATCTGGCAGCTCTCGCCTCTCTTTAAGCTGCCGGGTTTCCTGAGCCCCGGGAAACCAGTGCTGGAGGCATTAATTCCAAATGGCTGACACAATCTGAGGCACGTAACCTCATTAACATATTACAATTACTGACCCGCCTCTCGAAAGCAGGTTACTCGGCCGATTCCCATCCTGCCCCCGTTGAACTGGAAGTAGGTACGTTGGGATCGTGTTTTCCATTTTTAACAATTTAACCCCCCCCCCCCACCGATATTGTCCCTCCCCTCCGGGGGGGTGGGGGTTAATATTACCCCCAATGTTTCAGGTGTGGACCGTTCGTCAGAACTCGAAGATATTACAAGTGAAGTAAAAAGAAAAGCCCATGGTATCTCCCAGTTCTCATGAAGAATCCGCAGCTGAAACGTTAACTCATCTGTTCCCTCCACAGATGCTGACTGACCTGCTGAGTGTTTTCAGCACTTTCTTTTTTTTGTTTCAGATTTCCAACATCTGCAATTTTTTGCTTCTTGTTTAGAAAAAATTGTACGTGAGCAACAGTACAGTAGCTGAAATAACCAGATATGTTACAGCACTGCGGGTGAGAGTGCTCTCCCTCTGGTGTCACGTTCCCTTAATTCTTCATAATTTCACTATTCTTAAATGTTACCTTGTTGAGGATGATTTTAAAATATTAAGATTAGAATTCTCTGCGATTTTTCAATGTACTGAAAATAGAGACATGGTTTATCTATTGTTATAATTGAGTTGTTATATTTGGCACCTTAGCACAAATATTACTTACACCTGGGAGCAGCACAAACAATATGGTTCAGAGCCAATCATATGTTTTCTCCCTCCTTGGACCACTCCATACACAAAGGCAACATTCAATACCAGCAGACAGCTAAAGACTGCACAGTACAGGATACAACATTGGGGGGGGGGGGACATAGTCACAATTGCCCTTATGGGGAGTTCCTGATCTCAGCTATGCCATCAAGGGAAGCACAGAGTGAAGGCTGAGTGCTTTCCAACAGGGAGAGATGGAAACTCAGAAGGAATCTTACCTCGGGATACATTCAAGCACTTCCTAGTGTCCAGTCACCAAACGGCCTAGACTTAGACCTAGACCTGGGAGGAGGTCATCTGTTTGCCTTCTTGGTCAGAAAATGTCACGTACGTAAAAGAAAAAAAACTCACAAAGAGAGAGTTCTGGAGGGGAACATGGTTCAGTGAAAATAGCTGATAACATGAGAAAATACTCCAGAATTCATTCAGCAAAAATGTGATAGAAATTTTCAGAAGTTGCAAACATCATAAAGGTTTCATGTACAGCAACTTACTCTTTGAGATAATCTTTGAATTGTTGGCTTGTCAAATGCCCCATGCAGAATTCACCATATAACTAAACTGTACTTTCTTTTGCAGATTCAAAAACTCCAGAAATGCTGTTGCTGAGGAACTTGAGCCATGAAAACGCTGGACTATACCAGTGCAGTGCCATCAATGAGGCAGGGCAAGAAAGCTGCTTCGTTGATGTCACAATTTTGTGTGAGTTATCTACCTGAATAAATAATATCAAAGAATTTGGGAATTGCACTCAACAGCGTGCAGCCAGCAATACAGCTAAAATCAGGTTTATATTGGCGAAGAATCATTTACAATGTTTTATGGGGCGAATGAAGACATTTGTGTCATGTGATCTATTTTTAAATCCAGCTTGTTCCTCTTCCCATTTTTACATCGCTGTGTGCCAAGAACTATACCTTGGCCAAGACTGTGGCAGTTGACCTGTTTATCTGCTGACATTGCTCAGTAACTGACCACAAGGAGGTCCGTGGCAATGATCCAGTGTCTCTTTCTCTACCCTCCTCCTAGTGAAGTACCTGCCGTGGCTGCCCCGCTCAGTAAAGCCTGACGGGGAAGTAGCGCAGGCCTTAAAAGGTAAGTTTTAAAGTTACCTTTGTGGGGCTAGGAGAAGCAGGAGTGCCTCTCCGGATCCCACAAGGAAAGTCTGCACCTGTGCCGCACCAAACCGCTTGCAAGACCCTGCCGAAACTCCCCCTCACAATTTACCCGAGAACCGGCTCGGAGGCTGCCCAACCTTCGCCAGCTGGCCACTAGCCAACTGCTTCTTTATGCCCGTTTCAGGTGGGCAGCTGGCCGGCGGGATGTAAATGAGGCCCAGGTGTTAACATAGCCTAGGCCTCAAGTTGATGACATTGTTGGGGGGTGGAGTTGGACGTCTCCTGGTCTCCCGCCTGCCCAAAATCTGCTTGTTATTTACATTTCATCTGCGTGTGGCCTGCTTAATTATGAAGGCCAAAGGTCAAGTGTGACAGAGTGGCCAAAATGGAAATTCTGAAGTAACAATTATGTTCATCAGTAATGGGCACAGAACAGAAATAAGTTTACTCTAAGGAATGCAAGAAGCTAGTAGAAAATATATGTCGTCAAAAGTGTTTTTTTTTACAGGAACAGTGCCACTGAAAATAAGCACATGAATACTTTCAATTGAATTACTTTAATTGGAGAGGGATGTCAATATTAATTTGCTTACTTTCTTTTATTTCCAGACGCAAAAGATCCTAGGATCATTGCTGGTGCTGTTATTGGAGTTATAGTTGGGCTACTGTTAATCTTCCTTATTGTCTGGTTCACACTGTACAGGAAAGGAAAGCATAAATATGAGGAAGAAGAGATACCAAATGAGATCAGGTAGAGTTGCAATCAACGGCCTAAGATGCACAATCATGGTAGTTTACATGGGTTACGGGCCTGTTATCCCTTAGATTTGGAATATTAACAAGCTGACCTTGTCACTAATCACTGGTGAGGTATGACAGAGATCTGTGTCTGTGTAAATGTGCATTGCCCCATCACTGCGACTTAATTCTAACCCCGGAAAAGCAGTAGCTTCTGCACCAGTGTGAGATTTACGTTTCAGATACTGTTTATTCTTGTGGATTCTGATTCTGCCATTGGGCCCACAAGAATATTTCCATCATGGTGCCTAACAGCAATCTGACGCTGCTGGTGCCAGCGTAGGAGAGGCTGCTTCCTAATGGTCTTGCAATGTTCTTGCTTCACACCAGCTGCAGAACAACTGAGCCCATCTTATTTTTGCTTTTTTTTTTAAAACTTCAACTTAGGTGGCTCCTTGACAGCCGTTCCACTTATTGAAAAGAGCTCACTGCCCCGTCAGACTGTCCTGTCATCCCTTTTTGTTATTTGTTCATGGGATGTGGGTGTCGCTGGCATGGCCAGCATTTATTGCCCATCCCTTTTTAACAAGGCTGAAAACATACTGGGCTAGAACTTGTGCAGAGCAATGTGGCAACGATCGCTGCAGCTCCTGCGAATTAAATTAACAAACGTTTTTATTGCGGGCTCTGTGGCATCGACTTGGTTGATTTTGAACCTTTAAAAAATTGTGCGCAATCAACTCAGCCTCCGAGCAGCATAAGTTGATGCACACGGAACAGTCAGTCTGTGAAAATAGAAGACATGCCCACAAAATCTGTCAGGAAGAGAAGTCACGCCCACAAGCAGGCAAGCAGACTTCATTCATTTAAAGTTAGTATTCTGGAAGTCATTAAAAAAATTATTTTTTTTAATTTACAATGAAAAGCCAAAGAAATAATTGAATTAAATTACAGAGACAGAAAAGTATTTTAAAAATTAATTTAATTTTTAAAATGTTTTAATCATAGAATCATAGAAGTTACAACATGGAAACAGGCCCTTCGGCCCAACATGTCCATGTCGCCCAGTTTATACCACTAAGCTAGTCCCAATTGCCTGCACTTGGCCCATATCCCTCTATACCCATCTTACCCATGTAACTGTCCAAATGCTTTTTAAAAGACAAAATTGTACCCGCCTCTACTACTGCCTCTGGCAGCTCGTTCCAGACACTCACCACCCTTTGAGTGAAAAAATTGCCCCTCTGGACCCTTTTGTATCTCTCCCCTCTCACCTTAAATCTATGTCCCCTCGTTATAGACTCCCCTACCTTTGGGAAAAGATTTTGACTATCTACCTTATCTATGCCCCTCATTATTTTATAGACTTCTATAAGATCACTCTCTAGGGAAAAAAGTCCCAGTCTATCTAACCTCTCCCTATAAGTCAAACCATCAAGTCCCGGTAGCATCCTAGTAAATCTTTTCTGCACTCTTTCTAGTTTAATAATATCCTTTCTATAGTAGGGTGACCAGAACTGTACACAGTATTCCAAGTGTGGCCTTACTAATGTCTTGTACAACTTCAACAAGACATCCCAACTCCTGTATTCAATGTTCTGACCAATGAAACCAAGCATGCCGAATGCCTTCTTCACCACCCTATCCACCTGTGACTCCACTTTCAAGGAGCTATGAACCTGTACTCCTAGATCTCTTTGTTCTATAACTCTCCCCAACGCCCTACCATTAACGGAGTAGGTCCTGGCCCGATTCGATCGACCAAAATGCTCACATTTATCTAAATTAAACTCCATCTGCCATTCATCGGCCCACTGGCCCAATTTATCAAGATCCCGTTGCAATCCTAGATAACCTTCTTCACTGTCCACAATGCCACCAATCTTGGTGTCATCTGCAAACTTACTAACCATGCCTCCTAAATTCTCATCCAAATCATTAATATAAATAACAAATAACAGCGGACCCAGCATCGATCCCTGAGGCACACCGCTGGACACAGGCCTCCAGTTTGAAAAACAACTCTCTACAACCACCCTCTGTCTTCTGTCGTCAAGCCAATTTTGTATCCAATTGGCTACCTCACCTTGGATCCCGTGAGATTTAACCTTATGTAACAACCTACCATGCGGTACCTTGTCAAAGGCTTTGCTGAAGTCCATGTAGACCACGTCTACTGCACAGCCCTCATCTATCTTCTTGGTTACCCCTTCAAAAAATTCAATCAAATTCGTGAGACATGATTTTCCTCTCACAAAACCATGCTGACTGTTCCTAATCAGTCCCTGCCTCTCCAAATGCCTGTAGATCCTGTCCCTCAGAATACCCTCTAACAACTTACCCACTACAGATGTCAGGCTCACCGATCTGTAGTTCCCAGGCTTTTCCCTGCCGCCCTTCTTAAACAAAGGCACAACATTTGCTACCCTCCAATCTTCAGGCACCTCACCTGTAGCGGTGGATGATTCAAATATCTCTGCTAGGGGACCCGCAATTTCCTCCCTAACCTCCCATAACGTCCTGGGATACATTTCATCAGGTCCCGGAGATTTATCTACCTTGATGCGCGTTAAGACTTCCAGCACCTCCCTCTCTCTAATATGTACACTCCTCAAGACATCACTATTTATTTCCCCAAGTTCCCTAACATCCATGCCTTTCTCAACCGTAAATACCGATGTGAAATATTCATTCAGGATCTCACCCATCTCTTGTGGTTCCGCACATAGATGACCTTGTTGATCCTTAAGAGGCCCTACTCTCTCCCTAGTTACTCTTTTGCCCTTTATGTATTTGTAGAAGCTCTTTGGATTCTCCCTTGCTTTATCTGCCAAAGCAATCTCATGTCCCCCTTTTGCCCTCCTGACCATAAACTATTAAAATAAGGAGTAATATGAGACTCCACATTTTTAAAATTTAATTTTTAGTTGTTTGGCAGTCATTAAAACTAAGTGTGCTTTTAAAACTTAGTTTAGACCTGGTATTTTTAAGCGTACCTTTTGGAGGCGTAAGTAGTTACTTTCCAGCTGGGCGGATGAGCAAGTTTGTGATTTTTCAGTGATTGATTGTAACGTGCAATGGCCCTTTAATTCGCAGCTGTCAAATCGCCGGTGAGCCAAAAGGAGAAAGTTCACGATTCGCCATTAAAAACGGAGAGCGCCGTTGAGCTCCTCCGTTATTTCGGGAGCAAGTTCTTCCCCCTAGGGATTGTACAGGAGTTGTTAGGTACAACGCCATTCTTGAGCTTTGAGCACATATGTATGGAGCTCATGACCGCCTCCAAATTAATAGTGGTGGGAACAGGCAGTCTATCAACCACGCTCCCCAGTCACATTACTGCTTAAATGCTGATGGTATTGCTTCAATAAGTGCAGCATAACAACTGCATGTGTGCGATTTCCAAACTGGAGGCAGTCAATGCTGAATTAGAGGATCCACTAGAATCCAGTGCCAAACGCTTTTCATTTACGGTTTTTATCTTGCCACCAGCCCATAGAGATCTTCATCACTTCTACCCAAGATGATTTTGAATCCGGTTCTCAAAGCAGAGAGTATAATGCCTATCACATGACTCATGCACTCTGCTCAGTCATTCCATTAACCACTGTGGCTGCAGTATAATGTTTACGTCAGTAGCCATCCAGTTTCCTCAACTTTGGAAGGCAGAAAATAAGCAGTTTAGCTGACCATGGCTTAGCTTAGAAACTATTAGTTGATTTATTGAACAATATTAAACACAAACTGTAGATTTACTGTAATTACAGGTGTTGCTATTCTCTTTGCAATATTGAAAACAACAAGGGTGCTTCTCCTGTGCTGTAATCTGGACTGGAAGCATGTTCCTGGACTAAAGCCATGTGGTGGTTCACTGCTGACCAACCCATGGAACCTCAGCTAGCAGAGATTCTGAATGACTGGTCAACTGGGTGAAGGCCGCCAATTATAAACCCATGATATCTCCCAGCTACAGAACTGTTCACCAGATAGACTACAAAGAATCATGGCCCTGCCCCTCTCACAGCCTGAACTAAATTTTCCCTTCATTCCTACAACAAAGGGCATCAAAATAATGTTTGCCCTCACAAGTACACCTGTCATTTACAGTGGGGTTCAAAGACATCGCTCAACCTGAATGTCTTTATCAGACTGAAGCGTCAAATTAAATAGAACAATACCTAAGCAAATAGGCGTCAGGAAATGCTTCTTTGAAGTAAGCTTTTGCATATCACACCATAATGTGTACTCTCAAAGCAGCTAGCATTTAAAGTGGCGGTCATATTCCTATTCAACAATATTAAAATATATAGACTTTCTTATTATTAGAAATGTAACTGAAACTCCCCATTCGTCTCACCCCCCCTCTCTGTGGAGAAGGACTGCTGTCCACTTGCCACCTTCACAATGGCATGGCTGAACTCAGGAATCTCAACATGAGAAATTGTAGGTGGAAACCAGCTCCAGTGAGCTGCTTAATCAAGTCTCATGCAAAATGTGTGTTGTATAAAAATGGATCTATTGTTTCTTTACAGTCTCACTTCAAAGCTTGACTATACTTTGCTTTTTTTTTCATTGCACTGAACAGGGAAGATGCTGAGGCACCAAAGGCAAAGCTTGTCAACACACAATCCTCAGTGGGGACAGGAAGCACTCAGTCTGGATCCTGCTCAGTCAAGTCCATCAGAAACGGCACCCCTTACTCCCAGCAGCCTCGGACGCCATCAACCGAGGAGGACAAGACACCCATTACTTACACACCAGCAGAGGAAGCCAAGATTGATAGGAATGCACCAACCCAGGCACATATGAAAAGAATGGGAGCAGTCCCTGTCATGATACCGGCCCAAACCAGGGCTTTTCAGACTGTGTGAATGTGGCTTGATTCGGAAGGAGAGATGTTTTACTGGGTAATTAAGGAATTTTCATCAACTAAGTAAACACATTAAATTTAAGGCTGGAAAGTCTGATCCCCACCCCCTTTCCTAATTCTGACATGAGCAAATTATGTTGAGTAAACAGAATGGATTTGCCTAAAGCAGACATCGTCTCATATATTGGCCGGGTTAGAGAAAAACTCCAGTAAAATAGATTTGCATTAAACAGATGAATCTATTTTGCACATCAGAATTCTTAGCCAGGCTTCACTGATCCTTTTATGATGAATCACACACAAGAAAGTGATTCATTTTATCTTTGACTGAGTTCTGTCTGAATTTGCTGAACCTGTTGAACAATCAGATATGAGGGATATTTCAACATTGTTCAGATCTGGGTAAGTGGTGCCATGTTCCAGAGAGTTATTGAAAGAAAAAGGGAGGCACTCAACATTATATAACCTGTTGTACTCTGATTTGTAACCTGCAATTGATTTTGATTTTGTAAAATATGCCCTGGACTCATCCTGTGTGAACATTCCTGACAGGTTCAGTTGTTAGCCAAATCCCAATTTGCTCCTTACACTTACACAGTCAGTCCCATATTATCCAAGCCTGATATTGAACAACATTCTTGTCCATCCCAACGTACTGCATGTAACAGGATTCCTCAGTAATTGCAGGCTGTACACATGCAGCACTTGCATTCACAAAATAGCACGTTAATGGAGAATAACCTTTGAGGTGAGCATTTGTAATAAGTAGTTTAGTACATTGTCATCTATTTCAAAATCAGTGTTAAAATTATACACAAGCACCACAGTACTGATATATCTTGATATCAGCTCAGTAACAGTGACACTGGGGGATATGGGCTACTGGCAGCAAAAATCCTGGAAATTACAAATATTTAAATGAAGTCTCTTTGTACAAATTTATGATCCATAAATTTTGTAACTGGTCCATGATAATATTCCTCCACAGCAGTACATGGTGTTTAAGTGTGCACAGCAGTACATGGTGTTTAAGTGTGCACATTACCTGCCCAGTGCATGCTGCACAAGCCAGTAAGATACCTTCACTGATTTTTTTTTAAACCTAGGATTGTCTACTGTACAGTTTATAATCGTGATTTTTTTAAAAATCAAAAAACAATAAGTACAACACAGACACACCATGTTGTACAGTTGTGTGCTGTAATTCCCATGATGTGAGTGTCTCATGATCAACTTTGAATATCTTTGATATTCATTGGTGAGTAATCGTCAGTAACATAACCTTGCCATGCACTACAAAAGACTAGTGATATCACCATATAGGAACATTCAGCCCCTACAGCTTGTTCCACTATTCAATTAGTTCTTGGCTGATCTGTAGCGCAACTCCATTTACCCGCCTTTGATCCATATCCATTGATATCCTTACCTAAGAGTCAATAGTATAATTCTTTCTATTGTTGAGCTTGTGTACCTGACATAATGTGCTGCCACCTGCCACTTTGGACATTAACTGGCCATAATGTTGCCTCAGAAGACTTGATCTCGATCTGATCCATAAATTTTGTAACTGGTCCATGATAATATTCGTCCACTATCCCCTACATCATGGTGACTTTCTTCACTCTCTCTTTATCCCACCTAGATTTCTCTTAGTTTTAATAGTTTATAGACCATTTTTCTGAATAATGTGTCACATCAGGTGGGTTGATGTCATAATTTAGAAATTGTGGGCGGGGATTACAATTATTACAGTTCTTACTTCCAGTTAGAAATCAAGAAACCCGGCAGGAAAATGGTCCGAAAATGTTATGCTTATAAAAATAATAACATGGGAGTGAGTTGGTTAGAGTGAGTTTAAAGATCTCAGTAAGTATTTTGAGAAAATTAATTAGACATCTGAGAAAGTAAGGAATCCGCTGCTTTCTTTATGAGTCTTGCATTCACAGATAATTGATTTGCTTTAGTGAACTCATATCCGAGATTCTTTCGCTCCCTGGTCCTCATTAATCTTTTCCTGGTGGTCTGTGTAGAGTAAGTGGAGTCTTCTATGCATACTTACACAGCTGCTTTCCTTGGAGATCTTACACAGAGTTAAAATTGGTTACTTTCTTCTTGATTGTTTCAAGGCTGCACAAATCATAGAATCATAGAAAGTTACAACACAGAAGGTGGCCCATTATCTCCGTGCTGGCTGAAAAAGAGCTATCCAGCTTAATCCCACTTTCCAGCACTTGGTGCGTAGCCCTGTAGGTTACGGAGTGATGCCCAAAATGGATGGCTCCACAGTAAACAAAATTACATACATAGAATTTAAAACACAGAAACAGGCCATTCAGTCCAACTTGTCTGTGCCGGTGTTTATGCTCCACACGAGCCACCTCCCTCCCTACTTCATCTATCCTTCTATTCCTTTCTCCCTCATGTAGTTATCTAACTTCCTCTTAAAGACATCTACACTATTCGCCTCAACTACTCCATGTGGTAACAAATTTCACTGTCTAACCACTCTCTAGGTAAAGAAGTTTCTCCTGAATTCTTTATTGGATTTATGAGTGGCTATCTTATAATTATAGCCCCTAGTTTTGGACTCCGCCACAAGTGGAAACATTTTCTCTATGTCTACCCTATCAAACCCCTCCATTATTTTGAAGACGTCTATTAGGTGGTATAATACTGCTATAACACCAGTTCAATTGCAGTTATGTTACAAACTCCACCTTCACCTATGTTAAGCAACATCAATTATGCTCACAATTTATCTTTCAACAGAACTGTTAAAGAAAATAAAACATCTGTTGATCCTAATCATGCAGGTCTAATCTGCTAACTCTAGTACATACTATTTACCTTAATAACACCAATGAAAGAGAATGAAGTTTTGTTGAGAGAATGCGAGACGGAAATCTTCTCCAGAAACTGTTGATGGGTCTTGGGTAATGATTGATGGCAGTGATCAACATAAACCTGTTCCTCATTCATTCTGTTAGTGTTCAGTAATCACTAATCGTCAAATTCTTGCCCTCAAGCTCCAAAGGCACACTTTGTTGTCATCTACACATGTTATATATTGCTTTCAGACCAAAGAAATTTCTATAGTTGACAGACATTACAGCCCCTTCCAAATCAAAGGGTCTGCATTTCAACTTGTGTTGCCTTAGCTTTGGTAGAGTTAATAGGAGTGATTTTAAACCCCAAGAACGGGTGGGTCGGGGACGGGTGGAAGTTGAAAATAGTTGTTTTTTGGGTCACGACTGCAACCCCAGCTTTATTTACAGGTTTAATGTCGGCGTGTAAAAGTACAGGCTTCCCGTTGCGAATGCAAAGTCTAAAGATTTTGCGGTTGCGACCCAAAAAAAACAACTATTTTCAACTCTCACCCGCCCCCAACCCACCCGTTCTTGGGGTTTAAAATCACCCCCAATGTGTCTAATAGAACAAATGGGTTGTGTCTACTGGATTTTAGAAAACTGTTTTCTGCTGATTAATTTCACAAGATGCCTGATCATTGACAATTACTTTTCATCTTTTATTCTTTAACGCTGGCTTAATGTAGAAAAGATGGCCCAAGAATTACTTTGAAAGAAAAAAAACTGCATGAACCATGGTGCACATTTTTAAGCAATCATAGACTTCTGATCCCTAATGATTGGGTGGGGGCATATGACAACAATACTTAATGATAGTTACTAACAACACTGTATAAACACCTGGGAAGCACAGAGTCCATAACTGCAGGGGATAGGGAATTCATGTTTATCTAACATATGGGATGTGGTGCAGTATATTGGAATTCAGGGACATGAGCCAAAAATAGCTCAGAATCACTGTGCTCATGTCATTCACACAGTAAGAACATCTTTCAAAGCAGATGTTTTCCACTTACTGAGATTCACCATGTAACTTAACCAGGAAAGCTGTAATGTGCAGACATTTTTTTATCCTGTATGTACCTACAATGTCCTTAATATAAGTTAACAATGAAGGGAACTTTACAAGATAAAATTTTGCATTATTTGTCTTAAAAATCTTATCAAAGACAACCGATAATTTGATAACGGCACATTTGAAAAATAAAAATTGGCAGATAACATTTTTGCCTGCAGAAGCATCTGTACAAATTACCCAGTGTCGCAGCACATTGGACATATACCATTCCATTCAAAAGGGACACAAAAGCTTAACTAAGATGTCTGCTCTATGCAGACACTTTCAAACTTTGTTTACTTTTATTTTTATATATATTTAAATAGTTAGCAAACTTTGTTTTTGTTATTCTGTAAATATTTGCTTAAAGATCTTAAAAACCTGCCAAATTCCATCATTTTTGTTATTAATGAGAGAAGTCTGGATGCAGCACTTGGTGATATTTGTATTGAAACCATTGGCTCATTGCCTTATACAAGCTTTGCATTTTCTACAGAGTAGTTTTTGGAGTTACAAAACTTTATTGTGCCCAGTATGACTTAACCAAGCAACATTGTGAAAGTATGGTCATTAGAGGGGCAATATTTACATAACCAATCAAATTATTTGTAACCAAAAAACCTATTGGAGATTTCTTTGCTGCAGGGTTGAGCTGTTACAGGGTAACGTTCATTCATTTGGTTTTGCAGTGTGTGTGCAGTAACACTGCTTAACTGTGTACTTTGCAGGAAGCTTTTCTTCATTTGCTCTATAAATTTAATTTTAGCTTTTAAAATGCTTTCAATAAATACAAGCTTTATAATGAACTGTAACAGCCTAACAGGAGTACAAAATTTCACAGGTGTATGTAAAACAAAATATTAACTTTATTTCCCATTAAAAAAAAAGTTCTCTCCTCACTATTAAGCACACCACACGATACAGCATTCCTCAGATGTAAGGATGGGCAGGTGGCCTCCTCCTAATCCTCAGCCAGTATCGCTCATTAGCCAATTGGTAGTTGGACGAGAGCAACTTGGGATGATTATTTCCCTTCCACCCTGTGAAGATGATCTTGGCTTTTATTTGGTGCTCCCTCTACTCTCTCTCCATCCATCCCTCCCTCCCTCCCTCCCCCCTCCACATGACACAATCAATAGCGGACACGTGGATTTAAATCCTACCCATGCGGCACAGTATATTGGAGCACCAGTATGCCGAGAAATAATATTAACTTTAAACGATCTTAAGTATACCAGCTGCTGCAGATTTAGTGTGAAGCATGTTTATGTTTGAAATGAAAATGTACATGAGGAGCAGGCAAAAGTACAGTTTTGCTGAAGTGTTAAATACTGAGCAGTGGAAATAAAAATAAAAACTGTGAACGCTGAAATTTGAAATAAAAATGGAACATACTGTAATGTACAGCAGACCCATTAGTATCTGAAAAGGGAAGATCCAGGCAGAGGTTAATTGTCACAACTATTTTGACAAAGGGTCTTCATTCAAAATTTGAACCTTTTTTTTTCTCTTTAGTTGTTGATAGGCCTACTCTGTATTTACAGATTTTTTGTTTATTATTTCATGCTTGTACATTGAATCACTTGAAGATTGCAGTTTATACTATGTCGAAAAACATTTTAGGTGCAAATGATTCCAGTTTTTAAATACAGGGCAGGCTTATTATGTGTGTTTTATGTTTTGTTCTTATTGACTTTTTTTAATAACAAATATTGTACTGCAAGGTTTCAGAACTCTCATTTCACCAGCTGTGCTCGACAGCTTTACATTGACAAATTTACATACTGAGGGAAGGTAATGAAATGCCTGTGCAATCTGCAGCCAACTTGTTAGTCCAAAGCTTGTAACTATGGAACCTAGAGAGTCATCAATCTGATTATATAAAATCCTGACATAATTTTGTGGTAAAGATATTAGGGAAACTGGAGCCAGCTTTCCTCAAGGCACTGAGGACCTTAGTTCAATTAAATGCAAGCTGTTGTAGTTAAAAGCAAACTGTATGAAAAGAATATATTATATTGGACTGACACTTGTTGGTGAATGAAATGCCAGCATTCTTTTGTTCAGGAGATTCTGTTTATCTGCTATTCTTTTTAATAGTATTTCAAACTACATATTTAAATGAAGCACTGTAATAGTAACTAAGTACTTACATCTGACTTCAGTGGGAAATATTTCAGTTCAGATAAACCTTTTATATTTAACTCAATAGGTACTGTAAATATTTTATTTGCCTACGGTACAAAAAAATACTGATAAGATGACCATAATCTTTCTTGCAGCAGAAAACTGTGACTCAGTCCTAAGTAATAGTCATATGGGGAAAGGACAGGGAAATAGCAGAAAGGAATGAAAAGAGCTTTAATTGCCTGATTGAAATAAAATCCACTGCTAAACATTAAAAGGGATAGCAAAAAATCTGTAATTATTGCACTCTGTGGTATTATGTTGCCCTTTTTAATTATATGTTTGAAGTTTCCTTCTGCTCCAAAATGCTTAGTCAGTAAGATTAAAAGCACTTCAACCTACAAGGGATCATCTTTGAACTGTCATACACAATGCATGCTCACATTTCAATACACGGTATGACATGAGAGAAATGGCACTGTATCCTGGATAGTGCAGCACAAATTAATGTAAAGAGTTTCTCATTTCAAGTGCAAATGTATATTTTTGTAATTTACCACAGCATTTTCTGGTTTGAATGTTGTAAGTTTTCTCTAGTAAAATAATAAACATAATTCATCTTGTGCTTCTCTATTTTTTTCTAAGTCATCAGCAGTGGAAGAAAACAATCATCAACGTGCAAAGATAAAGAAGTGAGAGTGCTCGGAAGCGGCATACATAAATAAGAACAGTTTTCTCGAGGTCCCCGGGGGTGGCTGTGTTTATTCATTCCCTGGTCAGCGTTGAGAATACTGATCTCAGCTGAGTGACTGTGGGGGCACTGCAACTGGCTTCAGTACCCCAGGAAGGGAGGAGAAAGATCAGCTAAGTTCCCATTCCCGTTATTCAAACTGTAAAGTGTATGTGTGTGGATGTAGGGTGAGAAGAAGATTGGGCTTTGCAACAATGCCCCCCCATAGTTGAATACCATTGTGACACTCACTGTCCAATCTCATACACGAAGAACAGTCTCACCTAGGTTAAACTACAGGAGGTCAGCTGGTGTCTCTGGAACTGTACCTCAACGTGAGTCAGTGCCTTCAAGGGGGGGGGGGGGGGGAAGAGAAGAACATTTGAAGGGAAAAAAAAACCTCCTTCCTTTTGAGTAGAGATTGCATTTGATGCTTTGAACATGCAGGGTAGCTTGCTGCATGTATCAAGATGTTATGTAGGCAGGTGAGCTGAAATAACGGAGACATTCAAGCATGGGAGGCAATGCAGAGACGAGCCAAATGACAGATTTTTAGTGTCAGACGTTTGAATTACGAGGAAAGACTGGAGAGGCTCGGGTTTTTCAGCTTGGAAAGGAGGTGTCTGAGAGGTCATCTTATAGAGGTATGTAGTATAGTAAATGGTGTGGAAAAGGTTAATCCATTATAGTACTTTTAAATAAATAGTAGGACAAGAGAACACAGATTCAAATGAATAAAAGGTATCTTTAGGACAGATACCAGGAAGTTCTTCTTCAAGCAGAAAGTGATCACTTGGAATGAATTTCCAGGCAGGGTGCTAAAGGCAAAAATCCTGGAATCCTTTAAGAAACAATTAGATGCTGCAAAGTGAGGAGTGATGGGTTGTTCCCAAATGGCCTTCCTCATCCATAAGTATCTTGTGATGAGAATTCTGATTTATTTGTGTTTTTTTTGTAATGGCAATTTACAGCTATGCTCCTGAGCAACAGTGAAATCACACTATTGTACTTTGATTCACAGAATTCGAGTCCAAATGTGAGATGCTTTCTCTGCACTGCAAAGTATAGGCAAAACAGCTGTATAAATTCATATGAATGAATATGGCTAAGAGATAACAGAGTCTGCCATTTTGATTTACATATCTTATGCTTTTGAGATCAGTTGTGTCTCTGCTAAATAGCTTGGGTTATGGATCATCCTGGCCTTAAAAAGAACGAACTTCCATTTACATAGCAGCTTATCATATCCTAAAGGCATCCCAAAGCGCTTTACAACCAGAATTACTTTTAAAATAGAATTACTGTTATGCGGGTAAACATGGCTGACAATTTACACACAGCAAGGACCCAAAAATAGCAACAAATGAATGACCAGGAAATGTATTTTTAGCGTTGTTACTTGAGGGAGGAATGTTGGTTAGGTCACAGAAAGAAATCTCTACTAATGGGATCTTTTACATTCACCTGAGCAGACAGATGGGCCCTTAGTTTAACATCTCATTGGAAAGACAGTATCTTCAACAATACTCCCTCAGTACTGTGGTGAGGTGCCATCCTAATTATGTGTTCAAATCCATAGTGGGACTTAAACCCACAACCTTCTGATTCAGAGGCAAGGGTGCTACCACCCGGGCCAAGATGTCACTTAAATCTAATTTTGCGGAGAACAGGCCACACTAACTCGTGGTTGGGATAACTTCGTCAACACAGATTGTCTGGATTATATTGCTACGTGCAGTGATTTATTTTTCGAGCAAGTCTTTCTGGACAAGACAGTACACTTAAGATTAAAGAATCCTGCCCAAGCTTTGGTAGAAAATGAAGTCCCTATGCAAGATTTTGTTGAGTATTTTACTTTCTGACAATGCTGATGCAGTATAGTGTGGTTAGCTCGTTGAACCGATTAAAGTCTTCACATTTACTAATCTGAGGTCACCTTCACCTACATTGGCGTTTCACAATGTACAAAAAATTTGTTTAAGGGCAGGCTAGCCATTGTTGACACACCAGAAAGCATCTCATCTACAAGCCACAGACCACTTCCCAAAAGTCTGGCTCTTCACTCGTTTGAGTTTCAAGTTGCTTTGATATTTAGCTCACCAAGCCTGGCTGGTTGCTGAGTATAATTTTCCAGCTGGAAAATATACTCCTAGTTTAGATTACTGGGTATGACATCAATTTACTGACATTTAAAAAATTGCCTTGGCTCAGAAATCTACTCTCTTACCAAAGAAGTTTGAAAATGCCTTAAATGCTAATCTCCCCAAACTCTAGTTCTTCAGTGTTTTTATAATTCTTCCTCTTTCCTGCTCCAATTGATCCTTTTGGGTTTATTTCAGCTCTTGTCTATCCCATTATTTAGTTAATGTATTTATTTTTTATTAAAGCTGTTTTTCTGGCTGAAGTAAACATTTTTGGACTTGAAAAATTCATTTAAATGAGTTTAGAAGAGAGAAAAAGTATCCAGCAGTTCATATGAAATATTCTGTTCCTACAACATTTGCATATAGATTGTGTGGTTACAGTTAGAAATTAAAAACACTTATGTGGGTTGCAGCACAGTGACATCACACCTTGTATGGTGTTGTATGTACCTCAGAATCCTTTAAGCTGTTATCACTATGATGTCTGGCAAGTCATTAGTTGCAGTTTGGTCAAAAATCTGGTTGTCATGCAGTATGGGCTCTTATGGAAGTTTATTTGACTCCATTTTATTTAGGTGATGTTTCGTACAAGTTTGTTGTCAGTTATATAAGTTTTTGATGAATCATTTGCATATTGTCACTGTGTGGGGGTTTTCTGTGCTCTTGATGCTCCAGAATTGTTAAGGGCAGTTATGGCAAAGAAGTTGCCATGGCTACAGCTGGAGGTTACTGCAGATGGGGACAGTTAACATGTAGTTGATTCATTGACTTTCAAATTACCAGTGGCTTGCAGGAAAGTAATTCAGGTCATCATGTTACCTCAATTACAGAGTCAATTCCAGATCCAATGTAAAGAAGATAACAAGCACCTACTACATGCTATTCTGGGCCACATATGTATACGGTAAATATCCCATGTTCATGGCACTCATTATAACCCAATGTATGCAATAGCCATCAGAAGTGATATAATAAAGTTCAACATACACTTTAGTAGGAGGCAACAAGGAATGTTTATTAACCGCTCAGACAGAAAATATCAAGCATTGCATCATTGCAGTCCAAATAATTTTTTCACTAGAAATTATGGGCTACTGAACAGCTTTAATTTTTATGAGTTAGTTTGCTTATATTTTAAAAAATCATAATAGAATGCTAAAACTTGGCATCCAAACATAACTAGCTGTTCTCCTGTGATACACAAGGTGTTGACTCAGCTCGGTCATTAAGTGCTAGAACAGCAGGTTTCAGCAGGTCGAATGGAAGATTCCTCCAACAGCAACCCCCTCTTTCACTAGTTTGTTATACTGCTGCACAGCCTTCTCTGTTTGTAGAACCACAGCATCAACACCCTGACTTCTGATGAAAGCCAGTGTCTCTTCAGGCACCTAAAACCAACACTGCAAGTTAGGTTTCTATGATGATGCTACTTCAATGGCAGAGTCTGCACTCATTACTGATTAGATCAAATCTGAATACAGATCAAATGTGTGGATTATCAAGCCACAAATGTAGAATTTGACAAAACTGAAGTACTAATCTGGTGATGTTTCTTTCAAACTTCAATTTATTACAGTGCAGATGATATCTAATGCTGCTATTCAAAAACATCTGAAGAGATCTTTACAAGTTATCATTGTACCATTTAGTCTGATAAAAGTAAAATTTATTCAAAATTCTCTCACATGTCACAAATTTCTTTAAGGCTACTTTTCATTTAAAAAAATCCAAATCCTGGCTAACTAGTCACTCTTTGGTGTTTTAATTGAAAATGCTGTAATTGGTAGAATATGTAAGAAAATACACTGTAATGGGAGGACTGATAGGATTTTCACCTGCATTCCAATGCCAAGCATTAATCTCTATTTCTGTCATGGTCCCTGCATCACAACAGGGTCTCTTTTCATATCTCCCCCCCTCCCCCCAATCATCAACAGGGTTTCTCTCACCACTCAATATGGCCTTTCTCTTTCACCCTACTCTCATTTAATAGGGTCTCACTTTTCTCCATATATTTCTCTCCCCTCCTGTTTAACAAGTTGTCTTCCTCTCTCTCCCACTTGAAGCCAGGGAGGGAGACCGTGGCAGACTGAGGTAGGGAAGTGGTTTAATAAGAAGTTAACTTGGTACCTGGAGCAATGAAATGGTGGCGAGCAGAGTCTGGAGAGACAAAATGGTGGGGAATGGGTTCCAGGCCTACCTAGGCCAGAAGTAGAGCTGAAGCACTTGGCAGAGCCCTCATGGTTCAGGAATAAAGCACTTGTGGAGACCCAGCAGCAAGTGGGAGTATGCAACCTGGAATCACTGCTAGAAGTGAGCAATCAAACATGAAGCCAGACTGGGAGGGAGCTAATTGCAAACTTTAAAAAAAAAAAATTGTTCATGGGATGTGGGCGTCGCTGGCAAGGCCAGCATTTGTTGCCCATCCCTAATTGCCCTTGAGAAGGTGGTGGTGAGCCGCCTTCTTGAACCGCTGCAGTCCGTGTGTTGAAGGTTCTCCCACAGTGCTGTTAGGTGGGGAGTTCCAGGATTTTGACCCAGTGACGATGAAGGAACGGCGATATATTTCCAAGTCGGGATGGTGTGTGACTTAGAGGGGAATGTGCAGGTGATGTTGTCTCCTTGTGCCTGCTGCCCTTGTCCTTATAGGTGGTAGAGGTCACGGGTTTGGGAGGTGCTGTCGAAAAAGCCTTGGCGAGTTGCTGCAGTGCATCCTGTGGATGGTGCACACTGCAGCCACAGTGCGCCGGTGGTGAAGGGAGTGAATATTTAGGGTGGTGGAAGGGGTGCCAATCAAGCGGGCTGCTTTTTCCTGGATGGTGCAGAGCTTCTTGAGTGTTGTTGGAGCTGCCATCATCCAGGCAAGTGGAAAGTATTCCATCACACTCCTGACTTGTGCCTTGTAGATGGTGGAAAGGCTTTGGGGAGTCAGTAGGTGAGTCACTCGCTGCAGAATACCCAGCCTCTGACCTGCTCTTGTAGCCACAGTATTTATGTGGCTGGTCCAGTTATGTTTCTGGTCAATGGTGACCCCCAGGATGTTGATGGTGGGGGATTTGGCAATGCCGTTGAATGTCAAGGGGAGGTGGTTAGACTCTCTCTTGTTGGAGATGGTCATTGTCTGGCACAAATGTTATTTGTCACTTATCAGCCCAAGCCTGGATGTTGTCCAGGTCTTGCTGCATGCGGGCACAGACTGCTTCATTATCTGAGGGGTTGCGAATGGAGCTGAACACTGTACAATCATCAGCGAACATCCCCATTTCTGACTGTATGATGGAGGGAAGGTCATTGATGAAGCAGCTGAAGGTGGTTGAGCCAAGGACACTGCCCTGAGGAACACCTGCAGCAATGTCCTGGGGCTGAGATGATTGGGCTCCAACAACCACTACCATCTTCCTTTGTGCTAGGTATGACTCCAGCCACTGGAGAGTTTTCCCCTTGATTCCCATTGACTTCAATTTTACTAGAGCTCCTTGGTGCCACACTCGGTCAAATGCTACCAAGAGCAGTCACTCTCACCTCACCTCTGCAATTCAGCTCTTTTGTTCATGTTTGGACCAAGGCTGTAATGAGGTCTGGAGCTGAGTGGTCCTGGCGGAACCCAAACTGAGCATCGGTAAGAAGGTTATTGGTAAGTGCCACTTAGATAGCACTGTCGATGACACCTTCATCACTTTGCTGATGATTGAGAGTAGACTGATGGGGCGGTAATTGGCCGGATTGGATTTGTCCTGCTTTTTGTGAACAGGACATACCTGGGCAATTTTCCACATTGTCGGGTAGATGTCAGGGTTGTAGCTGTATTGGAACAGTTTGGCTGGAGGTGCGGCTAGTTCTGGAGCACAAGTCTTCAGCACTACAGCCGGGATGTTGTCAGGGCCCATAGCCTTTGCTGTATTCAGTGCACTCAGCCGTTTCTTGATATCACGTGGAGTGAATCGAATTGGCTGAAGACTGGCTTCTGTTATGGTGGGGATATCGGGAGGAGGCCGAGATGGATCATCCACTCGGCACTTCTGGCTGAAGATGGTTGCAAACGCTTCAGCATAGTCTTTTCCACTCACGTGCTGGACTCCGCCATCATTGAGGATGGGGATGTTTACAGAGTGTTGTCCTCCCGTTAGTTGTTTAATTGTCCACCACCATTCACGACTGGATGTGGCAGGACTGCAGAGCTTTGATCTGATCCATTGGTTGTGGAATCGCTTAGCTCTATAGCATGTTGCTTCCGCTGTTTAGCATGCAAATAGTCCTGAGTTGTAGCTTCACCAGGTTGGCACCTCATTTTTAGGTATGCCTGATGCTGCTCCTGGCATGCTCTTCTACACTCCTCATTGAACCAGGGTTGATCCCATGGCTTGTTGGTAATGGTAGAGTGGTATGCCGGGCCATGAGGTTACAGATTATGCTGGATTACAAATCTGCTGCTGCTGATGGCCCACAGCGCCTCATGGATGCCCAGTTTTGAGCTACTAGATCTGTCCTGAATCTATCCCATTTAGCACGGTGATAGTGCCACACAACACGTTGAATGATGTCCTCAGTGCGAAGACGGGACTTCGTCTCTACGAGGACTGTGCAGTGGTCACTTCTACCAATACTGTCATGGACAGATGCATCTGCGACAGGTAGATTGGTGAGGACGAGGTCAAGTAGGTTTTTCCCTTGTGTTGGTTCGTTCACCACCTGCCACAGGACCAGTCTGGCAGCTAGGCCCTTCAGGGCTCGGCCAGCTCGGTCAGTAGTGGTGCTACCGAGCCACTCTTGGTGATGGACATGGAAGTCCCCCACCCAGAGTACATTCTGTGCCCTTGCTACCCTCAGTGCTTCCTCCAAGTGGTGCTCAACATGGAGGAGGACTGATTCATCAGCTGATGGAGAGCGGTAGGTGGTAATCAGCAGAAGGTTTCCTCGCC
Source organism: Heptranchias perlo (assembly GCF_035084215.1). Lineage (NCBI taxonomy): Eukaryota > Metazoa > Chordata > Chondrichthyes > Hexanchiformes > Hexanchidae > Heptranchias > Heptranchias perlo. Next base: position 16,595,700 of record NC_090357.1, on the reverse strand, counting down.
CATGTTTGACCTGATGCCATGAGATTTCATGGGGTCCAGAGTCAATGTTAAGGACTCCCAGGGCCACTCCCTCCTGACTGTATATCACTGTACCGCCACCTCTGGTGGGTCTGTCCTGCCGGTGGGACAGGACATACCCAGGGATGGTGATGGAGGGGTCTGGGACGTTGGCTGAAAGGTATGATTCTGTGAGTATGGCTATGTCAGGCTGTTGCTTGACTAGTCTGTGGGACAGCTCTCCCAATTTTGGCACAAGTCCCCAGATGTAGTGAGGAGGACTTTGCAGGGTCGACTGGGCTTGGTTTGCCTTTGTCGTGTCCGGTGCCTAGTGGTCCGATGCCGGGTGGTCCATCCGGTTTTATTCTTGTTATGGCTTTTTTTAGCGAGATTGTACAACTGAGTGGCTTGCTAGGCCATTTCAGAGGGCGATTAAGAATCAACCACATTGCTGTGGGTCTGGAGTCACATATAGGCCAGACAGGGTAAGGACGGCAGGTTTCCTTCCCTAAAGGACATTAGTGAACCAGATGGGTTTTTAGGACAATCCGGTAATTTCATGGCCACCAATACTGATATAGTTTTTTCATTCCAGATTTTATTTAATTAATTGAATTTAAATTCCCCAGCTGCCATGGCGGGACTTGAACTCATGATTCCGGATTATTAGTCCAGGCCTCTGGACTACAAGTCCAGTAACATAACTACTATGCTACCGTACTGCCATACTGAAGGCAAGATGGTGGTCAAAAAATACTATATTTCAGATCTAATTGGTTGCTGCTAAAAACTTGCTTAGCAGGGGCCAATCCAAAGAGAGTACTGTGATGAATTGGAGCTTAGATTTAGTGATCACATGATAGCCACAACCCAATCACAGTGCTCCAAACAAACAGTCACTAAACAACTCTTCTTTTCGGTACATGGTGAGACTGCAGAACTCACACAAACTTGTCAAATCCCACTGTTGCATCAGAATATATCCTGCTACTGATTTGGTTATCCTTTTAAACGCCCAGAGTATGAGGGCAACATATTGATAACACTCACAAATAAAATGCTCCCATAATTTCTCTCTTAAGACACACGCACAATTAAATCACAGTATTTAATATAAGCACCATTGTAAATGGAGCACTTTTACCACCAAATCTGAAAAATTATTTACTGAATGGATCGTGGTGGAAAAAGTTCCATTTCAAAGAAAGTAATGGGCTCATCAAAGCCACAAGCAAGTGAAGCTTGACGATTTAATTTTGTTCAAAGTTTATCCTGAAAATTGACTTACCTGCAATGCTTCCTCCATCCCTCTTCCAATTACAACAGTCTGAATACCTTTGTTTATAATTTCATTAACATCAGCTGGCTGAACCCCAGGTCTATGCTGTAAGAACATGGGAACAATTTTAAACAGTTTGACAGCCTCAGTGTCTTTTCAGTGTCCCTGTTTATTTTGTATAATCTTTCAATTCTTGTTCTAATGTATTCTATTCTGCAGTATTTCTGTTCCCTGACCTGAGGCATCCACTAACTAGTTGCATATATAAACTGCTGGAAAGAGTGGTGAGAATTCAAACATCCTTGGCAATCAAGCCTCATTTCAGCTTGAAAGAGCCAATATTTTAGTATTTGCAAACTCAGACCCAATATGCAAATGCTAAAACCACTGAATGAAACTCAAAATGGCAGCAGTTCTGACCACATGCTCCCTATTATGTTTGAAACCATTATATAACCCTTTAAAGGAATTGGATTCACAAAGGAAATGAAAGTATTCTGGATTCTGTGGAGAAGTCTTTTAAACAAAGTACATCAGGAAAACGAACTGTCACGGAGGACACACAGAAGTATCCCAACCAACAACTTGCATTTATATAGCATTCTTTATGTCGGAAAGACATTCCAGAATGCTTCAGAGATCGGTTAAGTGAAAATGGACACCAAAAGGGAAGAATAGGTAAAATGGGTAAAGGGGCAGAGTCGAAAAAGGAATTGACTAAAAAAAGTCATAAGTAGACTTCTGAAATCAATTCTGAAAGGAGGCAAGGCGAAGGGGTTTGGGAAGGAGTTCTAGAGGGCCAGGGTAAGATGGCTAAAAGAATGGCTGGCAAAGGGGAGAGATGAGTAGGGGGCAAGAATAGCAGAGATGAGAGTAGGTGCAAAAGGCTGAGTGAGATCATAGAGGCATTTAAAGATGAGGATAAGGATCTTAAAATTGATATGTATAGCATGGGAAGCGATGTAACCTTTCAAGGACAAAAGTAATGGAGGTGCAGAGCTTTAAGCAGGTAAGAATTTATTGATATGTACCAATATTAACTTCTGCCTTGCATTTAGATATTGTTGTGATGATCCCCTTTAGCTGTTGGATTCCACTGTTGAAAACTGTTGCTAGAAGTGTCTATTCTTTTTGCTGAATGTATTTTCTTGAAAGTATTTTCTTGAATTTAAAGTAAAAGTTTGCATTGCAAAAATCATAATATCTAGACATGGAATCTGCAGAGCACCTTTATGGATCAGTTTTCACAGCATTCTGTTCTACTTGAAACCTCTTTCCGCGTTGACAACAAAGCCCTTTTATGCTATCTGCCAGAAGACAATATATACAAATTATACTGTTTTAAACTATGCAATTTGCTAGATTACAATTATTTTCAGCATCTCAGATCAAATCTCTACTCACTCGGGTTCCTGTCTCTCTCCAGTTCCACACTCGTTTTCCTCCTGGCCACACTTTACAATCCTTGTACAGAGTATCACTGCCCTCAACCTTCATTTCTCCCCATCTTAATGATGCAATGTAGGGTGAAGTCATGTTTCACTCACTGTTGGGGTAGGAAAACAAAAACTGAGCTTCCATAGCAAACTACGTACTCCATCGGATTCTATTCAGGTTATATTTGGTGCATTTAAAGGAGCTGGACAACATTAAAGTGGCTAAGGCCTTTTAATTACCATAAGCATTTCCAACACAAGAATCTTTTATTATACAACTTATCTGATTTCCTTTCCCATTGGTTTTCTCTCACCTCTAAAGGCTTTGTCTCATGCCAAGGTATGGATTCACACATGCAGACCTCCCAAGAGACCATTCTACAGGTGTAAGCCATGATAGTGAGTGTTCGCCGGCCATTCGATTATGGAAGAGTGAAGGGCACACCAGTTGAAACCTGACTGTCTTTTCCTTTTCCTAGCCTAGGGTAATGTGGCCAATTATAGCACCCCTACTGCTGCCCCTTCTGAAATTAGCTAACTCAGCACAGACCAGACTAGGAGCTTTCTGGTACAGTACATCAGATGGCATTGGCGTTTGAAGTCAATCATATGTTTTTTTACCATAATTAATAGATTACTTCAATGACAAACCAATTACATGGTAAATAGGCCTAAAGATTTGGATTCTTAATGATAGAAATTTGGACGTTGGATAAGAACAGGATCAGGCTGATGGTCAACTAGCTTGCCAACGCACTAAGTTCACACATGAACAATAGCCACTTGGGTGAGGTACTGAAGGGTTGCTGGCATCCACGGAACCAGACTCCAGTTCGAGTCACCACCCTTCAAAAGGGGAAAAAATTGCCATGGAAATAAAGATAAGTTACGTTACAAAAATAAGTACCGAAGAGGGAGGCCATTTGACCCATCTAACTCAATCCTTTCATGGAAACCTACAGTCCCCAAATCACAGCATCCTACCGTTTCTTCAATGATTCCGGAGTTTTTGTCTCCACTTGCTACCCTGAATTCCATTCCAAGTGCCAATCACTCTTTATGTGATGAAGTCCTTCATGATATAAGTCTTGTTCTTGCCTTTTCCTAGTTTGTTGTGCAGTGACGGTTTAACTTAAAATGATGCTCCAGGTTTATATTTTCTATTCCACTCATATCATATGCTTTTAGATGGTCCCTTTGCATTTGAGTCCAAGTTTCTCCAGCTTATCTATTTTTATAATTCAGTCATGGGAGGATAAATTAAATGGGATGGATGTCCTCCCTCATCTGTACATATCTTCGTGATGCAACTATTATGTCTTTTTTCCTTACTTAAATCCTACTGATTTGGCAATATTGCTTAGCAGCCTGTTATTTTTATTGACTGCTGCTCTGCAATAACTGTACATACTAACTGTTGAGCCTGCTATCACCGACAGATCTCTTTCAGGCTCTCCCCTTATGAGTCCATTATTATTCATTAAGTGCGTCTCCCACTCTTCCTTCCAATAGCCCTTACTTGTCCTTCTGAATTTCATCTGCCATTGCTCTGCCCATTTGCAAATTTTATTTAGGTCCTTCTATAGTTCATTGGCTGCCTCGTAAGACTCAATTGACCACCTCCCCCAGATTAGTATCTTCTGAGAATTTTACTAAATGGTATTTTCTTTCTGAATCCAAGTTGTTTACATAGATTAAGAACAGTAGTGACCCAGCACTGATCCCTGGAGCATTTTGCTCAGTATATCTCCCCAACTCATCACCCCCCACCTCATACTCACTGCTTCACCTCTTTCAGCCAAATCCTGATCCACATCCAGGTTTACCATGAATAACCACTTCCTAATATAGTAGCCTACAATGCCGAACATCATTAAATGGGTTTCTGGAAGACTTCATTACAGGGCTTCCCACAATCAATTTGAGACATGACCTCCTCAAAAATGCCATGATTTTCCTACTTTTTTGTAAGCTTATTTTCTTACAACTAATCTTCTAGTTTGTTCTTAACGATCAATTCTATTATTTTGCCAGTTATTGATGTATGACTAATGGGTCTGTAGTTACTAAGATTAATATTGTTGCCTTTTTTGTGAAAATAGATACATTAGCTGGTTTCCAATGTAGTGGGATCTCTTGCATGTTCATTGATTCCTTCATGACAACTGTTAGTACTTTGTTGATTTGGGCTCCAATCTCACTTACCACCCTCAAGTATGCACTGTCCATCACAATGGGTTTATTTTATTTGAATGCTTTAAGCCAGTCTAGTGCCTCCATCCCAATACTGAAATTGTTAAGTTTACTTATAGAACCGTTTGTGATGCTATGTTTTTATGGTCTTATGAATTTTCATGTTCCATTCTTCCTACAGTAGTTTCAGAAGATTCATAATGGGATGAATCTTTGATTAATAATTAACTTAAAAAAACTGAGTTTTCCAATCAACTTTTTATCTGATTACCTGCAAGTCTCTTTCATTGAAATGCACATAAGGCCAAGATTGTTATTCAGAGAACTTGCATATAGCATTTTATGTTTACTTCATATTTTGTCAACCCATAGAAACGGAACACCATTTTAAAAAATCTGCCATCAGAGAAAGATTGATTGAATACTTGAACAAGCATGAGCTAATCAAAGAGTTAGCATGGATTTGTGAAGGCCAGGTCATGTCTGACTGAAGTAGTTGAATTTTTTGAGGCAGTCATTAAAGTAGTGGACAGGGGAGTATCTAGGGATGTTGTCTATATGGATTTCCAAAAGACACGTTAAAATATGACTGGCAAGTAGCAGCCAGTGAGCAGAACTCCACTGTCACTGGGTAAGAGGATAAGAGAACTGTCTCCACAGAGGAGGTGCAGGTCTGGGACCCATACATGTAACAACCCTATGAACGTTTTAAGCACAGTAATAATGGATCCTAAATAAAACAGCATAAAATACTAGGTTTATAGAGTGGACAACAAGTTGTCATCACACACTATTACTAGAACAAAAGAAATCCCATTGTTGCAAGTATGGAAACTTCTGCAACATCAAATTTGGCAAACTCCCAGAACTGGTCCAGTTTACACACTGCAGATTATTCAGGAACTAAATCCAGACAGAAACACTCTGACGTGGCAACAAATCTCTGCTCACAGAAATACTCGTGACAGCAATGCCCGATTTCACATTTAATTTCAATTTTTGACACTAATTGCCTAGCAACAGCTGATTTAACAAAAACGGGAGGTTCTGAGTCCAACTATGGCGAGATTCCGGGAAACTGACAGCTTGTAGAGACGATTCCTGCCACAAAACGACAGGAGCAGATCAGCGGCCTTCACCGTGAACTCCAGCCTGGGGGCGAACCCGAACCGCAGGCCCGCCCCAGGGCGCTCTCGAGTAACGCGCTGAGGTCGGCGGCCGAGAAATCCCTGGCGTGCACAAGCAGCGCCTCCCAAAAAAAAAACCCCACCACCCTCAGATCTCTCCCCGGCCCCTCTCACCTCAGGAGCGCCGCTGAGTGAAGCTTCCGGCCCGGGGTCACCGCCTGTCCCGAGCTACCATCCCACGGTTGTCATAGAAACGGCAGATTGATGCATCGAGGAGTTTTTCATGAAATGGAACCACAGAGCTTCCATCTCACCCGCACCTCAGAACAAACCGCCTTACAGTGTACGCTTACATCTCACTCGTTCATCCATCCAGCCCCTAATATATATTTTGTATCAGAGTAAATAAATGGGTTTACGGTCACTCAAAGCTACAGCAACCCCTAAATCTACAGGAAATTTAGCTGCACTTCCTTCCTTTTGAGTTTTTTCACCCTTGGAAACCTTCTCATTTTGGAATTTAATTAACTAAACTGCATAAAGGTATAAATAGGAAGTACATACAAGAACTGAGGCTGAAACTAAAATAAGATGGAGTTCACCAAAATGCATGTGGGGAAAGTGACCTCAGAACGTGCAGTTGCAGCTGGGGCCCCAAGCTTAACTCTGAAAAGACCTCTCCAAACAGCTCATCCTTTAGTCACGCCACCTCGTATCATCTTTGTTGGCTTAGTGTCAATTAGTATTTGATTACACTTCTATGAAGCACCTTGGGATATTTTCCCAAGTTAAAGGCACTATATGAATGCAGGTGGTTGTCAAAGGCATTTCAAAAACATAAGGGAATTGCTGATGCAATTACTTGCACCTAATAGGCAATAGCCAGCACTGTGGAAAACCAGCTGTACTAAACAGCCTTTTGAATACCTCCCGCCCATTCAGTATATTGAGTCCACAGACACTTGGAATTCCTTCCCTAAAACTCTCCGCCTCCCTCCTCCTTTAAGACGCTCCTTAAAACCTACCACTTTGACCAAGCTTTTGGGCCCCTGTCCTAATATGGCTCAATGGCATATTATCAAACAACATTTGACAATGAAGTGCCATGGGACATTTTACTATGTTAAAGGCACTTTAGAAATGCAAGTTGTTGTTGTTGTTGTTGAAAGAACCATTTTATACCCTTAAAAACTACACTACATTACCTTGGTCCAAAGTTCCATCTGAAAAAAGATTCAGCAATTTTATGAGACTTGACAAAGCTCTTGTCTACATCAAAGATTACTTGCCTTATTGGGCAGCAATGAGTAAAGTGTGCATTTATTTTACCCAGCCTCATTTGTGATGGTAAAACCAAGACACACACAACCTTTTGCTGTTATAGGCAGGGTTTATTTTGAATAAAAAGTGCATTTTCAACTGCTCATTTTTTATTACATGGCAGAAGTGCTAACAAATAAAGTTGAGGCTGAGTGAAAAGGTCTACTGGGGGCTTTTCCAATGACAGTCAATCAGAACCCTTCTTTATCCCTATCCATGGTCTTATGTATACCAAACATTTCAACACATGATAAAAAAATAAACCCCAGTTTCTAGCAAGATGATTTTTAAAGCAGCTTGGGATCATAAAGATAAACTAGAAAGAGTCAATGCACAGGCAGTAACAAACACCATTACTTGCAATTTGGAGCTTTACTCTCCCTCTCCCAGAAAGATATGGAAATGAATACTGAATGAAACTTTAAAAAAAAAGTATAAGCAAAAAAGTGTTGTCAGATTTATTATGCAACATATAAATGCAAGAATATCACAAAATTCAAAGCAGCTGTGCACTAAATTAATGCTGTGGTGCTGATTCGTAGGCCAAAGGCTCCAATTAGAACAAAAAAGGAGCCAGTTAGCTATGGCTTCATTACAATTGCTCAATCAGCAAAGGCTGTAACAAATAAAAAGATTAATACTACAGAAAAAAATTTAGACACTCTGCTTTTAACTGTTACACATCACAAATAGCTAATTTTCAAGTGCCCAAACATGGTTGAGCACAAAAGCTGTGCAAACTGACATTTCAAGTTTGTTGAGAGATCTTCCTGGGCACCATCAGTCAGTCCCTTTGCTCTAGCTCTCTCGCTTGCTGTTGTCACCATTTTCTAAGTGAGTTTTTATCATCTTCTCATCTGCTTTGGTTTCTTTAAATACATGTATCCTGTAAAACTGGAGCTCTTTGATGCTCTCCTGGATGTCATCTAATGCTCTGAAAAGTAAGATATGATTTAAGAGCTAGAATTAGTTTCTGCAGTAAAACTATTAAAAATTCTGCAAAATAATGCATTATTAAATCTTGAAATAATGCATTAGTGTTCCCAACTTTCTTCCTCCTCTCCTGAAGGCAAAGGGTTATGTTGTATCACAATTCCAAAGACACCAGCACCTTTACACAAGATATTTACTGTTCAACTATAACCTGTCAACAACCACTGTGTAAGCTATTCAACCAGAGCCTCACAACTAAGTCTGATATTGTCTTCATCTGTTTGAAGCTTGTTAATTTTGTGCTCATGTGCTCCATTTCGGCAGAGTCCAAGTTAGCCTACTTTCATCTACATTAACCTTGCCTCAGCATTTTACACTTGTAATAATACCATCAGGATATTTTCATATCTATGTCATCTTTATGGCCCTCTAGAACAAGATTGCAAAAATACAGCTAAATAGAAGCAACTGTGTCGAATGTCACTAGAGACAGAAAAATGGATCAAGACTATCCAAGGTTTATTACACTTTCAGCCATTAGGAATCAGAGGAACAGTGGGATTTTAAAAAAAAACTTCTCTGGCCTGGATACATAGTTTGCAGAGGCAAAAAGAGTGGTATTATCAGTGCACTAGCTGATCTCCTTCAAGGAGGACTTTACACACTTTTTTTTGTGAGCTGTATTTGAACTTAAGTTTCATGGCTGAAAATGTATGGTTTTAACAAACAAGTCTGCTCTTTTTCTATTATTCCTCCAAATAGTTAGTGATGATAGGCATTACTTACCTGTGTGAAGCTTTCTTCTTTGGCGCATCTTCATATTCATCTGGATACCAGCGTCTGAAAGCATCAAAAGCAAATAATAAACATTGTTCTGTAAACCTAGATTGAGATTTGAGTTGGATAGTCAGCAGTATAAACTTTTAGAGTTGATGAATCAAAAAAAGTTGTACAACTTGTATGGAAAAACTGTATCACTATTGAATAGAACTACAGATCTAATTACAACACAGAATTATTGTGAGCAGGACATATCAGTACTTTAGTCTCATCAGTTCCAAAAGTTGTTAAACAATCTGGTGTTTGCTGAATTCCATTTTGAAGCTTGTTAATTTTGATGCCACCAAAAAAAAATACAACAATGGAAATACAGGATTTTTCCCCCCAGTAGCTCTTTCAAAAAGTAAGCCTAGAACATTAGTCTTGTATCTTGAAACAATTCAGAAAAGTAAAAAGTGCATTGCCCTGTATTAAAATAGCTGTCAATCAGGCAGCTGCAGTCTGTCTACTGCAATTTAACCTAAATGGACTTTATATTATGTGCTGCATACAAGCAACAATCTTACCATGGTAGGCACCCATTGGATGCAGTGGGCTCCAATGAAAGTCAACAGCAGAGCAATAAAAAAGTGTGGTTTACCCAAGTTGCTAAAGAGGTACCCTAGTATTAACATAAAAACACTAACTTTGTATTTTAATACTGTAGCTGCTTAGTCCTGTGCTGGAAGTCCAACTCAGTAACAACCATCAATTTTAAATAAAACAGTAAACTTGTTACCTGCATAATTCCTTGATGGTGCTGACATCAATTATTCTGTAATGCAAGTGCCTCATGAACTGTGGCATATACTTATCCAGAAACTTTTTATCAGCGTGGACTGAATTTCCTAGAAGTAGATGTTTAGAACATTAATTTTCTGCTCTCCTCTCCTTAAGGACGCTAACTCATGCAAGCGTATGCTCCATGGGTGTTTGCACATACTGGTAATTCTTCATCTGGGAGCCTCGAGTTTGTCATTTTAAAAAGCAGCCTGACTGATGAATAGATCCTCAAACTGAGCAAGGATGATCAGGAGTTACAGTACAAGACTGTCTACTTGTATAAATCAAATTAAGTGACCAAGTACTTTGAGCAGGCTCATCCCTTGCTAGAAAAAGCTATTCCCCCCAATACAATTTGATTCTTTTAACCCTTCTTGTTCTGGAAATATATTTTTGGCTTCTGTTTCTTTGACCACTCATAAGTGATCCCTACACATTCAAGAGTGTTCATACTTGTTGATATCAAGAAGCACAACATTACCGTAATGGATAAAGCTTCTTCGGCACCAACAGTATCAATGAAAAAAACCCAATGCAAGCCAGATATTACACTGAGTTAATCTGACATACCTGCAAGAGGACAAAGGCCTGGTGGGGTGTGCTGGCGTACAAAAGACAGAAACTCATATTCTGCTTGCTGCAGGCTGATCTTGCTGTTCCGCACTGCCTGTGTGAGACCTGACTGCAAGGAAAGGTCAAAAAAAGTATATTCACTGTTTTGAAGCCAGGTGTACAGGTTCTTAGCTGCAGAGATAACATTTATATACACCATTACAAAAAAATCCACAACTGTGGCAATCTCCTGCCATTGCACCAATTTATATTAACACCTCATCACAGTGAAATCTCAAAAAAACTTATGTAGCGTTTATGTTTTCAGAATTAACACTTTATTCATCAACTGACATTTCCTTCATATTTACTCCCCCCGCTCAATGTCTTTATAAAATGATTGACACTAGTCAAATTTCCTGTGGAATACTGCATACAGTTTTGGTGTCCATACTTAAGACATACTTGCTCTCGAGGCAGTACAAAGAAGGTTCACCCGGTTAATCCCGGGGATGAGGGGGCAGACATATGAGGAGAGGTTGAGTAGATTGGGACTCTACTCATTGGAGTTCAGAAGAATGAGAGGCGATCTTATTGAAACATATAAGATTGTGAAGGGGCCTGATCGGGTGGATGCGGTAAGGATGTTCCCAAGGATGGGTGAAACTAGAACTAGGGGGCATAATCTTAGAATAAGGGGCTGCTCTTTCAAAACTGAGATGAGGAGAAACTTCTTCACTCAGAGGGTAGTAGGTCTGTGGAATTTGCTGCCCCAGGAAGCTGTGGAAGCTACATTAAATAAATTTAAAACAGAAATCGACAGTTTCCTAGAAGTAAAGGGAATTAGGGGTTACGGGGAGCGGGCAGGAAATTGGACATGAATTTAGATTTGAGGTTAGGATCAGATCAGCCATGATCTTATTGAATGGCAGAGCTGGCTCGAGGGGCCGATTGGCCTACTCCTGCTCCTATTTCTTATGTTCTTATGTCTTATGTTCTTATTATACATGACTGAAGTGCAAGTGTAGTTTTTAGGTGAAGTGATGCTGGACCAGGGTGTGCAGATTTAATTTAGAACCATTGAGCTATCTGAAATTCATGCATTCTTTCCTTATTTTTATATATTCTCATTATAAATTCTTATGCCCACATTTATAATGGAAACTACACATTTAAACTGGTCTTGTAATTACATTCTCCCACCAGTGGTGGTGCTGTAGTGTCACCATTGTTGAGTGTAATTACAATGTGGCAAGTTTAAATAGGCAGTTTCCATTGTGCGCGTGAACACAGGAATTTGTAATGGGAAAGTTGACATGAAGTGCAAACAGAGTGATCCATCGACAAAAAATTCCATTACATTAATATCTTTTTCCATCGACTCCCACAAGCAATATATGCAATAAAACAAAATATGCTGTTTATATCAAGTTCATCATCTATTTAGGTACACAAGACAGAAAATTAAAACTATTAACTTTGACGTGGTACATCACAGAAAGCTGAAATCAAAGCAGTCACAGAGCCAAAGAACAACATTAGATAAGTAAGATCTACAATAGCGATTTCAATAGAATTGGAAGTGGAAAAACAGAGGACATTACATGACATAGTCCTCCAAGGTGACTTCAAAAAGAATCTATTTAAACTAGGGAAAATGCACAGGGAACAAAATTGAAATATTTCAAAAGCATTTTACAATGAATTATCTTTGAAGTACAGTGACTATTGTTGATATATGGGCAACCCAAGTTCTGAACCAGAACAGGACATATCACATGGACTGTCACAAGGAAGTTTGATATTAACTGATTGCTGTTTTGAAGAGAGTGGGTAGAAAGAAAGAAAGATTAGGCAGGGTCAGCAATTCAGATGCATGCATGCGAATTATTAGCTGTGCAGAGGTGCCAGTATAACTGAAAAATACTAGGCAGCACCTTACATTTCCATGATGTTCCGTACACCAGTCTGACATGCCATCCAGCAGCTCATTTGGTTGGTTAATAATCAAATGTGGACCCTGATAACAAAAAGAAACACCAGTGACAGTCACTTTATTTTGGAACATAAAACACATCTAGAAGAGACACCATTTTAAATCCCCTCTTTTTTCCAGGGGTGCATCCTAAAGGAAATTTTAAGACATCTTACCTCAGCTAAAATATTCAAATCCGAATCGGTTATAATGCAAGCCATTTCTATGATTTTATCTTTTTCTATGTCCAACCCAGTCATCTATTTAGAAAACAAAAAGGAAAATGTCAGATGTACACAGAAGAAGCCAAGCTGTTCCAGTACAGTTACAACACTGGCATCTACCCGACAATGTGGAAAATTGGCCAAGTATGTCCTGTTCACAAAAAGCAGCCAAATCCAATCCGGCTAATTATCACCCCATCAGTCTACTCTTAATCATCAGCACAGTGTTATCAAGCGGCACTTACTCACCAATAACCTGCTCACCGATGCTCAGTTTGGGTTCCGCCAGGACCACTCTGCTCCAGACCTCATTACAGCCTTGGTCCAAACATGGACAAAAGAGCTGAATTCCAGAGGTGAGGTGAAAGTGACTGCCCTTGACATCAAGGCAGCATTTGACAGAGTGTGGAACCAAGGAGCCCTAGTAAAACTGAAATCAATGGGAATCAGGGGGAAAACTCTCCAGTGGCTGGAGTCATACCTAGCACAAAGCATGATGGTAGTGTTTGTTGGAGGCCAATCATCTCAGCCCCAGGACATTGCTGCAGGAGTTCCTCAGGGCAGTGTCCTAGGCCCAACCATCTTCAGCTGCTTCATCAATGACCTTCCCTCCATCATAAGGTCAGAAATGGGGATGTTCGCTGATGATTGCACAGTGTTCAGTTCCATTCGCAACCCCTCAGATAATGAAGCAGTCCGAGCCCGCATGCAGCAAGACCTGGACAACATCCAGGCTTGGGCTGATAAGTGGCAAGTAACATTCACGCCAGACAAGTGCCAGGCAATGACCATCTCCAACAAGAGAGTGTCTAATCACCTCCCCTTGACATTCAATGGCATTACCATTGCCGAATCCCCCACCATCAACATCCTGGGGGTCACCATTGACCAGAAACTTAACTGGACCAGCCACATAAATACTGTGGCTACAAGAGCAGGTCAAAGGCTGGGTATTCTGCAGCCAGTGACTCACCTGACTCCCCAAAGCCTTTCCAGCATCTACAAGACACAAGTCAGGGGTGTGATGGAATACTGTCCACTTGCCTGGATGAGTGCAGCTCCAACAACACTCGAAGCTCGACACCATCCAGGACAAAGCAGTTCGCTTGATTGGCACCCCATTCACCACCCTAAACATTCACTCCCTTCACCACCGGCACACAGTGGCTGCAGTGTGTACCATCCACAGGATGCACTGCAGCAACGCGCCAAGGCTTCTTCGACAGCACCTCCCAAACCCATGCCCTCTACCACCTAGAACGACAAGGGCAGTAGGTACATGGGAACAACACCTGCACATTCCCCTCCAAGTCACACACCATCCTGACTTGGAAATATATCGCTGTTCCTTCATCGTTGCTGGGTCAAAATCCTGGAACTCCCTACTTAACAGCACTGCGGGAGAACCTTCACCACACGGACTGCAGCTGTTCAAGGCGGCGGCTCACCACCACCTTCTCGAGGGCAACTAGGGTTGGGCAATAAATGCTGGACTTGCCAGCGACCCCTACATCCCATGAATGAATAAAAAAAAAATTTCCTCCCATCAATTCCAATCTAAATAGCAATTCCATAAAATAGTAAAGGCCAAGTACTGCAATACATTGTCAGTGAATGGCACTCAAAACCTAAAGCCCCATTTTATGATTGAGCCAAAGAATTATTTTGATTCTCTGCTCCTATCTCCTCAATTCTACACATTTTTAAGTGTTTGCACAGAACTGAAAGCAGTGCAGAATCTGAAGCTGTCTCCATCTACAAAAACTTAAGTGAACCAATAGATTTGATTTATTCAGCATTATAAAATTCTTCAATTACTTATTACTTCACATCATTCATTGGGATTATGGTTAATCAATTACAAGACTGCAATGTTGACTACACCTGAAAAAATCCACACTGGCCCAGAATTTGCTGTCAAAATAACTGAGGCTAATGGCATCTCACTGGCTGACTCACCATTGAAATGCATTAAACAGCATGAAGTTCCTGTACTTGCACAGGAGATATGAACTAAACTCACCACAGAAAGTTAGGGCTTGTCCATTTCAGCCTTAGTACCCTATTTAAACAGTGAGATAAGTGTTAAGTACTACCAAACAACCTCTCTGGCACTGAAAATGAACTATTACAAGTGAGGATTCTCATTCCTGCAGGTTTTGTTGTTGAACATTTTTTTAAAATGTAATTAATTTTTAAAAAACACTTTTTTTCCTCTCTCTTAATCCAATCTTTCTTTCCCTCTCTTTCTCTTCCTGTGCCTGATTTGACATTGATTTCACTATTCTAACTTACTTTCTTGTTCAGACACAGTTGCTTGCCCTGTTCACACAGATCAAAGATGTCCTGTAGAGGGCACCACACTATCTCCCTCTCCCACTTCCAACAACTTACAGTGCAAAATATAATGGAAATTAAACTGGCAAGGGGGGGGGGGGGGGGGGGGAGACTAACTAATGGTGGGCACCAGCTACAGCAAATTCTGGGCCATTTGGACATAGGTTTGGAATCCACAAAGTGAAACAAGCTATTGAATACCCAGCATAACATAAATGGATCTATCGCTACCCTACTGAGATAAATCGAATCCATCTGATCAATTATAGTTCCCCAGCTGTTTCCACCCCTCACTTTCCCACATAGGGCAAACAACTTGTATCTAGAGCTTTAGCAACATCATTCTTGAACCAGAAGAAATGAACAGATTTGCACACAAGTTTCTCCATTCTTCTGCCAAACAGTCGATTCGCCACTGAACACCTCGTCAACTGGCATAAACAGGGGAAAAAAAAATCACATGGAAAACTTGCATCATCATCTCTCTTTGGCACTTTACACACACAGTACCACCAAGCATAAAATCGTTCCCAATTTTAAGTGCGGTTCAACTGAAATTATGGACTACGCATATTTTTCAATCATTCCGATTTTTAGATAAAAATAAACCTCTTTTACGCGGTAGATCGAAGATAACACTTGCAAGAGCGCCTGCGTCTAAAAAAAAGATGACTTGTATTTAGGGCCATGTTAGTGCAGTTTCGTACTTTAACGAAAATGTTTTTTTTTAAAAAAAGAGAGGCAAGTGACAAGATTAACAGGAAAAGCACGAGGGTTGCTGTTAATCGGCCTCTGCGGGCGAGCTGGACGTTAAGCCCCAGAAATGATTCATGCGTAAATGAACAGCTGCATCGATAAAACAGCCGCAAAATTACAGCACCGTCCTGCTCGGTTGCCGCTAATAAACTTTGCCTCAAAACTATACCTCAACCCGATATGGAAAAAAAAAAGTTTCCTGTCCCCCCCCCCACTCCCTGAAGATGTATTAATTCACCATTAAAAAGTTCTAACCGCACCGCACGGAGGAGGAGGGGCCGCACCAGAAAAGTTACCTCCAGATCCACCCAGATCATCCTCTTGGCCATACTCGGCGCTGCCATGGTAGCGAGGCGCCGGGGCATGAGCAAGGCGGCGAGGCCGGAACGCGACACCGGCTGGTCAGCGTCGTCGAGCCCCGGGAATGCCCAGAGAGGACGGTCGGCACAGAGGGCGAGGCTCCGAGGTGAGGGGGTGACGGGAGGCTGGCGGCCGGCGGGCTGACTGCGCTTCCAGGCACGGGGCGCGGCGCGCCGGGCGACAGCTTTAAGTCCCGCGCTGTGAACGCGCAGCATCACCCGGGCCGGCGCTGCCAATCCACACTGCGGCACCTAGCAACAGGCGCCGCCCACACACACACGCACGCACGCACGCACTGTCGCACATCACGTCGTAAAACAAGGCACTGCACAACATCTGGCCTGACAGTTCTCCAGTTGGTGTTTTTTTTTTGTGTGTGTGTTTTAGGCCCCCCTTTTATAAAAAGGTGGGGTGGTGGGGGTTTAGGATGTGTTTATGTGCAGAAAAACCAAAAAAAACAAAACAAGTGTCAAATTTAAATGTTATTATTTCAGTCCAGTCCCTGCGGTGCCCACCGGTCGCGGAAAGCCAGTTGGTGTTGAGGCGCAGCAGAGTATTTTCGATTGTGTACGTTCAAAATGAAGGATTGTTTGGCGTCACTTGTCAAATACATTCATACAAATGCTGTTTTATGTTAATCGACACAATAAATTATATTTAGCCTGTCACCACTGTTTTCTTGCCCTGTCAGTTTTCTCTTCCCCCCCATCAACCGCAGATGTTGGGGTCTGCTGGGCTATGGTTGAAACAGGTGCTGTTGGCTTCTGATACCTTACCCAACATGTGAGCCTTGACAGCGATTGTCAGCAGGCTACTTGGCCGCAGGGAAGGAGGGTACCGCGCAACGTCACTCCACGCACACTTCTAGCATAGGTTATTGGAGCTCAGGAGTAAGAGCTGGGGATGATTTTCTCACTAACTTGGGGCACTGATGCCAATTGTAGCATCCTGTTCCTGTTTTAGCAGAGATCAACTAAATTAGCCGAGACTGTGGATTGAACCTGGGACCTTCCTCGTTTGCGTGGTTCAGCCACGTACCGGTTTAACTTGTTGAGTCATCCATGGAGCCAAATTATTAATTCTTACATGTTTCTGAAAACGGTGAAATCTTTGTGTAAAGGGGGCGATGCACATTTATTGAGATTACTGAGGCCCACTATATGCATTGGGCCATATGCAAATAGCCATAAATCTATCAATCTGCTAGTTCTGATGTGGCATCATTCCTCTCCTCAGCAAGACCCATTTAAAGGGTAGCTACCGTGCCAATATTGATTTGGAATGTACCAGACATTCCAAATCAATATTGTACTAGACACCTAGCTGATACAAACAGTCAGCTGGACATCAGATCTGTCAACCTAGAGAAATATTAAGAGGGCAACTGATCATTGGCAAGAGTAAAACAGACTGCAGACCCATTTAAATATATGGACCTTGTCTTTATTTTAAATTTTAAAACAAAAATGAATGATTCACAATCATTATGAGGCTCACACCCTGATATTCCATTGCTCGTTGTAATAAGGTGAGAATTCATAAGTAAGTCAATGAACCAGAAATCTCGCGGAGCCGGGTGGCTCCTGCGAGTAAAAAGAATGAATATAGTTGCTGCGTGCTCCACGATGTCCACTTGCTTGATTTTGAAGTTTTGTGAAGGTGTGCGCTGTCAATTCAATGTAAGCTGATTCGCATGGGACAATAGGAATAGGAGACACACCCACAGAATCTGTCAGGAAGAGAAGTTACGCCCACAAGCAGGCAAGCAGACTTCATTCATTTAAAGTTACTATTCTGTATGTCATCGTAAATAAAAATTTAACTCTTTTTTATAAAAAGCCAAGCAAATAATTGAATTAATTTAAAGAGACAGAATTGAAATTTTTTTAAAAATAACTTTAATTTTAACTTTTTTTAATGATCAAAAAATATAACAATAAGGAGCAATACGACATTCCACATTTTTAAAATTTAATTTTTGGTGGCGTAAGTAGTTACGTTCCAGCTGGACAGATGGCCAAGTTTGTGATTTTTCATTGATTTCGATGATTGTAGCATGCGATGCCCCTTTAATTCGCAGCGTCAAATCGTCGGCAAACCAATAGGACCAAGTTCACGATTTCCGGGTTTTAGTGCGCATGTGCAAATGCGTGAACTTGCTCCTTCGATTCACCGTCAGAGACAGAGAACGCCATTGAGGAACGCCGTTGTCAGGTGAGTAATTTCTACCCAGTATTAAAGGAGTTCTGGCTGACAAAAGCAAAAAAAAGAGGAAGCAGTGAATAGATGAGCTGATACTAGGAAACGTTGTGAAAGAACACAGTGGAGAGACAGATGGAAAGATCATTTGACAGGAAACAGTGAAAGAGAAGCATGGAAAAGAAGGATGTGAGGAGGAAGGTATCTTGCATGTCTGGCAATAATGGTTTCAGGAACTCTTGACTAGAAATATACCAGTCGATGCTACTCAGAGTGGCTACAATCGGGTGAGAAAGGTGACAGGGCTAACTAGCAATTCAACAACAACTTGCATTTATATAAGCATCTTTAACTTGGGAAAATGCCCCAAGGTGTTTCTCAGGAGTGTAATTAGACAAAAATTGATACCAAGCCACATAAGGAGATATTAGGACAGGTGACTAAAAGCTTGGTGAAAGGGATAAGTTTTAAGGAGGGTCTTAAATGAGGAAAGCACAATGGAGAGGTAGAGAGGTTTAGGGAGAGAATTCCAAAGCTTAGGGCCTAGATGGCCGAAGGAGGTGGAAGTAGGCAGTCTTTGTGATGAAGAGGATGTGGGGTTGGAAGGCAGCTCAGGGTCAAATAGGATGCCGAGGTTAAGAACAGTCTGGTTCAGACTGAGACAGTGGCCAGGGAGGGGGATGGAACCGGTGGTGAGAGAACAGAGTTTGTGGTGGGGGCCAAAGACAGCAGCTTTGATTTTTCCAATGTTTAATTGGAGAAAATTATGGCTCATCCAGGGCTGGATATCAGACAAGCAGTCTGACAACACAGAAGCAATGGGGGCAACATGGTTTGGTGGGCAAGGGGCAGGGAGAGACCTGGCAGAGGCAGCTCAGTGGATGGTCTCAATCTTAGTGACAGAGAAGTCCATGAGCTTCTTGCACTTGTTGTTAAAGATGAGGGTGGAAGGGGCAGGGGAGAGGAGTTTAAGGAGACGGTTGGTGGTGGAGAAAAGAAGCCAGGGGTTATCTTTGCTCTCCGGGATGATCCTGGAGTAGTGAGTAGGTTTGGCAGCGGAGAGCAGGGCCCGATTGTGCTTGATGTGGTCCAGCCAGATCTGGTGATGAATTTCTAACCTAGTTGTGCTCCAGGTACGTTTAAGTCTACGCCACTTGGACTTAAGGGAGCGAAGATGGGGGCCATACCAGGGGGAATGACCAGGGTGAGAGAGAATAAGGGCCTTCCTGGGAACAACGGCATCAATGGTGGAGGTGAGGGTGTAATTGACAGATCGATAGCTGCAGAAGTACCAAGGCAAATGGAGGGCCAAGGGCTAGATAGCTGGGTGTTTGAAAGTGCCGTTGTTAGTGACTTGGGGGAGAGTTTTTTCCAGGAGTGGACACAGACAAAAGTGGGGTTGGAAGGGGGAACGGGGATGGGAGTGGTGAGGAATACAAGAAAGTGATCAGTGATGGCCTTGTCTGTGATTGAGAGGATGGGAATAGAGAGGCCACGTGAGATGGCAAGGTCGATGGGGTGGCCGTGAATATGGGTAGGATAGTTTATATAGAGGGAGAGGTTAAGGAAGAATAGAAAGGCAGCGAACTCAGAGGAGCAAGTGTTGTGAGTTGAGATGGTGGTTTGAAATCACCGAGGATGAGAAGTCGCTTGGTGCTGAGGGAGGGAAGGAGTGAGGATATCTCAGTGAGAAACTTGGGGTGGGGCTTGGGTGGGCAGTGGAGAACGAGGATTTTAAAGAAGAGGCGAGAGGGGTGGAACACGATGAGGTGCTCAAAGAAAGAGAAAGTGCCAGAAGATTAGGGTGACAGACCAAGGTGAGATTTGGTGATAAGGGCCACATTGCCACCCCGGTGGTTTGGGTGGAACAAGTGGTGGAAGGTATAACCAGGTGGGGAGGCTTCAGTAAAGGGGAAGATATCATCACCTGTGAGCCAAGTTTCTGTCAAGGCCATGATGTTGATGCAATCATCCACAATAAGGTCATGGATGGCAAGGGCCTTATTTGCAAGTGAACGGACATTTTGGAGGGAGATGCAGAGAGGGGTGATGATTGTTGATCCAGTGGCACAGTCCACAGGGTTAGCACTGTGACAGGTGAGCGGCACAGGAAGGTTGGCAAGATTAGGCCCAGTGGGCACACTAGGTGGGAAAGTTGGCGAAAGAGGAGGATTGGGCAGTTAGAGTTGTTGCTCGTAAGGAGGCAGCGATCAGTGCCTCGATGGGGGCCCTCTGGAGAATGCCGAGAGAGACACAGAGGGAAGCTGTGGGCTTATCCAGGAGAGAATCAATCCTGGGACGGTGGCAGGACAGTAGGAAGGTAGAAGAATAGAGAAGGGTTGGGTTAAGGGGTTGGGGTGTGTCAAAGTACTTGAGCGGGGAGATATGACTGGGTAGCAGAAAGGGGAGGAGAAAGGAGAGAAGAGTCCAGAGGGGTAAAGGGAAGAGAAAGAAAAGGGGAGATAGAGATAGAGATAATGGGCTTGGTCTGGAGTACGATTCAACTAAGCTTGGGAGATGGAGAGAGAATTAACACTGAGCAGGTGGAACTATAATAGTTTTTTTTAAAAACATTTAGATAGCACCTCCTCACATTGAAACATCTCAAAGTCACAAATGGTGACTTTAATTCCCGCAGAGTTTGGGAGTGTCTGTACAGGCCAGCAAGGAGAAAAATCACATCAGCTGCCTGTGGTCAGAATAGACAATTGCTGTCTGCAGAGAAAACCACCGAGCACCTGCAGAGGGGCTTGTGTTATTGACATGGGAGCTGCCAAAGGTAAATGTAAAGTTAAATTTAACAGGTCCTGCATGTTCAGTGTGTCAACTTTTTAGATACTTTCAGTCATCTTTATTGTGCTTAATTCACAGAGTTGGAAGGGTTTGTGATGCATTATGCTTCTTGGAATAGGAATGGTTTAACCATGGGAAAGGTAGCATTGCAGTATTTTTTTCTGAAAGCCATTAAAATGTTCTAAAAGTATTTTTAAAACTTATTATTTTCATATTTCAATGATATCCATTGATCCTCATGGTAAAACTTGAACATATGTAAAAGGCAGCTTTATTCACAACAAAATGAACACATTCATATAAACACATGAAAAATATTGTAGATGCTGTAAATCTGAAATAAAAACAGAAAATGCTGGAAACTCTCTGCAGGTTAGGCAGCATCTGTGGAGAGAGAAAAACAGAGTTGACATTTCAGGTCGATGACTTTTCCTCAGATGACATTTACACTTCATTCAAATGTTGATCTGTTTCAAATGATTGGCATTTTGCAGAAAATGGCCCTGATTGCCACTTTATTTGTCTGAAATAAATTCCTGCATGACAAACTAGTTGAAATTTTTTTTCTGTCTGACAGTTGATGCACAACACCTGAACAACTTGCAGTTCAATTTATGTAGAAGCAACTTTTTTGTTAAAAGACAAAAGAGCAAAGAAGGTGAGAATAACTAGAAAACATTGTGAATGAGTGATTCAGTGAATATTCCAAAACCCAGTCCAGTAATTGTACCAAACTAAAACAGAAAATGCTGGATCTACATAGCAGGTCAGTCAACATCTATAAAGAGAAAAGACAAGTTATGATAGTTTGGATGTGCACTCTTCATTAGAACTGAAAGATAAACAAGCATTTTAGCAAGGGTTGGAAGAAAAGTGTGAAAAAAGGCAGGAGGGGATTTTGTTTTTTTAATCAGAGATAGGCTTTTGAAGGAAGGGGGAGGGGTAACAAAGTGGAATGATTTAGGGAGAGAGAGTTCAAAGAGCAGCTAAAGAAATGGGGGGTAATTTTAACCCCCTGAGAATGGGTGGATTGGGGGCGGGTAGGTGATAAAAATGGTTGAATTTTTTTAAGAGCGGGATCGCATCCCGGCTCCAATGCGCCCACTTCCGAGTTTAATCCAGGTGTGTTTGGATGTAACAGAAACCCGGAAGTCCCCACTTAAAGCTGGTAGGCCTATACTTAAAGGGGTAACGTACCTCATTGCAATAGTTGAGGCATATTTTTTTGTGCAATAGAAATGTCAAACAAATTTTACCTTGCCTGTTCGGGTCTCCCATAGTTTCTGATTCACACAGGTGAGTGCCTTTATTGCACTGCTTTTGGGCCCGGAGGAGCAGGAGTGTTTCATCCAGGCCCAACAAGCTCACCTGGCCCACAGGACTCTTGCGATCAGCCACCGCCACCCCCGATCTTCTCCAAGGCCCACCCGACGTCCTCCACGTTCCCCCCCACCCCTCTAACTTCTTCCACTGCCCACGATCTCTTTCCTCCCCCCCCCCCCCACTCCGATTCGCGGCTCCTTTCACTTCTGAAAGGCAGCCCGCCTGTCAATCTGGTTGCCTTGCGCGTGCGAAACCCGGAAGCACAAATACTTACCTTCAATTGAGTTGCAATCGCAGATTGCGGGCACTCATTTGGCTTCCAGGTTCCCCATGTGATTATCTGCAGACGAGCTGGGTTCCCAGCTCCGAGCTAAAATCATGTCCATGGTATCTGATGGTGGACTGGAGGGAGCAGAATGAGGACATATGACTTGAGAATTTCACTCAGTTAAGATAGGGGAACATAGATACGTACATACAAATTAAGAAGAATAGGCCATTCGGCCCCTTGAACCTACTCTGCCATTTGATAATTTGGGAATGGATGAGGACTTTGAATTTGACCCACTATTGGCTAGGGGGGTAAACTAGAAGCCAGCGGAGCTTGTCAAACAGAAGGCTGGTGGGAGTGCAGGAATTTGCATGGGAGAGGACTTGAGCAGTGGAATTTGTAAAATGGAAGTCAATTCTAGAGGTGTTGATGTTAATTAGGGTTTTGGCAATGGAAAGTGGGAGAGTGCAGAAGGAGCGCAGACAGGCAGTGTGTCAGAGGTGGAAAAGTGTATCCTTGGCTACTGATCTGATGTGAGGCAAGAAAGTCAGCTACGGGTTGAGAAGGATTGTGAGCAGTTGGGGGGTTGACATTGTTGGAGGTACCTTAGAGTTTGCCAGCGTTCAGATGAAGGTTTGATGTTAGATAGGCAGTTGGTTAGTACGGCTTTGAAGTTAGTTGTGGTAGAGTTGGGTGTCATCAGTACAGATGTGAACATTGACTGTATATGTGGCCAAGGGGTAGCATGTAGCTGATTAATGGGAGGGGACTGAAGATGGATTCCAGGTGTGCATGTTTGTAACTAATCATTGATTAGCTCTGCTCATAACAAAGGCAAAAAAAATACTTTTCAAAGTGCAGCTTATTAATTTCAGATTTATTAATATGTTTTTTGTTTGCCCATGAAGACGAGGGATGTCAGTCCTGGGGAATAGAATATTGTGGATGCTCAGTATTAACCTGAAACACTTCTCTGTCAGCATAACAGTCACAGGCAGAGTATGCTCCCCTTTTGTCCAACTACATTTGAACTCCAACCTACTGCAATGGTGTAAATTTGCTCATTTCCCATACTACCTATGCTTTATGACTTTACTGAGAGAGTTTGCCAAATTGTGGACAGGTTTGTGTTGTGGTCCTCTATGTACACGTTTGATGAGACTGTCCAAACTCATTTGCGGTGGAACCCTTAGAATTCAGGTGGAAAAGTACTGTGCCACTCAATATTTTGGCTTCATACATACTAACCATTCACATTTGCCATGGACGGGTCTGCGTTTTACGGGTCCAGTCCGCGCTTGGAGACTTTGATAAAGTCCCACATAAGAGGTTAGTGTGCAAAATTAAAGCACATGGGATTGGTGGTCATATACTGGCATAGATTGAAAATTGGTTAACAGACAGGAAACAGAGAGTAGGAATAAATGGGTCTTTTTCAGGGTGGCAGGCAGTGACTAGTGGGGTACCACATGGATCAGTGCTTGGGCCCCAGCTAGTCACAATATATATCAATGATTTGGATGAGGGAACCAAATGACCAAGTTTGCTGACGACACAAAACTAGGTGGGATCGTGAGTTGTGAGGAGGATGCAAAGAGGCTTCAAGGCGATTTCGACAAGTTGAGTGAGTGGGTAAATACATAGTAGATGCAGTATAATGTGGATCAATGTGAAGTTATCCACTTCGGAAGGAAAAACAGAAAGGCAGAACATTATTTAAATGGTGATAGATTGGGAAATGTTGATGTACGAAGGGACCTGTGTGTCCTTGTACACCAGTCACTGAAAGCAAACATGCAGGTGCAGCAAGCACTTAGGAAGGCAAATGGTATGTTGGCCTTCATTGCCAGAGGATTTGAATACAGGAGCAAGAATGTCTTACTGCAGTTATACAGGGCCATGGTGAGACCACACCTGGAGTATTGTATGCAGTTTTGGTCTCCTTACCTAAGAAAGGATATACTTGCCAAAGAGGGAGTGCAGCAAAGGTTCCCCTGCCTGGGGGGGGGGTCCAGAACGAGGGGTCACGGTCTCAGATTATGGGGTGGAACATTTAAGACTGAGATGAGGAGAAATTTCTTCACTGAGAGGGTGGTGAACCTGTGGAATTCTCTACCACGGAAAGCTGTGGAGGCCAAGTCACTGAATATATTTAAGAAGGAGCTAGATAGATTTCTAGACACAAGGCATCAAGGGGTATGGGGAGAGAGCGGGAATATGGTATTGAGATATAGCATCAGCCATGATCATATTGAATGGCGGAGCAGGCTCGAAGGGCCGAATGGTCTACTCCTGATCCTATTTTCTATGTTTCTATGTAAACATCACCTCTTCCCTTGAACTCCACTCCTATCCATGTTCTGCTGTTATTTGAAGTGATTACAGCTGCTTCCCAATGTAGATGGGAATTCCTGGCTGCAGTATACAGCAGCTGGAGTAACTTTAAGAAGCAGAAGGACTCGGGTAGGAGTAATGTTGAGGGGAAGTGAAAGGGAAATGGAAGAGGGTAGAAGCCAGGAGTGATGATTGGGGAGGGGGTAGGAAGTATAGAGAATATATAGGGTGCCAATTTAATTGGGGATGGAAGAAAACCATCTGCCTGAACTAGGTTAGCAGCATAAGTTGGCAATTGTACATTTTGAAAAGAATGTACAATTCTGAATTTGCTGCCTACAATCCGGATGACAGTGATCCCATGGTGAATGTCAGGATTCAAAACCCCTCTGCAATTAGGGAATTATAGAATGATACAGCACAGAAGGGGGCCATTTGGCCCATCGTGCCTGTGTTGGCTCTTTGAAAGAGTTATCCAATTAGTCCCGTTCCCCTGCTCCTTCCCTATATCCCTGCAATTTTTTCCACTTCAAGTATTTATCCAATTCCCTTTTGCAAGTTACTATTGAATCTGCTCCTACCACCCTTTCAGGCAGTGCATTCCAGATCATAACAACTTGCTGCGTAAATTTTTCTCACTCATGTTGCCTCTGGTTCTTTTGCTAATTACCGTAAATATGTGTCCTCTGGTTACTGACCCTTCTGCCACTGGAAACAGAATAAATAAGGAGAAATTGTCAAAATCCTTCATTATTTTGAACGCCTGTATCAAATCTCCCCTTAACCTTCTCTGCTCTAAGGAGAACAACCCCAGTTTCTCTACTCTCCCCACATAACTAAAGTCTTTCATCCTTGGTATCACTCCTAGTAAATCTTGTCTGCACCCTCTCTAAGGCCTTGACATCCTTCCTAAAGTATGGTGCCCAGAATTGGACACAATACTTAAGTAATTTACTTTTTGAAAATAATTAAGACTCTCCTCCGCACCCCCAGTAATAGATTACTTGCTACTACTTGGAGAAATAATTTTTAAAATATAAAGATAAATAATTCAATTGGCAAATAGAGAGTAGTTTTTAATAAAGTTTAGCAAATGTCCCTTTTTAGATAGAAAAATGCAATACCCATGTTCACTGTAGATTCCAAAATAGTGGAAAAAGCAACAAATAAAGTGTCACAAATCAAAAATTTCTGGGGTGTGGGTCCCAGAACATATCTTTTCTGTCTTCAATGTTTGTATCTTCCCTTCAGGTTTTCATGGACAGGAATTTAAGGTTTTTTTTCTGCATTAGGAGTGAAGGAATGATGGGTATACCTACAATTCAAATTGCAACTGCCTTGCAATTATGTTTTTACATGTCATAGGCTTATAATCAGTTCTTGAGTTGTCAGCTTTTGTGAATGGGGATGAGAGTGGGGCTGTGACAGCTTTCTGAAGCTGTTGGTCAGCTTGTGCTGGTTTTCTAGGTTGGTATTTACGTGACTCAGATTTATATCAAATAAAGTTCATTAGTGCAATGTCCATAAGGCGCTGAATCTGAGCATTTAAATTTAAATTGTACCTTCAAAATTAAATTGGTGGCTAAGAAGCTCCACTTCATGAAACTTGAAAGAGTAAGGCTGATAGTTCAAATTTTGGCGCCTGGGGGAGGAGGCGGGGCCTGGGAGGGGCGGAAGCGGCGCTTGGGGACGGAGGCGGGGCCTCTGGAGGGGGGCGGAAGCGGCGCCTGGAGGACGGTGGCGGGGCGGAAGCGGCGCCAAGAACGAGGCGTGCGGGGCAAGAAGGCGCTTTCAATCGGAATAAGGAGCTGAGTTTGGCCTAGCAGTCGGGGCGTTTCGGAGTAGCGGGAAGAGCCCGAGTTGCAACCACCATGGGGGTATCAAACGATGCGGATAAGACGCTGTTTATCGGGAACCTGGATATGAAAGTAACGGAGGAGCTGCTGTTCGAACTGTTCCTACAGGTGAGCCTGGGCCGCGGCTGGAGAGGGCGCGCTGGGTTTAGCGGCCTACTGACACCTACCCGGTAACGGGGGACTGGCTTTAATTAGTCTCAGTGGCCTCGGTTATTGTTCAGGGGGCCCTGTAACTCTGGGCTGTTTAATTATATTTTGAAGCCGATTTTTTAAAAAAAAACCGTATTAACTAGATTATTGTCGTCAGTTTAAAATACCCGCCGTTTATTGAACCGGTTTAACGATGACTTGTTTTGTCCTCTTGCGAGCAGTGATAAATTTTCCGTCTAATCAGGCCCGGGGGTCAACACATTGATTCCCATGGCGGCTGGTTTTGGTTGTAGTCGCACTCGAAAGGTTAGGAGAGATTTTACAGACGCCAATGTAATAAGATAATTAGCTGCACAGATTTTAGCAACCAGGTTTGTTTCAAATTCGCTCTGCAGTTTTGACCTGGTTGCTTCACTGAATCGAGATGCCTCTTTTTCAAGTTGTTGAGGATTTATTTTTTGTGTTCCCTTTTCGACCGGATTGAAGATGTACCAATCACTCTTTCTTTTTTTCTTTCTTTCATTTTCTGTTTGCCAGGCTGGCCCTCTCCTCGCAGTAAAAATCCCCAAGGACAAGGATGGAAAATCCAAGCAGTTCGCGTTCGTGAATTTTAAACACGAAGAGTCGGTCCATTATGGAAAGGACTTGTTGAATGGAATACAACTGTACGGCAGGTCTATTAAGATCCAATTCAGATCAGGTCAGGATCGGTTGAATCACTGGCTTTTTTTGGCCACGTATTTCCTGTCTTATCCGTTGATTGTTTAAATTATGTTTGCATGGTTTTTGATCTATGGTCTGTCGATTTCCACGTGCCATCATTTTTAATTCTCTACTCCACAACTGCACATTTCTCCAGATCAGAGAGTGCAAAACTGTTCACAGGTATCCAACATTTGAACTAGTTGTTAGGAAGGGAATAATGGTGCGTGTGAACTGTAGGAATTCCAATTCCTTCTGTTTTAGTGGCAACTGATGGGCTGGGTGGGAGGGGGGAGCACTTCATGCAAAGATTAAACTCCAAATGTTCTTGTCAATTAAAACTGCTTTTTACCATGGACAAAGACCACCTGTAATTGAACATGCACACGTTATGGTTTCACTTCTTTACTGCCACTAATTCTGCAATAGACCCACTTAAAGATGAACTAGCTTGTATGCTTGTGGAACTATTTTTGACTATTCACTGGGAGTGTCACCACAGAGGTACAGGCCTCTGCAAGAGATAATAAGTTAGATGGTTTTACCTGGAGTGGAGATGCTCCTTTTGTTTAAGACACGAGTTGCTGTTGATAACTATGTGTTGAGGGAAGGAGCAGGGAGAGGGGAAGAGAGGCATATGAGACAAGGAGACAATTAGGAATTATTAAAAACAAGGAGAGCTGGACAGAAAGGTAGATATTGAATCTCAATGGGAAGAAAACTACCATAGATTTAAAATATCTTTTGCCATGCAGGAACTTTAAAATGAACTGTTGTATTTGAAATTAAAAGTAATTTCCTCTGTTCTCTTCCTAGGTAGTGTTCACGAATCTCGGGAAGGAAACCAGTCTCAGAATTCAACTGCTTCTCTCAGTCGCCACGATTCTAACCAGTTCAATAATAATCGGTACAGACTTCCTTTTGTGATTGTTCAGCAATTTTTTTTCCAGCTCTGCATGTTGCTAGCTAGGGATGTAATCTATTTGCTATATCAGACTTTAAAAAAGGAATGTGGAACTTGCAATAGCCTAAATGTTGCCTTGTTCTGTCAGAATTTAGATTCTGAATATTGGTAGTCTTTGCTGTCTTGAAGTAATGAAGTCTTGAAGAAACCCAACCGTTCAAGACTATAAAATCAGCTACTTATTAAATGCCAGCTTTATGCTGTTGGTACTGTTACGGTATTAGTTTTTAGGGCAGAGAGCTGGATGTTTTACTGACTTGGCACCATTCATTATGTGGGAAATTTTGGATGTTGTGTGTTTGGTACAGTATTATGGAGCAAACATCTGGCTGCAGTTATTGTGCAGCAAAGCTGGTGTACAATCACTGCTTGGAGGTGGTCTTATAACAATGGGTATCATACTGTACCGAATACAAAAGTGCAGCATAAAGAAGTGATGCCAGGAAACTTGACAGTAAAGTTTGTCACAAAAGATGTTTTGTGACAGTAATTCTGTTTTAACATTCAGTGAATTTGAATGATGTCGGATGAAATTCAATCTTAGTCCCCATTAATTTTCAGCTCATTACACTTTAAGCATTTCACACCTTGTAAACCACACTTGTGAAACTAGACTGAGCGTGTAACAGTTGCGATCAATGTTAGGAAGACCTGCGCATTCTTTACCTTGCACATTTCATCTGTAGGAGATTAGGAAAATAGAAATGGGGATTAGAAGAATGGTGTCGTCCCAATGCAATTGCAGTAGGGGAAAATTTAGGAAAACGACAAAATAGCAGGGGAGAAACTTCATGGTGATGAATGTGGTTGTGGAATCATGGAGCACCAGGGGCCCTGATTTGAACAGTATACTGCACCCATGTTAGTAGTATTTGAGTTACTTGGGATTGAACAGACTCTTGCAGTTCTGAGAAGTATTAGGTCTGTATTGCTTCTTGGATCATGTTGAAAAGTTTCTCCCCCACTCTTGACAGGTTTGATCGGGGAATGGATAATACGGGCTTTCCCATGTTTGCAACTCCACAGTTGGTACAGAGGTCATTTTCTTCACCTGATAGTCTTCAAAGGCAGGTCATGGTAGGTGAAATCATTTCCTTTTGTGAAAGATCTATTTCCATCCCAAGTTTATTGTAATAAAACTGAACCTGTGAGAAATGAAATATAGATTTCAAGGTGCAATCTATTATTGTACATGTGTACACCATTATATCTATCTGTGCTATGACCATATTGGATTTTAAAACCGCAAATGTTCAAAATTGGGTGGAGCTGAGGCACTAAAGAGCAGTAATATGATGGAGACCTAACTCTTTAAACTTTTCTTAAGCAAACAATATTAAATATTGAGTGGATATATCAATTTACCCTTTCTTGTAAGATACCACGAATGTTTGCAGATGCCAGAATTTTTTCTTTTTTGTAGCCCAGTTTTTACAAAAAACTTGGTTCATTAGCAGTTTTCCTATACCACTGTTCTGAAATTCTGTACATGACAGAAAACCGTACCCTTTTCATATATAATCCCATTATAATAATGCCTTCTATCAGGTCACCCCCAGTCTTATGTTCTATGAGACAAGTCCCAGGGTCTTCGTCATTTACCATGTTCTGGCAATAATTTTGTTGTTCTGTTGAACCCTCTCTAACATCGCCCCTTGAAGTAGGCGAACCAAAACTAAGCACGAAAATCTAGATGTAGTCTCACCAAGGCTATGTACAATTTTCAAATTGCCTGTTTGCAATATATGTTCCACTATATTTGGTGTATACCAACTTGGTTTTCTTTACCTGGAAGCACTAGGTTGATGTTGACCTGTCCACCAAAATTACAAGATCTCTTCCCCATCCTTATACCTCCCGTTTGTTTCCATTGAATATACAGTCCATGATACGTCTTTTATATTTATCTATTTGAAATAATTTTAAGGGGGAGAAAGGCTAGCTTCCAATTTTTGTGATAATGAATGTTTTGAGCCTCTTTTGCACGATAGATAGATTTATTTCTTGGTTATCAACCAAATGATCACTTAATTTGCAGTGATTATCATTAATCCACCAGTGTGGAAGTAATTGCATGGAGCACCCACTTCTGTGTCTGAGATTATAGGGCAGTAATTTACAGAGTTCAAATGAATGTTGAGCTGATTTATTTTGATTGAGCTTCTCTGAGATTAAAATTTTGTATTCCCTTCTAGATAACAATTAAGTATTTTAAGTGTAACATGGTTTTGATTCAGAATTGTTAAGCTGTGACCAATTGTGCCATTTGCAGTGTTTCTTGGTAGTGAAGCAGTTTCCTGGATGTGTCCCAATTTCTACAGGGACAGTTTTTTCTGTTCTGCCTGCATTGACTTAAAGTCATAGAATCTGATTTCCGACCCTCTTGCCAGTGGAAAGTTTCTCCTTATTTATGTTTTCCTTGCAAGTTGAGTACCTGGCTTTGACTTTTCATTGATCAGCTCATTGCTATCTCCAGTTTAGCTCTGACTCTATTCTGCAGATTTTTAAACTGTTTGATTTAACTTTCAGATAAACAACATGTGGCAGCAGCAGGCCAGGGGAGGGCAGCAGAATTACACTCCCTCAATGCAGCAGCCAAACAATCGATCCACACTGCAGCAGTCAAATCGCGGAATGCCTTCTAACCAGCAAACACTAACGCAGAGTTATAGCAACCCTGTACAGCCACGGTCATCCAGTCCAAATCCACAGACGATGAGGCATCCAGAAAAATCATCACAGGGCAACCAGAGGCAGCAGGCACATTCTTCCTATCAGTCGGATAACAGCCTTTTTACCCGAGATGTTCGTTTCCAGGATCCCAGTTCAGACCGGCACTATAGGGGAAACCGTGAGACTGAGTTCCGACATGACCACACCTCACATCACAGCAGAAGTTGGGAATATGATTACAAGAGAGAGCACTCTAGAGGTGGGAGACGACGAGGAAATTGGCAATAAACTATTACAATGTCGGATTGGTGATGTCTGATTGGTGTGGTAGAGTTAGTCCTCTTTCCCTTTTGAAGAAACATTCAATGAAAATGAACTAAACTGGAACCCCACCTGTTAAAACTTCATATGCATAATTGCAATTTTCTCTACTCTGCTAGTGCTGGACTTTTTGTCATCTCCAGTTCACTGTGCATTTTTTTTTATAAAGTGCCTGCACAGAAGTTCCCTGCTTATAGAATTTACAACACAGAAGGAGGCCTGTTGGCCCATGTGCCGGTGCTAGCTCTTCAACTGATGCTGTCTAATCCCATTCCCTTTCTCCCTTCCCATTTATATACCTAGCCAATTCCCTTTTAATGATACTAGTCTCTGCCTCTGCAGCTACTTGTAGTAAAACATTCTGTGTTCTAATTGTCCTCTTTGGGGGTGGGGAGAAGGATCTATCTAACTTCCCCTCCCCCCCCCCCCCCCCCCCCAATCTCATCCCAGTGACCCTTTACCATGTGGTCTACATAGGGAGTAAATTTGAACCAAAATTCAAACATATACGTCTAGTTCTGCAGTGCCAGTAAAATGGAAATAAGATTACTTTTTAGAAGTATTAGGGAAAAAGCAGAGCAAATGATTGATTGTGTATCACATGAATGATTTATATCCCATTCAGATTGCATGTGAATGGAATCTACTTGTAGTGATCAGGCAGATGCCAAATTGAGTGTGCCAACACCCATGTATGAGCTCTGGATTTTTTTTAAGATCAATTATACAGATCAGTCTTGTGCTAGATTTTCCACCCCATTGTACCTTCTGTTAATGCTTCCCAGAGGCAGTGACCATTCTTGTTGAATGGATGAGCATTGCTGCTCAGTATTCATCAGAACATTAAACAACTGGCTTAATGAGGTGCTCAACCAGTATCTCAGAATGTCAGCATTCTTCCAATTGGTGCTTTTCTGTTTAATTCTGGCAAGTCCACACAAGCAGCACTGTTAAGCAGAATGCTGCTCACCAGCATATGAGGGATTGCCTGTGCTGGCCAGTTCTCTATAGTGAGCATTAGGGCTACTGGCCAAATCAATTGCTATAACTCAATTCTACTATATTGACCACTATATTTTATTCATAATTTCCAGGTACATCTGGTAAACTGATTTTAAAATGAGCGATTTACTCACTGAACCATGACCAGTGCTATAAAAATGTTGCTTAAAAGATAGAAGTTGTGTTGGATATCCCTTAGCGATATCTTCAGTCACAAAAGAATAATTGTCTATTTCAAAAAAATTCTAAATGGGAAGGAATTTTAGGTTTGGTATAGATGGGCAAGTTTGGGGTGAAAAGAGCTCCAGTAAAGTATAAAGGATCAG
Source organism: Heptranchias perlo (assembly GCF_035084215.1). Lineage (NCBI taxonomy): Eukaryota > Metazoa > Chordata > Chondrichthyes > Hexanchiformes > Hexanchidae > Heptranchias > Heptranchias perlo. Next base: position 16,562,695 of record NC_090357.1, on the reverse strand, counting down.
ATGCAGTGAGGAATTGCAAGAATGACCAACAAAAATTTGATGTTGCATCTGCTGATGTTTGTAATATGTGTGGTTTCTTAGCTTCACACAGCTGGAAAGTAGCATGCTCCTGGTAAAGGTGAGTGCAGTTACCCAGCCCTGACTTCAGAAGGCACATTTGCATTGGCATTTGTTCAGTTTGGAAGGTGGGAATCCAGCATCCGTTTGAACACTGCTAAATCCAGTTCTTATCCAGGTGACAGAATCATAGACCACAAAGTGGGTTTGCGATACTGCTATCGGGTAAAGGAGCCATTTTGTATGTGTAAGTGTAGGGAGCTACTATGTGGTGTCAGTCTCCCGCACTTCAAAACAAATGAGCACATAAGAACGGTGCACAGTCTTCGGGTGGTGGAGTGCCTATACGGCAAAAGTCCCTGCTGTTTTACTTGTTTTCCACTTTGTACTGATACTCAGAAAATAAGTTGTTTATCACAATTTTGCTGCCTTAAAGCAGTATGGGCCTTCAAACTGGCAGTATGGTTTGTTTTGGGAGTAGTTCACTAGTGCAGGTAAATTCAAGTTACAATAACTGTATTGTAGAGTGCAAGTATTTCCTGTTGGTGGGTATTGCACTGGTTATTCATTTTTGTCTTAAAAAATTTTCACATTCTTGATTTTAAAATTACGTCTAGTCAAATTTTACTGTTTCCCACCTGAAACTGATGGACTCACCAACCTATGCAGTATAGTGATTTTGTTCTGTGTACCTTTTTCAGCTGCACATGAAGAATAATGTATTCTCTGGTCTTCAGTACACCAGCAAAAAAAATATTTTTATAACCTAAATGAACCGGACAAGAATTTTTTAAAACGGCAAATTTTGTGCAGATTTTTTAAAGTAAAATTTTGAGTTTTTAAAAAAAAACCTGGATTCATGAACAAAAGACTGGAATTTTTCCAGGAACATGGTGGCTACTTCACACTTTTGTATCCTAACTAGATGTTTTTGCTTTTATAAAATGTCTATTTGTAACTTAGTTTCTTTAATTACTTAATCTCATTTTTACCTTTTGGGAGGTCTCTAACTTTGTTCCCATGTTTTTTAAAAAAAGGGGTGAAAATGGGGACGTTAACTATTGTAAACTATAATGAGGAAGAGGTGGTGGAATTTTAAGTACTAGGAAAAATTTAAAATACTGTTGTCACTGTCCTAAATTTTAGCACAGGTTTTTTTATAGCATTCTATTTAGCTGTTGTACAGCATGTAATTTTTCTGTACATTTGCAATATCAGAATTTTTAAAATTTCAAATAAAAAAAAACACTTTTGTAGGAAGACCTGTTCAGTGCAGTCTGACTTTATTAGTTCCTGAAAATAGCTTTGGCATATACTGTCATTAAGAAATTTGCTTGTGAAATGTACTGTCATGTCAATTGGCATTGTTCATGTGCCAGAAAAGGTTGAAATTCAAATGTATTTTCTCCTTCAAGTTGTAAGTTATATTGTGATTTTTTTTTTTGTATCTGGGGGAAAAAATTCCCAAACTGTTTTGTCACTTTTTCCTCCCATGTACAGTTGTGAACAGACTGTGCAACCAGCAACATTTTGGAAGTAAAAGTTTTTTCCCCCCCTTCATTGTTTTTGTATTTTTTATATATAAATACATTACATGGCTTTGTCTACACAGCAGCCGTGGAACACACTTTCATGACCATGTCCACATATAACAGTAAAAATTCATATAACTCAAAATAAAAGCACTATTGGTCCTGAGTGGCACTGTGAGTTGGAATACTGTTGTTTCTCCTGAGAATTGAATACAATTCCAGCTTAGAGTTTCATAGCAATGAGCTACAGCACCATAATTCAACATGCAGCACAATCCTTTATGAATGTCAGTAGAATCCCAAGATTCTGCCTTGTTCAGCTAGGTGTTCCTATTTTTAAAAAATGTATATATTTATGCAGTGTCCATGGAAGAGGCAAGTGCTGTAGGTACGAAGGTTAAAGAATAAATCATGACGATATGTGTCTTATGCCCGTGAACTACTAAGAGCAGCTTATGGCTAGCCATGCAGTGTAGTTCTACTTAAAATACGTGCTGCTTATTCAACAATTTTCAGATCGTGACTAATACTTTGCTCTTATCCATATACATTGCAATACAGACAATATCGTACATACAAGGTTAATTCTGTAACTCCAGGTTTACCAAAAGCAGAGAACCTGCAGTTAACATTTGATGGCCTTAGAGCTGAAGATGCTGGGGTATCAAGGCTATTCTTATAGATTGACAGCTAATCCTAAATATAAATTATGCCCAATGTTTTAATTTTAATTAACTACTAGTCACTGCAGTTGACATTCTTCACTTTGGTCTGTTGTTAATCTAGTTTGTGTTCACGTTTTACTCTAGCTGATTTTTCAGTTATTTATTGTGAATGTGGGGAAGGACATTCTAAATTACATCTAAATCTTGCTGTTAATTAACAGATTCCTTTGTCCTATTCAGGATATGGTGCACTCTTTAACAATTAGTATCCTTGTTGATAGCTGTAATGGGAATACACATTCTTCCTGTGCTGTTTTCCCCCCATCCCTAGGTAATGTTAAAGGTATGTGTATTACAATTCATTATTGCAGGCTGGAAGCAATCCCTGATACACTCTATAATTGCCTGAATACCAAGAATAATCAGGAACTCTCCATGAGCAAAATTTCTTCACAACCATTTTTCTCCTCCCAGATTCTCCCCATTATAAGAGCCAGTGTTCCAAATCTAAATGCTGTCATCTATCACCAATTTTCAAATCCCCATTGATTTATATTCTCTTACTCCTGTACATACCGCACCTTGCATACTTTATCTACTAGGCAGGCCACTCAACTATAAACCAATTAATCTCTGCTGCTCAAGCAAGTGACTGCAGAAACTTTGTTTTAAATGTTCAAAATGTGGGTGCTTACAAATTGTAATGCTGGTATGAAGAACATAGCCTTAATGGTTACGTTTTTCCCTTTAGAAATTCCAACAATGCACCTCCCAGTTTAATGTGCTGGTAAGTTGAGCATGTGTTGAATAACACCAGTTGGTTAATATCTATTTCTCAAGAAGTACTGAGGTCACTTGCACTTTAAACAATAAGACACAGTGGTGCAACTTTAATTGAAACAGCACTTTTAACGCTAAGGCTCTGCTCACCATACTTGGATACAATATTTGTAAATGTCATCTGGAAAAAAAACCTACTGTTTTAATTAGCTACTAATTTACAACTAGCTGTCTCACTAGGTAGGTGATCAATCAGCCTGGCTATTCCATTAGAATTAGTCCTGCACATTTAATATGCAAGTATGGATCTTACTGATATATTTCATACTTTCAATTGTGATCCTTTGTCACAGATCAGAATATAGAACATTTCTTTTACAATAAATTTTATCTATACATTGTGAAATCTTGATATTGATGACAGTGATTCCTCTTAGAGGGAATATGCCAGTTTGTTTATTTCACTTGTGGGTAAACCTTTAGAACCCATAACACCAGTCTTCCATTTTGGACCAAAAAAGGATAGATCTGAGTATTTTTTAAATGGTGAGAAGCTAGGAACAATGGAGGTCTAAAGAGATTTATGGGTCCATGTACACAGATCACTAAAATGCAGTAGTCCGGTACAAAAAATAATCAAAAAGGATAAGAGAATTTTAGTCTTTATAGCTAGAGGGCTAGAATAGAAAGGGAAGTTTTGCTACAGCTATACAAAACCCTGGTTAGACCACATCTAGAGTACTGTGTACAGTTCTGGGCACCACACCTTAGACAGGATATATTGGCCTTGGAAGGAGTGCAGCGCAGATTCACCAGAATGTTACCAAGGCTCCAAGGGTTAGATTATGAGGAGAGATTACATAAACTAGTCTTATATTCCCAGGAATATCAAAGGTTATGGGGTGATTTGATTTGAGGTTTTTAGGATTTTGAAAGGAAATGATAGGGTAGATAGAAACTTTTTCTGCTGGTGGAGGAGTCTGGGACAAAGGGACATAACCTTAAAATCAGAGCCAGGCCATTTAGGAGAGAAGTTAGGGATTACTTCTTCACGCAAAGGGTGGTGGAAGTGTGGAACTCTCCCACAAAAAGCAGTAGATGCTAGCTCAATTAATCATTTTAATCTGAAGATGGATAGATTTTTGCTAGCCAAGGTTATTAAGGGATATGGCGCCAGGGCAGGAGGGGATGGAGTTAGGATACAGATCAGCCGTGATCTCATTGAATGGCAGAACCGGCTTGAGGGGTTGAATGACCTATTCCCATTCCTATGTTCCTATAATTTAGTGGAACGCATAGGATAATTGAGAGCAGTCAGCTTGGTTTTGTAAAGAGCAGATGAACTAACTGAACTTATTAAGGCAATCCAAGGATGAAGAAAATTCAGTGAATATTCTCTTTCATATATACTATACATATAAAATCAGACGGCATTGCAAAAGATGTGCAGAAGAAATTTATGAAAATTATGGAGTGGGGGGTGGATTACCTTGCTGTTTACAGGGATATAGTGATGTATAAACGGCACAGATTTTTTTGGGCATAAAAATTGGATGGAAGTTTTTCTGCCTGATTTCTGCCATTATAATGCTTACCCAGAGTTCATTGAATTTTTTGAGCCTATCTGCTCGCTGAGTCCCTACTGACTCAATTTGTATATTGTCAGAGTGCGTGTCAGTGGCGCAGCAGCTGTGAGTTTCCTGGGTTTGCACTGATAATACATTGGGTAAGTTAGACTGGGATATGAGGTGCAGCCATGATCAGCTGATGAAAGCGGAAGGGAGGAGCTTTTTTGAGTCTGGAGAATTGGGAATGCTTTTTAAGGTGTCCCTTTTTTGATTTAAGAACATAAGAAATAGGAGCAGGAGTAGGCCACATGGCCCCTCGAGCCTGCTCCGCCATTCAATAAGATCATGGCTGATCTTCGACCTCAACTCCACCTTCCTGCACGATTCCCACATCCCTTGATTCCCTTAGAATCCAAAAATCTATCGATCTCAGCCATGAGTATACTCAACGACTGAGCATCCACAGCCTTCTGGGGTAAAGAATTCCAAAGATTCACAACCCTCTGAGTGAAGAAATGGCTTACTCCTCATCCTGAGACAATGCCCCCCCCCCCCCCCCCCCCCCCTAGTTCCAGAGTCTCCAGCCTGGGGAAACAGCCTGTGCTTTCTGTGCATCGTGCACAAGGACACCTAAATCTCTCTGAACACCAACATTTAATAGCTTCTTACCATTTAAAAAAATATTCTGTTTTTCTATTCTTCCTTCCAAAGTGAATTACCTCACATTTCCCCACATTATACTCCATCTGCCACCTTCTTGCTCACTCACTTAACCTGTCTATTTCTGAGTACAAATACCCGCACATGCTTCTGTCAGCTTCAGGCATATTTTCAGACCCCTTACCACCCCGCCCCTCCCCTTGACAAAGTGCAGTCAAGGCTTCTCAGGAGCAGACATAACATTCCTTATGGCCATTGTATGCCATGGAGGAGTAGCAGCAGCACAGGATGGAGCTAAGGAGAGTCAGGCACCATTTAAGGAGAATGCAGTCCACCAATTAATATTTCTTCCCCCCAAATATGCAGGCAGCACACATCTTAAGAGGACCTTTCTGAGGAGTTGTGTCCAAGAGGAGTGTGCTTCATCAAAGAGGCAATAGGGCATCTCTGTGACGTGCCACATACTGATCTGCCCACATTGCTCTCTTAGTGGCAATGAAGTTCACCACTGCGCTCAACTTCTATGGCACAGGATCATTTTAGGCAGCCACAGCTGGTGGAGGTGGTGTCTACATAACATCAGCCTGGGTGCAGTATGGGCATATCATTGGCACCCTTTACAGTCAGGATGGTGAAATAATGAAAATGAACGAAATTCCTTCCAGAAAGCAGAGAGGGGAAGATGTGCTTGATGTTGCAATTATAGGTGGCGTAAATGGCTGAAGGTGATTTGGTGAATGCAGAAGCTCATTAGGTGGAAGGCGAGGGCAACTCGGGTCCTATCTTTATTGTGAGAGGAAGGACGGGGTGAGGCACAGGAAAGGGCTCTGTTGACCACCACTTGGAGAAATCTCAGCTGAGGGCAAACAATAATACTCTGTTGTCTGTTTCATTTTCTGGCAGCAGATTACAGAGTTATCAAATAGAAACATTTATGTAGAAACTTAGAGAAAAAATTGTGGTGTTGTATGAAATAAGTTGTGTACCTCGAAAGGTGATAGGAAGGTATTTTCTGAATAGTGCTAGCAGCAGAATGAGCTTTGCATGCATTTGTAGGAACAACCACTAGGAGGTGGTGTTGACCAATTGTATCTCAATCCCTAATACTGCACCAAGTATAATTTTGGTTTGAAAAGAGCAAGTAATTGTGTATTGGTGATAACAAGAAAGACTATTCTTTGCGGTATTTCTGTATAAAGACTCTCAGATAACACTTCAAAGGCAGGAACCATAAGAGTGTATGGTGATAACTTGTGAAATGTAACTCAATTTGATTAGTGGAGAAGGGAGAGATTGAAAAATAAAACATTTTAAAAATGATAAATATGGCATAAAAGGGGGTAGAATTTAACAGTCACTCACTTCATGGTAGTTTGCATGAGGAATATTTTGTAGTTGTTACCTTGATAGAATTCCTGTCACAAGCACCATTCATTGCTCCTTATGTAGTTCATGTAGTGAAGATTTTAAAAACTGCAACCAGTATAGGTGAGCTCCAGAATGGTTTGTGAATTTGAACTGATGCTTTACTTTCCTCCTTCACTTCACAAAGTTAAGGTTCTGAATTTAAATTACCCCTCCCCTCAGCTGGGTTCTGTGCCCAAATTGGTCCAGAGGAAATCGGAGAGCTGCCCCAGGAGGCCGGACGGGTGCCGGCAGCTGGCCAGAATTATTCAGTTGAGGTCCATGGCCCAATTTCAGATGATCATTAGGCCTCTGCCTTCTGGCGCGTACCGGGAGCATGCTGGACTATTTCAGACCTAATCAAATTTCTCCTCGACTCTCACTTTCATCAGCACTTCAGCCCTCTACACCGTGCACACAAAATACAATAAACTAACACACAATGATGAAGAAGAAGCATCTTGATAGGTTTTAGTTAAGCATGAAATATATCAGGAAAGAGCAGAGATTTTATTTTACTTTAATCAATTATTTTGAGCTCATGAATTTAAATACATTCACCCGCGCCATTATTTTTCAATGACTGGCTGCAGCGAGAAAACTAGTCTAAATCCAGGAAATTTCTGACCGCCATTGACTTGACTGGCGGCAGAACCAAGATAATCAAATTTTCACGGTTTCGGCGCAGCGATGCAAAAGCCCCAGGAAATTATGGCGCAGCCTGAATAATGACATAACTCACTTACGTCATAATTTCCTAGGACGTTTGTGCTGCAAAACGAATCCAACGCCATGGAGGGCTATTACAATGGCGCAAGTCTCCAGGAAATTCAGGACAATAATTCTAACAAAAATCAAGCTGACAATCAACGTAGATAATTGCACCACTGACCATTTGCTTGTGCAGAAATGTGGGTTTTTCACACTTTTGAAGTAAAGTCATAATATGCCAACACCAGTGTGATATCTATAGAAATTTTACCACACAAGCCAGCAATTGACATAACACTGCCAGATAGAAAAGAGTATCCCTATAACTAGAACTGGAACCTGTTCAGCTTTGAGTGGACTGTTCGCAAATTCTAAGGTGAAAGTCAGACACCCAAAATCTGTTTTTTAAAAGAGGAGTCCATTTTTTTGAGTTTGCCTCTGTCTTGTGACATGATTCCTTACTTATTGATGCTAGTAAGGTTTCAGATGAATTTTGATCGCAGTAAAGCATCAGAACTCAATCCACGATGCTGTTCTCTGCCCCATCTTTATTCTCTTTGGACTCAGGAAAAGATGGCTCCTCCACCAGTAACGAACAATATAACACACCTGATATCACTGCAGTTCAAATTGCGATCTAAGCTTGGGAGCCAACTATTCATTGGTGCCCACCGTGACACTTGCTGCTAGTTAGAAAATAAAACACACAACTATATCGAAATAAACCCACCCCATGAATTCCACACCAAGTATCATAAAGAATACAATCAGTAAGGCTATGTTTTAAGGACTTAACACATGAATGGTAACTTTATTTTTTTGTATATTAAGTATATTGTGGATAAAAAAAACTGCTCTGGAGGTGGTAGTATGAGAATAGATGTCTCACACGGAGGTCCCTGGTAGTACACTTGGAGGGATTGTACTGGGCTCTGGGCTTGTCATGTGCTCTGGCAACCTCGGTTCAATCAGTGATTTGCCTTTGAACATCTGCATTCCAATGACAAGGTTCAGGTGACACCACTGTCTGGCTGAGAGTTCCAGAAGCAAAGGAAAAGTGTGTGAAGCTTTTTCACCAGTCTTCAATTTTGCCTTTTTCAGATTGTTGCCAATTGGTGAGGTGAGCCCGCAGCAGCTGTTGTGTTCCTGGCGCACAGGTTTAATTACCAGCAATCCTTGTGATACTGCTGTAGTTATGATTTTCTGAAGGACTGATACGCTGGCCACAGACCTTCAGTGTTGCTGAGGGTATATGGAACAGGCTCATGGATTAGTACAGTGATAAGTTCAGGAGTAAAAAAAATGTCTTTCCTCCACAGTCTGCCACACAGAATTATAACATCTCACCACGGATTGGACACAGACTTTGTAGAATACCAATGATAACAATGATGGTAACTGGGCTGAGTTTGCTTCTGGATTCCTACTCTTCTATTAGCTTTTACAGCACCTTTGTGAGTTGTTTGTCTTGGTGTAGATCAATGAACTGAACGTTTGTAACTGAAAAGAGATTGGCACCCTTATGGAGTAGATGTGGACAGGCAACACAACTAAGTCTCTCTTGATAGAGCTGTTGACTTGCCTGGTTAGCACCGAAGATAACACACATTTGTCCACCCACTGTCCAAATTTGTCTGTATTAATGTGCACTGATTCCATTTTTCAGATGGGCAGTTAACCACTGTGCGACATCAGGAAAGAAACTGTCACTATTGATGACACCCACCAGATTGCTGAGGAAGATAAAGAACAGGCAGTGGGGCAAAGGAGACTACTTGACAGATCACCGTGGGTGTTGCAGCAAAAAGATGAATATTTCTTTATCGATCTGAGATTTCAATGCTCTGTGCACGTTGCTTGTCCAACTCAACAGCACACCAAAAACCAACTTTTCAATGAGGCCAGGATGTCATATTCTATCAAAGGCTCTACAGCTGTTAGAGATAGAAAATCAATAGATTTTACTCTGAATCCAAATTAGTAACCAAGTAGTAGACTGTTGCAATTGAGCTATTGCAAGGATTTCTCATTCACAATGGCTTCCATGAGCTTTGGCATAAGCAACGTTGGGAATAGTAGTTGTCAGAGTCTCACATTGATCATTTGTTGCATTTGCTTTTGACATTTGATGTGATCTGAACCCCACTGTGTTACTGCCTTGCAACATAATTTAGATACAGTTAGCTTGGATAATGATATTAACTCACCCCTTACCATAAGTTGACATGTATACATATTTCATATTCTAGATCATGTCCATGTTCCTGACCATTCAAGAACACTTATCCTAGATATCAGAACACACTTGCTGAATGGAAAGTTGCAAGGATCGTGCGCTGCAACCAAAGGGCAATATCTTAAATTTCTTGGAGGATTTTCAAATATTTTTTAAAGGCATGTGGAGGCATTTAATTCTTTGCATAGCTGGTACAGGAAGGTGTCTTGAGAAGCACCATGTAAAATTGTATCATAATTTGATGCATTTTTAATATATATTCCATATTTTATGAGTGTCCCAGTTATTCTCCCCTTTGACTTTTTGAATTTTTTTATTAACTGCATATTCTTTACAAACTTACCATTTTAAAGGAATAACATTTGAATGGATTTATATTTGGGAGACACTATTGCATGTGCCATCTCCTGTGTTTCACAAGCTGTTCCACCCCCGATGGAACAATTAATTAAAAAAGATTATGGATTGTGAAACTGAACAATAGATAGCAGGAGGGTCCCAGGTCTGATTTGTCGTCTGTGCTGAATGAGCTATCTCAGCTAGGTTGCTTAAATGGGCACTACATTTGGCTTAAATACCCCAAGACTAAGGAGACAAAAAAATTCAGCCATGATTACTGATTCCTGATTACTATCCAGTGAATCCTGCCGTAATATGTACATATGGATAGGACCAGGCTTCCTTGTGATGACTACCACAATCAAATAATTTGCCAACATGCATTGTCATGAACAACAACAACTTGCATTTATTAACATAGTAAAATGTCCCAAGGCGCTTCACAGGAACGTTATCAAACGAAATTCGACACCAAGACACATAAGGAGATATTAAGATGGGACAAAACCTTGGTCAAACAGGTAGGTGTTAAGAAGCGTCTTAAAGGAGGAGAGAGAGGTGGAGAAGTTTAGGGAGGGAATTCCAGAGCTTAGGGCTCAGGCAGCTGAAGCCACGGCGGCCAATGGTTGAACGATGAAAAGTGGGCATGCACAAGAGGCCAGAATTGAAGGAGCACCCAGATCTCGGAGAGTTGTAGGGCTGGAGAAGTTAACAGAGATAGGGAGGGGCGAGGCCATGGAGGGATTTGAAAACAAGGATGAGAATTTTAAAATCGAGGCATTGTCGGATGGGGAGCCAATGTGGGTCAGCGAGCACAGGGGTGATAGGTTACCAAAGTGATGTGTTGCATGGTAGCTGATGCCTGTGGAAACTTACTCAGCATCAGTCAGCACCTTTATGAAAGAATGGAAGGGAGAAAATTGATAAATAAAAACAAATATGTAAAATATTGTATATTAAAATATTGGTACTAAATATAATCTATTTATAGTATTTTTTTAAACTAGTCATTAAAACAGAATTAATGATTTGACAAAATTTCTGCAGGGCTAATACAATGAACAGCAATACAAAAGAAATAATGAAAGAAAATTCAAGACAAGACAAATACACAAAAGGAAAATAAAAGCATCTGACAAGTAAATTACTTCAGAAAATATACAACAAATGAGAAACAGATGGAATGATGGCAGGAATACAATAGGATGCCATTTAGGCTCACAGAGATGAGGCAATAAAATATTAAATAAGAGAACAGGAAATTTACAATTAGGCTAGTTAAGAAATGGTTTCATTTCAGGCCAGTCTATGGTGCTGTAACCTTGAGAAACTAGAACATGAGAACAAGCACTATTATATTGCAATAGGGAACTTACAATACACATTTCGCAATCAATGCAAAAGAAGTGGTGACAATGAAGTTCTGAAATGTCACAACTTTGCATTTTAACAAGTGGTGCAAAGTTGTTTTTGCATTGGCCGCAGTATAACATTTCAGGCTGGTTCATGTGCTACAACTTGAGAAATTAGTGTAGCTGCAGATGGTGCTGAGAGAAAATTCAAGCTTTTAAACATCTAGGAGGCAACCAATGGATCATCTGTCAGCTTAAAGTCTGGATGGTATTAGGATGAGCTCTGTGCAATCATGCTTTTTCTGACTAGATGATTTCATGGAGCCAGCAGTATAATTTGGATTTGCCAACTCCTTGTTGCTCTAAGCTGGTACCAGTCTCAAATTTATACCTGTAATACACATGCCCCTTAAAAGAAATCTAGTTTGGTTTTGAAATTATATAATGGACTGTAACACAAAGTTGGTATTTTAAATGATCAGGCTTTTGTATAACAAATTTTACCCTCCTGATATATTCTGGCTAAGTATTTATCAATAAAATAGATGAACGTTTTCTCAATCCTCCGATAATATTAATTGCAGTTGCACATCAAGGGAACAGAGGTAATATTTTAACATAGAAAAGACACTACTGTTGCAAGGGTTCAGCTTGATGTTCACTAAAAGCTGGCAACATTCCCAAAGTCGCTGCATTCTAGCACTATGCAATCTGAATACTAATAGAAGGTTGATTAGTTTCATGCTAAGACCTTGAAATGACTGCACCACCTTAATACCACTAATCCCAATACAGACGCTCTTCACTGAATACATAATACTTTCCATTAGTTGTTGTCTTGCATCCCTCACTAGATGAACAAAGTATGGAATAAAGTCCTTACTGGCAGATTAATCCTTGAAGCATTACATTTCCTTAGTTTAACACCATATCCTCATGTAGAAAAACCCGTATGATAAAACTTTAGGAAATAGACAATCATATAACCACAGAGAGATTATAAGATATTGCCTGTTCTCGGAGAATACTGAGAAGTGCTGATTTTGGTGTGGTGACATCGGACAGTAATATTGTGGAATAATGGATATGGTTTAACTTTATAAATGAATTATTGTACAGCCTATGGTACTTGGATTTAAATCTAACTCATTATTAAGAGACAATAGGTTGTTCTGACAGCTATTAAGGCTCTAAGTAATATTACTTTGAGCAGGCTGAATTTTGCTCCCAGTAGACACGAGTCTACAATACAAATTGGCCTCAAATTTTGTATTAATTGAGACTAATTTTTCCCTTACCTTACAGAGAGGCCATAAAATTAAACAGTGGGAAATAGAAATGTTATGTTTATGTATTGGTTAGGCAGAATTATGTTGCGAGTGTAATGATATGTTATGAGTTTTTATAGAGTTCCTTTACTTCAGTGAGTACTGATATTTCATATAATTTGAGTATGTGATTCAGAGACATTCCTTTAATAATCAGTATCTAGCTGGCTGGTTTGTGAGTCAGTGCCAGACAGAGAGACTGAATAGCAATTTGTTAGCAGGGCTCAGAACTTCTGAATGTTCCTCTATGTTATATATTGTTTTAAACTGAAACAGTTATTTCTTTTCATTAACCTTGGATTATAACAAACTCTAAAATAAGTTCAAAACAAGAAGATTGCCAGGGGAAACAATTTCATTCAGCCTCTGTCTTACCAGATCTCTGAAAACTGAGTGGGAAAATGTTTGATTTTGCACAAAAATTTAAAGCAGTCCTCCATTCATGCTCTAGTCACACAGTTCTACTGCATTTGGGGATAAAGTCATGATTGCAATGTAACAAGGTCCTCTCTACTAAGAGAATTCAACTTTTCATCCATTCCTGTTGCCATCCTCACTACCACTGGCAGTTTTGACTTATTATCCAAAATATCTGTTGTAAGTGATTGGTGGTGTTATAATGGGTCGGATTTTGCTTTGAAAATAATGGCAAGGCTAACAGCATTCACATTTATTTTTGTGCATCTGGTGCAGCAAGTTCCGGCGACCGCACAGGTGCAGTCAAAGTTGGAATCCGTAAGTTGCTCTATCAGATGGCCTGCTCCTCCGCAAGAATGACATCTCGCCGGCTGACTCACCGTTCAAAGGAATGGGACAGCATGAAGTTCCTGCACTGCCCTGATGGATACAAACTAATTTCGGCAAAAAAAGGTATGTCAAGTTATTTAAGTCTAAGCACACTTTTAACGGCACGGTAAGTCTTAATGGCTGCCAAACAACCTCACCGGCACTGAAAATTAACTTTTACAAGCATGGAGTTTCATTCCTTCAGATTTTAATGGTTGTTGGACATTTAAACAAAATGTTTTAAATTTTTATATTTTTACTTTTTCTTTCTGTCTCTTTTATCTCAGTTTCTTAATTCAATATTTCTTACCCGCTCTTTATTTTACTTTCTGTACTTAATCGGACATTGATTTCATTATTCTAACTTACACTCAGGACAAAGCAGCCCGCTTGATTGGCATCCCATCCACCACCCTAAACATTCACTCCCTTCACCACCGGCGCACCGTGGCTGCAGTGTGTACCAACCACAGGATGCACTGCAGCAACTCGCCAAGGCTTCTTCGACAGCACCTCCCAAACTCACAACCTCTACCACCTAGAAGGACAAGAGCAGCAGGCACATGGGAACCACACCACCTGCACGTTCCCCTCCAATTCACACACCATCCCGACTTGGAAATATATCGCCGTTCCTTCATCGTCGCTGGGTCAAAATCCTGGAACTCCCTTCCTAACTGCACTGTGGGAGAACCGTCACCACACGGATTGCAGCGGTTCAAGAAGGTGGCTCACCACCACCTTCTCAAGGCCAATTAGGGATGGGCAATAAATGCCGGCCACGCCAGCGACGCCCACATCCCATGAATGAAGAAAAAAAACCTATCCTGGTTCTGACTCTTTGCATGCTTCATTCGATTGGTTAAGGGGATAGACAGTTGCTCGTCCAGTTCACACAGGTCCCAGATGCCTGGGAGAGGGCGCCATGCTGGATTCACCGCCCAATGAGAGGAACTTGCTGTGAAAAAAACAAGAAAAGTTTATGGGTAAGTGCAAGTCTAACAAGTGGCAGGTGCCGTTCGTTCACTGCTCAGAGGAATATCCGGGCCATTATGAAAAAGGTTCTCTCCAATTTGTTAGCAGATGGTAGTCTGTGAGGGAGTTACATAATTGAATAAATAGCATGGGAGCAAATCAATTCTACCAAGCATTATGACTAAGCAAAGTTAACGCTATAATGAAGGGAGCTGGTATAACAGGTGGCGACAGGCTCTGTACTCCTTTACAGAATGCACAGTTAAATGTAACTGGTAAGATGATTTAAAATCTTTTATGTGCAAAATGACTATAGTTTAAAATGATAAGATCAGAATTTTCGGTTACAGTTTGTAGGGGAAATGCCCTAAGCATGCCTCAAAATGGAGTCAGTAGTAGGACTGAATGATAGGAAAGGAAAGGGCTAATGCTAATTAAACCATGAAGGCTTATGCTTCAAAACAACTCTTACCAGGGATTGAAGACAAACCAGCAAGACCACAGGCTTGAAAATGGCTCATTAAGGGGGACATAAAGATATCCTGCTTTATCTGTGAGACCTTTTATGATCAAAGACCTGAGAAGCTAGGGCGTAAACAAGAGACCTGGAATGTCTAGGTGTCAGTTCTTTCATTGAGCTGGAGGTCATCAAGGGTACCAACATGGCTGTGTGAGGTACTTAACACCAAAGGGTTGAACTATTCTAACATGTGTTACTCAGATTGGTCAATAGAATTGATGAGATTTCTTTACAGAAAAAGATGGTGTTTTTGATGCAAAAGTCATCAGTTCTCACTCCTTAGTTCTTAGTTTAGCTTTAGTTCTTTTAGTAGTTCTTGTAGTAGAAAGTGTAGGAGTTCTTTGTCTAGTATGTGTAGAAGGGGGCCTACGTAAAATCAGAAAGTGCGTTTCCGACAGAGAGCGAGAAAGGATACAGATGTTAAGAATGTACAGCTATACCATCCAGCTACAGGCAGATTTAAGTGTGTCACTTACATATACATCTCCCTGAGATCAAGGGAGGTGAGATCTAAGCCAACTAATCCAGAAAAAGCTACCAGTACAAAAGGTGAATTTACCCAGGAGCAGAGGATCCAGGATGAACGGACACGAACTGTACAGACAGAGGTTCATCAGTCTAATGTCTCAGAAGGCTAATACCATCCTTCCAGAGGAAGGTAAGACAACCAATACATCCATGCCAGCTCATAAGGATGAGGTTCCTATACGTTCTGGAAACGCTGCTATCTACAAGCATATAGACTTTAATGTATTCAATAGATTGACTATCTAATACTGTTAACTTGTCAACTATCTATGGAGTCTAATTCTAAATTAATCTCAGCTGTAAATTGATAAACAGTAAGCAATTACTTACTATGACATAACTGAACTGCCTTTCTAACCTATGTTATTTGTTTTAGCAATTAACCTTATCTACTAATTATTTGCATACTCAATGTTTAAGTTTAAGTATGATACTAAGATAAAAAAAAACAATGGTTAGTTTGTGGCTTTATTTTCTGACCTTTGATAATTGGAAAGAAAAGGTTCATTCATTCACCCACTGGCTTGTGCATTCTGATCCGGAGGAGTGTATATGCTAATACAATCTGAAGTGGTTGATGTAAAATAGTTTGGTGAGCCAAATTTAGGCATCATTAACTCCTAGGCATAGACAGTTCCATGTAAGAGTTAAGGTGAAGGGGTTAAGGTTTTGTCTGGTGCTCTTAATAAATATTCTTGATAGGGTATTGATCCCAGTGTTCTTACAAGTTTTCGTCTACAAGTGTTTAAGTTCAAAGTCCTGCATTCCTTCCAATATTATAGTAACTTGCTATTCAAGCAGTCTCTATGGTTGGAAATCATGTTTTTGCAATTCTCTTAAACTGGTAAGTGGAAGCAAATCTGGGTTTAAGAGAAGGACTTAATGATTAACAAGATTACTGCAGTATTTTTGACAATGTACTTGTGATAGTGGATGAAAGCTATCCAATTGACAATACACATGACTTTAAAAAGTGCTTGAAATGATAAGAAGGTCTTCATAAAAGATATTGATCAGATTGTGAACAGAACTCCTTGAAACTGTCTCTATTCTGTCAGTTACCGTGTAAACGTTAGGGTGTATTCCCTGAAATGCAGATCATGTAAAAAGGTGAACATCCATTTAATGGAAACAGTTGCGTCAAGTGTATATCTGTAGGGTGTGGTAAATGTCCTTAGGGTGGAGAATGAATCTGTAGTGGAAAGAAATCCTGATTAGCTCAGATATCATATTCAAAAAACCCCAGAAAATCATAAACTATTGTTTATTAAGTGAATGATACTGTTTGGCTCAACTATCCCATTGACTATAAGCCAACTGCTCAAAAATAATTTCCTTTAATAAACTGTTAAGATAAAACTACCAACGAACAGCCCCCAACCATTATAAAACAAAACAAATTGCACAAAAAAAAATTCAAACTGTTTTCAACAGACATCTTGGTTTCTCACCCACCCCACCAACTCAGTCTTGCACAAGGTTCACTATTTACCTGCTGCTCCCCCAGCCTGCTGCTGTAATCCTCAGCCATTTCTGGTTATTTGAAGGCCACACCAATAGTTTTCACCCCAATGCATTTCTCCCGTTTTACACAGGAGTTGTGCTATGGAAATGCCTGTGGATATTTATATGGGCTGACCCTGTGAGGGGCCAATTGGGGATAGCGCTGTAGGTGATGGGCAGGCAGAATTCCCACCTCCAGGGCACAACACCAGCCTAAATGATGCCTTGAGATTTTCGGGCCCAAGTACCTACCACCAACTTGATACATCCTGCATACCAACTTGTTGTATATCCTCAGCTTTAAAGAGGTATTGGATAAAAAGTAAATACATATAGATACAGGAATAAATATAAAATAAAGGCCAATCATTTATGAATAAAAGAATAATTCAATAAAGGATTTACATACTTTTGAAGTGTTGTCACTGTTGTAATGTAGAGAAACATGGAAGTAAATTTGTGCATAGCAAAGTCCCACAAGCAGCAATGAGATAAATGACCAGTTAATCTGTTTTAATGATGTTGGTTCAGAAGTAGATGTTGGCAGGAAACTGGTGGAACTCCCTACTCTTCTTCAAACAGTGCCATTGGATCTTTTACATCTACTTGAGAGTACAGACAGGTGCTTGGTTTAACATTTCATCTAAAAGATAGCACATCCGACAGTGTTGCAGTGAAATATCAGCTAGATCATATGGCCAACTCTCTGGAGTGGGATTTGAACATATGACCTTCTGACTCTAAAGGCGAGACTGCTACCAGTGAGTCAAGGTTGACACCTGAAGTTTACAGATTTTGCAGAAAAATGAACAGTTGCAGAATTCAATTCCCAAAATGCTGATGGAAATCCCAGAATACCAAATAATGTAAACAGAATTTGCTTTATTCTGCCACCATAAATTAGTGCTTTGATAATACATTATATTACATGGCACAACACCCCTTTTGTTATAAAACAGCATGTTCTCTAATTCATCATGGACAACACAACTGCAGATATTCTAGTACTATACAATAAGATGTTGTGCATTAGATGATTTGGTCCTGCTGTCACAAATAGCATATCCTCTTACTTAGCATAAGGCATGAGCAATGCCACAGGAGATTTGATAGATCTCCATAACAACAGATGTTCTGATGAAGGAATACAACCTAAATGTTAACCTCTCTTTCTCTTTACACTTTCAGCATTTTCTGTTTTTTTATTTTAGAGTTCCTTTACTTGCAGTTTTCTTTTTATCTGTTAAATTTCTATAATACTTTAAATGGCACTCAGAATACTTCAACCACTCCTGATTACCATAGTTCCAGAAAGACATTGATGTATTGGAGAGAGGGCAAAGAACAACAAGGGTGAGTCATGGATTTTGATCATTGTGTTAAGGGACAGGTTTGGGAGATTGGATTTGCAGTGTTTGAAGAACAAATACTGAGCTGGCAGCAGGAATTAGGTATTGAAGATTCTGAAGGAAAAGATAAAAGAGTAGTTTTTTTAACAATGCAGATAGGAAACTAAGAACTCATGATATTAACATCAAAAAGATCACAACCTGAGCACATTAAGACTAAGCCTCTCACACAACATTGCTAAATTTATTTTCTCCTCTTCCTCTAATGAAGGCTCTGACACTTGCTGATGTATATCTTGTCCAATTGGCCACTCTTCATGTGTGAACCCAGACAGTTAGTGCTGAATCTTCATCCATTTTCTTTGCTGTAATTTGAGCATCAGCTGTCATAGAACCACAAACATTTACAGAAGAGAAGGTCATTTGGCACATTATGTCTGCGCTGGCTCTTTGCTAGAGCAATTGAAAACTGATCTCACTGCCTTTCTATCTCCATATAGCCCTGTATCGTTTACTGCTTCAAATATTTATACAATTTTCCCTTAAGAGAGACAGTGGTCCCTGCCTCAACCACTCCATGCTCCAACAACCCTCGATGTAAAGAAATTTCCCCTAACTTCTCACTCTCTTAGTGATAATTTTAAACTGATGACCATTCAACCAGAGGAAATAGTCTTTCCCTATTCATTATATCAAAACACAGTTTAATACATATAGCTATTTGACTGTGGCTAGCATTATAACTGAGGCCAATGAAGGGTACCGTAGATGGCCACTTTCCAATAGAAGTCATTGGATAGCAATCAGCTCTGGAAGCAGGCTGATTTTTACCCTTCCCAGCCCTGGGAGGCTGAGGCTAATTGTCAGGAGTGGGAAATCCACGTTTCATTTCAGAGAAACACTTTTTGAAACTGATCCTGCCAACTCGATATTCCAAAAGTTCTTACATTGCATTTTTTTGGACAAGAAATATTTGAAAGACTTTGGAAAGAAAACACAGCTGTTCCTTTTTTGTTTCTCAGCATAAGGCGATCAGCAATGTCAAAGAAAGTGATAAAGGAACTTGACGTCCAGATGGGCTGCTGAACAAATCCGACTGGCGTGATTTGACGTTCAAGCTTCCAACAACGGAAACCAGTTTGCGCTGCGCAGCAGCTTGAAAAGGAACAATTGATTCAGTGGTCCCTATGGAAATATTATTAAATACGTTAAATCATTCAATAGGCAAAGATTAAACTGTGAAATCTGTAAAACAATCCCTAAATATGACAATGCATGTATTTCAATATATATATTATAATATGCTATAAATTCCACATATAATTTTCAAATTCTTATTGTAATGCACTCATAAACAAACCCTAAATGAAACCAAATGTCAATGTTGGTCTGATCTCCAGTTCTTAAGAAATTTTTCAAACTTGGAAAAAAAAGACTCTCTATAGACTTATATGATTTAATTGAGAGCTACAAGTTCTCCTGTGAAGTCCAAAAATTGTGACATTAGTTTCAATGCTTAAAGGGATGCTGTATTTGCTAAAAAGTATTTGCTAAACCTGTCTTTGTTTGGGGGAAGGTCATTCATCATTTTCGTCAGGATGTGAGTGACATAGCGATCTGTTACAGTGCAGTTTTAGTCATTGCAATGTGTTTTTGTAAACAAAGTTTTGCATAGTAACTTTTCATGAATATGTTACCCCTTTAAATGAGAATTAAATCAACCATGAGTTGAGCAGTTTATACAGGAATTGAGGCAAAAATGGAATCACCTACCCATAATCTTTTGCTGATATTGCAGGAAACCTATATATATATATATATTATATATAATTTTAATGATATATATTCTATATATAGCTCCATTATATATATTCTATTAGATATAGAATATACATCATATTTTTATATATATTGAGAAACATGCATTATTGTGGCTTAAATACTATGTTCTGACTAAAGGCATAAGAAAAGTTGATAAACATTCAATGAAAGGAAAGGCATCATTATTGGGATTTCGATCCCCTTTAAACATTCAATTTCTCATTTGAAAATACTGACTACATCTACAGATTCACAGCTTAGTTTAATGCTGTTTTTAAGCTGCACATTGGTGTTGGTGCCAGGCTAAATTTGCAATGCAGTGACTTTCAGATTAGCGTGAGCTGGTATTGATATCCAGGAGGGTTCTTCCATCAGTTTCGCTTTGCACCAGTGGCATGCTTTTTATTAGCAGGTTTATTTAAAGATGTTAGTCCTCCAGCAGGCCAGGGCACCTTTCGATTACTATTGATTGAGAAAGATCAACTGTTCCAATAGTTCTTCTCAAGCAGTAGAAACTGGCCGCAGTCAGCAGCTAGTGAGCTGTGCTCCATGCGCATATGTGAATACACATACAAGGGGCTCCACCTTCCCCTTCTTCATAGGGATTTCTCAGCCTAAGGTTCCACTATGTTCTTGAAGTGTCAGTTTGGCTCAGTTCTGTGTCTGAAGGTGGTAGATTCAAGCCCTGCACTAGGACTTTGAGCACAGAATCGAGCCTAAAACTTTAATGCAGTGCTGAGGTCGTGCTGCACTTTTGGATGAGATGTTAAATCAAGGCCCCGCCCACCTGTTCAGGTGGATGCAAAATATGGCAGTATTCGAAGAAGGGCAGAGAGTTCTACTGGTGACCTGGCCAGCATTCCTCCCTCAACCAACACTACCAAAAAACAGATTCATTGGTCGTTCATTTGCTATTTATGGGACTTTGCAGTGTGCAATTTGGCTGCCTTGTTTATCTACATGACAATACTCCCAAAGTAATTAATTGGCTCTGAGGCGTTTTGGGACGTTCTAAGAACATGAAAGACAACACATAAATGCAAGTAAATGTAAGTTTGTTCTGCCTTTCTAACACATTTGGATTGTTCTGTCAAACTTATAAAGGGCGGAAATTGTCTTTATGTTAACTTGCATTGTTAAATAACTGAGCATGTTATGACCTGAAAAAGAGCTCTATTTAAATGTGCACTCTATCCAAAATATTTGTATCAATGGGTTGGTAATCCTTAGCCAGCAGGACAAATTGCTAACCTGAATCTTATAGGGATCAGTTCCTGTCATAATATAATTAAAATAAGATGCAACACGTTTATCAACTGTATAGTTCTTTTTTCAAATGAAGGAGGTGAATAGATCTCCTTGCATTCCAGCTGGTACGGGAGTGTTTACGTAGCTTGGTTAGCTCTTAAATTTGTTCTCTCTTGAGACTGTTAACAGTCCAAGCATTATTCTAATTTCCGTGTGTTACCATAGCTACCGGAATCATAAAGTTGCAAGATTGAAAATACCCACAGTTTGCAATATGAAATTAGAAGACTTGCTGAATTTATTTATAATATAATATTTTAAAACAATGATGACTGAAGTCCAATTGGCTTAATTTTTTTTTTGTAAAACAGACCCAAACCAACCTCACGCACTAAGATTTTCTTCTTATCTGTGCAGTTTTATGGTTGTTCTGGGTGCTCAGACACAGGAAGAAAAAGCAGAGTGACTGCCCACCCTGAACTCTGGTAACC
Organism: Heptranchias perlo; assembly: GCF_035084215.1. NCBI lineage: Eukaryota > Metazoa > Chordata > Chondrichthyes > Hexanchiformes > Hexanchidae > Heptranchias > Heptranchias perlo. The sequence continues at coordinate 16,540,842 of NC_090357.1, read as the reverse complement.
TTCTAAATTCATTATTGAGACACGAGCAATAAAGAAACATGTAGAAAATTCTGTTCTGTTGATTTATAAAATTAATTAATTATTGCACAATTTAATCACTTTACCTAATGTTTGAATATATCTTTTGATGCAATTATTTTCAACAATACAGAATGCAGCAGAGATGAGTAACATATATAATTGGAAAGATAGAAGATAAACAGATTAATTTTCATCACACCAGAAGCCTGGAAGTATTTTGGATGTATATTAGTAATTTTGTTGCAAATAACATTCAGAAACCAATTAACATTCTGTCATTTAGAATAATGCTCAATAAATGTCTTTGATTATTCTTGAGTCGTAACAGCTAAAATTCTCAAGGGCCAGAACCTCAGGAGACAGCCGTGTGCTGCAAATCTTAAGAAGTCAATTTATTTCTCAAAGACGGTTGAACCTACAAAGATGCAGCATATGCAGAGCTCTGTGGCAGCTCGATACCTTTTGCAGTCCTGATTGAAATTTTACAAGCGTTACAGTCCTGCAGCATATCTAGAGCAGGGCTGCGTAATTACATTTGATGCAATGCAGAAAGACTACTACAGAGCCCATATGAGGTCCGCACTATTCCATATTACAAGTGTTTCAGTGCCATCTAATAGTGCTTAAACATAATACTCAGTCCAGTGATAGGAATACATCTTTTAGGAATTATTATTCAGCTTGAGGCTTTGTGAAAAAAAAAACAAAGGCTTGCATTTATACAGCACTTTTCATGACCTCAGGTTGTCCCAAAATGCTTTACAGCCAATGAAGTACTTTTGAAGTATAATCACCATTGTAATGTAGAAAATGCTGCAGCCAATTTGTGCAAAGCAATGTCCCACAAACAGCAATGTTATAATGACCAGATAATCTGCATTTAGTGATGTTGGTTGAGGGATAAATATTGGCCAGGACACCGGGGAGAACTCCTCTGCTCTTCTTCGAAATAGTGCCATGGGATCTTTTACATCCACCTGAGAGGGCAGGCGGGGCCTCGGTTTAAACCTCTCATTCAAAAGATGGCAGCTCTGACAGTGTAGCAATAAAACATGCAGGTGACTGAAAAATGAAATTACTTCCATTTAAGTTTTTGAAACTGTGGACATCCATACTTAAAGGCAATGGAGATCTGGATTTGATCCAGTGTCACCATTTGTAGTCCACCTAACAGATGGACCTCAATGAGATACACAGAGAATTTTAGATGGCTGGACAAAAACAAAATACCAGAAGCATAGTGCAGGCCATTCAGCATCTGAAGGAGAAAGATAGGTTTGTGTTTTGGGTACGACCCTTCATCAAAAGAATGGCGCCTTGATGAGGTTGTCTACATCATTGGCACATGTCTGGAAGCAAGAAAATCTCCCTACGATCAGCAGCAGGTGGGAGACCAAAACAAAGGTAAAGGAGAAAAAAATTTGTTTGCAACAACAAATCTCACCCTTAACAAAAAAAATGGAAAATTAGTCTCATAAACAGCAAAAAGAGAAATGACCAGATAATCTGTTTTTGGCGGTGTTAGTTGAGAGATAAATGTTGGCCAGAGTATTGTGAGAACTCACCTGCTCTTCTTCAAACAGTGCCATGGGATCTTTTGGCAAAACATCTCACCTGAAAGACAGCACCTTCAACAATGTAGCACTCCCTCACTACTGCACTGAGGTATCAGCCTAGTTTATGTGCTCAAGTCCTAGAGTGGGGCTTGAACTCATGACCTTCTGACTCAGAGGTGATAGTGCCATCAACTGAGTCAAGCTGACACTTAATCATTCCCCAATGAAGAGGGCTGATTACCAAGCTGGTACCTAAGATTCTGCAATTTCCACCCAGTAAGAAGCTGCACAAGAGCAAAAAGACTTGTGAGGAAATGTATTTACAGAACAACAGTCACTGCACTCTAAAAGTAATTCTTTGTGAGATGTGTTTTGAAACATCTTGATGTGATAAGGCATTATATACATACATAGAGTCATAGAGTCATAGAGTTATACAGCACGGATAGAGGCCCTTCGGCCCATCGTGTCCGCGCCGGCCATCAGCCCTGTCTACTCTAATCCCATATTCCAGCATTTGGTCCGTAGCCTTGTATGCTATGGCATTTCAAGTGCTCATCCAAATGCTTCTTGAATGTTGTGAGGGTTCCTGCCTCCACAACCCTTTCAGGCAGTGAGTTCCAGACTCCAACCACCCTCTGGGTGAAAAAGTTCTTTCTCAAATCCCCTCTAAACCTCCCGCCTTTTACCTTGAATCTATGTCCCCTTGTTATAGTACCCTCAACGAAGGGAAAAAGCTCCTTAGTATCCATCCTATCTGTGCCCCTCATAATTTTGTACACCTCAATCATGTCCCCCCTCAGCCTCCTCTGCTCCAAGGAAAACAAACCCAATCTTCCCAGTCTCTCTTCATAGCTGAAGCGCTCCAGCCCTGGTAACATCCTGGTGAATCTCCTCTGCACCCTCTCCAAAGCGATCACATCCTTCCTGTAGTGTGGCGACCAGAACTGCACACAGTACTCCAGCTGTGGCCTAACCAGTGTTTTATACAGCTCCATCATAACCTCCTTGCTCTTATATTCTATGCCTCGGCTAATAAAGGCAAGTATCCCATATGCCTTCTTTACCACCTTATCTACCTGTTCCGCCGCCTTCAGGGATCTGTGAACTTGCACACCAAGATCCCTCTGACCCTCTGTCTTGCCTAGGGTCCTCCCATTCATTGTGTATTCCCTTGCCTTGTTAGTCCCTCCAAAGTGCATCACCTCGCACTTTTCCGGGTTAAATTCCATTTGCCACTGTTCCGCCCATCTGACCAACCCATCTATATCGTCCTGCAGACTGAGGCTATCCTCCTCGCTAATTACCACCCTACCAATTTTTGTATCATCAGCGAACTTACTGATCATACCTTTTACATTCATATCCAAGTCATTAATGTAGACCACAAACAGCAAGGGCCCCAGCACAGATCCCTGTGGTACCCCACTGGCCACAGGCTTCCAGTCACAAAGACAACCTTCGACCATCACCCTCTGCCTTCTGCCACTAAGCCAGTTTTGTATCCAAAGTGCCAAGGCACCCTGGATTCCATGGGCTCGTACCTTCTTGACCAGTCTCCTGTGCGGGACTTTATCGAAGGCCTTACTGAAATCCATGTATACCACATCCACTGCATTACCCTCATCCACACGCCTAGTCACCCCCTCAAAAAATTCAATCAAATTAGTCAGACATGATCTTCCCTTAACAAAGCCATGTTGACTATCCCTGATTAATCCTTGCTTCTCCAAGTGGAGACTAATTTTGTCCTTCAGAATTTTTTCCAATAATTTTCCTACCACTGATGTTAGGCTCACTGGCCTGTAGTTCCCCGGTTTTTCCCTACTCCCCTTCTTGAATAATGGTATTACATTAGCGGTTCTCCAGTCCTCTGGCACATCCCCTGTGGCCAGAGAGGTTCTGAATATATGTGTCAGAGCCCCCGCAATCTCCTCCTTTGCCTCACACAGTAGCCTGGGATACATTTCGTCTGGGCCTGGGGATTTATCCATTTTTAGGCCTGCTAAAACCGCCAATACCTCCTCCCGCTCGATGTTAATATGTTCGAGTATATCACAGTCCCCCTGCCGTATTTCTATGTCTACATCGTCCTTCTCCATAGTGAAAACAGATGCAAAAAATTCATTTAGAACCCCTCCTACATCTGCCGGCTCCACACACAGATTGCCATTTTTGTCCCTAATGGGCCCTATTTTTTCCCTAGTCATCCTCTTACCCTTAATATACTTATAAAACATCTTAGGATTTTCCTTTATTTTGCTCGCCAGTGTTATTTCATGGCCCCTCCTTGATCTCCTAATTTCTTTTTTAAGTATCCCCCTGCACTTTTTGTACTCCTCTAGGGCTTCCTCCGTCTTTAGCCTTTTGTATCTGCCAAAAGCCCTCCTTTTTTTCCTAATCCATTCTCGTATATCCCCTGACATCCAAGGTTCCCTGGAGTTCTTGGAACCACCCTTGACCTTTACGGGAACATGTTGCCATTGTATGGTCTCAATCTCCCTTCTGAAAGACTCCCATTGCTCCGATGCGGATTTTCCTACAAGCAGCTGATCCCAGTCCATTTTGGCCAGATCCTGCCTTATCCTATTAAAATCGGCCTTCCCCCAATTTAGAACCTTTATTATACAAATATTATTTTTTTAATTATTACTCCTATGATTTGCTTGCTGCCAATCTCCAATGGCCCATTTGAAAACAAAAGCTTTCCATGTTAAGTAGCAGGCTAAGGAAACTTTCATCCCATCAATCTTGGTTAGATTTAAACCTGAATAAAAAACTGGAATCTAGATTTTCCAATTGGCATTATTTTATATGGGTTACTGCCAGCATTAAAGAAACATCTAAGATGAAAATCTAGGCTCGGGGCTAACCCACATCAACAACTTGTATCTAAATAGCTCCTTTAATGTGAAAAAACAACCCATGGCACTTCACAGAATACTAAGGAAAAACTCCAGTTCCCTAGATATCTTCAGCTTTTATATGGCAATTTTCATAAAAATTGGGACTTCTTAGCACATCAAGGCGATAAGGAGACAAACCCACATCAACAAAGTCTTCAAATTTGCAGATTTATGTTTCTTCTCTGCAAATGTTTTCTTTATGTATCCTCCACTCATATAATGTTTGTGCAAGGATAAATGCAACAAATATGGCTGTGATTTATTTCTCTCGCAATTTGCATTACCAGGTATTGGGAGAGATGTAGCTTCAGGTCATTGGAACAGGAGTAGGCCATTCATCCCCTTGAGCCTGTTCCACCATTCTATTAGGTCATGGCTAATCTGTACCTCAACTCCATTTACCTGCCTTTGTTCCATTTCCCTTGATACCCTTACCCCATAAAAATCTATCGATCTCAGTCTTGAAGATTTCAATTGTCCTAGCATCAATAGCCTTTTGATAAATGAGTTCTTATTTTTGCTAATAATCTCTTGTGTGGAACCTTATCAAATGCCTTCTGGAAGTCTATATGGACAACATCCATAGACAGTCCCCTATCCACCACGCTAGTGACCTCCTCAAAAACATTCAACTAGGTTGGTCATGCATGACCTAACTTTCACAAATCCATGTTGACTCTCTTTGATTAGCTGAGACCTGTATAAGTGTTCAGTCACTCTGTCTCTGATGATAGACTCCAGTAGTTTCCCCACAAATGATGTTAAACTGACAGAAAATATGTACTGTTACCAGGTTCAGTAATGAACAGCTTCTCTAAAAAGTCATAAATATTTCTGTGAAACAGGACAGTTTATTTGACTCAAATTACCTTGCACAGGCATATGCAGCACGAAGCATTAGGTGATTTGTCGAGATTGCTTCCATCTCGGTGTGTGGCCTGACTGTACTGATTGATAACCTGTCTTTCTCTGTCTCGATAACCTCCATTTATTTTTACCTAGTGGCTAGTGACCTGTACCAACTTAATAATGAAAGAGGAACCAGTGCCTACCCTGGAGAGTTGGGTAGAAGGCCACAAGAACCACAGCTATTCAATCTCATTTAAAAAAAATTCAGAGGCCTTGAAATTAAGCGCACAAATACATAACACATCCTCTGCTAAAATGGACAAAACATCTCATACAAATTTGCTAAATAACTATAATAAAACATTAATATCGCACAAAGTATTGCAAGGCCTCAAGGATTTTTGGTATGTGCAATTTATATGATATTTGCATTAAGGGCAATTGCATATTGTTCTGTTTCATTTTTAAAAATGTGTGAGAAATGCAACCATTTCAGTATAAAAAATGCTTCCAAAAAACCGTAAGTCGCAATCTTGCTTCTAATATTTCAAAAATTTGCAACTATGGGGTTAATTTTTACTCCTGGGCTGGAACGCGGCCTAGCGAGCAGTTGGCCAGTCTGGGAGCGGGTGAAGGAGCGATAGCAGAGATGCTTGGCTGATTTTAGCGGCTGGGCCTCATTTGAATGCCACTTGCTGACTTCCCAACCAAAACGGGTGGGAAGTCAGCAGAGAGCGGCTGCCTGGCTGTTACAATCAGGCCGCTTGGGGGCTGCCACCCGGGACCTGAGGGAATGGTCCCTGGCATAAGTGCATTGGATGGTTCGGGGAGGGGAATCGTGGTCAGGTGCTCCTCCAGGCCCACAAGGAAGCCTGTTAAAAATTAAAGTTTTACACTTACATGGGCCTCTTCTGACCCTGGATCCAGATCACAACAGCTTTGGCCTGGTGGGGAAGCGACCACTGTTATCCTGCGCAGGCTGCGGGTAAAAATAGCAGTCGGGCTCCAATGACATCAACGGAGCCCGATCTGTATATTTAAGCTCCTGAACATTTACCTGAGGAAGGAGGAAGCCTCCGAAAGCTTGTGAATTTAAAATAAAATTGCTGGACTATAACTTGGTGTTGTAAAATTGTTTACAATTGTATATTTAAAGGAGGACCCCACCGGCTTTTGGCAGGTGTCCTTACCGCCTACAATTTAAAATTGCAGTTGGCCAGATCAGGGCAGGAATGGAGTGGATAAGCTTCCCATTCCATTTTAACTGCTCCCCGCCTGTTTTACGCCGGGCAGCGGAGGTAAAATTAAGCCCTATGAGTTGAGGGTAAGGCTGCCCAATAATTGTACTGAAACTCATTCTTATAACTTGATAACTGTGCATTTCTACTGCTAAGGTATTCACAGCAGTGTGCTGTGAAGGCGAGGCTGTTGGTTTGGGTATTCACTTCAATGTAATCCGACTGACCCAAACTCTTCAACTGCATAGCTAGCACCAGATGATTACATCTCATAGAAATCAATGGCAAAGTGAAAAATGGGCTCAACTTCAAGATTCCAGCTGTAGCAAAGGAAGGGTTCAAGAACCCAGTGTAAATATATTTAAGGTGTTTTATTGAAATTCCAATCGTTGTTACAGGCACAGAGCTTCTAAGTGAACCTGCTATGTGCTAAAGAAATTACAGAGCTGTCAGCAGCCTCAGGAAAACTGCACTTGCCCTTCAGGCTCTTACACATGCAGGGCCTTAATGATGGTAAAGTAAGGCAATTAAGAACAGCTGTGCATTCTCCATGAACTGCATTCCCCTTGGTGCAATATTTAAAGGCTATTGGGCATCCTCACACTCCACTCATTATTATCTCTGGCTGAGTGCTTTCAGAGCTATCATTATTGGAGAATTCCTAGGGGTGAGTTTTTCAGCTGCAAGCCATTTACTTTAATCTTCCTCCTTTTCTTGGCAATTCATTTCCCTCCATTGTTCCAGACTACTTCCTGGGATGTAGGTTGAGTCATCTTCCAGTACCTAGCCCAGATTTGAGCCTGGATATTGTGTGCTGCAGGCTGTTGGATGAAAGAGAGGGCATCATAGGTAGGCCTGATCTTGTCACCCAACAAAAAACACACAGAGTCACTGGATAGTGACTAGGAGGAGAGACCCAGGTGAATTTCTGCTCCCTAACCTAAGGGGTGCTGAGGTTAACTGTAGTACTCCTATTATTACGCTGACTAATATCAGCCAACTCAGCTTGAACTGCTTCTGTATTGTGCTAAGACCCATGCTAGTGGTGTCAGCTCCTGATGCCCAAGACTGATACAGCTGGCTCCAAACTGAAAGTAAACTTGTGGCTAGAAAGATATGGCTCAGCTGCTCACTGTCTTAATTAGCTGAACCATCCACGTAGTTGCAAGCTGTATAAGTTAGGTGCTGTCTTGTTTCTGGAAATGTAAATGTGTCTAATTGCAATGAGCTATGTCCATTGTGTGGGCTGCAGGAGACAGCCAAGTGGCCTTAATGTATTTTTTTTGTCCTTTCTTTCTTTCTTTCTTATTCTCTGTTCACAGTTTATCTGTCTGTGGGGTTTTTGAGTGTTTTCCACTGCAGCTATGGAGACAGGGCTATCTCACAACCCTGAGCAGTAGTGAAGGGTCCCTATTAAAATTATAACGCCACAAATGCAGCTTTTGGCTCAAGAAACATTTATTAGGGCCACCAGTTTTTGTTTTGCCCAAAACCAGAAGGAGAAAGGCAGGATAAAGGCAAGCCAATTTGCTGTGGTAATGAAATTTCATTGAAAATGTAATAATTAATATCTCCACATTATAGGACATGTTAAAAAAAAAATGCAATAAAGGACATCTATATTTAAAAAAAATTTGCTGTCTGGTTCACCTGTATGTTGTTTCATTTAAATTGGAGTGCTGTAATACAAATGAGGTATAAAAACTTGGATGTGGAAAATCACAATTTTTTTAATGGCTAATCATGGGAACCAAATGTCTTGGCTGCTGCTTGTTGCTACAAATAGGGTATTAGAGGGGTAGGTGAGATCCTTGGTGGCTACAGGGCATTTTATATTCACACATGTACAGCAATTAGTTTTGTTGCATGCTTCTGAAATAGATTATGCATCAGTTGTTCACCCTAAACATTGTGAACTCACTCATTTGAAGTTTAGTTACTTTGTTAATGGATTTCAGTAATTACCTAGAAATTACTTTCTAAATTTAGTGCCACAGAAAGTATGAAATGCTGAAAGCTTATAACACAATGTTTGGAAGTAAATCTGTGAGAAACCTTTGTTAATGGCTCTGCTTTGCATAATGTCGTCTTGTTGTTGTCACACAGCGTTATAACATGCTCATTACTACAAGACGGGAGGCAGTTTAAAGACAAGGGACAGAATTTTACCTTATTAAATATTGAGAGGAGAGAATTCCAGACCAACAATAATTAATGGGGAAGACAATTAGGAGGGATCACGCCTTGATGCCTATTTCGTAATGTTGAATTTATATTGCAGAACTGCTTCCATCTGAGCAGTTCTATAATTAGTTCACAATACATTGGAACCTGCCCCATTTAAACCATAGGGCAGATTTTAGGGTACCACAGTCACCATTACTATCCTATTTATTCCCCTTTATATTCCATAATTCTGGCCTTATCCTATGTCACCCCAAGTCTACTCACCTACCACCCCCTGTCACCATTGACCTCCATTGGGTCCCTGTTCCCTAGAGCACTGATTTCCCAATCCTTGTTTACAAATCCCTCCAAGGCCTAATTCTACCCAACCTCTGTCAATATCTCCCCTACCCTATACTTCCACACTTCTGACTCTGGTTTATTATATGCATCTTTCTGTTCCACCATCGCTAGCAGACTCTTCAGCCAGCTCATCCCTGCACTGTGGAATTCTCTTCACAAACCTAGGTGGGAAAGTAAGCTGTGAGGAGGATTCCAAGAGGCTGCAAAGGGATGTAGACAGGTTAAGTGAGTGGGTGAGAAGGTGGCAGATGGAGTATGATGTGGGGAAATGTGAAATTATCCACTTTGGTAGGAAGAATAGAAAAGCAGAATATTTTTTTAAAGGGTGAGAGACTAAGAAATGTTGGTAGTCAGAGGGATTTGGGTGTCCTTGTACACGAATCACAGAAAGTTAACATGCAGGTGCAGCAAGCAAATGGTATGTTAGCCTTTATTGCAAAGGGGTTGAAGTATATGAGTAAGGAAGTCTTGCTGCAATTATATAGGGCTCTGGTGAGAGCACATCTGGAGTACTGTATACAGTTTTGGTCTCCTTACCTAAGGAAGGATATACTTGCCTTAGACGGGGTGCAATGAAGGTTCACTAGATTGATTCCTGGGATGAAAGGGTTGTCCTATGAGGAGAGATTGAGTAGAATGCGCCTATGTTCTCTGGAGTTTAGAAGAATGAGAGATTATCTCATTGAAACATATAAAATTCTTAGAGGGCTTGACAGGGTAGATGCTGAGAGGCTGGAGAGTCTAGAACCAGGGGTCAACCATTTAGGACTGAGATGAGGAAAAATGTCTTCACTCAGAGGATTGTGAATCTTTGGAATTCTCTACCCTAGAGGGCTGTGGATGCTCAGTCATTAAGTATATTCAAGACTGAGATCGATAGATTTTTGGACACTAAGAAAATCAAGGGACATGGGGATAGGCTGGGAAAGTGGAGTTGGGGTCGAAGATCAGCCATGATCTTATTGAATGGCGGAGTAGGCTCGAGACGCCATATGGCCTACTCCTGCTCCTATTTCTTATGTTTTTATGTAACCCCTCTGCCTTTCTATATCTCTCCCCTCAAGAGTTTCCTTAAAATCTATGTCTTCGGCAGCACTTTTGACTACCTGCTCTAATGTTTATCCCAATGCCTATTTGAGTCTGATCCCCAATTTGCTCTGCTATTTCAAAGGTGCTATAAAAGTGTGAGTTGTTGGTTGTCAATGTTGTTGTTGTCCTGGTTCCCATTGTGCCAAATCGATCCCTTTATACTGTGAGGTGCGTTTAGCAACATTGGAACTGCACCAGTTCAACTCCGTAGATACTCAGTTGCTATCTCACCTTCATGGCCAGAACTTTCCCTGATGGAGGAGGAAGATCGTTAAAGGCCAATAATGGACAGTATGACTGGGTTGATACCTACCTGTCACATCTCTTCTGGGGGAGGAAAATTTAAACTCAAAATAAAGTGAACAAAATTCACATATAAAAACATGTAAAAGTCTGCACACCTTGAGCCTAGATTTGAAAAAAAATATATAGCTGGCCTGCCACATTTATGGTGTAAATTCCTGATTGGAAAAGTGGGTGGAACTTCATAATGCTGGATTTCCACCCACTTTACCTCATATGTCTATTTCTGGGGACAACAGGGGCAGATGGGTGCTTCAGTTAAATATTAATGTTGGTGGGGATGTACATTTATATTTATGTCCATGTGAACTGGGATTGCTCATTTAAAGAACACAGTAATGTAAAAATGTTTTCAACCATTTTTCTTCACTTTTTTTAATGTATTTTTGCTGGCACTTAAGTTTTCTTGCATCAATTATTTTATTTTCCTGACACCATTACTAGCCCCAATCCTAGACAGGTTAAGCTGCGTGACAGGTGATCTGGTCAACCTACAAGTACCTGCACACCTGCATTTGCGGACAGAGGTGAACACACCTCTTTTTGGTGGATGATTTGTGTGTGTGGAGGCACCCATTGCCAAGGGAAGCTTGAACATCCAGCCCAATGGCATCACTAAAACATGACTATCTGTAACGTTGAATGCTTTGTTGGAAGAAGCTCCAATCACAGAATGTCATGTTTTCAGTGGCTGTGCATGGAAGAAGGTATGGGAGGGTGATCAACAGTCCTGATTGGCCATAGCTACCAAAGTGCCATCAACCTGGAGAACCAGAGCAGAGCTCTACCATCAGGTGCTAAGACACCAGCAGCTACAATGTAGCATGAAGCTGGCACACCAAATGACAGTAATGGTCTCTTCACCTGAAACTACCTCCTTGCAGATATGTTGCAATGTTGGCCTAATGGGTTGGAAACATGGAGAGGCACAGAAAACAACATTCCGTGCAACCACCTTATATAGCACCACTTTGCCTACAGCAGCCATCCAACAGGGAGTTAGGTTGAGATGCTTTGGCAGATGTTGTGCTGGTGGAAGTTGCTCTTCCCAAAGGACACTCTGCCAGCAGACCCAGTAGCTTCACTAACTGTTAGATGGAAGGTTCTTCCAAAGCTCCTTAATCACATGTCCTGTTTTACATGGTACTGCATGAAAGAAGGTATGCCAGGGTGATTAAGAGCCAATGTTGCCTATTTGGCCATAGCTGCCAAGATACCATCAATTATTTCTGCAAGCCCTGGCACACTTAGCTGGGAACAGCACGGGTACCCATTTTCTCGATTATCTGGGTCAGCAGAGAGGCAGATATAAAGCTGTTCCACCTGCTGCAAGGACATCTGTGGTGACCTTACAACAGGTTCACTTGCAGGATCAGTAACTTGGCTGCACCTCCTTGTCAGTAATGAATGTTAAAACTGGATTGCCATGTGGTGAAGGAAAGAATACTAGAGCCTGGTCTTTAGTTGCTTCCAAGCCTTTATTCACAGAGTTTCCTCTTACACACCCCACACTCTAGCTAAGCTCTCCAATAAAAAGGATCCAAGGGAGTCCCCAGTCGATACCCACCACCTGAATACAATTAACCCCAATTGATACAAATCATATAATTAACAATGAAGACGTATGGGATGCTGACTTATGGAGTGACACAGAGGACATCCCTCCTTGTAGCTACTTCATGCACCAAAATCTTGATATCAAACAAGGGATCAGGTGCTGGGCTGCTCTGTCACTTGCCTTCAGACTCATGCCTACACATATTGTTGTCTTTCTCTTTCTCTTCATTGTTGCCTGCTAGTTCTTAATTCCTTACCCTTCAACCTTGGAAAAGACTACTGAGGGGTTGAGGATACCTTTTAAGGTTAAAGCTTTCTGATTTTTTTTTTGTCCCCACATTATGACATACTTTTAATTGCTACCATCCCTTTAAATTCCGCTTTCAGATTATTTTTCTCTCCCACTACTGGTATCATCATTAGGCCCATATGAGTTTGGACCAAGAGTTCTCATTAATTGTACCAATTAGCTTAGACTGGAGAATTAAGTGCTATTTGTGCTTAAGATTCTTGTGGGATTAAAAACAGTTCCAAACCACCGAAAGAAAGAAAGACTTTAATTTATATAGCTCCTTTCATGACCTCAGGACATCCCAAAGCGTTTTACTTTTGAAGTGTAGTAACTGGTGTAATGTAGAAAAATTGGCAGCCAATTTGCACACAGCAAGGTTCCACACACAGCAATGAGATAATGACCAGATAATCTGTTTTAGTGATGTTGGCTGAGGGATAAATATTGGCCAGGACACCGGGGAGAACCCTCCTGCTCTTCTTCGAATAGTACCATGGGATCTTTTATGTCCACCTGAGAGGGCGGACAGGGCCTTGATTTAACGTCTCATCCAAAAGATGGCACTTCTGACAGTGCAGCACTTCCTCATTACTGCAGGAGTGTCAGCCTAGATTATGTGCTCAAGTCTCTGTAGTCAGGACTTGAACACACGTCCTTTTGACTCAGAGGTGAGAGTGCTAGCAACTGAGCCATGGACCCTAGAACTGACTTATACCCAAAGAGGAAAATCAGTCCCAATGAATCTAAGGAGAGAGTGGAGGTTGAAAGTTTTACCTCTACAGAATTTGTGAGATAGGCATTCAGTAAAAGCAGCTGATAACATGTTAACTCCATCACAAAAGAGCTAGGTAAATATTTGGTTGGTAAAATTATAAACATATACTGAAATAATTAAACACTTCATGGTACATGATGATTCATGTATTATTGTTGTCATCTGTGGAGGGTAGAATTTATGATGGGTTAGATTGTACATGGTGTGTGGAAAGAGTGGGATTTGTGAGCTAAGTGTCCCTTATTGCATGATTTGTTATGTTCTTAAATTATATCCGTTTCTGCTTCAAATGTGCAATATAGACCTTTTGGAGGAAGAAGCTGAGGTGAACATGGAAACAAAGTGTGTGGTGAAAGTCAGCCCTTTTATGAGCACTTCTGTTAAAAGATCCATACTCTTTCACTGCTACAGCAGAGCAATTTTGTGTTGAGTTTCTTTGAAGGTCAAACATGGAATTTTTGAAAAGGCTAAATTAATTCTTCCATTGATGAACTGTGTGGGTAAGTTGGTCACTTGAAGAATGCTGATGGATTGTAAACTTATTTAGAGAACTCAAGCCAGCACTGATATTACCCCATTAAGATGTCAGTGAAGACAGGATATTCAAATCAGGTATCTCTGCAGAAAATCAAGACTAGATAATTATAGGCTCAACATGTCACCGCTAGTATCTCTGCCTTGTTTTTTTTTCTCTCCTTCAAGTGACAAATGAGCACTGCTTAACAACTATGATTAGTGAAAAATGACATTTAAAATGCTTGTGGAAGCTCTGTTACAGAATTTTTCTCCCGAAGTTTCATCTTCTTATGACATGGCTGCAGCACATATCATTTATGTAACAATTCTTGAGCAATGTTATTATACAGTGAATGTATCCCACCGTACTGGAACCTTTTGAGAAGGCATAGGGGTAGAAATTTATCTGGAGAGGTAATGCAAAATGGACGGTATCATATCAGCCACCCATTATACTCTAGTTCTGTTGACTGCAATTGAATTGAGTATCAAGCTGGGCATATAACAGGTGGCCCATGCAATACCACTTGTTTAGCATCCCCGCCCAAGTCAAATTTCATCCCTATCGCTTCAAACCTGAGAAGGAGATTCACAACACTGAAGGCGTATAATATAACGAGTTAGTGCACAGTTTCACCATTTGAATATAGTCTTGAATGAGAATCTCAATGATGGGTGGGCAGGATTATCTGGTTCTGACATTCTTATGTTCTCCAAGCGAAGAGGAGCTACTAAACATTTTTGTATCTTTTTGTTTCCTGGGAAAGAATTGAAAATGAGAGAAAGCAAATGTAGAAATGCTGGATCCATCGCAGTTCCCAAACTATTGATTTAGATTGTTCAATGATCTGCATCTGGAACTGCAATCCTGTTTAGCAGAGTTGTCTGAGCGTTATGTCTTTGTGGACCATATAATGCATATCATGGAGCTTCAGGAGCCATATGTAAAGTTTAAATCCATGTCTATATTACTTTACATAAATCTCAAGTTGCTTGTACCTACAGATCTTGGTGTCCTATTTTACAATTTATCTACCAATAAAGCATTACCACTAAAAACTGCCCTTTCCAAAACCTTCATGAATATATATATATCTATATACCTACATACACACACACACACACACACACACACACACACACACGTGAGTATAACTAGTTGTTTACGGAAAGTAAACTGAGTTATGCCTTCCACATAATTCATGAGTGCCTCAGGTAGAATCAAGTCCTGTCGACATGAATGATTATTTTTCCATATGCACTGTTACCTGATGTGTTAAAAAGGTAAAATCGACAATGCTGGAAATCTGAACTAAAACCAAATAAAATGCTAGAAATCCAATCCGCATCTAGGTTACCATACACTTACATTTCTTATTTGCTGACATTCTCTTGTTCTAACATGTAACTGTACAATTGGAGTTTAGTTATGGGAGATGTTAATTAAACAGAAAATGTGAAGAGGACAGTTACTTGTTCAGCTGCCATGCCTTTTATAATGAATCATTGTGAGGAAATGATGAATTGTTGAACTTAAGGATAAGAGAGCAGCTCTCATCAGTTGTCATATTTAGGAAGGAACATCCTTGCGGGAAGTGTATTACCAGACATTGTATACCACATAGAAAAGAAATGTTTGGTTGGATGAAAGAGGTAGGTTCTGTGCAAATGTTGGAACTATCCTCATACAGTTTCCTCCCGACTTAAAGACTAGGCATCTGGCCTGCATTTTCAATGTGTGCCTACAATAATAAAGTAATGAATCATCACATCACTGAGAATTTTATGTAAACTAGGGACAGATCAGTGTTAATCATCGCTTGCTTCTGATTTGGGTTAAGGAGCAATGTCTTTGGGCCTTTAACATCATTCGGCCAACTTGCGTTTTATATTTATTACAACTATCCTGTAATCAATTGAGTGGGGGATATACCCGGGCACAAGGGCAAGAGGGCACAGGTTTAAGATTCTGAAAGGGAAATTTAGCACAGACATCAAAGTATTTCTTTACACAGAGGCAGACCAACAGCTGTAACAAATTGCCAGGAAGAATGATTGAGGTTGACCTTAGAACTCTTATAAGAAAGAAATAGATCCTCTAATGAGAGGATGGTAGAGCTGTTATTCTAGAAGGATGAGATCAAGTGGTTTGAAGGGTACTCTTTTTATCTGAATGTTCTTGTGATCTTCTAAAAACGTGAGAGTTTGGGTTGTTTACAGTGACAAATGGAGGTTGGATTTAAGGACAAGTTTTACCTTTTTTCCCTCAGCAGCGTACTAAATAACCGAGATAAGTGATATTGGTTTACTAGCACCTCTGAACTAACAAGATAGTTGGGAGCTATGGCTAAGGATTCAAGACTTTAATAAAAGCTAATGAGAGGTGTGAAGTTCACTTCATTCCACTGTTTGAGGACAGCACTGATAATGCCCTGTTGCCACCAGATCAACAAAATTCACAAGAATCATTTCCATTTCTCAAAGATCCTGTGTAAATTTAAAAATTCACAGATGATGCTCTCCAGTCAGTAAAAGGTCCGTGAATACAGTGTTTACACCATAGGGTGACTTTTATAGCTGAAAATTCTTAACCAACTAATCGTAAACTATGAGAATGAAGGTTAAGAAGTTATTAAATGCCAACAGAACCACATTACCACCTTGTAATTCACTGCTAGACGCATAACATATATGTAAATATTTTTGTATATTTGTCAAAAGCCATTAGACAGGTTGATGATATTTAACATTTTTCATTGACCTGTGCTTTTTAATAGAGAGGGGCAGTGTATCAATTTGGTTTAAGGAGACAAAAGGAGAGTGCACTGAACCAGATGGAACATGAGCCGTCCCCTTAGGGAATGCAGCACAGGATAAATAGTTAATGAAAGTACAAAGGGATGTGGAGGGAGATCCAGTCTGTTGTGGCTAGGATAGATTTGCCACACCCCACCATTAATGATCAATCCATGTGAGTCTAGAATCAACCATGTCTAATCTGTGGATTTATAACCTGAAGCTTATCAAATAAGATTTTTTTTTCCTCTAATTTCATCACCGTCCTGTTCAAAAAACCCACCCTTGACCTCTCTGTCCTCACTAGCTACTAACTGACTCCATCCCCTTCCCTGGCCACTGTCTCAGACCGGGGGGGAAGACTATTCGCAATTTCGGTGTCCCATTCAACCCCAAGCTGGGTTTGTAACCCCATATATTATCCATCACAAAGACAGTCTCCGTCCCCAAGTCATCCCATCTACCGCTCAAACCCTTATTCATACCTTTGTTACTCCCAGACTCAAATGGTCTCCTGGGCACCCACCCATCTCCCACCCTCAGTAAATTGTAGCTCTTTTAAAACTCTGCTGCTCATATTCTATTCTAATTCAAGCTCCACTTCTTCCATCACCCCTGTCCTCACTGACCTACATGGGTTCCTGGTCACCCAATGCATCAAATTTAAAATTCTTATCCTTGCATTTAAATCTCTCCATGGGCTCCCCCCTTCCTATCTCTATAATCTCCTCGAGTCTTACAACCCCTCTCTGAACTTTCCATTCCTCTGATTCGTGTGCATCCCCTCTCCCGTTGCTCCATCATTGGCAGCCATGCTTTTCGCCATCTAGATCCCATTCTCTGGAATTCCTTCCCTAAACCCCTCTGTCTCTCCACCTCTTTGACTAAGCTTTAGTTCACCACCCCCCCCCCCCAACCTTTCCTTCTTTGGCTCAGCACCTGTTTTTCTTTTGTGAAGCACCTTGTGTCGTTTTTCCATGTTAAAGGCTCTATTTAAGCGCCATTTGTTGTAATTCATTTGATCAGTTTTCTTTTGGTTTTACATTTAGTTCAATGAATGTTGGTAATATTGTAATTATATTCTAATCCATCAATATTCTCACTGAATTTGGAAAAGTAAGTACTCATTAAAAGGGGTTACATGAATACTTAGGAAAGTACGGAAAAAAGTAAAGGCCAATTGAACATGCTCCATCTAATACTAACATACAAAAAGGACCAGAAAAGACCAGCTCCTCCATCAAGACCGTCCTGTCATGATGCAACTTGTACGCACCATTGCAACCATCCCAACATCCCCTCCCCCTCCAATCATGTAAGCTCCTGGGAGAAGCAAAAAAAAAGAGAAAAAAAAATCTTATGCCAATTTAGGAAAAGAAGACTCTGGGAAATTCCTTTCTAAGTAATTAAAATTTGCAGTTTCATCACCAATTTTATAGCATCATGGAATTATAGAATGATGCAGCACAGAAGGTGGTTATTTGGCTCATTGTGCCTGTGCCAGGTCTTTGAAAGAGTGCTCCAATTTATTTAATGATCTGACGAGCTCTAACAACCACAGAAAAAAAATTTCCAGGAAGGTCAGCTGATCAAAAATTACAGCCCCGACTCCCCCATTGGCTCAGCTGCTCAGTTTGTCATCCATTGTGAAACTGAGCTATACATAGAAAAACATAGAAAGTAGGAGCAAGAATAGGCCCTTCGGGCCTGCTCTGCCATTCAAAATGATCATGGCTGATCGTCTAACTCAGTACCCTGTTCCTGCTTTTTCCCCATATCCCTTGATCCCTTTAGCATTAAGAAATATATCTATCTCCTTCTTGAATACATCTAATGACTTTGCCTCCACTGCCTTCTGTGGTAGAGAATTCCACAGGTTCACCACCCACTGAGTGAAGAAATTTCTTCTCATCTCTGTTCTAAATGGTATACCCCATATCCTGAGACTGTGACCCCTGGTTCTGGACTCCCTGCATCTAGTCTGTCTAGTCCTATACAGACCAGGCTTGATCTCTGGTCGATGCTGAGTTAGCTGATATTACCCACGATGGCAGTAGGGACAATGCAATTTGGCTTGATTACTTTTGGGTCAGGGAGTGGAGTTGGGGAGGGATGGCGGAAATTGGCCAGCTTTCTCATTTTTGATCAACATTTAGTGACACTTACTGCAAAATGTACGTGTTGACTTCGAGCAAGGATAGCATTGACTTGGTCCAAACTTAACTGGAACATAAAGGGCTCGATATTACCAGGGCTGCGGGTTCGTGGGGGGGGGGGGGGGGCTATTGGGCGCGTACGTAACGCGCCCGGCGAAATCAATCTGCCCCCCGCGCAATCGCAGCCTAATTGGATCCACTTACCTGGTCCTCCGGGTTCCCCACTGCTGATCTGCGTGTCGGGCGGGCTGCGCATGCGCAGTAAAGTCTGTCAGCTGGAGGAGCTCTATTTAAAGGGGCAGTCCTCCACTGACACATGCTGCAATAAATAGAAAAAATTACAGCATAGAGCAGCCCAGGGGGAAGGCTGCTTCCAGTTTAATGATGCCTCACTCCAGGTATCATTGGATGGGATGAGGAGGAGGGGGAGGACAGAGATTTCCCCCCCCCCCCCCCCCCCCCCACCACCCCCGGCGGGCGGGAGGAAGCGGCCTGCCTCTGCCACCAGGAAGGCCTGGCTCGAGGTGGCAGAGGAGGTCACCTGCACCACCAACATATCGCCCACCTGCATACAGTGCAGGAGGCGCTCCAATGACCTAAGTAGGTCAGCCAAAGTGAGTACAATTACTCATTCCCCTACACTCCATCTGCCACATCACCGCCCCCACCCCACATCTCCTTCTGCACTGCCAACACTACTCTGTCACATCACCCCTCTTCCAACTCAAAGCTCCTCCTCATCTTACCTGCACTTACTCACCTCGCCAGTACTCATCCCGCCACTACCACTCAACCCAATCCTCATACAATCTCATGGCTCTATCTCATACTCACCCTCTCGTGCATCTCTTTCACGGTCAGCCTCACTCAACCTGCCACTACCTGTGCTGCAGCCACAGGGCATTCATCACATATGTGCAGTAGGAAGCGTAAGGCAAACGTGTCGTGAGCATGAAGGGGATGCACAAGGGTGTTTGAGGGTTTGTCATGGTTTTTACTTATATTGAATTTCTGACCAACTCACATTACATATTATATTGGCACCACTACTGCCACATCTTTGTGAATCTTGTCTGGTTTGTGCCACTGCGTCACTTCAGAGTGGGTGTAGGTGTATTTGCAGGGCTCTTTTGTGCAGACGGCTGAGAGACGTCGGCGATGTCCCCGGTGGCACCCTGGAAGGATGCGGAGGAGAAGTTGTTGAGGGCAGTGGTGACTTTGACAGCGACAGGTAAGAAGATGGTGCTCGGGCCAGCCAGGAGCAGCTCAGCATGAAGGAGGCTGCAGATGTCCACGACTACATGTCGAGTGACTCTGAACCTCCGTGTGCACTGCTGCTCAGAGAGGTCCAGGAAGCTGAGCCTCGGTCTGTGGACCCTGTGACGAGGGTAGTGCCCTCTGCGACGCATCTCTCTCTCTGCGGTTGCCCTCCCTCCTGCTGTGCAGGTGGATGTGTCACAGCACTCTGTTGTGGAGCTTCACGTGTCAGAGGTGGACGGCGTGGATGGCGAGGCTGGTGATGCTGTTCGTCCTCCGAGGAAGTCATGACTGCAGCTACGGAGGCCCCCATCCGGAAGATGTGCATCTGAGGGGGTCCGCAAGGTAGGTACATGTCTCTGGACCCCGTGGTAAGTGTGCAAGTTGGTGAATTTTCTTGTCAGGAGGAGGGTGGTGGAGGCCAAACTTTGTCCCAAGTGACAGAGTGGCCTCCTGCAATGAGTGAGGGTCTCCCCCCTCCCCCCTCCCCCCCCCCCCCCTGTCAAATGGACCTTTGCAGCTGCCACAGGCTGACAGCTGCAACACGTCCATTTCAACTGGGAGTGTTTCCCCCAGTACGGGAAACAGTCCTAGTTGTTTGTAAAATCCCACCCCTCCTCACATAATCCCTTAATCAGGTCTGTTAATGACCTGAAATAGCAAGATAAATACTGTTAAGTGGAACCCCGCTGGCTTTAATTGCCTGTGGGATTCCCACATGCGGGGGCTGCGCGCGCACACGTCGGCGCGTCTGTGGGGAACCCGGAAGTGGGCGGGTTGGAGCCGGGCTCCCGACCCACTGCGGGATTCCCCGATTTTCGGAGCCCCCCCCCGCCAGGAACGCACCCGATAGCGGGTGCTAAAATGAAGCCATGTATCTGATCACCTATGGGAGGATGAGAGTGGGACATGGAATTGATTTCTGTTGTGCATATAGTGGCAGCATTATGTATACACAGGTGACGTGGATCAGATGTAGTGTTCCCTTGGCTGGCTGTGGCTGTGTGGAAGTACAGGCCCTTGAAATCAGCAGTAATGGTTTCCAACGGTGAGGACTAATGAAAAAAAATCAATGCAAAAAGTATTCTCCAGCTTTGAGGTTTAAACTTCCACCTGTAATCCCCAAAGAAAATTGCTTCTTGTTATCAATATACTTTTTAAAAAAGAGACAGGAGGAAGCCAGCGGTGTGGTGGCAGTAAAGCACCTGCAGAAATAGATGCTGGAAATGGCTTAACCATCTAATATTCCTCCATTGAGAAGGAAAGATAGAGATGTGATTAAATTAGAACTCAATGCCACCGTTCAAAAATAGCTGCTTAAAGGATACCATGCATATATAAGCCAAATGTGATTATATCCAGTGGAAGAGGCTCCCATCCGAAACAAGTGAGAATTCCATTAATGTATTCAAATTGGGACGAATTGTACACAATCCCTGACATCGGCAGGATATCAAGTGCAAAGCACGTCCAGGCACTCAGGGTGCTAGGCACTGGAACATAGATAGAAATTCATTTAAAGGGCATAGTGATGTATAGGTAAATGGTTAGCAGTACACCAAGTGAGTGACGGCATAATGACATCTACAAAGATGTACATGAGCCCCTCTGGTAGTGTCCATGCCAAGCAAACAGCCTGGAACCCTGGAGAATTTAATTGTTTTTAATATTCTGGCTGGCTGCCCCTCCTGCTCAGGGGCAACTCCCCTTCCCTGCACTGGCAGGTAGGCATCAGAGTTTCCAGCAGGTATGGGTTGGCGAGTGCCAGAGACACACGCTTGTCAGACAATCACAAGCACCAGAGATAGGGGCGCTTGTGGTTGTCTGACCCATACAAATGCCCTCCCACTTACCCTACAAACTCCGGCAGGGTCAGCACTGGAGGACGTTGGGCGCAGTCGCAGTGTAAACACAAGATAATGGCCCGATGAATTTTAGGCCCCATTATCTTAAAATGATTAGCACGATGACTGCCTGTTAATCTTTGATTAAGCATGCAGAAATACACCAACGGATAATTTAGTAATGTAGTAGTAACCAGAAACAGATCAAATAGTCATCAGATGTTCCAGATTCTTCAGCAACTTTTGAATCTGCTGTTAATGAAGATGGACCTATATAGCAGCAGCTCAGACATTGGCGGGAACTGGGCAGTAAGTTTTGCACAATGATTTTGGTCTCACTGCGACTCCATTCCCGCCAAAATTGGCTCCCTCGCCCTCCTTACATCTATGCGAGTCTGCAATTGTATTTGTGACTGTTGATGCAAATGAGCTTGTGCTGGAAAAGTGAGTGCTAGTAGTAATTCCCCATTGTGGTAGGATTTAGAATTTACACCTGTGGGTGAAAAATTGGACCTTGGTGTTTAGTTTACATTTTAGAAATTTTCCTGTCTGCTCCTTCAGAAACTGGATTATATATTCCAAAACCGGATGAGTTACAATTCTATATGTTTATTTAGTATAAGATTCCCTTGCATACAAGCTTATCTTATAGAGTCATAGAGTCATAGTTATACAGCACGGATAGAGGCCCTTCGGCCCATCGTGTCCGCGCCGGCCATCAAGCCCAGTCTAATCTAATCCCATATTCCAGCATTTGGTCCGTAGCCTTGTATGCTATGGCATTTCAAGTGCTCATCCAAATGCTTCTTCAATGTTGTGAGGGTTCCTGCCTCCACAACCCTCTCAGGCAGTGAGTTCCAGACTCCAACCACCCTCTGGGTGAAAAAGTTCTTTCTCAAATCCCCTCTAATCCTCCTGCCTTTTACCTTGAATCTATGCCCCCTTGTTATAGAACCCTCAACGAAGGGAAAAAGCTGCTTAGTATCCATCCTATCTATGCCCCTCATAATTTTGTACACCTCAATCATGTCCCCCCTCAGCCTCCTCTGCTCCAAGGAAAACAAACCCAATCTTCCCAGTCTCTCTTCATAACTGAAGCGCTCCAGCCCTGGTAACATCCTGGTGAATCTCCTCTGCACCCTCTCCAAAGCGATCACATCCTTCCTGTAGTGCGGCGACCAGAACTGCACACAGTACTCCAGCTGTGGCCTAACCAGTGTTTTATACAGCTCCATCATAACCTCCTTGCTCTTATATTCTATGCCTCGGCTAATAAAGGCAAGTATCCCATATGCCTTCTTTACCACCTTATCTACCTGTTCCGCCGCCTTCAGGGATCTGTGAACTTGCACACCAAGATCCCTCTGTCGTGCCTAAGGGTCTTCCCATTCATTGTGTATTCCCTTGCCTTGTTAGTCCCTCCAAAGTGCATCACCTCGCACTTTTCCGGGTTAAATTCCATTTGCCACTGTTCCGCCCATCTGACCAACCCATCTATATCGTCCTGCAGACTGAGGCTATCCTCCTCGCTATTTACCACCCTACCAATTTTTGTATCATCAGCGAACTTACTGATCATACCTTTTACATTCATATCCAAGTCGTTAATGTAGACCACAAACAGCAAGGGCCCCAGCACAGATCCCTGTGGTACCCCACTGGCCACAGGCTTCCAGTCACAAAAACAACCTTCGACCATCACCCTCTGCCTTCTGCCACTAAGCCAGTTTTGTATCCAAAGTGCCAAGGCACCCTGGACTCCATGGGCTCGTACCTTCTTGACCAGTCTCCTGTGCGGGACTTTATCGAAGGCCTTACTGAAATCCATGTATACCACATCCACTGCATTACCCTCATCCACACGCCTAGTCACCCCCTCAAAAAATTCAATCAAATTAGTCAGACATGATCTTCCCTTGACAAAGCCATGTTGACTATCCCTGATTAATCCTTGCTTCTCCAAGTGGAGACTAATTTTGTCCTTCAGAATTTTTTCCAATAATTTTCCTACCACTGATGTTAGGTTCACTGGCCTGTAGTTCCCCGGTTTTTCCCTACTCCCCTTCTTGAATAATGGTACTACATTAGCGGTTCTCCAGTCCCCTGGCACATCCCCTGTGGCCAGAGAGGTTCTGAATATATGTGTTAGAGCCCCCGCAATCTCCTCCTTTGCCTCACACAGTAGCCTGGGATACATTTCGTCCGGGCCTGGGGATTTATCCATTTTTAGGCCTGCTAAAACTGCCAATACCTCCTCCCGCTCGATGTTAACATGTTCAAGTATATCACAGTCCCCCTGTCGTATTTCTATGTCTACATCGTCCTTCTCCATAGTGAAAACAGATGCAAAAAATTCATTTAGAACCCCTCCTACATCTTCCGGCTCCACACACAGATTGCCATTTTTGTCCCTAATGGGCCCTATTTTTTCCCAAGTTATCCTCTTACCCTTAATATACTTATAAAACATCTTAGGATTTTCCTTTATTTTGCTCGCCAGAGTTTTTTCATGGCCCCTCTTTGATCTCCTAATTTCCTTTTTAAGTATCCCCCTGCACTTTTTGTACTCCTCTAGGGCTTCCTCCGTCCTTAGCCTTTTGTATCTGCCAAAAGCCCTCCTTTTTTTCCTAATCCATTCTCGTATATCCCCTGACATCCAAGGTTCCCTGGAGTTCTTGGAACCACCCTTGACCTTTGTCAAGGGTGGTTCCAAGAACTCCAGGGAGTTTAAAGTAGTTTGGTTTGCTAAAGTGCTTCTCAAGAACTATTTATCTGTCCCTATATATTTTGAGTATTAATTGAAAACCAGGGAAGAACAGAATTCACATTGTGCCAAGGCTTTGAAATTCAAGAAACAGTGTGACTGTTATAATACCAATTTACTTCAGTGGTCTGTGTGGGATGCTTTTAGTGGAGCTTTCAGCTGTGGCTCAGTGGTAGCATGCTTGCCTTTGGGTCAGAAGGTTGTGGGTTCATAGTCCCACTCCAGGTACTTGAGCACAAAATCTAGGCTGACACTTCAATACATTACTGAGGGAGTGCTGCAATGTTTGAGGTGTTGTCTTTAGGATGAGACATCAAGCCAAGGTCCCATCTGCCCTCTCAGGTGGATGTAAAAGATCCTGTGGTACTATTCGAAGAAGAGCAGCGGGAGTTTTCCCTGGTGTCCTGGCCAATATTTATCCCTTAGCCAACATTGCTTAAACAGATTATCTACTCATTATCTCATTGCTGTTTGTGGGACCTTGCTGTGCACAATTTGGCTGTCTCGTTTCCTACATCACAACAGTGACTGCACTTCAAGGAGTACTTAATTAGCTGTAAAGTGTTTTGGTACATCATAAAAGAAAATGATATATAAATGAAAGTTCTTTTTTTATATAGTGGACTGAACCTGTGCATTACAGGAACTTATTCCCCAGTAACCCATGCCAGCTTTGACTCTTTAAAGGACACAAGTGAAATCTGGGAATAGTGTTGAGCAAATGTACTGCTTGCACTGCAGAATAAACCGATTCAGCTTTACAAAATATTTGTCACCTTCACCCTGGTGCCCCTGGAATCCACTGTAGGGTAGGACCAAGTTACAGCCACTTTATTCTCCTGGCAAATATACAATCCCTCTATGCAACTTTGTATTTTTAATGTCTTCTGATAAGAAAACTAAGAACAAAGGGACTTTCACACACACTAAGGCTTTTTTTGCAAAGATTTATTATATCAAAATACAAAACATTTTTGAAGCAGTATAATGTTACATGGGAATTAAGCAGCTGAAAATGTCCACACAGTAGTTCCCACACTACCTTTCAGTTAAATGTCCACTATTGTTTCTTTGACAATGCACAAATTGTCACATGTTCTTAGCCGAGCACACACATTTCGTCATGAACATGCAGCATTTTTACTCTGATCAATTACATAGCAGGTTTGAAATATTCAGAAATGGTTGGGTACCAGGACTCCCCCCATCCTTACGGAGCATAATAAATAAAATGGTATTTGAAAAATAACATTAGCTGGACTGCCAGTACCACCTGCTACTGTAAGTGCCTGACACCACAGCCAGAAGATACGATTCTTAATTGAATATCTTACTTAGAACTCATAAGATAGGGAGTTATTTGTGATTATCCATAGGTGTGTATGTTTTTGTGCACACAGCCTATGAGGTCTGCTATTTCTCTAACATTCAGGGAAATAAAAGTCCATTATTGTTGCAGTGTGAGTCACGTGATGCTGAGAAATTATTTCACATCGGGAAATACTCACTCAACACTAGGTTTAGTAAAATGATGAGTACTCCTCACTATCAAAGCACAGGAACAGGAGTAGGCCATTCAGCCCCTCAAGCCTGCTCTGCCAAAGCAGTATTGTATTCTGGGTGTCAGACGGGTTTGATAAACCACTCCACCTACTCTCTTGCAGTTTGATATCATCTGAATCCACTTGCTGTTACTGTGTTGTGACACGCTTCTATCAATGGGCTGTCCTACATTTATAGCCTGTTTATGTTCAGGGGCAATCTCAAAATTCTTTTATTTTGGCAAATTTCACATTAAGTGGATCTAACTAAAGCAATCTCATCAGTCCATCCTTACCTGTTATAAACTAAAAAAAATCCCAGTCACTTTGGAAAGCAGAGACACACAACTGTGTTCAGAAAATAACACTGAAAACTGTATTTAGAAATAAAGGATTTGCAAGTATAAATATAGCCTTGTTTGAGGAGTCTGCCAGTTTTATTAAAGTCTACCTTCTCCATGGTGAATGTCTTAAAATTACATATTCCCAAATAGATTAAAAATAGCAGTCAACTACTGTCCAAAGTTTGCAAATTATTGCTTTAAACAAATTTAAACATCAAAGATCAGTGGGAGACAAGGCTCGAGTTGAAGACTGATGAGTTGGTTTGGGGCAATGTCTGCAGTCGTGTGCATTTACAAAGACTTGCAGAGTTAAATACAAGTCTGTTTTATGTCATACAAATGAAAGATACAGACAATGTATGCAATGAAGCTAACAGTGATAGTGAGTCTGAATCTATAATGTCAACACTTCGGGAGGAGAAAGCCATGAAAAGGGAAAGGATGAGTTCTTGAGTATTGCTAAAAGGTGAGAAATTTGCTATCAAATGCAAATTTGCTATCAAATGCAAAACCCATAGCAATACATGTGAAAAAATATAAAAGAAATGGTTACGACAGAAACTGTATAAAAATGGGCTATGAGTAGTGTAACAGATCAATGCAAAAATCTTTTAAAATGGATGTATGGAGATGCTAGTCAACTTTTGTTATTTTAGGATATCTGGCCAATGAAATTCAATGTACAATGGACAGTTCCAATCTCTTCTAATAAATCTCCTCATTCTGCTTTTGGTTCTTTTTTTCTTATTGGATTCTATTACAGGAAATAAGAAAATGATGTGTTTATATATGTGTATATGTACATGTAGCTAGTTAAGTATGCATACATTTGAAAAAATGTATACATTTATGTGTCTGAATATTAAAATATTACAAAAATTGCTTGGAAGGAAAAAAAACTTTTACTGACTGTGTGCATTTGAAATATTATTGGAAGTGGTAACATCAAAGATTGGAAAACCTGGGATTAAATATACCAAGTTAGTAACAGATATAATTATTGTTAATTAATATAGACTGAAATGTAAATAGCAATTATATGGACAACTTCCATTTTGGTAATTGGATCCAACAGTTCTGTGAAAACTATAAATGTATCTAAATTATACATCTTCTTCAAGTTTTTCTCAGTGCACAGATCATGTTTTGATTCTTGTTTGCTTAGGTTCTGCCTAAAAATGTCTAAATTGGATTTTTTTAAAGTTGTTTAATAGAGAGTGGGAGTTCCAGTCATAGGGTTCAAGTTAGAATAATTCCATCACAAGAATTCAGTTGCACTCAGTGCCAAGTTAACCACTGGTGGGATACTAAGCAGAATGCTGTGCAGAAAGGCATCATTCACGGTGATGATAGGGAAATAATAGGAGGGCCATCATGCAGAGCTAGGCTCATGTAAACATGTAACCCAATCACAAAGTGGCATTGAAGGCAGCCACCTTGCCTTCTTGACTGAAGGTGGAGGCATGGGCACATGTTGCAGAAATGGGAAAAACAAAATATCTTTATGTAACTCTCCCAAAAACAGAATAACAAAAATTTGGGATGAACCAGACTATCAACTATACATATCCGACTTTTAATTATTCAATATCCAATGTTACAATGCACCCACTCACTTGCTATCTGTGGCTGACAGTGGGAGCAAAAAAGGGCAGGAAAACTCCATCTTTGCCTCGACAGAATGACGCAGGATGGCACTCACTGGAAACGGGAAAACACACTACTGACTGGAGCCATCTCCATTACAGAATCACCCAACAAATTAAAGAACATATGAATTACAAGGAAAACAAAATAAACCAAAACACACTAAAATATCAGGCCCCATTATCAATTGACAGAGAACTTCAGGGTGTCGAGAGGATCTCAGTAATCTGTTCTTCAAATTAAACTGTAAAACACCATTTCCTCCTTCAGTTGTAAATGTGTTTATTATACATTCTCTAAAAGCAATTTTAAACCAACAATAAACATAGTATCCACTGGTCACTAATGGCTCTCTTCAAATTTGGACATTTATTTACATTTTTTTGTGTATCAAGAGTTTTCTCTTTTAAAAAAAAAATCTCTAATTACCTAACATTTCATAGAATCTACAGCATTGAAACAGGCCATTCAGCCCAACTGGTCTGTGCCGGCATTTATGCTCCACACGAGCCTCCTCCCACCCCTCTTCATCTAACCCTATCCAGATAGGCAATCATTCACTTAGACAACTTACTTGTAAATCTTATGATGAGCTAATTTTTTTGTTTAACTATTCCCTGTATGTCCTGCACCCAATCCAGGTAATCCGGCAGTCCGCTGTATAATTCCCACATAGATTTCAATTTTATATGGTTGGGGAAGGAGAGGGAGGCTAAGAGCCCAAGTAGGATATATAGCCGTAAATATTCTACAGATAAGGCTTTGGTACAGCACCATTTTGTTTTGATCATACACACAAACATTTTGCATTTATTGGAAAAAAAAATGATCCCAACAGTAATACCTGAAGTTGATTCAATTAACCCTCCAGTTGCCATTTTGTAGGCAATGTTATTGCGCAATGCCAATGTTAAGGAAGCCAGAAACAGGAATTCCCCCCCCTTAAGATCATTGTGAAGCCTTCCTGGTAGCTTAGCACATGCAGTGACGCAACAGACAGTGTCTCGCTCCTGCCTTAAAAAGTACAAAATTTGTGCATCACATTGCTTAAGTTTATAAACCAGAGAAAAAACTATAAAATTATTTTAAACCAATATTTTTTTTTATAATTATCCTCCTGAAAAAAAGAATTTGGAAAATATAGCTGATTTGTTTCGACATTTTCAGCAATGATATAGTTTGCTAAATGTGGGGTTAAAGCATTAGCATCAAGAGGGTTAATGTCTCTGCAAAACTGTGCTTACGATTATCTCTAGAAAAGTTTGCTGTTGTACAAGGTGATGATATTCTGAGTGAAGCATTGATAAATAAAACTATTAAAGTCTATAGACCACATTTTTTGGGGGGGGGGGCAAATATTGCGACACTAACTGCAACACTTGAAATGTGTGCAGTGGGCATCAGTGATGGAGAAGTCGCAATCACAAAAGAGGTCTTGAAATTACACTGTGCAAAAATTGGCTCAACGCAGTCGTGTGAGTTGTCATTTTAATGGAGGTGTCAGCCCATACATTTCAACACCATAAAGAAGTTTTACTCTAGATAGATTAACTTGGAACACATTTCTCAGTTAATAATGGGAACAGAGAACTTGCGTTCATTTAAGATTTGCAAGTGGGTCAGTTGTGATAGGCTGCAGTGAAAATAATCATCAGTAACGCAAAAGAACAACCCGGGTCTTTTATTTCAATAACATACAGTAAAATATGGTCTATATACTGTTCAGATAGTGTTATTTTAGCCAAACAGTATCTCTCCCTATGGATCAATATGAAACAGTAAAACCTTCAGTGACTCAACAGCAGGTCCTGAATAAATCAAGCTGGCTTCTCCAAGAGACCAATTATGATACTGAATATCATCATCTGTATTAAAATTAAGTCCACGATTACAATAAAAAGACAGCACACACTTTTCTGGTTTATGCAGACTGTGTATCAAAAACACATTTGCATGTAAGCTGCTAAACAAAATTTCACTTTTCTGCAAAAATTATAGATGGATATCTTTATCACAGCTTTTTAAACAGACTCATTAGAAACATTTTAGAACAGTGATTATACTCATTTACATTCAGGATACCTTTATTGGTCTCACAGGCTGAGTTTTAAAGCTTTTGTAGACTATAGTAATGTTTTGAAGCAAATCCCATCCTCCAATTCCAAAGAATAAATATGCCATCTATCCAATTTCATCAGAGCACTCCATGACACAAAAATTGAAACAATTCACACACTGCATACTTTATTCTAATAATATTCTGTAATAGCTTTATATGTTTATATAAATGAATGAAGACACTGATAGGTAGTATATTTATTCCATGAATTCGTCAGTCTTTAAAAGCCCTAAAACTATTAAAATCAGGATTTTTCACATTGCTCCAATGCCAGCGTTCTCACCAAGACTCAGATACTTGAATTACTTTGAAGTTTGTTGTATTGCAGAAGTATATCACCATCTTTTTTAAAAAGGTTTGCAAAGATAGATGTCCAGGGTTCAAACTGACTTCCTTAAAGACGCGCTAAGAAGAGTTAGGGAATGCAGGAGAACTTCGCAAAATGGTTTCTAACAATCTGACTTGGAACAGTTTTTGAGTGAAGGCCTCACAAACCAACAAAGGGATCCTGGCTATTTGAAAAGAAGCTGGAGAATTTCCTAAAACAGTCAGTCGTAAAATTCTGTAGATTTTATACAAATAATGAAATACAGCTTCAATGGCTCAGAAAAGGTGACAGTTTCTCTTTCTTAAAAAAAAAGTCCTATGTGACTCATTATAATAACAACAAGCACCAAGAAGATTAATTAATAAATCAAATTCAGTTGAAAACCATACAGCTTTGTGAAATCAATCTCAGTATAGAACATTTTCTGTAATGTTTAATAGACACAGACAATAGCTGTTAAGGAAGTGAATTCAAGTTCAAAATTATCGCTAGCTGAACAACTTTACATTTTCAACATCGTTTATCAGTTACTGTAATTGATAATCAGTATGAGAAAACTGTGTAAGAGTAATGACTGTACAAGCCCATCCAGATATGGTTTTTTTGTACCCCCTGATGGCTCATTGTGGGGAGAGGCACTAAGCCATACAGACCAGAAAGGTTCCAGGTTTAACCCTTGGTCTGTGCTAAGCAGTTAGCTGATCTCAGCCAGATTGGCAGTGCAGGGGGAGGGGAGGGCACTATAATCGGTCTCAGCATTCATGGGTTGGGGGGTGGGGTGGAGAAATCAGTTGGCTGCTCCTGATGTCTATTCAGCAATCTTGCTGGAAATGCGTGTGTGTAGGGACATCAAGTGAGGACAGGATCGTGCTTGGCTATGATGCCTCACATTTACATAGTTCACCGACAGTAACTGTCCAGACTGGCATGTAAAGAATAGCCACGTGGATGAGGTTCCAGAGGCTGTGAAATAGAATCCAGCATGAATTGTATCTATCAGAAGAGATAGCGTAAGGGGTGGAAAAAGGGCAAAATATACACTCTTCATATTGTTGCAAACATATGCCAATTGGCAGGGGCTTGGGCACTGCCAGGATCTTAAAATTCTTTTTCTTCAGCAATGCTAAGAACAGTGGGAATACAGCAATCTCATTTTGAGACAAACCCCTTAAACTGTCCCTTAAGAATGAAACACTAGCTCAGACACTGGATATCAGTTTCTAAGGGGCCTGTCCTAACTATTTCCATTCAAACTGGTCCTTTGCTTCTCTTGGCGAAAGGAAGTGGTAGAGTGTTTCTCTTAAAAACAAAAGCGTCAGGAATTCCTGTCATGCAAACCGATCCCTATAACACCCATCGTGAAATGATGGGCACAATCTAACATTTTCTATACATCACGTTCAAAGTAGCTCCTCTTAACGGAAGGAAGGCAATGAGAGCAAAAGCTGAGGAATGTTTCCAATATGTATCTCTATAACGATCCCTGATTTGTTGGGGGGGGGTGGGGGTCAGCTTTTTATTAGTAAGGTGATGACGAGGAGACATGAGGCTCACACCACTGCTTTTGTTCCTTCGCAATTCTACAACACAGAGAGGCCTGATCCATGTTGTAAAATAGATTGACGCTACCAATGGTCAGAAAGAGATAAGTATTTCTTATTTTTAATTTACATAAATAAGTTATAAATGGGAAAAAAAAGCTACATTCTAATTACTGTACATTATGGTTTTCTTCCATATGGAGTAAAATCCTATGGACAATGACAGACAGCGGCTGAAGCTTCTTTTACTCAGTCAACTAGCTTAGCCTGTCTCATTCATTATTCCCTCCATAGCTTTCCACGTAAAACTCTCAGGGAACTTACATTATGACAATACAACCAAAGATTACAAAGACCACACATTTAGAAAAATCTGTGTGCTGAATAAAACATTATAAATGAAGGACAATGTAAGGTGAGACATTGATCTGTGACATTTCCATTTCCTACACTAGTCAACCATGTAGCATTTCTGGAGACACGATTAACACCAAATTATGGGTAGTTTTGTGTTGTGAATTCCTCCTCACATGGAGCTAGGATGAGACAGCTTAAGCTGATTTAATTTTGGAACCCTTACGGCCATCAGAGAGAGGAGATTCATCCCATATCCTGACGGTGCAGTTGTTCACAAGCTACCTTATAGTGAGTTCCAGGACTGCCTGACATTTGAGTCTGTCAGCTGCGCATGACGAGCTTCAGCATTTATTGGCTGTTACGAGGATGGAAGTCTCACAAAGACTAAGGAGGCCATTTTAATCTAACCTGCCCGGCGAGAAAATGACAGGATCAGATTGACGCCCATTTTACTTTCGTTTTTACTTTCCGTGAAAAACGTGCAGCCGATTCAATCTTGTCAGTTTTACAGCTGGGCGGATTAGATTAAAATTACCCCCTAAATGTTTCACCATGACTAAGGAAGACTGAAGGATGAACAACTGTAAGTACAGGTTTACTGAATAAGGAACCACAGTATGAGACTTGGCAATTTCCAATCCACCAGTCCAATGGGTGAGGTGGTTACTCAGTACCTGAGTTGCATTGCTTTTTACAGTAAATTGCTGTTTGAAATTCCTTTAATGAGTTTGTGCCACAGGCTGGGGTGTTCTGGGAATAAAAATACAAAATTAGAGTTGAGCTGGAAACACATGTCCACTGGGAATTGGGGGACGACTGCTAAAAATACTTTTACAAGACCCTTGTGCCTATCACCTTACCTTTTGACTGGATTCAAATTCAGCCCACCGAGGTTAAAGGACAGGAACCTAACAGACTATGCTGCCTACCAAATCATTCCAGAAGGAACAAAAAAGTGCTACATAGTATGCTTTTGTGATATAAATTGACCGAAGGCCTAGTTGTTAAAGTCATGCAGAAAGCTGATTTGCTAGTCCAACACCCAGCAGGAGAAGACTGTTGGAAGAACATTGTGTTGTTTAGGCCTTGTCCATTCACACTTCCATTTCCTGGTCACTTATTCATCAGAATATTATTGCCTTATACATTCTCCCTGAATAAGACTCCTCACCTTCTAACACAGCAAAAATAACCTAGCTTTGCTTTGAAATATACTAATATTCCACTAGTAATAAAAAGGATTGCTTTTGAATCCCAAGCTTTTGATTCTTAGCTTCGATATGTGATTATTTTCACATAAGCCAACAGTGCCCTACACACCACATGAGCTAATAATATCCAAGAGCAAAAAGTGACTGATTATTAGCTTTTTTCTAAGTTACAGTATTTCAATCAGCAACTTCAGTAACAAATAGAAAAATAAAATAAATTATGATTTTATATTTCTGGAACAAAGTGAAATACAAGCAACAGAAAAATACTTTTTTTCTCTCCAATATGTACAACTAGTCGTTCTTCAGTCACTATGCAGCATAATGGAATCAAGATGGATCTTTCTCCACACAGTCCAATAGCTGTAAAAGTAGTATCTGAGCAATACTATTGTGTGCCTGTCATCGAGATCATGAATGCACAAGACTCTCCCTTTTTATCCATTTCAATCGGAAATGGGAGCAGACAGTGCCTACTGTGATCTCGGCTAGCTTCCCTGCCATTACCTTGAAGAAACTGAACTGTTTTTAGATGTCTCAATTGATATTTCTCCCATTTTTAATTATTCCCTTCCCCCCCCCTTTTAGGCAGCTGATTCTCCAATGGAGGTGACTGAGCAGCTTAACTGTTCCTAAGCCTCTGCCAAACACTATCCTTTCATGCCTTATAAAATAAGAACTAAAAGTGACTGTCACTCCCCCCCTTTAATAATCTTCAGTACTCTGCAGCTGTTTCAATTTGTATAAGGTAACAATCAGAGCCTGGGAACATACACATGAAATATTACCTCTGCTGCCCTCCAGAAACAACAACTCATAAGTTTCAGCATGATGTCGTCAAGGCAACATCCCCAACATGCTGGCAGTGAGTGAATCACTGACTGCCCCTTCACAGAGAGGTCTTTGCACATTAAATACGTTTCTGCAATGGTTTAAATTTGACACAAAAGGTGAGGTGGAAGGCAAGTGGCATTTGCTGAACAAACGGCAGCTTCCACAGGAAACATCTCAAGCGAGAAACATTATTCAACAAGAGCTTCCCTTCGGTTTTATGATTTCAGATGCCTTTCTTTTAATAATGAAAAGCAAACAGTACTGATTCTCTGAGCAATTTCCTCACACAATTCTTGTTGAAAATAAAGGAGTTCTGAAATATGTCATCAAAGAACACATAACATTCAGTTGCTGTCCTTTCTGTACAGTAATTTGATTATGACACAATGATATTCCATGTATTTAATACTGTAGATGAGAAACCCAATAGGATACAAGGGCAAAATGACCTCAAAATGCCATGATATGCTGCATGAAGAAACATTAAATGTGACCTGCTTATTTAATAAACCAAAAATTTTAATGGATTTAAGCTAGTTAGTAATTTTGATTTAATGAAAATGAAAATTGGGTGGTGTTTATAACGGGCGGCTGATCCGCAACATCAGTTTTACGCCCAGGCGGCAAATTGAAAATCTACCCTGTTATCACTCTCTGTCTGACAGAGGGTGAAATTCCTCTTTTAAAGAAAAACGTGGATCCCCTGTTTTTCCTTGTAATTAATGACCCACTGATTAAATCATTGGAATCACCGTGCCTTTAAAACATACAGTTTCTGAGAACGAAATTTTCTTGTTTGTCATTAATTGTCAATAATTATGAAAAAAAATATATTCCCAGATTGGTGAAACTGACATGAAATTATATGAACTGGAGACAGAAAATTGTGTAGGAATAGAAAGGGAGATGAAGGAGATCCAGTGAAACCAAGGGCCTTTGGTCTAACTAATGCTTTATAGAATGTTAGCATGACTTCCTTGGATTTGTACTCTGGATACACTGATCAACCTTAAATTTTGGATAAAGCCAAAAATTATTTTGAGAGCGGAAGGTGAAATTGATGAGGCAACAGTGCAGCATAGGGAACTGAAGGACTAAGTAGAGGTGTGAGAAAGAAGGAAGGAGGTAATGGTAAGAGATTCAAATGAAATGTGTCTTGAATAATGCTGCAGAGAAAGTGTGGATTGAGGTCAAGGATAGAAAAGGTACTTATTATTTTTATAGATCTTCTGGACAGGAGGAGTGCATAAGCCAGGCCAAATCAGAGAGGTCTATAAAAAGGTCAGGACATTAACCATGGAGATTTCAATTACCTAAATATTGACTGGGAAAACAGAGGAAAAGCTCAGGGGCAGTACATGTTTCTAGGGGTGGTAAAGGATTGCTTTCTTATTCTGTTGAACAGCCATTATGGTCAGAAGCTATTCTGCATCTAATCTTTAATAATGATACATATGTAATATAGAATGTAGAAGAAAGGAAGCATCTAGGATCCAGTGATCATAATATTATTTGTGCTGAAATGCTTGTGAGGATATTCAAAAAGAACAATAACACAAAAACACTGGACTTTAAAAGAACAGACTTCAAAGGAATATAAAATGAATTTTAAAACTAGTCAATTGGCATACAATAATAGTTGGGAGATCTACAGTAGAAAAGTAAATGTAGAAGTGGCAAAATTAGTCAAAGGGCAGTGCATGCCAATGTGGTTGAGTGGGAATGTGAAGAACAGGATTGGTGATAAGCAGAAGGTTTTCAAAATGTACAATTAGGATTGAGTAAAATATAACAAAAAAAGCAAAAACTGTAGTAAGAGAAGCCCAAAGAAACAGATGCATCTCAGCTAACAGTGAAAAGTTACTCAAATCTATTCACAATAAACAAAGGATGAAAGAAAACATTGGTCCATTTAAAAAATATAATGGGAAGCTGGTATCGGCAATTAAAATAATATTAGAGTTATTTCACATTTTCTTTTATTCATGAAGAGGGAGGAAAGTTGCCTGATGAATAGTGGCATAATTTTTACAATTATTCCTGCGCAGAGCCTCGTGCAACAGGAGAGCATCCCACAAATGTGGAGGTCAGCCACGAATCACCATGCCGACTGTTGCACCTGAATCCCAGAAATGTGCTCCCACCTTGTGAAGTTCTATGCTGGAAACACTAAATAGTAACATTTACCACACTCTGTGCAGTTCTGGCCACCCAATTACAGGAAAAGGTATGATTTCCCTTGACAGGTACAGAGATGAACCACAAAGATGATTCCAGGTATTAAGAATTTAAGTTAGAAGGAATAGCGAAAGAAGTTCTCTTTGGAAAAATGAACCCAAGGGGATGGAATTGAAGTTTTCAAGATTCTAAATGGAATCGACAGAACAGATCTGAGCAAATTGTTCATTACAGTAAAGGGCTCAAATAGTGACATGAGTTAAAAAGTAGGAGGCGTATAGGAGTAAGGAGAGAAGTCAGGTGGAACCTTCTCACCCTAAGAATAACAGAGTTCTAAAATAAATGACCAAGTAAGGCCATTAAAGTGGACAGTATAAGTGAGGCTGAGACATTCTGGATGGAGAAGGAATTGATGGTACAGTGATTGGACAGGTTGATCTCTGAAAAGGGGATGAGATTGCTGAGCCTAGTGGTCTTTTCATCAATTCTTCAGTTTGTGATAGTGAAATAAGTTCTCCACCTAGAAACCCACCAGGCCATTCCAAATGATTTTATTTTTCATTATGTGTTTACTTCCATAATAACTCTCTTCTCTACCGTACGCTCCTCAGCTGAGGACCATCTAATATATAAAAATCATGACCAGTGCTGCTGCATTTAACATGTTTTACTCTCCCTACAGTAGTATTAGTTTAAGGAGGAGCTGAGATAATTTCTCAGGATCTAATGCTGCCTTTCATACTTCCCAAGTGGTATACATTGACTCCTCTTTTGTATAAAATGTTCTGTGAAAGTTATTTGTGTACAGCATGCACTGACTGTTCCAACAGCCTTCAAAATTCAGCCCACCACTATGTGCGTTGCAAGGTGTACCCAGCATGGCATTCTGCAGGCCTGCCCATTCACCGTACCACTTCAATTAGAGGAAAGCAATTGTGTGTGGATAGTACAAGTTGCCTGTGTAACTGAGGAAAAATTATTCAAAGTGTCACAGGAATCAGACAGGAACAGGAATAGGCCATTCAACCCCCCAAGCCTGTTCCACCATTCAATTAGATTATGGCTCATCTATACCTCAACTCCATTTACCCGCCTTTGTTCCTTATCCCTCAATACCCAACAAAAACTATTGAACTTAGTCTTGCAAATCTCAATTGACCCAGAATCCATAACCTTTTGGGGGGACGGTGTTCCAGATTTCCACTACCCTTTGTAAGAAAAAGTGCTTCCTGATTTCACTCCTAAGTAGTCTAGCTCTAATTTTAAGATTATGCCTTCTCGTTCTGAATTCCCCCACCAGAGGAAATAGTTTCTCTCTATCTACCTTATCGAATCCCTCAATCATGTTAAATACCTTGATTAGATCACCCCTCAACCTTCTAAACTCAAGGGAATACAAGCCAAGTTTATGCAACCTAGCCTCATAATTTAACCCTTAATTCCCTGGTATCATTCTGGTGAATCTGAGCTGTAGCCCTTCCAAGGCCAATATATCCTTCCTGAGGTTCCTACCTCCCAACCAATTACCAATCCATGTCACAAGGTTACCTCTAATTCCGTGTGTTCTCATTTTTACTAATAATCTATTGTGCGGCCTTCTGGAAGTCCATATAGACAACATCCAAAGACACTCCCTTGTCCACCATGGTAGTGACCACCTCAAAAAATTCAACTTGTCCAGTCACTCTGTCTCTGATGATAGATTCCTGTAACTTCCCCACAACTGATATCAAGCTGACAGGTCTGTGGTTACCTAGGCCTAAATTTTAACCCCATGAACAGGTGGGTTGGGGGCGGGTGGGAAGGTAAAAATTGTAAAAAATTAAAATCCAACCCCAGCTTGCCTCCAACCCATCCACTTCCGGTTTAAACGGAGGTGGGACGAGTGGCAGGTGACCAGCCCACTCTTAGGAGGCGGGTTGGTCAGCCAAAGCTGTCAAGGAGGCTGCGGGCATCCATTTTTACAGCTTTTTTATTTTTAACTACTGGGGGCTGGGATTCCCGGGTCTTCTGCTTCACACCACGTGAGAGGAGGGGAGAAGGCCCAAAGCAGCAGGTGAGTGCCTTTATCGCACTGCTTGTGGGCCCGAAGGAGCAGGAGTGTTTCCTCTCGGCCCAAAAGCCCACCTATGGGGCTCGATTTTACAATCGCATGTTGATTGCTGATGATTAACGTCTTCTCCAGGTTTCGCGCCCAGCAACCAGCCTGATTGACAGGCTGGCTGCCGTCAGGAGCTGCAATGCGAGGGGTGGGGGGAGAGAAAGAGAGAGAGTGAGACGTCATCCAGCGCTGGAACGGAAGACCGGGGTGGGGGAGAATGGAAGATCCGGTGCTGGACTGGAAGACTGGGTTGTGGGGGGGCGGGGGGGGGGGAGAGGGGAAGATTGGGGGGGAGAGGGGAAGATCGAGGGAAGATCGGGGGTGAAGAGGGAGACATCGGGGGTGAAGAGGGGGACATCGGGGGA
Source organism: Heptranchias perlo (assembly GCF_035084215.1). Taxonomy (NCBI): domain Eukaryota; kingdom Metazoa; phylum Chordata; class Chondrichthyes; order Hexanchiformes; family Hexanchidae; genus Heptranchias; species Heptranchias perlo. The sequence continues at coordinate 16,501,828 of NC_090357.1, read as the reverse complement.
AGATCGGGGGTGAAGAGGGGGACATTGGGGGAAGATCGGGGGGGGTGAAGAGGGGAACATCGGAGCGGGAGACATCGGACATCAGAGCAGGGTGCAAAGATAGGTTCATTTAGTGTTTTCACTTCCTTTTTATTTAATTTATTTAGCTTCTTGTTCCCTGATTTGGCCCTTCACACCTGGTTTCACCAGGCGTGAATCAGAAGCAGTGGGTAAGCTGCCCATTGAAGTTAAAAATATTTCTAAGTACTTAATCTGTCACAGGTAAAGTGCCTTAAGTACCTCAATGAGGTACATTTGGCTCTTTAACTGTCATCCCATCAGCTTTAACTGCCGAATGGACTTCCATTTTTGGGTCACCCGTGCACACAGGTGGGCCCCTAGGAAACTCAGAAGTCGGCTTCCGAACACGAATGGGATTTCAGTGATTTTTGGAGCCCCCCCGCACCCAACGCACCCGCAATTGCCTCCTAAAATCACCCCCGTGATCTCTGACCCCCCCCATGACCGACCCCCCTGATGACCCCAGACCCCTCCCGATGACCGACCCCCGATGATCGACCCCTGACACCCCAATGACTGCCCCCCCCCAATGGCTGACCCCCGACGACCGACCCCTGATGACTTCTGACCCCGATCCCCCCATGACTGACCCCACCACCCCCCTCAACCCCCCCCCCCCCCATCATCTAAGACTTACTTGCTCGCATCTGCTTCCTGGCTCTTCTCCCGTCCGACTGACGGCCAGCTCGTCAATCTGGCTGGCCTGTTGGGCGGGAAACCGACAAAAAAAAAAATAAAAGACATCCTCACGTCAAAATCGTCAGGACATCCGGGAAACCGGTACTTCTAGATTTTTCATCAGGAACTCCCCCCCTCTCCGCTCTCTTCCTGGTTCCGGGTTAAAATTTACCCCCTGGTTTCTCTCTCCCTCCCTTCTTAAATAATGTTGTGACATTTGCAATTTTCCAATCCAAAAGTACTGTCAGGTTAGATATAACCAGAACAGGCAGGTGGAAAAGGCGGATAGAGTGTGATTTTATCACCCCACCGAGCAATTCCACAAGGCGCTGCACATTTTGGTTCAGTATCAACAGACAAAATTCAATCAATTGTAATGGCTTTGAAACTCAAGCTCATGGCATCACTTTGAGATACCAGCGCTGCCTCCAGATTGATGGTCTTGTCCACACTCACATCCTCTATTTCTAGGATATTACACTGTGCGTATGTTATATACACATTTAATTTCAGAACTCCTCCATTTATTTCAACAAGCTGTCGGCATGTTGAACAAGAAATGCCAACCACCTCGAAAAAATGTCTTCTACATTTCATTCCCTAGTTCCCACATCAGCAAATACATCCCAAAGCTTTACCATGCAGCAGAAGCATTCTGCTAAACAACAACTATGTTAATATCCTACAGTTTAGTTCCTTTATACATTTTTCCCAGGCTAATTTCACTTTAATTTTCCTCTACTTTTCTCTCAAAGTATACTTGACTTTCGAGCTGCATGCATCATTAATAAAGCATCTGTAAAAATGAACGTCTCAGTACATAAAGATTTTTGCTACAAAGAGAAAATGTCCCTAGCCAACATTTTTGAGGCAGATGCCACACTAGCTGTACAGTACTATAAATATATCTCATATTTATCAATTTCAGTACTTTTTCCTGAATAAACATTTTTTCTTTAAAAATGTTTCCACACCAAGCCAAAAAAAATTAAATACAAAGCAAGAAGTCATTATTCAAGTACATTTGCACTTATCTTTTGACACTGGGGATGTACTGATCACATTTAAATGATATGACGGATAGGTCTCGTCTCTTGGTTTAAATTATTCAAAGGTTTCTTAAAAATATTGCAGAATGTCATGAGTGGGATACTCTCGCAAGCCAGCATTCACTAACAAGTGTTCCATTCATACCATCCACACTGATGTTAAAGAAATCTCAGATTGCACTGTTTAGATTTTAACAGGTGCTGTCTATAGCACAACAGTGTGAACCAAGAAAAAGATGGGAGTCCTATTCCCACACATTTAAATCACTGCAGGCTATTTTATTGGATATCCCACCTGAAACATTGAGTTACGGCAGTTTTTTCACAAATGGGCCACTCCCATGAACTCATGAGCATCTCATTCATACCTCTCTTTGACAGATTGAAAGGATACCAATGCATCATCAACAATTATTCCAAGGGCGATCATGTTTACATTGTAAGTGAGGTTTTGCAGTGTAACTCACAAATCACAAGATTTGGCCATAAATGATTAGTGAACATTAGAATATTTGACTTCACTGCTGTGAATTGTCACCATACTGGACAATATTATTCAGACTAATGGAATAAATACGCTTTTGCAATTTCCAGCCAGTATATAGGAAGGATGAAAATGATTGCAAATTAGCATTTTATTGGCCAATTGTAGTTGTGCAAGAGTTCTGATACAACATTAAGTTGCAGGTTGAAACTTCCTTTTTCCTGTTGATTACTGAGCATTGTTTTAGAATTGCGCTAAAATCCTTGTCGAACTGCATCGGTTTGATGCACATTTTGTTCACAGGATCCACACAAAGAAATGCTGCTAACTGAAAAGTAAAAGGCAGCATCACGAAGAGGGACAGGTTACAGCTACCTGGGGCCTTCCTAAGTATAGGTTTGCGAAAGTGTAAAGGTCAATGTGCATTAACAAGTCTTGCATATTACTAAAGTCTGATAGAAGGGGCTAAAAAGTGAATTCCGGCTATTACAATTATATTTTATATCAATGCCCCCTCGTCTCTTCTCACTTCACTTTCTCCCAAAAATATTTAATTATAAAAGCTGCTAAAGCTGAATAATTTATTTTCTGATTGCTAGTTTATTAAACGCCAGATTTCCTGTGACAATGGAAACTGTCCATTCACATTTTACTAATACATGTCTGAATCACGTCAGAGAGTGACAGGCTAAGCTTGCTTTTGCAATATCAAATCGGCTTCAAAGCTGCGATATCTAATCAGTTTTGAATTTGCAATATTTGACGAGGTTCAACTTTGCAACATTGAATCAATTTTGATTTTGCTATATCAAGTCAATTGCCTTGACATAAAATTCTCTGACTGGATATTGAAAGCCAAATAATCCAAACAGGTAATTGGATTATGGTTCCCGTACAAGTAGGCACTGATAATGACAATAGCCTTAAGTACAGGATATTAGCTGGGTTAATAAAAAATGAACATAAGCAGTCAGATTGGTTACCAGTTCCTAATGTATGGAGATCAATTCTGTGTTAGCGAATACCAGCCGTGATCGCCACACGTGGCTAAACAGGTTACAGGATCAATGAAGGGATTTTCTGTCCCAGTGATAGAACTCAGTTGCCTGGGCAAAAACCTCCTTTATTGCTGTTATGATTGTGTAAAGGTTGTTACAGATCTTTGTAAGTACAGGAATAGGTGAAAGGATTGAATTAGCCCATTTATGATCATTTGACTCTGGCAACAAACACTTTTGGTAAAGTACCAAATATAAAATTAAGGAATCTGACCGGTACCAGTGACGAAGCTAATGGGTTAATCCACGACTAAATGCAGGCTTTAGAAGAGAAATACCGGAATAATATTTTGAAGAATATGATTGTCAATCCTGTCGTAACAGTCTTAACACCATCTTAAACAAGGTAATCAAATTATTTCCTTCACCTGCTTATCTGTATTTACCTGAATGCTCTACAACACTGGATGAATTTTTGATACTTCGTCCACACCTTTTAAATCCAGTTTGTCTCATTCACAGAATATTCAACTATGAAAACTGTGGTGTTGAGCAAAAGAGAAAACCATAAAACCCAAAAGTAAGTTAAAACCACCTTGAAGCAGTGTGGCTTTTAAAATGCTTAATGCTCAATGGCAATTTTGTTGAATCTATTTTAATCAATAGAGGCTAACAAAATAAGTGCTGGGGCTTTACAGCAGAAATAATAAGGGGCAGAAGAGTATTAATAAACCACAGCAAGCATATGCCATTCAGCATTAAACTTGCATTATAAATCTTACTGTATGTGAAGTTTTACTTCAATGTTCAGATGTGCTGTACAAAAACAATAAATTCAGCACCTGTCATGGTGCCATCTTAAGTGGTAAAATGAGATTGAGCACATGTACTTATTAGAAACTGCGACGTCAAAAAGCAGCAAGATCTGTGAAAACACACATACCATTTCACAGGATATACGCCATCATTGACTGACCTGTCACATTGATGTTATGAAATCATCTTGGAGGGGATATGATGTTATTGATGGGTAGAGAAATGTCCCCCAATTAGATGTGTTATCATATTCTTGGCATAAAATTATTACAAACTATATGTATCTTCACACCAATTTTTTTAAGCACTTAAACTAAGTAGGTTGGCAAAACAAAATATTGCCATCCTTTCAGTAGACCTTTCAAGGGATATATACGAATACGGTGCAGATACTTTTAATTGTGGAGCAGGTAGCTAAGAAAATAGCACTGTAGCACTGCTGTTTACACAACTGAGACCACAAAGCCAACTTCTTCCACAGGGTCTGTACTCGACTTCTCTGAGCAGAGTAACACATTCTGTACACAGATTCACAAATTTTGTCAAGAATTTTGTTAAACTAATAACTATTACTATAGCAGGGTTGCCTGCCCATGGTTTTCTTCATGATCCACCTTATCCAGAATGGCCTTTTCATCCTCAGGCTGGTGTCTGTACTTGTGAAACTCTTCTTTCATGGCAGAAAAATAAGCAAAAGGGTCCTGACGGGAGTGTCTCTTCTTCTTTTGGAGGTAGAGAATGCCTTGGGGCTGGAGAACCTGAGATTCACTGGGCTGCTGGACCTGTGAGATTGGAAAACCTGACCAAAAAAAGAAGTTAATTAGATACTAACTAAATCTCAATGATAGCTGTGCGTGTGGTAGGCCTTAACTGCTTTAGATAGGAATTAAGTTTGGATCTCCTTGCTAAGAGATAGCAGCTGGTTGAGGGACAACACAAATTGTAGGAATTAAGTCTGCAACATAATATTTTTGCGGTAGAAAGAGTTGGATTATTACAAATGCACATTGCTGGTAGATATCAATATTCAATAGCCACTTTTGCTCATTTTCTCCCCTTCTCTGGTGAAGGTGCTGACTGCTGTTGGGTTAGGCTACCATGTGCACCAGAAACCCTCCAGCATCTTGCCCAAGTGACCATTCTTCATATATGAGCCTACATAGAGTGTTGGGAGATTATTGGATTATAGGGGACATCACAACTAAGACTAATCCTGTCATCATCCAACATTTAAAGAGGCATATTGATTAGTAATCATAATTGGGAACCCTAACTAAATTTTCTCTCCCCACCTCTGGGGTGATAAAGCCAATTGTTGAGTCTCGACTGTTGCCCTGGTAGAGGTCAGCTAATCTAGCATATGAATCCCAGGACCTTTGGGGCTCTATAATTCAGTTGTACACTGCCTGTACTAACTGAGTACTGGGGAGCCTCAAATGTTATTTTAATGAAAGATTCGTGCACTTGCACCAATTAGGGATCAAATTTACAACTTTGAATTGGGAGAATAGATCCAGGAGGTATTAACTTTCTACCACAGTGCTGATGGTGAAGTCTAAAACATTATCGTAAAGCTATATCAGAAAATACAGATGCCAATTGATGGATTAACCGGTGGAGAAAAACAATGGAATCAACAAGACAAAAATGCTAGAATAATAACTTCAATAATTATTCAATGCCTTTAGGAGTTACTGAAAAAGTAAAAGTTTTCCTGAGATAATATTTTACTTTAAAAAAAACTATTAAGATATTGTAATATTGTATTCTCCGCCATTTAGCTGTTTCTATTTTAGCCTTTGTCATACATTTTATCCTGCCTCATGGCCAGGTCTGTTCCCAACCTTATGCCAATGTCGTTCTGTATTTGCCTACTAGGAAGGGAGGCATAACACTTGTTCAGGGTAACCAGTATATCAACTTTTCCTCTCGCCCTCTAAGGAAGCACTAAGCTTCTGTTCAGCAGTTCTATATGATAGCTTGGCTGATACAGAGAACTCACCAGCCTGTTACGTCCCCCGGTCACTCAAATCTTTATCATGTCTTAAAAATCCAATAGGTGGCAAGACCTAGGATGGGGAATATTTTAGGATGGCTAAAACAAAGTTGAGTTTTGAGCACAGATAAATCCTGATTTTATTTGATATTATCTACAAACACCTGCCTCTTATCTAATTTTGAAGGTAAAATACAACAGCAAGACAGTGGATACGTCTACCCAACCTGTGTTGAACCAGAGAGCTCTCTGCCTTAACAATATATGATGTTGGCTTCCTCCCACAGTGTTGATGGTGAAGACTAAAACACGATTGTAAGGCTATATCAGAAAATACAGATACCAATTGGTGGATTTAACTGGTGGAGAAAAACAATTGGAACAGCGAGAAAAAAATGTTAGAATACATCCTCAATAATTATTCAATGCCTTTAGGACTTAGTGTACTACTACTGAATACTTTATACTGACTGAGGTCACAAGCATGTACTCCAAAATACGTATATTATATTACAAAGTCAGTTAGAACAGTGCACCATATCAGAGAGCTGTCAATGGAACTATATACTGAGTACCTTCACTGGTTGATGAAAATGCAAAATCAAGCTGACCTCATTATTCAAGTCAAAGGGGTGAACTTTAATCTCATGAAAATAAGAGAACAGTGCAACTAGAGTTGTAAGTGAAAGCAAGTCACTTAAGCTTCAATATATTTGAGCCATAGAAAATTCATAAATTGTTTAAATACTTCTGTTCTGATTTGAAGACTGAGTTCCAAGTATGAATTGAGCTGTTTTGTATTTACAGTGTCTTCCTCCTATTTCTTATGTTCTTATAGGTCAAAGATCAGCCATGATCTGATTGAATGGCGGAGCAGGTTCGAGGGGCCATATGGCTTACTCCTGCTTCTATTTTTTATGACCCCAGAACTGGAAAGATGGTAATATTGCAACAAAAATGATAATGTAAGCAAGCATGCAAGGATGAAACTGTCTAGAGATTATTGCGCAATACCTTATTTTCTAGACCTTGGTCGCATCGCCAAAGGTTTGAAGTACAACTTGGTGCTTACGCGCGATGTGACCTTGGCCTGCAAAACATGAATTGTGCTATTAATTGCACAGCCTTTCCTCTGATAGAAATCATGCCACGGCCATCTGATCTCCTTTAAGAGAGAATGTGCTAAAGAAGTTAAATCTTTGAGCCATTCTCTCACACTCTGTATTGTGATTTCTTTCACTAAGCCATTCATCGCTGTCAAGATCTTCTTGCCTAGTCAAAGAAGCAAATACTGGCCAACTGTAGTGGAAAGATGCAATAATTAGCTATAATCAATCAATCACTTCCAACTTTCAATTTGGCATTGATTAATCAAAATTCACATTTTTAATGTTTTTTTTAACGTTATATAAATTGGTAATCTTTTACTTTAACCATTGCTGGCCACTTGGTGCAAGCAAAGGTTTGACTTTCAGATGTAAATACCACTGGCAGAGGTATAGAGTATGTACATGAATATGAAGGCAAGACACAATATTGCTTAGTGTAACCTCTCAAGCCAGCCCAGAGGGAGAACTGAAAATCTCTATCTGATGGCGGTTAAGGGTCTTAAATGAAATGAGCTTGCGGAATCTCATGTATTTCCTCACGGGCATAGATCCACAGCACAAAATTGCTTGCAGCTCAAAATTAATTGGATATTCTTATCCAGAGATGCCTGAAGAGTGGGTAATATAGAAAATGTAACTATTATGGCAGTGCAGTTAAGGGTGCTGTTCTGAGTTTGAGGTTAATACTGAAGCATATTTTAGGGGCAGCACAGAAGAAGCTCTACACTGCCTATACCAATTGTGACAACTGATGTTGGAGTGATTGATAATGATACTGGGTACAAAGAGGAACCAAACATGTCAGCAATAAGCACTCTTATGGTATGATAGTTTTCACAGAGAGACTTATAGGCAGCAGCATGACATAAATTCCCCCAGTAATAGCAGCCCTCGTATTGATGAGTACAAAGCTAAGCAAAGCTGTTGCAAGTGGCATGTTTCTGCAGTCTTAAACATGCCTCTTTCTATTGTATTTACACATATTCACAATTGACTACGTCAAATCCATTTTGAACTTATTCCAGTTAACTCAGGTAGCTTGTTAGTTTTAAAAAAATAGCTTTCAAAAGCCAACATTTTTACTTTCCTATAGCAATTAATTTTGTGCACCATTTCAATTGTTCTGGTTATTTACTTTATAAAAAAGTAAGACTTTGTTCTCTCTGAAATCTACTTTTGGATTTACAGAATCGTTATCACCTGCCTGTTTGAGAACAGGTTTTATTTGATGGCTCATTACGTGGCTCTGAGACCAGTAGGCCAAGAAGGTCCTTGGCTTAAAGCCTGTTCTGCATTAAGTAGCTGACTTCAGTCAAGAAAGGTAATGATGTAGGTCTCAGCATCTTCAGTTTAGGAGGGGGAAAATGGCCAGGGTTTTCTTGATGGTCAATATCCAGTTACCCTTTCTGGAAGTCTGGGCACCACACCTCAGGAAGGATATATTGGCCTTGGAGGGGGTACAGCGCAGATGTACCAGAATGATACAGGGACTAAAAGGGTTACATTTTGACAACAGGTTGCATAGTCTAGACTTGGATTCCCTTGAGAATAGAAGATTAAGGGGTGATCTAATTGAGGTGTTTAAGATGATTAAAGGAGTTGATAGGGTTGATAGAGAGAAACTAATTCCCCTGGTGGGAGAATCCAGAGCTAGGCCATTCAGGGGTGATGTCAGGAAGCACATCTTCACACAAAGGGTAGTAGAAATCTGGAACTCTCTCCCTCAAAAAGTTGTTGCGGCGGTGGGGCAGTCAATTTAAAATTTCAAAACTGAGATTGATAGATTTTTGTTAGGCAAGGGTATTAAGGGTTAAGGGACCAAAGCGGGTAGATGAAGTTAAGATACAGATCAGCCATGATCTAATTGAATGGCAGAACAGTCTTGAGGGGCTGAATGGCCTCTTCCTGTTCCTATGTAAGCTTGCACACATTGCTGTCAGATTCTATTAAATTCACTAGCATGATGCCAGAGATGAAAAATTATAGTTATGAGGAGAGACTTGAGATACAGGGACTATTTCCACTGGAGCAGAAGAATCTAGGAGCAGATTTAATAGAGATTTTTAAAATTATCAAGACTTTTGATAGTGTGACTAAGAAAGACTATTACCTCTGGTTGGGGAGTCAGTAAAGAGGGGTCATCTATTTAAAATTTCCACTAAGAAAGTAAAGGATTAGGAGTATTCTCTTTACAATAATTTTGTTAGAGCATGGAATGCTTTGCCACAGGGAATAGTTGAGGCAGAGCCCAATGCATTTTTTAAGGGACGAGTAGACACACATTTGAATTAGAGGAAGAGAGAGGTCTATGGGGAGAAAGCAGAATGTGGAATTAGTTTTGGATTGCTGTAGCAAAGAGCTGGCACAGAGACGATGGGTCGGATGGAATCCTTCTGTGCTGTACATTTCTATGGTTATAGGTGAGGACAGGATTAGACTAGGCGGTGATGGCTCACATAGTTAAATCATCCCCTGCTGCTCATAGTCTAGTTTCATATGAGGAATAGCCACTTGAGTGAAGTATTGAAGGGCTGCCATCACTTGTGAAGTTGAACCCTCGCATGAGTTGCTGCCTTTGGGAAAGTAATGTGTCAGAAGGGACAACTGGAGGAAAAAAAGAAAACAGAACAGACTCTAAGAGGAATATATTTCCTCTCAGGAAATAGAATTAAGCATCCAAAATGAAGCCAACAATTAGATGAAATGCTGAAAGCTGCGTGGTGGAGGGATGCAGTGAGGAATTAAGTGAAAAAATACAATTAATTTGACAACAACTTATGCCTTTCTTACCATAGACCAGTTACATAAGGTAAAAAGAATCAAAATTGGGAATCATTTTCTTAATTATGATTTGAAGACTGGATTTCTCTTTTCCTTGAGCTTTGGGTTAAAATTTATATAACTGGACAGTCTCAAACTACCAAATTATTGGTGAAACCATTAAATTAAAAATGTTAGAAGCCCTAATGGTATCAGGAGATCTTTGGCAGTAATTTCTGTAGAGGTTTCGCATGACCGCCCGCTGTACGTTCGGCAGAGAATCGGTGTCAAAGGCCGTTTATGCCATTTCTCTAGGGGTTTCCATCGAACTTCTGCTGAAGTTACGCCAGGAGATTGGGGAATCCCTGTGGAAATTCCATCCCCTGCTCTACTCAACGGAGCATTCTGTTCAATTAATGCATGGCAAAAATATGCAGCAATACATTAGATTTTTAACATGTTGAAAACACAATTGGGTTTAGCCAGGGTGAACAGATGGATTATGTAGGGTTGAATTTCACGTGAGAAAGGCCACAAATATGTATTACAAAAATTGCTGAGCAGGCAGATCTATTGGATTACCAAAAAGAAAATATAATTCTTTCCCTACCGAAACCATAAAAATTGACGGGTTGAGAATATTTCGCATAGGTCTGGTTTTAGGAACAATGCAGGCTGCAGTTACACTGGAACTTCCAGTCTCAAGCCCGCCTCTGTGAAGCACGATGCACAGCTGGCAGACCAGAGTTATACTGCTAGTTGCTTATCCATCCACGTCACATTTAAATCATCTAGAAAGGAGTTCTGCATATGCGTGTGTGGATGTATGCACAGTGCTCTATTTCCTAGGTCGCTAATTTTTAATGAAAGGAGAACTCCGTGGGGGGGCATCGATTCCATACAAAGTTTTAAAAGGTCCCATGCAGTCCAATGGATTACCTGGACACTTATTTTGGCTTTTCATCTGGGTGTAATTATACTGACCTTGAACTGATGTGAGACAGCCTCCTGCCAGGGTCTTATGCTGATTGCTTTTAGTGTCCTTGGGTCTTATATCAGCATCTGACACTGAAATTATACTGCTACTTACATTTGTACCCAAAACTGCTTCAAATTGACCCAAAATTGGCAGCATAACTGCAGACTTAGACTGAAAACTCAGCTAAACTGCATGATGCTGGGCATTTAAAGTAGTCCACATTATAGTGGATACTTTGCTACAGACTTTTACTGCAAGTTTTTATGCTACATATTTACTTATTTTCCTTCCATTTAAAAGCATTTTTTCTGACCCACTATAGGCCTCTCTGCCTGATACAACAATCTCTGACCAAGAGGGTAGAAAGAGAAACGCAGAAAAAAAAACCCTGAATATTTTGCAAAATGGGAATTATAGGGGCCAATGTTCGGTTTTGGTAGATATCGGCAGCGGCCAAAGTCACCGGTGAGAGGTGTGACAAATTCTCATGGTTGGAACTCATTGCCATTCCACCGATGAGCTGCTCGAAATGCACAAGCTGATCGGAGGGGCCCAAAAATCCAGTGCCTCGACTGTGGATCTCAGCAGGTCCAGGTGAGTTAAGTGGGGGCAGGGGGGAAGTGATTCCGGGGAGGGCTGTGGAGGGTTGGGCATCACTGGGATTGATTTTCGTGGAACCATGAGGAACATTAATGCTCCTCACGACCCCACAAAAATCATTGACAAACCTTTTGTTTTGAACTTTCCTGAGCGCCCTGCAATGGTCCATTTAAAGTCCGCTGGTTAGGCTGTTCAGTGACAAGCACCATCAGCCAGTGCATGCGTTGTGGTCCTATTGACGTCAAAGAACCCTAGTTTGCATGGGCTAATGAGACTCCTGTCTGTTTCTGGCGGGCGAGTGGGCCGCTCATATCAAGGATCTTACCAAAATGCTGGCAGCCAGGATATGGCACACAAGGTGGTTAGTGATGTGCCACAGTTTTTAGTGCATTACAGTACCATTCCTGACCAGCAGAGCTGATGAAAATCCACCCCATGATGTTCTAGACACATCCAAACTACTCAATAGGTACCCTATTTGATGTAAGCTATCAATAGACTTACATGTACAAAATTGGATAGAAGATGCTTGTACTAGAGTGGAATTTTGCCATTAAATTTTGTCCACTACATAACCTATCGCAGTGGACCAAACCCAGCCAAATTTTTCTGCTTAAATTTTGAGAAATCATAGATTCCTAAGATTAAAGGATAGTTGACTAGGGCAGATTTGACTTGTTCAATGTGGCTTGCTTGATGCTTTTTTAGATTTTGTTCTGAAGTAAAAGTTAGACCAATTCTCCATTGGAAACCCTATTCCATAATGAATTCAGCAGAGTATTTAATCAGATGAAGGCAAGTCATACTTGTGTAGAACCTACCAAACTGATCAAAGCACCTCAAAAGGTCTATTTTAGCAAAAATACCAAAAGAAATCTGCATTATAAGCCCTTTGTGTCGATATAAATCTTGTCCTTATTCTTAGGGCTGTGATTGTAGTCAAAACAATAAGAACTAAAGCCTAGGAATAACTGTTTGAGATATTATTATAAGAACACCCAATACCTTTACAACACATTTCTCTGCCCTGTCTTTCAACTGAAGCACTAACTTAATTACAATAACTGGATTAGTCAATATGTTAAAATAGTGGATAGAGGAATGTCACATGAATGTGTGAAGTGCTTCTGTGTTGATATCGTAAATAAATAATTTTGAGGCCTAAGAGCTATTAATTTCTGTGCTATCCTAAAGGTACAAAACAGACTCTTAAAATCTTTCGGAGGATAACTTGTTGATGAGGTCTGAATGCATTATTCATTAATACTCAGATCTTCCTCAAAATGATCCCTAATGTTCAGCCTTGTTTCTGCTCAACATGTCACTCACTGTTTTTTCGCCGTGCCTTTGAAGTGAGTTGGGCTGCCTTCTTGGGCTTTCGCACACGCTGATCTCTCAGTACTTCGAAACTCTCAGGTACAGCAGTCGCACCATGTGTATCTGGAGGCCTCCTGTGGAATCAAGAGAAACAGAAGAGGGGATGGGGAACAATTCAACTTTAACAATTAGTCAGTCCGACTTGCAATTGTCTACTATCATTGTACGATCGCTTGATATAGTAAAACAAGTATTCCTTATAATATGTTAACTACAGTATCTGAACCAAAAGTTGACCATGTGGTTGGACAGACTGTTTCTGAGATGTCCAATCGAATAGAAACAATTTTAAAATTAACCAATATCCAAGGCAGCCACATTACCTGAATTCAGATGGGTTTTTAAAGTATTGTATTGTCTCACTTTCCTCCCTCTTCATCTCCTTAGGCTAGGTTGACCATTCTAACCAAAAAGATCAGTCGGATGATGCACTCCCAGGACTCAGGCAATGACTTTCTATGACCAATCACTTGGTAGTGTAGGGGAGTGATTAGGGAATTATTGCTCCTTCCTCATGGGAAAGTGCCCGAGTTCTGCTGGGTGTTTCACCACAACAAAAAAAATTGAGATCTAGGAGTCACTATGTAAGGAATTGCAAAGGTAAACCTCAAACTCTACCTGTCCATGGCATGGCTAGTTGGAGTCCAACTCACTGTGCCACCCTGTCAAATGCTGGTTTTCTGTGAACAGGAAAGACCATGGTGGTAGAAAATCACTATTTTTGGGCATATGGAGCGTGTGCCCTGTTATAAATTGGATAGCCAGGCGGTGAAGGATAGACTACTAGAGCCTGGTCTTCAGTTGCTTCCAAGCCTTTATTCACCCAGCTCAACATTACACACCCTCCTATAAAAGGATATAAGAGACTCCCAATTGATACCCACCACTTGAATATAATTACCACTGATTGATATAAATCACAGATACAATTAACATGTCCCAACCGGGAGGCCTGAGGCTCACCTGAAACTGGCCTCGGTTGCTTAATTTGGGTGAGCTGCCAGCGCTTGTCATGCCTCCACATTCAGTTCACCCATTTTGTCCACAAGGATGTCGGGCTTCTTGCCTCACCGGCAGCAGCCCTGAAGTAATTCCCAAAACAGGGGAACGGGGGTGGGGGGGGGGGGGGAGGGAGGGAGGGGCTAGCAATGAGAGTGGGTGGGGCATTTGCGAATACTGTGGAATTGGGAGAGCACTCTGCCTAGAATGGGATAGGCCAGCACCTGCTCATCGCTAACCAATACCTGTAAGGGGACCGAAAACAGACGTTAGGCCCGTCATTTACATATGTGTTACCTAACACCTATTTTAGGTGGCTGCAAGGGACACCTGAGAAATAGCTTGACCAAATTACGAGTTGGACATCTTCCAGGTGTTCTTGGGTCGCTGGCACTGGTCCCTGAAAATGGGTCTTGTTGCACCCGTTTTACCCCCCTAAATGAGATCAAATTTGCTATCCCATTTTTAAAATTCTTTCATTCCAAAAATTCTTCAGAGAACCTACATGATAAAAACTGTTGAAACAGAATAATGATGGGACACCATTGGTCATAAATCAACTCAATGGTTTACTTCATGGAAACTTCTGTTCCACAATTATTTCTTTTCATCCCAATATTTTTTTGCCTTTTATTTTAAGTATTCCTATGCCACAACCATTATCTCAAACATTGACCTGCTGCTATGCCTCTGCCCTTGCTGCTCTTGAGTCAACTGCTAGGAATTCAAGAGTGACATTTTTTCTAATTTTCTGGTGGGAAAGTGCCAGACCTTTCAGGTAACTCATTATGTAGCAAACACAAGTGCAAACTCACGTCCTACAACTCAAGGGACATGACAAGTTGTCGACCGAGTATGTATATTTTAAGTAGCTGGTTTGGGGATGGGTCAAAGAAAGAAGTGGGGATTGATTAAAAACAGTAATGAAATTGAGCTCTGGTAGCTTCAGTACTTAAAAAAATGTCAGAATGGTACGATTCTGTGAAGACTCAAACTGAAAAGCAGGGGACGGCAATGTCATTTGAAGCAGCAGCTTGAATGGCTCGGGGAATGGAATGGAAGCAACATTACTATACAGTGTTACCAACCCCAACATTACCACCAACCTATGCCATCCTTTACCTGGAACTACTTCATGTCATTGTTGTTACAAACACTAAACTTAGTAGAAAAGGAAAAAGTCTCTAAGGGAGTGCTTCACCCATTTGGCATTCATCAATTAAATATATATTAAAAAAAGTAGGTGGGTTACAACATTCCACTTCAATTGTTCCTTATTTTGTTCATTTTAAATTAGCTGCAATTAATGCAACAATTGTAAGTGGTGCTTGGACAGGCATTTAAAATGATAAACTGCCATCACGCTAACTTTAGTTCTGTACCCAAAGCTGCTGCAATAATATTGTCAGCCAGCTTGCAGTTCATTACTGGATGACACAGAAGGATCCTAATCCCCCTGCAAGGTGTTCACATGATGACCCAATGTTTTCTCTCCCCACACCACCCCTCCCCAACTCAGAGAATCATTTTGGAGATCCAATAACCCTCTGTGTCTTCCCCCTCCCCCACTGACCATAATTCTTGGTGATCAGAATCCATGGCACTATCATTTTGTGATGGCTCCCCTTTTCCACCAGCTATCATTGTGGCCACCTGTACCTCCCCTCACTGAGGAGTTCTTTGGCCGCTCCACTCCCCTGCCCTCCTCACCCCTCCCATCTGCCTCTGCCCCTTCTTTTGCCTCTGCCTGGGTCCAATTATCTTCTCGTCCTACTTGACCTCAACACTTCACTTGATCTTGATTCCCTGTGAGTAATGCCATGAGAGATTGAGTAGTAAATGTATTAAATATATTTCCTTTGTGTTCTCTTATGTTTTCTGCTCAACTACAGTGTTACTATAAAGGACATCAAATTCTAAATTTATAATTAATGATATAGTGCAAAATTACTTATGGTGGGATTAAAATCAAACTGGTTGGGTGATACTATGAGGGGCTCCTGTTCATGAGTCTTAACACTGAGTAACTCCCGTTACATAAAATGACACAGAATCTACAGCAAAGAAACAGGCCATTCGGCCCAATTGGTTCATGCTGGTATTTTTATTCTCCACACGAGCCTCTTCCCACTCTACTTCATCTAACCCTCTCAGCACACCCTTCTATTTCTTTCTCACTCATTTGTTTATCTAGCTTCCCATTAAATGCATCTATGCTATTCGCTTGAAATAGTTCCATGTGGTAGCAAGTTCCACATTCTTACTCTGAGTAAAGAAGTTTCTCCTGAATTCTCTATTGGATTTATTAGCGACTATCTTATATTTATAGCCCCTAGTTCTGGAGAGAAACTGGAGTGGATTTTAACTTTTAGGTAACCGGCCGGTGGAACATGCTGGTCAGCCGCCCGTTCCAGTGGCGAAGAGATTCCCCGCGGTTTTGAGGCCCTCGCCTCATTCAAATTTGTAAGGAGGGCTGTGAGGCGCCAAACAAGCGTCCCGGTGCGGCTCGCTGGATTGAGGCCTTAAAATCGGGCCAGGGCAACAACCAGCAAAGTAAGTTTTAGGGGGTGGGGGTGAGTTGTGATCACAGAGGTTGGGATTCTGGAGGTGGCAGTAACCCTATTTAAGTCATAGGACCCCGACTTCCACATTAAAAGGGGCCTATCACCTGAAACAGGCAGTAGGCCCCTTTCAAAATGGAGCCGGCCACATCACCGATGTTAAGGGGGCGGTAAGGCCACTGGTCCCATCTTGAAGCTGTTACCGCCCCGATAACGCCAGGCGAAGGCAGTGAAAATCGATCCCACTGAGTGAAGGTCAGGCATTTGCTCACTGCCAGAGAGGTGGTATCACCACCCCAGGCTGCTCTCATGCACCTCCTAGTGGCTGGCTTCAGACCAGCGCTGATAGAGTTAAGGAAGCAGATAGCTTAGCTGTCTCTTTGGCTGAAGGATGGTGTGTGGTGTAAACAGACCCAATAATGGGGGTGAGGGAAATATCCTAAAAAAAGGGCAAATAGTTCAAAATAGTAACATTTTGAACCCTATTATATATTTCTGTAGTGAATATTTTCTTTAAAGTTGCAACATGTAATTTTGTTGTGTTGGATATAGGATATAGAATTGAAGTCAGTGGAGAGTAATATTGGGCAGGGTGTAAAACTGGCGTTCCACCCTATCCCGAGGGTTTACCGCCCGGCAAGTTAGGTTAAAATTGTCCTCAATGTCTATACAATAATTTCCACACTGTTGTCACTGATTTCAGGTAATGAAAGCATTGAATATTGGAACAAATTCTTGGTCTCCTTTCTTAGTCAGGTGACTGAACTTAAATAGATTGCATAAAAGAACATTTGTTTCTTTGCAAGGGTATACTTGCCTCAAATGCACTGCTTAGCTAATACTCTCAGGAGTGTTCTGATGGAAATGCCAAAAGAAATGTGAATGGATCTCAATGGAAGCATTGATGGTTCAACAGGAGGAACTGAGAGCTTTTGCACAGTTTAGATTGTTGACTGTTATATTTAGTTCTCCATTTTTGCTATGTGTATTTTATCAGACTGGGAGAAAATGAGCACTTTGGAATGGATCTTTTAATTCTATTTTTACAATCTTCTGACATCTTTATTGGAATACCGTGCACACTCCAAAGATTACTTTGAAATTTGGTACATTTTGCCAAGTTTCCCCAGATACCCTGTTGACTTCATTATATTGATATGGCAGTTGGACAGCTCATCAGGAATAACTGTTCAGTCTACATAGACGTCCATATCCAGGCTGAATCGTAGCGCAGGCCCTTCAAATCAGGAGATTGATTACCAACAAACTGTGCCACTGACTGGTTAGATGCGGATTTGCTGTCACAATTCTTATACGAGCTCTCAATCTTGGTTGAGCTGTTATTGAGGGGGAGGGGGGCATCACTGAAGTGCTTCTTTATAGGTAGGGTGTCACCACTAGTCAATCATGTGCACCTCACCTAGTGGGCAGTTACAGAGCAGCATGGGCAGATACCTGGATGCGGTTTGTCGGCCCTGCCTCTCAGCAGGTAATGCTGAGTGCTGTGGAGAAACCTAAAGAGAAGGGAAAAAACATACTGTGAAGCAATAAATGAGATGTGAATGGAGAAGATCATTTACAATTTGTGAAGTACTACCTTCGCTGCCTGACATTAATTTCTTCAAATGGCCAAGCTGTCTGTGGAGGCGCGACAGGTGTTGGCAGCTTGACTAAATTTTTGAAATGATGCCCGAGACCCAATTTCGGGCTGGCCTTGAGCCTCCCAATTGGGCCACTTGTGTAGCCTCAATTCTGGGGCCGAATGTGGGCCAGATAAATTTCTACCACATGTTCTCATCCGTTGCTCCAGATGGGATTTTTGCTCAAAAGTTGACATTGGGTGATTTAACAGGACAGTATCGTCGTAGGGCTCCTTGCTGACATTTCAGTCTATGTCATATACGTTGGGGCAACGTAAAAGTTGATGCAAATCCATATTACTTTGCTCAAACTTTTACAATTAAAATGAACCTCTCATTAAAATTCTAACACAGAAAAGGTTATAAATCCTGAATAAATACCTCCAATCCCCTGCTTAATGGACTGTTCCGGTGATGATGTTATGACAGTCAATTGTATTTATGACATTATTCTTTTAAATAAAATGAGGAACATAAGAAATAGGAGCAACAGTAGGCCATATGGCCCCTCAAGCCTGCTCCGCCATTCAATCAGATCCTGGCTGATCTACGACCTCAACTCTACTTTCCCATCCGTTCCCATATCTCTTGAATCCCCTAGAGTCAAAAAATCTATCCATCTCAGCCTTGAATATATTCAATGACTCAGCATCCACAGCCCTCTGGGGTAGAAAAGTCCAAAGATTCGCAACCCTGTGTGTGAAGAAATTCCTCCTCATCTCAGTCTTGAATGGCCGACCCTTATCCTGCGACTGTGCCCCTCGTCCTAGAATTTCTAGCCAGGGGAAACAATCTCTCAGCATCTACCCTGTAAAGCCCCCTCATAATCTTATATGTTTCAATGAGATTCTTCTAAACTCCAGAGAGTATAGGCCCTTTCCACTCAACTGAGGAAAACATAAATTCGGCAATTAAAACTTTTCAACACAATGTTTTAGCATTAGAGACTTCAGCTTCAAAATACTGTTCTCTTTTTTATTAATACATCATTCTCTATTCCTACTTCATTATAGTTCTACTTTAGCATCAGAAACTGAGTTAATTATTGTAGCAGGATTATTAATATATTCTAAAATCAAAGGATGTGGACCTAAATGCCATTATTGTTTTGGATGTCATTGCGTGGAGCCATACAGACAAGAAAGATCCCAGGTTTGTGCTGAGTGAGCATATCTCAGTTGCTGTGGCTGCAGGGATGCTCAGTGCTCTTGGGACAGGGAGAGAAAAAAACAATCAACTCCCCATTATTACACAGTGACAGTTATTGGAAAGTATGGATGTGTAGCTGACAGGTGCAGATGAGGTCAGGCTCAGCTATGATTCTCCCATGCTGACACTCAGTTTAGGTTAGAAGGATGACCACGCAGATGAGGTACCAGAGGGCAAATGTGGAAGCCAACTCCATTGTGAGTCATCACCATCAGGATATGAGAGGGTGAGGGGGAAACGAGGGGGAGGGAGATTTTTTAAAAACACGTTGCTCTAATCGCCTTTAGTCCAGACTTTTGGGAGTAATTTTAACCTAACTTGGCGGGCTGGAAAATCCATGGGTTTTACATTCTGTCCAATATTACTCTCCAGTGACTTCAATGGAAAGTAAAATGGGGCGAGGTGTAAAACTAGCATTGCACCTGATCTAGCCAGTTTCCCGATGGATGGGTTAGGTTAAAATTGCCCTGTCATAGCTCAGTCCCAGAAGTGCTTCATGTCGGACACGAATATTTCATTCTTTATAAGCCTGATTATCCTATGCAGAGTTGGTAATTTCAACAACTAGAGTTAAGCAATTCGATGCAGTCTGATAGGAGTTAAATTACTGTAGCATCAGCCTCCAGTGGCAGTTCCCCACTTCTGCACACATTAGAAAGGAACATGAGGCACAACACCCTTGGGTAACATTTATTATGGATACCACTTTGCAAATTGAACCTTCTTGACTGTATACGACTTAATATTGGTCATACACGGTCAGCAATCCAGTTGTGTCTATTTTATCAAGGTTGAGTGGACCTCCCTAAAAATAATATGTAAAAATACTTAATATCTAAATATATCAAAATAGACATCTTCAAATATAAATCTAATACTAATAAACAAAATAATTAAGGTGTAAAGAGTCCAGTTACATTGTAAAATATTAGAGATCTATGTAACGTATATGTATTCAAAATATTCATAAACTATATATTCAGAACATAGATCACTTATACAAAACAGAAGTAAAAAACATCTATGTTAAATATTTTCTGTGCAGCACACTTAATAAAATGTATATTTTGCATAGAAAACACGTATAAATTGCAAACAAGACAAATCTTCGTGTAACAAAACTGTCAAAATACACATTAACATTTTCACTATACATAGCAAACAGTGGGAATCTTCCCCTTAGAGACCATTATTTTAAGTTGTATATTTTATGTGCTGGTTGCAAGTAGGCTAGTTGTTATGATATTGAAACCTTCAGAGATTATATCTATATTTGGTCACCAGGGTGAGGCCAATGAAGAAGAAATCAAGTCTACAACTAAGTGGAATCAGAGATGTTTCAATATGAGAAAATCATGTCCAGAAAAATATATGTAATTTATTATTTAAGAAAGCATTTAGGGGGATTTACCCGGTGGTGCAGGTAGTTAGCACATTGCCTTTTCACTCACAGGACTTGGTTTTGAATCTGATCAAGGCTAATGAGGTGAACGGCTCCTCTCTATAACTAAAGTGTAAAGTATGTATATGAACATACAAGTTTAAAAGCATGTTTATAATCTCAAAGTACAGTGGAAATCTCCTTTGGTGACTACTATTTTATGTTGTTGTATGTTTATGGCTGAATGGGTCTTAAGAAAGGTATTTAGGTGGTCTTAAACATGTTCTTAATGTAACACCAAACTGCCCATAATTTAGCATTAAATTGGTAGTCTCACAGAGAGATATAAGGAAATGGAAACATTTGCTCTGGTGCAGTAACTTCTCTACTGAGTTGAGGTTAAGGCAGGGATAAGGAAGTTCTGCTCTGCATCTGGACTAGGCACTTCTTGATTTGGGTTGTTTGATGCTTGTGTAGACTCTAAAAATTGGAAAAGAGTTCCATTTCCTCGCACCAACAACCTTTACCTTGCTGAGCAGATAAAGTCACCAAATATATAAAAGATAGGGTTCATTTAGTTTCTTTTTCTTTTTTCCATTCCTCTTCCTCTTGCCTCTACACAAAAAATGATATTTGTCATGGTTCCTTTTAGACGTTGTATTTATTTATCCAACTAAAAGATTATCAGTGACAGAGTCACAACTGCATTATGGCTCTGGACCTGCCAATTGGTTAAATGTTGTATCCAATGGAATCTCAATCTGTTTGATGTATGCCTTGTTTGTTTTTTAAGGTAGGTTTACTATTTTCATGTCACCAAATTTGGTATCCAATGAATGTTATCCAATGGGTCTAATGACCCAAACTACCATCAATGGCTCTCAATGCTTAGCTCACATTCCGCCAAATTTTCCCCTGAAATGCTCTGCCTGTGAAAGAAACATGGTCAGTATGTCTACTTTTGCTACCCCTGCCTTGAGTCACTTTGCTGCCGCAAAAGGGAGTACAGATACAGCCATGGGCTTTCAGAATTAACCATCAACTAACTTCTTAAACCTACAGAGATTTAAAAAGTGAGATGCTTGATGCAAGGTCCCCACTTCATTATTGTCTGAACCTCTGAATGGAGCTTTTGGCTGCTTGACCATATCTAGAAGTTATTAATATTACAGCAACACTGTGTAAATGAAAAGAAATATCAGTTAAAGAACAGTTAATTGCTGTAGGATTACCACAGGTAAGAAACATTCTTTTCACCTACTTGTGTGTGCTCATCAAAGCGAGGAATGTCAGTCCTGGAGGGAAATAAATAATTTTCCACATTTGGAATGATAGAATCATGCAATACCATTCAGAGGTAATGCATGATTCATTATGCCGGTGAGCATAAAATGATTTTATTTTACACCTGTTTAGCTACACTAACAAACACATGGGAGTGCACATCAAAATGCCAATAACTATATCCTTAGCAAAACTGAAACCACTCCACTTTATCATTCCTAGTGACTTATAGAACAGCATTGTCAGGGTCCAGGAACAGGTCCCCTACCTTTTATTTGGGAAATTGTGAAGAAAATAACTTCAAAATGGGGATGGAGGAATCAAAATAAAATGAGGAAAAAAATTAGGCTTACAGGGAAAGTGATCTTAACTGTCAAAAGCTACTCCAGATCTCACCATGGTTTTTAAAATTTCAGGCCAGCAAAATTACCCATTAATTTTTATACAGACTAACGGATTTCCTGTTATTTTTATTTTGTAAAGGCTAATGGATTTCCCGTGGTGCTGCTCATGGCAGGTTGGAAGATGTGCTGTTTTAGAAGAATAGGAGCATTACAAAACACAGGTTTTATTGTTCTGTTGCTATGGAGCTATGTGCAATTGGTGTGGCCCTTCAAGGCTACAAGGCCTTACAAATAGAGGCTGAATGGACTGAGCAGATACTCAGCTCAATTAGTGGTGACTTTCTCTTTTATACATTCTCTTGTTTGACAGAAATGTATACATAGGGCACTTGAAGTGTGATGAATAAATTTGCACTAGTTGCATAATTTAAGGCATTGCTAATGGTGAGTCAGATGGTATGCTGCTTTATACTATGTCATGTATATTATTATAATCAGGGCACTGCTTTATGGTGACTGAATAGGTGACATTGGGGTAGGAATTTGTCTGGGTATTGTTTTCAGGCCCAGAATTGGTGCCGTGTAGCCAGCATGGAGCCAATCACATGGGTGCAACTTGGAAGCAAAATTGGTGGGGGGCTCATCAGTTTCATAAAATAGGTGGGTTGCCAACATGACTAATGCTATTGATTTGTAGCTCGCCTAATGAGGGGTGGGAAATTCAGGTGACTCTGACGCTATTTAAAGGCAGTCTACACCTCTTAAAGGGGAGGTTTAATGTGGCTGCAGGCAACTTGCATTCAATTCAACTTGCCAAAATGACAGGCGGAGAAGCAGGAAGGACCCCCTGTTTTTTGGATTCTGCATTGGAGGTGTTGATGGAAGTGTTGGTGGAGGAGATGGGCAGAAGAAGGGATGTCCTCTTCTCGCCAGGCAGTAATAAGTTCCCGAGACAAGCTACTCGGCAGCAGTGGGCAGAGGTAGCAGAGGGCACCACACTTTAGGAAGGATGTGAAGGCCATCGAGAGGGTGCAGAAAAGATTTACTAGAATGGTTCCAGGGATGAGGGACTTCAGTTACGTGGATTGACTGGAGAAGCTGGGGTTGTTTGCCTTAGAGCAGAGGAGATTGAGAGGAGATTCGATAGAAATGTTCAAAAATCATGACGGGTTGAGATAAAGTAAATAAAGAGAAACTGTTCCCATTGGCAGAAGAGTCGAGAACCAGAAGACACAGATTTAAGGTGACCGGCAAAAGAAGCAAAGGCGACATGAGGATAAACCTTTTTACGCAGCGAGTAGTTATGATCTGGAATGCGCTGCCTGAAAGGGTGTTGGAAGCAGATTCAATCATGGCTTTCAAAAAGGAATTGGATAAATACTTGAAGGGAAAAAATTTGCAGGGCTACGGGGAAAGAGTAGGGGAATGGGACTAACTGGATTGCTCTTACAAAGAGCTTCCTTCTGTGCTATAACCATCCTATGATTCTATGAGTGCATCAATGCCAGCAGCATTGCCCAGTGGACCTGACTACAATGCAGGAAAAAGTTTAATGACCTAACAAGGGCTGCTAAGGTAAGACTTCTAACTCATATTTCTCATTAAATTCTTCTTAACCATGCACGACCTGTAACGCCACAACCCTTCCCTTTCCCCCAATTACCAGCACTCTCCTCCAATCATTGCAGCATGGTTCACTCCACCTCTTTCTGCTCCTAATGCAAAACTCTGCACCTGCTACTCTCATCACCATTACTGCCTTGACCTCCTCACTCCTCTGCCACCCTTCACACACCAGCACCACTATTCTACCATAACATGCATATCCTCAAAGCATCCCACTAATCTACAAGTAACATTCTTGCTTCTTTCTTGCAGAAGAAGCTTCCACACAATAACAGGGAGCAGGCAAGAACAGGAGAGCCTTCATTTACACCTTCTCCCTCGTCGAGGAGGTCCTCATAGAGGTTGTGGGGATGGGTCGTGTTAGGGGCGTGGTGAGTGGCAAGGCTGGAGAACACCTCCTGCAGGATTCTTGCCCATCTGATCCTCTTTCCCCTCTCATTGAAATCTCACACTCGCACGGCAAAGTGCGGCTGCTTTCAGCAGCCATTCATCTGCTTCTGTTTCGCCTTAACACTAAATGTTAACTCTTTTAGGTGCAGCACACATAGAGCCCCCAGTGGTCAATGAGCTGGCAGAGGGCAGCACTCATGAAGACGCACTGTCACTTGACCTTACCCTAGCAAGTGTCAGCTCAGAGACTGGCACCCCGTGTGGTTTAAAGATTGGGATAGGTTAGATGGGAGACTCACCCAGAACTAGTGCGCAGGAGCATCGGCAGGGAGATAGGACTGCCCAGGAAGCATCTTAGCCCTGCTTCAGAAGGTAGAGATGAAGATGTCGAGGGCATGGCCGACAGAAGGTGGCTATACACCAGGACCGTCTAAGTGGCACTGGCTCTATGGGATAGGCTTAGGACCCCAATTTCCATATTAAAAGAGGCCTATCACCTGAAACAGGCAGGCGCTTTGGACACCTGGCAGTATGCCTCTTTCAAAATAGAGCCGGCTGCATCATTGGTGTTAACAGGGCGGTGATGCTACTGACCCCATTTCGAGGCTGGCACTGCCCCGTTAATGCCAGTAAAAGGCGGTCAAAATCGCCCCTCATGTGTGATTGTTGAAGACAAGATCAGATTTTGTTACAATGCCCCATAATCAATAGCCCGCTCACCTATGAAGAAAGGCCACTGTGCTAACACACTGGATAGTGACTGGTGCCTGTGGAACTGTAGCTCATCAAGAGGTAAATGCTTCCAGAAGAGGGGAGAAAACCATTGGAAAAAAGGAGGGAATAGAAAAATGATCTGCTTGAGAGGGGCATGTTAACCACATAGCATCAGATTTACTGACAATGTGAGCTGTAATATCAATCCCATTTTTATTGTATTTTAAAGCTATTAATTTTAAAAATGTCTGTATGCATATCATTTATTTTAGAATACAGGGGGTCTTGACTACACAAGGAAGTCAAATGTGGAGGAAGATGTGTAAGGATTTTTTAGGTTAGTGGTGACCAGATTTTTCCAGATTCCAACCAGCCAGCTCTTGTTGTTCTTGTGATATCTTCCAAGGGAGATAATGGAAAGTATATATTTATTTTCATATTTATCCCTTTCTTTTTAGGTAACATTCAGACACATTTACCAGGCCCATTGCTCCTGTATTAAAGATGTAAAATTGAGCAAATAAAATATACCGAACACAAAGCATGCATATACCAATTGTTTCAAATGCGCTGTTTGAAGAAAATCCCATGCTATAATCAGACCAGTCTCACTGTAGGAAGCAAATTTACAGAGCCACTTTCAAAAATATTTCTGTACAGCATTATTTTGAATCCTGTCATTGCTACCAGAGAGGAGATCCTTCATTTGTTTGGCCTTGATTCAAATCCTATTCCAAAGGTGAAAAGATGATCTTCCAAAGTCTGTGCTGTCCAGTGTCCCTATATTTATTTGTTAGTTAATCTGAAGGATGGGTTGGTCTTGCTTTCCCAGTAGTGTACAGTCTGGGAGCAAGATTGAAAAATAGCTCTCACATAACATGAAATAGAAAGATAATGTACTATTCTGTAGTGTGGGCTGTCTTACCAATTGGGCTTGAAGAATGCTTTCAGGTGCCATTCTTTGCTTATTTGAAATCTGTGCCACTTCCATAAGGTGTATTACATGACTCAGCAAGACAAAACCTCTTTACTTTCAGCAGACCCATCAATCACAGACGGCTTATGATGCTTTTATTCAGTTTATGCAATATCACCTCATAAGTTTAAAATAACTCCACTGAATTTCTTTGACAGACAGTCCCTAACAATTTGCTGCAATGTGAAATTAATGACGGTTAGTAAATGATTACACTGCTGTGCAACAGAGCGTCACTTGTATGTGTCTACCAACATAAATATTCATCTACAATGGGCTTCACCATGCTGACAGAGGGGGGGAGGAATGGCAGGATTAGGGAAAATGCTTAGGAACAATCACATTGAGTCACTCAGAAGACAAATGCAACAACGTTTAATTAGCAGAAACATGCATTGCTTTAGCAGATGTGACTTTAAAGGGGAATACTTGAACTTTTAACAACACAAGAGTTTTTTTTCTTAAGCGAATTTTTTTCTGTTTAGAAATAACAGAAATGACGACAGTCCAAGCGGATCAAAAGTGAGTTATGTCATGGAAAACAAAGGCGTTACAAAGCAGCAATATAAATAGAGGAAAACATATCGATGACTATCGTTATCATCTGCAATATTTCAAATCAGAAAGAAAAACACAGCAAAGAGTTTTTGGAACATTTGCTTTGGCACTTAGAGTTCTTGGGTACAATAGTGGCAGTGCACAAGAGCCCTGAGAAATTACTGCCAGTCCTCCATGCCATCAGGAACTGAATCGTGCAAATATCACATCAAAAAAACAGCATTGTTTATGTTGTGCAATTTACACCTATAGGTAGATCCCATTTTTAAAGTATTTGCATTTTCATTATGACATATTCACTAAAAATCTATCACTTTGAACCTCAGACCAAAGAACTGTGTTATTTGAACACATTATGCTGTAGACAACATACTATAATGTTAAATGGCAGGATGGTTTAAAAAAAAATAGATGTTTGTGGTTGGGGAAATATTTTCATTTTGCTTGGCAACTGATTGATGGTAGATTTTGCACTGTGTTTTCTTGAAGATATTATTGTCTTTTCAAATTTTATTCATAGTTAAATTTAGCTGCCAGCATTGGCACACAATCTCATTAAAAGTCCACTGAATACCATATCACAGAAGGAGGCTATTCGGCCCATCATGTCTGTGCTGGCTCTTTGAAAAAGCTCTCCCAATTAGTCCTGCACCACTATCACAAAGGTAGATTTAAAACAAATGGAAAATGTAGTGCAGTCCAATAGCACAATGGTTAAAGGAACTTATTTCCTGGCACTTCAATCTGCCAACCACACTTATGGTGGCTTTTATTTGTTCTTGATATGCCCCACGGCATGGGAGGAACATGTTCGTGAAATATCTGACCACAAGGATAGGTGGAGTGGGCTAAACAGAGGGAAGAAAAAAATGGAAAAGGACGCTGACCAATTTGAGGCCCACCTTGAGCAGGGGGAGCCTGCAGCAACACTGTTGGGGTAGTGAAGAAGCCCGTGACTCGCATTCCATGTCCATCCAACCGGAAGCTGAATAGAGCAGAGTTCATCAATTGAAAATTAAGGGGAAATCACATGGAAAACAAAAAAAAAGAAAATTGAACACAAAAATGGAAAATGATGGTAGGTATAGAACGTTCCAAGTATTGTATTCCCCTTTAAAGGAAAAATGAGTTTAAAAGCCCCACCTGCTGCCCCCCCCCTTTCAGACATGGATTCAACCCTTACCTATTGAGGTGTTGAGGACCTGGTCACAACAACACTGCCGTGATAGCTGAGATTAATCAAAAACAAAGCAGTTAAGACTCTGAATGATCCATTTAATTTGAAGAATATTCATTAAGCAAATGAAGACATTCAGGTACACGAGCAGAATGCTCAATAATGTCAGTGGGTTCCACATACACTGCACCTGACATCAATGAAAATGGAACGGAATCTTGAACAAAATGATAAGACACTTTCAGGTCACGTTTAAGAAAATAATACGGAGTTCTCAAGCATAATGACAAGACATGATAGCTTTACCTGCAACTCACTCGAAAAAGAGCTCACTGAGAAAAGGGAAAATGGAACACTTATGCGGTGATTGAGAACTTCAGGCAGCCTTGGGTTATAACGTTTCAAGATTGATTAATGTCAACCTTCAAACTCATATTATCACACCCTGATTGATTGTATCCAGTCGATGGAGACCTGAGCTATGAGTCCAGGAGTTCATATTGTGGCAAAGGACTAATTCAGAACAGCAATAATAAACCAAAGTATTTTGGCTGACATTTCCTTCTTATCTAAAGGAGAGAAGAGTGTATCAACAGCCTCAGTGTGTGCAGTCACAAACCTAAAGGCACAGTGTCCTTCTGTAGTCCCTCCAGAATTATATGTAATACAAAATATAGTTTGTTCACTTTTCAAAGGCCTCTGATAAAGTTCCAAGAGTACTTTTTAATTTCCTTTTCATTTATCTACTCACTTTACTTACAAGCTTTCCTTCTTCAGCTAGGGTCCCTAATGAATTCACACTTGTGAAAACTGTTTATAATATGTATCTGCTCATCAACACAATTGAAAAAAATTCTCTTTGCACTTATTAGGAGTAAAAAACGACCCTAGGTCAGGTGGGCACAGAAGCAATACACTGTTTCCCACTGTTTGGTCTGAAAACGCTGTTATTCCATTGTAGAAAGACCGTCTTCTGCCTCTCTCCTCCCAACGACTACAACTAGTGTGAGATTTTCATGCTTCACACTGTCTATGCTTGTGCATTACCTGAGTAAGGAGATCAGTGACAATGAGAAACTTTTAAGGGGAGTTTTGTCTGTTGGGTTTAAGTCCACTAAGAATTGAACAAGAGACTGCCAAAATTTACTTCCCTTAGAGTTTTTAATCAGGTGTAAGAGAGAGGAGACTGACATTTGATCTGTCTTGGCCTTGTGTTTGAATTCAATCCTGACCTGAATTGATATTATTCCAGCCATTTCTGAATAGCATGCCACCCAGAGCAAAAGCATTATTAGCATGGACTTATACAAATATATTTTAGGATTGGTGGGCCTAACTCAGGGCTTCTACCCCGAGCATTTTACTTCCAAAATAGTAAGGTCTGAATTTCCATATTTAAGTTCACTCCCCAGTTGTTTTAACATCTGAAATAATGCATACGTTTAATGGTAAAGGCTGGTGCAGTCATGCAGACCAATAGTTACATACGTAGCAGATGGAAAAAAAAATCTAAATATTGTCCCCAAATATTAAGAATCAACACATCTGGCATAACTTTCTCCATGCTGAGAACAAACAACAGCTGCTTATGGGGTATATTTCTAAAGATAAATACTTAGTATCAATATCAGTGTTCAGGGCACATTAGAGTTGACATTAGTAGTACTCCAATACTTACATCAGCAAATTGAGTGTGAGACAACTACCAACCTGTCTATTTAAGATTAAACCATTACTGTCTCTGTAGTTTACCTGCGTACACGATATACTGGGCCTCTTAACATTTGGGGACAATATTTAGATTTTTTTTCCATCTGCTACGTACGTAACTACTGGTCTGCATGACTGCACCAGCCTTTACCATTATCGTATGAAAGCAAACTACCAGCCCCAAAATTCCCGATTGGACTTCTATAAATGACAAATCCCCCAATCTATCTAGGAGGACCCCAGAACATTTGTGCTGAATGCTGTGGCTCCCGATGTTACAGGTAAACTTTCTGACTGTACTGCTGGTCTACCCTATCTGGATTGCTGTTGGTGATTGGCAGAAGGCATAAGTGATTTGGTCTCCTCCCAGATGTCTTGTAAGATATAGCAATGACTGATTAAAAATTGAGTCAGTAGCTCTTTTACTGGTGAGGGGTTTATTTTTTTAGCAAGGCCTTAAAATTAGAGAGAAATGTGTGACTGTCTCAGCGCACAGTTGTACATTTCTTGCTGACTGATTCATGGAGGTCATCATAATCTGTAATGTAGGAGGTGTACACACAGCAAATACTCACAGAAAGGTGGGACATAACAATGACCAACATTGTTCACAGCACTGCAGCAGGCCTCAGACCAGCCAGCCACACCATGCCAATGATTTCACTAGCAGCAGGTTTCATACTTGACACCAAGCAGCATTCTGAGAACACCGACAAGCCCACTACACATATGGCAACAGTTCAATGCAGTGTGGGGACAGCATGCTGCTCAGTTCTTTATGAAGATGACTGAAAATCCAGTTTCTTTTACTATGGCAGTGAGCAAAGGAAGCAAATCAGTTGAATCCAAAATAATGACTATGTGGCTATGTCTGATCTTTCACTGTTTAAGGTCAAGGGCCAAAGTAGATGTTTTTGTGGATAAGAAATATACAAGTGATCAGTACATAGGGCAACAAATACTTTCAAGGATTATGGATGGTGGCACTGTTTGATCTGTAAGATCATTACCAGTTCTTTATTTAACATCTAGAATAATAAATCCTAATGCACGGCATCGGTACCATTCTATGATAAAGAGACAGAATGTGCGTTCTTGTAGGGGAAGGCTTGTCCTGCTAATGTTTGTCAATCCTCACCCATGAGATTGAGCACACCAGTACCATGGCATACTCTGCCTGGTGGCCTTAATGAGTGCTGGAAAAATATGTCCATTGATGATTAGCAAGTACCAACTTTCCCTGGATACTGATGCACCCAGCCTAATACTTCAAATAATATCCTGCCATCAATTGAAAATACTACCATTTCAGATGACAAATAAGGGGGAGGGGTGGGGGACCTCAGTATTGAAATCACAGAGATTCCATAGCTATATACCAACCAAAGGCTAAATGAAAATGCATGCACAAACTACATCTGATTATGAAATAATCCTTGAGGGAGAGTTAAGTGGATCTCTTTATGGTGGGGTTGCCTTCAAAATTACACACCTGTGATGGGACAATGGAATGGAGTTGATCATCTATAGTAGACTTGGTAATCTGATACCTGAAGTAGAAAGGTCTGCAGTACTCCAGGGAGCTGCTGATTCACCAGGAAGTTTGGCTTAGTGATGGAACATGGAAGGTTAAATCAGTTATATGGGGGCTGGATTCTTCCCACTTATTTAACTCTGCAAGCCAATGTCCTAATGGGGCCTGGCCGAACAAGTAGTGGGAAGCTTACCAGTGGTTTATGTCTCTAAGCCTTGGCTCTTGGCTACTTGCACCTAAGTTTTCTAGGCCGATGTAAGTTGTCAATGTCCCTAAGGGGAAGGAGTATGCACTGCATATCAGGCAATTGGGAACTCTACTTGTGTGGATTTCTCAGTTGTTAGGTTTGGAGCCTCAAGCATGATGGTGGGTTCCCATGTGTGTCAGACACCTGGCTAACCACAAAAACATGGAAGAATAAAACCTTTCCACTTGACCTTTAAGTATTTGGGATTCTTCCAAATGAAAGTTTGCATCTTCATAGTAAATTTCCAATTATTACACAGAATAACCCTTGTTTTGCATGACCAGCGCATTGCTGGGCACTGATCTGACACTGCAAGGGATGCTCTCTGATTCAGCCTGTAACTTTTTATTATCCACAAAATTAAATCCAGACCAAAGTAAAACACAAACTTGGTGAAGGAAGGTTGGAATTGGGCCTTCTGGGTACTTGAAACCAGCCTGAGACTGGCAAAAAGTAATTTTCCCATTAGCTCTATCAGTCATTAAAGAATAGCAACTTTCAACACTCAATACTAGATTTACATTGCTTTAGACAAGACAGCTTTGTGGTAGAATTCCTAACAGTGTGATTCTACCACAAGCTGCCGACTTAATCTCTCTACCATTTAGAAACAAAATTATACAAAATAGAAGAGAGGGAATTCTCCTACTACCTCTCTAGGACCTCCGTTTTCTTTTCACAGCAGGCCTTGGATTATATACTTGCAGCCTATTTTTTGAAGCAGCACATTCAACACTGACAGATGCAATAGGCAGACTATTATTCCTGTCACCGTACTTGAACCTGGAACATGTCAGAGGCCAGTGGAACAAGCTGAATTAAGGGTGCAGAACCATAATTAAATCATATATATTATGAAAAACATATCCAGAGATATTAGGGTGGGCATGGAGTTTTGCTCCTTTAAATGCTTGGCTTCCTAAACGAAAGGCAATGCCTCTCAGCTGCAGGAGGATCAGTGAAGACAGAAATCGACCAGGAAAAAAAAAGGATAAATTAGTCACTGTAACAGAAGTATTCAGTTTCTCAAATTATTTTTTGTACCATGCCTGCAACTGGATTCTTTAATTATACCAATTGTTACCCGAGATGAATAAAAAACATTAAAAAAAAACACTTAAGAAATCCATTTTAAAAATGGACAATATGAAAATATTGTTTTCATATTGTACAATGGTGAACGAGTGGTATTTAGAAGATGCAAATACATTAGCGATCAATAAACATTCCAGGGATGAGGAAAACACTAGGCCAGAAATTGGAGATAGTAAAAATTTGACTGGGTATCAAAGGTCAGACTCACATTTCTTGTAAAATGGTGCAAATTTCTACGACACGAAGTCAGAATATACTACTGATGCAGCAGTAATGTTGTCAGTTTGGATCTACTCTATGTTCTATGGTTGGGATCAGTCTGAGTAGAACATGAATACATTATTTGAACCCTGGGTAGTTTGCTCATCCCTAAAATGCCATTATGCATTGTAAAATAATTTTAGCAGCAATAATTAATAAAAGAAATGAACAGCTGATAATATTCCAAAATTACATTCAAGGTCATTTTATAGGTTATAATACCATATATAAAGGAGTCTTAGGGAAAGAATGAGTCCATTGATTCATCCTGAGAACCGCTGAAGATATAAATTTAAGAGATAACACTTTTTAAATTGTGTTAATTTGTAATGATTCACAATTAGCAGGGTGGAAGGTACAGATTAACCTTGACTAGCTCTGATTAGACAGCAGAAGCCTGCTCAGTTAATGCAAAACTTGATATGGAAAGGAGAAATCTTGGCAAATAAAATCTATATGGCGAAAGTATTTAACAGAATATTTACTCTGTCCATTTAGATAATCCTCCTAATCCCCTGTTAATTTCCTTTTCTTCTCGTGTATTTGAATCAGTCAACACACAAGGATATGCTGTCCCAGACCAATCCATCCCATTTCCATGTTCATTTCAGGAAAAATAGACTTGAACATCCAGTCAGGCTGAAAATGGTCCTGATGCTAACAGCAGTTTGAAATATCTGTTTTAATACAGGATCAGTGAGCCATCGTCTGATCTGTAGGATGGACAGTTTCCAATTTCAAGAAACTTCTGAATTTCTAAAACCAAAACAATACAAATCCCCAAATAAATACTTAATCATATCAGAGCTAAGATTAGGAAACTATGAACCAAATCATGCAATATAAGGTAACACAGGACACAGGTAACACAGGTAATACAGTGCACAGCTCTGCAGCTCTATTTTTGATCCCATCTGTTAGGAGCACTGGTGAGAAAGGTTGTATTAAGGAATCTACTTTATGTTAAAGACTCCATTTTGTAGCAAACGGACATCTTCTCCAGGAAACTGCAGCAGCAGCCTTCTGGGACATGTCCAAACTGTCCCAGACCCACAAGGACCCTCCACGGCTGGTAGAAGTTGGAGCCGTATAGGTACTTGTCTGTTCTTTGCGTAGCTCTGATCTTTTGGTAGAAAAATCTGTCTTATAACCATGTAAGGAGTGGTTTTTACCTTTCCTCTAGATGTAATCAGACAGGCATCTTATGCCATGTCTTAAGATCACCATAGCCTGTAGATGAGTGAAAGCCATGGATACCTCACCCACTGGTACCTCAAAGTCTGTGGAATTCTGAGCTAAGGAAATGAATGTAAACTGGGGGTAAAGCGAGAGGTTGCAACGAGGAGGTAGGAATTTGAGGGCTGATCACCCTACTACTGAGCTCAGTTACTGTGTTGCAGCAATGTGAGGTCTTCCACAGCCTTCACATCACTGAATGTGTTGTCTGTGAGTATGAATTCCTCTAATAAATTTTTAAGTGTAAACTCCAGCGTTTAGGACTCTCATTCCTGGCACATTGACAAAGAAGGCAGGTTTTGCCTGTCGCAGCACCCACTTTTCCTCTTCCAATTTTCTGCAGACCTTCTTTGTGTTATCTAGCTTCTTAGTTTATGAGACTATGAACACAACAATCGTGCTTTCTAATCAACCACCAAGAGTTGTACTTGCAGCGAGGCAATTGTGATCATGTCAGTTTTTTCCTCTGGGAGTTGAAAGTGCTTGGCTGAAATTGACATTTGTTCTCAATGGGGCAGGTGAGCTTGGATGACTGGTACCTCAAGGAAATGTGGCACCATCTGGTTGGAAGGCCAGCACTCCACTGCCAACTACCAAAGCCACCCACAGCATTTTTGGAAGTTTAGTAACTCAGATCTGAATGTTCTGAACTCTTCTGAGTTATAAGGTTAGAATTGGGGACAGAATTGATGTGGAAATATATATTTAAAAATGCACATTTCAGATCACCTTAAGATTCCTAATAGAACATACGTCATACTCTCTCTAAAAGTAAAATTATGGCATTCGTCACTGTGTTGGAGTGGAGTGGCATTTTGGTTCACCTCTAATTATCTTGTTCAATGGTATTAACGTATTGCATTGGCTCTTGAATACTACTTTGTGTTTAATTATCCTTTTAAATACACTTTTGATTTATAAAAATAAATTCATAAAGCAGAATATTCTAGCCTCCTGAAAGCACCCATATCATATTTTACATTGTCTTGGTTTGGTTTGGTTTGGATTGGTTCAGGTATGCTACGATCATCATAGATTAGAAATGATTATTTGCAGCTGTGCAAGAATGTTCAACACATTTGCATGGGAGATCTATGTCCACTGTTTTAATAGATGCACCAATTGGATGAATGCCTCCATTAAAATAGCAGAGGATTGCCATAGGAATGTATATGGCGTTTATAGGTTAATGTTGCAGACAGTAATTTCTAGGATCATTAGCATTTGTGAGTAGACTATAATCTAAATACTGACATTATTCTCAATGGTAACCCATCACTTATGATAATGGAGGGAAAATACAATTGCATGAGAACCAAGTGCAATTGCTGCTTCAATATCAGGGCAATGTTATCGTCTGTATAACCACTGGGCATTGTTCCAAGTGTCTGTATAACTAGTCAAGTGCTATTCAACACCCATTGGTGCATTTTTCTTTCATGAAAAAAATCCAGCAAATCCTGACATATATTGCCTTAGTGGTTTTTGAGCAAGGGTTTAACAACAAATAATCTTCTGATAATTTAAAATTGTATTGTATCCTTGCCTAAATTTAGAATGTTATGCAGTCGTGACATCATTCAAGAGACTATTTTTTGGAAGCTCCTCCTCTCCCCAGCTCATCATTAAGGACCAACGTTATGAAAGTCCACTATTGGCAAGGAGCCTAACCTGCTCACTGCCCATGATTTGCTGTCCATTAAAATGAAGGGAAGGAGAATCATTGGCCGTATGCAGCTGGGGCTCCCACCAATAGCGCGCATTCATAAAATTGGCAGTTATTTATGCTCTAAGAAAGCAACATATTTAAAAGGATCCTGCAACAAACAGCAACCATGAACTTCCTGTCGAAACTGCAGAGGCCAAATTTAAAACATCTGAGTTTCAAAGGATATCTCCACCCTAATCAAAAGCAGGCAAGGTTAAAAGGTTAGTCTCAAAAACTACATGCAGTTTAACTGGGAGACTAAGGTGGGACCATTATGCCCTTTTTCCAGAGCTGTGCTCAGGAACTTCCTTTATATCATCTGAGGAATAGAACAATTGTGAAATATTTTGAACATTTGAACTGATTTTTTTTGTTCATGTCTAGTTTCTAAGTGCCATATCTCTAATGTGAGAATCAATGAATCAACCACTTTAGCTGACTGATAGGCTTGTATTTATGTAGCACCTTATCACGTTCATATATAATTCATTACTTTCAAGTGCAGTAACAATTATTTTATAGGCAAGCACTGTAGCCATTTTGAGCACAGAGATGAGATGAATGACCAATTAATCTGTTTTTGGTGAACAAATGTTTTGAGGGGTGAATACTGGCCAGGACACCAAACGGACACTCAGCTCTTCTTCAAATGGTGCCACTGGATCTTTAACGTCCAACTGAATCAGAATAGACAGATGGAAGTCCTAAGTTTAATGTTTCATCCTAACAATGGTACCGCTGACAAATTCCCTCAGTAATGCACTCGAGCATCAGCCTAGTTTATGTGCTGAAGTCCTGGAGTGGGGCTTGAACCCACAAGCTTCTGACTCAGAGGTGAAAATGGCACCAACAGATTTAAGCTGACATTTTCATCAAGATGTGCACGCTTCAGGTCTCATATTTCATAGCCCACAACATGAAGATTCTGCCTGTGAGTCTGTATGAATATAGTTAATCAAAAATGGAAGGAAAAGTTGCACTGGAACTTCCTGTCTGCTGAACCCCATAATAATAATATAAATTAATGTTTTGGGCACAATTCTGAAAAAGCAAAGCAGAATGGTATTAATCTGACATTTGGAAACTGGATGAACTAGATGCAGTTTCTGACACCAGCAGCTTTGCTCAATTGAATGCAGACAAAAGCGAACTTAATGATAAATAACTTTAAAAAAAAACGTATGCACAATTAATAGGATGTAGAGGCGTCTTGGAACACAGGAATTCCACAATAACTGAACAGTACTTAGTTGCATGGAAGAAATCAAATTGGTTTTCCAACTGATCTGGTTCAACATTCTTTTTCAAATACCTACCCTGAAGTAGATAAGTGTGAAGGTGGGTGTTCAAAAGGAGGAATGTCTTCACCTCTCCTCCTTTGGTAAGGGATCTGACTATAAAACTCGCTGGGGTCTGTTGCAGGAGAAAGGGATCCTGTGTAGCTGCCTGTAGAAGGTGTCAGTGCCATGTGAGGTCTATAACTAGGGCTTCCTCGTCTGCTGCCCTGGCCAGCAGTGCTGCTTTGTGCTGGTGAGGAGGACGGAGAGGACCTTCTGGATAAGCTAACAACAGCAGGAGGCTGAAGGGTAATTTCAGACATCTCCACAGAGATACCTGCAGGAAAGATGCCACGGGAGAGCTGCGTGACGCTAGGCCGAGGCCGTGGGCGGGATGAAATCTCTGGGGAGGCATGACGGGAACTCATAGGACTCTGACTCAAAGGGGAGAGCCGGGAAGGCTGTAGAACCACCTGGTGTAAACTGGCCTCAGTCCTTCTGCCTTGTCTAGGGCTGGGTCTGGGCCTGGGTCTAGGTTCGTACCACCTGGTGTCCAGGCTGAATGTGCTTGTGCCACTAGGACCAGCCTGTTTGGCTGATTCAGTGTAAGGCAATGTGGGTGCACCTATACCATGGCTGGTATGCTTTAGCTGCCCATGACTGGTCTGTTGCATAGGTTGATGTGGATGTTTTTGAGAGAGAGAGACAGATCCTTTAGTTTTG
Organism: Heptranchias perlo; assembly: GCF_035084215.1. Lineage (NCBI taxonomy): Eukaryota > Metazoa > Chordata > Chondrichthyes > Hexanchiformes > Hexanchidae > Heptranchias > Heptranchias perlo. Next base: position 16,464,272 of record NC_090357.1, on the reverse strand, counting down.
CTGGGAGTTTTGCCAGTCCGACTCTTTGGTGCCTCCGGTTGCAGCACGCTATGGTAGGGTGCTGGGACCTGGAGTGAGGAAGGGGGGCCACCCCTTGGAAGACCAGCCTTTGGCAGTGTACTCTCAGGTGTATCTTGATGGTGTGAAAACATAACTGGAGAGCTTTCAATGCTGCTGATAGACAATTCCTTCCTTCTCCACTGTTCAGGAGACCGCATAGTGGTTGGTGTTTGAGTCAAAGGCAGAGTGCTACTCGAAGCGACCAAATGTTGTATTTCTGTATCTCCATGATCCGCAGGGAGGGTGGGATGACCATAAGGTCCTTCAACAAGTAATAGAGGTGAAGACATCACTGAACTGAGCGGACTGATATCTGGCATGTAAAATGGCTGACCATCTTGGTCTGCAGAGCTACTGCTGAGGTAGCCATAAAACTGGCTTTGAGGGTAACCTTTAGCAGGTCGCCTGGTCTGACCTGTGGCCTGTAGCCTGGTATCTATGCCTCCCATGCTTTCTTCTGTTTTCTGGAACGATGGGCTGTATGCTGGTGGCTGCAAGTATGACTCTTGACTGGATGAAAGAGGTGAAAGCTGAGACTTCAAGCCCATAATGGCAGTTGGAGTTAGAGTCTCATTATTTTCCTCGTCTGATTGCCGGAACTCAGGATAGGTGTCCGTCTCTTCTGCGAAGGGAAAGCCCTCAATCCTCCTCGTCTTCAACGATGTCTCCATCTCTGTGGGATCCATGATGAAGCGTCCATCGGGGCCTCTGCTGATAAGTTCGATGGGGGTAGTAACATCAGCCTCAGCCTCATGCTTGGAGACGCTGTACTTCCTGCTGGTTATTGCTCGCTTTGTCTTTTTGTACAGGGACATTTCCCTTTCTCTGCCAGGACTCATCATCTTGGCATGTATGGCTTGGGCATCTTCAGAGGAGTCTGACGGAGCTCGAAGTGTTCTGGCGCTTTCAGGACTCACCTTTCCTGAGGAAGATCTGAGAGACCAAAATCAGAGGCAATAGTAACCCTGTATACTTTCACGTTTACAAATTTGTCATTGTCCAGTGAAGTAACCCATTATTTTATTGCTGTCGCTGCCGTCACTAGAATTATTCATCAATAAATAAAGTGATTTCGTCTACTAATTTAATGAGTCATCAGTTATGAAGTTGTGGCAGTTAGAATAAATTTCATGATGTTTTTAGTCCTCATTTGGGAAACATTTTATCATCAGTTAAGCAACAATATAATGAAAATAATGCAATTTAAAATAATAGTCAGGGAATTTATAATTTGATTAATACTGCCAACTGATGTGTGTTATTACAGCAACAGGATAGCAGAGCCATTTAGTGGTGAATTAATGACTCTTATGTGCTGCATATGGATCCGTACCAACTACCCAACAGGGCATCTGTTTGTGAAAACAGAACCCTATAAGTTACCGCAGTATTTTTAAAGGTTTTAAGAACAAATCCTCCAGTATCCTGTAGGAAAACTATAAATTATATAGTGATTTAGTCTCTGCTTTATAAAATTTAATAGAAGCTAAGGATTTATGCAACTAAGGCTGCCAGAATTCAATTCACTTGCAAGTGGCTCAATCAGAGGCATCATTACGGAATGACCATTTTATTACTCTTTCTTATTAGTGTAAAACAAAGTCTAGTGTTAGTGTGACTTATAAGACCCACAGTCTGGTTACCACCTCTGAGAAAATGAATCAAATCAAGCACATCAATTTATCACACATCAACAAACACTGACAGTATTATAAAAGGGACTGGTTACTTACGGGGATTCCACACTCTTTCGGCAGTGTGTTATTGAGAGAGGAGGATCTGGAGGAGAACAAGCATGCACATTAAAGAGCTAGAAGGGAATCAAACCATTTAGTATTATAAATACTTTTTATACAACAGGTGTGACCATAGTTTAGATACATCAATGTTACCACTTTGCAGTGAGATACGTTAACAAAAATCACATGGTACCATAACATGTGGTCGGTCTTGACTTTGTGCGATAGTGTAAAACAGGTCATAGCGAATCGGCAGCCCATTTTACATCTTTCCCGATTTTTATTTCCACTGATTTCAATGAAAATAAAAATCGGGAAAGATGTAAAACGGACTTTTGACTCACTATCGCCCATTTTGCACTATCGCACAAAGTCAAGACCTACCCCATTGAGTCTATAAATATACAAATACCAATGGTCCTTACATGAATGTCTTCAATGGTCCATATAAGAATGAACCAGTCGAGGTATGCCTCTTTCAGCTGGCATACATTTTCTTATTTCTAATACTTTAGGCAGTTGTGTCAATGCTGCCTTTATTGTAACACTTTCACTTTGCTGGTCATTTCCCACAATAACTTGGATTATGTGGGAGACGGTCCTGGTGGCTCAGTGAATTGCACATCCATCGTTCATCTCTGATGCTTGCACTCAAATATAGTTCAGACCGATGAGATGAAAGTCTCTTCTGTCTGCTGGCTGTATGGGTTCTACCGGAAATAAGTTTGGGGAATTGCATTGCCAGTGGGAGCAGGCCCACAGTACAAAGTGGCCCCTAATTTGGCGCTAAATGGGAAATCTCACTGAGATAGACTGCAATGACTCCTGGAGTCAGAAAAGGTAAATATCACTCTAGTGCAGTTCAAGGTGCTCTTTTGTGGTTGGGGATAAGGCACATTGTGTAGAGTTGAGATTTTTTTTGCATCTAACCTATCTGGGAGTTATTGATGCTAATACAGGACCACAGATTTCCAAGTGGCATTATCCTACTTAACATAAATGGGTTAATGTCGACATTAAAATAACACCGATCGGATGATCTGGCTTGGGTGTCTGAACTATGAGTCCTCCATTTCTCAGTGCTAACATCCCTCAACTTGATGAACGCAAAACTTCACCAAACAGAGAAATAAAGTTTGATTTCTTCTTGAGTTCCCTTTGCTGCCTCATGTTCTTTTCCAGCTATTACCACATCAGCATCCAACTGCAGAATAATTAGCTCAGAAGCACTAAGATGCTCTATTTTGTGAAGACATGTCAACCAAAGTACCAGCAGAAAATAAATAGAAATCATTAATAGAACTTACAAATTGTCTAACCTCCCTCGAATATTTTACTATACTGAAGGCAGTGCAATGGCTATCACATAACTTAATTCTGACTTCATCATTCATGAGTTATGAAGACAGCCTCACTCACATGGAATAAATACATCATCCACATGAAATAAATATATACATGGAAGCAAAATTTCTAAACAGTTTAGGTACAGATCTTTTTATTGTTCTGCATCTATCTTTGTTCATTGAATATGACAGTGCTGAGGAATGAACATACTTTTTATTCTGTACCCAGGTTCAGCAATGAAAGTTGAATATGGGAATTGCCCAAGGCAATGCAGAATTCACTTGCATGACCTTAACCAAGTGTCTCAATCACAAACTCAGAACTGCACCCTACGAAGCACTAGTGTGTCTTACACGCTCTTGTGGTCCCTTTGAAAAAGATTATATTTGACAGCAGTGTTATGCTGTGAACTTATCTGCTGGCAGCTGAATTGAGACTGTCCAAACTCATTTTACATTGGACCCTTGATAGTAGTCAGACAGAGGAGACCAAGAAGTAGTTTTGTCCAGCTTGATTTGAATTCATGTACCATAAACTGAATATCAGTTTCATACAAAATGTCATCCAATCTTGTCAAAGAAGCCATTTTCCCTTCCATCTTGTTGCTGACAGAACTATTATGTAGCTAGCAATGAAACTTACAAATTCTGTTTCAATTTTTCCCTCTAATTTTCTTCAACATAGGGTGGGAGTCAGGTGGGGTGGTTGCTGAAGTGTGGTTCCATTGAGAACAACTCTCTGGTATCTTGCTCAAGTGGCCATTTTTCAGATGAGAGTCTGGGCATTCAGTGTTGGCAGGCTGTTTATCCGTCGAGGCTATTCCTGATCTTTCTTGTTCTCGCCCAGCATCCAGACATGGGGATAATTTTGACTTTAGGCAATTGTGTAAAATATGCGATACCGGCTCAGCCACCCGTTGAACACCTCTCCCCATTTTACTTTCCATTGAAGTCAATGAAAATCAGGAGAGGTGTTCAACGGATGGTCGAGCCACTATCGCCCATTTCACACTATTGTCCAAAGTCACTGAATCTTACCCGCCGTCCCCCCCTCCCCTTCCCTAGTCTGGTGAGTCTGTAAGACAACTGTAGCAACATCACTGCCACACTGGCTGAGGTAAGAACATAAGAAATAGAAGCAGGAGTAGGCCATTCGGCCCCTCGAGCCTGCTCCGTCCGCTATTCAATCAGATCATGGCTGATCTTCGACCTCAACTCCACTTTCCCGCTAGATCCCCATATCTCTTGATTCCCCTAGAGTCCAAAAATCTATCTATCTCAGCCTTGAATATATTCAATGACTCAGCCCTCTGGGATAGAGAATTCCAAAGATTCACAACCCTCTGCGTGAAGAAATTTCCTCCTCATCTCAGTCTTGAATTGCCGACCCCTTATTCTGCGACTATGCCTCCTAGTTCTAGATTCTCCAGCCAGGGGAAACAATCTCTCAACATCTACCCTGTCAAGCCCCCTCATAATCTTATATGTTTCAATGAGATCACCTCTCGTTCTTCTAAACTCCAGAGAGAATAGGCCCATTCTACTCAACCTCTCCTCATAGGACAACCCTCTCATCCCAGGAATTAATCTAGTGAACCTTCGTTGCATTGCCTGCAAGGCATGTATATCCTTCCTTAGATAAGGAGACCAAAACTGTATGCAGTACTCCAGGTGAGGACTCACTAAAGTCCTCTACAACTGTAGTAAGATTTCCTTACTCTTGTACTCCAACCCTCTTGCAATAAAGGCCAACATGTCATTTGCTTTCCTAACTGCCTGCTGTACCTGCATACTAATTTTTTGTGTTTCTTGTACGAGGACACCCAAGTCTCTCTGAACACCAACATTTAATAGTTTTTCACCATTTAAAAAATATTCTGTTTTTCTATCCTTCCTACCAAAGTGAATAACCTCACATTTCTCCACATTATACTGTCACCTTCTTGTCCACTCACTTAATCTGTCAATATCCCTTTGCAGACACTTTGGACTCAATTTTCAAAGTGAAAAATGGGTGGGTTGGGGCATTGAAAATTGCCACCATTTCAGACCTGGTCCCAACCCGCCCAGTTCCAGTTTTCACCATGATGGGAAGCCAACTGCTCCCAGGAGGTGGATCGGGCCTTAAAACCTTTCAAGGAAGCTTTGGGCCTCAATTTTTCTGGACTTCCCGATTTCAACCCTGGGGGGCCGAGATTCCCGGACCTTCTGTTTTACGTCTCGTGAAAGGAGGCGAGAAGGCCCGAGACTAACAGGTAGGTGCCTAGAAAGGCACAGCTTGTGGGCCCAGAGAAGCAGGAGTGCTTCCCCCAAGCCCAACAACCTTACTTGCACCGACCCCTCGGGGACACTTGACCCCTGATCGCAGCCCCCCCTCCTGATCGTGGCCCCTTGATCCCCGACCCCTCCGAACCCCTGACCCCGACCCTCCCCGACCCCTGACCCCGATCCTCCCCCTCTATGATTGCAGACCCCCATGGTGACCCCCAATCCCAACACCACCCCCCCATGATTCACAACCCCTGCGCCCACCTATGCCCACCCATCCCCCATGCCCATCCTTGCCACTGTGCCCACCCATGCCACTCCCCAATCCATACAAACAAAGACTTACCTGAAGACTTACCTGAACATGTCCTCTCCCTGGCAGGTCTCCCGTCGGACTGAGACCAACCTGTCACTCAGGCCGGTCGGTCGGACAGGAAAATGACAAAAGATGTCCTTACGTCAAAATCATAAGGATGTCCGGGAAACCTGTGCTAATGGGTTTCCCATCCTCAATTTGACCCCCCCACCCCCTTCCCAGCTCGGTTTTAAAATTGAGCCCTTTGTGTCCCCCTCACAGTTTGCTTTCCCACCTAGCTTTGTATCGTCAGCAAACTTGGATACATGACACTTGGTCCCTTCATCTAAGCCATTAATATAGATTGTAAATAGCTGAGGTTAGATTAGCTAATAGCTAATAGATTAGCTAACTCAGCACAAAGCAAGGCTGAAAGCTGAAAATTCCTTGTTCTATATAGCTCAGTGCCATACCACAGAGTAACATTATCCACCATGCTCTTGATGGGTAGAAAGGAGTTCATGGAATACTAACCACCAGCCCTTTCTCCAACCTTATTTTTCAAATTTTATGATATTACAGTCCTCTCCTATATTTTCCATGCCCTTTCAACTGCACTGTTTATCTGGACGATACCCTATACCTCAAATAACTCAATTCCTGGGCATTTTACTCCAGCAGTGCCGGCCAATTGCTGTTGGTGCACTGTTAAGGAATTAACTGAGCGTTACTCTAAGTTTCTGACAGTTGCAAAGCGTTCTGATTAACCCCCATTTTACTGCTTTAATACTTGCACAGCAGGCCATTCAGTGGAGTGACAGAGCAATAATCCTGACTTTCAGCTGCGAATTGCAATTTGGAGCCATTTAAACAGCTGAAATAATGCTGCTGGGGGCAGGTATCTGCTGAGTTGAAGATTGCAGAGTGAGGAAAGCCAGGTTTATTGACCGAGTGCTACAAATCCTAAGGGAAAGAGCCAGGAAGAAGGAGAAACCTTTATGGGAGAAAAGGCCTGTAGCCAGAAGCAGCTGGTGCTGCAGGACGGAGGTGGCAGAAGGATGAATGCAGTGACTACGGCCCTCAGAGGCTGGCAAGACACATGAAAGGTGGGGGGAATAATTGGATAAGGCCAATTTTCGGGCGTAGGAAGCACGATCTGTTATTAACCCGCACCCGATGGCCCCTGCACAGGCAGGACGAGACTTTTGTCCGGCCTCAGTACCCAACTTGAAGCAGCGTTGGAAATCAGCGTTGACACAAGGATTCAATGCAATTCACACTTTCCACCAGCAGGGGAAGCCCCAATCTCTTAAAGGGAGGATGTCTCTTAAAATCTCTTAAAGGTAGCCTGTACCTGCTATTTGCAAAAAATAAAAGTCTGCTGTCTGCATGGAGTCTGAACGGAGAGCAGACATCGCACATGTAAAACAAAGATACAGATCCCGTCTCTATGTTTACAAACTGATGAGTTATGTTAAAACATTGAATAAAGGTTGCGCCCTACTAAAACCCACCTCCTCCAATCTTCATGATAGACCTCACCAATCTGCCAATCTGAGTTGGCACCAGGTCTGCGAGAATATATGCACCAAGGTTCTCTGCATCTTGGTGCAAGAGGTGGACAGAAGGAGGGACATCCTATATCCACCGGTGCAGGGGTGGGGGGGACAAGAGGCCCTCCAGACATAATCACAAAGGCAGTGGGAGGCAGCAGGGGACGAGGTTAACGCCAGAAACATAGCACCATGAACATGAAGTTCGATGCTTTGACACAAGCGGTCAAGATGAGTGAGGTCAACTGTCAAGTGGCATCTCCTACCAACGGTACCACTAGCCGCATCCACTGCTCCACGCACTACACCCCCCATCACCCTCTTACCAACAAACTCTTTCCATCAGTACTCAACTCTTCCAATCAGATGCTTCCTCTCACCCTTACACATTACCACTGTTGCAAGCTGCCCACCCACAACTCACAGGCCACACACACTGGCAGCTATTCAACCATGACAGGCACATCACCCAGACACATGTCCTGCTTTCTTGCAGGAGAAGGTGGCGCATAACAGGAGGCAGCAAGTGGCAGTGGCATTTAGCCCCTGGAGCCTGTTCCACCATTCAATGAGATCATGGTTGATCTGTGACCTAACTCCATATACCCGCCTTAGCCCCATATCCCTTAATACCTTTGGTTCACAGAAATCTATCAATCTCAGATTTAGAATTCACAAGTGTGCTAGCTCCAGCTGCTGTTTGCAGAAGATCGTTCCAAACCTCTCCGACCCTTTGCGTGTAGAAGCGTTTCCTAATTTCACTCTTGCACGTCTTGGCTCTAAATGTTAGGCGATGTCCCCGTGTCCTAGTATTCAAATGTAGGAAACCTCCAAAAACAGTTTCAAATGTTTCAGCAGCCAAAAGCAATAATCCAGCCACTAACCTGTGAATCCTACATGGTCCCTTTAAATAGCGCTGGTGGGGGTCCTCCAGGCACTCTAAGACATGTTCCGATGGTCGGGGTTAAGACTGTGTGTTGAGTTGAGCGTTAAGTCCCAAAATGGTGTCTATCACTTTAAATCAGTGTTGCACACTGATTATATCTATTTTCTCCCTACTTTACATGCTGCCGGCATTCGGTATTTGTGCATGCGCTAATACCTATACCAAGATGGCGTCCAGCGCACTTCACGCTGGAAACGTGCGTGTGCAGCTAAGACACCATCTTGGCACTTCCGGGAGGCAGTGCAGCACCGAAACAACGAGCGCTACACAGCCCAATTTCTCGCCCTAGGTGTCTTGCCAGCACCTGTGTGTCTTGATTACTGCACTCACTGGCTGCTGAAGAAATCTGCCAAGGTAAGCCAACAATGTACGACAATCATCTATCACAAGTACACATACCAGAAGGTCTTAGCTGCTAACAGTTCAACCCTTTAATGCCGGATGGAGAAAATCCTCGAATACCTTACCTGGATGCAGTATGACTATAATAGAACCATGGCAAGGAATGCTTTTTTTGAACTGGGACACAGGATATGTGATAGTTATGACTAGCAATGCACATGGCAACCTGTGTGTACAACGGTAATTCTTAAAGGGGCTTCACGCAAAGACTATCTATCCTCAGTTTTTGTGGTATGCCTCTGAATCGACACGGCTGTATAACACTGTCACTATGCTATGAACTTCCGATAACTCTGTGCAACTGCTGGTCTTGCAGGTCAAGATGGCCTTTGATCGCCGCAAACAAACCCATACAGGAGGTGGCCTGGAGCAATTTCAGCCACTGACTCCTTTTGAAGAGGTCACCCTTGAAATTATTGGCTTTGACAGCATCCAGAGAATTCCAGAGGTTTCTTCTGAGTTCAGGGCTAGTACCATAATGTTCATGCCAAACAACGTTGTCTTACTAAGTGACTGTCACATAGCCACACACGCAACTTGAGTAGCATCATACAGAGTATGCATTCAAATTAGTGCTTAAAGGTGATTATTTGAGACAACATTTTAAAATTTTGTTCTTTTCTGCTTTCTTAGGAGTGGAACAGACTGGTGCCATAGTTGGTGTCTCTGAGTAAACCACCACCTTACAGCACCCTGTGTCACTATCACCACCTCTGCCAAGCATCTGCAGAGCTACACAACCCCAGGAGATGTTGTTTGTGAGTTTAGCAAGGTAGCACAGGGCCCGACTGGCAACGTGGATGCAATCTGGGAGAGCCAGCTGATCTGTAGAATTGTATTGCTATATCACATTGCTGCTGTTGGTCACTTGCAAAAGTGATGAAGTTGTTGGCTCTGTGGAATAATGGACTTATATTCTCCTTACTCCACCTGCCTGCAGCAAACTGGCTGAAACTGCAGATGTCCTCAGTCCTAAACAGGAAGAAGCCAGACACGTAAAAAATGAGGGCAGTGGTGACTTTGAAAGCTACTGGCAGTGCCATACAGATGTTGGATCTTGTCTGGAGGTCTTCAATGATCAGATGGCATGGCTATGTCAAGGCCTCCATATAAGCTTCAGTCGCCTGTGTCATTCTCAGGTAGCTGCGGCAGGTATGGTAGACACAAGGGACGTTTGACCACATGTCTTGCGCGCTACCTGACATCACAGACAATCTTTTCCTGCTCTTGCTAGTCCTTAACTGCCAATTACAGTGCTAATGGAATACTCAGTTTGCCAAAAAGTGTAGGTTCCAGCTAAAGTACACAACAGTTCACCTTTCAGTTAAGAGTCAAGAAACAGACTGGAGCCTCTGCAGCAACACTGATTGAATACGAGAACTGCATGTGCAATTCATTAGCATTGGAATATGGAGTGCTTTCCGATTAATTATCTATCATACCATGATAACAAGGTTAATTATCAACACACTCTGTGCTAAAATGTTCTTTCCCTAAAGAGCAATTTGGCTTCATTTGCAAAGTTGAGGCCAGTGAGGATCAAGGGGAAAACCCTCCAGTGGATGGAGTCATACCTGACACAAAGGAAGTTGGTTGTGGTTGTTGGAGGCCAATCGTCACAGCCCCAGGATATCACTGCAGGAGTTCCTCAGAGGCCCAACCATCATCAATGACCTTCCTGCCACATATGGTCAGGAGAGGAGCTGTTTGATGCCGATTCTACAGTTTACAGCTCCAGTTAGAACTCCTCCGATAATGAAACATTGAACACCAGCCTGGTATCTGGATGATATGCAGACTTGGGCTGAGAAGTGGCAGTTCACTTTTGCTTCACATAAGTGCCAGGCAATGACTATCTCCAACAAGAAAAGGCCCAATCACCTCCCCTGATCTTCAACCATCTTCAATCACCATCATTGTCAAGTTCTCCCACATTCAACATCTAGGGGGGGATCACTGACCAAAAACTGAACTGGAGTGGCCATATTAACACTTTGGCTATAAGAGCCGGGCAGAGGCTGGATAATCTGTAAGGTGTGGTTCATTTCCTGAGCCCTCAAGACCTCTTCACCATCTACAAGGCTCAAGTCAGGATTGCAATGGAATACTCGCCACTCACCTGGATGAATGCAGCTGCAACAAAGTCAAGAAGCTCAACACCATCCAGGACAGAGCATTCTGCTTGATCAGCACCCCGGTTACTGGACTCAACGGCCACCCCCTTCACCACCAGTATACTGCGGCTGCAGTATACGCTATCTACAGGTTGCACTGTAGCAATTCGCCAAGGTTACTTCAACAGCATCTCCCCAGCCTCATGACCTCAACCACCAAGAAAGACAAGAGCAGCAACATCATGGGAACACCATCACCTCAAAGATCTCCTCGCAGTCACACACTGACCTGACTTGGATATATATTGCCATTCTTTCATCATCACCGAATCAAAATTCTGGAATTCCCCGCCTAATGACATTGTGGGAGCAGCAAAAACACAAGGAGTGCAGTGATTCAAGGATTAGGTTCACCACCACCTTCTCAGGGCAACGAGAGATTGGCATTAAACATGCCCATGCTGGAATTACCCACACCCGAAAACAAATAAAAGGACCACAACAGGCAGGAAATGTGCACTAAACAGTGGCCCTAGAATTACTGAACAGTAATGGTGTAAATATCTTAGGCTTTAAGCTTAAATTTTCAACATGAAAAATTCTTATCCTCGATATTTTAAAAAATGTTGAATTAAGAACAGATGTTATTTTTATTTCAGATTTCCAGCATCTGTAGGTTTTTTTTAATCTCCATTAAAGAAGGAATCTATCATTGTTAAGTAAATTGTTAGCAATGATAACATTTAATTGAAAATAAATATCTTCGCTAAATCAATGAACATTTATTGTAATGTAAAATAGGATTTATTAAACTCATCAAACACACTTTGTTACATATGATCTAGAGTTTGATAAAATGCTGTAAGGCTGTGCTTCTACATTTGCATTCAAAGTCTCACAGTGAGCAGGACCTGGTAGGCCCAAGCTAGCTGTTTTTGTTAGGAAGTTTTGCACTGTAAACAAATACTACAGCAGAAAATAATTTAAAAGTTAAAATATTTCAAATATCAGATTGTAGTGGATTTCTTTGCAGTTTCAGCTATGGAGCCACTTCCTATTAAGACCCAACAGAAAATAAATAGAACCATCTAACTTCTGTAGTAACTATTTTCACTGAGGAACTGTTGTCAGCTGTTCACTGGATAAATATGATACTCGTGTTTCTATGGCTTGTGAATAGAGACACCAAGCCACCTATAATAACTTCTTTTGAGGTAAATCGGATGCCCCATCTGATCTGTGTGGTATGAATATTGCTGTCATCCAGCGCTGCTGTTTTGAATCCAAAATTGATAACTTGTTATGAAGAGGGTATGTTATTAAATGGGATAATACATACATTTTTTTTAGGGGCACTTTCACGAGCTGACAAGTAAAAAGACTTGCATTTATATAGAGCCTTTCATGACCTCAGGATGTCCCAAAGTGCTTTAAAACCAAAGAAGTACTTTTGAAATGTAGTCATTGTTGTAATCTAGGAAAAACAGTTGCTACCATTGACCTCGACTACTCTCGATGCTCCTCTAACAACGTGACTGCCCAGGTTTTATCTTCTTCTCCACACTTTTTCACCCAATTTCTGTGCAGTGCATTAGGTAGAAAAGGGAAGGGCTATTGTATCAGATGGCAAGCTGGCTGCCAGAGGGTCACAGAGTCAGTCACTGGCAGTAGAATGCATGTTTAAACTATGCATGATTTGGGTGCCTAATAAACGCACCTGCAAATTGATCTAGGCTTTAGATCTTAGGTTTAGGTAAACTCAAGTCAATTTGGAGCTTGGGCGTTCAATTCATTTACATTTCAAATCAGATGATGGATTTCTCTGAGTCCAACTTCATTTTGTAAATTAGTTAAATATGAGAGGCAACATCATCAACAAGGAAGTGGGGAAGAGCAGCCAGCTTCATATAGACATCCTTTCAATAATGCACCACCCAGAATCATCAAGATCAATTAAACAATTTAATTAAATTTGATTTTAAAAATTGCCTTGAAAATGTAAAAGAACTTCAAGAGGACTATTTATAAAATAAAGGAGACATGCTCCAACTACTGAATAGCAAGCAGCCAGGCAGAAAGAATTAGCATTTTCAGGGAGACTTGTGTCAGACTGGTGGTGCATGCTAAGTGAAAGTCTTTCAACTGAACATGCATCACAGACTCTTCCAAACATTTTTTTTTATAAACAGTGAATTTTAAAGGTTATCTTCACAATGAATTATTCAGTCTCTCAGTGTTTCTCAAACAGTATTTGAATACTTCTTATAGGTAAAATATGAAAATCAATTATTTAGCTTTTGTTTTGGCGAAGATATTTACTCTTTGATCAGGTTAAACACCTTTCCTTCCTTATTTCTCCCTTCACAGGTTCCCTGAGCCATCTTATGTGTCCCAAAGGCTGGGACGAGGAGCCATCTCCCAGACTACTGCCAACACTGCGCTAAATAGACTCCAGGAGCTGCAGGAGATTGGTCCAGTGCAAACATTCTTAATTCCCCTCCTTCCTGTGGGGATACAGCAGGTTTTTCACTTAGTTCCTAGGCAGCGTTGGCTGACATCAGAAACTCAATGGAATAAGGGTTTAAACCTGTGTCATTCACTCTACTGGTACTGCACATCAATGCTTCAAGTTACAGCTGTAAACAATTTTACAACACCAAGTTATAGTCCAGCAATTTTATTTTAACTTCACAAGCTTTCGGAGGCTTCCTCCTTCCTCAGGTAAATGTACCTGAGGAAGGAGGAAGCCTCCGAAAGCTTGTGAAGTTAAAATAAAATTGCTGGACTATAACTTGGTGTTGTAAAATTGTTTACAATTGTCAACCCCAGTCCATCACCGGCATCTCCACATCAAGTTACAGCATCATTGTGCCAGCTTTGTTCATTTAGCCAATTTAAACTGTAAATTATAGACTGCATGAGTGACTTAGTCTTTTGAGTGTCACTGTATACATTTCCTAATGAAAGCATTTTAAAGGACAGCTCCTACTTACCCCTCTTTCTCTTATTCTTGCGCTTACGCTGCCTGTTAACAAAGCAAGCAGCCAAGGTACTGAATAAAATGGCTGCCGCCAGGAAGCAGATGGTAGCGACTATCCCAGCCACGACTGGCCGAGCCAGGCCTTCCTCGGGCACTTCAGGCGGTGGAAAGACATCTAAAAAAAGAGAGAACGTGTAAAGAAAAAAACAACAAATTTACTGGCCTTACATTTCAACAATTTCTGACAACCGTTAGATCAACATCTTCAGACTGGTCATGTCATAATTTGTTCAGAGGCAGCAAGGCTAATGGAATCACCCTTATATCCAGGAGGACTTCCTGCTTTTATGAAGGCAGAACCATACTTAGATGTCCACACAATTAACTATAATAGTAAGTCAGCTTTCAACTGCTCCATGGTTTAACTTAAGGTGAAAATGTTGCTCCTGCCATAAAAATAGCAACTTTGGCTAGTTTGCTGATTTTGATTTCACTTAACCACGAAACAATGACTGGCTGTAGATGGGATTATCTGATTAAAATGTTAATGAAGACCTGGAACTAGAGTAAGCAATTATCTGTTGACTTGATTTAAACTGCATCATCATTTGTTTTGACACAAAAGGGTTTTGCATTTATTTTTGGGGACAAAGCAAATTGTTTTTAGGAGTGAAACTTACAGGAGCTCCACAACTAGGCAAATAAATAAAAAATGGTGTCAAAAAACTCAAAATACTATTAATTGGTAATAACTGTATTAGGAATGCAGACTTTAACTACACATTGATTGATGCCAGCTCCCATTTAATCAGTCTACTAATAGTACTTTACCGTAAAACAGTCCTTTATTAGTTAGCAGCAGTGAATGGTCTTCAAGAATTTATTTACAGTCCCAACAAGAGTTGCATACCATAGTTGCTATTGAATGATCTCCTGAATGACAATGAGTGCGACACCAAGGTTTTTACACCGAATCCTGCTGCGTTTGCCAGAGTGCTCGGCTTGAAAAAGAAATGCAATTTGCATGGACACAGATATCTCTTTATTGAGCTGTTTCGTTACCACTGATCAGCAGAGCACACTTTTGACTCGATAAATGTGCGTCTCACCTGAACTCGAAACCCCAACTATATTACTTGGCTCACTGATCAGGTCCTGCATGACAGCCATTACACGGAATTCATACCAGGAGTCCTGACAGAAGAGGAAAAAAAACATTTGCATCTCATTTCCATCAACTGTAAAGTCTTTACACCAACATTACTTTCATAGTTTTTAAGGAGAACCATCACAATTTATAAGAAGCAGAATGATTGTTTACCACTTACAAATTTGAAAAAGAATTGAATTTATTTGTAATCACAGGAAATTTGAACAGAAACACTTTTCAAACTTTAAAGTAGGTTTGGCAGCTGTTGACGAGCCCCTATTGCAGCCATGTGATCATTGTGTTTCATGCACCTGCCATTATTTTGGCTCTTTGGAGTGAAACTGCCAAATCATAGTCAATCCTGTGCTGATGACTCATGCCCAATGGGTTGAGACTCATTTTACATAGAAGCCATTCAGCCTGACGGAGAGAGAAGAGACTCCCATCCTAATTCATGTGCCGTGGTTTCGATCTCAGATCCCAGGCATGAAATAAGAGTATGCTAATCCACTGCACCACCCAGTTAAAAGTACAATCCAATTTGCAAACCGTAGGTAGTCGTTCCAAGAATATAAAACAAGAACATTTTGAAAATGTCGAGGTGAATTTTCACTTTCACCGCATGGGCAGTGATCGGGCCGAGCAGATCGCCCATCCGACTACAGAACGTTAAAATCAACGGAATGAAAATCAGACGGGTTCAATAACAAGTGGGTGATTCGCTCCACCAGATTGTTACTCGTGCAGTGAAGATGAAAATTTACTCTGTCATGTGTGCTGCAGGGAGAGTAAAATGATGGGTTAATATATGGCAGTTAATACTGCTACCCAATCATAGCAGTCTATTGCTTTCATATTTGATATCTCATCAGATGATTTGTCCCATTCTATTTAAGTTTCTATATTTAAAAAATTACATATAATGCAGACGTATCACTTTAGAGATGTTATAAATTGGATAGCCAGGTGGTGAAGGATAGAACACTAGAGCCTGGTCTTCAGTTGCTTCCAAGCCTTTATTTACAGAGCTCCACATTACACACTGTCCTATGAATACAAGAGAGTTCCCAATTGATACCCACCACCTGAATACAATTAACACTAATTGATATAAATCACATAGATACAATTAACATGAGATACTGGGGAAAAGTTGAGTCTTCAGCACCTGGGGAGTAATCTGGCTGAGTGCATCACCCACTGGTTCATGAAACCGCCTGATTTTCATTCCATGGATTTCAGTGGAATGAAAATCAGGTGGGTTCTACAACAGGTGGGCAATCCGCTCCACCAGGTTAAGGTCCAGGCAATGAAGATGAAAATTTTCCCCAATGTTTTGTAATAAATGTTTAATTTTTTTTAACATAGTTGGCCTAAGACACCTCTCCTGATCCGACCTCTCTAGAGATTGATTGCTATGATTAGTCAACAACTCCATTTTCGTTGTATCCTGTGACTGCCAGAATGGGTAGAAGGCGAACGAGATGGGCCTGTTTTTGACTAGCAATTCCTATGTTCCTCCCTGTCTCTGAATTGTGCATACAGTAGCAAGCACGATAGTAAGCCTACTGCAGCTGTCACTCTGCCATGTGTTATCCGGGAAACGGGGTCAGTCGGCAGGTGGATGCAGGAACAGCTCAAATTAGCAGTACATGTGGACTAGACTTAACTTATAAATAATGTTGTTTCCTTATTTTCATTATATTTCGCAGATTATCTGTGTTAGATTCACAGCGACAAATTTTGAGGCCTCTTGCCCGACAGAAACAGGGCAGTAATACCGTGAAAATGGTGGGAATGACTTACTGTCCCATTCCCGCCGTCACTGTGGCTTCCCCCGGGCCTACCGCTGGGCGGCTGGGGCGCACGCCTGAGTCAGGCGGGAGGCTCATTTAAAATGGCGTACATAGCGACCAGTTTACCATTTTAGGAGAATAGTCTGCCAGCATCAGTTGGCAATCCAGCCGAAGAGGAGCCAACAAATAAGTTTCTGTTTATTTCTGTGGGGCCGGGAGGGGCAGGAAGGCAACACAAAACAGGCCTGGGCCACTGCCTTGTCCCCCACCCCGAGATTACCCCCACTCACGGGCCTAACTCCTTCTGGCCCAGTGAACAGCCAGGCCGCTAGTTTTCTACCCGCATTCCACTGGCTGCTCAGAATGGACTGGGCCTCCCACCAAGTTTATTAGGGGGCCAGCTGGCGCGCTCCACCAATCTGAGGGGGGAGGGGGGAAATCAAACCCACAATGCTATTGACTCTATTAACAACAATTTGATTAAGGCTCACTAATTATTAATAAATTATTAAAATCTGCAAACAATCGGTTCCAAGTGGTAGCAAACACATATTTACAGCCTTTCATGCTGAAATTTTAAAATAATTGCAGCGTGACTGAGAGGAAAATATTAACTTATGAGGCTGTCATCATTATTTAAACCCCGCCCCCCCCCCCAATCCCCAAACTATTTGCTCCTTTCATGAATCCACTGTGAATTTCTTTAAGGTCATTTTATAGCCAGCTTGGCAGTGTCTTACCAGAGATAACTCCTTGGTCAGCAGCTCAGTTTCAATCCCTGGTATTGCTTCATCTAGAATCTCCCACCTATCTCCCAGACGGAACTCCATGATATAATGGTCGATCGGATAGCTATGGTTAGCTGGTGAGAGCCAAGACAGCAATACTCCTTGCTGTGTCCGATTGGCTGTTAGGCACCTTGGTGGAGAAAGCAGCACCAGTGGTTCGCGAGTGGTAATAGGGAAAGCTGAAAGAACAATCAAGATTATAGACTCTTCTGCTGCATGTATCCTGTAATAGTGACAAAGTCATGAAATACCCCCTCGAGCTGATTGGCAATACACAGCCTCTGACATGTACTGCATCACACACTTCAGCGTTTAGAAGTCTATTATTGTTCACTTATTTCCGCCTATTTCTTCCTTCCCTATCCTTCATTGGGTGTGGCCTCTATTCAGTCTCTGTACAGTTGGGGTGGGGAGGGGTAAGTCGGTGATGATTAAGCAAGATTTGAGAGTTTGTGTTGGATCCTCGCTCTTCAAATGAACTTGAATTGGAGACCTCTCAAGCTCTCAGTGGCTTGAGTGTATTGTGTGGTCCTGAGCCATGTAGGCCAGAAAGGTCCAGATTTGTTCTTGGTCTGCACTCAGTTACCCAGTCTCAACTGGGGTTCTAATTGGCCTCAAGCCTCAGGGCTAAGGAAGGGCAAAATCACCCAGGTTCAGCCCTTACTTAAAAGTACATGTGTGGGCATTGGGTGAGGGAAGGAATTGGCACAGTTGTGGCACTCCCTCGACATGATCAAAAATCCTGCCAAGCCTTATCATCTAGGCTCACACATAAAAGATGGCTACCTGGGTAAGATGATAAAACCCTGTGGAACTATAACAGAAGTCACCACCTTCAGGAAAGGTGGGGATGAAAGGGAAAACAATTGGGAAAAGAAACCTAATCTTAGCTGTCAAACAATGGGTTTGGCACCATTTCATGAATACTGGCTAGCTCCAAACTTTAGCTCAGACTTTGGGCATTGAGACTCACCCTAGACACTCAATAGCATTCCAATTATGATTTTAAACAAAAGTCCCAGCACAAAAGTTAATTATTAAAAATATTAAAGTCAATGTTGTGGCATGATTGACTGAAGGGAAGCAGTATGCCTTTTCAGCTTTGATACGTGATCAATAAATAATCCAGTAGATGTACAATAATGGTATGACCCATTCTATTTCAGTTTTCTACGTTAAAAAAATTACATATAATGTAGACTAATCATTTTATGATGGAATGAAACTCTGGTGGGTTCTACAACAGATGGGCGTTCCACTCCACCAGATTACTGCCCAGGTGGTGAAGGCAAAAATATACCTCACTGCTTTGTAATAAAAGGCTAAATTGTTTTTTCAAACATAGTTGGTCTAAGATACCACTCCTGGTCTGATCTCTCTGCTCCCAATCCCTGAGTTGCGCACAGTTGCAGGCATGATAGTAAGCCTATTGCAGCTGTCACATGTTACCTAGGACAGAGGTTCGGTCCGTAGCTGGATTCAGGAGCAGCTCAAACTGTGAGGTAGATACGATCGCCTTCCCTCTTTTCTCCCAGATGATGTGTAATTCTATAGCAAGTCTCGCCATGTGGTGGTTAGGCTGAGAACTGCTAAAAGTTCCAATTAATGGTTAGTCGCCAGGTGTGAGTGACGGTCCTAAAACTGAAACTTATGGTCGTTTGATTGAGGAGCATGCACTCCACTGTCTTGGGTTGAGAACTGCCAAAGTTTAAGTGTAGCATTCAATACCAACGCAACTTTCAGAGGCAACTCTTTCAATACCTGGTTTGTAGAATATTGGGACAAGCTTTTCGAGAGACTGTGTGAACACCGAATAAAACTCTGAAAAATACCCAATGAGTATTGTTAGCTATTTAGCTGTCAGCCTTGGCTCACTGCCAGCATTCTAGCCTCTGAGTTGTGGGTTCACTCTAGAACATGAGCACATAATTCAGGCTGACACTTCAGTGCAGTTACAGAGGGAGTGCTATTCCATTGTCGGAGATGCTAGCTTTCAGATGCGATATTAAATCCTCTCAGGAGGACATTAAAGATCCCATGGCACCATTTGAAGATGACCAGGGGAGTTCTTCTGGTGTCCTGGCCAATATTTATCTCTCCAGCGACATCACTATAGCAGATTATCTGGTCATTTATCTCTTTGCTGTTTGTGGGACCTTGTTCTGGGAAAATTGGCTGCCTCATTTGTCTATATTAGAAAAGTGACTGCACTTCAAAAAACACTTTATTGGCCGTGAAGCACTTTGGGAAGTCCAGGTGCTATATAATGGCAAGTTCTTTCTTTCTATGTTACAGAAAGTTGCTGAAATTGAGCGAGAAGAGTGTACAGTATTATAAACTGATGTAGCAAGCATACAAAAATAATATATTTTAAACAGGTATTATTTACTTCATTTTTTGGGGGGGCGGGGGGAGGTGGTGGCTGGGAGAGGCAGAGAAGCTAAACTCAATTTCTGGATCTGCCAAAAGAAACCTGCCCTGACATGTAATTTAATGGGTGCTAGAGAATAGTTTGAACTCCTATGGAAATGATATCTTCTGCAATTTAATCTTTCCTGAAGCTTTGATTTTTCCTAATTAATTTGTTTTAATTAAGTTTTTAAGAAAATGTAGCGAAGAATATTTAATGAGTAATGCAGTGATGTCATTGTGCTCAACATCATTGAATGTAACATACAACCACTGACTAATATCACAACACCATTAATATAGGATTTAAGATATACATTATAATGTGTTCAGTATCACGGAAGTCACCTGCACATGTCGCCAATTAGGCTGAGTCAGCAAATCGAATGCACAAAGGAAGTAACTGCTGAGTCAGGACTACCTGTACACATACCCTGAGGTCTCTATTGTTACATCCTTAGCGCTATGAGCACTTATGTTGCATCTTGCAGATGCCGAACACATGGTTAATTACTTAGCCTCCAGAAACATGATTATCTGAGATGTAACTCTATGCCCGAGGGCGTATGATACACACAAAGGTCTTTCCATCAGTGTTCTGAAGTCAAAATATTAAATATCCTGGTGTATGATTTTTCTTTTACTAACATAATCATTGTCTTGGCATTTTTTGTTTAATTGATTTTAATTTTAATTTTTAGGTCAGGAACTCTTTTATTGTGTGATTCAGTCCTGGTGATGGGCTTGTTGATACTTCATTCTCCATTGAAAACAATGGGAGTAGGCTTTAATCATAGAAATTAGAAGGAGGCTATTCAGCCCACTGCACCTGTGCCAGTATCTGCTCCAAACCTATTTCCCTGCTCTTTACCCATATCTTTTTTTATTGTTTCCTTACCCAATTCCCTTTGAAATAATGTTATAGTCTCCGTCTCAAGAGTCAACTGTGGTGAAGCATTCCATGTTCTAATTACCATCTGAGTGAAAACATAACTTCCCCTTTGTACTAGTGATAACCATCAGTTTATGTCCCCTTGCAACCAATTTATCAATCTTTTCACTATTTACCCTCTTAAAACCTCTCTTAATTTTGAAAGCCTCAGTTTATATGAATATTATTCTGGCTCAGAACAGAGTGCATCTCTGCTGCCTTTTCACAGTCTCTCTGTCATTCAGTATAAGCTTGTGAATAGATATGTCACAATAATATCTGAAGTTACAGACAATCTGAGTAATGTGAAGGAACCATCATATTTGGACTGGGCATTAATATCTGTTGTCCAAAGGTAAGGGGAGCTCTACCCGATTTAAAGCAGCATCAGTTGGTGCCAGCTGGTCTGGCATCTATAGCTGAGTGACAATGAGGAGTGGAGGCAAAGGAATAAATTGTACAGTAAATAAGGAATAAAAGGCACTTACTGGCACTTTACCACAGTTTTGAAACGGTGGGAATGTTTTCGAAGAACTGTTGTGCACCTAATAATTTCTACAGTTAACCTCCCATCCCTATATTTTTTTACACAATGGGCCTCATCAAGCATATCCCCATACAATCAGAAACAAATAAAGCACAATTATAGTAGGCAGGTTGTTTTTGTAAAAGAACTATATAGCCTTGTTTATAGCATTGGGCTTCTTCCCAATAGCTACTCAACACCGAGTCAGCAGTAGTACCTGATTGTACAACACCTAAAAATAGCTGAATTCACCGAATTTACTCAGAAACAAATGGTTCTGCGAAGTCTTTCCAACTATTTGCTGCTGTGTCATGTAAACATACACCTCATTTTTTGGCGACCTTGGAGACATTATTGCTTCTACTTCCTGTAGTGAATTCTGTGTAAGATAACATCACCCATGGCTGTACAATTCACAAGGAGAGATTGGTGTACAAACAATAAAGTAAACATTTAAAGCAGGAGCTAGAATACTATGATCCAAAAATGTCAGTGCTAATAGCCACTTATGATGTGGAGATGCCGGTGATGGACTGGGGTTGACAATTGTAAACAATTTTACAACACCAAGTTATAGTCCAGCAATTTTATTTTAAATTCACAAGCTTTCGGAGGCTTCCTCCTTCCTCAGGTAAATGTTTACCTTAAAACATTTACCTGAGGAAGGAGGAAGCCTCCGAAAGCTTGTGAATTTAAAATAAAATTGCTGGACTATAACTTGGTGTTGTAAAATTGTTTACAATAGCCACTTAGGGCAATATGGTCGTCCATGTTGTCAAAAAAAACAATATGCATATAAAGACTCATTAACTTATAAGCATAAAATCAATAGCATTTCTTGACATTCCAGAACCAAATGGGATAGTACACACTTTCACTGAATATAATTTTACTCACCCAGTGTGTTCACAGTGATGACTTCACTG
The DNA here is from genome assembly GCF_035084215.1 of Heptranchias perlo. Lineage (NCBI taxonomy): Eukaryota > Metazoa > Chordata > Chondrichthyes > Hexanchiformes > Hexanchidae > Heptranchias > Heptranchias perlo. The sequence continues at coordinate 16,442,043 of NC_090357.1, read as the reverse complement.
AAGGGCCCTGTGCCCAGTTTATTCTGTGCTAGCACACTGAACTGGTATGCGGTCTCAGGCTCCAGGCCCTCCACCAACAGCCAGGTAAGGCCTGTGGATACAGGCAGCGATAGCCAGTCATGGGGTCCCAGCATAGCCCTCTTTACCCTGTGGCAAATGCAGAACTAGATAGTTAGCGTCTTTTTTCCAGCAAGGTACACATTCAGGTCAGATTGCAGTTCGAGAGTGGAACAAGCCTTGTGGAACGAAAGAGCATTGAAATCATACAATCTATTGCATTGACATGTGGTTTACCTTTTCAGCAGCTCACTTCATTGATGAGAATGCTCTTCCTTTAAACCTCTCCTAAGATCACTAGGTGAGATACAGTGTGCCTCATACTCTGTATCTAGTGGCAACACTAAGAATTCCCAGCTCAGATATGGCACTCATCATTGCAAATACTGGACTCCCTTTCAATCCACTCAACTGTAATCCAATTCCAGTTTCCGAAGATCATCTCTCTTCTGCACCAATTCCCTGACTACCTATCATTCTGGGTGAATGGAGTAACTTAGTGTTGTTTAAAGTAGGGGATCAACAGGTGGTGGAGGAGAGGCTAATCCATGGTGGAATAATCATACATGAACTCTGTACGTACAGGCTTAATGGCCTGTTCTCACTTCATACTTTCTTATATGTGCTCTTAAAAAAAAATTCACCGATGACTGATATTTTGGAATCAGGACTCCAAGCTCCTGGGTTACCTCAGTGTACATGTAACGATTATTTTTACTTGAAATGTTGAGATTTATGGATCTTGTCACTGGAAAATGCTATGGGTAAGCACTCTAGTGATCTATCAGTTAGCCCATATTTATGGAATATAACTCTTAATAAATAACTTCGGACGCCTTTTCTAGCACACTTTATGACAGAATCCTGTAGAAATACAAACATTCATTGATCGCACAGCAGTAAGGAGGCACCGGTACAAACCTGGCATACTGGTTAATGCTCTGGTTCTGGTGAAGGCGCTTAGCTCAAGCTGGCATGTACAGTACACACTGGGTAAAAGCATGCAGTTCACTCACATGTTTGGTTTCCTCAGTCTGCAAACTGGGTCCGCTTATACCCACCAATGCAGAGCAATCCACATCTCAGAGCAAGAGGGGCTGAGTCCGTTCAACAGCAGATCCATTGGTGTGTGTATGATCCCCACATCAGGGCTGACTTTTACACAGTGTATACTAAAGATTAGTGCCAATGATAAAAGTTAGTAATGCAACTTAAATCTGAAAACTACGTGCAATGCAGAAATGTAGGAAAAATAGGAAGCGTATTAGAGAATGAGGCGTTGCACTGTGAGCATCCCTCGAAATCACTGTGCTCAAAGATATTAAAATGCAGTGGGCTGTCAGTTTGTGCAAATTAGAAAGACATGGCCCATACATCAGTAATTCAATTAATTTGACTCATTACAGGATTTAACAGTCGGCTAAGCTAACGGTCTATCATTATTTTGTTAGTGACATATGAAAGCTTTCTAAACAGAAGTGTGCATTGGTGACACACAATATTTGTTGCTGATAGCTTTTGCATTTATTTAAAAAATACATATATACTATATATAAAGCCTATATGATAGCTACATCTCAATAGTTTTAAGTTGCAGCTGATATCACATCTGCTACATCACATATAGTCTGCGGTCAATGTGGCAGTGCTAAGGCAGGGTTTTCAAAGCAAGCTGTTCCAAAAAGGGAGCTTGTCTGAAAGCTCCTTCAAAATACTCATTCTGCTGCTGTGCTAATTATTAGTGTCAGCCTTGGCTCGGTGGTAGTGCTCTTGCCTCTTAGTCAGCAGGCCATGGGTTCAAGAGACTTGAGTATAAAATCTAGGCTTTGCTTCAGCGACATTGCTGAGGGAGTGCTGCACTGTTGAAGGGGCTGCCTTTTGGATGTTAAACTGAAGCCCTATCTGCCCACTCAGTCGCACATAAGAGATCCCATGTCGCTTTTTTAAGCACAGCTGGGAAGTTGTCCCACTAAACATTTATCCCTCAGATACCATTAAAAAAAACACCGATCTGGGACCTTCCTGTGCATTTGTCTAGTTTAGCAGTGACTACACTTCAAAAGTACATCAGTGGCTGTGGAATGCTTTAGAATATCCTGAGGACATGAAAGGCACTATAGAAATGCAAGTTCTTTCTTTCTTGTCAAGCTAAGCTTGTTTACCAGTTACTTCCAGTTTTATCTTCAGCTTGCAAGAACATATTTTAACTTTGCTTTTACGACCATACGACGAGGATGCTCAGAATTGCTGCATGTTGGACCACCAATGTACTGCTCTGCACTGTGGTGGGACGTCGTTCACACTCATTATCTCCACGCACCGGATTCATGATCTCAGCCACTCTGTTATGTGGAGGCACTGAACAAGGGGAAGTTAACATGGGCTGATCTCATGTACTCCCTGGGAGACCGGAGAATGGAGAAACAGAGAAAGGACCTTGTTAAAAAGGGGGGAGGGGACACAGTCTCACCCTCATAAATTCCCCCCTTTTCCCTGATAGGTGTGAGCATTCGACCAACATTCTCAACATCTGCTACCCAACTGCAGTTCCAGTACTCCGCCAACAGAAGGCAAACTTTGGGTCTAAATGGACTACATGCATCTTCTATACAGCCAGTCGGTGAATGTGTGAATCAATGGCATTAAAAGTAACCGATACGCAGCGTCCTCCCAACGTGTTAGAATCTACACAAAGCCTTGGCAGAAGATTTCCTCTGTGCGTTCAGTGTAGCAACATCGTAAAGCTGTTCTTTATAAATAGGTTCAGGATTTCATTACATGGAGTGCACAGAGGAAACCCTCCCCCCTAGCATGTGTGAAATATTACTCACAGGAAAGTGCCAACATTTCCCTTGCATTTTGTGCTGGGATGAGCAGACAGTTGTGATAATTGCCTCTTAAATTACGCGTCCCACAGATGTAGACAGGATGGTGTTAATACTCAATGGAAAGCAAATGAGATACTCAAATGGTTCAATGAGTGTAGAAAAAGAGCGAAGTGAAATAGCCATCAGGAACAGTTGCGTATATCAACTGGAGATGGTATTTTCCTTTTATATATTTTTCATTTGAAACGCTGCTCAGAAATTGCTACTGAAAAACCTTTGCATCTCCCTCAGCTCCTCCATTTTTATGAGGCTCCCTTTCAGGTCTGCTGCTCAAGGATTTTTTGAAATTACAGGAGTAGATTTTCAAATCCAGTACAAAGCACTCTTGCTGCATACAGACACTGTCCTTTGCACTGACTGCTGTGAAAATCATTACGTGAACAGCCTCCAAATCAGTGGTGGCTTTAGCAATTTTCATTTTTAGTTAAATTAGATGGAGAAAAAATGTAGTAGGTTACTTTAACCTTTGAGCAAAGCCTCGGTCGATAAACTACATCATTAGTACAGAGACACCCTAAATGACAAGGACTCGTAACTGATCTCATAGCTGGTTATTCTGGTGCATGACAGTTAATGCTTGAAGGTAGATACTTGATTAACAAAAAATTGCTTGACCTCCAAGAGATTTTACTTGTATTATTTTTTTATTTCAAACTGGAATCAGTTAGAATTCTCAAAGTCAGACTTTACAAACCTATTTTGTTCTGCGGAGGGTGCTTGTTTAATGGCTCTTGGTCTATTCTACAATTATGAACTGTCTGCAGGGGCTTACAAATTCTGTCTTTCCCCTTCGATTTACAGCTTCCTTTCTCTGTAAGCGCTGTGCTTCCGACAGCCTCCTATAGCTGTGAATTGAGCAAACCACAGGCATCTGTAAGTACAGGTTAGAAAGGCTGCTGTGTGTTAAACTGAAGGACTGAGACTTGTTGGCTTTGAAGTGGAATGACTATACTTCAGTCGATTTAAACAGTGAGCTGATTGAATCACGTAGCACAAAAGGGAATTGGATATATACATGAAAAGGAAACATGTACAGGGCTATGGGGAAAGAGCAGGGGAGTGGGACTAATTGGATAACTCTTTCAAAGAGCCAGCATGGTGGGCTGAATGGCCTCCTCTTGTGCTGTATGATTCTACGATTCGTACCAGGAATAAAAGCTTGACTCATCTCTAGCACTGTACATTTTGTGACTGTGTGAATAAAAAAAAGAACTTGCATTTATACAGCGCCCTTCATGACCTTGGGTCGTTCCAAAGCACTTTACAGCCAATGAAGTACATGTGGAGCTGCTGAAATGTCGCAATGGATCTTTTCATGGACCATGGATCTTTTCCAATGTCAGTACACGGTCTCTACAGGGCTACAATGCAGAAAGGGCAGTGTCGATTTGTACAGGGAGACTGAGTGCCCAGACTGCTTGTGGCCAATAAAGCAGTAGCGTGCACTAGTTCATACTGTGGGACATGGTTATTTATGTTTGTCTGCATTTTGCCTTTAGCAACACAGGAAAAGAACAACATTTAAGGTGGTACTTCAAGCTACTGAAACAAGCTGGAGTCAGAATTCCAGTGGCAATGTTATGGTAAATGGACACTGTAAAAAGATTTTCCCCATTCATTTCTATAGCACAAATTCCCAAAGCATCTCAGTGGCTGCATGCCCTCAATAATCCTGCAGCTATTCATCTGATTTCTCCTTCATGCATTGTCTATGTGCCATTAATATGTCTATAGTGCCTTGCATTTTTGACAGGCACTCACATCCAGATATTGGTCAGCCTGAATGTAATGCCATAAATCTAAATGTGTGCAGCAGAAGCCTTTACCTTCGAGCCCAATTCTGTCAAGCCAGCCAGTTTTCATTGTACTCACTTCTTTGACCCACTTCCCTGCATATTAAACACAACCTAGTCTAATATGATGCCTTGTGCTCAACTTTGCAATATCAAAGTTATTTAACATCGCCTGCTTCAAGATGTTTCGTTGCTAATCTCCTACTTTTTAAAAGTCAATAAATACCATGTAGCTGAATGCGAGTTTGACCATAACAGAGAGGTACCGCTGTTAGGGTCTCTTATTCGAAGTCATTGTTGAAATGTTCAAAATCCCACATTTCCTTTTTTTACAACACCATGTTCGCTATAGGAAAAGGATCTTTGATTTAGATGCAATTTCAGATGCATTGGGGGTAATTTTAAACCCCAAGTACGGGTGGGTTGGGGGCGGGTGAGAGTTGAAAATAGTTGTTTTTTTGGATCACAACCGCAAAATTTTTGGACTTTGCATTCCCAATGCCTATACTTTTCCGCGCCAACGTTAAACCCAGAAATAAAGCCGGGTTGCGGTCGCGACCCAAAAAACAACTATTTTCAACTCCCACCCACACCCAACCCACCGTTCTTGGGGTTTAAAATCACCCCCATTAAGTTGACCATTTTGTAAAACTTAACAAACTCCATAGACATGATTTTAACCCGGCCCACCCGGCAAGAACGGGGCAGTGGTTGAAATAGCAGTCAGGCCACTTCCTGCTGCGTTCCCGATGCATTCGCGCCTACCGCCATTTTAACTAAAGAGTTTTCTGCAGCGTCAAGGCCGCCCGCCACTCAATCTCATCTCACTTAGGGAACTGGCACAAAGGGGAGGCAAAGTGGTAAGAAGTAATTATAGATAGCGAATATTTTTGTTGACAACTTTTGATGAATGTTTCTGTGCAAAGTAAACATCACATAGAGTTCAGAGTTCATTTTTGTGTATCCTTACTTACTTTTCAGACCTTGACTGCAGGGGATAGCTCTGATCACCCATCAACCATCCTGAAACATGGTACTGAGTCATGAAGGCTGCCCTGGTGGATGGCTGCATGATGAAAAGGTTTTGAGAGCTTTCTGACTAGCAGGCATTCATGTGCAAGATAAGGTGATTAGCGTTGCACACTAGCTGTACATTAATGGAATGAAAGCTTTCGTTGTTCACAAAATTGATGGGGTCGTCATATGGAGCTTTGAGTGTCACTTTAAAGGGAATGCAGGAACAGAGAGACCAGGGGGTGTATGCATACAATTCTTTGAAGGTGGCAGGACAAGTTGAGAAGGCTGTTAAAAAGGCATATGGGATCCTGGGCTTTATTAATAGAGGCATAGAGTCCAAAAGCAAGGAAGTTATGCTAGACCTTTATAAAACACTGTTTAGGCTACAGCTGGAGTATTGTATTCAATTCTGGGCACCACGCTTTAGGAAGGATGTCAAAGCCTTAGAGAGGGTGCAGAAGAGATTTACTAGAATGGTACCAGGAATGAGGGACTTAATTTTTGTGGAGAGACTGGAGAAGCTGGGGTTGTTCTCTTTAGAATAGAGAAGGTTAAGGGGAGATTTGATAGAGATGTTCAAAATCATGAATGGTTTAGATAGAGTAAATAAGGAGAAACTGTTTCCAGTGGCAGAAGGGTCGGTAACCAGAGGACACAGATTTAAGACGATCAGCAAAAGAGCTAGAGGTGACATGAGGAATAATTTTTTTTACGCAGCAAGTTGTAATGATCTGGAATGCACTGCCTGAAAAGGTGGTGGAAGCAGATTCAATAGTAACTTTCAAAAGGGAATTGGATAAATACTTGAAGGGAAAAAATTTATAGGGCTATGGGGAAATAGATGGGGAATGGAACTAATTGGATAGCTCTTTCAAAGAGCCAGCACACACACAATGGGCTGCATGGCCTCCTTCTCTGCTGTACCTACTATGATGTAGTCTATTAATTGGTCCTTGCACCTATGGGAACCCTGCCAATCTGCAGAACTGAATATCTCTCTCTCTCTTCGTTTATCTAGTTCCATTGGGATGGAAATGAACTGCACAGCCCTCGTGAATAGAGTATCAGTGACCTTCTTTATACAATAGCGAGCTGCTGCCTGATTAATGCATCAATGGTCTCCAGATGCTGCCTGGAAGGATCCAGTGGCAAAGAAAGTCAAGGCAGTGGTGACTTTGACTGGTACAGACAGTGCTTATATGCCAGTGGAAATTGGATGCAGGTTGCTGGCATATCTCTCTGATTGCTTCCGAGGAGAATTACAGACTTCTGAGGTATTGACTAGCAACCAAAAACTAAGTAAGACCTCCGTGGTGTATCTTATTGAAACATACAAGATTCTGAGGGGACTCAATAGGGTAGATGCTGAGAGGATGTTTCCCCTCATGGGGGAATCTAAAACTAGGGGGCATAGTCTCAGAATAAGGGGTCGCCTGTTTAAGACGGAAATGAGGAGGAATATCTTCTCCCAGAGGGTCGTGAATCTTTGGAATTCTTTACCCCAAAAAGCTGTGGAGGCTGAGTCATTGAATACATTCAAGGCTGAGTTAGACAAATTTGTGATCAGAAAGGGAGTCAAAGGATATGGGGAAAAGGCAGGAAAGTGGAGTTGAGGTAAAAATCAGATCAGCCATGGTCTCATTGAATGGCGGAGCAGGCTCGAAGGGCCGAATGGCCTACTCCTGCTCCTATCTCTTATGGTCTTATGATCTTATGGTGTGTAAATTCCATCGAGTGCGTATCTAAATGTTATGATGTGGAGATGCCGGTGATGGACTGGGGTTGACAAATGTAAGGAATCTTACAACACCAGGTTATAGTCCAACTGTTTTATTAAATAAAATATAACAGTTGGACTATAACCTGGTGTTGTAAGATTCCTTACATTTATCTAAATGTTGGAAACACTCTGGGTGCCTCCAATCTACCCTCTTCCGTGTCCTCCTCCTCCTCTTCATAACATAGGAATAGACGAATTACCACTGAGGAATCCATGTCTCAGTCCAAAGCTGCACATTTTGCAGAACTAACTAAAAGTATCAGAAAAATGCCTGGCAGAACTCTAAAGTGTCAACAAATTGGCCTCTTCAATGCAGTATCCACCTCGGGGATAACTTAGTGGTGCTCATACCACCACTTATATAGTAAGTATAATGAGTATTTATATCCCTTAAATATGTAACAGGAAACTTACACACTGGTATAGAAATCATAGAAATTACAGCGCAGGCCATCTAGTTCATCGTTTCTGTTCTAGTATTAGCTCATCAACTGGAGCTATCCACTCAAAACCTATTTTCCTGTCCCTCCTTTGTATCCTTTTATATTCTGCATTTTCACATACTTATGCAATTCCATTTTGGCCTGAACAGCCACTTGTGTAAAGCATTCCAAATTCTGTTTAAAAAAAAATTCTTCTAACTTATCCCTTCGTTCACGTTGTGCCATATAGGGTGGCGATTTCTTCTGGCTGCTACATTTTAACACTATAATAAATGTAAGAAGATCTTTGTGCTACATTTTATCAGTATAATAAATGTAGCACAAAGATCTTCTTTGCCCATTATTTCTTGTGAAATCGTGAACCTGTTCTTTTAGAAGACCCTGTCAGGAGTACTGTGTTCAGTTCTGGGCACTGCACCTCAGGAAGGATATATTGGCCTTGGAGGGGGTACAGCGTAGATTCACTAGAATTATACTGGGGCTTAGAGGGTTATATTATGAGGGCATAAACCTGGCTTATATTGTAATGAGTATAGAAGATTGAGGGGTGATCTGATGGAAGTGTTTAAAATGTTAAAGGGATTCGATAAGGTAGATGCAGAGAAACCATTTCCTCTGGTGGGGGAATCAAGAATGGAGAGACATAGGAGGGGAATCAGGAAGCACTTTTTCACACAAAGAGTAGTAGAAATCTAGAATTCTCTCCCCAAAAGACTGTGGATGCTGGGGCAATTGGAGCTTTGAAGACTGAGATTGATAGTTTTTTTATTAGGTAAGGGTATCAAAGGGATATAGAGCTATGGCGGGTAAATGAGGTACAGATGAGCCATGATCGAGGGGCTGAATGGCCTACTCCTGTTCCTATGAAGATTTTTATTATTTGGCTAGAAATAGTAATGGGCAGTAAATCTTTTCGTAAGCCTCTAACACATAGTGACCAGGGTAAATCTCCCCCATTCAGTTTTTCTTCAGGACTTAATTTTTAGGTTTCATTTATACATTGTCTTATGGTAAATAAAACTCCACTTATAATAATTTTCTCTTCAAGAGGAAGGTTGCAAAGTAACGCATCCCTTTACTCCTGACCTGCCAGTCCTGCAGTTCAAGCTATCGCTCGAAGAATCACAGCTTCACAAAATATTTTAATATACTCCAGCTTTCTGCACAAGACTGTGAACTTAATGTACAAATTTGATCTAAGTGCCACAACTTGTGCTGACTCATGAATGAAGATACTCCACTGTTATCATCTGACTACAATGTGTACAACATTATGACAGGGCCGACATATGTAAAGTCACTGATATACAGGTTTGATTGGCATTACTTTTCAAATGCAGTCTGTGTGTTGACAGGTTTGGCTGTGTTAGTACAGAGAGCTGCAATCATCTTTAGGATGTCATATCCCATAGCTGTTGGGATGAAATTCTAACATATTGACTAAAGGATGACCTGTTAAAACTTCTTCTCTTCTATTGTGATTTAAAAAAAATAATTAGATCTGTTTTCTTCACAGAAATCACCGTTAGGAATTTGCATGTTTGTGTACTCACACCCTTGGCCCTAAGCCCTCTGTTCTGTCCCTGTTTCCAATACTGCACAATACCATTGAGCCCGAACTCCTTCCTTTTTCGTTAGGCTAGTGTTTGTATGGTGTAGTGGGTTAGGTTTGATACCCTTCAACTCCAGCCCATACTGTTGGGTTGAAAGTCTCCTGCTGGCTGTAATGGTCCAAATTGAAGAGAGTTTGGATATTTTCAACACAGCACCTCACGGGCAGAATTCCACAGCACAGGACTGGCTGTGGTTGGAGGAAACAAGTAGCAAACAGCAGAGGTCAGTGATATGTGGACATAAATTTAATTCCATCATAAAATCTAGAGTATATGGATGGAACTACCCTGCCCTTTTCGCTGTTTTATTTCAGGTGAACTTTTACATTCATCAATGGGAGGGATGTCTATGCTGAGGAATGAACATTTTCTACTGTTGGTTAGATGGTTAGCATTTCAAATATCAAACACCTATGCGGCCTCCCAGAGCAAAAGCACCAACTGGTGCCAGTCCTGTGCTGTGGACTTGTGCCCATGAGATACGGTGTTGAAAATATCCAAACTCTTTTCAATTTGGACCACTAGCAGCTGACAGGAGACTTTCAACCCATCATTCTGGGCTAGATTTGAAGACTAACCCATGAAGCTGTCCATTTACTGCCCCCCAAGGAAAAGAAACGAGGAGGACCTTGGACTGAAATGGCATTGTGCAATATTAGTTACAAACTTATTTAAAATAACAGGTTTTATCATCATCATCAACAGCAACTTGCATTTTTATAATGCCTTTAAATGTAGAAAAAAATCCCAAGCTCTTCAGAAATAAGTATAAGGAAATGGACAACATTGGAATAGTGGATAGTTGAGGTCAAAGGTCAGCCATCATCTTATTAAATGGCGGGGCAGGCTCGAGGGGCCATATGGCCTACTCCTGCTCCTATTTCTTATGTTCTTATGGATAGGGGAACTTTATATAAACACATGAACACATTTGTTATATTGATCAGTGTGATTTCTACCTATTATTATCATAACCGTTCCTGGGCATATACTGGGGAAGATATTTTGTAACAATGATGAGCACAGCAGTTTAAACTATCCATAACCATGTGCTCATTATCAAGGGACGAGCGACAATTGTGGGGAATGAGCAGTTCTTTACTCTGTCCCTTCACTCTTAAAGGGACAGAACACACGGGCAGGCACTAACCTCATGTCTGGTATAGCATAGGGTGGATGTAATACAGAGTTCTCCCTACATTATCTGAACAATGGTCCCTTTACTTCAACTGAACTCTCTCTACGGAACCAACATGTCTTCTTCACTTCCTACACTATCATTAGGGCCTTTCCAACTAAGATCTTGCATTGCCGCTAAATAGCTGAATCTAGACAGAGTGGATTTACTGCAGATTCATGTAATTTTAAAGAGAACCCTTAATCTGGCTGTACTGCATTTAAAAAAAAATGTGCTCACTAAGGTGAGAGATGTTGATACTGGGGAATGAAACACTTCCCATTTCAATGACTCAATGTCAGCATCATGCAGAGTTAATCCCCCTCTGTTCTGCCCCAATCTCAACCTGAGAAAAGCACCACTTACATAGTTATTATTAAGAAGGATTAACAAACGTTTTTTATTCATTTCTCACACCAGGCACCCTGCAACCCCTCTGAGTGAGACTGCCTATAAGTGCTGGACTGACTGTCATTTCACCCATAAAGCCAGCAGACAGTTCATCTCATAGTCTGGGTTGGATTTAATTGAGGTCCCAGAGGTAAAATGTGCCTAGCTTGTATCTAACCCGCTGCGCCATCCAGCTCCCAGCTGTACTGGATTTAAAACAAGGTACTCTTTTGTGGTATAGAACATGATGGATTTGCCCGGGGTTCTCCCACTTGTCCCCTGTAACTTTGGTGGAAGAGCTGCAGAAACCCTGGGAAGACGGCACAAGAACAACTAATGGTGAATGAGTGAGAGAACCCCAGGGATATTCACCCCTAATATCTATAATCTGTCGTAGTACAGTGTACGATACTGAGAGTTCTTTCTTATAAGAGATGGGGAACAAACAGACAATTTACTTTCCACTCCCATGTTTTTAATTAATATGTTCTAATCCTTTGAACAATTAGTAGAAATTGATACACACCATGAGTGACCAACTAAATGACCTCCTCAATTCTCCTTGTGGATTACTTTGACATGGTTACTACACATGGTTTGGGAGTTTTAAACTTGAAAATCAATCATTGCTTCAAGCACGGCACTAATTTAAAATGAACCAAAATTAAAATCAGCAGTTCTGATGAAATGTCATTGACCTGAAATGTTAACCCCACTTTCCTCTCTCCACAGATGCTGCCTGACCTGCTGTGTGTTTCCAGCATTTACTGTTATTTAAAATCTGGCTATTTTGATTGATTGTATTCTGATACTCTTAAGATACCTCTGTTGGTGGTTAACTGGCATTCTCAGTCCTTTGTTGTTGAGCACAACATATTTTATATCAAAGCTCTGTTGCAAAGAAACACGCTGGACTGAAACTGCTTTCTTGTGTATGATGTGAGTTCCTATACTTTGCAACTTTTCCTAATTGGGAGAATATAAAACAAACTCTGGTTACCTGTCTTTGTTTTAAATATCAAACATGGCCGGATTTGTTTTTTTTGTCTCTTATGGAATATTTAGAATCCAAGTTATCCAAGTAATTAGCTAGGTTTTATTTCTAATAGACTGCAGTGTAATAGCAACTGTGCACTCTGGACACTGGGATCAGTGTACGCCATTGAGGCCCTACAAATACAATTTGGCCCTCTCAGCATGGACTGTTTTGATAATGCCCCATGCCATTTATTTTCTTGCCTGGGAACCAACAATTCAGGAGTTTGGGTGGAGGGAATATTTTCTCTGGCTGCTACATGTGATAACATTGTGGATGCATTAAAAAATGTGTGATTATGATGTCACTATACATTGACAGGAGCAATGCATCCCCCAGGTTAGTAAACAGATCAATATGTTGTCACATCTCAGTAGCATCGGCATCGTCTCTTTGTCTCTCCTTCAATTGTGCTCCGTCTCTCAAGTGATATCAAAAGGTACTACTGTTACTAGAAACCGCTTGTAGCAACGGATCGGCCCTGAGTGTATCACAGGATGGCACTGGACCTTTAAGAATGGCATTTTTGTGCTGCTATATCAAGGATCAAGTGTGCATAAAATGGGTGGTAAAATGAATTAGAAGGCAGTCCTGAGGAACTATTCTTTTACCTCCAAAATCAAGGTTTGAATCTAGCCTAGACAATGGGGATAAAAGCTGCTCATTGTTTGCAGATCACAATGAGTCTGGATAGTTTGATTGTAACAAGGTTTAAGGAGCTCCATTCCACTGTGAGCATAGCAGGACAGCTTAACCATAAAGGAATGAAAAAGGACAAATGAAATGTCAAGGCAGTTAGTAAGCCCAAAAACTATTGAGCCAGCAGAGCCTGTTTGCTCCAAATCAGCAGCCTGCAGCTAAACAACTGCCAAGCGATAACAGCAAAGAGCAAATCATTATAGGAAGCATACTGCATACGGAACATTCATTTTAAGCAAAGAATTGAGAAGGAAAGGGCGGAAAGCAAAGCATGCTGGGATAACTCACACAGGGCCATACCAGACTGTGAATGTCTGCTCATATCCACCATCATAACCTGGGTCCCAGGAGACATTAGCAGAGGTCATTGTGGCTGTGACTCTAACGTTGGTTGGAGCATGTGGACTTGTGCCTGCATAGAAAAAAAAAGTAACAACTTAGGTATCACATAGTCAAAGTTTATCTTATCTACAAAATCCCTCATTCTGACATTGATAATACATGACTTCTGATGTAATGCTTACTGTTTTCTAGATCCCTAATTGAGAAACCAAAGAATGCTTTCTCTCAAATATTTAGGAAATAAATCAGGACGTTAGGAAGAACCTATTTACTCAAAGGATAATAGAGCTGTGGAATAGCTTAGCAGGGAAAGCAGATAGTATATATGGGTTTAGAAGATAATTAGCTACATTGCTGGAGAGAAGAGTTTGAGGGATGTGGTATGAGGTTAGATATCGGTATGTTGGGCCTAATGGTCTTTTCCTGCTCTTCTGTCTTGTTTCACTCAATTGGATGTCAGACCAGAAAGTAGACAATATACAGTTACTATTAGCAATGTTTCCTGATCAGTGCTGTTAGATTAACTTTTCATAAAAGGCTTTCCAGGGTATAACAGAAATGGACTGGGCATTTACAAGATCTTGGCACAGGATCAGGGTTGTAAGAAAATCAACTGATCGGAAGAGTGCATCTAAATGAAAATTGGGGTCAATTTTCAGGAGACTGGTTCTATCAGGCGGGAGTCGGGAAGCGGGAGGTGTGAGGCTGCCACATGCCTGATGGAATTGGTCCGAGGGGTGAGCAAGTTTCATGATCAGGCCTCATTTCAATATTGTTGATGCATTCCAAGCAGCTCGGTGGATGAAAATCCGTCAGCTCCAGCATGTGGCCCAGCCAGTGTAGGTAGGTGAATGGGGAGATCCAGTGGAATGGTGGTGGCTGGACTCCATCTGCCTGATACTGCTGTCTGTTAGGACAGCAGCATATGCTAGGCCTCTGGCCTTCCCCTTGACAGCAGCATGCCAGTGGAACATGGGATGCAAGACCAGGCTGCCCAGGAGCATCTTCCAGAGATGCAGCCAGCAGTGGCTTCATGCCAGGAACCAGCTGCCATGAGCCAAGGGCCACTTCAGTCCCATAAGTCTTCTGTACAGAATGAGCAGCCAACATTCTCCTGTAATCCTGGTCCTATGCTGGCACTGGAAAGGAGCACAATAGGAGATAGAAAAGGAAGCTCAGTGTTTGGAAAGAGTAGGGTAACTGTTGGCAGTTGGCCATTATTATATTAAAGTAGAAAACACATTTATGTTCTGATTTGTTATTCATGGAAATGACAGTCATACAGGAAAGGAAGCACTCATTTGGTGTTTGATTAATTCATTCAGGTGATGATTATTGGCTTGTTGGAGCAAAGTAGGGCTCCCAACCCTCCAGGATTGTCCTGGAGTCTCCAGAAATTAAAGATTAATCACCAGAACACTGCTGCAAGCCTGGGAGAAAAATCATAGGGGTATTTAGAAAAATTGTGTGTATTTTTTTCATTTCCTTTGAATACTTTTGTTTATTAGTTATAAAAGTATTGGAGATGGGGGAAAAGGCTGTTGGAGCACGCGGGCCAGTTGGAGGCGGGAGGCCATGTGGTGAAACCTCCAGGAATACGTCCAACCAGAGTTGGCAACCCAAGAGCAAAGAGGGCTGATGGGTGTCATGTGGTAGGATGTGTATTGGCTTGAAGGAATATCTCTTTATATGCAAGTGGGGCAAGAAGGATGTCACGCTGTGGTATCTAGGTAGACTGAATCACATAGAGAATAGTTCTGAGAGTATCTGCCCTCTAATGTCTCTTGCAGTTGTCATTGAGGACTACTCTGAGTGGAAGTCACCCTGACGTTCTACTCCCTGTAGTTCAGGATCCTCTGGAGTCAGTGACTCCTCTTCCGCCATTTCAAATCGTAGCTTTTCCTACTATTTCCAGCAAAGTTGTGAAGGATACAGCAGGAGATGGTAATTCTGCAGACCCTTTCAAGCATATACTGCAGAACCCCACCACACTTATTAACACTCCAATGATTCTCAAAATCACCTGTCTATTAGCTGTATGTGTCTTGTTGTACTGCACCTCTACTTTTATTCGGGAGAGCCGGAGGGGGGTCGTCAGTCGTGGCAGCAAGGGGTTTGCTTTCTTGTCCAGTATCCAGCCGTTGATATTGGGGGGGGTAATTTTCACTTTCACCGCTTGGGTGGTAAATTGGTGCAGTGGAGCGCTCGCCTATTTATAGAACCTGCCTAATTTTCCGGCCCAATGGTTTTCTTTCTTGAAGAGGTCAGGGAGGGCTGAATGCCTGAAGTTGAAGGCAGCTTCCTGTGTACCAGACGTTGACATGAAGGATCCTCTGAGTGGTCTCACAAACCATCTGCACGTTCATGGAGCGGAATCCCTTCCCGTTCACATAGGTGAGGGGGTGCTCTGTGGGTGCATTAATGGATGCCATCGATGACATCCTGTACCTTGGGGAAGCCAGCAACTATATGGGCCCTTCTCTCTGCTAGCTGGCTGTGATGCGAAGGCTTATGAAGTGGGCTGCTCTGCTGTAAACATCGTATGCACGTTCTTACCACTCTCGGGCTTATGGTGCAGAGATACTCTGCAGATGTCTGAAAGGAGCCTGAGCTGTAACAGTTGGAGGCAGTGATGACCTTCATTTGTACAAGGAGAGCAGTGCTGGCAGATGAGCTTGGCTTGAGATCTTTGTGACAGTCTCCTGCAACTTTTGAGAAATGAACTCTTCTGATGCAGATTTCCTTAGAGAGGTCTTCACAGGACCTATGCTGCCTGTAAATTCCTTGGGAGGAGAGTAATATCTGGTGGGCTGCACGCTTCTGACATGCTGCCTGACTCTCCTTCACTCCAACTGTGCTGCATTTCCTCCTCCATAATAATAAATCACATACTGTGGGATGCCCAGGAGAAAAGCCATACCTTCTCCTGCATTGCTTTGACTGTGGGGGTTGGGGGTTAGAAAATACTCAGTGATCTGAACAGGTAGCAGGCAGCCAAAAAGAAAAAAGGATAGAGAAAAAGTTTCTAAACAGCAGAGATCACTTACCAAACTTTCTACAAAGCTCACAAAATCCTCACTTTCACCTTGATCAGGTGACACAGGCAGCTATTGTGTCTCTTTTAGTTCAGTCTAACTTACCAGAATGCAATGGGGGGGGGGGTAAAACCATGACACTTGTGTCTACAGCATCTCTGGCTGTTAGGTGCCCATATGCAAATGAGGCCAGCGGGATCACGGCGGTCAGATCGCAGGGTCAGAAAGTGCAAGGAAACTCAGGGGAAGCATTTCAAAGGCGCACAGGAGGCGCAACTCACTTACCCCCATCATTGCAGCCAAAATTGGTGAGGAAAATCACCCACTATATATTTTTCAATATCTATCTGTGAGATGTACCTGGACACTTCAACTATGTGGTTACTGCTAACTTACCTCCCCCAAGTTGCAGAGAATACACATTATGATTTGATATGCAAAAGGTCACTTCAAGGGCATTATTCCCATGTACGTACGATTTCACTGCAAAGTAAGTGGAAACGACTTACCACCAACTACTGGCCTTGTCCTAAAATCTATCAAATTAAGGTAAGAGCTTGGCAATGTGTGCAAATGGGCAATTGTTTTGCATCTACAGGAAGTTCAGGAACCTTTGAGTTAAGTTGATAAGCATGATTCCACTATGGAAAGCACCCTTCCTTTTTCTATACCCCATGTTTGAACTTAAATGTACGCAAGAATTTTAACCCTGGCCATTCCATGTGTTTTAATTCTTGTTTGCCTGGCTGATGCAATTGCGAGGACACATATTTGATTTCCTTTGATCCTGTTGAAATTTAAAAGGGGCCAGAGAAATTATCTCAGACAGTTAATCAGTTGTTCTGAAGAGGATGAGATAAGGGCTGGAGACCCTGCGGATCTGGCAAAATCCCACGTACAAGACATGTTACAGATGCTGATACATGTCTAGTATTACCAAGAGAATTAACAAAGGGTTGCGTCACTTGATATTTTTGTATTGAGGAGTTGTAAAGTTTTGTAAACTATTCAACTCTTCTGTACTGTCCATTGTCATCCATAGTTTATAGTTGAAACCGAGGTTTAATAGAAATCATTGAAAAGGTTACAACACGGAAGGAGGCCATTTGGCCCATCGAGTCCGTGCCGGCTCTGTGCAAGAGCAATCCAGCTAGTCCCACTCTCCTGCCCTATCCCCGTAGCCCTGCAATTTTTTTTCCTTTCAAGTGCTTATCCAGTTCCCTTTTGAAGGCCATGATTGAATCTGCCTCCACCACCCCCTTGGGCAGTGCATTCCAGATCCTGACCAGTCTCTGTGTAAAAAGATCTTTCCTCATGTCACCCTTGGTCCTTTTGCCAATCACCTTCAATCTATGACCTCTGGTCCTTGACCCTTCTGCCAATGGGAACATTTTCTCTCTATCTATTCTGTCTAGACCCTTCATGATTTAGAATATCTCTATCAAATCTCCTCTCAACCTTCTCTGTTCCAAGGAGAACAACCCCAGCTTCTCCAGTCTATCCACGCAACCAAAGTCCCTCACCCCTGGAATCATTCTAGTAAATCTCTTCTGCACCCTCTCCAAGGCCTTCACATCTTTCCCAAAGGATGGAGCCCAGAACTGGACACAATACCCCAGTTGTGGCCGAACCAGTGTTTAATAAAGGTTCATCATGACTTCCTTACTTTTGTACTCCATGCCTCTGTTTATAAAGCCCAGGATCCCGTATGCTTTTTTAACCGCTTTCTCAACCTGCCCTGCCACCTTCAATGATTTGTGTACATGCACCCCCAGATGTCTCTGTGCCTGTACCCCTTTGAGAATTGTGCCCTTTAGGCACTTAAAGGCAGCCAGCACCTCTTAAAGGGGAGGTGTATTCTGGCTGGAAGAACGCTTGTGCTATCCACCATTGAAATGGCTGAAGCTGGGAGAGAGCAGACAAGATTCTCAGATGCTGCACTGGAGGCCTTAATGCAGGGAGTTGAGAGGAGGAGAGAGGAAGCCCTCCAGGCAGCAGATGAGGAGACAGTGGGAGGAGATTGCCAACGAGGTCAAATTCCAGGCACCAGCTGTGGCTCAGTGGGTAGCACTCTTGTGGGTTCAAATCCCACTCCAGGTCCTTAATCCAGGATGATACTGCCAGTGCAGTACTGAGGGAGTGCTACACTGTCGGAGGGTCAGTACTGAGGGAGTGCTACACAGTCGGAAGGTCAGTACTGAGGGAGTGCTACACTGTTGGAGGGGCAGTGCTGAGGGATTGCTGCACTGTCAGAGGGGCAGCACTGAGGGAGTGCTGCACTGTCGGAGTTCCAGTACTGAGGGAGTGCTGCACTGTTGGAGCGTCAGTACTGAGGGAGTGCTGCACTGTCGGAGGGGCAGTGCTGAGGGAGGGCTGTAGTGTCAGAGGTGCCGTCTTTCAGAGGAAATGTTAAACCGAGGCCCCGTCTGCCCTCTCAGGTGGACATAAAAGATCCCATGGCAATATTCGAAGAAGAGCAGCGGAGTTCTCACTGGTGTCCTGGCCAATATTTATCCCTCAACCAATAGCACTAAAACTAATTATCTGGTCATTATCTCATTACTGTTTGTGGGACCTTGTGGGACAAAATGGCTGCCGCATTTCCCTACATTAAAACAGTGACTACACTTCAAAAGTACTTCACTGGCTGTGAAGTGATTTGGGACGTCCTGAGGTTGTGAAAGGCGCTATATAAACGGGACTTTGTTCTTTCATTCTTACTCTGAGACTGTCTTGCCCACTCCCTCTCAGGCTGCAGACGCCTCCCTTCCACACTCCAACCCCGTCTTTACTTTCAGATGCAGTCCTTCAGTCCTTCCTCAGCCCTAAATTCACCGCTCCAACAACTCTTGTCATCTCCACCTAGTGTATGTTGCCTCCATCTTCCTGCATACACAAGGCTAACAAAGGTAAAAGACATACCCTGTCTACTAAAGATAGCTTCGTGGGGTTTCAGTCTCAGTAGTTTTTCATTGGAGGGGCAAGGGTTAAAGCAGCAAAGTTTGCACTCTCTGTAAATGGCCAGCATTGCCGCCAATCATAAAAATTCTGTCCTTATTTTTATACTTCCATTCTAAGTTCCTATGTCCAGGTTTATGCAGGAAGTTACCAGTGCTGGTGCTGCAGTGCCTCCCGTTCACCTGACGAAGGGGGAAGCCTCCGAAAGCTTGTGAATTTAAAATAAAATTGCTGGACTATAACTTGGTGTTGTAAAATTGTTTACAATTTCCAGTGGTGGGAAGTTTACATGGCCCGTTGCCATTATAAAAGCAGACTCAGGAATTTATACTGGAAAATACTGACAGGAAGTGTGCACTGCCGTACTCCGCTGGGTATTCTGCGACGAAATCTATCACTTTCCAAGTTTAGGATATTACGACAGTAACGTACCCAGTAAATTAAATATAATAAGGTATAATAAGGGTTTCTGTATGATTTCTGGGCAACTTGATATCGAGTGCGCAATGTCATACATTGTTTAGTAGGGACTGAGAGCTCAGTCACGAGATGGTCCTTGATGATGAACACAAGTAAAATATTTAAGAGAAAACCCAAAATGGAACAGAATCGAACAGGAGGGGGTTCAGTTCAAAACTCAGAACTACCAATCCCTTCTACTCGGCTGCCTCTCGTGGATGAGTTCCATCCAGTGTAACACTGACCACCAGATGTGTAATTAGACAGGAATGGGGCAAAACTGAAATCATCAGAGTTCCCCTGTTTGAAATTACAAATGTCATTTTCATCCAATCTTCCCTGAAGTCACAGAAAGCATCCGATTCCCAGAGTACACTGCTTCCCCAGCCAGAAATATATCTGTACCAGCAAGTGGGCTGTTAATTATATGATTTGTATCAATTGGAGTTAATTGTATTCAGGTGGTGGGTATCGGTTGGGGACTGCCTTGGATCCTTTTTATAGGAGAGGGTGTGGCTGTGCGAGAGGAAACTCTGTGAATAAAAGCTTGGAAGCAACTAAAGACCAGGCTCTTGTACTTTTTCCTTCGCCACATGGATAGCCATGTGGTGAAGGAAAGAATGGTGGGAGGAAAAGGAAAAGGGTAAACAAAAACAATATCAGCACGTGCTTTCCGAGTCCTGATCCTTCGAGGAGGGGGTGAGGTCGGGTTTTTAAGGTTGAGACTCACTCTTTTTGAAGATAGCGGGGGTGAAATTGAACGTGGGCAAGGACGCAAAACAGGCAGAATCGCATCGGTCGTCTGTTTATATGCTCCGCTCGATATTCAGCCCCACTGGCTTCGGTAGCACTGAATATCGGACATATCGTATAACGGGCAGCAAATGTGATTCCGCCTGTACTCTGACCCTGCCCAGGTCCAATTTCACCCCCAGTTTCTCTTTGCACCACATACCATCCCCACCTGAGCGGGAAGGTGAACTGTTAGTAGACTTCCACCTGTACTATTCTGAAACGGCTGCATGGGAAAGACCCAGGGTGACTCTGTGGAAGTACATGGCCTCTACTCTACACCTTCCCATGGTGGCACAATTGAGATCGGAACATTGCCGGCACCTACCCAGAATGAGCTTGGCACTGGGGCTCCAATATGCTGTCCTCTATTCTCCTCGGCTGTGCTCATTTCCAACAGTTGTGCCAATGTAAGGCTAAGACCATAACTTTGTGATTTTCACACAAGACAGACTTGGGGGGAAAAATTGGTTAGGGCCTGTTTTTGGGCGGGGGTAGCACGATCCGCTATTACCCCGCGCCCAATGGTCCCTGCGCAGGCAGGACAAGATTTTTGTCAGGTCTGAGGACTCACCTGCAATCTGCATTGGAAATCAGTGTTGAACGAGGATTCCATGCAATTCGCACTTTCCACCAGCAGGGGGAAGCTCCAATCTCTTAAAGGCAGGCTGTCTGTTAGAAATCTCTTAAAGGTAACTGGTACCTGTTATTTGCTGAATATAACAGCCTTCTGTCTGCATAGACTCGGAACAGAGATCAGACATTGCACACGTAAAGCACAGATGCGGGTCCCATCCCTATTTTTACATGCTGATGAGTTATGTTAAAACATTGAATAAAGGTTGCGCACCACTAAATCCCACATCCTCCAATCTGCATGCCAGACCTCACCAATCTGCCGATCTGAGACTCTGTGCACCAAGGATCTCTGCTGATGCACCAGATGCTTTGGTACAAGAGGTGGACAGAAGGAGGGACATCCTATATCTGTTGGGGTGGGGGCAGGGGGAGCAAGAGGCCAACCAGACATACACCCAAAAGGTCGTGGGAGGCAGTAGAGGATGAAGTCGATGCCAGGCGCACAGCATCATGAACATGGATACAGAACAGGAAGAAGTTCGATGTTTTGACATGAGTGGTCAAGAGGAGTGAGATCAACTGACAAGTGACATCTCCTACCAACTGCACCACTAGCCGCATCCATTGCTCCATGCACTACACCCCCCATCACCCACAAACAAATAAACTCTTTCCATCAGCACTCAACCCTCTCACTCTTACACATTACCACCATTACAAGCCGCCCACCCACAACTCACAGGCCATACACACTGGCAGCTATTCAACAATGATAGGCACATTGCCCAAACACACATCCTGCTTTCTTGCAGGAGAAGCTGGCACATATCAGGAGGCAGCAAGTGGCGGAGGCATTTTGCCCCTCAAGCCTGTTCCACCATTTGATCAGATCAGGGTGGACCTGTGACCTAACTCCATATACCCGCCTTAGCCCAATATCCCTTAATACACTTGGTTCACAGAAATCTATCAATCTAAGATTTAGAATTCTCAATTGAGCTGGCATTAATTGCCATTTGCAGAAGACCGTTCCAAACTTCTCCCACCTTTTGCGCGGAGAAGCATTTCCTAAGTTCACTCCTGCACATCCTGGCTCTAAATGTTAGGCTATGTCCCTGCATCCTAGTATTCAAGTGCAGCAGACTTCCAAAAACAGTTACAAATGTCTCGGCAGCCAGAAGCAATAATCCAGCCACTAACCTGTAAATCCTGCATGGTCCCTTTAAATAGCGCTGGTGGGGAGTCCTCCAGGCACTCTAAGACACGTTCAGATGGTCGGGGTTAAGACTGTGTGTTGAGTTGAGCGTTAAGTCCCAAAATGGTGTCTATCACTTTAAATCAGTGTTGTACACTGATTGAAGCCATTTCCTCCCGACTTTACATGACTCCAGCGTTCGTTAACTGTGCCTGCACTAACTCCTATACCAAAATGCGGTCTGGCGCACGTCACACTGGAAATGTGCGTGTTGCATCCAAGACGCCATCTTGGATGTCGAAGAGGCCGCGTCGCACTGAAACAACGGGCGCTACACGGGCCAATTTAGCGCCCAGTGTGTCTGCTTTTCTCAACAGGTAGGCATTGAAACTGATGAATATCGTACATGGGATGCAGATTTCGAATGGCAGTGATTAAATCCTGCAATCGCAGCTCAGTGATGTGCCTTAGCATCGAGACTGCATGGAGGTACTTTGGCATTAAATCAGCTTGACGAACGTTATCTTCTATGTGATGAGCCTGAACTGCGCCTCAACTGAGTATTTCCATGCCCGTTAATCACCCTTGCATCAGCACAAAGCTATACTTAGATTGGAACTCGGTGGCATCAATTTTGATCTGTGTTTGCATTGTCATTTTAATTTTTTTTGTTCAGCTAATAAAACATGTCTTCACATTATTCCTGGAGATGAAATACACACAGGACAGATGTTGCTCAAAAGGAATTTCATCAAAATCACGAGCCTGCCATTGATAATTAAACGAGCAGAAGCATCAGTCAAATAGAGCCGGCCATAACTCATTCTTAGTGGCTTACAGAGAGCCCCTGTGGACTCACGAATGGCCAGTAAAGGGGTGCTTTACGTCCTTGTGGAGTTTTCAGTATTCTTCGTTCCCTGTAATACCTCAGTCAGAAAACTCAGCTGATTTATTGACGTGTTTGTGCCTGTGCAGGAGCTGTGTGAGCCTTTATCATTTAAAAAAAGACTTTATTGCATTCTTTACCCCATCTCCTGTTCTCCCCTCACTAGGTACAGTTCCATGGGCATCAGCAGCCCTAAGGTACATCACCCAAATGGCCATACTTCTCGCTCACCTATCACCATCTCCTCACTGACCTACATTAGCTCCTTGGCCCCCAATGCTTTGAATTTAAAATCCTTATCTTCAAATCCCTTCACAGCCTCCCCCCAACCTTATCTCTGCAACCTCTTCCAGTGTTCCATGTCCTTCAGACCTCCGAATATGACCTTTTGTGCATCCCACCCTCTCTTTTCCCCAACATTAGTGATAGAGCCATTTGCTGCTCTCTGGAACTCCCTCTCCACCTTTAAGAACCTTCTCAAAACCTAACTTTTTGATGAGGCTTGTGGTCACCTCTCCTGACTCTCTCTCCCAGGCTTGCCGTCCATTCCTTTACCTATTTTAAAGGCCCCATCTGTCACTGGATTACACACTGCTTGTTAGGCTCGACATGGGAGTAACTTACAGCTGCAATATACTCAGGCTATCCATTTTCAAGCCTGAGGCCCCGACACAGTAGCAGAATTCCTACGCTCTTTGATTTAAAAAAAAATCAATTATTTTAATTGGCCGGATGTTGGTAACATTGCATTACTGACAATGCCAATTAAGGAATACTGCTCCCTTAGAGGCATTGCAGTTTGCATGCGTGTGTGTTTTTATTTTGAGGTTGTACATACACCAGCGCCTGTATCCAAGCATCATGTTCCCACATCGCTACACTACGCTGTGCAAAAATGACAGTAGCCCTGCACCTACAGAGCAAAACTGTGGCCCAGAGGAAGTACAGCAAAGCTTTGACGCATCTGTGCACCATTTCAAACATGGTCATAAAACTGGTTATAAAGCACTGAGACATGATTTTGCAAAAGTACAGAGGATACGTGAAATGGAAAAGTGCCACCACAATATCAAAAAATCATAGCATATCACTTACTGCAGGGGGATTCCTTTGGACAGTGGGATAATTTTCAAATGACGGGTTCATTTTTCCTCGTTTATATCTTTTTCGCATTTTCCTTCCTCTCCTTTGGTCTCTGGCTGCTGTGCTGTTCCTGAAGTCAAGACAGCAGGAGGGCATCTTGCTGCCAGTTGCCTGTTAGTGTCAGGCGCTAAGAGGGCAGTGGCAGTGCCCTCTCTGTTGCACATCTCAAATCAGGAAATAGCTACGTGGGAAATCATGGGTTTGAATCCGTGACTTTGTATCTGCAGCACTGTCCTGGCAGATGTTTTCGTTCATTGAGGATCTACGTTTAGTGAATGTAATAACTGTGGTCAGTTCTTTATCACAATTTAGTTCCGTATCTTCAATAGTACCTTTGGTAACAGAGTACGTACAGTGAACATTACAATGACCAGGCTCTGTATTTTCACGTTAATTGCAATGCTTAAGCGAGCTTTATCTCAGCACAATCTTGCTGCGTAAATTAATGTGATTAATCAGCCAGTGTGATAGAGTTGAGTTCCCAAGGGTGTTTGCAATAACCAGCGTCTACTGTATAAAATCAGCACAGATCAAACTGATTTTTTAATATTCCATGAGGGGTGGAGCGGGGACATTACCATAAAGGCAGAATTAACTCAGGAAACTAAAGCCAGAGGTGGAAATGAAATTCTGCTTAAAATTTCAAATTAAAGTGGTCTTAATTAGTGTTTGCACAGGCAATTGAGTTTGTATAGAAAAGAAGTGGTGAGTTGGGACATGCAGCATAAAAGGGATATGAACTGGCCCTTGGGATAGGGTTACAGCACAACATGGGTCCTGGCCTGTCATGGGGAAAGAAGGGGTTGCAGTACCGCATGGGACATAAACCAATGATCAATGGGGAATGATAGGATGGAGGAATATTGAGGAAGTTACTATCAACTGACTTGTCTCAAATCTTCTGAGAAAAAGCTCCATTCAGCGTTGCAATTAACATGAAAATACAGAGCCTGGTCATTGTAATATTTATTGTACATACTCTACTGTCAAAGGTGCTTTGAAGGTACAGAGCTAAATTTCGACAAAGAACTGACACAGTTAGGGGAAGGCAGACCACAGTAATAATCATTCTGCTCTGTTCCTGAATTATCCTTTGTATAGCTGTTAAATCAATTGTAATTATTACTTCTATTAAGTCTTGAAACAATTAACAAACCAGATGCATAAAAGTAACAACTTAGCCATGAAGATCCTCAATTTCAACTTTTGGTTATCTACTGCCAAACAGGAAATGATGTTGAATAACTTCCTTTATACAGGTCTGATACCTCACAGCTGACTGATTTGCCTTGAATTTCCAATGTCAACACCAGACAGAAATAAAGAAAAACTCACTATAGTGACTGAGCTTTGAACATATTCACAACTACAGTTTTCTATTCGAAAACGTGTTGCGTCACCCTGGTCTTCAGTACAAACTAACACAATCTTGTCCGGAGAGATTTAATTATAACTGGGGTGTAGTTGTCCTTTCAATACAAAACACTGCAGTTTGTAAACCCAGGGAGATGATGCAATTAAGACTTAGTGTGTAAATTAATTAGGCAAATATACCTACTGATGCGCAAAATAAGTCTCAATATTTCAACATTCTAAATCACTCCACACTTCAGCTCCAAGGGAGCGGAATAACAAGAAAAAAATAAAATTCACGACGGGCAGAAACCCTCATCTAAATTCCAGTGGCCAGCTGAAGAAATCCTGACAGACAACAACCTTGACAAATGGGAGGAAGTGTGGATTTAGTCAAGTGTGAAATTAAACTGAAAAGCCTTTGCTGTAGAAGTCACTCTGCTCATAAAACCCACGTAGATAATGATTGGTCTGAACCTGAAAATTTCCTTGACATGGGATGGGCTCTTATCAGGAGGTAACTCGCCGCTTCTCCAGCTAGCAGTTAGGAGGGAAGGAAGAGCCAATCATGCACTGACATCCCAGCACTAACAGGACTGCAACAATACGAACCCGACTGTTAGCAGAAAGGATTTCAGTCAAAAAAAAAACAAACGTAAACACAAGTACCTCTTCAACAGAGATGAAGAAACCAATGGGGAATTGTGCCCAGACAACTCACTCAGACACTTTGCTTGCAATCAGATCAAGGAGAGTGTGAAGGACACTTAATCCACTGTGACTGACATACTTCAGTGCTTCTAATTCAAAGACATTGAAGGCTGTCTCTACATGGAATCAGGAAGTATTTTCTTGCAAAAAATAAATTTTCTCTTTGTAAAGATGGAATCATAGAAAGGTTACAGCATGGAAGGAGCCCATTCGGCCCATCGAGTCCGCGCTGGCTCCATGCAAGAGCAATCCAACTAATCCCACTCCCCCGCCCTTTCCCCGTAGCCCTGCAATTTTTTTCCTTTCAAGTGCTTATCCAGTTCCCTTTTGAAGGCCATGATTGAATCTGCCTCCACCACCCCCTTGGGCAGTGCATTCCAGATCCTAACCACTCGCTGTGTAAAAAAGTTTTTCCTCATGTCACCTTTGGTTCTTTTGCCAATCACCTTAAATCTATGTCCTCTGGTTCTTGATCCTTCTGCCATTGGGAACAGTTTCTCTCTATCTAGACCCTTCATGATTTTGAATACCTCAATCAAATCTCCTCGCAACTGTCTCTGTTCCAAGGAGAACAAACCCAGCTTCTCCAGTGTATCGATGTAACTAAAGTCCCTCATCCCTGGAATCATTCTAGTAAATCTTTTCTGCACCCTCTCTAAGGCCTTCACATCTTTCCTAAAGTGCGGTGCCAGAACTGGACACAATACTCCAGTTGTGGCCGAACCAGTGTTTTATAAAGGTTCATCATGACTTCTATACTTTTGTATTCTATGCCTCTATTTATAAAGCCAAGGATTCCGTATGCTTTTTTAACTGCTTTCTCAACCTGCCCTGGCACCTTCAATGATTTGTGCACAAATACCCCCAGATCTGGCTGTTCCTGTACCCCTTTTAGAGTTGTACCCTCTAGTTTATATTGCCTCTCCTCGTTCTTCCTACCGAAATGTATCACTTCGCATTTTACTGCAGTAAATTTCATCTGCCACGTGACCACCCATGCCATCAGCCTGTCCATATCCTCTTGAAGTCTATCACTATCCTCCTCACTGTTCACTACCCTTCCAAGCTTTGAGTCATCTGCAAATTTTGAAATTGTGCCCTAAACACCAAGTCATTAATATATATCAAGAAAAGCAGTGGTCCCAGCGCTGATCCCTGGGGAATAGCACTGTATAACTCCCTCCAATCTGAAAAACAACCGTTCACCACTACTCTCTGTTTCCTGTCCCTTAGCCAATTCTGTATCCGTGTTGCTACTACCCCCTTTATTCCATGGGCCACAATCTTGATGATAAGCATACCGTGCGGCATTTTCTCAAACGCCTTTTGAAAGTCCATATACACCACATCAACTGCATTGCCCTCATCTACCCTCTCTGTTACCTCATCAAAAAACTCGATCAGGTTAGTTAAACACGATTTGCCTTTAACAAACCCGTGCTGGCTTTCCCTAATCAATCCACACTCGTCCGAGTGACTGTTAATTCTGTTCTGGATTATTGTTTCTAAAAGTTTCCCCACCACTGAGGTTAAACTGACTGGCCTATAGTTGCTGGGTTTATCCTTACACCCTTTTTTGAACAAGGGTGTAACATTTAAAATTCTCCAGTTCTCTGGCACCACCCCCGTATCAATGGATGTTTGGAAGATTATGGCCAGTACCTCCTCAATTTCCACTCTTACTTCCCTCAGCAACCTAGAATGCATCCCATCCGGACCGGGTGACTTATCTACTTTAAGTACAGCTAGCCTTTCAGGTACATCTTCTTTATCAATTTTTAGCCCATCCAGTATCTCAACTATATCTTCCTATACTGAGACTCTGGCAGCATCTTCTTCCTTGGTAAAGACAGTTGCAAAGTACTCATTTAGTACCTAGGCCATCCCCTCTGCCTCCATGAGTAGATCTCCTTTATGGTCCCTAATCAGCCCCACCCCTCCTCTTACTACCCGTTTACTATTTATATGCCTGTAGAATTCCTTTTTTTGTTGGCTGCCTGTCTATACTCATACTCTCTCTTTGCCCCTCTTATTTCCTTTTTCACTTCCCCTCTGAACTTTCTATATTCGGCCTGGTTCTCACTTGTGTTATCAACCTGACATCTGTCATACACCTCTTTTTTCCATTTCATCTTACTCACTATCTCTTTTGTCATCCAGGGAGCTCTGGCTTTAGTTGCCCTACATTTCTGCCTCGTGGGAATGTGCCTAGACTGCACCAGAACCATCGCCTCCTTAAAGGCCGTCCACTGTTCATTTACAGTTTTGCCTGCCAATCTTTGATTCTGATTTACACGGGCCTGTTCTCATCTCATTGAAATTGGCCCTCCTCCAATTGAGTATTTTTGCTTTAGAGTGGTCCTTGTCCTTTTCCATAGCTATTCCAAACCTTATGACACTATGATCACTGCTCCCTAAATGCTCCCCCACTAACACTTGCTCCACTTGGCCCACCTCATTCCTTAGAACCAAGTCCAGCAATGCCTCCTTCCTCATTGGGCTGGAAATGTACTGGTTAAGAAAGTTAGCCTGAACACATTTCAAAAATTCCTCCCCCTCTGTGCCCTTATATTATTATTGTTATCCCAGTTTATATTAGGATAGTTAAAGTTCCCAGTTATCACTACTCTATAGCTTTTGCACCTCTCTGTAATTTCCCTGCAAGTTTGCTCTTCTACATCCTTCCCACTAGTTGGGGGCCTGTAGAATACACCCAATAGTGTAATGGCTCCTCTTTTATTTCTTAACTCTAGCCAAATAGATTCTGTCCTTGACCCTTCCAGGACATCCTCTCTCTCCAGTACTGCAATATTCTCCTTAATCAATACTGCCACCCCCCCTCCTTTCTTTTCTTCCCTATCATTCCTGAACACCTTATATCCAGGAATATTTAGTACCCAATCCTGCCCTTTTTGAGCCAGTTCTCTGTTATCGCCACGACACTGTATTCCCACATGGCTATTTGCGCCTGCAGCTTACCAACCTTGTTTATCGTGCTTCGTGTGTTTATACACATGCACTGCAAACCAGTCTTAGACTTTCTTGTACTCTTTCTTAGTCTGATCCCACCTAATACTGTACTATCACTTGCTCTAGTGCTTTCTTTCTCCCCCTGATCCTTTGTGCCCCTTGTTTCTCCTTTCCATTGCTACATCCTGGTGCCCATCCCCCTGCCAAATTAGTTTAAACCCCACCCCACTGCACTAGTGAACCTCCCCGCGAGGACATTGTTCCCAGCTCCGTTGAGATGCAACCTGTCCGGCCTGTACAGGTCCAACCTTCCCCAGAACTGGTCCCAATGCCCCAGGAATCTAAAGCCCTCCCTCCTGCACCATCTCTCCAGCCACGCATTCATCTGCTCTATCCTCCTATTTCTTTACCCAGTAGCGTGTGGCACCGGCAGTAATCCAGAGATTACTACCTTTGAGGTCCTGCTTCTTAATCTCAATAAGATGTTGAAGTAATCACGCCATCAATCAACATTGGTAAAATGATGGGGGATGATTTCCTCTGTGGTATGTGTAACAAAATTGTAAACCTGTTTGACAAAAAGAGGTTTCTGATTTTATTGCACATAGCACAGAGAAGAAATCTTCCCTCCCACGTTGGCTGCGGTGCATGGACAGCTTTGGAGACTGGAGCACTCATCAACAGTACACATTGAAAAAAAATCTTGTAAAAAAGGTTTTAAAGTGAAAATGATAAACTTCTATTGATGCAAATGATGCTTCATTTTTATTTTTAGATAGTGAGTGAAAAGTGGCTTTTTATCATCACAAAACAACAAAAAAAATACAGATTCTTAAATTGAAGGATTCACTGTTGGGTTTTATTACTACAGACCTGCAGAACTGAGGGAAAAATAGACACCTTGGGGTTTAATTTCTTCTGCAAGCTATTTTTAGTACACTGGTTAATGTGTTCGTGTTATTTTCAACTGATAATAATGACTGTTAAATTAGTACGGACAGGAGTTTAATGTGAACAAATTAACTAATGCGCTAAAAGCAGTGCACAGAGGAAATAAAACCCCTTCACCAATAATCTTCTAATGGGTCATCTTGGTGCTCATGGTCTTGCACAATCAAAAATACCGATTCAATGTCTGACAGAATTCTTTCACTTAAAGTCCCTTTGGAATCAAAGTTTCAGTTTCTATTGTTGGTAATTAAATGTTTAAACTCTGCTTGCACCAGTGAAGCAGTCATGTGACTCCATTTCCTAGAATCATACAGCACAGGAGGAGGTCATTCAGCCCATCATGTCGGTGCCAGCCCTTTGAAAGAGCTATCCAGTTAGTCCCACTCCCCTGCTCTGCAAATTTTTCCTTTTCAAGTGTATATCTAATTCCCTTTTGAAACTTACTATTGAATCTGCTTCCACCACCCTTTAACTTCACTTGCATATCAGCTCCTTGCTCAAATGTCTGATACACTGCAAGAGGTACTGGACTTGAATTGCACTGGAGCACACAAAGATTGCTGACAGGCATGTTGCCTTAATTTGAACAGAGGACTTCAGAGCAAGTTGACCTGAACTCTGGATTTAAATTGGAGTTAAATCCCAGATAGCAGTCGAAGCCTGAATTCTCTCACTAATGTACTATTGTATGTGAGGGACGTACTAGACATTTACTCTGGGAGTCAGGTGAAGTCGGCAGTTTTGAACATTATCCCTACACCTTTGAGATTCCAGGTTGATGGGATTTTGGCTGTTAACAGTTTCAAGGCATTTTTGACGGCTATTAAAGAGAATTAAGGGACCTCTTGCCAGCTTTGAGAAATTCCGACACACACGTAATGTAAACAGTAGAAATGCATAGGCACACATAAATGGTGCATGTCTTTGCAGATTGTGTATATTTATTTAGGATAGAATTCATAGGTGATTTTTGAAAGCTGGTAAGAACATTCAGGCCGCTTAAAAGAATCTCTCACTTTCTGCTGGGAAGTAACTTCAATAATATATTGAACATCACTGAAAAAAAGAAAATCAGAGTTAAGAACAAGGTAGATTCTGGTGACCCTCTGTAGGGATGTCATCCAATCAAAACACTATAATTGTACAGCCACAGATGAATAACAATTAGGCTGTATTTTCATTTGTTGCTAAAAGTTATTGAAGTTTATTTCAATTCTTACACCCAATGATATATGGGGTAGCTGAGCTTTCAGGAACTAGCGCTTTTTAACTTTTGATAATTTAGTAGGTGTTATTCACAGGACCTTTAACAGTTTCTGACTCTGGTAAGTTCACAGCAAGTAACAATCTAGGGCACGCAGAGTTTACACTGCTGTGCATCTCAGACATCAAACTGAGTGTGAATGTCAATGCTATGACTTGCAAATCCTCATAATGGCTTGCCTTATCACCTAGTGACAGGTGGGGACATTAAAGGCTCCTTCTAGCATGAGACCAGGTGCCTTGTTTACAATAGACTGGCAGCAAAGTAATACTGGCACCAGAAGGCTGAAATAAGACTGAATACAATACTGAAATGCTAATAATCCATTTATACTTCAGTCCCGCTTCCAGTGAAAGTTGTTCTGCAGGATGATTGGTTCCCATTGTGCTAAACCTGCCCGGAATTTATACAGAGGGTGGATTCAGAAACCAGCAGAAACAAATACCACAGAACAGTGCACTTGCGTGACCGCAGTTACTCCAAGTCACACCCACCACCATATCATTTTGTCTGAAGATCTCCTTCGATGTGGCTGGAAGGTCCACACTTGTCAATAATGTCAGGATCGTACTGCTGGCTGTACGGGTGGCCTGAGAGCTCAGGGCTGGCCAGAACAAAAATAACAGCCTCTGTGTCAAGTAGAATTACTGGTCGCTATTTACCTTTACTGCCGGTGGTGGTTTGCTTTGCAAGCTGGTTTTCTCTGCCCTTGGAGAAAGATATACCATATCGCTTATACTACAGCACTGTCTCCTAAGGCATAGCTGCTTGCTGAAGCAGAGTTATAATATAAATGGGGTATGTTTGGTCTGTCACAGATTTACTCTGGTACACACTCGGCAGTATTAACGAGGTATTACAGAAAGCTTTCTCATGCAGTGATGGCACTTGAAAGCAGATAGCTTTACAAATCACCCCGCTTAAAGCTTATTAAGTTCATAGGGTGAATAACTTCCATTACACATGCCAAAGATCGAGTTTCTTCCTGCATGTCACCAGCTAACGAGTTGTCATTTTCAATCTATTAATTAGTGCCTTTGTGTTCTATAAAATTAACGTTCTCCACTGCTCTACAATAGATATTGGAAAACATTTAATTTGTTAATTAGATATGGTATCATTTTAAATTTGTTAATTAAAATATCCTGTGCTATTTTCCGATTGCAATTTAATGGACTGAAAGAATATTTCAAAGAGACAGTTTCGGCTAAGCAGCTTCTCCATGTAAAGTGCCAATTGCTCCAACTCTGAAAACTGAGCTGTACTTTCCTCTGGTGAAAAGAAAAATGTCGAAAATGGCCATTTTTTTCAAAGAATACGATTTTGTTATAACTAACAAAAAATAGTAGCCAGATCTAATGCTACTGCAACAGAGGTCCTTTAATACTTTTCCAGTCGCTAGCACGCCACTTAACTATCAAAAGGTTTTCATTTTGTGATAAGTAGCTTGACAAAAATTGAGCAAATCCCAATTTATCAACAAGGTCCTACGCAGGCTGAGGGCTGTCGTGGTTGACCTTACTTTCCTGCTCAAGAATGGCTTTAAATACAGTAAGCCACTGTAATATTACGGTATTTGAGAACCAGACCTCCTCTTGATATAACAAGAGGGGCATTATAACTGAGAATTAATTTTATGATTGCCAATTTTGTGCTGCTCCTCTTACACAGACTGCCCCATCTCAGCTTCATAAAGCCTCCTTTGTCTCTTTACTAACATGTCTCCCTGTCTTTGCAGTATTGTTTGGGAGAATGCTTTTTAATGTCTGCATGATAGGGCTTCATCATCAGTTATATACCCACCACCTCCTAGAACAGGGCTTTAATCTATGTTAAATCTGAAGAGAATAAGAGATTCAATGGTTCAAAATAATCGAAAATGTGTCCCATCATTTCATATGAGTTTAAGAAAGAGAAAATAAGCATGAGAGATTGGTAGTCCCTTTAAACCTTGGATCTAAATGAATCAGATAATAAAATATTATCTTGTAATGGTAATAAATTAACAAGGCATGTTCAATAATTTTGTTGAATAAAATATTTTAAAAAAAATATTCACTGTTTTGTTTTAAGTTAACTAAATTGGATTTTGCAATAATTGAAGCACAATAAAACCTTAAATCAAATTGAAGACAATTAATATTTTTACTGCTTATAACCTGAAACTCTAAGTTAGAGTATTTTTTTGATTTTTAAAACTTGCAGTGCGGAGCTAGCATAGAATATGACTGTCAAAAATATTCTTGTTTAAACCCATCATCCTTTAAAAAAATGATATTAATTTTGGACTCAAATATTTGTAATAGAATATTAAAAAATGAAATATATTTATAACACTGACACTGGGTCAAGAGTGCCATTCTCCTTCAAATCTATAATCAAGGCTTTTCACATCCCTATGATTTTTCCACTCTCCCAGTATCGGCACTTGTTTGTGTTCAATATAGTTTGTCATATTGGAGCTGTATCTCCATTTCTTTTCCCAGAAAATCTGAGAGAAAAAAACCTGACAGTTTTAATCTAAATAAAGCATATTCATCACATCAATTATTCTATTTATTGAAAAGTTATAGTTAACTTTTTAAAAGTTAGATCTGGGGGCACACATTTCAATACTGATGGACATCAGAGTAGTAAAAGGCAAATTTAGGACTGATTATCAGGAGTCTCTTCTTTGCGCTTAAGTGGAATGGGCTCCTGATATAGTAGTGGAGGCAAACATGCTGCAATCTATGAAGAACCAATTGGATGCTGCAATGGGGGAATTTGGGATTTTTCTGCATGGATGAACTAAGCTGGGCAGCCCAGTTAGGCAGGTGGATCCATTGCGCAAATCTGTCCATAATTTGGCACAACCGTGACAATCTTTCCACTGAGATGCCACAGGGACGGCCGATGTGCAAGGTGGAAAAATTCACAGTAGTATTGCTTTTCTGAGGCAGTGATTAGTGCACCATTGGCGGCTGTGCCTTCAGCCGTCTAGGCCCCAAACTGTGGAATTTGCTCCCTAAACCTCTCTGCTTCTCCACCTCCCCCTCCTCCTGAAAGATGCTCTTTAAAACCTACCTCTTTGACCAAGCTTTTGGTCACCTGCCCTAATGTCCTTCTTTGGATTTTTGCCTGATTCCGCTCCTCTGTAGCACCGTAGGACATTTTATTATGTTAAAGGTGCTCTATAAATGCAAGCTGTTGTTATTAAATTATAAACAATCCATAACTGAGTCCAATGAAAGGCATTGAAATGCACAACATTCAGGTACAAGGAAATGAGCTGTAACAAGGAAATTAGTGCAATATTTAAAGGAAAATCAAAATATGTATTTGCAGTTATACTACATGTCAGAGGTCATGTAAGATTCAAGCATATGCCCAATTGTATAAAAAGCAGTTAAATTTGCTTTATTACTGATGGAATTTGGTTTCCTAGAATTCAGGAGTAATAAGCAGTTTCATGAAAGGAACATCTAAAACATCAATAGCAATGAATAACAGTACAACCCTGTTTACTAACGGAGCCTGCTATAAATTGGCCCTAAAACCAGCTTTTAATTATTATTTTTGCAACAACTAATTATACACACAGTTATTCATATATGCCAGAATTCTGTAACACATGAAGTAAGGTAGCAACAAATATATGCCTCATGATTCACGTGAAATAAACATGTGTAGTCCGTAGACAAGTTATATCCTGCTGTACCTACCGATCACAGTTAGATGCGTGCTGGCAGTGATGCTTGTGACAACGTTAGTAGCAACGCATTCCCATTGTCCATGGTCCTCTTTGCTGAGAGCCTTGAATTGCAGGCTGCCGCTTGGAAGGATGTTGTGCTTGCTTTTACTGGGCTTCCCGACCTTCAAAAAGTCAACAAACCAAACACATGCATCAGATCAGGCCAGGGAATTCCTACTTTCTCAGGTCCTAATATTTAATAAACAGATTTTACACTTAATTTATGTTTTATAATATACATACATATTTGAAAGAAAAAACTTTCATTTATATAGCACCTCAGGGTGTCCCAAAGTGCTTGACATCCAATTAAGTACTTTTGAAGTTCAGTCACTGTTGTAGGTAAACTCGACAGCCAATTTATGCACAGCAAGGTCCCACAGACAGCAATGAGAAAAATGACCAGATAATCTA
Source organism: Heptranchias perlo (assembly GCF_035084215.1). NCBI lineage: Eukaryota > Metazoa > Chordata > Chondrichthyes > Hexanchiformes > Hexanchidae > Heptranchias > Heptranchias perlo. The sequence continues at coordinate 16,406,365 of NC_090357.1, read as the reverse complement.
TTCTTTAGTTGAGGGATAAATGTTGAGGGATAAATGTTGGCCAGGAAACTGGGAGAAATCCCCGGCTCTTCCTCAAATAGTGTCATGGGATCTTTTATGTCCACCTGAGAGGGCAAGTGGAAAACTGGCCATTCTTATACTTATCCTGGTTCAACAGAAGAAAGGTTTGCACTTAGATGGTGCCTCATCACACCTCAAAGTGCTTTGCGTAAAATTAATTCATTTTTAATGTAGTGACTGTTGTTATGGAGGAATCTGGCTGTTTTATACACCAGATTCGAAAATCAGCAGTGATGAATGACAAGTTAATTTGTTTTTGGTGTTGTCAGTAAGGGAGGGATGTTTGTCAGGACAATGGAAGCACGTTAGTTGCATCCTTAGGTCTACCTGTACCACTAGAAAAGGTAATTGGGGTCTCAGTTTAATGTCTCATCTGACAGACAGCACCTTCAGCAATGCGGCACTCTTTCAATAATTCACTGGAATGTCTGCTTAGTTTATGCGCTCAAACCCTGATGTGAGCCCAAAGACTACACAGAAATCTTGTTAATATCAATGGTTCTTATTGTGGTTCTTCTGTTTGTTGCAGCTCACATAGTGAATGCTTTGGAGATTCACAGAAATCACAAAGGAAGAAGCTGGATTTTGATCTCGTGCGGAATGTATGAGACAGGTTGTAGCTTTATGCAGAGCATCATGAGGCTCACAGAAAAACCCATTTACATTATTTTCATTGAATTACATAATGTTTCTGACCTCGCGCCTCCTGCAGCCCTCATGAAGAAGATGGAAAATATGGAAGAAAATGGCCAAATCCTGGAATTTATCCATAGATGGAAACCTATTTATCTCAAAAGTGTGAAGCAATGTTATCCACGGTCACCCATCCCATTAAGTGTTTTCTCAACAATGTTTTGGATAGGTTTGTAAGAGTCAGCCTCAGTGTTGTGGGTACTCCTTTACACGGAAGTGTTTTTGGTGGCCTCGCCTAGGGTTCTAGTGTGCTTTACTAAGCTTCTTGAACAATGGGCTAGTCAGTGAGATATGGTGCCTCCAACTGCATTACCTCACCTTCGCATGGTTCAAAGGTGTTGCTTGGAAAATACAAGGGCGAAATCCGTTCTAATTGTTTATTCATATCAGGGATCTTGGTGAATGCCAATTTAGGCCTGTACAGAGTTCTTTGGTATTCTCTCATCCTTCTTCAATAATGTGGTATTACTTCTGGTGTATAAAACTTATGTTGAACCAGTTCTCCTCCATGGTTCAGAGCTCCTAGCCAGGCAATGGAAGGGCTTCCTCTGACCTGTGTGTGATACCCACCACCAAGCTGCGAAGTGGATTAACTGACAAAAAAGAGACACGGTGGCAGGCAGTTTACACCAATCTATCACTGAGTATTGTAAACAATTTTACAACACCAAGTTATAGTCCAACAAATTTATTTTAAATTCCACAAGCTTTCGGAGGCTTCCTCCTTCCTCAGGTGGTGTGGAAATGAAATTTTCGAATCCTTCGCATTTGAAAATCACAGAACTCCTTCAAATGCGAAGGATTCGAAAATTTCATTTCCACACCACCTGAGGAAGGAGGAAGCCTCCGAAAGCTTGTGGAATTTAAAATAAATTTGTTGGACTATAACTTGGTGTTGTAAAATTGTTTACAATTGTCAACCCCAGTCCATCACCGGCATCTCCACATTATCACTGAGTAGACAGACTCAGCTTCATACGAAGCGCTTCCCTTTACTAAAGCTCCTCACATGAAGACATGCATTTAGCAGCACTAGGTTATTCATGTCTAGAACATCAGAGTGGCTGGCGTATTGTAGGTTTCCCTGAGTAGGACTTTCCACCATGCTAAAGACAGATGTTAGTCTTCTAGCTGATGAAGAAACTCTTGGGCTTGGGTCAACAGCTATTGGAAGGTGCTACCTGGAGATCAGACACAAGAACATGTACTTATGTGTTCAGGGCCCACCGTAATTGGGCTGCAGAGTCAAGCAGAGACTGCGGAAGCTCCAAATCTCCAAACAGTGTTTGATGGTGTGAACCCATGCTATGGTCAGGAGGGTGGTGGCAATGCACTCACACATTGTATGATGAATGTACGGTTCACTATACCACTCATGAGAAGTTCCTCGTAAATCTTTTTGACATAGCAAGGCTTCAAACATGTGCATGCCAGTAGTCTAATGACCAACTAGTGACTAGCCTCCTTGGTGAGTGGGGTCTTTTTGAGGTCAAGGTGGCTCCAAGTTGAGATGTATGGTAATGGCAGTTCATAACCAAGTCAGTATCCGATAGCAGAGCCAGGAAGGTCTGCAATACTGCAAGGTTATGCAGCCTGGCTCAGCCTGTTGATAATTGACAAGGTAGCCTAGCTTAACAGTAGATCTGTCGGTAGGGTTTGGGATTATTTCCATCCAGCTCCAGGGAACTCCGATGATCATTGCTATTTTGATTTATGATTAATAAAATTAGTGAAGTAAATGGGGTATTGATGCTTTTTTAATGTGTATTCTGAATTCACAAGGTTGTTCAGAAAATCAAACCTTCCTTTAGATTGTGTACTCTGGGAAATTTGATGGTACTTCAAATTGAATTATACTCTGGGAAATTTGTCCAATTGAGAAATTGGACCATTTTAATTTTAATTTGCATGAAGAAAAAATATTTTTAAAACTGTTAGAAAGGAAAGGTGATTTTCTAGATATCCTTCTGGCTGCAGGGAAACACCGGCTGGCAGATGCTTACATGACTGCAGGGACAGTGTCTGGAAAAGGTCTTGTAATGTAATCACCGTCTGAGTTAGGGATGGAGCCAGGTATATTCTACTACACTTTTGGGAGTGGGTTAATGAAGGCAACATGCAACAGACCACTGCGAATCGCACAGTGCAAAGAGGGTACAAGAGGAGAAGCTGAAGGCCACATCAATTTCATCTCAGTTGTGGGCACTGATAGCTCAATTGAAGGACTCTGTGGAAAACAGCCAGGAGAGGCCTGAACCCACCAACACTAGCAGAGAATCAGATCTGCGTCCCGAGCAGAACCGATAAGCATCTTCCTCTCACAAAAGCCGAATCCTCGGTGTCTTCTTGCTCCCTAAAGCAGCTGAACTGGCAGATGGGCTCCGGCAGATATGCGGATTATACTTTCAAAATTTTACAACTGATTACAAAGCAGTTTCCGTTTTACATTGGTGTACCCTTGTTACTGCTTCATAAAACTGCCATTTGGGTCATTTTTTATTTTCTTTAAATAGGCAGTGATTTTCAGCTGCTTTAAGCTCACTTGGAATCCAAAGCCATATTGGGAAATCACTCAGAAGAAGAGGGAAAAATCAAGACTTCAAAATAAACTACCTTGTGGCATGCAATTATATTCTTCCCTCCTGGGAATGCAGAAAACAATATCACGCATCTTTTTAGGTAATTTACAGTCAAGAAGCATTTATGTAATTGTATAAACAATCAGGATACATTTCAATTCTTAATACAAGGAATTTCCATCTGCCAATATTCCCTGAAGCCCTTTTTATTTGATAGAAAAATGGTTTTAATGAAACGAGGAAATGATCCGTCCCCTGAGTAAACATTTGTACTCTCTCTCACAGTTTTAAATGTACTATTTTCCCACTTATTAAACCTGATTCTTGCAGATGTTAGGAAGGAATCTTAGGAATTATCTGCATTTAACAGTTAACATCTTATCTATTGATGTATAACATTAGCTGACAGCATCCATCATATAAAATTTAAAAGTATGGCTTCCAGACCTAATTGACTCATTAAACTTTCTTGATTCTGTGGCATTTAGACTTGGTATTTTCTTTTTCTCCTCTAATTTTCTTTCCTCCTCTCCTGAAGGTGTTGGCTTGAGCTGTTGTGCAGTTCCAGAGATGTTGGCCACCCTCAAGTACCTCTACCAAGTGACCAGTTGTCATATATAATCCAGGCTGACACTTCATTGCAATATTGAGGGAGTGCTGCACTGTCGGAGGTGCTGTCTTTCAGATGAGATGTTAGACCGAGGCCCCATCTGCCCTCTCAGGTGGATATTAAAGATCCCATGGTGCTATTCGAAGAAGAACAGGGGAGTTCTCCCAGCGTCCTGGCCAATATTTATCCTTCAACTAACACCTAAAATAGATGATCTGGTCATTTATCTCATTGCTGTTTACGGGAACTTGCTGTGTGCAATTTGGTTGTTGCGTTTCCTACATTGCAACAGTGATTACACTTAAAAAGCGCTTTGGGACGTCCTGAGGTCGTGAAAGATGCTATATAAATGCAATTCTTTTTTTAATATATGTTTTCAACTATAGAACGTCTCAAATTCTAGCCTGATTCTGCCCTCACCTGACATCTACACACCTGCCCTTTCCAGCATGTTTCACTGGATAGCCATCAGGAACGGGGATCTGGTTGATTTTCTCATTCTGGCCCAGGGGCTTTGGGGACTAATTGTAGCAGCCCAACGGTTGCCTGACTGAGATCAGTCAACTCGGCACAGAATTGGGGATCGGAGCATGGATTTTTTTTAAACCTGGATCAAATACATTCAATTATCTAACAAAAACATGTATTTAATCAAACTGCTTTTCTCAGAAATGGATCTTTCCGTTATCTTTCACATTGGAAACTTGTACATCATGATTAAATGCCTTTATAGCTGGTGTGCTCCACAACAGTTTCAAATTGATTTTTCCAATGCACAGATGAAGGAGTTATGGATGCAGAGCTGTTAAAAGTTCTGCTATCTCTTGAGAAAATAGCTCTTTCCAGCAGAAGTTGGGTTGTGCGCTGTGCTCCTCAACTCATGGCCCCTGAGCAATCACAGATCTATAACTAAGAGGTGAAGAAATGTAAGGAATCTTACAACACCAGGTTATAGTCCAACAGTTTTATTTGAAAATCACAAGCTTTCGGAGCTTACCTCCTTCGTCGAAGGAGGTAAGCTCCGAAAGCTTGTGATTTTCAAAAAAAACTGTTGGTCTATAACCTGGTGTTGTAAGATTCCTTACATTTGTCCACCCCAGTCCATCACCGGCATCTCCACATTAAGAGGTGAAGAGCAGTGATGCACATCTGAGATATACAAACATGTGGAATCAACCGCTGCTATAAAATAAACTAAATAAACTCAGAATAGATGATGCTCAGAAGAACTTCCTTGATAGGTCAGGCTCCTTCAGGGCAGTGGTTTAAAAACTCCAAAATCCTGCCATCTCTACATCTAAAAACAATAATAATGGAAGAGTTCACTATGTTTGGGAAACACACCACAATATTGTGATTGTCCTGTGCAATATTTGTACAATAATAAAAAGAATTCCACGAGTAAAACACCTCTTGTATGCATCCTGCTCCTGTTTTGAATTCCATGTTTTTCATTCTTTCTCTGCATATAAAGTTGGTTTCTATCCCCATGTTCTCTCAAACCCTTCCCCATGACACCCATCTCCTCTCTCTGCAATTACTGCCAGTATATAATTCATGGGTTTTTGAATTTCCCAAGTTCGTGAGAAAGCATCTTTGTATTCACTAGGTGGAAGTTCTGATCATTGCCTGCAAAATAATGTCTCTTAAATCAAGTTATGGTGCACTATATGGCACCATGCATTTAGATCCAATGATTTTTGTTTTGTTTACGAGAATTTAAAAAAAACCTCTTCATTCAAGAAATAGTTCAAATAAATAAATGATGATTTATTAAACAAAAATTGAGCATTAAGTTCTTTCAATTTGACTTGTGCAGTGGATGCAGGTTCATTGCAAACATTCAAAAGGGAGCTGGACAAGTTCCTGGAGGAGACTGATATTAAAGAGGCATATGATTTATTAATGCCTTTGGTGTTCATGAGTGAGGCCACTGTTTTGCAATTTTCACAGAAACATGAACAGAATCACAGAATGTGATCCTGCAAACAATGGTAAAAGACCCAGGATCTGATGTAATAAAAACAAAATTTGCTTATTCAGTCATGTGGCCTTGCTCATGTGTTCTGTATGTGTGAAGGAAAGGCAGGCTCTGCACCTTCCTGACAACTTAGTTTGTATTAAACAAAATAAACAAAGGTTCAGATACCTTCCTCCAGGAGATTACTGGGAATGGATCACCTGCAGCAGCACATGGAATAACCAGTTCTCGGCCTACTTCCTGCCGATACTCCCAGCCTGGTAGCACCGTAAAGTAAGGAGGATCCTGGGAAACAGAAATGGTTTGAAGTTATTTTTCACAGGTGTAGTTTTACTTTCCACTGATGCAAAGTACCAATCATTGGAACTGTGAAAACAACAATAATGGGTAGACAAATTGTCACTAATTATTTTAGTTACCCAATACAGGCAGCGTGCTCAGCCCATGATTTTCATTAAACTCTTTTTTTTCTCTCTCTATATATAACATATAAGGTAATGCTCCCAATTTAAATACTGATAGCTGTTCCCAAGACTCCTGCTTGTCGCCCATGAAGGTGTAGTTACAATGTGACAAGTTTACACAGGCACTTTATATTATAAATGTTGACATAGGAATTTATAATGGAAATATAAAGATAAGGGCTGAATATATGACTTTAAAATGGGGACTGAATTACATCTGCGTTCCCTGGTCCAATTATCTCAGCTCTCTAATCTTGCTTCACCTAAAGACAACACTTAGTCTTGACTTTCCATGTCCAACAGCATGGGAGATTATTTAGAAGTACAATAATTGTTTATTTAATAGCCTCACAGCCACAGATGAATGCACTGTAGAAAATGATGTAACATCACTAGATAACCTTGGGAATAAGAGACTCATTTCAACTGCATTTGGCTTCATTGTGCCAAAATGGCATCACAACACAAATTCAACTGATTTCGTTGAACTGCAATAAATAGAAAATAATAACAGAAATGGAAACACAAGCATAAAGAAGAAAAGGCCATTGAGCTTGCTTGGTTGTTTAGGACCATGATTTGGACCCACTAAGATGGTTTCTCCTTCCTGCTTCAGTGCTAAGATATTGGATCAGGTTTTGCTCTAAAAATAAGGGTGAGCCGGGCCCGCTGTTATTTCAGTGCAAATCGGACAGCAACTTCCAGCAACCACACATGCACAGTTAAATGCAGAAATCGCTGTAACAGATGCCCTGCTCCTCTAGAAGCTTTGCAGGAAGGAAATCTCATCGGCTGTCTCACCGTTGAAATGAATGCAACCGCGCAAAGCTCCTCGACTGCCCTGCTGGGAATGAAGTAATCACGTCAAAAAAGGGTACGTCAAGTTTTTTTTAAAGTCTAAGCAAACTTTTAACGGCGTGGTAAGTGTTAATGACTGCCAAACAACCTCGCTGGCACTGAAAAGTTAATTTTACAAGTGTGGAGTCTCATTCTTTCACATTTTAATTGCTGTTGGACATTCAAAAAAAAGTTTACATTTTTATTTTTTTACTTTTTCTTTCTGTCTCTTTTATTTCAATATTTCTTACCCTCTCTTTATTTCGCTTTCTGTACCTGATTTTACATTGAATTCACTATTCTAACTTACACAGAGATAGGGAGGGGCGAGGCCATGGAGGGATTTGAAAACAAGGATGAGAATTTTAAAATCGAGGCTTTCCCGGACTGGGAGCCAATGTAGGTCAGCGAGCACAGGGGTGATGGGAGAACGGGGCTTGGTGCGAGTTAGGATACAAGCAGCAGAGTTTTGGATGAGCTCAAGTTTATGGAGGGTGGAACATGGAAGGCCAGCTTGGAGACCATAGCAATAGTCCAGTCTGGAGGTAACAAAGGCATGGATGAGGGTTTCGGCAGCATATGAGTTGAGGCAGGGGCGAAGACGGGCGATGTTACCGAGAATGAAGTAGGTAGTCTTGGTGATCGAGCGGATATGTGATCGGACGCTCATCTCAGGATCAAATAGGACGGCAAGGTTGCGAATGGTCTGGTTCAGCCTCAGGCTGTGGCAGGGAGAGGGATGGAGGCGGTGGCCAGGGAACGGAGTTTGCAGCGGGGACCAAAGGCAATGGCTTCGGTCTTCCCAATATTTAGTTGGAGGAAATGTTTGCTCATCGGACAAGCAATGTGACAAATGAGAGACAGTGGAGGGGTTGAGGGAGGTGGTTGTGAGGTAGAGCTGGATGTCGTCAGTGTACTTGTGGAATCTGACGATGTGTTTTCGGACGATGTCGTGAGAAGCAGCATGTGGATGAGAAATAGGTCGGGGCCAAGGATAGATCCTCGGGGGACTCCAGAGGTAACAGTGCGGGAGCGGGAAGAGAAGCCATTGAACGTGATTCGCTGGCTACAACTGGATAGATAAGAATGGAACCAGGCGAGCGTAGTCTCACCAGCTGGATGATGGAGGAGAGGCATTGGAGGAGTCTATGACAACAAACTTATTTTTATATATCACCTTTAATGTGACAAAATGTCCAAACCACTTCACAACCTGGGCTTGAACATAAACACAAGGAGAGGAATCATGGATTGTTTTCAAATCCCTCCATGGCCTCGCCCCTCCCTATCTCTGTAACCTCCTCCAGCCCTACAACCCTCCGAGATCTCTGAGCGTCTCCAATTCTTGTCTCTTGCGCATCCCTGATTTTAATCACTCCACCATTGGCGGCCGTGTCTTCAGCTGCCTAGGCCCTAAGTTCTGGAATTCCCTCCCTAAACCTCTCCGCTTCTCTATCTCTCCTCCTTTAAGATGCTCCTTAAAAACTACCTCTTTGACCATGCTTTTGGTCACCTGTCCTAATATCTCCTTATGTGGCTTGGTGTCAAATTTTGTTTGAATACGCTCCTGTGAAGCACCTTGGGACGTTTTAGTATGTTAAAGGCGCTATATAAATGCAAGTTGTTGATGTTGTTATTATTGAAGGGATAGCTCATGACCGATAATATCACCGATAAAGCTGATTATGTTCAGGCGTGAGAGAGTGCAATCGAAGAGGTAGGTTTTAAGGAGACTTTTAATGTGGGAAGAGATGAAGCAAAGTGGGTTAACTGAAACTGTGTTAGCATCAAACTCGAATGCAGCCTGCAATGCTTGTAGTTCACTCTCTAATAAGAAAACAATGTAAATATCCTTTACAGCACACACGTCACTGGAATGCACATTGCGTTTGTCTTCAAAATACAGCCTTACAAACGGGATCAAGTGAACACAATTACTTTAGCTTACATTGCAAAATGGTAATATTAGAACTACAGGTCACAACCAGCAAATACTGGAAAATAGAATGAGACAGCAGGAAATTAGTACTTAATAAAAATTAATTATTCATATCGTTTGACATGAACCGAGTGGAAAAGATTTTTATAACCCATCTATACATCAATCATTTTATACTTAACAAAAAAAATTTCAGCATGAGATTCTGGTTATTGTCCAAGGAAATACAAATACCTTTTAAAATGCTATTGATCGATATACACTACAGCTCACTCTTGTCTGCTCATTGGTCCCGATGGTGGGCTGAAATACATATTCTGCTCTAATAGGTCTCATTATGCAAGGACGATTAGTTGAGGCTCTTTCAAACTCATTACCAATTACAAGGTAACATTTCTCCTGAAAGGTTCCAGTCACTGCTTAATCAGGGGCTTCAAGGGAAGAAAAGCTTTGAAAGGGAAAGCTTGAAGAACATGTGCACTAATTGATTATAACTGCTAGGTGGTTGGAGTCCAGCATTCTGTTCTAACAGATCCCGTGGGGCTACCTTCTGCAGCAGAACATCAAAGCTGAGAGTCTGATGTGTGAATTTCAGGCAGTTTCACATCAAAAGTAGGACAGCATTTCTAGCTTTCAAAATTATTAAGCTTTCAAAAGCCCACATCTTTTAATTTGGCATTCTTTTGACTTTTATTGTCTTATATTATGGAGTGCTTACAATTTTTCTTTCATTCAGTAGACCGATAGAGAATACAGGTATATAGAAGGTACAGGAAAACTAGTTTTCTTTCTTGATCCTTCTAAACTTTAAATAAGTCTTCCGACACACTCATCCTCTTTCCTGCATCTTCATTGTGATGCATCTCCTACTCTCTTCTGTCCTGAGACTTCAAAACTATGGGATTTCTTACCACTCTCAGTTGAAAACCCAAGGTCGAAGTTGCCTAAACCTTACTTAACTTATCCTGTCTTCTCTCCTACTCTTTTCAACCTTGGCAGTGTCCTGCGCTGTGAACTTTAACCCTTCACTTAGGCCTCTCAACATGAAAAAAAAGCTGGTCACTTTTCCAAAATACTTGACAATCTACCATTTATAGTAAGCCAGATGAAGGGTGTGAAGCAAAGGGGTCAGTTGTTACATTTTGACCCCCTTTGGCTTGTAATGTAAGAACAAGGGATCTTGATTTTTTTCATCTTTCACCGATGCCATACATAATTGTTACAGGTGTATCGTATTGGAACTGTATTCAATTTTTACAAGAGGTGTAAAGCTTATGTGGTAAGCTGTACACTATAAGAGGCCAACTAAAAATCACCAAACATATCATACCAAGGTCAACAGCTTAAAGTAGCAGTTTTTGATGCTAATCTATGGTATTCTATACATTTCTATGACTGTTGCAAATGGATGATGGTTTTTCCATGATTCGGAATGTCCCGCTAACAAATTTTAGCTCTTCTGAGTTTTTGGGTGTACAATGCAACTAGCAGTATCATGTATCTTGTAAGAAAAGCTTTAATCCAGGTATTATAAGCCCGATTTAAGTAAAGTACATGTCAGTTTAGCTGTGATAGTTGTGAACAGTGAAGGACTATCTGTCTTTATCAAAACAAGCTTTTTATGACCTTGTGACAGGAAAGGCCCCTTTTGGCTAATGAGCACTTGGTGCCATCCTCATAACCTTGTTTTTGAAGTAGTAAAAGGGGAGTCATCCGGATCTTTATTATGCTTGGTGTGAAGATAAGGGCTACGGACATCTTGGAGGCCACTAATCACGAGAGGAATGTTAGATGCCAAATGTTGGGTATGAGGGAGTGAGACTGATAGCAGCCCCTTCGGGACAGAGAGGATGATTGATGGGAAACTCATATAGAGCTAATTGTGTTTGAAACGTATATAAGTTGGGTGCTTTTTGGTAACTGATTAGAATGTTCTCGGGGCACGTCTGGACTGCTCATTAATTAGGACTCTCGATGGTGCACTTCAAGTTCAACTTTATCAGGTTGTATTCGTCTCACTAGCATGCTTGATTGTACTTTTGTATTTTAACATCTTTGTTACTTGTTATAACTTCTTAATAAAGCCATTATACTTTGGAACAAACCACCTTGTGACCTTTTGGTGCATGTATAGGAATTGATGCAGAACCATTGTTGAGTCACACAGCACCATGTGGGAGTGAATGGACGCCTTTTCTATATGTTTGCAGGAGCTTACACTGACCCTAACCCTAACCCTAATACTCAAGCCAGAAACACCAGATGTGGTGAGAGTCTAATGTATTGTTTTTCATTTGGTATTTTAAGCTTTCATTAATAAGAAGGTGAGAAAGATAAATTGGTCAAGAAAACAAAGTATTTTTGAACATTGAACATTATTATTTCAATTCGGGATCCTTTAAACTTTAACAATTTGTCATTAGTAACTGTAGCTGGTGATATATTTCAACAACCTGGCTTCTGAGTAATATACATTTATCATCTCACTGGATCCTCGAATTCGGAGCTTCCATTTTAATTAAACTAATGGGCACTGCAGCTAGCTGACCGTGTGATCAAAGAAAACCTTATTCCATTAAGCTGTAGAATAGAATGGATTAAACAGTATGAATTTACCTTAAGCACCAGTCGAGCAGGGGTAGATTGTCCCATGGTACCTAGAGTATTGTAAGGCACACAGGTGTAAGTGCCGAGAGCTTCTTCTGTAGCTTCTTCCAGTGTAATAGTCCCGTCATTCAGCAAATTCCAACCGTGAAACTGTCGGAAAAAGTTACTGTAAGTGATGAAAATCAACCAACCAGGATACAACCAGAACACCCTGGTAAAGCAGTATTTTAGTAAGTCTCTTAATTATGTTGTACCAGATAAATTTTGTGTCAGGCGCATGCCCTAATGTAGTAGAAATGACAGAGCAAGTAGTTCTTTCAGTTCAAAGACAGGATTTCCTTGTTAAGCTGTGCCCACCGCAGGAGTAAATCCTATCAAGTATCAGCTTGGCTCAGTTGGTAGCACTCTCACCTCTGGGTCAAAAGGTTGTGGGTCAAGCCCCACTGTAGGACCTGAACACATAATCCAGGCTGATACTTCAGATGAGATGTTAAACTGAAGCCCCATCTGCCTGTTCAGGTGGACATAAAAGGTCCCATGGCACTTTTTTGAAGAGCAGGGAGTTCTCCTGGTGTCTTGGCCAAGATTCATCCATCAATCAATACCACAAAAACAGATGAAGTGGTCATTCATCGCAATGTTGTTTGAGAGGCACAAACTGGCTGCTGCATTTGCCTGGAAAACAGCAGCGACTACACTTCAAAAGAAATGATTTGGCTGTGAAGTGCTATGAGATGTCCTGAGGGACTATATAAACACAATTTCTTTCTTTCTATGTATCTCAGTGTTCCCCACCCCTAAACCAGTTTGAATGACCCAAAGGTGGGGCTTTGGCATAGATGGAATGGGCCTGCTGGTTATCTGGTGGTCATGCATCAAAAACCCCACACTTGAATGTTCTTCTTTGGTCCAACCGCAGGTGACCTAGAGAGAAAAAGGAAGAGCTACACTTGATTTAAGTGTCACTTAAGTTTGTATTTTAGTAAATGAGCGTCTTTAAGTGAAGCCAAAAAATATTCCCGTGATTGGCAATCAGCAACATGTTCATTTAAAGTTTATAAAAATTACAATTCGGATTTAAATTTCAGCTGAGAAATGCAGCCCAACAACATGGAAAGTAAGGTGTTAATTTCCCAGCCCATGGGTTCGAATACAGAAAAGAAGTATTGAAACTATTTAAAATCATGGACAATTGGCCATTTTTGGGTTGGATCACGCCCTGTGGCCATTTTCTCCTGTCAGTGCATTTTGCAAAATGGCCACTGACTTGGTATAAGTGCATGTGAACTAATTGGATTATTGCCAGAGCACTAATCACAAGATACACTGTACTCAATGGAAAAGTCAGGGTCTTGTACATGGCAACAATCTGCCCTTATTTGTGCTGACTGTTCTACTTTGGCCCAGCACAAATGGGAAAGTAGGGCCTTAGATGTCTTAATAATTGGCAAAATGTCATTTCATATTCCCTTTGGCAATCATCAAGAACTAACATGAAGTGCATGACACCAGAGGGAGACAGCTACAACATCCATCCGAGTTCAGCTGCACTACAATAAAGTGAGATCCACTGAATAAACTGTTCTGTTTCTGGGTAGATTGCAAAATCATTTTGGGGTAATTTTAACCTAACCCACCCGGCGAGAAACTGACGGGATCAGATTGGCCGGCTGTTTTACGTCCCGCTCGATTTTACTTTGCACTGACTTCAGTGGAAGGTAATATCTGGCGGGGTGTCAACTGAGCAGCTGATCCGATCCCGTCAGTTTCCTGCTGGGTGAATTAGCTTAAAATGACCTCTCTCAATGTTAATAAATGTTTTGTAGTTTTTAAAGTGCGAAATAAGTTTATTAATTATGCATGTCTGAATCAGATAAGTAGGCATTAAGGATACTGAACCGAGCAAAGACTATAAATAACATACAATGAATTTGCTGTTTATTTGCTACCCTATGGAATAATTCTTACTATTTACAAAACACTTAACAATACTGCAACGCTGAGTTACCTGTTGCTATCTGTTAGGTACAGATCTTCAGCTCACAGATGGAACCTGGCACCACAGAAGGTAAGATTCTCATTTTGCAACCTAATAGACATGGATTCAAGTACTGGAGTACTTGACACTAGTATGTGTCAGATACACTTGGCATGAGAACTGTCACTTCACAGTTGGACTGGCACTCCAGATGTCTTACGGTAGAAAACAAAACTTGAGGCTGGCATAGGCTGCCTTGCACTATGGCAAGTTGTTTTGGACAAAATGTCAATGCTGCTAATGTTGCGAAGAACTCTGTAGTTTCCTTCCAAGGATGCCACGTGGAGAGACAGGGGTGGGAGAAGGGAAAGGGGCAGAGGGGAGGAGGTGGATGAGAGGAGAGGGGACAGGAAAGGGGAAGGTGGGAGGGAGAGCGTGGGGAACAAAAAGGCAAGGAGGGGAGTAGAGGAGGATGGGAGGAAAGTAGACAGGAATGGGGGAGGGGAGCAAAGTCAGCAAAAGTACCTTAGCAAGAAGAGGCAAGTATGATTTTCATCTAAGGATGGGGAGGAAGTGGGGGGTGGGAAGAACGCTGATGAACTGTCCTTCCCTCCACTCCAGCTCCCATTTTCTTCTCAGTAGCGGGGGAGCTAAACCTTCCCTCTTAACAGCCTAAATGTGTACTGTGGTGGGGGGTGGGGGGGGGGAGAGGGAAAAGTTAGGGGTGCTATTGGTTGCATGCCGAGGCTGCATTGTGAAGTTCCCTTGAGTGCTGGGAAATGTTATCGGGAAGCTGCCTGGGGAGGTTGACAACCAGGTGGGGGTGCCATGACTTGTCGATAACGATGTGAATGCCAAAATGTTGGTGTTAGTGCATGGGGGAGACGCCAGGGAAAGGGAGTCACTGAGTTAGCAGGTGGGCTACCAATCATGGGGTAGGGATTGCAATTCGGGGAGCAAGTTTGGGAGGGAGACAGGGCCTGTGGTAATATTTTTTCCATTGTAACAAAAAGGTCTACACACCAGTGTGCCTGCGGAGTAAGATGGTGGTGGGGTGGGGGGGGGGGGGTCTAGGAGCACTGTGAGAGGAAAATAATTTCAGAAGCAATAAACATTTTTACTTACCTTTGTTTACCAACATGGCTGCTGGTAAAAACTTCAGGCTGCTCCACAGTGACACTTGCTGGCTACAGCCTGCAATTGCAGACAGACTGAAATGGCTTTTTTCGCTATTTATTCTCAACAGGCTCTTGGAATTAATTCAACAGCTAACGTTACGTAACAGTTAACATTGAAATTTCCAATCACAGTGCCATCTACAGGTGTAACAGGCACTGCAGTTAAATGTTGACACATTTATGATGAGTTTGCCGATAGATGGAACCTGACAATTTAATTTGAAATCAAATGTTGCAACCCTCACATCAATTTTAATATATAATAGATAATTGTAGCCTGTTAACTGAGTGATCCTGGTGACAATTAAATAATCTAGGTTTTCCAGATTAGGCATAAGCCATCGGTATTGATTCAAATGCTTTGGGATTCAGAACAGAGTAAGAATCTAATAAAAATAGATCAAAGAGCCATTGTTTAGATGCTCATTCGAGACCTGCACCATTCAGCTTCAACCTTGTCACCAAGCCCTGCCCTCTCCTCTCTGCTCCTGAAAATATTGACTCTTGCTGGGGTACAGATTCAATTGCACCAGCAGCCCTCTGGTACTTTGCCACTCTTCACATACAAGTGTTGACAATGAGTATCTGCAAGCTACTTGAACCTGGACAGCATCACAGCTGAGACAGTTCCTACCCATAACCAGATGTCCGCAGCGACGAACTTTGCAGCAGAAGTTGCTGTCCAATTATTCTTCTCACCAGCCCAGGAGCAATGAGGCCAATGGTAGCACATCAACTTTATAGCAAGCTGAGATCAGCACAGACTGGGCCCTGAAGTCCTCTGGTCAGCATGACTTAGTATCATACTGGTTTGTCTATTTATGCACTATATTCCTTCAGAATATTATTTTGAAATAGATTTTGGTCAATATGTACTTTGTATTTGATTTTCCGGTGTCCTCAGAAAGAATAATAGGGCAGAAACCTTGAGGCTCTGCTGCTGGCAATGAGCCTCATTAAACGTGAGAATGGATCGGAGGTAAGATTACAACCTTGTAGCACTTTTTCTGCACCCTGTAGTGTCTAACATGGTGCTGCACCAGCAATAGAGTCTCACAATTTCTGCCCTAGTGTACCACAAACTACTTTCTATAGCAGCTCAGCTTTGAGCAAGGTACAGTGAAACTTTAAGGCAGTGTTACTCACAAGCTTTTAGTTAAGGTCACAATTCTAACCAATGCCTTGTTGAAGGGTCACTGTTGCAACATACTGCAACAGAATGATGGGAAATGGATCAGAATCCATGATTCCACACACAATTTTCTGATTTCCATCATGGATAGTTTCCACAGAGAGGCCAAGTACTTCCCCACAGGAAGAGGACAAAAAAAATCTGATCAATAGTTCAATTTTAATAGAGCCCCTAAACTTGTTCTATGGAAGTTGAGAGAATCCTGTCTCCTAATCAAATTCCCTTGGTTTATTTTGCTGGAGACCAAGTAAAAGAAAGGAAACAATATTCAATCCTAATTCAGTCAACATCCCGTAATGGGGTAGGCTATCAATTGAGGCCTAGGGACATATGGAGCCACAAGTGTGTGAGGGTCATGGGTGTAAAGGGGGTCGGTCATAACTGGCCTAGGCCACATTATAAGCATCACCGCTTTGATGTATGAGGAAAAATATATTTTTGAATGACTTTAATTTATTTATTTCTATTATTTATTGATCTATTAATTAACTAAGATTCAAATGTCTGATTTTTGCAAATAAGAGTAAATGTCATCGAGTCCAGAGGGATCTTAATACAGGAGCATCCAGTCACTGGGTCTCACACTCTGGTCCTCTTTCACTCAGTACAAACTGAAGTTGCTGTCCATAAAACTTGTAGTTTACCTTTTCAATCCTTAGTGGCCGTCCATCTTTGGTCCACTTGACTTGTGTTGCTGGAGGATTTGCATCCACTGGGCACTTGATGTATCCAGGCATTCCAACTGGCAGATAAATGATGGGAGGCATGTTGACAACTCGTGCTGGATCTGAAAAGTAATGAACAAGCTGGGGTCAAAGCTTAAATTGAGGGCCCAATCTGCAGTCTTCCCATGTCATGATCAGGTTGTTCCAATACGCCATATGTTACTTAGGTTTTTTTTGGCGTGTACATGGGAAAAAAACATCAAATGTTTTTGGGTTTCTTCTTACTGGTTTATATATAGTGAGAAAAATGGATCCAAGACACCAAGATATTTATAAATTCAATATTCACAGTTATACTGTAGAGTTTGTATTTTTTTTTCCTCAGCTGTGTGTATACAGACATTTGCCTATAGAATTCCAACTTTCCCTATTTATTTTTGTATATCGTATACAGGGGCTCGGAAAAAAAACAGCTAAAACCTTAGGAATTGTGTGCTTGCTGTGAGACTGATGGGTGTTTTGTTATATATTCAGCAGTTATGAATGTGTGGGAGTACATTAGGTTGTAAATGAGGATTGCAAACTAGGTCAAATTGTTCAATCAAACCACTGTTACGAATTACAATTGCAAGTCCATTACAGTGATTCAATTTGCTTTTTGAAGACTATTTAAAGATTTGGTCGCATTTGTGCCTCGGTGGGCTACGGTGGGGTCGAAGGCAATTGAGTGAGGTTTGAAGCAACCATGTAAGGTGGTAGCTGTATTAAAGAGATATCGGGAGTCATTTTAACCTAACATGCTGGGCGGGAACCCCACGGGATCGGGTGGAACGTCCAATATTACTTTCCAATGGAGAAATAAATTAGGATGTAAAATCAGCCTTGCACCTGATCCCGTCAGTTTTCCGGGTTAGGTTAAAATTATCCCCACTATCTTTAAGAAAATGTAATTGATATCCCTTTTTCCTTTGTCAAAGAAAGAACATGAGCTGTGTGTCATTATTTCACTGAAATGACATGATGGTGCATTCCAGTCTGATTTGTCATTCTGTTTTGTGTTACAAATAAATGAAAAAAAGTTCACCAAACACGCTTTCATAAAGATCCTGGGGTAGAGTTTCTGCTAGATTGTGCTGTTTTTTTCAGGGCAATCCTGTCGGGTCAGCGCAAAAGATCGAGGAATTTCGATGTATGCTGGGGCGTAAATTACAGTCAGCGTAATTTGAGTTTCCGCGAACTTTTGTGCTGGTTCAAAAATCACTGCTGAAGCCGCCCCATAAAACTGGCCCCTGATCAAAATAATCAGGATGGCGAGTTACCACCTGTGGCTCTTCGAGGGGGGTCTTCAAATTAAGCTCAGTTTCTTAGGTGCACAGGCATTAGTAGGCACGTTTTAATGTTTTTAAATATTAAAAAATATTTAATTTACTAAGAAACTGACTAGTGTACACCAATGAAACTAGTAAATGGTTCAGACGAAAGGTCTTCGACCTGAAACGTTAACTCTGTTTCTTTCTCCACAGATGCTGCCTGAATTGCTCAGCTTTTCCAGCAATATCTGCTTTTATTTCAGATTTCCAGCATCTGCAGTATTTTGCTTTTGAAATAGTTCAGTATAGTTTTTTTTAATTCATTTTCAGTGATTTTAAATCAGATCACTCACAGGTGGAGGACTGGACACTAATTAAAAATGCTTATTTTTTGTTACAAATCCATTTTCAGCTATAATAATAAAATTGCACCAGGTTACCACTCTTAAATACATCAATGAATATTTTTTATTCCAAAAAAAAATAAATGATTACACTCTGTTAAGCTGCTGATTGATAGAAGTTTTTACGTTTGTGATTATGTTAATGCATTTTAGTGGAAACTTGGAGTGAAACCTCCCCAGTGCAATTTTCAGGGGCAATTTGCACCCGATTGCCGATTGTGCCCAAAGCAGAAATTGTACCCCCACACTGCCTTTTCAATGATACCCACAAATTTGAAATTTAAAAAAAATAACAAGGCCACCGATTTAAAACAAAACAGCAACAGAATTACTGGCAGTAGCAATAAACTTATCACATTGGGTTTGTGTGCTCCTAACCTAAAAGGATGCCAGGGAGTCAGTGGTTCCATCCTTGGTGTGCCCACAATTAGGTTCATGGGGTACAGATTAGTTATGTACGTCTAGCGATACATCACGGGTAATTATGGTCTTCGCCTGATTGCCTTAGAGAGTTGGAGAGAAATATTTCCTGAAATTGGCCACTGTTTTTTTTGCCTCTCCCAGGAGCTGGCATGACTAGTGATTGGGGATGGCGATGCATGAGCTGACACTGACCAGCAGATTGAATATCGATGGACCTGATGGTTTTTTCTCACCGTTCGCTCATTGCTGCCCTAGCTGATATGGCCAACAGCGGGGATTGGATGTGGGAGCTTGCTGGTGTGTATGGATGAGTAGATCACACTATGAATTGATTAATTGAGCTACTGGGGATCAGGCCTGACTGACGTGATGACAGAAAAGCTCATTGTGCAGTTCAGCAGTCATAATCATCATGTTAACGTCTGCTATTAATCACATGATATCTTTGAAGGTAAATCAATAAGAGCTCTCAAGGGTTTCGCTTTTGCCCCCAGGATATTTCATTGTGATGCATCTTATTTTAGAACGGTTCAGTTGGCTGGTATGTTTGAAAGCAGAAAGAACTGTTCAATCAGACTAGAAGTTAACATGTGGAAAACCTCCAGTCTCTTTTGTGCTTTATATTAATAATATGGACTTGAATGTGAGGGGCTTGATCAAGAAGTTTGCAGATGATACAAAAGTTGGCCATGTGGTTGATAGCGAGGAGGAAAGCTGTAGACTGTAGGAAGATATCAATGGACTAGCCAGGTGGGCAGAAAAGTGGCAAATGGAATTCAATCCAGAGAAGTGTGAGGTAATGCATTTGGAGAGGGCAAACATGGCATGGGAATACACAATAAATGGGAGGATACTGAGAGGTATAGAGGAACAAAGGGACCCTGGAGTGCATGTCCATAGATCTCTGAAGGTAGTAGGATAGGTGGATAAGATGGTTGTAAAAGCATACGGGATATTTTCATTTATTAGCCGAGGCATAGAATATAAGAGCAGGGAGGTTATGCCAGAACTGTATAAAACATTGGTTAGGCCACAGTTGAATACTGCATGCAGTTCTGGTCACCACATTACAGGAAAGATGTGATTGCATTATAGAGGTACAGAGGAGATTTACAAGGATGTTGCCACGGCTGGAGAATTTTAGCCATGAGAAAAAATTGGATAGGCTGGGGTTGTTTTCTTTGGAACAAAGGAGGCTGAGGAGAGATTTAATTGAGATATATAAAATTATGACTGGACTAGATAAAGTGGATAGGGAGGACCTATTTCCCTGAGCAGAGGGGTCAGTGACCAGGGGGCATAGATTCAAAGTAATTGGTAGAAGGATTAGAGAGGAGCTGAAGAGAAATGTTTTCACCCTGAGGGTGGTGGGGGTCTGGAACTCACTGCCTGAAAGAGTGATGGAGGCAGAAACCCTCAACTCATCTGAAAAGTACTTGGATGTGCACTTGAAGTGCTGTAACCTACAGGGCTATGGACCAAGTGCTGGAAAGTGGGATTAAGCTGGATAGCTCTTTTTTGGCCGGCATGGACACGATGGGCCGAATGGCCTCCTTCTGTGCTGTAACTTTCTATGATTCTCCTTTTAGTTATTACTGTCCATTAGAGAAAACATAAAATGAGGCCTGGCTGCACAGAAATCTTGGGCTGCAACAAAACTGTAGCACAGAGCCATAGTGTAATGCAGCTAGGCGAGGACAAACAGGGGCATTTAACCAACAAAACTCAGCCTTTAGAGGGGGACAAAGCTCCAGGTACCAGGCTTGGAAGTCAGCCAATCTACTCTGCTAATTTTTTAGCTGCCTGCTGTGAGGAAGTAATGAGATTGCAGTAAATGCAGCAGTCAGTACTTCTGTCTCTCCAGCTCATATCTATCCCATTTAGAGCCAGTGTTAAAGCTAATGAGACTTATTTATATTCCGCACTACTAAGAAATGTAATTACTTTCTTGAACCAGATAGTGATATTTCATTGAAAACATTCAGCAACTAATAATCAAAGCGACCTTATTTTCAACCTGAAGTACCACACTCATTGTTCTGATTAGTGGATTGCAAGATTGTTATCTTGATGCTTGTACTTGTGTAGCGCATGTACTAACAAGGAAAATTAGACTGAAGAGGAACAAAAATATCTGTGACAAGGTGCTAGAAAAAAATACTGAATGAAACGTATTGACATGTTCGATAGAGCCATTGTTTCTTGAGGAGTGCAGTTTGTGACATTTTAATATTAATCACTGATTCTAGGTAAATAAAAGACATTAGAAATAGGAGCAGAAGTAGGCCCCTCGAGCCTGCTCCACCATTCATTAAGATCATGGCTGATCTTCAACCTCAACTCCACTTTCCCGCCCGATCCCCATATCCCTTGATTCCCTTAGAGTCCAAAAATCTATTGATCTCATCCTTGAATATACTCAACGAATGAGCATCCACAGCCCTCTGGGATAGAGAATTCCAAAGATTCACGGCCCTCTGAGTGAAGAAATTCCTCCTCATCTCTGACCCCTTATCCTGTGACTATGTCCCCTAGTTCTAGACTCTCTAGCCAGGGGAAACATCCTCTCAGCATCTACCTTGTTAAGCCCTCTTAGAATCTTACACATTTCAATGAGATCACCTCTCATTCTTCTAAATTCCAGAGAGTATAGATATATTCTACTCAATCTTTCCTCATAGGACAACCCGCTTATCCCAGGAATCAATCTAGTGAACCTTCGTTGCACCGCCTCTAAGTCAAGTATATCCTTCCTTCCAGGTTCAGCTGTTGCCCAGTTTATTGCAGAGGTCATTAGTGAACTTGGATTTTTTAATAGATTAATATTTGGAGACATTCAGATTCAGATTTAGGAGTTTCAAAATTTAGGTGTGCATCCTCCAAAAGAAGCTGTCTGTGTGTTCCAAGGAAGGCAGCCTCCCTAAAGTGTCCCCAAAATATTAACATATAGCACCAATTGTCCACCAGTGATCAAACAAAGTCCATATGGAGAAACCCTGTCCCGTGCACACCTAACGTGAGTGGATACATAGCAACCCAATAGATTGTCAGCATTTGCATGCCTAATCCCTTCCTCCTCCCCACCCAGGCCCTCAGAGATTGGCTGCATAATTTGATTTGCAGAGTCTGAATCCATACTCACTACACCCAACTGTTATGGATTAAACACACTGCCTCCCTTAACGGACTGCCATGGATTAAAAATATTGGGGCCCAATTTCCTCCTCCTAATGCCTTGTGTGCATCAGTTACTGGTGCATTAGGAGGGGGAAAAGAGGCAGAAATCCATGACACCAGTTTCTCCAACTGGTTTGTGCTTGAGGTGCATTTCCTGAGGCCTCCCCGGCAAGGGGTGGAAGCTCCTGTTTGAAACAGGTGGGAGTATTTAAATTGTATGTAAATGATGTGGGTGTGGCTTCCTAATGTCAATCACATCACTTTCCAGGATTTTGCCTGATGGACTCCTGCCCCAAAGACTGCACAAACAAACTGGGCATTAGAGGTTCCAGATTTGGAAAAGGGCAGCCAGCAACTTCTCCTTACCTCAGTGTAGCAGGGTTGTTTCTGAAAACAGCCTGCAAGCCAAAAAAAGGCCAAGAATTTACACTGCTACAAGCCATTAAGCTCTGCAGCAGCATAAAACCTCCCTCCCCCGATATGGAGCGAGCGCCGATTCCCTAATGTTGATCCTTCCTGGAGCTTTTCCAAGCCAGTTAAATGGGCTGAGCTCGAAAATACGGCCGTGTTTAGCTGATGACAAGTCGAGTGCTTGTAAAAAGTGCAGTCCAATTTAAGCTTAAGAGGTGGTGATGGGTTGGGGGCAAGGAGCAAAATCAGGGCCATTGCTTCCCTCAGTGCATGACCGTGGATTGTAAGTATTTTCCAGTAGATTGTCATGAATTGGATCCAATTTCTGATCTACCCAGTGACCTCTCAATGATTGCACCCCGTCCCGAAGATTGTCAAAATTAAATGTGTCATGATTCGAGTTGACTATCACAGATTGGGTGTGTTATAAATTGGATAGCCAGGTAGTGAAGGATAGAAGACTAGAGCCTAGTCTTCAGTTGCTTCCAAGCCTTTATTCACAGAGCTCCATATTACACCCACTCCACACCCGAGATAAGCTCTCATATAAATGAATACCAGAGTCCCTAATTGATACCATCTGAATACAATTAGTACTAATTGATATAAATCATATGGATACAATTAACAGCATGTACCACTTATTTGGAAGAAGGTCACTGAGTGGATAAATTCTCTCTCCTAGTAGAGTGTCAATGATTGAATGCATTAATTCCTCCCCCCTCCCAAAGTCGACTGTCATGCACTGGATGCAATATAGCCCATCAGATTTTCTTGGATTGGATATATTCCTCCTCTCCCCCGTTAGGTTGTCTTCGATTGGTCTGGCGTGCCAGAATTTAAATTGAAGCTTTTTTTTTGGAATAGATGAACTTTAGACCAATTTCTATTTTGGCTTTGTGCACAGTGATCACCTCTGGCTTGCATCAGCAAGCTGTGCATATGCAGTTCCAAAGCAGCCTGAAATTAAATCACAACCTAATAATATAACAGCTTGCTTTAATAGCGACCTGGCAGCTTATTAAAACCCAGCATAACAATCAGTCAAAACAACACTGGTTGACACTTAAATTTAAGCTCAATCTAGCCTCATGTTGTAGAGGTGAAAGTGGAACCAATAGTGACCAAGATTCAAACTTACTGAAATTTGACTTTTCTGTGAAGAATACCATTTTTATGCCATTTCAGTTTGTTTTGTGGGTGTGCACTACAGTGAAGTCAGTCTAAAATAAGCTCAATTTGGTACTGCATTCAGAGATTCTCAATGACAGGGCAATAATCAGACTTCATATTGTTTTCATATTCTATTAAAACAAATTTTTAATAAACTAGCACCAGTTGACTATAACAAAAAACATTATTAGAAGACAAATCTCATTTAAATTAATCTGGTTTCATTCAACTTTTTAAATATTCTTTCTTGAGACATGGATGACACAGGCAAGGCAGTATTTATTGCCTGTCCCTCATTGCCCTGAAGGCATTAGATGCCCACCACTTAGTGTGGGTTAGGAGTCATGGGTAGGCCACTAGTGAACAAGTTGGGTTTTTATGGCAAAGCAGAAGTTTTCAGGGTCTTTTTTCCTACCATGGTGGGATTTGAACACATAACCCCTGGTTTATTAGTCCAGTATCATAATGATGTGGAGATGCCGGTGATGATCACTAGGCTACCATTCCCAATTAGTGAGGTGGGGGTCAAATTGGAGCTCCCACTGTTTTACTGAATGTTTCTCATGGATCGATGCTCTTTGCATAAATGTGAACTTTCTTTGAAACAAACAACTATAATGCCTCATTATGCCCGCTCTCATACAACACCTGGTAGGCATTTCAATAATTTTAAGCAATAAGTGATTTTTGAAAAATTAAAATGTTGATTACATTATGCGCTTGTTTTGAAGGAGCATTAACAGTATTAACATTTTACTTTTTCCAACAGTTTATAATTAACTTATAAACTGTTGGATCTGACAAACCACTTTCATTATGCACGGATTAAGAAATCAGAAACCAGCATGTAAAAGAACATAACATGTGATGGAATACTTGACACGTTTTAGACACAGCACCTGAGTGAAGTGCCTGGCACAATTACCTGGTTGTTACTTATTTGCAGCAATGAAAAACAACCTAGCAGCAGAAGTGATATGTAGCAACATTTTGCTCTTGAATAAAAATAAGGTAAATAACTGCTTTACAAGGTAAAAAATTAAAAATAAATGTAACTTTTATCTGA
Organism: Heptranchias perlo; assembly: GCF_035084215.1. NCBI lineage: Eukaryota > Metazoa > Chordata > Chondrichthyes > Hexanchiformes > Hexanchidae > Heptranchias > Heptranchias perlo. The sequence goes on along the minus strand of NC_090357.1, from coordinate 16,381,618 downwards.
TTACATTAGATATTGGATTCTCTCTTGCTGATCACTGCAGGCATAGGGCCAGTTATTCAAGCTACAGAGAATATATATTACAGTCTGTTACATTGAAGACATTAATATGTGTCTGTGGCTTGTTCCTGTCCAACAAAAGTGGGTTTAATATGCTAACGTCTATTGAATGCAGCATCATAGGTATCAACCTGTTGAGTAGTGCCGCTGATAGCTGGCTGCACAAAGTGTTAACTTCCAATAATCACAGACCATTCAAAGTGGTTGAAAGAAATGTCCTATGTTATTGACACCTCGAAATCTTTTTGGGATAGAAGGTTTGATTAACAGTTTTGGCTGGGCCCAAGATCTGTCTTAGGTCTGTGAGGAGTCAAGGCCAATGATTCTTTGCAGTCCCTATGATAGAGAATTTTGTAGTCCGGTGTTTCTAATTGCTGTACTCAGCTCACTAGTCAATCTGAGGCTGCCGGGGTACATAGCTAATCAGAGGCTCTTTGGCGGTATTTCTATAGCAGCAAGGGTTCTCTGTTCAACCCCTGGGTCTTTCTATATCTTCCTCGATATTGCATGGGTAAAGGCACAATCTGATTCATTGGGGCTGTGAGGTCCACTTATTGGAACTTTTCATGATGCTGAGGGCAAGGAAATATCTGGTGTAAAAACCTAAAAATGTAACAATTGACTTCAGCTCTAAATGGCGTATTGAAAATATGATTTGAACAGCAATAAGTGAATGAGTGTTTAAAACAGAAATTGTGGAAGGAATCTCGACGGGGTCAGTCAGAGAGGGATGGCATATCAGCCACAGTGGTGTCCATGGGTGTACTCTCAATCTCCAGAATGGGCCTGAGATGACCTCAAAGAGTTTTGACTGGTGATAACTCTGAGAATGTTGCTGCTGGTTGAACACCATAGTTAACAGATGGACTACTAAATCCACCTGCTTGGATAACTGGACTTTGTTGCATGTTATGCTGCAAACAGATTGGGGGTAATTTTGACATTGAGTGATAGTGAGAGTGATAATGTAAAACAGGCGAAGAACAGTAGGTGTTTGATTTAGCACAGATTTTCATAATTAAACCACTCCAGCAAATTTAAATGTACATAGATGTGTTATGGGACAACTGGAAGATGTCATAATACTGTGCCATTCTTAACACTCAGTTATACTTGCAAATTCCCTATTTAAGCTTTCCACAGTTCAGCACACCTCATCAAGTATCAAAAATGGGATAAATGGCATTTGTAGTTCAGTAGTGTTTCTATTGGCTTCTTTACACTGTTTGCATAGCAGCGTGGAGCTGCAAGTATAAACAGGACATTAGAGTCGAAAGTCCAAGACTCCAATGGGTGTGAAACCATGCACTATTTTCAGTGCTGGTGCAGGAAAGACCTCGTGGTTGATTAAAATTAAGATCAAGAATGTAAGTGCAAGTTAAATCCCTACACCCTGCCCTCCAATCCCTCCCCGCAAAGACCACACTCACACTGGACTGTCAAGAAAGATGAGGCTGAAGGAGAACGCCCAAGGCTGTTACTAGGTACGCAGGTGTACTTCCCAGCATCTTCAGGCTTGACTCGGAAGATGATCAAGGTTCCATCAATCAAAATCCGCACCCTCAGCTTCAGATCACTGTTAAGAGACAAAAACAGGAACACAAAATCTTATAATTCTATTCAAACTGTCCCAAGCATTATTCTTTAGGTAAGATTTTAGCTGCAGATGGTCAGTAAGCCTATTGGGAACCTATCATGATTTGACACTAGCAATGTTCAATAGAAACATCTGTAGCCTACACAAACCTGCCCCGTTTCTTCTACTAAAGGAGACTAGTGGCCTTGTGGGGAAAAAAGTATAAATACTGACAATAGATACCTGGGAAGGAGCTGCAAGTCTGGAATCAATTGAAGAGTTTTAGAAGATGCTCCGGCCATCATGAGTGTGGGTGATGGACGAGCTGGTCTTCTCCTGCCCGTCAATTTTCGTATGTTTGTAAGTAACCATGAACAGCAAAGTTCATTTGAACCCCTAAATTAGATTATAAACTGTAACACACTCCTTGGTATATGTCATATTTTATAATATTTAATGGTTTTAAAATTAGTTATATTTTTGGCCACTTCTTTTTGTGCTCATCAAGATTAAGGAAATTAGTGCAGGGGAATGGAGCACTTTTCCACTTTGGAACATATTGTCAGTATAAAGTGTCAAGTGCACCCAGATTAAGTCTACAGCATGGGCCAGATGCACAGTAAAGGTCTGTCTGCTCTGCACCAACAAAGTGCCTTTGCCTCATCCTCAGAAGAGCACCCCTGACTGCACCAATGGGATACTTCCATTTCTTGTACCAGATGTCTTTTCGGATATCTCTTTGAAAGATACTGTGAATTCAGTAGCAACTTATATCAAATTATGGGTGGTTTTGTGCTACAAGTGTTTACCCACTAGGAAGTGGCTTTAAGTGCCTTAAACTCAATTAACGCAAGGCCATTACAGCTAAACGGGAGAGTATTTTCTCATCCATCAATCTGGCTTGAACCTAGGAATGAAAGGATGTTCTTTAACACTACGTTACCCACTCCCTCCTACTGTTTTTTTCATTAAATATATTACTCAGCATAAAAATAAAAATCTGTTTCTTACCAAACAACAACAACTTGCATTTATATAGCGCCTTTAACATAGCAAAATGTCCCAAGGCACAAGAGCGTTACCAAACAAAATTTGAGACTGAGCCACATAAGAAGATATTAGGACAAATGGCCAAAAGCTTGGCCAAAGAGGTAGGTTTTAAGGACCGTCTTAAAGGAAGAGAGAGAGGTAGCGAGTCGGAGAGATTTAGGGAGGGAATTTCAGAGCTTAGGGCCTAGGCAGCTGAAGGCATGGCCGCCAATGGTGGAGCAATTAAAATTGGGGATGTGCAAGAAGCCAGAATTGGAGGAGCGCAGAGATCCGAGAGAGAGTGCCTCCCTGCTATGATGTTCACTGGAAAGTATTAATCTCCTCTCTGATCCTATTATAACAGAGTTACAGATAATTTGTGGTAGATTACAGACAATCTTTTTTCTGAAGTGTATATATATTCTAAAAGAATAGTAAACTTTAACAAAGTCATTAAAGAAAAGGCTGTCATATTGAAGTGGTATTGAAGTGCAACAGTGACAGCAGATCAATCAGATCCTGGCTAACAGATTGGACAATATGCCAAGCAAAATTTTTGGAAACTATACTGATGAATTAGAAACTGGATTGATGGATTAGAAACTAGACTGATGGATTGGAAATGTTATTGATGAATTAGAAACTGGACTGATGGATTAGAAACTGGACTGATGGGTTGGAAATGTTATTGATGAATTAGAAACTGGACTGATGGGTTAGAAACTGGACTGATGGGTTAGAAACTGGACTGATGGGTTAGAAACTGGACTGATGGGTTAGAAATGGTACTGATAAATTGGAAATGTTATTGATGAATTGGAAACTGGACTGATGGATTAGAAACTAGACTGATGGGTTAGAACTGGACTGATGGATTAAAAATTGGATTGATGGATTAAAAATTGGATTGATGGATTAGAAACTGGACTGATGGATTAGAAACTGGATTGATGGATTGGAAATGTTACTGATAAATTGGAAATGTTACTGATAAATTAGAAACCATACTGATGGATTATAACCCCTTTTTATTACTAAAAGCCCAATGCAAGATGGAACGCATTGGAGTAGATTTACAACTTGCCGTCTGGGAGGTAAAACTGGCATTATGGATTGGCAATCTATTATAGAACCCACCTAATTTTCATTCCATTGAAATCAATGCCAATGAAAATTCGACGGTTTCTACAATGGGTGCCCAGTTTGCAGTGCTAGTTTTACCCTGGCAGCAAGTTGAAAATTTACTCCTTTATTTCAAAACATCAAAAATAACAAAAAAATACAAATGAATTCAAGGATGTATTATTTTATCACTTTGACATACGTAAAACAAAATTAAACATTCTTCAAATAAAATGTATTCAATTAAAATCTAATTCATACTCTTCACCGAGAATGACCAACTCTTCATATTCCATATCTGAACTCTCTGACACCATAGTGGGCTGATCTCACTGAGCTGGGCAACCAGCCTTGTCCCACTCGACTGAGGTCCAGTTAGATACATGGGAGTTGAAATATGGGTCACTGTCCAAATCAATGTTAAATGTTGCATTTGAGCAGCTTAAAGTTAATTAAATAGATGGGAAACATGCAGCTCAAGAAAGACCAGAACTACATTTCAGTTTAAACCTGGTCAACAGATAAACTGTGGTATTTCTGACCATTCTGGAAATAGTATTCTGTTTTTTAGTAGGATCTCACTTTGTTCAATAGTATTTATTAGAATGGTTACATTTCATTATATTTCACCTATTCCACCACCCTACTCCACCAATAAGGATGAAACCCCAATTTACAAAAGGATGTTGCCTTCCTCTGATGTACTGCCTGCCAGCTGGGATGTACGGCTCTGGATACTACAGTAGATCAGTCTATCCAAAGCCTATTCCCACACACTTAACTGGGAAAAATTCTTCAAACTATGTCTCCCTCTCTCTTGAATATAAATAAAAGCAGCCTCACCAATCCTTGAGATTAATCATCTTGAAATGATGGTGAAGGCAGACATTTCCCAAACATTACTCCAGCATTCATCCAAGTTAGTAACCCTTGACATATATATATATATATCAGAGTCACCATTATGTATGTAACTCTGCTACCATAAATCTCTGAATGTCTGAGCTTTCTTTTTTATTACTAAAAGCCCAATACAAGATGGAACACATTATTCCAAAAATGTAAAATTAAAAAAATTATAAATGCATTCAAGGAAGTATTATTTTCTCACTTTGACACAAGTAAAATGAAATAAGATGAATTAAATTATCACTATCTCATTAATACATGGTGTAAAGGCACTCACAGGGGTTGAGAGACTGACTTAACTATGCTGCAACTAAATTTGGCAATAATGACGGAGAGTCGGCGTAAATTGTAGAATGCACCGAAGCACTGATTGTTTGGTGTTCTAATAATCTGATATGTGTATTTCTTTGAATTCATCATTGCTATTAGATTCCATGACCCATTTACTGATCTGTAAGTAAAAAAATCAATTACTGTCAAAAAGTTCCTTTTTGCTGATTCCAGCTGTGGCTCAAAATGTTTTTTTTTCCAAAGCCAATGACTGTTAGCTGTACTATCAGCAGGGGGTCTCTTTACATAGAGTTAGGCCGAAGGCACAGTTAATATTTTAACCAAAAGCAAAATACTGCGGATGCTGAAAATCTGAAATAAAAACAGAAAATACTGGAGAAGCTCACGTGCTGCGTGACTTGCTGAGCTTCTCTAGCATGTTCTGTTTTTATTATTATCGTTAATATTTTAAATCTGTCCTCCTAGTATACCGGAATAATGATGCCACATGTGCAGGCTGCTTTCTGGTACTTCACCCAGGTGACCATTCTTTATGTGTAAGCCTAAATGGAGATGTTCTACCATGAAGGGCTTGAGCCAAGCTGAGCCCGATCCTGTTCTCATTTAATGTCCAAACACGCATTTTTCAGAAAAGGCCAAGTGAATGTTATTAACAGCGGGGACCATGGTTGATTTTTCCCCAAAAGTCTGAAATGTTGTCTTACCTGAGAATCAAACCAAGGACCTTGTGGTATGTATGGCTTAGTACCACACCAGGTGGTGCACTTACCCACTAAGCCACAGGGAAGCCATTCAGTAACTATGTTTTATATAGATTCTACATATTCAATGCTTGGCCACGTGTACTGTGAGGCTCTGACTAATTCAACTGCAGTTAAAATCTTAAAAACTTTAATCTAAACAAAAAGACAAATTAGTAACAAAACTTTGTACTTTCTGAAAATGACAGCCTTGTAATATATATTGGCCTTAGATGTTCCTGGCAATCGACTACAACTATTTCTTCATAAACTTTCTGTTATGACACCACAATCATTATTCTTCTTGTGTAAATATAACAACATATCAACTCCACAGATTTACCATTGTGCCAGTGGTCGCTGCCAGCACAAAATGGGCCAAAAACAGAATACATCCCATATATTTGAACAATACACATTATAATAAAATCATACAGACCATGGAGTGATTTCAAAGCAGTAATCTGATATCAGGCTCCACAAGCTAAATAATAATCATGGCAGTTTCATTCTCACAGTTAGTGCCATCAAGTGAGGCTTACCGATATACAAGATAATGACTAGACAGGTGAATTACAGACATGCTTGGTGTCCTATGTTGGCATGAGTGATGTGATTCAGAGCCAACTCATGACCACATTATGCACGTCTGCAGCTCTCTATATCATACAGGCCATGGAATTTCTCATTACACTATTTCACAATAAACAAACAGTAATACTGTCATGATTGTTAAACATTCAGTGTGAATATACCACAACATGTCTTCGACACAGAGTGCACTGGCAACTGGTGACTGCACGACAGCCACTGTCCACTAAAATCAAAGCCAAAATTAAATAAGCCCAATGTTTTCACAGTATAAACATGGCAGCTGCTTTGGAGTGATTTCAAGGCAATGATTGAATCCCAGCGCTGTCAATAGTTAAATCCCTTCCTCTTTTATGGTTTATGATTCCACCAGAATCCCTCAACTTGATAACTGCCTTGTACCAGAAGCTATGAGCCCTTATAGAAGCACTATGGATTCTCATATTTGGAAACCATGTAGACATTTTTTTTGTGATTGTGCCTGTTTCATTCCACTGTCCCAACATTGCATAGTTTTATTGCATCTTCTTATGATTTCCTATAGAAGCACAATGGATTCTCACTTCCGTCAGCCAAACATAATTTCCGGTGCATGACAGAGCTCTCTCTGTCTCAATATTGCATGGTTTTATGGCATCTTCTTCCAAATTACCTCTTTTCATTGTAAAGAAACCTGCTTCATGCTCCCATTTGTTTCAGCTAGCAATGCTTCCGTACCAAGCTATTATTGTACAGAACATTCTAGTCTTTCGGAAACAATCAGTCTGCAGATGGATGACACATGAATTGGATCTTTTCAATATTTATATCCTTCCTGTAGTGCAATACTTTTGATAGATGAAAGAGAAATGACAAATGTGCAGCTAATGTCATCTGAAGAACCTTCAAAGTACCATGCTGTAAACAAGGTCCAAATTCAGGCAGAATGACTCCACATTTGGATTTAATTCCCACCAAAATGACCCGTAACAGTGGCTGTGTTCTCCGCCCAAGTACTAAGAACCACACCAAACGATTGAAATACTAACCAGGTTGTGGCATATAAACAGGCAATCTCTGTTGAAATTTCCTCCAACTAAATCTTGGGAAGACCGAAGCCATTGTCTTCGGTCCCCGCCACAAACTCAGTTCCCTAGCTACCAACTCCATCCCTCTCCCTGGCCACTGTGAGGCTGAACCAGACCGTTCGCAATCTCGACGACCTATTTGACCAAGATGAGCTTCCGAACACATATCCGCTCCATCACCAAGACCGCCTACTTCCACCTCCATAACATCGCCCGTCTCCACCACTGCCTCAGCTCTTCTGCTGCTGAAACCCTCATCCATGTCTTTGTTACCTCTAGACTCGACTATTCCAATGCTCTCGTGGCCAGCCTCCCACCTTGCAACCACCGTAAACTTGAGCTCATCCAAACTCTGCTACCCTTAACCTAACTTGTACCAAGTCTCTTTCACCCATCACCCCTGTGCTCGCTGACCTACATGGGCTCCCGGTCCAGCAATGCCTCGATTTTAAAATTCTCATTCTTGTTTACAAATCCCTCCATGGCCTCGCCCCTCCCTATCTCTGTGACCTCCTCCAGCCCTAAAACCCTCCAAGATCTCTGCGCTCCTCCAATTCTGGCCTCCTGTGTATCTCCGATTTTAATTGCTCCACCATTGTCGCTGGGTCAAAATCCTGGAACTCCCTACCTAACAGCACTGTGGGAGAACTTTCACCACACGGACTGCAGCGGTTCAAGGCGGCGGCTCATCACCGCCTTCTCAAGGACTATTAGGGATGGGCAACAAATGCTGGCCTTGCCAGCAATGCCACATCCCATGAATGAATAAAAAAAAATTACTTATTTATTCCTTGGTCTTTAGCTTTACACATTCATGCTGTAATGCATTGGCAACTCTACTTGCTGTGCCACAGATATACACCTGGGGGCTGAAAATCTGCAGGAGATTCCACTGGCCTTCCGTTGTAACTCCAGTGGGAGACTTGTGGAACCATATGGAATTTCAGCCCTTTGCTGTGTATCTTTTAGTGTGTTCCTGTTACAATGTTCATGTTGACTATTACTGTCTTGAAGCCACTTTAAGGACAAATCCATACTTACACTTGTCTTTTGCAAAACCAGTTTTCATATGAGTACTTATCACTCACTCTTTGGTCCTTACAACATGATCTGAGAGAGCAAGATATTAAAGGGCAGACAGATTCCGATGATTGATCCGTGCTCCTAAATTATTAATGTGTGTTGCCTGGAACGTCTGGCATTGACAGGGTTTCAGACTACAGCTCCGAGTGCTCAGCTCTTCTCATTCATTTTTGAAGATGCTCAATTATCTTAAAAAAAATATACAGTCACCTCCATGCTGCCCTACTTCAACCAACAGGACACAATCAGCGTAACCATTCAGTTCATGCCTGTTTAGGTCTGTGACTGCTCCACAGCCTGGGTTACTGCTACATTTTATCAGGTTATAGAAGCTATGCTTCGGTTGATGGGATATGTCCTCTGACTCTGTGGCGGTCTGATCCTTCTAGTGACCCAGTGCATAACCAGTAACACACATCCATTGAGGTTTACTTCATTCAATGGCTAAAAGTTGAAGACCTGAGCCACTGACCCTTTTCTGGTTATTTCAAAAAAAAATTATTCTCACATTCGTGGTACTTGGGTAAATACTACTCATCCACATTACATCTAGGGATTGGTGGGTGGGCACAGGAAGGGATCAGCAGTCAGTCAAACATGACCAATCCACATCACAGCGAAGGGATCAGCAGTCAGTCAAACATGACCAATCCACATCACAGGAAGGGATCGGCAGTCAGTCAAACATGACCAATCTGCTGATGAAAATGCGGCCAGTGGCTGTTTTCTTCCTGTCGAGTTTGTGAAACACAACTCGACAAAACAAAAAAACAGCCAATCACAATACTTGAACTAATGTAGTAATGTTCTCAAGCACATAAAAACTGACAAAATATCGTTAAATCAACTGTGAAGTGAGCAAAACTCAGTGTGGATGGCCCAATGAAGATTTTGTGATTCCTCAACCAAATCCAACCCCAACCTTGATTTCCATTGTCCTGACTCGAAGCAATCCCCAACTGTAGCTCATAGCTGGATGAACTTGTATATCATTAGTGTCAGGGACAGCTGGCCTGTGAGATGTTAGTGAGTCTCGCCCATTAAAAGGGGCTGCTTCTCTCACTGCAGCACCCAGGCTTCCTGCCCAGGAGTTAAAATTCCCCCTATAGGCTTCAATGAATGAACTTGTGACTGAACTATGGGATGGCCTGAGAGTAAACTGTACAGCAATGGTAAGAATAGAAGGAAATGTCCATTACCATTTTTGATCACCAGTTTAGTTTTCTTTACTTTTTTGTTAAAGAAAGAAAGAACTTGCATTTATATAGCCCCTTTCACGACTTCAGGACGTCCCAAAGCGCTTCACAGCCAATGCAATATTCTTTGAAGTGTAGTCACTGTTGTAATGTAGGAAACGCGGCAGCCAAATTGCGCACGGCAAACTCCCACAAACAGCAATGAAATAAATGACCAGATGATCTGTTTTAAATGTTGGTTGAGGGATAAATGTTGACCAGCACACCGGGAACACACCTGCTCTTCTTCCAATAGTGCCGTGGGATCTTTTATTTCCTCCTGAAAGCGCAGATGGGACCTCGGTTTAACGTCTCATCCAAAAGACAACTCTCCCCTCGACAGTGCCGCACTCCCTTGAGTCAGCTTGGATTATATGCTCAAATCTCTGGAGTGGGACTATGAACCCACAGCCTTCTAACTCAGTGGTGAAAGTGCTACCATTGAGCCAAGGCTGACAACTGGAACACCCAAAGCAAAATACACTCCTTTTCTTGTTTGCTTTATCCCAATAAAAATATAAATACTTCAAGGTAGAACTACAATTAGTATAATTCAAATATGTTAGCTTTTAAAACCCCTCAGCCAATCAAACTGAAAAAAACTCAGAATTTGAAAGGCACGTAGATTATGACAATGTGAGAAGCAGCATGTCTGAACTGCTCTTATTACTTCTGGAATTTGGTTAAATCAAATCCAGATAAATATGATGAAAATTTCCTCCCTCTTTAGCAGCTGTTATAGTCCTAAGAGAAATTATTTGGACAATCTCAATTCACCTCCTAAAGGACAGGCGTTGGCACAAATTTGTTCATAACTTAGAACTAATTGGCACTAAATCTTTAATAGAATTCAGAGAGCTCATAAAGATCTATCAGGCAGAAAATGCAGTGCTCCCCATCTCTACTGAGATGTTTGTAAAATACAGGAATACATTCTGTCCAAACAGAATGAATTTCCATTTAAAGTCCATTTATACAGACTTTCTATAGTCACCCGTGAACTTATAAACTGCTCATCAAGATGAGCTGACATGTGCAGGATTTTAAAACAATTTAATTTGCAATCTGTTTTGTTATTCACTTTCATTCCCTTTTATAGCTCTCACCAGCCCATCCACCACAGCTATGTGTGTATGGGTGTGTGGGGTGCGAAGGAGGGAATGGATATACTCACAGGAACACAGGAATTGCTAAATGAAAAAAGACCATGATCCATCTAGTTTGCCTTCTACCATCCTGGCAGTCACATGATGCAACGACAATCAAGTCATTGACTAGTCATAGCAATCAATCGCTATCAGTTAATCGACAACAGACCCAGGCATGAGGTGAGGAAACCCCAGCGGTGGAGAGCTTTGGGAACCATAGGTCCAAAGTCACCTGTTCCACCCAAGCCTATACCCCCACACCTTTGATGATGCCACTCTGTTTTTGTTCACTGGGAGATGTGCGAGAGTAGCCCAGGCACTCTCCAATATTGCCTCTTCCCCATCGGGGAATGCTTAGCTTCTACTCTGTGCATCAAAAAACGTGAAGTAATAGATTTTAGAATTAAGAATATGGATAAGAAATACAATTTAAATGGTAAGATTTTCAGAGGAGCAGGAGGACCTTGGTATTCAGATACATGGGTCATTAAAAGGTTGCAGCACAAGTAGATTATGCTACAAAAAATGCAAAAGGAATTCTTGGTCTTGTATCTCGAGGCATAGAATACAGAAATAAGTACGTAATGTTGAACTTGTACAAGATCTTAGTTAGGCTACAGTCAGAGTATTGTGTACAGTTATGAGCACCTACTACAGGTGGGATATAAAGAATATCGAAGCAAGGAAAAAGTGCAGCACAGATTTACCAGGATGTTACCAAGGATGAGGGGTTACAGTTAAGAGAGAGCTGAGAAGTTAGGGCTTCTTCATTACAGCCGAGAAGTTAAGCGGTGACCTGATAAAGGTCCTGAAAGACTATTAAAAGTTATAATATGGTAAATAGTCATTGTTTCCACTCGTCAATGAGATGCTAATGAGAGGATACAAATATAAGACAACAACAAAAACATCAGAGGTTAGAAAAAGGTTAGATTTGGGACCCTGCCATAAAATATTGATGAAACAAAGTTCATAAATTATTTTAAAAGGGAATTAGATAATTGCTTGAAAAAGAGGGGTATCAAAAGGAATGATCAGGAGAGTGGAATTAGTTGAGGAGCTCCTGTGGCGAAAAACAACAGCACAAGCTGATAAACCAAACGGCATGCTTCTGTGCTGTAACATTCTATGATTCGGTGAAATGAGGTTAGTTCAAGTTTAGTTAGAGGGAACAGTCAAGGTCCTGATGCAGAACAGACATGAAACTGATGGAGCACTTCAATAAGAGACTTCATTCCTGAGATTGACTACTTCCTATAGAAGTTCGTGCAATGAACACTTCTAAAAAATGTAATTAAGAAACGTAGTTAGTGTACTGACAAAGATAATGTGCTTTATGACCAAAGACTCTAATTTCCATTGATCATTTCACTCTAACAGGAGTGTTATTTCATTCTGTTATGTGGTAAATGGAACCCATTAAAAAATGTTCATGATACAGTTTTACTATATCCAGCTTCATTATGTCAACTGAGTCTACTAATATTTCATTTATTCCAACACTTCTGCGAATTAAGAAATCTGCCTGGGTTCTTTATGCCCTTTTAATTCTATTTTCTAACATTTGTCCGTAGAATCTAGCATAAACCATTTTTTCAGATGTTGTACGAAAGAAAGGTTGCATATGCTTTGAATGCTGTAGAGACTATTCTGTGTTTAAAGGAAGGAAATCCCATCAAACTATACATTTATGGAAGGAACTTTGGTGAAAGAACTTATCCAGCTGATTCGCATTAAGGAATATGGCGTCAATTTAGCTGATATGGTCCCTAGTAACTTGGCCACAACTGAAGCCTGTGGCATTTTCTATCCAATTGGTGAGGGTCATTATTTTCAGGCAGGCGGCATTGATGTGGTTCAAAACCCATCATGGCTGTGCCATAGGAAACCTGCACCAGCTTCACATTACAGCTATGAACTGGGAATTATTCCAAATTTACAACTCTTCCTCATTACTATTTATTGTGTATACAATGCAAAATTCTTCACTGCACCAAGAGACATTTACACTGCCTGCAGCTTCACTTGAATCTTTGCTCTACTCCTGTCCTGCAGGGTATAACTCACCACAACCCATCTCTGGGACTGTAATACAAAGCACTCTGACATTTACTAGGGTAGATGCACTAGATACTGTTAGTAGACTAAATTCAATTTCATAGAATCATAGAAGGTTACAGCAAGGAAGGAGGCCATTCGGTCCATTGAGTCCGCACCGGTTCTATGCATGAGCAGATTGGTTAGTACATTTTTTTTGGCAAATTTTTTGCTTGTCTAATTGGCCAAATGTGTTCATGAATGCAGACTTGTTGCACCTACAGACTTCAGGGACTTTAAAGTCACATACAGCACAGGCTGGCTGCAGAGTTAAAGCACTCCTTATTCTGCCTTCAAAAATGTGCCTTAGGTCTGAATGGCACAATCCACTGCCGGCAGCGTGACATTCTAATTTTACATGTCAGCAATCTTCATGGACTCCCAGGGGCCAATTTTCACCCCACCAAATCACTGTTAACATGGCAGCAACGGCCACAAAATGGGGTTGGTCGACTAACCGCCTCATTAATGTCAATGCTCCAGCCGCCGCCATTTTTAAAGGGCCTTCCCTTGGGCGGCTGGAGCACCCGCCTGTTTCAGGTGGTAGGCCTCTTTATTATGCAAATTGGGGTCCTATGATGTACCTAGGACCCAGATTACAATTTTCAGGGGCAGATGGGTGGAGCATGTGCCATGCATGCTCCGCCCATGTGTTGCAGTGTTGAGTGCCCTAACCACTGGTCCTCAAAGGGACCTCTCTGATTGCTCCAAAAACAGCCTAGAACAGTTTCTGGGTTGTAGGTTTATGGAGCAGGAGCGCTCCTCCTGGATCTACAGGGACACTGTGGGTCGCTGCCGGCCTGGGCTCACCCTTTTCCGCATTGGCCTTCCATCCTCCCTGCAGGCTGGCGCGGCGTCTGAACTGCCCGATGTTGTACCAGCCTGGTGCCAGTGAGCCGCTACAGCATGCCCATTTGGGGCGTGCAGCTTGCCGACGAGATTTAAATGGGGCCCGAACTCAAAATGGCTCTGCCCTCCTCGCCCACGTGATAGGAGCCGTCCCTCTGAATGAGATTGTCAATTTAGTGCCAGTTATTGCTGCACAGGGGTCAGATTTACATTGTGAAGTTGTGCCCATCAGGAACTGGATGCACTGTGCATTTCATTAACAGAGAGGAGACTCCCTTCTCATCAGGTTAGAATCTAACCTGAATCCTAGAGGTGAAAGAACAGTGTGCTAACCCACTGGTCTGCTCAGTCCCTCATCCAAACTGAATTTGGTCTCCAATCTAAATCGGGTGTATGTTTTGAAGTCAGATATACTTTTGTTTAAATCTGAATAAAACTGTCTTTTTGCAATTTTGAACAGGCGTCACTGTCCATTAACAGACCAGAAACTTTTATCGAGGTCATTTTGTGAAATGAAAATCTTTGACTGAATGAGAAGGATTAATCTATAAACTTCAAACTGCTCACATGATCGGAACTCCTCTGTTCAACATTATTTAGACCAAGACAAATCTGTTATCATCTGAGAGGATGAGAGATAGCTATATATAGAAAGAGATAGATAGATACAGAGAGAAAGAACTGATAGACTAGAAGTGAAAGAATAATCATACAATCTTATTTTTAAAAAACCCTTATTATGATAAGAGAAAATGGCAGCGGTTAACTGTGACAAAGGAAACACTGCAGACATTTATAGGGATACGAACAAATAAAGCTTGAGGTTGAAATCTCACGAATGGAAGTAAAACTACATGTATTAAAAAAAAAGTCACCAGGGAGATTATTTAAAGCTGTAACACACTCTTGAGATTCAGGAGCTATTTGCTTTCACAGCCAATGACATAATCTAAGGCCACTGTCTGGGAACATGCAGCACACACATCTGTTATTCTGTGTCAAGAAAAATATCATCAGCATTAATACTTTCGATGTAGCGAGTGACTCAGGGCACAATTTTATTTGTTGGGTTAACTTAATTTAGAAGTGACATTTTGTAGAAAGTTTACCCAGTCAGTGGCTAATTGTTTTGAATTAAAACATTTTAAAATAAGACCATTTAATTAATGCATGTTTATCAACATATTGTTTTCATTAGAGGGATTTATTATCTTGCAATAATAATATGCTCGCTGGATAGAAACTGTAGATGCATCCAATTCTGGCGCATCCAAATTTCAGGCTGCTGTCATTTCCGATTTTCAACAGGATCTTTGAAGCTGATCAAAAATAATTATGAAG
This sequence comes from Heptranchias perlo, assembly GCF_035084215.1. Classification (NCBI taxonomy): domain Eukaryota; kingdom Metazoa; phylum Chordata; class Chondrichthyes; order Hexanchiformes; family Hexanchidae; genus Heptranchias; species Heptranchias perlo. The sequence goes on along the minus strand of NC_090357.1, from coordinate 16,366,483 downwards.
ATTACAGCAGTCTGATAGGTTTTGGCTTCGGTGCCAAATTGCATCATTTCCAAGTTAAAAACTGCGGATGCCATTTAGCAGCCCAGCATGTGCTCACATGCAGTCTTTTCATCCTCCCAGAGATGTTGCAGTTTGTCACTATGAAGAAGCGAGGAGCATATTCATGCACTGTTGGAGGGAACGTCTATGTAAATTGGTCTGTGAGTTACGATTTCATTACACACAGCACGCAGAGAAAACCTTCCCTTATGGTGGTAACCCAGCTTAGGGCTCCCACTGACATCAGCATCTCAAAGACAGAAAGGTGTTTACACTACACTGCTGTTCTCAATAAAAAAATAATTTAAAAAGGCCTCACTAACCTCTACGAAACTTGGATCTTTAGGGTACTGGTTTCTGTGTTTTATTTCCATTTTAGCCCAGTGACCATGGAAAAATGACACTTTAAATCATCAGTTCCATGTGCAGCCATCTCTCCCCAGCACTGAGCCTGTATTCTGACATTAAAAAAAAATTCTTGGCATGCAGGCACCAATGGTGAAACCAACATTTATCATCCATCCCTAGTTGCCCTGAGAAGGTAGTGATTTGATACACCTAAGTGGCTTGCTAGGGTACTTCAAAGGGCAGCTGTAAGTCAACCATATTGGTGTTGGACTGGAGTCACATATAGGCCAGACCAGGTAAGGACGGCAGGTTTCCTTCCCTAAAGGACATTAGTGAACCAGCTGTGTTTTTAGGACAATCCCTTTTATCGCTACTAGCTTTTTATTTCCAGGTTTTTTTTTAAACTGAATTCAAATTCTCAAAATGCCATGGTGGGATTTGAACTCATGTTCTACTGAATTATTAGTGCAGGATTCATGGATTACTAGTCCAGCAACATAACCACCACACTATCGTACCCATTAAAACTTGGTTCAGTTGACAGCACTCTCACCTCAGAGTCAGAAAGTTGGGCCTTCAAGTCCCACACCAAGACTTGAATGCATAAAATAAAGATTAAGGGGTGATCTAATTGAGGTGTTTAAGATGATCAAAGGAGTTGATAGGGTAGATAGAGAGAAACTATTTCCTCTGGTGGGGGTGTCCAGAACAACCTTAATATTAGAGCTAGGTACTTTCAGGGGTGATGTCTGGAAGCACTTTTTCACACAAAGGGTAGTAGAAATCTGGAACTCTCTCCCTCAAAAAGTTGTTGCGGCGGGGGCGGTCAATTGAAAATTTCAAAACTGGGATGGATAGATTTTTGTTAGGCAAGGGTATTAAGGGTTACAGAACCAAGGCGGGTAGATGGAGTTATGATACAGATCAGCCATGATCTAATTGAATGGCAGAATAGGCTCGAGGGGCTGAATGGCTTACTCCTGTTCCTATATTCCTGTGCAATATTTGGGGTGTGCTGCATTGTTGGAGATGCTGTCCTTTGAATGTCAATTGAAGTCAATGGAAAGTAAAATCGGGTGGCTTATAAAATGGGCAGCCGATCTGTTTGCATCAGTCTCCCACCAGGCAAGTTCAGTTAGCAATAACCCCACTGGGTTTCTGCCATTTTTGGGAGTTTTCTCTTTGCTCAGGGTGCAAGGTAACATGACTGGTGTTCGTTGGTGGGGGTTGGGGGACCTGGGAAACCCATTCCATAGGACAGGCTGGAGTTTCCAGCTGCTATGGCTTGGTGAGTACTGAGGCACCTGATGAGACGCCTGCGTCACTTTGTCTCATGGTAATGAGGTGCTTTCCCACTGACCCCACTAACTCCGCAGGGTTAATGCTGGAGGGTAACGGTGGGATCGGGAACTGCAGATTTTGAGCCTTACAATCTTCATTTCTTGCAAAAAAAAAGTATAATTTACAAAATAACAAATTCCAGAAGCTCAACCAGTCCTAAGTGCGAGTCCCTGGATTACCCGATTTGCAGAATTAGCTCAATGGGTGAGTGTTGTTGGTCCTCTCACCAGGCTCGTGGATTTTCAAATATTGGCAAAATTTTCCAAACCAGGGGAAGGAAAAGTAGCAGATTGGAGATGTCAACTTTCTCAAATTGTACAAAACGCACTGTGCGAGGCTGGCATTGGTATATGGGTATTATGGTGTCTCATCAAAAAGGAAGGGCTATTCCATTTGCCCCCATGATATCTACACAGCTTGGACATATTTTACCTCAGTTATTTCTATCTGAGATACTAGACAAATGAATACCAGTTTCTCCAGTAGCAGAGAGGCAGCTTAAAGTTTGAGGTATAACCCTTCATAAGATGATGCCAGAACTGAGAGAATGATGAGAATGTGGAACTCACTACCATAAGGAGTATGCCCTCCAACCTATCAGAGACCTTCCTTTTTGTTCTTTCCTCCCCTCCCCTTCCCCTTATTAATGATCTGGATGTAGGTGTTTTGGGTACAATCTGCAAATTTGCAGATGATACCAAGATCTGTAGATGATGGAGAAAGAAAGAGATCTGGGTGTTCCAGTGCATAGATCTCTAAAGGTTCATGAGCAATGCCGTGAAGCAATAGCTAGAACAAACAGGGCATTGGGGTGCATTTATAGGACAATTGACTATAAAACAATGCATACTATTTTGTCTGTGTACAAGACCTTGGTGAAGGATTGTATGTATAACTTGTACTATTTTCTGGAGGTGAATGAAGAAACCGTATATGTGTACTGAGATCACTCCACCGGAGAGTAAATCAATATGAGCTTGTAGGTCTAATTCAAGGACGAGTGGACACTGCACTATAAGACCAAGGGCTTTGGCGTGGAGTGCAGATATTCAATGCTGCTGCAATGTAAAAACACCAAGACTATATTGTATAAAAGTTATATATCCTCTTCCTTTTTCATGACAGTTAACCTGCCTGTCACATATCGTATTCAAAGCGTTCATGTGTAATGACTTAACATATCCACTGAAGGGTGGACTGAAGGATTGTATGTGTAACTTGTACCATTTTCTGAAGGTGCAGTGAGTGAAGAAACCGTATAGAATCATGTATTTGTAATAAGGATGTGGATTCCATTTAAATGTATGGTTTACCTGATCAAAAACTACCCAGTAAACCTTGTGGATAGGCAGCGGAAACTATTGCAGCTCACAAAGAGAAAAGCTTGTCCTTGAAGGCTTTAGTATATGATTGTATCTCATACTCCTTTTTGTGATAAGTGCCTAGGAACCACAAAGACCTATTCAATTCATAGGGCTCTTCGATAAGAAAGCTATGGAACTCCAAAGTGTCCTTGATTATGTCTCTTATATTTAATCATTGCCGTTGATTGAGTTTGCTAACACTGAATCCCGTTGGTATGTGCTGGACCTTGAGACAAGAGAGGAACATCATGTTGAGACTTGGTCAAAACTGTATTTGCAAGGAGCCCAGGGGGTGAGACGGCTGGTACGGCATGACGCATCAAGGGTGGACAAACAGGAAGACATCATGTAAAGGACAGATGGATATCAGCCCGATCATATGACTAACCCAGGGGATATAAAGGACTGTGAGACTAAGCAGCTCCACTGCAGTTGGGTGGACTGATTTCCCACACAAGGATCTATAAGAGCTCAACTGTACTAATCAATCGTTTGGACTTGTACCGAGGAAGTGTACCAAGGAGGTGCATGTATTGTTTGCTTACTGTTGACTAATCAAGTAAAATAGTTGAACTAAGACTACTTGTTGTTGTGTTTTTCTTACGGGTCAACCTGTAGGCTTCTCAGTTGAAGAAGCAGAATCTTACATTGGTCAGGCCTCCTTTGGAATACAGGGGAAAAAATTGGATAGGGTCCGTTGTTGGGTGTAGGTAGCATGATGTGCCCATTACCCCATGTCCAATGGCCCCTGCGCATGCAGGACGCAAGTTTCAGCCCATCGGAGGACTTACTTGCAATCAGAGTTCCATTCCAGGCCTGGCACGTGAAACCAATGCAATTCACACTTTCCACCACCAGAGGGAGCTCAATCTCTTAAAGGGAGGATGTTTTTTAGAATTCTCTTAAAGGAAGCTGGTACCTGTTATTTGCTGAACATAACAGTCTACTGTCTGCATGGAGTCTGAACAGAGATCAGACATCGCACACATAAAACACAGATGCAGGTCCCATCCCTATGTTTACACACTGATGAGTTATGTTAAAATATTGAATAAAGGTTGCGCACTACTAAATCCCACATCCTCCAATCTGCATGCCAGATCTCACCAATCTGCCAATCTGAGTTGGTACCAGGCCTGTGAGAGTGCGTGCACCAAGGTTCTTTGCTGATGCACTAGAGACCTTGGTGCAAGAGGTGGACAGAAGGAGGGACATCCTATATCCGTGAGGGAGGGGGGGGGGGGCAAGAGGCTCTCCAGACATATATCCAAAAGGCAGTGGGGGACAAAGTCAATGTCAGGCGCACAACATCATGAACATGGATGCAGTGCAGGAAGAAATTCAGTGCTTTGTCATGAGTGGTCAAGGTAAGTGAGGTCAACTGTGAAGTGGCATCTCCTACAAACTGCACCATGCACTATACACCCCATCCCCCACATACCAACAAACTCTTTCCATCAGCACTCAACTCTTCCAACCAGATGCTTCCTCTCACCCTTACACATTACCACTGTTTCAAGCTGCCCACCCACAACTCACAGGCCACACACACTAGCTATTCAACCATGACAGGCACATCACCCAGACGCACATCCCGCTTTCTTGGAGGATAAAGTGGTGCATATCAAGAGGCAGCAAGTGGCAGTGGCATTTAGCCCCTCGAGCCTGTTCCGCCATTCAATGAGATCATGGTGGACCTGTGACCTAACTCCATATACCTGCCTTAGCCCCATATGCCTTAGTACCCTTGGTTCACAGAAATCTATCAATCTCAGAATTAACTTTCACAAGTGAGCGAACATCAACTGCCGTCTGCAGAACAGCGTTCCAAACTTCTCCCACCCTTTGTGTGTAGAAGCATTTTCTAACTTCACTCCTGCACGCCCTGGCTCTAAATGTTAGGCTATGTCCCTGCGTCTTAGTATTCAAGTGTAGGAGACCTCCAAAAACAGTTACAAATGTCTCGGCAGCCAGAAGCAATAATCCAGCCACTAACCTGTAAATCCTGCATGGTCCCTTTAAATAGCGCCGGTGAGGGGTCCTCCAGGCACTCTAAGACACATTCAGATGGCCGGGGTTAAGGCTGTGCGTTGAGTTGAGCGCTAAGTTCCACTTTAAATCAGCATTGCACACTGTTTGAAGCCATTTTCTCCCTACTTTACATGATTCCAGCGTTTATTACCTGTGCCTGCGCTAACTCCTATACCAAGATGGCGTCTGGTGCACGTCACACTGGAAACATGCATGTGCATCCAAGACGCCATCTTGGATGTCGGAGAGGCCACATAGCGCCGAAACAACGGACGCTCCACGGCCCAATTTAGCACCCAGTGTGTCCAGTTTTAGTCTCCTCACATTGTGGATGATATTGAGGCTTTGGAAAGGGTACAGAGGAGGGCCACTAGAATAATTCCCAGCTTGAAGCATCTTAGTTATCAAGACAGGCTAAAAGAGCTGCGACTCTACACCTTAGAGAAGCGTAGACTTAGGAGTGATCTGCTTGAGGTTTATAAGATGATAAAAAGAATAGATTGTGTTCCAGTTGACAGTTTGTTCCAATTAAATAGGTTAGGGAGGACTAGGGGTCACAATTTTAAGTTGTATAGGGCCAGGTCTAGGTTAGATATCAGGAGGTGGTTCTTTTCCCAGAGAATAGCGGACCTCTGGAACAGGATGCCGGCTCCTGCGGTGGACGCCGATCTGCTGAATTCCATCAAGCGAGAGCTGGACCTGTTTCTGGCTGGGGCGGAGATCACCTCTTACAAAACGTAAGTAATGTAATGCATAGAATTCTCAGGGCCAGAGTGATCTCTTGGATTAGTTTCGATCGCCAAAGGGGTCAGAGAGGAATTTCCCAGATTTTTTTCCCCCAAATTGGCCTGGGTTTTTAATCTACTTTTTGCCTCTCCCAGGAGATTACATGCTTTGGGGTGGGGAGTGTATATATTGTGATACACAAGGTATCAGGTTTGTGAGGGACAGGCTGGATGGACCAGAGGGTCTTTTCCTGTCTGTCATTGTTCATACGTTCGTAAGAAAGCGAGGATAAAGAACTTTTTAAGTCTACAAACCCATCTATATTCAAGTTTAAACATGCTGGTTTCTATTTAACCTCTCAGCTTTTCCTAACACCTCAGAACAATCACTACTGTATGAAAAGGCACAATACACAAGCCTGTCTTCTTGTTGCCTAATTATTCCATGCACCGAATTTCAAAAAATGCACATTAGCGTTTCGATTCAGATGGACCTATGGGGATTATTTGCTGGTATCTTAAATCCATTAATGCTGTTTTGAAAATGCCTTTGATTGTAATTACGAAAGCTCATTTAAAATGGCCATGTCAGTGTTGGCAGCTGTTCAAAAATATCCCATTGAATGTGCACCCCCTGAATGTTACCACAAGATGGCAGAGTGTCCATGTTTCTGCTATTGGCTACTGGTAATATATTCAGAAGGGAACTGTAGAATATACAACTTATTTCGCAGCAGCACATTATCAAAGGTGTCTCATGTCCGGAATAGATTCACAGGTCACCGTTGATTATTGTTTTTAATAATACCTGTACTCTCACCCCACTTGCTCCCAGGTGAGCTGTACCGAATGGAGACATATTCATTTCAAATCAACACATCACAGCAGAGAACAGAGTGCAGCCGTGGGGATATGATATCATGGCTTTGCAATCATGTCATTTTTAAAATGGGCCTATAAGAAGGAAAATTATGGCACTGATCTGAAGGCAGAGGACACCCAGGTAAAAAATACAGATCGGTGAATAGAATTTGATAAGGAAATATGCTGGATTTCAGACAGATTTGTAAATGAGAAGCAGTTACATGTGATAATTACATTTTGGACAGGCAGTGAGGTAAAACACCAGGTAACTGCCTCTTGGGACTACGCTGCACCATCAAAATATTATCTGGTGGAAGTTTGCAGTTTTGCTTGTGTTTAATTGCCTCCTCAAGAAATGTAAGGAGTCGCACGACACCAGGTTATAGTCCAACAGCTTTATTTGAAATCACAAGCTTTCGGAGCTTTGCTCCTTCGTCAGGTGAGCAAAGCTCCGAAAGCTTGTGATTTCAAATAAAGCTGTTGGACTATAACCTGGTGTCGTGCGACTCCTTACATTTGTGCACCCCAGTCCATCACCGGCATCTCCACATCAAGAAATGTAGGTCAGTTACAAGATTACAAAAATGCAGATTGTGCATGGTTCACTGAAGGGTACAGGCTCAATGGGCCGAATGGCCTTTCCCTCCACTTCATACTTTTATTTTCTTATGAAATCGCTCCGTTATCTGATAATAGTATGGCTTCCACTTTAAGTGCCGATTTTGTCCAATTTCTGCTCCAGCAGCTCCTTGCGGCGATGGGCTGGCACTCCTTGTCCTCGGGACATGAACATGAACACAACAACAACAAAAACAACTTGATTTATATCGCTCCTTTAACGAAGTAAAACGTCCCAAGGCACTTCCCAGGAGCGTTATCAAACAAAATTTGACACCGAGCCACAAAAGGAGATATTAGGACAGGTGACCAAAAGCTTGGTCAAAGAGGTAGGTTTTAAGGAGCGTCTTAAAGGAGGAGAGAGAGGTAGAGAGGCGGAGGGGTTTAGGGAGGGAATTCCAGAGCTTAAGGCCTAGGCAGCTAAAGGCACAGCCGCCAATGGTGGAGTGATTAAAATCGGGGATGCGCAAGTGGTCAGAATTGGAGGAGTGCAGAGATCGCGGAGGATTGTAGGGCTGGAGGAGGTTACAGAGATAGGGAGGGGCGAGGCCGTGAAGGGATTTGAAAACAAGGATGAGAAATGCAAGAGGTATTACGATGGTGAAATAATTACTGCCAGTTTATCAACAAGCTCCCAGCAGTTTATGATCAGGAATCTTTACACCTGTCTGGAATACGTACAGAAATATATTCAAATCTTGCAGTCACTAAGGTTTGGAAGGTGCCAGTGTGCATATACTTGCTGAAGTCCGATAGAGATGAGCCATGTCATTGCTGAACAACATTTAGCCTGTGAGTTCAGGACCATCCACTGACCTTAAAGGCCAGGTTTTTCGCTTCTGTAGATGACGGCCTGCCATTTCTCACTCAAAAAAGTGAATGGGTGAGTGCAGAAGCAGAAACCCCCAGCGAAAGCCGAACGGGTTGATTTATTCCTTAGCTGCAGGAATAGACGGTTCATCCATTTGCAATTTTTTATTTGGGCCATGATCTGGCCCTGTACACCCGTACAGGTCGAGCTCAGTTTTGAGCTCCGTGTCCATCTGTGCATTCTGCCCATTGAAAATATAAGCCCATTCATAAAGAACGGGTTTCTGATTACATTGCACGCAGCACCTAGAGGAAATCTTCCCCCATATTTAGGAAGCTCATGATGAGAATCCCAGGTCTAGCTTCCCGGTATGGATGATGATAGGTTAAAAAGCACACACCAACTCCCACAAATATGTTGCTGCGTGAATCCAGGTGGGAGCACAGCTCAAAATAATTTAGTAACAAGTCGGAGACCAATTTTTGGCTCGTATAATTGGCTGTACTGTCAGCCAAACCATGCATATTTATGTTAAAATTGGCTCTGCACTAATGAGTGAGATATGAGGTAAAAAAGAAATTTCTCAACACAGGAAAATCAACCAGAGTTCCCAATCCTGACTGATTTCCAGTGACTCCTACTGCAAAATTGGCGTATATGGACATTGATTGAGTGTGATGCCTCACATGATGAATAGCCTGCTGACACTCACTCAAGATGAGTGGCCACTTGGCTGATGTGCTGTAGGGTGGCCAGCGCCCATGAAACCAGACCCCAGCAAGGGGGTGAGTGCGTTCAGGAGAGGAGGGGAGAAAATTTAAAGGAGAATTAGAATATACATGTCTAATAAGCAAAGAAAAATTGTTATAATTTGAAAAAAAACAAATGTACTAGAAAAACATTTACATTACTGCCAATAAATTAAGAGCTGCACGAGAAAGTCACCTGATAGGAATACAAAAGCGAATCAGTATTTAAAAAAATCAAAACTTTACTTCTTGAAGAAGACGTTATCTTCCTCCCAGAACCAGGTGTATGTCAGGTTTCCAGGATACGCTTCTGCCTGACAGGTGAAGAGGGCATCTTGGGATATGTTTACTGTTATATTCTCTGGCGGAGAGATGATGAAAGGTGGCCCTAGGAGACAGAAAGAATCAGCTGGTTAATTATTCCAGAGACAATCACACAGCAGCAAGGATGAAACAACAAATCAGCCAACAACTGGAACAAAAGATTATAGCAAACAATAAAGTCATAATTGTCAGGATTTTAAATGCTTTAAATTGTGTTTTTGTGTTCTGTAAGTGCAGACCATGGTGATACTTTTGTAACATTACACCAGTATAGTATATAGTTTGTGAATACAAGTTCAATTTACTAAAAAAAACCTGCCCTAAACTTGCCCTTTCCATGATTATGGATTGATCTCAGAGCTGATACATGGGGATTCATTGCTTTCGAACCACATGCTTTTAACTGGACAAGCCTCCAAAATCACAGCAGGGCAACTTTTCAAAATATACAGCAAAAGCTATTAGATACTTAGGCAGTTAAACATCTCCCTCAGACAGCCAGAGCTTCCTCATTATCACAGGCTGTACACCAGACAGAAGAGAATGACTTGTCTGTCAGTGAACCTGCTCGCTTTGGTTAGGAACTTACTCCATTCAAGCTGTATGTGGAGCAGACTTACTTTTCAAGGGAGACTCACCATTTTGGAGAGGGATTTTCAATTGCCTGGATGTTGAGGAAACGAGCATCATTTTCACCACATGCCAAGTGACATATTGTTTTTGCTTTGTGGTACTTATTAGGGTTAGGGTCTAGGGTTCCCCTCCAAACATATTTATCAGAGGCAATTGCCATAAACTGACAAAGTCTCCTGCAAACCAAAACCTGTCCTTTATGGTCTACCATGCCCTCTAATTATATATAATAGTTCACATGGGATGTCCACAATGCTTTGTCTCACACCATACATCGGACCAATATATCCAGGCTATTCTTGAGCTGGCTGTTAAAGCCCATACGACTGATGTAAAGTGATTTTTGCGCTGATATTTACTCCCTTGATGTGAGGAAGCCCCTGACCTCCACTTCCCAGCTCACATTGATGGCACAACAAATACTGGGAGTTGACCAAATGGGAACTAGCGGGCAAATAAAAACCTGTTTCTTGCCACAAGACATTACGTTCTGCTACTCCAGCAAGGAAGGAAGCACTACTTGACACAGAGTTGTGAGACTGTGCTATTCATTTTCAGGGTTAGTGGTTGAAGTAGGAACTATGCCAACGTTCAAGATTAGACTGGATAGGTGGCTGAAGGAAAAGGGGGTGAAAGGTTATGGGAATAGGATGGGTAAATGTGCTTAGGACTATTTGCTCGTGTGGAAGATAAATGTCAACACAGACTGGTTGGGCTGAATGGCCTGTTTCTGTGTTGTAACTTCAATGCATTTCTATGGTTCTAAGTATTAAAGTGGAGCAAGTAAACGACCTAAAAGTAAGGGAAACATTTAGGAAGCTGTGATCACAATATAATGAGGTTCAGTGTAAGAATAGAAAAGGAAAAAGAAAAGTCAAAGACAAGGGTATTTAACTGGAAAAGGCAGGTTGGTGCCATTAAAAAGCAACCATAGGCCAGATTAAATGGAAGGAAAAATTGACAAATGGAACCATAGTGCAGCAATGAGAAAATTTAAACAGCAGATAGATAAAGTACAATTCAAATACATTCCAGTAAGGAAAAAAAGGAAGTATATTGAAGGCTGAGCTTCACAGTGAATAGGGACACTGGATCTAATTTGAAACTAAACAAAGGGAGGATACTTACAGGGCAAATGTTAAAAAGACAAAGTCAGGAAAAAATATAAAGAATATAGGAAAGCAACAAGGATGTCAAGGGTAGGAGGGAATATGAGAAACAAGTAGCAGAAAAGATGAAGGGTAATAAAAAGACTTTCTACAGACACATTCGCGGTAAGAAGATGGAGGGAAGTTAGGGAAGAAATTGTTTGGAAAAGAAAATTGTGCCTAAAGAATAGAAGGTGGCAAATGTGACTCCGCTCTTCAAAAATGGAGACAGGGATAAATCAAGAAATCATAGGCCAGCTAGTCTTATACCGTCTATAATTATAGGTTGTTTATCCATGGAATGCCTGGACTAATAATCCAGAGAACGTAAATTGAAATGCCACCATGGCAGTCTGAGATTTTGAATTCAATTAAAGGAAAAATCTGAAAATAAAAACCGGTGTGAATAAAAGTGACCATGAAGCTGCCAGACTGTCGTAAAAACCCAACAGGTTCACTAATGTCCTTTAGAGAAGGTAACCTGTATCCTTACTCGGTAACAATGCCACTCAATTGTATCAGCACCTTGTCTCGGCACCTAGGGTGGGCTATAAATGCCGGCCTTGCCAACGTCGCCCACATCCCAAGAATGAATTTTCAAAAAAGGGGTGGGCCCACTTGAAACAGGGGCATCCAAGATGTGGCCCATCTGCCAAATCTGGCCCTTAAGCTCACTTCACCTGGCTCATAATTCCTTTTATCTTAACAGGCTTGTGTGCGACTTTTTGCCTCAGGACTGTAAACTTCCTGGGTCTGGAGGATTATAAAAAGCTGTTCCCTTTTTGGTGGATTTAGGCCAATGATAGAGCAGTCTTTTTGCACCAAACAAAAATCAGCCTTTACCAATCCTCCAGGCCTAGGAAGTTCAAAGAGCACCCAATTATAGGAAGGATATAAAAGCAATTGAAAAGGTGCAGGAAAGATTAACTAGGATGTTACCAGGGATGAGGGGGTTACAGTTATGAAAAATGACCTGAGAAGTTAAAGCTTTTCTCACTGAAGATGACGGGTCATTTAAATGAGGTCTTCAAGGTTATGATGGGTTGTGATAAGGAAAATAGTGATTGATTGTTTCTACTGGCCAGCAGGACAGTGACAGGAAGTCACAAATTTAAGATAAAAAAGGGAATTAAAAAGGGGGTTAGAAAAAAAATCTTTACACAGAGGGTAGTTAGAATGTACAATATTCTACCACAAATCATTGTTGAAGGAGACTCCATAAGTATTTTCAAGAGGAAATTAGATGTTTGAGTATAAAAGATGAATTTATAAAGGATGTGGTGTGAGCAGGAGAGTAGAACTAGACAGGTGGCTTATGCAGAAAAACACTGGCACAGACTTCATAGGTTAACCAGCCTGTTCCTGTGCTGTTACACTCTATGATTCGATACCTTGTAGACTCCAGTTTGAGAACCTCTGCAACACTCAATTCCCTTTCTTGATAATAATGACCCAGTTCCTTTTAAAAGGGACTAACTGGCCAACTGTTTTTTTCTGGCATTCTGTTCCACATATCCACCATCCTCTGGAAAATCTTAATTTTTACTAATGTCTAATCTTGCTCAAGGTTTGTGAATTTTGCACGTGTGTGAAAGGTTTTTGAATCTTCACAAACCTCTGCAAATCTATTCCACTCGAGATCCCACTAGCAGCTAATTCAACCATCCCATTCACATTATCAAAGCTGAATCATTCCCTCATGAAGTGACACACGGGCTCATGACTTGTCATAACTGTGCTCTCTGACGACAGTTTTCACAACAAGTGCATCCAGCAGCTGTGGCGACGTATTCAGTGAGGACAACGTGATCTTCTGACACACAGCAAGTTTCTTTCCCTTTCAGGAGTCCACTGACAACATGTTCTGTTTGTCGACATGATGCCCAAGGATAAGAGCCAGACAGTTCCATTAGAGAATGCTATGAACTGACAGCCTCTTAGCAGGGAAAAGAAAGCAACTTTGTGAAAGCCTCCTTTTAAACCCATGAGGATTCTGTATCACTGTCTCTCTCATGTGTAAGCGACAATGTGCATTCATTATCAGGGTTGATTGGCGGCCAGCTCTATCATATTGTTATACAGTCCACTATGTGATGTGAGAACAGCAGGTGACCTACAAGCATTGCTTTCCCCCTTTATCTTTTGTAGAGATTTGCTTTGGTCCTTATTGCCTTGGCTCAGTAGTTTCATGTTTGCTTCCAAGTCAGAAGGTTGTGGGTTCAAGTTCCAGCTCCAGAGATTTGAGCACATAATCTAGGCCGACACTTCCAGTGTAGTACTGAGGGAGTGCGGCGCTGTCTTTCGGATGAGATTTTAACTGCCCTCTCGGGTGGATGTAAAAGATCCCATGGCACAATTCGAAGAAGAGCAGGGGAATTCTCCCAGTGCCCTGCCCAACATTTATCGGTCAACCAACAGCTATAACAGATTGTCTGGTCATTATCACATTGCTGTTTGTGGGATCATGCTGTGCGCAAATTGGTTGCCGCGTTTCCTACATTACAATAGTGACTACACTTAAAAAGTACTTCACTGGCTGTAAAGGGCTATGGGACATGCTGAGGTTGTGAAAGGCACTATATAAATGCAGGTCTTTCTTTCTTATTGGTCTATTTGGCAAGCCACGTTTTGCGTCAACCGCAGCAGCAGCTATCAGTAGCTGTGAATATTGTAGTCTTCGACGCTTTTGTATTGTTGAGTATTGGTGGTGGGAGAGCTGCACTCCAGCCCCCAATGGCACATTATGAAGGAGGACGTATAAAGTCCGGTTTTCGTGGAACACCACCCGCAGGTTTCCGCTCATTCACTCTTAATGAATGGAAAATAATGGGTGGTGACGAGGATCCAGCGGTAACACGAGCTCATAGATTCATTGCTGTATTGTGTGCTGCATTTTTACTCTGAAGGATGCAGATTCACACGGTATTTAAGAGAGGGCAGAGGGGCAAAGAGCTTTGGAGTATTTGACTGACCTGTTTTGATGAACAGTTTAAGCTGCTTATCCATCAAGATTTTTGATCATGGAGAAGAAAGATTCCAGTGTGGATAGAGGGCCAGTACTGAGATGGGGTGAGGGTGCCTAATATTGAACGTTACTCCCTCCTCCTGAATATACACAAACTTAACCTTTTCTTAAAAATCCCATAAGCATGCAGCCATTTACACAGCATTCAATAAACTTCAACAATAAATGTCTGATTCTCTGCTGAAATGTTCAGTTCTTGTTTAACTGGTTGCATGCTTGCGACATGAGATTAAGATAAATAAACCATAATAACCGTATCTTTACACTCATTAATGTTAGATCTATCTATTACTGGAAATCTTGTATAATATGATATACGAGTATGGTAAGCTTCCACTGTTGTCAATTGGTTCATGCCAACCATATGCTTTCAATCAGATCACTGGAAATAATTTCAAATGGCCTTGCAAATTTCCCGCTTCCCCATTTAATTCATGACCTGGCATTTTGCCCACTCTGTCTGGCCTATGCTCTGCATTTGGTCCAGGCTCTTGTTCTCTTGTTCTCTCCCAGGTCTCCAGTGAGTGCTCCAGCTCTGCCGCCCACTCTTCCTCCCAGGCTCACCATTAGTTCTCAAGATCTTGCTCTGTTCCCTGCCTCCCACTGAGGCTCACCCCAAATTCTCCAGTTCTGTTTCCTCCTTCTCACCAACACCCACCGTTCTGTTGCCTCCCTCTCATCAAGGCCCACCCAAGCACACCAACTCCACCCTCTGTTCAAGCCATGGCCTACCTCAAGTTCACCAGCTCCATTCCCCCCACTCCCATTGCCTACCCAGAGGATTCTAGCTTAATTCTCTCCCTCTCATTAAGCCCAACCCGAATACTTTTGCAAGGAGTCTGCTCCCACCTCCCATGGAAGCCTGTCTCGAATATTCCAGCTCTGTTCCTTCATCCCTAATAGCTTCAGAAGTGTCTGCTGCAAATGGATCTAGGTATCATTTCCGCTGCTCTTCTGAGCTTTATATCCACTCTCTCTCTCCAGAACTCCACTCCCTGCGTTCATGCTACAGTCTCCAGCTCTCTGATCCTTTCCATGTGGCCCATTGGTGCCGTACACCTGGCCTGACTGCTTCTCTGTAACCCTATTCACTGGGTCCTTACTGCCTTCCTCCTCATTCCTGCTCCCTCCTAACCCTAACCTGAAGCTTTATCCCGTCCCTACCTCCTCCTGGTCCCACTGCTCCCTCTCAGCCTCAATGTCAGGCTCTGCTGCCTACCATCCTCTCCCAGCTCCAGAGTTCTCACTCGCCTGCACCCCCAGGTCACCCGTTGCCATTCACGTGATGTACTCTCAATTGGAGACTGTCTCTGGTGTGGGTCATTCCAGCTTTAACTGCAACACAGGAGAAGTGATTTCTTTCTATCTTTCTAACAGTAAATGCCACTTCAAACCAGTCTGATAAAAAAAAGTATGAAGAAAATGTACAGCAATAATCAATTAGGTGTAACCTGTTACTGTCTTTCAGATATGTTTTATGATGTTTCAGTAAAATCTACCATCACAACAGCACCTCAGAATCAAAAGACTGGGATTTAAAATGTTCAAATGCAGATTTTCAATATGGTGTGAAATGGCGTGAGGTCACAGATTGAATTGTTTGTAACACTGTATATACACTGTTGGCACACTGTTCTAAATAGGTTATTAAATGCACATTAAAAGATGGCATATGCCATCCACAATGTTGGAAAAGAAACAGCAAGTAGGGATAGTCCAGCTTTATATCAATACAAAGTGCACAAGAGGGTAAGAACTGGATTCAGATTCCGATCAAGGCTTTCCCTGCTTATTGCAGGTTTTGGGGATAGGTGTAGAAAGTGGCTAACATAGCATCATGGGTAGATGAAGTTAGCCTAAATGAATACATGCAGCTGGGCACGTACACATAGCCGACTTCTGCTGACACAGGAGGACACATCCTTGAGCAGTTCAGTCAGGCAGGGGGAGATAAGATGGAAAGCAGAAATCCAGGCAGCTGTGACAGCTTATAGTTAACCAGAATGCAAACTAAATTAAGATTGAATAATAGAAGGAACTAGATTAGGCTAACAAAGTACGATTTTAATGAACTAACGTGATTAACAGAAGATAAGAAAGTTTAGGAGTATTGGAAAAATACTGAGGGAAAAGGAATGAGCTCAGCCCAGCAGGATCAAGGCAACCTTGAGAAAGAGATAAGAATGGGGCTCCAGCAACTGTCTTAGTTTAATTCCTTGAAACAGTCAGGAAGACAGAGACCCGTCAGGTGACATGACATGATGGGTATAAAAGCTAGCGCATCCATGTGGGAAACCTGGACTCAAGACATCAGAGGTCAAGATCAGGGAATTGTAATATTGAGATTGCATTGTGTACGATCTGTAATGTATTGGTTTGAATTGTACTGGTTTGAAATTGTGATATTTACACTGAATTGTGTGTATCTTTAAATTCTATGAAATAAAGTATATTTTGAAATAAAAAAAGGTATACAGCTTGTCTGCTTGTAATTTTATAGACGAATATAACTTGTTTGCTTACTATGATTGATTCTACTCATATTTCTTAATGAAGTGTTGATAAAACTAGTCTCTTGAAATTGTTAATAAGATGGCAGAAAATAAAATCTTACACTTACAAATGAACAGGTTCTGTAGCACTTCCATTAATATGGGCTTGCAAAGATTGTTAGGTAAATGATAGAACAATAAAAAGAGTACTGAACACTTAAGAGTTATAGTAGTTCTAAATGTGGAATGGTGGGGAATAGTAGACAGTTAGTTAACAGCAGGCTATAATTTCTTCTACTTTGACCCAGCAATATATCATAGCTCCACAAGATCATGGCCTTCTGCACCAGTGTGACATCCAGTTTCTCATATCAGCCAACCATAAGCCATTTTAATACAAATTTGTGCCAAAAGGCAGGTAGTTTTTTTGCTATGGACCGGCACATGACAGGAACTGAGTTACAACTACCCTACCCAAACTCATTTTGCTCAGGCTCCTTAGACCTGACGGAGGAAGGAGAATGTCTGCCTGTCTGGGCTGGTTTTGAAGCGAGGTCCTGGAGGTGAAAGGGCAATGCACTATCCCACTGTGATATGGATAACAGCAGTAAGTCTCAATATA
The DNA here is from genome assembly GCF_035084215.1 of Heptranchias perlo. Lineage (NCBI taxonomy): Eukaryota > Metazoa > Chordata > Chondrichthyes > Hexanchiformes > Hexanchidae > Heptranchias > Heptranchias perlo. The sequence continues at coordinate 16,349,349 of NC_090357.1, read as the reverse complement.
ATGGAGGAATGTGAATGCCCAGGATTGAAGAGGCTATCTGCAGGAGCCATTAGCTCAGTAACATACTGACAGGATTCTCTTGGCACTTTAATCTGAAACAAATCTTCAGTTACAGGAGCGAGGCTAATTGGCTCCAGCCAGTTCATCATTCTGCTGAAGAAATATTGCAACAGTTAACCGTGTCAATTGCAGGCTTCAATTTGCTGAAGTGCACTGTCCAAGACAATATCGGTAGACCTTCCATTTCCTTGACAGATAAGATCATCAACGTCTGTATTCTCCAGACAGATGGGTTCCAACTTCCCCAGAGAACATGTAATAAAGCGCATTGATTCTTGGCTTTGTGTAAAACTACAGAATCTCAATACGGCAGAGGGACTCTGTCACTTCTGCATTAGTTGCAAATAATTACAACTTAATTTTTATTTTGTAATTTCTTCCATTATTTGGTTCAGCATTTTCCTCTTTCCATTGTCTGACTACACCATGAAGCTGGCCTGGAGCCTTGCTCTTGGCTCTTTACCAAGGATACTCGTTAGCCAATAGTTAGCAGTCGCTCGCTGATGTTCCTTCCTTCCTCATGGGGATGCCTGGCTCTATTCAGCACCACTCAACATAGGATGGTAGAGATCAGCAGTGCCTTGTTAGTTGTATCTATGTGATTTATATCAATTAGTGTTAATTGTATTCAGGTGGTGTGTATCAATTGGGGACTCTCTTGTATCCATTTATAGGAGGGTGTCAGACACCTGGAAGAGTCCCAGACACTCTGGTGGGATGCAATGGGTGCAGATATAATGTTACAGTTCTGTGCCTCCCCCTCCTTCTCCCCCCCCCCCTCCTTCCCCCTCCCTCCTTCCCCCCTCCCCCTCCCCCCCCCCCCCCCTTGCCCCTCCTCCTTTTTCTCTGCTCTATACCAGGGTAACGCCGATTCCGAAGGCGCAGGGCAAATGAAAATATCCCCTTTGCAGACAGCGTAAACCAATAGCCCTGACAAGATTTCCAAAATTTAAAGAAATAGCCTAAAAATCAGGTTATAGCTCATTCTAATAACTTTTATATGACTGAATGCGAACCAGTGTTAAGACTTTGTCATTAAGGACTTTCATTCTTGTGACTGAAGCACTTTCTTACTTTAATTTCCTAATATTTTACTCTCTAGCCCTGTGTATTAGTTCCCCCTCCCCATGTATTATGTAAATTTGGTGCTTATATGAGTTTGGCTGGTGTAAAAGTTAGTGTCTTTTATTTAGCAAGGTTTAAGAACAGATATGAAATATCAGTTTACAGGGCAGATTTTAGCCTTGTCTGGTGGAGAATATGCAATTTGCATTATCCTTTTCCTGTGACTTTATGATTTTGAAAAATGAAAACAATTTACCAGCATTCTAGGCATGAGTAAGATATCCAGCCTTTCTTTCCAGTGAAGTAATAAAGGCCGGATTACACTGGCTGGCCCAGTAATTACTTTTTTTTATTATATCTGTGCAGCAACTCTTCACAAAAAACACAGGAGACCGTTAGCACCGCACCCACTAATATATTTAAAACTCACACGTAAATCCTGTAAAATATGGCAGCATTAAAGAGTTGCCAAACGGCTTTATTTCCAAATTCTTCTTTGTAAAGTCCAGTCGATTCAGCAGTGTGGATGTTAAGGCAGTAGCACTAAAATGCAAGAGGGTTGCATTGGTCTCCAACTGTACCTCCGCCGGGAAACGCACTGGGAAACAGTAGACACTCGGCTGCACTAGGTCTCCACTGTTTCTGGGATTTTCCCACCCCTTACAAGTCAAATGTCACCTAGGGGGATTAAGCCAGGAATCAGGGACTCCCAATGCTGGGAGTTCCTGTTTTCTTGACTCATTCGGGACCCAGCGTAGCTGATAAGCTGAGTGAGATGAAACGTACCATCACACAGATGGGCAGAAGTGGACCTGCACTGGGGGAACTCCAGGTCTGGCCAACAGCCTGGAGCCCCCTGCAAAAAAGTAGCAATTTATTTTTTAAAGAAAGGTTTTGATTGCCCTCCCACCCTCACTCACGTAAGGGCTTATGGGGAGGTTAACCAGGGTCGGTGGACCTGGGCGAAACCCCCTCCCCTAATGGCGGCCAAGTGGCAGATTTTCCAGCTGCATGGGGTAGGCGGGCACTGGAGATGTGTCTGTAGTGGCCTGTTGCACCTGCTGGCCCCAAGCAAATCAGGTGCCCACCCACTCACCTTGCAAACTCCAGTGGGTTCTCGATGGACATGATCTTGGTGTAACAGCCAGGGTCATGTACCAAGGATCATCAAAGCCATATTTGCCACTAATGAATAAATGAAACAGCAAACATGTATAGCGGAGGGGCACCACTGAATAGTATCATTATTAGAATTTGGATCTGTGCAGTTGCAGTCTAAATGTTTTGTTTTCTTCATATTGGTGTCTTTTCCTTCAAATAGAGAGGCAGGTCAGTAGAGCGTCAGAATATGCATCATCCCATCCATGGTCCATCTTGTCAGGCTGGGCCACGAGAGGCAGATGCTGAATGACAGAGACGCACTTTCCAGAGGAACTGATAGAAGGAAGAAAAACCAGGAAATGAAACAGCAAGCTCTAAGAGGCCAAATGAAGAACAGAATTGGCACAGGTCAAAGAATGGGCCACGTTTCCACCTTTTTATCAGGCAATGACGAATGGCATGAGGGAACTGTAATGAAGGAGAAGAAAATAATTCACACAAAGAGAAACCCTCCACACCCTTTCCCTCTTGAAAAATAAACATTACAGTAGCTTGAAGGTAGAGATATTTTCTATTGAGAAGAGTTCTAATCACAGTGAGTGAAGTCTGAAACTGAGAGCTACTGACATATATTTGTACCAGATGACATGTCAGCGCATTTCTTTTCTGTTTGGGGCTAGCAGTTCAAGTGCAGGTCAGCAGCATCTGCTGTGGGAGATGGAGAGACATAGGGATCTCTGTAAGGGACAAACTTCATCTTGTTTCCATTAATTATTCAGGTTCTACAAATTGAGCGAAATTTTAAAAACTACTGGGTTCAAGTAACGTTGTGCAATATCAGTTACAAATGTGCTAACACCTTCGTTAAAATAGTGGACAGCGGAATTTCATATGGACACATCAACATGTCTATCACCAATAAATATATTGAAAAGTGCGATTTTAATCCATATAGGTCTAGTTATCTTTTACATATTTTCCACTTTGCTTAGAGGATTGGGAATGCAAATGAGTTAGATACATACTTTTAATAAATGTTTTCTTGGAACAGTTGGGAGGAGAAAAGAGAAGAGAGACACTCTGGTTTGACTGAGGTTAGCAATAAAATCACTAATTGTGAGATGATCTTAGAAGCGTATAAAATAGTACATGGTATGGAAATGGTAAATCAAAATATTACTTTAAATTAAACTATGGGCGTAGGATAAGGGAACAGAGGTTCAAACTAGTGAATGGCAATTTTAGGACTGATATCTGGAGGTACTTCCTCATGTAGAGAATGATCACCACTTAGAATGGATTGCCAGATGGAGTGGTGGAGAAAACCCTGGACTCATATGGTGGTGGACAATTAAACAACTAACGGGAGGAGGAGGCTCTGCAAACATCCCCATCCTCAATGATGGCGGAGTCCAGCACGTGAGTGCAAAAGACAAGGCTGAAGCGTTTGCAACCATCTTCAACCAGAAGTGCCGAGTGGATGATCCATCTCGGCCTCCTCCCGATATCCCCACCATCACAGAAGCCAGTCTTCAGCCAATTCGATTCACTCCACGAGATATCAAGAAACGGCTGAGTGCACTGGATACAGCAAAGGCTATGGGCCCCGACAACATCCCAGCTGTAGTGCTGAAGACTTGTGCTCCAGAACTAGCTGTGCCTCTAGCCAAACTGTTCCAGTACAGCTACAACACTGGCATCCACCCGACAATGTGGAAAATTGCCCAGGTATGTCCTGTCCACAAAAAGCAGGACAAATCCAATCCGGCCAATTACCGCCCCATCAGTCTACTCTCAATCATCAGCAAAGTGATGGAAGGTGTCATCGACAGTGCACCAATAACCTGCTCACCAATGCTCAGTTTGGGTTCTGCCAGGACCACTCGGCTCCAGACCTCATTACAGCCTTAGTCCAAACATGGACAAAAGAGTTGAATTCCAGAGGTGAGGTGAGAGTGACTGCCCTTGACATCAAGGCAGCATTTGACCGAGTGTGGCACCAAGGAGCCCTAGTAAAATTGAAGTCAATGGGAATCAGGGGGAAAACTCTCCAGTGGCTGGAGTCATACCTAACGCAAAGGAAGATGGTAGCGGTTGTTGGAGGCCAATCACCTCAGCCCCAGGACATTGCTGCAGGAGTCCCTCAAGGCAGTGTCCTAGGCCCAACCATCTTCAGCTGCTTCATCAATGACCTTCCCTCCATCATAAGGTCAGAAATGGGGATGTTCGCTGATGACTGCACAGTGTTCAGTTCCATTCGCAACCCCTCAAATAATGAAGCAGTCAGAGACCGCATGCAGGAAGACCTGGACAACATCCAGGCTTGGGCTCATAAGTGGCAAGTAACATTTGCGCCAGATAAGTGCCAGGCAATGACCATCTCCAACAAGAGAGAGTCTAACCACCTCCCCTTGACATTCAATGGCATTACCATCGCCGAATCCCCCACCATCAACATCCTGGGGGTCACCATTGACCAGAAACTTAACTGGACCAGCCATATAAATACTGTGACTACGAGAGCAGGTCAGAGGCTGGGTATTCTGTGGCGAGTGACTCACCTCCTGACTCCCCAAAGCCTTTCCACCATATACAAGGCACAAGTCAGGAGTGTGATGGTATACTGTCCACTTGCTTGGATGAGTGCGGCTCCAACAACACTCAAGAAGCTCGACACCATCCAAGATAAAGCAGCCCGCTTGATTGGCACCCCATCCACCACCCTAAACATTCACTCCCTTCACCACGGGCGCACTGTGGCTGCAGTGTGTACCATCCACAGGATGCACTGATGCAACTCGCCAAGGCTTCTTCGACGGCACCTCCCAAACCCGTGACCTCTACCATCTAGAAGGACAAGAGCAGCGGGCACATGGGAACAACACCACCTGCACGTTCCCCTCCAAGTCACACACCATCCCGACTTGGAAATATATCGCCGTTCCTTCATTGTCGCTGGGTCAAAATCCTGGAGCTCCCTTCCTAACAGCTGTGGGAGAACCTTCACCACACGGACTGCAGCGGTTCAAGAAGGCGGCTCACCACCACCTTCTCAAGGGCAATTAGGGATGGGCAATAAATGCCGGCCTCGCCAGTGACGCCCACATCCCATGAACGAATAAAAAAAAATTTAAGAAACAATTAGATACTGCAATGAGGTGCTTCTGAGGATGAACTAACATGGGTCGAATGGTCTTCCTCATCATTAATTATCTTGTGATAATTAAAATCACACACCATATACACACTAAAAGGCTGTCACCAGAAGGTAGAGGGTTGCTTGTGGCAGCATGACATTTAAATTCTGTCTTGAAGTATTGGTGGACTTTCATTTCTCTTCACAATAACAGAGTGGTTATGGACAAGCTCGATTTTGATGCTTTCCGAGCTGTTTTCTTGGAATTTCACTTTAAGGACAGTTTTTCACTGTAGGTTTGTTTCCATTGGTGGAGACCATTCAAATTGTACGCCAGGTCTTAACAGATGTCAAAGAGATAGTTGGGCTGGAGTAAGTTCACTGTCTTCAGGCTGACTGCACGATGCTGACAAGAACATCAAGGTGAAATATATATCAGATACAGGAGGAGTTTAATTCAATATCTCTTTACTAGAATGCACAAAATAAACTATTTAGTTTAAATGTTCAAATATGTTACAATAGGAGGTTTCGGGGGGACCTTATAGAAGTCTATAAAATAATGAGGGGCATAGATAAGGTAGATAGTCAAAATCTTTTCCCAAAGGTAGGGGAGTCTATAACGAGGGGGCATAGATTTAAGGTGAGAGGGGAGAGATACAAAAGGGTCCAGGGGGGCAATTTTTTCACTCAAAGGGTGGTGAGTGTCTGGAACGAGCTGCCAGAGGCAGTAGTAGAGGCGGGTACAATTTTGTCTTTTAAAAAGCATTTGGACAGTTACATGGGTAAGAAGGGTATAGAGGGATATGGGCCAAGTGCAGGCAATTGGGACTAGCTTAGTGGTATAAACTGGGCGACATGGACATGTTGGGCCGAAGGACCTGTTTCCATGTTGTAAACTTCTATGAATGAGAAGGTTACTATCGAAGGTGTGCTTTTATAACTCAACAACAACTTGCATTTCTGTAGCGCCTTTAACATAGTAAAACATCCCAAGGTACTTCACAGAAGCGTTACCAGATGTAAGGAGATATCAGGACAGGTGACCAAAAGCTTGGTCAAAGAGGTAGGTTTTAAGGAGTGTCTTAAAGGAGGAGAGAGAGGTAGAGAGGCAGAGAGGTTTAGGGAAGGAATTCCAGAGCTTAGAGCCTAGACAGCTGAAGGCACGGCCGCCAATGGTGGGGCGAAGGAAATTGGAGATGCACAAGAGGCCAGAATTGGAGGAACGTAGAGTTCTTGGAGGGTTGTAGGGCTGGAGGAGGTTACAGAGATAAGGAGGGGGCGAGATATGGAGGGATTTGAACACAAGGATGAGAATTTTAAATTCCAGGCGTTGCTGGACCGGGAGCCAAAGTAGATCAGTGAGAACATCTCCTCTAACCTCTGATGTTTTTCTCTTTTTTTAAAATCAATTCCTTTCTGTAAAGAATAATTTTGTAATATATAGAAATTATGGACTTTCCTTTATCAGTTAAATAAATCCCCTTCTGACCTAATCATACTGTACATTGTTACTTCGGGCATAGTCACGTGTTATTTCTATCCCAGTAACATGATACTCAAGTGGGAGGTGACTGTCTGTCAGTGACCTACAAGAAACCCACTAGCAGAAAAATCAGTGTATATTGAATGCAGAAGGTATATAACGAATTTAGAGAATGACATCTGCCTACGACATGCACCATCTGTACTGCCGGCAGTCAAATCAAGTGATTTGATTATGAGAAGTTCCTGTCTGCCACAACACTAAGTACTGACAAAAACACACAGAAAATAAAACTAACATATAGTTATTAAAACTAACTCTCCCTCTCCTCCTTATGATCGGCACCTGTGGCTGGAATTGATATCAAAGCAGTAACACATCTCCAATATTCAAGCAGCTTATCTCCTGAACCCCTTGATGTGTTACTATTTTGTATCTTTTGTGACCTGCATGTTATCCTATATTTAGTAGTTAAGTGCATCACTGTACGGGAAAGCTGCCTTGTTAACCCTTCCCATTCACAGGATTAATGTAACAGCAGCTTTCAGTCATTTGTTCCCATTCACGTACACAGTAAACTTATTGGTTGGCTTTATTTACTAGGAATTAGGAAAATGAGTGGAATCACCCGAGGTCAGTCCCACATGGCCGGACAATTGAAAAGAAATGATTGACTTTATTGAGTACTGCGGAGGGGCTGAGGAAGGATGATGCTCTGTGGTTACAGTCACCGAAGATGTCTCTGGGATTTTGGTCAGGTCAGTCGTGGTACTGCCAGTGGGATGGAAGCTCGACTGAATGGATTGACAGACAAACAATTTTGGCAAAGATGGGTATGGAACTGAGAGGTGAGGTGTGGACCTTCGAGAAGAGAGGAAGGTTAGAGATGGGGCGACAGGTAGAGAGGAGGGATAGGTTGAAGGTGAGCTTTTTGAGGGGATGATGACGACAGTTTTGAAATTGAGTGGGACAGTGTCAGAGCAAAGAGAGGCATTTACAATGGTGGCAATTACAGTGGCAGTGAAATTCTGTTGTGAGCAGACTTTGCGATTTACTGACGTACCCAGTTTTTTATACTCCACAGGAGAAATGGCAAGGAAAAACCAGCTGGAAATCTGAAATAAAAATCAAAAATGATGACAATACAGAGGTCTATCAACATCTGAAAGAAAGAGGTTAATGTTTTGGTTGAAACCCAGTTCTGGTGAAGGGTCTCATCGGAAACATTAACTTACCTTTCTCATCCTGATGCTGACTGCCCTGCAATTTATTGCCAGCATTCATTTTTATTATACTTCATATTCTGGCAGCTAGAAATAAATATCACATTGGAGGAGGATTAATATCATTAACTGACTGAAGCACTGCAAATGTTCCAGCGATTGCTATTGAAAAGCTTCTATTAAAGAATTGACTTTACATGACGTTGTCTGCAAGTATTCAATGTTTAAGGTCAATTCACTGCATATGTTTTCAATGAACTGTTATAGGTTATTCAGAGCCTTCAAAATGCACGCACATCACAAGAAACGCAGGACTGATTTCCTGGAAAGATAAGCATTATAAAGCGGACTGTGAGATTTATACACAACAGCAGATGGCATTATTATTGTTATAAACTAAAGCATTGTAATCATGTTAAATTTTACTTTGGCACAGATACGTTCCTGCTGACCTATGTGGGATAAATTTCCACTATATCAACTAGATAGCAAGATAAACAGTTATTTAAGCCACTCTTATAGCATGACATTTAAACCTGTGCACTCCCACGACCGGATGCAAAGCAGTCTTGTTGGCAGTCTCCAAGCTAAGTGAGTTTCTGGCAGCGACTTCCACACTTTAAATTCTAACTAACCTCTGGCTATAATTAGAACTAATCCACTTTCACACTTTAAAGACTGTTCCAATTCTGGCCTAATAAAGTTAATTTATCAGATTGGACACTAAACATCTTTGTAAAAACTTTGATAATTAAAACAAGCACGTTTAGGACAGTGAACCTGTCACATACTCTGGGTTCCCCCTTATTCTCTGTGTCTCCTTATGTACCATACAGTTTAAATTTCTGAAAATGTTGTACGAACAAAAAAAAAAGTTTTGGGCGCTGGTTAGGAACAAATTCTGCTCCCGGTGCAGTGCTGGCAGGACAGGATTTGAGTGCGCGCACCATACATCTGTTCAACAGACGGTGACCTGGCCGGAAGTCCCAAGGCCTGTTCATTTGAATAAATTCTACATGCTCCCGTGAACATTAGACCAGCAACAGGGAGCATGTGGAGGGAGAAGGTGGCATTTGCTGCAAAGCAGCAGCTGTTAAAAGGCTGTTGCTTGCATTTAAAGATGATGATGTAGAGATGCCGGTGATGGATTGGGGTGGACAAATGTAAGGAATCTTACAACACCAGGTTATAGTCCAATAATTTTATTTTAAAATCACAAGCTTTCGGAGATTATCCCCTTCGTCAGGTGAATGAGTGAAAGGTTCTCAAATCGCATATCTTATATTAGGCTGGGACACCATCACACCAATCAAAAGGTGTCGTTGGTGTTCAAACAGGCCAGTCACGGAGAACAGTACGTTCCAGTACACTGAATATACATTGTGTCAAATTACACAGACAGAGAGAAAGAGACCCAAATGGCAGAGAGAGAGAGAGAGAGAGTATTAAAAACAGATAACTTTTTTTTCCCCTTTTGCTGGTGGGGTTACGTGTAGCGTGACATGAACCCAAGATCCCGGTTGAGGCCATCCTCATGGGTGCGGAACTTGGCTATCAACTTCTGCTCGACGATTTTGCGTTGTCGTGTGTCTCGAAGGCCGCCTTGGAGAACGCTTACCCGAAGATCGGTGGCTGAATGCCCTTGTGTAATTGACACAATGTATATTCAGTGTACTGGGACGTACTGTTCTCCGTGACTGGCCTGTTTGAACACCAACGACACCTTTTGATTGGTGTGATGGTGTCCCAGCCTAATATAAGATATGCGATTTGAGAACCTTTCACTCATTCACCTGACAAAGGGGATAATCTCCGAAAGCTTGTGATTTTAAAATAAAATTGTTGGACTATAACCTGGTGTTGCATTTAAAGAGATGTAGCTATTTAAATTAAGTGGCTACACATGGGGACAAACTTCTGCGAGCCTTGACAAAAGCTGCAAACGGATTTTAAACAGTTTTCCTATGGCTGCATGGGAGTGGGGTTTTGAGGGGAATGGTGTGACAGGCAAAAACAAACTGAGGCAAACCCAATGTGGAGGTGTGAAACAGAGTCTGTGGGTGTGGCAATGGGGTACAGCATTAGATCCCTGATTAATGGCTGGCCAAATGAGCACCGTTGCTGCATGAGATGAGTGTGAGGAGGCTTGTCCTGTTTGGACATCCTCCCCAGAAGATGACAGTAAACTATGGCTGGCAGGAGGTGGTGGGCAGGCTCAGTCATGTTTAGAGTAGGTATAGGGAAGAGATGAGAGAGAAGATAGCATACTTTAAGGAATCTGGCAAAGTAAGACTAACCAACAGTAGGTAAATGGCCCAAGATTGCAGGCCAGAAATATTACCCGTCAACCTGCTCCATATTTATTGCCCGCTTATGCAGAGCTCTCACATAATCTGACAGCTCTTTCATAACATCTCGTACATGCCCTTACTTCAGCAGCACATAGTCAAACTGCAACTTACAATTAAAAGCTTTGGAGGACTGACAACTTCCAAGGGTTTCCACATCAAATTATAACACAACCAGCTGCATGATGCATGCTCACTCACTGACACCCAGTAAAAGCAAGGAAATTGCATCAAGTCGTCATCCAACTATTTTTGCACGCATTCTGGGGCCTTAACGAGACAATTGCATGCAATGTGCACCTGCACACCAGTGCACTCCAGCTGAACAATCGTGGGCAGAGTGCAAAATATGCCTACGGTTTGCTTGCCCAGTTTTCCAATCCTGTTTGGAGGCTGGTACACCGAATAAGAAGAATAACCCTAACCCTCCTGACACATGGAAGTGGGACAGCTGGTGGAGAATTTATTTTATATTATCTTTGCTTGATAACTATACGACCTGAAAGCTTGCACTAACTGGTACAAATGTAATCATTGCAATCAGAAACTGACAGTATAAGTGGTACAAAACTCTGCTATTATCATTAACCAAACTGTTAACATGTATTCCACACTTTGTCCGTAGCTGCACACCAGCATAACTGGATGGATTCCTCACATTCACAAGATGTCCTAGTACCGTAAATGGCTGATCCAAATCCTCAAAATGAAGGATAAGTTTGGCTTTGAAATTGGATTCTGAGGATTCAATATCCAGATCCTTTAAATTCAGTTTGAGTATTACTGCTACGGACAGAAACAGCCACTTCTAACTAACTGGAGACTCTCAATTACCAGGTTTGAAACATACCGACCAGAAGAATGCATACTTTGTCTTATTAAACTGTCTGAGATTTAATATATTCACCAGGAAGTCTGTACATCCTTCCTTTTAAAAGGGTGGTGGGACGGCAGCTGGGTGGGGGGGGCCAATGGGCGCTCGGCAAACCTGAATAAAAAAAAACTTACCTTTCCTCATGCGATCGCGAGGTAATTGATGCTCATTAATCTTGTTTCCGTGTGCCGCGCCCAGCTGCCAGCCTGATTGACAGACTGGCTGCCGACGGGAGCTGCAACGTCGGTGGGGGAGGGGGCGGGGGGAGAAAAACAGAGGGAGAGACCTCATCTGGTGATAGAACAGAGAGTGGGGAGGGAGACAAAGATGGGCGGGGGACATTAGACATTGTTGTGGGGGAGAGAGACATCGGAGAAGAGACATTGGGGGGTGAGACATCGAACATTGGAGCCGGGGCGGGGGGTGCGGGTCACATTGTTTGAAAGGTAGGTTTATTTTTTTTTAAACTTTGTGAAATGTTATTTTATTTAATTTATTTTTGCCCGATCCAGTGCTTCCAGGCGTGGGAAAGTCGCCCAGGTAAATTGAAAATCGTTGTAACTACCTACTATGTAACAAATAAAGTACCTTCAGTATCTCATTGAGGTACATTTGCTTCTTTAAATATCGCCCGGCCGGCTTTAATTGCCGGCGGGACTTCTGGATTCTAGAGCCCTGTGTGCACAGAGACGCGTCTGTGTGAGACACGGAAGTTGGCCGGTTGGAGCCGAGTTCCTTACCCGCTCCGGATTTTCGCTGTTCCCCCCTCCGCCCTTGGGTTTTCATTTGAAAGTCGAGCCCCATGTGTCTGATCAGCACGCACCACTACGAGGGCAAGTACTTACCTCCTCATTGGACTATCAGGGGCCAAAACTGCTCGGCTAATCCAGCAGGTTGCACAGTGACTAACGGGATGGGATTGTGCCATCCACCAGTGGGGTCAGTGGTGGGCATGACCCTGGCATAATTTGCTGGGGTCACGCCCTGAGTAATTCTGGCCTCCAAAATTCAGACTTAAACCTCTGAGCCTGAGTGGTACAGTGAGTTAGTGTTCTATTCTTTCATCTCTGGCTCAAATCCGACATCAAGTGAAGGGAAAATGTATCTCTCTCAGCTCGCTGTCAGGGTGCAGAGTGAGATGAGTGTGCAGTGGTTTTAATCTCACATTTGTGAGTCTAGAGCCCCAAAATAGTTATAATTTCACAGAAGGGCCCCAATGTTTATGGGGAGACGGAGGGGGAGCTGGCATCAGCCGGGAAATACAGGAAACGTGGAGGCCCTGCCGAATTTAACAGCAGGACCTCATTTGAATTTTTTTTCTCTGTTTCCCGCCCGGCAGCCAGCCAAATTGAGAGGCCGGCTGCCGGACGGGAAGGCCTGTGGTAGAAGGCTGTAGCTGGGGGCCGGAGGGGAGAGAGACATCGGACTGCAGGAGACATCGGATCATGGTAGGGGGTAGGGACATGGGAACACGGTGGGTGGGGGGGGGGGTCCGCCGACCATCGGGGGGGAGAGGCTGTTAAGGGGAGAGAACACATGTCTGGAAATTGTGTGTGGGGGGGGGGGCGTGGTCTGGAGATCGTGGGCCGGGGGGGGGTCTGGAGATCATGGGCCAGGGGATCTGGAGATCGTGGGCCGGGGTGGGGGGTGCCTGGAGATCATGGGGGGGGGTCTGGAGATCGTAGAGGGTGGGTCTGGAGATCGTGGGGGGGGGGTCTGGAGATCGTGGGGGGGGGGGGTCTGAAGATCATGGGGGGGGGGGGTCTGGAGATCGTAGAGGGTGGGTCTGGAGATCGTGGGGGGGGGCGGGTCTGGAGATCGTGGGCTGGGGGGTCTGGAGATCATGGGCCAGGGGATCTGGAGATCGTGGGCCGGGGTTGGGGGGGGCCTGGAGATCATGGGGGGGGGTCTGGAGATCGTAGAGGGTGGGTCTGGAGATCGTGGGGGGGGTCTGGAGATCGTGGGCCGGGGGGGTCTGGAGATCATGGAGGGGGGGTCTGGAGATCGTAGAGGGTGGGTCTGGAGATCGTGGGGGCGGGCGGGTCTGGAGATCATGGGTCAGGGTGGGGGGTGGGGGGCCTGGAGATCATGGTGGGGGGGTCTGGAGATCATAGAGGGAGGGTCTGGAGATCGTGGGGGAGGGGGCTCGAGATTGGGGGGGTGTCTGGAGATCACGGTGAGGGAGGCAGATCGCAGCAGGTTAGCTTGAAGTGCCGCGGAGAAGCATTCCTGCTCCTCCTGGCCCACAAGCAGTGCTGGAAAAGCACTTACCTCCTGGATCTGGCAGTTCTCAACTCCATTTAGCTGTCAGGTTTCCCGAGCCCTGGGTAACTCGACCTGCAGCCGTTAAACCAAAATGGCTGCGAAAATCTGAGGCATGCCAACTCATTAACATATTCTAATTACTGATCTGCCTCTCGAGAGTGGGTTACTCGCCCGCCTCCTAACCCACCCTGGTTAATCTGGATGTAGGCGTGTTTTCGGCGGGTTGAGGTCAGGTTTCCCATTTTTAAGAAATTCACCCCTCCATTGCCCATCTCGGAGAGTTAAATTTCCCCCCAAAGTCTCAAGGAAAGATGTCACAAGGATGCCTGGTGTGGGAAATGAAATGAGTCAGACTGGTGTAGGACTGAATGCTTTCTTGAGGTTGGGGCACAGTAGAGGAACTTTATTTCTGACCTATGTTTATTTGAGCTGGGAATGCTTGATACTGAACCTGGCTGGCAAAAGAGGATAACAGCAGTAGGGAGTTGCCCTGTCATTAACAGTGGGACTTGTACTGTCTTGTGGTTTGTGGGGAAATCGTTGGAGATGCAGGAAAATAGGCGAGACAAAATGTGTTGTTTTGCTTCCTGGAGCCCTCTGCTCTTTATTGTCTAGCCCTGACCAGCTTCATTTCATAAACATAAAAATTTGTACTCAAAACACTCTATATAAATGTATTATCATACTTAAATTTGAAACAAAGCAATGAAAACAAGCATCTACCACGGTTTATGATCAAGATAAGGGAAAATGAGCAGGACAGACAGAGATGGACTTTCTTCTCTGCGTACACCGCACAACAATCGCCAGACAGGAGAGTTCCCTCCCAGTTGGGGAACACTTCAGCTGTCAAGGACATTTAACCTCCGATCTTCGGGTAAGCGTTCTCCAAGGCGGCCTTCGAGACACACGACAGCGCAAAATCGTCGAGCAGAAATTGATAGCCAAGTTCCGCACCCATGAGGACGGCCTCAACCGGGATCTTGGGTTCATGTCACGCTACATGTAACCCCACCTGACGTAGAGTCATCCAGACTCAAGTCGTAGTTGGCTTGTTCTCCATACACAGATGCAGCCGGACCTGCTGCGATTTCCAGCAAAAAAAAGTTACCTGTTTTTAATACAACTGGTCACTCTCTCTCTCTCTCTGTCTTTCTGGTCTCTCTCTCTCTATCTTTCTGATTTGACCCCTTGTGACCCCACCTCAGTATTCTTGGATGTAATGTTTCCCTGACTAACCTGTCTGAACACCATTCACTCCTTTGATTGCTGTGATTATCTCTCTGCCGAGGTGTGATAAAGGGCAGTTAGAAAGATTACCTGTAATCACCAGGCATTGTTCTCTGACTATATATGCTGTGCCTTTATGTAACTCTTCACTTCACCTGATGAAGGAGCAAAGCTCCGAAAGCTTGTGATTTCAAATAAAGCTGTCGGACTATAACCTGGTGTTGTGCGACTCCTTACATTTGTCCACCCCAGTCCATCACCGGCATCTCCACATCATACATAGAACTTGTACATTTTGCTGGTAATGTTTTGCCTTTGGCTGTCCAGTATTTGGTACATGGGTACATGACACATCTGTGGCAAAACAGCTGCAATTGAACGGCAGCTGCTCCTGTCTCTCTTTCTCCTCTTCCTTCTCTCAATTCATCCCTTATTCTCCCATAGCAACTTCCACCGCTGTCTAGCCAGCCTGATTTGTGAGGATTTTCCCAAGTGCAAATTCTCTTGTCAGTACATCGGAATATTTCTCCCTAAGGACACACTTCAATGTATTTATCCACAACTTTGTGCAAGATTGACAGATTGTGCGCAGTAACTGCAATTAAATTCTGTTTTGGAATTGTTTCCAAATAAATGGATAGACACTTCTCGTATGAAATTCTGTTTTCATTATCTGTTAAATTGCTTCAGCCCATCTTACTTCTGAACAATTTCTTTTTCAGAAGGCACAGGAACAACCACATATTTTCAGGCTGCATGAAAATGAGTTTAAAAAAAAAATATGGTGAGATTATCGCCAGCCCCAAATCCAATCCCAACCCCCACACTCCTAGTCCCAGGCCCAGTTGCAGCCCCAACTCTACCACAGGGCCCAAGCCCAACTGCAGCCCTCAACTCTGCCACAGGGCCCAGGCCCAGTTGCAGCCCCAACTCTACCACAGGGCCCAGGCCCAACTGCAGCCCCCAACTCTACCACAGGGCCCAGGCCCAGTTGCAGCCCCAACTCTACCACAGGGCCCAGGCCCATTTGCAGCCCCAACTCTACCACAGGGCCCAGGCCCAGTTGCAGACCTAACTCTACCACAGGGCCCAGGCCCAGTTGCAGCCCCAACTCTACCACAGGGCCCAGGCCCAGTTGCAGACCCAACTCTACCACAGGGCCCAGGCCCAGTTGCAGCCCCAACTCTACCACAGGGCCCAGGCCCAGCTCCAATCCTAACCCAGAGTTTTACAAAAAAGCAATGTCCTTTCATCTATCTGGATAACCCTTATATTCTCTAGAGTGATCTAACTTTTTAATGAGGAATACACATACATTTGAGGAAGATCTGAGGAAGTGTTTTCAGTTTGCAAAAAGTGGCCTAAGAAGCCAGTTTGTTAAACAGCGTTGCAGCCAGTGACACTCCACGCTTAGCTGACAGATCAAAAGAAATATATGAACGCAGGAATTCTATGTAATTCTAGGTATTTAACTTAATTTCTGTGCTCAATATCTTGAACACAATTCAATTCAGTTTCTGGAATTAATTGGATCTCGTGGACAAGGTTAGGAATGCTGATTCACTTGCTGTGTATTTCCAGTATTTTTTGTTTTTATTGACGGGTAGTTGTGCTGAGGGATGAGACAACTTTTCTCCCTCCTTGAGGTCAAACCACATGGCTTACGATGACCCAGACTCACAGCAGAAGAAGTGACATGAGCAGCTGACAGATTCGAGTGTCACGCCGCACTGAGCCTTGAACCTGGCAGCAGAAGTCATAAAGTGAACTTTCTAATCACAACACCACAGGGCTGCAGGGACTAAAGATAACCTCCTGGAAGGTTCAGTACAGTAACACTGACAACGCTGTATTTCACTGTCCCCATTTCCTACAGTTTTCAATTATAGATAGGATCTCTTCCACTGTTTGCATTTAAGGGCTTTTATAATCGCAAACAATGAGATTGAGGCAACGAATAAAAATTAAAATAGCACTGTCAGCATTACCAGTGCAAGAGCTGCCGATTTCTTAAAGCAATTTTCCACTCACTGATAGATGGAAGGGAAATCTAGAGGATAAACTAGCACCTCAAAGAAAGCACACATGCCCTGGATTGTGTAAAGCTATACACATTCACAACATAAACCACCCTAGTCAGAAATCACTAAAATTACGGGGTGTGGAGTAGGTGGTGATATGCAAACTCTCCTTGCACCTATGGGACCTGGGTTCAAATATAATCTAGATGGATGGGGTGGGATGCAAGTCTTCCCGATCGCTGTGAGTGCCACATGAAATGAATTGGGACGTCTCCGTTCATTGCCTAGTGGTTGGAAGCCACAGCAGAAAACTGGTCACAATTGCAGCACGAACTGCCATGAAACAACTTTACACGGAAAGGCCACAAGGATGGTTGGGGGAAGGATGCGCAAAACATCGCACTGGTGCAATGGGTGGTTCTTCTGAGGCTGGGTTAAGCCAAAGCATTGGGGCAAAGTGAAGTAAAATTTTCTTTGTATTTTGCTTTGCTATGTGTGACCTGGGAACACTTGCTGCTGACTAGTTTCAGGAAAGTACTTGATCGATCAGCACTGGCGAGCACAAAACATGCAGCAAAAAGCATAAAAACAATGCCAGTCATTTCAGTGAGCGTTTTCCCGATCGTCCAGCGTGACCGTGGTGGAAATCCCACGAAAATGGCCGTTTACGCCGAGGTTTCCGCTGATTTGCCATCGGAGTTACGGTGGGAGATCGGGGACCCCTGCAGAAATTCTAATCTGTAACGTAATTTTTTTTAAAAGTACGTGGATTAACTTCTATATTAGCAGTCCAACATGGCCTTTCTTTGGTGGGGACCATGGTAACCTTTATAGTACAGCGATAAATGAAAGGCAAAAGCCGCACCTGTATATTTAAGATGGGCACTGCAATCTTCTTATTTCTGTTTCCCTTCACTCAAATTTTGAGCAATAAAATAAAAATAATATACTGGGTCTGATGTGCCACATTCAGAGCTTCTCACCAACACTGATTGTGAGACTCCAGAGCGAATTCGTTAAACTGTCTTGCATGTTTTTACCTGGAGTTGAATGCAATCTACATCAAGGGAAGCTCAATCACTAGCCTGTGCTAGTGGAAGCAGTTTGAATCTATGGGCTGGGACTTGCTCCGACCGGTGTGGCAAGGCTCTCCTGCGGATAAAAAGTACGAATGTACTTACTGCGTGGTCCATGACATAAATTTGCTGGATTCTGAGATCTTCCTCAGTCTTAATCCTTTTAATCCTCTTAATTCATTATTAAGGAAGTAGTAGCAGGACATTTGGAGACTCAGAATACAATCAAGGAGAGTCAACATGGTTTTATGAAGGGGAAATCATGTCTGACAAATTTATTAGAGTTCTTTGAGGAAGTAATGGGCAGGGTGGATAAAGTGGAACCAATGGATGCAGTATATTTGGATTTCCAAAAGGCACTCGATAAGGTGCCACTTAAAAGATTACTGCACAAGATAAGAGCTCATGGTGTTGGGGGTAATATACTGGCATAGATAGAGGATTGGCTAACTAACAGAAAACAAAGAGTCGGGATAAAAGGGTCATTTTCAAAACGGTAATCTGTAACTAGTGGGGTGCTGCAGGGATCAGTGCTGGGGCCTCAACTATTTACAATATATATCAATGACTTGGATGAAGGAACAGAGTGTCTTGTGGCCAAATTTGCTGATGATACAAAGATAGATGGAAAAGCAAGTTGCGATGAGGACACAAAGTGTCTGCAAAGGGACATTGACAGGTTAAGCAAATGGGCAAAAATTTGGCAGATGAAATATAATGTGGGAAAATGTGAAGTCATCCACTTTGGGAGGAAAACTAAAAAAGCAAAATATTATTTGAATGGAGAAATACTACAAAATACTGCGGTACAGAGGGATCTGGGTGCCTTCGTACATGAAACACAAAAAGTCAACATATTGGTGCAGCAGGTAATCTGGAAGGCAAACGGAATATTGGCCTTTATTTCTAGGGCGATGGAGGTATAAAAGCAGGGAAGTCATGCTGGTGAGACCACACCAGGTCGATTCCGAGTATGGAAGGGTTGTCTTATGAGGAAAGATTGAACAGGTTGGGTCTATACTCATTGGAGTTTAGAAGAATGAGAGGAGATCGTATTGAAAATACAAGATTCTGAGGGGACTCGATAGGGTAGATGCTGAGAGGATGTTACCCCTCATGGGGAAATCTACAACTAGGGGGTAAAGTCTCAGAATAAGGAGTCGCCCGACTAAGACGGAAATGAGGAGGAATTTCTTCTCCCAGAGGGTCGTGAATCTTTGGAATTCTTTACCCCAAAAAGCTGTGGAGGCTGAGTCATTGAATACATTCAATGCTGAGTTAGACAAATTTTTGATCAGCAAGGGAGTCAAAGGATATAGGGAAAGGGCGGGAAAGTGGAGTTGAGGTAAAAATCAGATCAGCCATGATCTCATTAAATGGCGGAGCAGGCTCGAGGGGCAGAATGGCCTACTCCTGCTCCTATCTCTTATGGTCAGTGGTACGTTCGGATATCAGTGCAGGCCATGTAGGCATGGAAACACCATGGGACTGCAAGTCCCGCCCACATGCAGGCAAGTTAAACTAATAAATTTAAAGTCACATTCCCTATGTTAGTCTAAATAAAAATTTAACTTACCATATTATAAAAATGCAAAGAAATGATTTAATTTACTTAAACGTATAGATGTTAAAAGTTTTTAAAAAATTATATTTTTATTTTTTAATGATCAAAAATATTAAAATAAGTATAATTAGACATTCCACATTTTTAAAACTTAATTTTTTGTTGTTTTGCAATCATTATAAGTCATTGCGCTTTTAAAAAGTAGTGTAGGGCTGGTATTTTCAAGCATAACTTCTCGTGGCATAAGTATCTTTGTTCCAGCTGGGCAGATGGGTAAGTTTACGATTGTTTGGTGATTGCGTGTGATTGTGGCGTGGTTGGCCCTTTAATTCGGGACTGTCAAAATGCCGTTGAACCAATCAGAGCAAGTTCGCGATTTCTGGGTTTTAATGCGCATGTGCATATTCGCCAACTTGCTCCAATGGATTCGACGGTGGTTGTGATGGACGCCATTACAGAGCGGTGTCCAAGGTAAGTAAGTTCTGGGTCTATATTCTTGGCCCTCGCCAAAACCACAGCCACAAACCCCTAAGGTTTTCCCAGTTCCAAATCCACATAAAGCCAACAGAACTACTCAACTATGGCATGAATCCCACTGAGAAAAATGGGATTCAAACATTGCCTCCAATGGCCTTAGAGATCTGCTTTGCACCCACTGACAGCACTTTAATCTTTATCATGGCTACAGGTTCCAGATATGCTCAGGACAAAGGGAATTTTACACAATATAAAAAGATTTAAAGAGTAAGAGGATGAATGCGTGTTTCATTTATTTATTGTGCTGTGTGTGCACTATTGATTAGCTCGGAGATTTGGCCTCAGTCTGACAGTTAGAGTCAAAGTTCACCTGTGTAATCTAACTTTAATACAAAATCCTTGACTGGCTGATAACCTACAGTGGTGCTGTTATCACTTTGCTTTTCGTTAAACTCATGTGAGCGAAAAATGAAGGTGAACAGGGGCTTGACCTTATTGTAGTTAGTTAGAAAACTACTGCAGAGGTGTCTGGAAAAGCAGGGCTGTGTGGCAGGATATAAATACAGGCCTGGTTTGTGTTTCAAATGTTTAAGAGAGAAAATTACATGAGGGACATGAATTCTAATGGTGCATCAGCTAAAATGTAACCCACCGTCGTACTGACTTACTGTCAGAAGCAGCATCCCTAGAGTTTGAGAGATTAGAATGATTCCAACAAGCATATCCTCTTCAGAATGTGAGCAGGGACTTCCCTTCTACAATTTCTTGTCTAGGTCAGAGCCAAGCAAAAGATTTCGATTTTTTTTACACCTTCAAAACTTGCTACGTTCTTTGTTGACAAATAATCGTGCTGACAGCATTTATATCAAAAGAATGTAAATAAATCATTTGCCGAATAATTGAACATATACTAACGCTGAATGAGAGAGGTTGAAGCTTGTGATATGAGTAAGCAAACACTTAATGGGTTCATTTGGCATCCCTATATTTGCTATTTTGTGGACGGAGGCATTAACTTATTTGTTTAACATTGCAACTAGTATTTTCTACCAAGCTAGTGCTCCAAAGTACTTTATATGTAAACTTTTAGCTGTGCTAGCATTGTTCCAATGAGGATTAACCAATACAAATACCCTTACAATGGTGCACAATTAAAGACTCTACTTAAATGGTGACAAGTTAGTTTAAACTGAGTGACAAACAAGAGGGTTTTTACAGTGAGGCTATTGTCAACTTTCCGTTAAACACTTGTGTCTGAACAATGAAGGTGAGAGGAGGCTTGACCTTATTAAAGTCAGTTAGACAGCATGTGCAGAGGTCTGCAGGAAAGCAGGGCTGCATAACAGTATTCCAATATGGGTCTGCTCATTTGTCTTTCTGAAGGAACGCTTGATTGAACGTCTCATCACCAAACAATGCCTGGCATCAGAAATTTTAATCAATTCCAAGAGCTGATTTAGCTTTTGACTAATTGTGCATGAAATAGCAGTTCAATATTCAATCTCATAGTGTTAGCTCTCAGGCGTCCCCAGAGCACCGGCAAGAAACTGAGCAAACTCAGAATCTATTAGGATATTTGTCTCAGTGTCTTCAGAGTCGATGGGCTCAAATTTGAAATGGTGGCAGGTTGGCAGCGGGTTGTGGGGGGGGGGGGGGCTGAAGGGGGGCGTGGCAAACCCAAATTAACAAAACTTACCGTTTCCGACGCGATCGCATCATAATTGATGGTGGTTAACGTGCTCTCCGGGTTTCGCACCCGGCAGCCAGCCTGATTGATAGACTGGCTGCCGTCAGGAGCTGCAACGCGGCTGGGTGGGGGGGGGGGCGGGGGGAGAGAAAGAAAGAGAGCGAGATGTCATCCACTGCTGGAATGGAAGATCGGGGGGGACATCGGGCGGATGAAGAAGGGGATATCGGGGGGAGGGTTGGAGAGGGGGAGATCGGAGGGGTGGAGAGGGGGAGATCCTGGGTGAAGAGGGGGAGATTAGGGGGTGAAGACGGGGACATCGGGGGGGGGGGGGGGGTGAAGAGGGGGAGATCGGGGGGGATGAAAAGGGGGAGATTGGAGAGGGAGACATCGGACATCGGAGCAGGGTGCAAAGGTAGGTTGATTTTGTGTTTTAACTTCGTGCGATGGTTTTATATTTAAATTATTTTGTTTCTTTTTGCCTGATCCGGCCCTTCACGCCTGGTTTCAACAGGTGTGTATCAGAAGCCGTGGGAAAGCTGCCCAGGTAAGTTAAAAATCATTCTAACTACCTAATATGTCACAAGTAAAGTGCCATAACTACCTCAACGAGGTACATTGGGCTCTTTAACTATCATCCCGCCGGCTTTAATTGCTGGTAGGACTTCTGGATTCGGGATGCCCCCGCGTACACACAGGTGCATCCGTGGGGAACTTGGAGGTCGGCGGGTTGGAGCTGGCTTTCGAACCCGCTCTACATTTCTACAATTTTCACAGTCCCCCCCCGCCCCCACAATTTATGTGTAAAATGAAGGCCAATGTCTCTCTAACCCATAGGTACAAGGCTCAAGCCCATGTGAGGTATTAGCTTGTATTATCTCATTAATCTGGATAACCCGCTACATCTGTGGATTGGATGCAGAAAGTACATCTTTTGAGAAGTAAATATTTTAACAGCATTGGCTTCAGAATTCAATTCACTAAAGTGCAGTCTCTAGAACATTATCAATACTTAATGTATTTGCTTGGTATCACTAGTGGCATATTTTTTCTCCATATGTACGGATTTTGCATTCCTAAAAGAGACTGCCTGAAACGCATTGACTTGGGTAGTGCAGTGTTACAGAGTGGTGACAGTAACTCTCTAGAGTGTTCTGCAACATGCTCTTAACTTCTTTTGCAGTACTCGTCAACTGATTTATTGTAGACTACAACACAATACCAAGTATTTAAAGTGCTTTGAGCTTTTTTGGTTAGTCAACTGTTCAGTTTTATCTCCTCACTATCTATTGGCTCTAAAATATTACCAATAATTTATTCCTGTTTAAAATAGAAATGTCTAAGTGCTTTAAGTGGGATAGTGGTGGAGTGTCCTCACAACAATGTAGCATGAGAAAAACTTTACTGTCAATTGGACGTACAGATCCTTGATATGGCTAGGATCAGGTTCTAGTCACTAGATATGCACTGATTACCTGCGGGATGTAGCATCTTGTTGACTTAAAGAGTCACCGAATGTGCCACATGGCAGGAAGTGGCAGCAAAGCAAGCACATGTCATTTCCTCTCAAAATTGGTGGGAGCAGCATCTCTATTTCCTCCTGGTCCATTGGGATGCATATGGGGATGAAAATAGATTGGGTGGTAATCTCGTGACATAGAGGGAGCATCCAAACCCTGGCAGTCTAGTTGTGAACGTGTGCTTTGTGTAGGTGCCTGGAACTGTGGTATGACTTGGCCTTGGCTTCAACATATGTGAAAATATGAATTTTTAGAATCAAATAAACCTTTATTCCTATATCTTACTATTAGAACAATGTGGATAGATAGAATAATTGCTTTTAGGATTTCATAATCCTAAATTCAGTACTACACTGTTGCTTTTGTGTAACTAGTATAACCCCAGAGCCATGTCATGTTTTATTCAGGGAGCGAACATGAGAAAAAGCAAATTCAAACTTCAGCAAAACCTTCGTAATTTCAACAATAAACAAGCACAAGAGCACCATATAATTCTACAGCAAACCACAGTGTAATTCTAACATGAAAAATCTTTCAGCTAAATGCTGCAAAACAGTGAAAGAGTCCAGCATGCAACATCACTCGACAAAAATCATCAGATATTTCAAATCTCTAGTCAGTGAAACTCATTTCGCTTCAGATAAATTTGGACTTGGATCAAACTATGAAGCCAACCCCTAGGATCAAGCCAGACATTTCTCATTTGTGCTTAGGGCACTGCCACTCTGTAATACAGGACCATAAAAAACATCCTTTCATGGTGCTGTAATGTTATTTGTCAATAAGTGAGAGGGTGTAATTGCCCACATTGAGTTCCCAATCCCAGATTTAGCACTGAGAAAGAGGCGTTGCCTGAAAAGGAGAGAAAAAAAATCAGTCTGAAGACCCATCCAAAGGTGCTCGTATGTATGTTCTAGTGAGTAATGAGAGAACAATTTTGACAGAAGGTTAATAGCTTGTTTTCTTTCGACCCTCTTGGCTGGAGGAAAGGGAGAAAGAACAAGAACAATGGACTTGTATTTACACAGCACCTTATCAATTGTCTGAAGATATAGTCCAATGAATGAACATCCAATGAATTACTTTGAAGTGCAGTGAAGAATATGGACAACGACAGCAGTTATTTTGCACACAATACGATCCCACAAGCAGCAATGAGATAAATGAACAATCTGCTTAACGCTCGCCAGGATAACTGGGAGGATTTTCTGCTCTTCTTAAAAGTGTCACAGGATCCTTTAACATTCACCTGAATCACAAGACCAGGCAGGTGGAGTCTCATTTTAATGTGTTGTCTAAAGCACAGGATTTCCAGAGTGAGGCTTAAACCCACCTTCTGGTCATAAAGAATGAGAAAAATTAAACTGGACTGAGAGAAAATAAAATAAATATATATTCCATACCTCAAATATATGTCTTTCTATCCTGAGTGCCAATATTTGCATGTTGCATCAATAGATTATAAGGAGCAATGCTGATTCGAGCCTGAATTATATATAAAACAAGTTACCTCGAACCAACAGACAAATTGGGTGAAAACACTTTTAACAAAAGTATTCTGGGTTTGATTACCTACTTATTTCTCTCAGTTACACAATACATCTTTGGCACCTATCAGCTGCATATTACCTTCAGACTGCTGCTTGGAGGTAATCACACAATGAGGCTGTCTAGTTTCTTTCCAGGTTCTGGATAAGGGCCCTCAGCAGTCATGACAATATAACAGGATGGATCTCCAGTTTTCTCTGATGTGTATGATACATAGGGAAGTCTTATACAAAATGCTATTTAGCACAGAGATTTCAGCTGACAAATCAGTTTTGAAAATACCAAAGTTCACACAATAGCGATATTCTGTGGTACATTTTCAATACAATCTCAGTTTCTTGAAGTGTTTGATCCTAGAGTTTGGGGTTAGGTCCTGTTAAATCCTGTTTTCTACCACAGAATAACTAGAGATTTCTAACATGGAATAATGGAACAGAATTGAAGAAATGCAGAGTACCAAATCTAGTGGTTCACAGTTCTTTCTAAGATAAATTTACAAAATCTTGTGCAAATTTTTCCTATTTATTGCTCTACTTATTAAAATGCTCAAATGAAATATTTAAATCGTGAAACAGCAGATTGGAACTAACATAATTAACTCTAGCCAGAATTATAAGGTAAAAAGTGTGGAGTTCAAAACCCCTTTAACAAAGAACATTTGAAGGAAAGTGTTAGCTGTACCCCGTTTGAACAAAGGCATTTGAAAACGTGCAAACACAGTAATGTGGTAAACTGAGTTCTCGCAAATCCTGTTCTTCCCTCAGTGACGTTGATGGCATTGGAGAAATATGAGTTTTGGGATCGAAGACACTGTACTGCGGATAGATATCTAGATTATTAAATAAATATGCTGGATGGATAATATTGAACTTGAAGCGTTGTCAGGCTTTTGGAAGCATAAGCTTTTCAACACTGCAGGGGGTAATGTAAGAAAAGGCAACAAAGACATACATCAAAGGCTTCGGATCAGGAAAGCAATGATTGGTGTGAAAACAAGCATGGGCCTCTCATTCCTATCTGGTAATCTGTTCAAAAGAACTGGGATTTGTAAAACATCAAACAGTACTGCACCCAGCATATGGTCAAATGGTATAAGGAATAGATTTGAAGCCACTGAAGCAATCAAAATTGGAGTCGTAAGGACCATTAAGAATGTCTGGGTATAGAGATGAAAGGAGCCTTTTACAACCCACTGTTCGAATACATGGGGCTCAATTTTAAAATGGAGTCAGGAAGTGGGTGGATGGATAATCCAGGGGTCAATTTGAGGTCGGGAAACCCATTAGTACGGGTTTCCCGGAAGTCCTTATTATTTTGATGTAAGGACTTCTTTTATTTTTTTTTGTCAGTTTCCCGTCCGACTGACCGGCCTGATTGACAGGTTGGTCTCAGTCGGACGGGAGACCAGCCAGGGAGGGGATGTCTTCAGGTAAGTCCGCAGGTAAGTCTTTGTTTGTATGGATGGGGTGGGGGGGTGGGGGAGTGGGGGGGAGGGCACAGGGTGGCATGGATGGGCAAGGGGCACGGGTGAGCAAGGGGCACGGGTGGGCATAGGTGGGCACGGGGGTCACGAGTCCATTGAGGATGGGATCGGGGGTCATCGCGGGTGTCCGCGATCGTAGAGGGGGAGGATCGGGGTCGGGGGATCAGGGTCGGGTTTGGGGGGTCGGGGTCGGAGGATCAGGGTCGAGGGATCGGGGTCGGGGTCGAGGGTCCGTGATCAGGGGTCGGGGGTCGGGGGGGGGGTCAGTGCAGGTAGGCTTGTTGGGCCTGGGGGAAGCACTCCTACTCCTCCGGGCCCACAAGCTGTGCCTTTCTAGGCACTTACCTGTTAGTTTTGGGCCTTCTCGCCACCTTTCATGATGCGTAAAACAGAAGGCTGGGGAATCCCAGCTCCCTGGGGTTGAAATCGGGAATTAATGAAAAATGCAGGCCTGAAGCCTCCTTGAAAGGTTTTAAGGCCCAACCTGCCTCCTGGGAGTGGGTTGGCCGCCAGTCCCTTGTCCCGTCCCTGTGCAAACCGGAAATGGGCGGGTTGGAGGCGGGTCTGAAATGGTGGCAATTTTCAATGCCCCCCGCCCCCTACCCACCCGTTTTTTACTTTTAAAATCGAGCTCATGGTCTTTTCAATATCAAAGGATCTCCAGTCACATGATCAAAGCCTAAACTGTCAATCACTGAAGTATGTTAATGATTGAGGCATAGCAACAGGGAGCGACTGGGCAAAATGAATGACCCGCCCCAATCCTACGTCCCATTGATAAAAAAAATTATAAAAAGACTTTGAGAGAAGAAGGCTCTCTCTCCTCTTCCCTTCTATCTCTCTTTTTCTCTTTCTCTTCACTACCCAGGCAGTCACAAGGAACGTACACTGCAGTTGAACATCATGCAAAAAGAAGAGGGCCTCGAGTACTGAACAGCTGATCAACCTTCAGGCCCGATGAGCAAAATCCCTGGTTTAAAGGTTTATATGTATTAATGATTTGCCTGATGTATTCAAGAAGGAGATAGATAAATTTCTTAATGCTAAAGGGATCAAGGGATATGGGGAAAAAGTGGGAACAGGGTATTGAGTTAGATGATCAGCCATGATCATTTTGAATGGTGGAGCAGGCCCAAAGGGCCGAATGGCCTACTCCTGCTCCTATTTTCTATGTTTCTATGTGTATGATTTGTTAAGTCATTACATAATAACGTTGTGAATTATTAAGTGTATAACGGGATTTTATAGATGAAAATCATATGTATGGTTTGATTTGGCTTCATGAATGCTTGTATGAATGATATCATTAAAAATAATTACTTTTGATTGATGAAACTACTGTGAGTGAGAGTGACTTTCTTTGCTTGACTATTCGTCCAGGGTCCAAGAATCACACAAAATAAGGAATTCCCTTTAAAAGTTACCTTGAACCAACAAACGAGTCGTGTGGACAGCCTCTCCCTGAATACTGTAGGCCCGGCAGGTGTAGGGCCCACGGTCGTTCCGGCCCACCGATGAAATGGTAAGACTTCCATCACTGACCTGCAACAGACAAACAGTTTAGTATTTGGGCTGCAGACAGGGACAATAAAGAGGCGATTCCTATTTTTCTAATTTACTGCACTCAAAGGTAGTCCATTTTTTATCAATTCTAACTGAACCTATATTTATCAGCGATCTTTACACACTCCAGTTGATTCTATATGAGAGGGGCAGTTACTGATGGGCATGAAATTTAGATGTATTCTAGTTCCAGTAATGGGTATTGGCACTGCACAGCTGATGTTGATTACTCCTGAACTTGCAAAGGATTCTCAATGGAGGAAAATGAGGCAATTATATCTCAGATAAGAAACTCAGATGGGTGCGGAAATAGGTAACAAAAATAACTCAGTAAGGTGGCGAAATAAAAACTCATTACTAATACAAGTCGATTATGCGGTACCCAATCACCAAGCCTGTCAACTCTCCTATATTTGACAGGAAACTTGTGGAAGACTGCAGTCTCCCGCCTCAGAATCACGATCCTCCGTGTACATGTACTGCAGGAGTAAAAACCCCAGCGTTTTGTTTCACTTTATCTCTGTACAGAGCAAGAATAAAAAAAAGAACACGATGATGTGTCAGTTTTCCCAGGATTCACAGCAGTAGTAAAGTCCTCAACGAGAACTGCAGGTCCTACAGATTTAATGGAGGGGTCTCTCCATTACTATGAATGCTGGGATAGCAATGCCAAGAGGAATGAAAATGAACATGATGATGTCATATGACCATCCCCTGGGGATACAACCTGCTGATGTTAACCTTTGTGAAGGGAATGGACACTTCAACTGTACGGCTCGTGACTGAATATCACACCTCAAAGAGTTGTTCAATGGAACATTGAAAAACACATTGGCCCAGATTTTGCTGTCAAAATAATGGTAAGGCTAATGGCGCTCACTTTTATTTATGCGC
Source organism: Heptranchias perlo (assembly GCF_035084215.1). Taxonomy (NCBI): domain Eukaryota; kingdom Metazoa; phylum Chordata; class Chondrichthyes; order Hexanchiformes; family Hexanchidae; genus Heptranchias; species Heptranchias perlo. The sequence continues at coordinate 16,320,728 of NC_090357.1, read as the reverse complement.
AAACCGTACAGCAACTTCAGGCAAGCGGCGGATGCGCGGTTAAACTCAAATATCCAAAAGCTGCGCCACTCCGCCGTTAGCTTCAAGAAAACGGCAAGTCGCTGTCTGCCTCACCATTGAAATGCATTGAATGGCATAAAGTTGCTGTATTTGTGCAGTAGATTCGAACTAAACTCGCCACAGAAAGTTAGGGCTGATCCGAAGTGACGCAAGGAGCCTGTCTTGGAACCATTTAAGGTCCGCGCATATTTAATTGATCCTGGATTCAGACGAAGGGCGCTTTTTAGCTGTCAGAGATTCTTTTAACAATGTTCTAAGTGTTAATTACTGCCAATCAACCTCTCTGGCAATGAAAATTAACTATTACAAGTGTGGAGTCTCATTCCTTCAGGCTTTAACTTTTGGAGATCTTAAAAATGTAAAATTTAATTTTTAAAAAATGTTTCTTTTCTGTCTTTTTTTCTCTCTCTTTTAATCCAATCTTTCTTTCCCTCTCTTTCTGTACCTGATTTGACATTGAATTCAACCACTCTAATTTATACTTCCTTCTCGGTCCTTGTGCTGTTTATTCTCAATCCTTCAATCTGATTAAGGAGATACACAGTTGCTTGTCCTGTTCACTCAGGTCCCAGATGCCCTGATTCCCTCGCTGCGACGTTACCAGCTCGCACTTTCAGCAACTTGCCATGCAAAAAATTTAAAAACTTAAAACGGGCAAGGACAAGTCTAACTAATGGCTGATTAGATGCCATGACACAGCAAATTATGGCCCATTAAATTACGAAGAAGGTGGAATGCCAAGATTGAGAATAAAGCATTTTTCATTTTTTCTAAATACAGTAAAATATTGACCGAAGAGCTAACAATTGGGGAAAGAGATTTATTTTTCAGTGGAATTTCTTATATGTAAATAAGTCAAAACAGACAAAGCTGTTGCTTATACTTTCATGGAACTGGACTGACTGACTATGTGAGGAAAAAACATGGAGAAGCAAATAATTTGCAAGTATCAGTGTAGTGGCAGGAATCTGCAGCACCTGTACGAGAGAGCTCAAGGTTCACTTCATTGTCAATGATGTGGAGATGCCGGTGATGGACTGGGGTTGACAAATGTAAGGAATCTTACAACACCAGGTTATAGTCCAACTGTTTTATTTGAAAATCACAAGCTTTCTCCTTCGTCAGGTACGAAGGAGAAAGCCTCCAAAAGCTTGTGATTTTCAAATAAAACAGTTGGACTATAACCTGGTGTTGTAAGATTCATTGTCAATGGGCAGCAATGTCATTGAAGCATTAAGTGATCTGAATGGAATTAGTTCAAGAACAATGAACAGATTTAGATCACTGCAGATATCAGACATAAAAAAAACACTGCTCAACTGCAGGTTTCATTTCTCACATCCATCTCCCACTGATAAATAAACACCATTAGTGCTGGAGAGAACAATCATCGACTGATTCAGGGCTACAACAGCACAGGGCAAAAACTGCAGTCCTCAATTTAGGACTTTGATGATCTGACAGATGATGTAGGTGGAAGTAGATTATTCATGTTGGGAGCTTCACTGCAGCAATAGAGGACACGGGATTTTCAAAAAAAATTGGAGCAATGGCTTCCCTTCTGCTCTTTGATATTATAGCTGAAGTTGAATGCCAATTCATGTTTGCTAATGTTCAATTTTGTTGTCTTGCTGTTTTATAATGAAGCATTTACATATGTGTAACAGCTTAAATAAATTTGCGCATGATCCAATTAGCTCAAAGAAATTTGATTAGGAGAAAGTAAGTGTGGTGGACAGACAGCAAATGAGCATAGTCATGTTGGCTTTATTATATTACTCATGCGAATCTGGCGAATGGCACGCCATTCTTGAGCTGGTACGGGGTTCGTGACAATGGAGGCGGGTCAGGACTGATACTGGGCTTCAGCAGTGGCGGTTTCACTGCAGCAGTTGAGGTCACCGGGTTTAAATTAATGCGCCTCAAGCAAGCCTGAAGATATTTCCCTCCCCCACCATCACAGCATAATGGATACATGTAGGAAGCACCCTGCAAAAGCTGTTGATATTGCATTGATTAACTTCTTAACAAAAACAGCTGGATAAACATCTGGCAGGGAACAGGATTAAAGGTTATTGGGATAAGCTTAGACTGAGATGATTAAATAGTCCATGAAGCTGTGGGGCTGTCTGTTTAAGGGGGGACAACCAATCGGGCTGAAAAGGAGGGCATGTGACGACAGTTATTCTGGAGTTTCACTTGATTACGTTTGGTGATCGGGGAATGTTCACAAAGAACTTTCCTTGAGAAAATTGAATGGGTGGGGTAGAGGCCATGGTGGGGTGATTTGTGTGTGGTCCACAAAGGGAATGATCTTAAGGTACTGCATAGTCCTTTTCTGGTTATATGCTTTTTTTTAAACAGCTGTGTTTCCAAAATAAATGAAAGACTCTTCTTTTAAATCAAAATCATTTTTGTGTCCAATACTTCTGAAAACGAGGGAAAGCAGCAATGGGAAACGGAACGTTTGTGCTATAGTACTCCCGCTCAGGTTATCTCCATAAGAACTAAAGGATATCCTATGGCATCATTCATGATGAGTTGAAGGAGACGCTGTTTTATTAAGGCAGGAGCAAGTCATTAGGAAAAACAAACCTTTAATTACTGCTACCATGTCTTCATGTTTAGGTCCAATTTTCGCCTGCCCTCTAACTATAATTCACCTGAAGACTAAACTTGGTCTTAACTCCATATGTGCAATGGCAGGGGAAAAATGACTAGTTTTCTTAAATTTTTTAATATGCTACAATTTTAAGTATGTTATAAACTATAATTCCAGCAATACAAGTGTATAGCTTGGTGAAGAATCCATTATAGAATCATAGAATCATTACAGCACGGAAGGAGGCCATTCGGCCCATCGAGTCCGTGCCAGCTCTCTGCAAGAGCAAACCAGCTAGTCCCACTGGTCAAACGGATTTTCAAAAAAAATTGGAGCAATTTGAATGGCTCCCCTTCTGCTCTTTGATATTTATAGCTGAGTTGAATGCCAATTCATGTTTGCTAATGTTCAATTGTGTTGTCTTGCTGTTTTATAATGAAGCATTTACATATGTGTAACAGCTTAAATAAATGTGCACATGATCCAATCAGCTCAAAGAAATTTAATTAGGAGAAAGTGTGACAGGAGAAGTGTGACACCAAAAGTGTGGTGGACAGACAGCAAATGAGCGTAGTCATGTTGGTTTTATTATATTACTCATGCGAATCTGGTGAGTGGCACGGCATTCTTGGGTGGGTACGGGGTTCTTGACAATGGTGGAGTGTTAGTACTGATTTGGGATTCTGCAGTGGGTAGTATGTTATTCAAGGTCGCAGGGACTAAATAGCTGCTTGGGTAATAGGCTCCTCAGCCAATGGCGATTATAGATAGAGATGCAGAGTCATCCCAATACTGCTGTATGTTTCAACTTAGAAGAATATTGCATTGTACTTTGCTCATATATCAATATGTCATTTTAATTCAATAAATTCTTGATCTTTGTAGCTTTGCTTTGCAAAAGTGATAAATTAGGCGTAATTACTGCCAAATTAGTGGGCAGTTTTGCATTGTGTCCCCTGGGACTGCTTGAATTCATTTTGTTTAAGATCTTTACCCTCAGGGAGTTAAGACTTTTGTCCAGTCTTGTCAGCGATGGATTTAAAAGCAGAATGGAGAGACATCACTCTCACCTGGAGACAGAAGGTAGTGGATTTAAGTCCCCTTCAGGGAGCTAAGCTGATACGTCTTCTGCAGGGCGTGCTGCATTGTCAGAGGTGCCATCTTTCAGATGAGACGTTAAACCGAAGCACTGTCAGCATGTTCAGTTGGATGTAAAAGATCCCACAGGACTATTCAAAGAATAGCAGGGAAGTTCTACTGGCATCCTGGCCCACACATATCCCTCAATCAAAATCATGAAAGAAGATTAACTAGTCATTTATCTTGTTGCTGTTTGTGGGACCTTGTTGTGTGCATACTGGTTTGCCACATAGCAACAGTACTTACACTTCAAAACTACTTCATTGGATGTGAAGCACTTAGAACATGAAAAGTGCTATGTAAATGCAAGTTATTGCTTTCACTAAAGTCACGTTCATGGATATCTGGCTTCAAGTTGCTCTCTGTGCTATAGTTTATGGCTAATCTTTCCACTAATTCAGGAGCTTCCCAAGTCTCTGCCTTCTCTCCCACTTTGTTCCTTCCTCATATCAATGACATCTTTCACTCATCATGCAACCCCATCAACTTTTTTGATGATTTAATTCTATCATGTGTAGATATTCTTGCACTCATTACGATCCCTAATCTCAACTGAAACTCCTACATCTTCTCATTTCCCAAACCTGCCTTCAAGAAGTTTGGTTTCCTCTTTCATGACAATCACTTTTATTCCTCTGAACAACTCTAACTTTCTATAAAGTAGAAATTCATCCAAGGTTTGAGTCTCCAATCCAGAGAGACTCTTGCAACACTGTTCTCACACTGCTGGACAGGGCACAAGAAAAATGTTCTCACTGTTATATGTGGGATCTTGCTGTGCACAAATTGGCTGTCATGTTTGGTTACAGAACAATGGTGGCTGCACTTCAAAAATAATTGATTTGGTGTGAAGCACTTTGGGGCATGTTAATGATATGAAGAGGACTATATAATTGCAAGTTCTTTCTTTCATTTGATAGGCGATCACTGTCTCACCTGTAGTCTCCAATTGCTCTCTCCTATGACAATTTTTATGGTCGTTCTCTGTTTTTTAATACTATGGTCATCATTTGTCTCGATTTCATTTTCGAGTTCCTTCTGAGCCCCAAAGACGACATTTTACTTTCTCCATATATCCCCACTTTGTTGAAATCAAGACTCATTTTACTGTCTCTGAATCTAATTCATCTTTTTCCCAGGACTTCAAAACTGGAACTGCTTCTTTTTCCTCATTGAATCTCCATACTTTTAAAACCCAAATTTGATATCACCTAATCACAACTTCTTGATTTACCTTATCCTCTTTTTACCCTTGGTGGTGTCTTGCATTAATTGCTTTGACCCTTCACTTCGGTGTCTCAATAAAAAAAAGAATATTGTCACCTCAGGAGGAAGGTTTTGTATCGACAGCTCATCTGTAATAGCAGCATTTTAGAGAGTTAAATAACACTAGAGAGTCCAAATCTGATTCTGCACTGACTGTTATTTGTTGGTAACGTTATATTACCCATAATGCTAGATTTCCCATGGCAATGGTTAAAAACTGTAAAGAGCTGATCTGCACCCATCATTCCTGATACTGTGAGCTCCAAATCTTATCTGGGCCTTCGGGGGATGCAGTAGGTGAAGGCCAGACATTTCAGTTCAAGGAAAAGGGAATCAGAGGGTCACCCAATACAGGGAGCAGGCTGCGTGGCTAGCCTCCAGGAATGGTATGGGAATGGTGAGCTTAAAAGAGTGAGAGGGGAAAATCACTAAAATTAGAGGAGAGGAATTTAGAGAAAAAGGCAATTTTGATAGTCAGGAATGAATCTTGAAATACTATTGAAAATAAACCTCAACTTGAAAAGGCTGAGTATCCCCATTCCTTCTGGGTGTGTGCTCTGTTGTACACTAGACAGGAGAAGATAATATCAGCACTTAGTTACAGCAGAGCACTGACAATATATCAGTCTGTATGCTAATAGTCTGTTCCAAGTAGCCCTTGCAGAAGGCAAAACAGATACTTTTATTGATGTTGCACATTCACAGTTCACATGTGGCTCAACACCCATTAAAGGCTGAAAGCTGAATTCTGAGGGTGCTCATGGTATCTGATATTAATTGGGCCGTAACACTCTGCACAGTGTGGCTGCTTACACAGACCCCCCCCTTTATATTGACAGTTCACCAGTGTCTCTGCTGGTCATCAGCAATCTCCTGTGTTCATGATACGGAGTGTCTGGCACTATACTGCACAACTTCAATGTTCACCATTCTGATAGTGCATGATGATAAGGTCAAACCAAGTTCATTTTAGTTTATTTTTCCTGCTTAATCTTATGTGCATAAATAATAAGTCCCGATTTTTACGCAGAAGAACTGTGTCTTTGTTAACAGTTGTAATCACTTGTTCAATGTGTGAGATCATTGGATTTTATGGCAGAAATTCTTAAAAAGACATTTCTTGGATACAAAAGGGAATTCAGATTCATTCAGTATGTCAATATTCTAGACTTATGTGACTATCTGGCAGTTAATTGTATAGATTACATGTCGTATTTGTTTATATCATCAGGACTGGATCATCTACAGATGGTAACAAAATTGGCACCCTGGTTTGCTCACTGCCCAGTACATAAATCAGCCAGCCACTTGTGTTAAGAATTCAGCATTTTACCACAGGAAAATGTGTGTACACATTAGTGTGTGTGTGCATGAGAGTGCGTGTGTGCGCGCGGGGGGTAAAATTGGGGGTGGAGTTGACGGCATTAGAATAGTGCATTTTGTCTCCTTTGCTTTAGAAGCAAATGCACTTCCTGTTGCCCAAATGCAGACAGGATGGCACTAGGGAGGGGGAGCAAAAAAAAAAGAAGATAAAAGGTTTATTTAGAGGATAGGGCATTATTCTTCAAGGATAATTTACTGTCAATTAAGAGAGCAACAGGTACTTAGGTGTTGTCAGTTGCAAACGGGCCTGCACTCACCCGTCTTCCATCTACATTGAGTTATTTCGGTCCCTGATGCTCACTGTAACCCTCAACTTCTATGCCATTGGCTCTTCCTCTATGAATTGAAAGGATTTCATTCTATGAACTGAAAATGGTTTACTACAAGCAAAAGGTGATTATCCTCGATAACCCAGAGTCAACACATGATTTTCTTACTTTGCTACAATCCATTCTGCCCATAATGGATGAGAGAGATGAAAAGGTCCACAAGGAAACAAGGCATGGTTCATTACACCATCTACAAATTCCTGAAAAGCACCAGTGAAACAAAATTCAGAGAAGCACAAGGTCACTAGTAGAAAGAATGGGAACATTCAAAACCTACTTTCATTGACTGGGCCAACCACAAGATGCCCCAAAGTCATACAACATGGTCATGGTATACTGTTTCCTGAATATTTTGGTCATGGATCATGGTGTCAATCTGGATGTGCCAGAAGAAAGAATGTTTGCCTTACTAATAGAGGGTTTGAGCCACAGCAGCTTACTCATGCAGGTGATGCCCTTTGAAATATACAAGGAAAATATGATCAAACCTAATCCAGGCACAATTTGCCTTGAAGAGGATCAAACATCAGGATAGCAGTTAATTTAATGGGAAACTTACACTGTACTATTAACTTCATCTTCAAAATCAACCCAACTGACATTGGAACAAACTAATGATGTGAATGAACAGACTTTTTTACCTCTGAGCACCAGTTTAGTATGGTCTCTCCAGCAACTCAAGTTAAAAACAGATATGTTTGTATCAAACTGAGATATGATATGGCACATGCACTGCTTTGGAAAAAAGGCTGCCATGTAACTGTCAGTGAGATAAATTCTTGTTCACATGCACTTAAGACTGGGAGACATACAGAACAGTGAAGAGAGTTGTTAAGTAATCGCGATAAGGAAAACGTTTTGCTGCATATCACATTTCAGGGATTAACTTCACTACAAAAGGTGAAAATTAATACCACTGAAGAATGACACAAATGCCAAATCATTAAACCAAGGATGGAGACAGCTTGTTGACTTCAGTGAGAAGCTTAAAAAAAATCAGGAAGTCTGCAGGCATTAAAGGGAAAAGTTGTCGTGAAGAGATTAACACATTACAACAAAGAGAATGCACAAAAGTTATTGTGAGGGATCTACTTCATCTTCAGTGTGGATTAACATATGATTCTTGTAGACAATCCGCCAGCTACATATTTTCTTAGTTCAACACTTCAATAATTTACCCTATATCCTCTTTGAATTGGCTTATCTCTGCACCACAGGGATGCAAGAGATATTAGACTGGTTGAGGTGCAGGATACTCTTCTGCATCTGCTTATAATTTCCACAGCTCGTCCTGTAGCTCAACCATTAATCAATAGATATCATTTAAGCAGTTGTCTGAAGAATCCATTGTATCTCATGTAATGGTGCCTTACACCAAGCCGCACATTGCAAATAATCCATCCGAGTATAATTTAAAACTCAAGTGAGTTATTAGAGATAGAGTGGATTACTAAAAGCACCCTGATAGAGCAAATAATTAGCTGTGAAAACAATATCACTATATTTTACTTATTGGATATAGAGACAGGAATCATACTCTTTAGTAATTATTAAAAAAAATCACCACATATTTAACTATTGGGGCTGGAACGAGCCAACAATTCTTCAGGAAAGCTGGGTCTCAGAGTAAAATCTACTTGAAACGTGCATGGCTTGAATGGACTGTCATCGCCAGCTTCCCCGAGATTTCTGAAAAGCTCCTACTGCAGTTATTGGCCCCATGTTATTGCTCTCCACCTTCCTCCCCTGATCTCCTATCTGGAGCACAGTGGTTAAGAAACTGGTGCCTGGCTTTAGGGTAAGGTTGAGTTTGCAGAAGGGTATCATCTTGCTATCCATTTTTTATAACTGCAAATCTAAAAGTTGATCGGACCAACTGAGTTGTGTGCTATGACCTAAGGGAGATGAACAAATCAATTTAATTCAAATTCCTGTTTGTAATGGAGCCCAGAAAGAGGTAAATGTTCTTGTAAAGTGATAAAAATGCTAGGAATACCAATTTATTGCCGTTGGGCTCACTGTTCCTGTGAACCATTCTGGAATTGGCCATTGAATGCGTAAGTGTGAACTCATTTAATTCAAACAAAATAACTCAGTTTATTCATTAGCCCCGGGGGCAAAATTGAAATGTTTGTGTATATACACAAGCCACGGTTATCTGTACATGACTTTATGACCAAATCTCTGTTCACAATCTGGAGTTAGGAAATCTGAGCTGCTGGGCTTGAGTTCCTCTCTTGGTTCTACTGCCTGCATTGGCTTTACTGAATCACAACTGTTTGACATCTACACTATTCCCAGTGCAGAGTCAGCAAGGTGGGAAGTTTATAATGATTGCCAGGAAGCTCTTTGTTACCATTGGTCATTTTCCATTTTGGGAGTCAGCTTGGACCTGGTAAGTGCACTCTAAACTGATGCCCACCGCGTACATAAGCAAGCATAACCTGATTGCATGTTCAGTAGTGAACTGGTTCCAATACCCTTCTTGAGTTCCACCTCTTGTTACTTTATGTTACAGTGACCATATTCCATTCAATGTCAGGTATTGTCCTGATTCACTATAAGCCAAATTTTTAAAAATGCAATTTGTCCTTGCAAACACATGGCCCTGAGATTTCCGCTTCTGCACTTGCCACCCAGCAATTTTCCATCCACTCACTTTAATCAGCAGAAACTCGCATGCTGTCGAGTGCAGAAGTGGAAAACCCTGGCCATGCAGTGCTTGTGTATGCCTAAGAGGAAACGTAACACAGCAAAAATAACCCAAAAAGCAGCGATTCAGTGTACAGTCATCTTGCTGATATAACTGTGGTAGCTCCACTCAACAGACACTAACTTGATGTAGTCAGCCCGAGTACAGTACTGAACCTCAGTATAAGCAATCCCTAATTTCCCATTTCTATAGAGGGTACTGCCTCTCTCCACTCTGCGCCTCCCCTTAATGACACAGCTATGATCAGCGGAGTATGGTAGCCCAGTGGTTATGTTACGAGACTAGCAACCCTAGACGTCCTAGGTTTAAATCCCACTGTGTCAAGTTATGAATTCAATAAATCTAATTATTTGGGGGCTTAAACCAGATAAAATAATCTTGAAATCTGCTGCTTTGAAGTAAAAACCCAACTGGCTCATGAATGTCTTTCAGGGAAGGGATATGTCACCCTGACCTGACTGAGCCCTGGTTGAATCTTAATGCTCTCAGGGTAACTTGGGATGGGCAATAAGTACTGCCTTGACAGGGTCACCTCCATCCCAAGAACAAATCAAAATGTGTGGTGAGAGAACTCAGCTGCTGTTCTGCAGCCAGATGAGTGGTTAGTTGTTACGTTGGATAATATAGATTTGCTAAGCTTTTTTACTCTTCAGATTTTCATTTGTTATTCTGACACCACATGAATATTCTCAAGCCAAATAAATTGGAGAAACTTCTGGTGCCAATGTGCATTATTGTGCCTGACTAATGAGGGTTGTGACCTACCCTGTGCAGAAAAATATCTTGACACAGCCATAGATCAAATAATAATATTATATTATATATTATGTTTTGAGCTTTGAAAAATAGCAGTCACTATTAATAACTGCATTTGTTTGTCAGTTGCTGTTCCCTTCTGTTTTACACAGTGTGAATAATGTTTCAAAACTGTTTTGAGGCCAGCAAACAATATGAAGAGCACCTACTGGATAACTCTGACCTACAGTTTGTCTTGCTTCTAGGTACTAATTAATAAGGGAGCGTTCTTTAGCTAAAAATCAGGTTTCTCATTTTGTGTAATTTCTCTTTATCCCATCTTTTTGTTGATCTATTTCAAATATTTTTGACCAGTGTGTTTATGACGTGCAGGGAAGAACTGGGTTAAAAGAGTTTGAGCATGACTGTGCAAGGGAGATGGAAGAGTTAAGGTACACAGTAGAGATGGCACAATATTGAAGAACTCTAGATTAATAGCTGTGGGGTGATTTTCAGATGCAACAGTGTTGCTGTCTGATTAACACTGATTGGAAAATGTGAAGCTTGGCAGTAAAGGCACTTTTGGTGCTTCTAGCACTACACTGGAGGTGATAAGAAAGATTTACGATACAGCAATAATAGATTACCGGTCATGAATGGAAAATACCAAATACATCAAATATTGAGGATGGGGTGGGGGGGGGGGGGGAGTTGAAGCTAATTTTACATAAGCCAAAATGTCACTTTCTGGATTTTGAAATTCTTTATTCCACGAGTGCTACAACTCCAGCTCAAAGCAGCTTTTAATACTTCCCAATGACATAACTGAATATTTCCTCAGATTTATTTCCTTTTTCAAACAGATGGAATAGATGGTGTGAGAGAAAAGTAAGAGGATGTGTTCTGAATAATTCTTATGTAATCTGTATTTCTTTACATTAAGTATGCTGTATGTGTAAAAGGCAATTAACGCATCACATTAAATAGCAATATGGATTAAGATTTTTAAAAATCCAAACCTTTCCATGATTGGATTATGATTTAACTGGCTCAAGGCTGGTTATCTTTGACATGAATATATGAATAATATCACAGCCAAAATGTTTCTGATTGCTTAGTTGGTAAATTCCCTGTCCAGTAGAGAACTGAGCCATTCAGGTCCTCGGTCCAATCCCCAGTGTATGTTTAATTTGTTGATACTATATGGGGCAGAAGATAGGACATTACAATACAAATAATTAGATTTTTTTTCGAATAAAAATATCAAAACAATATTAGGCATGAACTTGGGAATTTTATTGAGATAACCATCAGGAAATCCATGCCAGCTATTGTATTCAAGGGATTGTTAATTTACCAAATATTGCAGGTTTAATGTGAGAAGTAAAACGTTGCCATTGTTTATTTTTAATCCTAGTCGATCTGCTTTGGTGAAATGGGGTTAGAAGGCAGGGGAGAATTGGAACAAGGCTTGCAGATGCAATTCATTCCTCAGTTTAAATTCATACCTCCTGCCCTTATTTTGATATTTCTATTATAAATTTCTATGTCCACATTTATAATGGGAACTTCCGGTGTAAACTTGTCAAGTCGTAATTAGATCCTCCCACCAGAGGTGGCACAATTTCTTTTATTTATTGAGAGAACTATATATATAAAACTGTTAATAATTAAGGGCCAATCTGGAAGGACTGGGTTATTATTCCGGTTTGGAGAGGGCTTTGTTTGAGCTGAACCTTTTAGTTTTACTAAATATTGTGTCAGAGATACTTTGTGAAGAAGGAAAGATGCAAATTAGTTAAATCTTTTCTGCAGTTTTAACTTTTCTTGGTCCTCAGTATAAAACCCTCACCCTAGACAGATTGTAAAGAAAGAATTGTTTTTGGAAGGAATGACATTTGTATTATTTTTGCCCAAAACATTATATTTTATCCCTTCAACTATGATGGAGATGTAGAAGGAACTGTAAATATTAATGTATAATGCTGTGTTTATATAAAAAAATGTTAGTTAAAACAAAAAGCTGTAGCATGGTTCACATGCTTTACACAAATGCAGTTCTTTATATTACAGTATCAGACTTTTTGTTTCCTGAGAAAATGCCTATTTTCTAAACAGCCTGCCCAGCGCTGACAGTGATGGGTTGGTCTCAGTGAAACCACCTTTTGTGGCTGAATAAAAGTAGTTGTTATACATGCTAATCCAATTCCTCTGCCTAATTTTGAGAGGCAGAGAGATGTACATGTGTATTCATAAAAGGAGCCACAGAAACATAACTTAAACTACCAGTGTAAAACTCCAAAACCCAGCCTCAGTGAAAAGTGCCTTCTTTTTCTGGGAGAAGTGCACATATTTATTTATTTATTTATGCAACTGTGGTTATGATGGGAAAAAAGTACTTATTTATTTAAATGCAATGAGGAAGGAAAACATTATTCATTCTCCAAGAGCCAATCAAAAATTCACTTATTTTGTCATCTCTGAGCACATCTTACAAACTTCTTTCCAAATCCTTTCGATGACGATGTGCATTCCTCCCCCAGTTTCATGCTCTAGTACCCTCTTGTAACAGCTGACTCACCCTGAGCAAGACTATGGGAGCGTGGCTAGAATTATATAAAAGTTTTGCATTTAGCACTTATCAATTCTACCTCAAAGGGCCACATTTCAAACAGTTGCACTGAAAAACATGACATTTTTCCAAACATTAAAAGTATGTCACTTTGCACCTGACAAATACCATGCTCAGAAACAGCAAAAAGGCACTTAAAAAAGGAAAAGAAAGCAGTATCCTTCTGATCTTCATAACCTGGCCCCTCTCCAATTACAAGGAGCTGCCACTCTAGAGAAACTTCCCTTAGTAACCGCAATTAGTCTCTAACAGATCTCACAATGTGCTACCCTGACCATTCCCCTAAAGGAAGTAGCAATGACCTTAAAGGGGCAGACCAAGTTAAATACAGTCCCACCTTAGCAGCTAAACATCACAAAAAATGCCCATACGCAGACTACATGTGAGCAAAGTCATAAAAGATCAGTTAATATTTGTTTATTATTGGTACAGTCCTAAAATATCAACACCCAATATTTTTGCCATTATTTATGCTATTCTTCAGTGTTTAATGCTCGCGGTACGATTATCAGTGTGAAAGAATTTCCAATGTCTCTGACGAGACCTGCTGTCAATGCCATTGTCCAAAGTGATAACATTTTGCCTATGAATGACTCAATTGATAGCCACATGCAAAGCTATCTAATTAACTATTGCACTATTTAGGAGAATACATTGCTTTACAGTCATTTGTCAATGTTTTTTGTTTGAAGCTATTATCAACCCAAGTCAGAGTGCTGGTCTCAGAAGAAGAGAAGTAGACAAACATTATTTGTTTCTTCTGATTTACCTCAATTAAAATAATTAATTCTGTTGATTAAATATGATGTTTAAAGATGACAGATCATCACACAGCAAGTGATTCTGCACCTGGGACACCACTTGTCGGAAATTGTCCAACTGTACATGTTGAGATAGATGTATTACACTTAGACCTTGTTACTTTGCCTGTACAAAACTTAAGCTCACATGTTTGAATAGGTTCAATTTGGGAGGGTTGGGGGGGAGGGGGTACATTATCTTGTGAAGAATTAAATTATAGTCCCAAATTGTGAGGGCCTAACAATTTCCAAATAACTTCCACACAGGTGACGCTCGAACAAACCAAATACCAATGGTTCATGAAAGGTTACAACATGAATCTGAATCGACTAGTCTTTAAGCCAATGTCCAACATATGTTAGAGGTACTTCAGAATATATAGGGCATCAAATGAAGTAGGACTAACCAATTTAGGGGTTTAATTTATTCTTAGCTCCACTGAAAGTGAGTTTCGTGAGAGCCCACCAACAGATCTGTTTAATTTTATTCTGTGCACTAATTAGGGAGTTCTTAGGGATTTGCTCTTACCCAGAATCCAGTATCTTTAACATCTAACTGAACTAGCAGACGGGCCTTCTGAACTGAGGGGTCCATATCCAAGAAGCTCCTCGGTTACTAGACCAATAGTTGGAGGGATTGGGTGTAATCTCCCCTTTATTTAAATATAATTCTCTGTTAGCTGGTGTTGACAATGGCTCAGTGTAGACATGCTCACCCAATTATAAAAGCATTTAATTTGTTTTAATGCAGGCCGTATACTGCAAGGATCTGTGCTAAAGGACATGCCATTACCATCACGGCCCAGCATCTCTGTGCAGGGTATGAAATTCCAATATATGCTAATGCTGGTTTGTTTTTGCCTGCTTTATTGACACTATATGGCTGACTAGGGCTGACACTATATGGCTGACATGGGCTTGGTCATTGTTGTTACCATACAAACCAAAGAGTATAGTTTTTCTTTCTTTTGCATGCTCGACCTGAAAAAGGATGGCCTACTACGATATTTTCTGGAGATATGTTGCCAGATGCCAACAACATAGGCTCCTGACAACTTGAAGAAGAAACACATACCATTAAACCCCAGATAGGCCAGATTAGTTATCAGAATGTTTGATAGTCTAATGTCTATCTAATCTAACTACTCCCATTGAGAGGCTGGAGACATTATCCATAATTTTGATGATGAGAGGCCTAATGCCAAGAGCAAAAAACCTTTACCTGCAGAAAAATGAATAGCTGAATGGAACGTGGAGCATTACGTAACTGAAACATCCTGATGACATTTTCGTTGTGTGCTGAGCACGTGGATCCCCAGATCCTAAAGTGCTAGGGTATATTCATGTTGTATGTGGATCTGTGGGATGAATAATTGACTACAGACTGCCGATTATGTGTCTCTCCAATCAATGATGAAACTCCTGTCTGCAATATTGGGATCTCTTCCAGTTATAACAATTTCAGTATTTTAGCCTCTTCTCAACTAACTGTAATCCTTCATTTGCTGACAATGATTTTAAAATGTAACCATTACCCGTGTATGTTCGCATTCTTCAGCATGAATAGGTAAAATTAACATATTAATATGACTATTATGTGGTCCTGTGCTACTTTGTTTCTTTACAAAATAAAATTTTGAGCTCTTTGTTGGCTTGAATTGTGAAAAATGAAGGCAGATCTTTGATGCCATGACCATAATATTGCCTGTTGATTGCTGTTTCTATAAGGTATTATGAACAACAATCTTCAGTGGATGTGCATAGCACCATATATCATAGTCAGATCCACCATTATCCCATTACTGACACTGTCTGCACAATGCTAGGATTATCAGTTAACCGTTCTGGTACTGGTTCTGCAGTTACTGTATTTGTAGGAATTTTTGTTGAAAAGGTATGCAAAGATGCTTTTCCAGCACTATTCTCTTTCTTCCTCACTGCTCTGAAGTTCAAAAAAAGTCCCACTCTCAGGGGAAAATGATCAATTAATAACTGTGCACGATATTAGAATTTTTCCTTAAGTTGCTGAAAAGGGAACAATGAATACTCATTAAGAGGGTACAAGCACATACTATTAATGACCATATTAAGTGATGTCCATTAGAGGAATGGACACATTTAGTTCTCTTCAAGTTCCCAGCTCGTTCACTGATCTTTTGCAGGTTGAGGTTCCAGGAGACCAACTTCGATTCTTTATTCACGTTATGTCCTAAGTGTATTTTATGCATTTTGTCACAAAGTTCAAATTGCTTGTTTTATTTAATGGAAGAGCAGATAGTTTATGTTGATCAAAAGAATAAAGTGGCTTATCTCTGCAGACAGGTTTGAGTAATATTCTGTGGTATTGTATGACTTCTGTTTCAGTTCACAGTTGCAAAATGAAATTAGGTTTACATTTTTATGCGGCAGTCTGTCTACTGGGTTTAATTGAATGTATGCAGAAAGTACTGTTTGTTTTAAA
Source organism: Heptranchias perlo (assembly GCF_035084215.1). Lineage (NCBI taxonomy): Eukaryota > Metazoa > Chordata > Chondrichthyes > Hexanchiformes > Hexanchidae > Heptranchias > Heptranchias perlo. The sequence goes on along the minus strand of NC_090357.1, from coordinate 16,304,607 downwards.
TAGCTTTTAAGCATATATTAGGAGGAACTTATTTACCTAGAATGATAAATGTTTATAACAATTGCCAAGCAGAAAATTAAAGCCAAGAGCATTAGGGATGTTCAAATTGAAACTCGATGTTATTATCGGAGAGTTAGAAGAAGAAGCTTTGATGGGTCAAATGGCCTTTTCTCATTCTTGACTTTTTATGTCCTTATGAATGAGCTTTTGTTTGGGAATCAATCTACAGCTTATGCTAATCAGAAAGTCACAAGAGACATTCCATCTGACCTGGGAAAGGCAACTTCTGAGATTTCCCAGAATCAATGGGTCAAATGCTCTATGGGTTAAAAGTTGGAGTTTGTAACAAGACTGGAGTTCATTCCAAAACAATGATATCTATTCAAGCTAAGGCTTCATTTTCACTCTCAGCTTGCGTGATGCCTTACCTCACTACAGAAACCTGCCATCCTTACCTGGTCTGGGCCTATATGTTGGCCATCAACAATGTTGACTCTTAACGTCCCTCTGAAGTGGCCTAGCAAGCCAGTCAGTTTAGCAAACCACTGTGGAGTAGTTAAAGAAGGGACACCGACTTCTCAGGGCAACTAGGGACACCTACATCACGAGAATTTTTAAAAATCACTTATTGGAAAATATGCAGGAACCTACCACATTTGTCGATCATCTCAGAAGCAGGAAATAATATGCCCACTAGAATATTGCACACAGGCTAAACTGCGTAGTCTAATTTATTTACATATAAAATAATAGTGAAGCAAAATGCCATAGCAAGATAACAAACAGCACGATATTTTTACAATAGAATGGGGATCAGTCCACAAGGGGCTAACAAATTGTTTTTCAGGAATCTTGCTTCTCTTCTCCATAAGTTATTGGAGACACATGGTCTGGTGGTAAATGAAATGGGATCCTCAAGGAGCTCCTATTGGCCTCTGGCATGTATTAGCAAATAAAGAACCAGAAACAATAAAAGATTATAAGGGTATCCTTTCTCTTGACAAAAAATGCACAACCGTTGAGAAATATCAGCTTTGATTCAATTAACCATCAAATCAATAATGGCGTTTTGCACTGTGACAATCATACCCCAATCCTAAAGTGCACTTTACAATGGATCTTGTAATAGTTTAGTAATCATGCAATGCAAAGCCGCCTGTATCGAGCTGTATCTTGTCTATTAAACACAGTTCCCCACTCATTAAGGGGATAAGGAGTATTTTTATCAGCTAATGTTTAACTGAGTGCCCACCATTTTCTAATTTGATGAAGCAGTAAGTCTCCATTTCTATTTATATAAAATAAACCATATCAAATAGGCACAAATTTCTATTTCCATCACAATCTGTTCTCTGAAATACTTATTTGTTTCCCACGTGAAAGTGACTACTATTCAGGTAAAGAAAATAAAAATAATTTAAGGCACATTAATAGTGTTATTTCCAACAAATAACAGCCAATTATAACTTGATAGGTTTGTAGTGATTACTTCATAGTCAGTCAGTGAAGATGTCATAAAGAAAATAATGATTTGCATTTATATAACGTCTTGCATCACCTCATGACATTCCAAAGCACTTCACAGCCAATGAATTACTTCTGAAGTGTAGGCACTGTTATTACGTACAAAACACGGCAGCCAATTCGCACACAGCAAGCTCCCACAAACAGCAATTAAATAAATGACAAGATAATCTGTTCTAGATGTTGATTGAGGGATAAATATTGGCCAGGTCACTGGGAGAACTCCCCTGCTCTTCTTTGAATAGTGCCATGGAATCTTTTACGTCCACCTGAGAAGGCAGTTGGGGTCTTGGTTTAACGTCTGATCTGAAAGACTGTGCAGCGCTCCCTCAGTACTGGATTATGTACTCAAGTCTCTGGAATGGGGCTTGAACCCACAACTTTCTGACTCAGTGGTGAGAATGCTACCACTGAGCCAAGGCTGTCATCATGCAGCAACTACACACAAAAGGATAGTAATGAGCCAGGTCCTGCTTCTGGGCCCAGAATTGGTGCTGCAGCACGCGCCTCAAGAGAGAGGCCCAAGGACGGCCCGAGATTGTACGTCAGGCCTTGTCTACATATTCGGGGCGAGCTGCAGGTGCCTGTTGCTCCTCCACTAACATCTCGCCCAATGGGAAAAATGAATTTCGGGCTCTGGACAGCGCCAGGGCTGTGGAGTTTGGGGAAACCCCTGCTCCTCCTGGTTCCATAGAAAACATATTTTCTTCTAAAAAAGCACCTAACACTTATGTTGTGTTAGATGCCACAGAGGCCGCTGTAGACTCCTGAGTGGGGCAGGACTGATGCCTGCCCCGCTCAACGTGGACTAATTTCTGAAAGGGGTTCTTTAACAGGCATTAGGCCCCTAATTTATGTATTCATGGGGCCTAACTCCTGTTTTAGGCTCCCCTGGGGGTGCCTAAAAATAGTCTCTACGAATTTGGCAGTGGGACCAATGCCTGTGCAGATTGGGTGAGGCCATCCCACTGTTAAATTGGTATGCTTTACATCTGTTTTACTCCCGAGAAATGGGTGCAATGCGTACCAATTTCTACCCCAAAGTGTTCAGCTGTCATTATCTGCCAAAACTTCCACCACTATCAAAATTACACAGACTAAAAGTGGAACAAAACTGCTGCACAATGTCACAATGTACACTATTAAAATAAATGGATAAACGGAAATGATTTCAAGGCAGTACCCTCATCACAGAGTTCATATTATTGTTGAAAGCAATTCAACCTTCCCACTTGTGGTAACACTGATAACCTTGATGGAATTGCTGTCCTGTGATTATTCCTGAGTATCCATTACTCCGAGTGTAAATGTGCCACTAATGTTGCATTATTTCGGTGAACAGAATGTAATTTGCAGCCTCAGACAATCTAGTAAAAAAACATCCAGTAGGTTACTCTAAGTAGCTCTTAAAGGAATATTTGAACTCGAAGCATCTCAATGAAGGGGCAATCGTTATTTGTATTTTTGTCTTCTGGTTAAATATTTTCTATTAGGTGTTTCAGTTTGTTGTAGTTATTGTTACATACCAGTGTCAAACATCAGATTCTTCTTGGTTAGATCTTCCTTATGATTATTTATTGTCTAACGAAAATTGTTGAGGTACATATTGGATTAAAAAAAGTGAGGATTCGTTATTTGTTTGTGAAGTCTTAGTTATCCATTCTCTCATGCTTAGATAATATTACAGTTCCTAACCCCTGGAAGATATTTTTCATGCCCCACTTTTAAACTGGTCCTTGGAGGTGGCTGATGGGGTAAATGCCCAATGACAGCCAGTGTAACATTGGACAGCTGGATGCACTTCTGTCCTGCAGAGGCTGATTTACTGCTAGACAATACCAAAATAACAAAAATATTTTACCCCAGTAAATTTACAAAGCCTTTTCCCTTGCTGTCAACCTTGTCCACAGCTAACCCTTTCAAAGCAGAAATGATTTATTTTGCTGGTTGCTATGTATACAGTTCGCTGGAAAGGTGGAGGCAGTCTTGTGGAAGTAAACTACCAAGAGTAGTAATTGATATGCAAACTCTTACCACAGATCTGTGATCATAATTATTGGCACAACAGTTCACATCTTCAGAAACTCATACCCTGGTATCCAACATATTTAAGAACAGAAAACCATTTCTTGTTCTTAACATATATATTTAGGATTTTTTGTAAGATTTTAGCAGCCTTAAGACTAGTAAACCACCCACAGAATTTCATTAAACTACGGCAAAGGGTATAAGCAGGATACAGGTAGAGGCTCAGGACTGTATTGAATACCTACAGATCTATATGAACTGCAGACCTCTGTAGTTCTCTGCAGCATTGGACTCGGTGATGGATATAGGTACTGAGATCATTTCCTGGTGAAAGGACTGGTAGATATTGTTACATGGTGGAATTATACAGAAAATCTAGTGTCTCATTTAACAGGATCAGTTGTATGACTATTTGGTCTCAAGTCTAACTAGGTATAAAGTGCATTTCATTACTGCTGATCTATAAATATTCCAAATCCAAATCAATTTCAAATCCTACCCTGTAAAGAAAGGGTCACTGTAGAAGGATCAATGATGGGATCAATACAAACCAATTTATGTCTATACAGGGCAAGTACTTTAGCTTTTATAACAAGACCAATTCTGGTCATGTTTCCCTTTTAATATATTTTCTATAGAACTCTGGAAATGTCTCCATCAAGTGGTTTCCTGTACGACTAATCCACATTAATGGAAAGACTCTGTAACATTGGGCTCAATTTTAAAACGGAGCTGGGACGGGGGCGGAGGGGTCAATTTGAGGTCGGGAAACCCATTAGTACGGGCTTCCTGGACGTCCTTACGATTCTGACGTAAGGACGTCTTTTATTTTTTTTTTGTCGGTTTCCTGTCTGACTGATTGGCTGATTGACAGGCTGGTCTCAGTCGGATAGGAAACCAGTCAGGGAGAGCTCGTCTTCAGGTAAGTCTGCAGGTAAGTCTTTGTTTGTATGGATGGGGGGGGGTGGGACCACGGGTCGGCACGGGGCACAGGTGGGTACGGGAGTCGCGGGTAATGGGGGATGAGATCAGGGGTCAGTCATGGGGGGGGGGGCAGGATCGGGGGTCTGCGATCGTTGAGGGGGAGGGTCGGGCTTACGGGTCCTCGATCGGGGGTGTCGCAGCAGGTAGGCTTGTTGGGCCTGGGGGAAGCACTCCTGCTCCTCCGAACCCACAAACTGTGCCTTTCTAGGCATTTACCTGCAGTCTCGGGCTTTCTCGCCTCCTTTCACGAGGCGTAAAATAGAAGGCTGGGGAATCCCAGCCCCCCGGGGTTGAAATCAGGAATTAGTGAAAAATGGAGGCCTGAAGCCTCCTTGAAAGGTTTTAAGACCCGACCGGCCTCCAGGGAGTGGTTGGCCGCCCGCCCCTCATCCCTTCCCGTGAAAACTGGAAATGGGTGGGTTGGAGGCGGGTCTGAAATGGTGGCAATTTTCAATGCCCCCCCGCCCCCAACTCACCGATTTTTTACTTTTAAAATCGAGCCCATTATCTCCAGGCTCATGTTACGTGCTCATGGATCCTGTCTTTCTCCTGCTCGCCTTATGTTACTGTACCATCGCTATAGCAGGGACCTTAAAGAACTAGCGAATGTGCAGTCATTTGGATGAGACGTTAAACCAGAGAAACATCTGCCCTCTCACAGACGTAAAAGATCCCATGGCATTATTTCAAAGGAGAGCAGGGGGGTTCTCCCTGATGTCCTGGCCAATATTTATCTCTCAACCAACATCACTAAAACAGATTATCTGGTCATTATCACATTGCTGTTTGTGGGAGCTTGCTGTGCGCAAATTGGCTGCCGCGTTTACTACATTACAACAGTGAATACACTTCAAAAGAAATTCACTGGCTGTAAAGCACTTTGGAACGTCCTGAGGTTGTGAAAGGTGCTGTTTAAATAGATGTTTTCTTTTTCCTTTTTTATATCACTGAGATAGTCTATGTACCATGAAGCATTCATTTAACCACACAGTACAGGATCTACTGAATGTGCACTAATTAACCACTTGAACAGACTGAATATATGTCTCCCGATTAACGCTGAGTGTATGGACTAGGTAGGAGTAATAAAATCATGAACCCATTTTTCATAAATGGGTTTGTAATTTTGCTACACCTCGTGTACAGAGGAAATCGGTGACCTATGTTTCTGTTTCTACCCCAATTGATCAATTAGTTCTGTAATCTTTATTCACTAACGTTTACTTTATTTGTGTCAACTGTCCAAGGGAATCTTAAAGTTTGTTTGGTCAAGTACGAGGAAGTATGATAAAGTGAGCTTTGAAGTAATTTTGTCTAATTCATACATGTATAGAAGTTTGTCAATAAATATAGTTGTCAGCTACCAGTCAGTGTAAGCAGCTGTAACCAGTGTTCAAAGGCAAGACTAAACTGCAATATGTATGCAATCTCTGAAGAGAGATGATCGAGACTTTCTGCAGTGCTTGATGCTGATTGTGAAGTAGGAAAATTTCCTCAGGCAAACCAGCCAGGGGCAGCAGCTTTCATTGAGGCAGAATATTACTATGACATGTACCAAGAGAGATGTCACAATATAATATTAATGACTGGTACAACAATTGTTTAAAAGGTATCATGACATATGAATGATTCTACTGCTGTCAAATACCATTATCCCTTACAGTGCTGAAGCTCCAGGGAATTCTGTGCTCTGAGGTCCAGACATTATTTTTTAAGTTTCAGCTCACACGGTGCAACACCGAAACTCCCCTAATGTATACATCAATACTACTCAGATGTCAGGATCACTCTAATTAAAGTATTATTAAAGCTATAGTACTGAAATAAATAATTTCAAACAAAACATTTTCCTCTGTGTTTTGTCTCTTTTCTCCACTATTCCCTGAGCCTTTCCTCTATTTTCACTCTTTTAGCTTTCAAGTTATGTTATTTTGTTTTTCTTTAATTATACTTTAAATATGCCTCCAAGGACCAGAACGCCATTCCTGAGCTGGGGTCCACATCATTAAAGTTTGGTCCTTGGTTAGGTGAATACTGCCTCCAAAGGCCAGGACAACAAAGACAGGCTTGGCTACCTTACCGATGACAAGTGTTTCAGAGTAACATTGGGTGCTTTGACCAGTGAGCTATCTTGCTATCAGTATCCTTGAAGTTAATTCACCCAGTCTTTTCTAAAATTTGATTCTCCAGTTAAAGCTTGAGTTATTCTGTCATGATTATTAAGGTCTACAATTATCCATATCATTTTATTTTGCCTAGAGGGTTGCCTACCTCAAATACATTCTTTTCCATTCAAAAGCAATGGAAATGATACTGTGCATGCTTGGGAGATACATTATTTTGTCCCTTAAATAAGAGTTTTGATAACATTACTGAAGATCTTTTCACTGTTGTCGCTGCTGAGTTTCATGCAGGAATGGGTATATATAAAAAAAATACTACATCATTGACTTGTGTCATGCTTCAGCCTACTGATGCGAATTCAGGCAGCAATCATCATGAGGGAGCCAGTACTGGGCAAGCTTGGCTTTTCTAAGGGATTTGTATATAAAGCTGAAGAGTAAAACCAGTTCAAAAGAATCGCCAGCACATTTATCGGTCAAGTATGCAGTTTACAAGGAACCGAAGGTCCTGAAAAGCTTGAGCATATTGGGAATTGAAGAACCTGAATGGGTAATTCCAAAAGAAAACAGCTGGTGTGCAAGTCCACCTTGGTGAACCTACCCAAGGTATTGCAACTGATGATTGATCATTCATTATCTCGAATTGAATTTTTTTGAGTCTAGAATTTGTACAACATAACAAACACTGGATTTTAAAAATACCATTGTACTCCACAAAGAAAGTGACGATATCTAACTGCTTTCATTATTCACAAAGGCTTGTTTCATTTCTGCCATGTATCCAAGATCTTAGTTCAGCACTAATAAACTGATAATATTACAACATTCACAGGGCAAACAGTGTTAACTGGACAGTATGGCCAAACACACAGTTGAAAAAAAGTAAAAACTGAGTTCACAATACTTCACATTCGTGAGATTGGGTTTAAATTTAGCATTAACAAATATCATTTTAGAATATGATTCCTTGGCTATCTGGTTGATCCAACTCCTATTATTCTGGTTGTTCATATATCACCAATTATATTAACAATCTACACTCTTTCCTGGGACTTGCTGCACTGCCATGTGAGTTTTACCAAATTACTTTAGTTAAATCTTTGCGACATCTTATGTACGACATGAAGCATGTCAGTGGACAACTGGTGCTGCTTGAAAAAATGTTCATATTGTCAAGGAAATTATCTCAGAGGGTTCTGCTTCAAGTAATGTGCCCATGGTTCAGATTATGAGCTTGAGGCTGTACTTTGACTCAAGAGGAGGAATCTGAACCTGCAACTGTCCTTAGTTACTGATTGATTCAGTTAAGACATATTCCACAGTATGAATAGAAATTTTTGCTTGTGTGTTGGCTGTAGCAAAATGATATTCATAGCCATGAAGCAGGAAATTAACCTTATTATGAAACCTTGGCAAAACCAAACATAACAAATGGGAACCATAGTTTTGGAATATTGCCTCATTTCCTGGACACCAGCAATGATGTTTAATATTGAACTGGATGACATGATGTTTGGTGATGGTTCTCCTTTAAGGAAAAATGAGAGAGTGCCTGTTTTCTCCATCATTAATGGACGACAAACAAAATTATGAGAATCATGAGAATCAATGTAATTTTGCTGGCAGGTCATTAATTATGGAGAAAGCCAGCATTCTCCAATCTTTCATTAAATGATAAATTTCACCACTTGCTCATGCAAATCATCTCTTTAGTTCAGAAATGAAATACAAAAAGGAAGACACAGAGAGACTTATCATGATTGCTAATGGCTTTGATGCTGCTTCAGAAGAGGGATTTCAAAGTGCTAGTTCTCCTTGTGTGTGTAGTTTAAGGACTGTCTGAGGTGATTATGATGACTGTGGAATTAAGATCGATTATATGTGCATCTCAATTCAGAGGTATTTCCAAGTACCATTTGAATGGTACATGAGAAACAAACAAAATGTGGTAATATCAGTTATATGATCATTTTGCAGTCCCAATTAGCTTGCTAGGTGGAGTGCCAGGCAACCATGTGGGGAGTTTAAAGTGCATGTTTTACTGGTATTGTTGATTGGAACCTTTGCTTTATTTCACTGTATATACACAGTGAGGTGTACACATTCCTCTGTGCATTTATGTGTGCATATCTGTGAGTGTATGCTAGATTTTGGTTATAGTTGTGCAGTGTTGCACAGGAATAAGCTCAAGATATCAGCTTCTTTAAAAAAATATGATATTGTATTGTTCACAGTGAAGGATATTATAATTGATTGGAGATTACAGAATACAGAATAGACACAGAAGCACTCCTAAAATGGTGGAAAGTAAAATCTAGGGAGACCACTCAGGACACCAAGTTAAAGAATCTTACAACACCAGGTTATAGTCCAACTGTTTTATTTGAAAATCACAAGCTTTCGGAGGCTTTCTCCTTCGTCAGGTGAGTGTGGGAAGGAGAAAGGTGACGAAGGAGAAAGCCTCCGAAAGCTTGTGATTTTCAAATAAAACAGTTGGACTATAACCTGGTGTTGTAAGATTCCTTACATTTGTCAACCCCAGTCCATCACCGGCATCTCCACATCATGACACCAAGTTAGTGAGCATTTAAGTATGGAGGAAGCAATAAAAAATCAGATGCTTAAAGGCACATTGACACAGGAATACATTAGTACGTAGAGAGTTAAAGGTCTTAAATGTATACATACACTTCAGATTTAGAAATAGTGGGGTCAATAATGCAATGCTCACCTCAATAGTGCTGATGTGTATTGGATGTATGCAACTTGTATTATTAGGCAGAGGCCATTGCTCAAAGCATGCCTTACTGCAGTGGGGAAGCACCTGTGATGCTGAGGGCCTGCACATTGGACATGCGCTAAGCTCATTAAGGTCCTCAAAAATTAAGTTAATAAGGTGATGCCCCCATAATACAGACTCAGCACCTAAAGAACATTGCAGTCACTCAATGTCCATATAAAATGGGTGCTGGTTAACAGGCCCTGAAGTCAGTGGCGGTCAAGTTGATCAATGCCTTGGATTTTCATTGCACCATGTCATTCCAAGCAATAGCAAGAGATATAGCTCGAATCTCCCAACCTGCAGTGCACAGCTGCATCATGCAAGTGACACATGAATCATTTTTCTAGGGCAGGGATTTCGTAACTTTTCCTATGAATGACTGCCAGGAAACCAAAGCTATCTACTGGAGCCCTGTCTGAGACACCCTTGGACAAGATCTGAAAAGAGATACAATGAGGCATACACACCTATCAAGGATCTTGATGGAACAGACCATTGGGATGCTGAAACAAAGGTTTAGATGTCTCAACCCATCAGAGGGAGTCTTACAGTACAGCCTGGCCAATGTATCCAACATTATTGTACTCAACTTCACTTCAAATGAGCATTGTCACAGATCCAGACAGCCCCAACCACTTCCCAGGTAAGGTATAGCACAGCTTATATGTAAAGTAAAGCTCCCTCTTCTCTTATCTCTCTGAAGAACAGGCAGTGCCACAACCAACGTGACATCTGTACATCCAATGGGGACAATTCTTGTGACCTCTTTGAGTGAGATTTAGTGATGGAGGACTCTGCGCTGGGAAGGGTGGGGAGGGGAACAGCCAGGGTTCCAGTTCCTGTTCACTCTCTAATGAAGGAAGTACATGCAGCTCTGGGGTGAAGACCACAGCTCAAGTTCAGCTGTGATGCCATCAACGAGCATGGATGCATTTAAGGGGAAGCTAGGTAACTACACGAGGGAGAAAGGGATAGAAAGTTATGCTGATCGGATTAGATGAAGAGGGGTAGGAAGAGGCTCGTGCAGAGCATAAACGCTGGCACTGACCAGTTGGGCCAAATGGCCCGTTTCTGTGCTGTAAATTCTATGTAATCTTAGAGAAGAAGAGCCAGCTTCAACCAGTGGCAGAGGAGGACACCAACCAGGAGACAGATGGAATATGTGTGGAAAAACAACAACTTGCATTTATATAGCGCCTTTAACGTAGTAAAATGCCCCAAGGTGCTTCACAGGAGCACTAACAAACATTATTTGACGCCAAGTCACATAAGGTGAGAGTAGGACAGGTGGTCATAGAGGTAGGTTTTAAGGAACGTTTTAAATGAGGAGAGGTAGAGAGGCAGAGAGGTTTAGGGAGAGAATTGCAGAGCTAAGGGCCTAGGCAGCTGAAGGCATGGCCGTCAATGATGGAGCGATGAAAATCGGGGATGCGCAAGAGATCAGAATTGGAGGAGAGCAGAGATCGTGGAAGGCTATAGGGCTGGAGGAGGTTACAGAGATAGGGAGGGGCGAGGCCATGGAGGGATTTGAAAACAAGGATGAGAATTTTAAAATTGAGGTGTTGCTGGACCGAGAGCCGACGTAGGTCAGCGAGCACAGGGGTGATGGGTGAACTGGGCTTGGTGTGAGTTCGGATACGGGCAGCAGAACCAACTGTTCACTCGCAAAGAATCTTATGGCAGACTGCAATAAACAACAACTTGAAGTGCCTGTATTATCCAATGCACAACATGTGTGACCAGCATCCTTCCAAAAAACAGTATCCCAACCACTGCCCTCAGTCTCATATCAAGACTGATGAATAACACCATGGACTTCTTTGCCCAGGAAATAGTTAAAGCAGACACCATTGTATCCTCTAAGGGAAAACTGGCTAAATATTTGAAGCAGAGGCAGATACAGGGCAATGGTAAGAGTGTGGGACAAGGGGACTAACTTTGGATTGCTCTACCAAAGAGCCGGCACACATGATGGGCCGAATGGCTCCCTTCTTTGCTGTAAACTTCTATGGTTTTATGTAAATGAGCAGATCTTGTGAGGTCTGCTGACAGAACTGCAGGCGCATGCAGTGGCTAAAGAACAACAGTCCCCTCACCATTGACTGCTCCAGGACGGTATTATCAGCCATAACATTACAAACAGCAAACAGCCTCATTATCATCCCCTAATGATCAATACACATTCTGAGCCATAAGAATCTGGTATAACAAATTTTTAAAACTATATTGTATACAAAACTCTCACATCTATGGAGAACAGTATTTGGTTAAGAAGCTTTCGACTAAGTGGTTTATGTTTTGGCTTCAAGAAAATCCATCTTAATTTAATTTTTATTTTTCAATCCCATCTAATAAAACGATTTAAAAAAAATCATATTCAGTTGGTTTTCGCAAACTGAAAAAGCATTATAATTTATGATGTGGTAAAATCTGTTTGTTCATGAAGAATAAATGGCTTGGTTTTTCCAATTCTTTCTGTTTCTTTTCCCCATTTATCTGAACAGCTTAGAGTTTCTCAGCATGCAATGTATCATGTTACAGTTAATGAGACGAGTGTTACCCTCTCAGAACATCAGTGTATATATTATCGCCTGACACTGTCAGCTCCTGTGCAATGACAAATCTTTAGTTTTTTTGTACATCTCTTACCTGCTGGAGGTGACTTCAAGCTTTCAGATCCCTACAGTGGCAGTAAGTGCCTTTACAAGGTCACCTGGCCAAACCAAACTCTCCTGCCTTTGACTTGTTCTAGCTTAGAGTTTGTGCTCTGCTGATTCTAGAATTACTCCACACTCCAAAGAGGATAGAAGGTGAACAGCTACCTGTTAATTATACATTACTATTTCAATGAACCGGTGAAGACATGTCCTACAATATAGCACTGGGAGTTTATGTTTTGGTGCTAAGAAATCTTTGCAGCATACCTAGATATAAATGCATGCCTGGATTTACTGGGAAAGCTGATGTGAATACTCTCTCAATGGTTCAGTGGGTAAAGCCCTTGATCAGTGTGGATATGAGCTATACACAGATGCTCGGATGCTGCAGGTTGTGCTGAGTTGGTTGATCTCAAGTGTCAGGGGTGTTACAATTTGCCTCGGGGGAAAAAATATCATCTGGGTTTCTGCTCCTGATCTGCATGCAAGGACTCGTTCTAGAAAGTTCGAACAATAGGTACGGGAAGTTATGGTACTCCCAATGGTCGAATAGTCTCCTGAACACATGAACAGTGGGCCTTTTCAGTGTCAGTGAAATGAAGTATGAATCAGGCCAGGAGAGAAATTAGACAGTGGGGCAGGAGAAAGCAAATTAAAAAGAGAAAAGTCAGTCAGAAAACCTAGATTGTAAATATATCATAGAAATGAATCACGTCACTTAAATCTTTTCATGTATTCCATTGGTGATCTTCTTGCATTCATAGATCTTGGATCAGAAAAAAGACTTGAAAAATCTAGTGCTTTATCATATCTCTCAGAATCATCTCAAAATGCCTCACATTCAATGAATTACTTTGAAGTACAGTGACTTAGGTGGGTGAAATTATAGTGCCTGTATTTTTTTGGTGTTTTCCCCAAAATGCAGGAATAATTCAGAGCAGTGAAAAAGTCCAATTGTGATTGGGAATGTTGTTTTGAAAGGAATGATTGAGGAAATACCAAACCTTGGAATTGACTGACAGCGAAGGGAGTGGGTGCAGTGGTGTAATATGTCAAGCAGACATCAAGATTAGTACATTAACACATGGAAGTTGTATCAATTTTGTTTTGAAATTCATGTGTCTTCACTGCTTGCAAAGACCACTTTGGCTCAAGCGTTAAGTCAACTGACAGAAGTGGGTATTTCATATTTGTGTAAGTACATATCTGCAGATCGTATATACACCTTTAGCACCTCAATATATTTAAAGGGGCATCATTTTCAGTGAAGTGTTCTTTGGTAAGCTTTTTAAGTGACATCTGTGTGCACATGACATGAATTAAATCATCCATCTCTTTAAAAAAGGCAAATTAAAAAAAAAGTAAAAAAATTACTGCCCCATCAGCCTACTCTCAATGTTCAGCAAAGTGATGGAAGGTGTCGTCAACAGTGCTATCAAGTGGCACTTACTCACCAATAACCTGCTCACCGATGCTCAGTTTGCGTTCTGCCAGGACCACTCAGCTCCAGACCTCATTACAGCCTTGGTCCAAACATGGACAAAAGAGCTGAATTCCAGAAGTGAGGTGAGAGTGACTGCCCTTGACATCAAGGCAGCATTTGACCGAGTGTGGCACCAAGGAGCCCTAGTAAAATTGAAGTCAATGGGATGATCTTATTGAATGGCGGAGCAGGCTCGAGGGGCCGATTGGCCTACTTCTGCTCCTAGTTCTTATGTTCTTATGGAATCAGGGGGAAAACTCTCCAGTGGCTGGAATCATACCTAGCACAAAGGAAGATGGTAGTGGTTGTTGGAGGCCAATCATCTCAGCCCCAGGACATTGCTGCAGGAGTTTCTCAGGGCAGTGTCCTAGGCCCAACCATCTTCAGCTGCTTCATCAATGACCTTCCCTCCATCATAAGGTCAGAAATGGGGATGTTCGCTGATGATTGCACAGTGTTCAGTTCCATTTGCAACCCCTCAGATAATGAAGCAGTCCGTGCCCGCATGCAGCAAGACCTGGACAACATCCAGGCTTGGGCTGATAAGTGGCAAGTAACATTCACGCCAGACAAGTGCCAGGCAATGACCATCTCCAACAAGAGAGAGTCTAACCACCTCCCCTTGACATTCAACGGCATAACCATCGCCGAATCCCCCACCATCAACATTCTGGGGGTCACCTTTGACCAGAAACTTAACTGGACCAGCCACATAAATACCGTGGCTACAAGAGCAGTTCAGAGGCTGGGTATTCTGCGGTGAGTGACTCACCTCCTGACTCCCCAAAGCCTTTCCATCATCTACAGGGCACAAGTCAGGAGTGTGATGGAATATTCTCCACTTGCCTGGATGAGTACAGCTCCAACAACACTCAAGAAGCTCGACACCATCCAGGACAAAGCAGCCCGCTTGATTGGCACCCCATCCACCACACTAAACATTCACTCCCTTCACCACCGGCGCTCTGTGGCTGCAGTGTGTACCATCCACAGGATGCACTGATGCAACTCGCCAAGGCTTCTTCGACAGCACCTCCCAAACCCGCGACCTCTACCACCTAGAAGGACAAAGGCAGCAGGCACATGGGAACAACATCACCTGCACGTTCCCCTCCAAGTCACACACCATCCCGACTTGGAAATATATCGCCGTTCCTTCATTGTCGCTGGGTCAAAATCCTGGAACTCCCTTCCTAACAGCTGTGGGAGAACCTTCACCACACGGACTGCAGCGGTTCAAGAAGGCGGCTCACCACCACCTTCTCAAGGGCAATTAGGGATGGGCAATAATTGCTGGCCTCGCCAGCAATGCCCACATCCCATAAACGAATAAAAAATATATAATTTCAAGTTATATAATTTCTACTGCCGTAGAAGCTTCCGTAGCAATTAACGGCAAGATGTGGCAACTCCAAAAACTTCACAGGGAGATGTACACGCTTCTTTAAATGTACTGTAGAAATCAAGAGACATGTTTACTCTGTATTGATGAGGTGCAGCAAAATCTGTGGATTGTTTTCCTTGAATCCTAGACAGAAGTGCAGCCAATTAGGCTTACTCACTCATTATATATTATCCGCAATAAACAGGGTATGTTGTCTGAGTTAACATTTCTGTTCTCTCTGGACTACATGGTTTAAAATGGGATTTATTTTTGTCAAATGGAAATTATTTTAAGATTGAATTGACATATTAAAGTCATCACTAGGAGGAGCTAGTCAGTTAATCACTAATAAGTTGGGGGTGTATTTTCTTGCACAACTCACTGTGGTGAGTAGTGTCCTCTTTTCTGAAGAAGTTTTATTTTTCACTTTAGACTTACATTGTTAGTTAAGGTGCTTGAAAGGATTTATTCAGCTTTATGTGTGAACTGAATATCCAACAGGTGAATTGATGAAGGAATACATTTAGTCCTTGCTAATTACACAATATTTGAGAGCTAAAATTGACAATTCTTTTATGCTTATTAAAGTGAACTCTTGGAGCACTGACTATCTGACTGGTTTGCAGCCCACTTCCAGGTTGCATAAGTTGAGTCAACCCTCAAGCAATGAATTGCCCCCTGCCTTCTCTTCTAAGTGACAATTTAATATTATTTGAATTCTCAGATTTCAACTCATTAAAAGTGAGGTAGAACTCACTTTTCTCTTCAGACCCTTCAGAACTAAATGAATCCTCTATCTCTCTTCCCTTGAGTAGAATAAAACTCGAGAGGTGAAGGACAGTGTCAGACTAATACCCCGAGTCACCTGGCTCCTAATGCATATAAAGTATTACTGCAAGCCCTATAATTGCTTTATCTCAAGTGTTTTCTGCAATAGCACAACCTCTGGTTAAATTTTTAAAAAAATCTTAATTCTGAGGTTTGAAATTCTGTTATGTGGGGCCCGGAGACTTAGTTAATGATGACTTTGGAATCTGCATTTAGAATTTGTCTTGACGTAAACATCTGCACGATAGCAGGCCGGATTTTTCTGTGAGCGGCGAACAATTGGCACCCACTGTTTGTTAGACTTGTACTTGCCCACAGACTTTTCCTGGGCTTTTGCATGTCAAGTTCCTCTCATGGGGCCCTCAATCCTCTGGGACCTGTGTGAATGGGGCAAGCAGCTGTGTATCCTCTTAACCAATCAGATTGAAGCATGTTAATGAGCAGCGCAGAGTCAGAACCATGATGTGGAGATGCCGGTGATGGACTGGGGTTGACAATTGTAAACAATTTTACAACACCAAGTTATAGTCCAGCAATTTTATTTTAAATTCACAAGCTTTCGGAGATTTTCTCCTTCCTCAGGCAAATGTTTCAGGATCTCCTTGAAGCCTACGCATTTATACATATTGAACAATACATGGTGTTTACAGACTGCCCCTGCAACTGCCCGTTGCAGGGGCAGTCTGTAAACACCATGTATTGTTCAATATGTATAAATGCGTAGGCTTCAAGGAGATCCTGAAACATTTGCCTGAGGAAGGAGAAAATCTCCGAAAGCTTGTGAGTCAGAACCAGGAAGTGTAAGTTACAATAGTGAATTCAATGTCAAATCAGGTATAGTAAATGAAATAAAGAACAGGTAAGAAATCTTGAATTAGGAGACAGAAAGAAAAAGTAAAAGAATATAATTTTAAAACTCCAACAACATTTAAAGCTGAAGGAATGAGACTGCACACTTGTAAAAGTTAATGTTCAGTGCCAGATAGATTGTTTGGCAGTAATTAAGACTTACCACGCCGTTAAAAGTGGGCTTAGACTTAAAATGACTTGAAGTACCTTTTTTTGGCGAGGTTAATTCATATCCATCAGGTCAGGGCAGGAACTTCACGCCGTTCTATTCATTTGAATGGAGAGCCAGCCGGAGAGACATCGTTCTCACAGAGTTTACGGAGGAGCAGGGCATCTGGTACAGCAACTTCCGATTTCTGCGTTTGACTGAGCATGTGCGGTCGCCAGAAGTTGCTGTACCAGATGCACAGAAATAACAGTGAGCACTGTTAGTCTTGCCGTTATTTTCACAGAAAAATCCGGCCTATTGTTGCACTGATATAGGACATTGGAGCCACAATGCACTGTACAATAGAGTGTCAGGCTGTTGGATTACCCCCATTATTCACCATATGGTGAATTCCCAATCTCAGCTCATGGGAGACATGAGCTTTTCTACAGCTAAAATCCAATGTTGTTTAGGCAAAAAAAAAAGTGAGGGGAAGGAATTGACTATGATTGATCTGTATGAAAATAGCAAAAGAAGATCCTGTTCTGAAACAGATACACTAAAAGGGATCCACTGTTTCTGATGAAATGAAACAGCCCTTTTAATGAAGGTGACTGAAATTAAAACAGCAAGAAGTAATTAGAGGCCAGGAAGGAAATGGACAGTAAGTATATTTCAGTGATGGTGCTTACTTGTAGTTATCTCCTTTAACACATAAAATACAAGTGACCATGAGTCACATTCTTTTCGATGCCTTACCGTGTATTTCCGATTGTTCTCAAGGAGTACGTCCTCGCGCAGCCAACTAACGACAGGTTTTGGGTTTCCAAACGCTGTACATGTGAGGGTGATGCTGCTTCCTTCCTTGGCTTCCACATAGGGTGGAGGAGTTTCCGTAAATGTAGGGGGAGCTGAAGAGAAAAACAAAGAAATCCGTTTAAATTACTCTTAACATCAAGGCCTAGCACCTCTGAATATTTACAAATACCAGTTTGCAATTTTTCACTGATTATATCAGCTTATGTATAGGAGTCCAGAGAGTGATCACGGTTGCTTTGATAATATCAGTTTAATTTCTACTCTAGTACAACTCATTACTAATGGGAGGCATGAATAAGGCCAGGAGCTTTCCTACATCTTAAATATAATATAGTTTAGCCAAAAAAGAGGAAAGAACAGACTATGATTGATCTGTATGAGAATAGCAAAGGGAATGATTGTGTAGAGTAAGTAACGGTAATGGTAGGGACTGTAACTTGAGATGAATTTCACACAGTTTATTTAATTAAAAGGTTTTACAAATATTTCCAGTTATGGGGCTCCTTGGTGCAGTGTGGAGTCAATCATTTCAGCTGCTGAACAGTAGAGCAGATGCACTGGGGTGATCTATATCATACAGATGCCCTTGGAGCATATTTGCTTGTGAATGTTGATGTATGCTTGATTTGTCTCTTATGTATGCCACTCGATATCAAGAAAAAAGTTATACTATCACCCATCACTTGCAAAATGCAGTGAACAGAATCTGAATAAAAGTTCCAGTATATACTGCACTATGCAATGAATTCATAGCTGTAATCTAAGACCATGGTTGAGATAAATATTCTCATGGTGTATAACCTTCTCTCAACCCCCTTGATTAGATGATGCCTCTACAACACTCACTTTCATTATTCTACTTAGAGACTGTATACATGAGATGGGATGGTTGGAGAATCTGGTTTAGCACAATTTATTTCATCAAAGCCTTTCTTATTGCAAGTTAAGGGTTGTAAATAAATGCTACATCCCACAAAATATGTAAGAAATACTGTATTGGAAATTTCAGTATGTAATCTATAATTAATTAGATGAATCTTTGCCTCTTTTCCTAATATGAACACTGGTAAGTTGGATTCAGCTCTAACATTCATGTCTAGGATTTTATAAATACGGTGCCTTAATTACTTCACCTTGGGACTATCCCACACACTCCAGTCCAAATGATATTGATTGTTAACCAAGCAAATCAATCAACAGCAGGGTCACAGCGTAGCTCTGAGTGAAATGCAACTTCATTCTTGTCAGAGGCGTCAAAGACTGAGGTGGACACAGAGATTTATTACAAACACTACTTTACTAAACTGGAATTGCAAGGATATGGTCAATGCCATCAGAGGTTAAGTAAAGTTAACTTGATTATAGTAAAGGTAAGTTGATTCTTAATGGAACTTGACAGAATATAATTCATCATAAGTGCAACAATAACTCAATTGTAGCATCATCATCTCTCAGCAACAGCTGGGTTTTTCACAGTAACGCTAATAACAGAATTACATTTGGTGAACTAAGATTAGAGTCCTGGTGAGTTTAAGTTCAAAATCTTGATTCAGTGCATCACACCAGGTGATGTAAGTATAAAATAATACAACTGCTTCTTAAGTATTTGCCTGCTATCGTGCTGGATAGTGCTGCACTCTACACAGATGTTTTGGGTGAGCTCTAAGCCGTGTCTGCAGTGAGTCCTCGCCATCTTCTTTCTTCAGCCGCCCTCTTTATTCCTACTTTCATGAACCCGGCATGCACTGTACCTCTCCCTGTTGATTGCTATATTACACTTTCCTTAGAGTTTAAAAAGTTGTGCTATTAATACTTTAAATTCTTAAACTCACTCTCAGCTTCATGAAATCTCTTCTGAGAGACTTGGCCTAATCTTCTCTGTCCTTTGGCCACTAGGTGAGCAGCATCTGACCTTAAGTACCTTAAACTATAATATAGAGAATTCCACTTCAATTGGTCTAACCAATCAAAAACCAGATATCTCTTTCCAAAGTGTCACTCAAGTACACAGACACGTCTTAGAAAGGCATAACTGTCAATCTATAGGAGCTTCAGCAGGATAGCATGTTATCAGTAAGGCTCATTGTGCAATGCTCTCAGCCATAAGACTGTCTGGTTGCCTGATCTTATCTGAGGCCATTTGACCCAGTGACAAGATCCTTCTTTGTTTAGTCGATATTAACTGCTTCTATATGTAATAAAGTGTCGTTTTGTCTGAAAACTAAAATCATGCAAGGGATTTGGTTGGAACACAGTTCTTTTACAGACTTTAGTTCTTCAGCAAATATAATAATCACCATAGTACTATCCATATTATTTCTATTTACATAGTTTAATTCAGCTATATTTTGTCAAATTTATTTTTGTCCTTATCGCATCTCTTGGAGACATTTGAAAGCATTGCACGCAACAATTACTTTTGGATTGTAATGGCGCAATTATATAAATAAATGTGGCAGCCACTTTGCACACAGCAATAGCCCATCAAACAGCAATGAGAGAAGGTCACCACCTACAAATTCAGCAAAACTTTTCTTCTTTGGATTCCTGACAACCAGCTGGGTATTTACAGCATTTTCTGTTTATGTGTTAAATTTCCAGCATTTTTAATTTGTCATTTTATATATAAAATTCTAGGCACTTATTTTGCACTTGAGATTCTAATTAATCTGAAATCTGTTCCATCGTTTGAGACATCATTCCACCAATTATCTGTGGATATATCTCTTGGGTTTTCCCAATCTATATTACTAGTCTTGTAACCACTGGAAAGCCCAAACCAATCTCTTTAGTTCTGAAATGGTCTACCTTTAAATGCAAAAATTACTTGGGACTTGAAATTACAGTGATATTAGTCAGCATACACTTAATGCATTCAAATGTAATACTTTCATCAGCTAACTAAATGGGGGCATCAACACATTTAAAATAAATGGGTTAATCATTCTTTTAATAATGGCAAAGGAATTTCATGTGAACCTTCAAGTGTTTGCATATTAATATCCACACAATGTAATTTCAAGGCATTGGTATTATTAGCTGGGAATGGGATTAACATACATTGTTATAATATTCCTACTTGTTTTATAACCTTAAATTTACAATTTTGCATTTTGGAAATTAGGCGATTATGAACCACAGTACCAGCCAATGAATGAAGAATGAGTTTTACTTAAATCACATAATCTTGGTGCAAGTAAAAGAGTGTGAAAATTAAACCTGCAGGTGGAAGTTCATATCTCATCAGCACTAATCCTTAAAATAAACTCTATGACAGAAAATAATTGGCATTCTTGTTACAAGAGTCTGAACTTGTGAAAATGAATTAGTAGCACTGCCTGTTCTTCCACTGTAAGTAAAATAAAAATCTAAAAACACTGCAATCAAACTGAGGTTTATGATTTAAATCTCGAGATGCTATTATTTGCAATGCCAGTCACTGTTCTTTAAGAGTCTTGAGAGAAAAACTTGTACTCTTCTCTCCTTCAGAATAGTAACTTAAATGGAATAAAATTCAAATTATGTCATTATGGATTAGGGGAAAAAAACAAAGGGACTGGTCGTAAAAAGAAGAGACCATATGTAAAAACTCCCCCAAATACAACTAAACGTTTGGTTTGAATTACCTTTCCTGGAGAGTGTCTACTGAAGAGAGTCTCCACCAAGAATTTGATAATTAAAAGGCGGCTGTTCCTGCAAAAGATTATGGGATGTCTGATGCCAATATAGGCAGAAACAATCCTTTATACCGATGTCACTAGCAAAAACCTATCACAAACTATTTCCTGTAACTATTATCATTGTTTATATGGGGAGATCAGAATACCCTACAGTTTCTTTTCTTTTTCATCCATTTGCTACAGAAAATCAGCTGCTAAAAAGATGTTTCCTTGGCAACCACACTGTCATCAAAATGTGAGACCTAAACCAACAAATTAAAATTGTCCCTGCACTTACAACCATGATATATACTGATGACGTCTTCTATGATGTAACTATGCTCCACATAAATGATCTCACTTTATGACGATTTTTGAACCTTTCCAACAGACATAAAAGTAATTTTATTTATGCCATAACAGGATGCAAACATCACTGGCCATTGACTTTATGATGTGGAGATGCCGGTGATGGACATTTACCTGAGGAAGGAGGAAGTCTCCGAAAGCTTGTGAATTTAAAATAAAATTGCTGGACTATAACTTGGTGTTGTAAAATTGTTTACCATTGACTTTATGACGAGGGTAATGCCAGGAATGGGAAACAATAGTTATAAGGAGAAACTTGCAGTACCTAGACTATTTCTAATGGAGCAGAGAAGGACAAGAGGAGATTTAATAGAGGTTTTTTTAAAATTATGAAGGGTTTTGATAGAGTGAATGGGGAAAGACTATTACCTCTACTTGGGAAATCAGTGACAAGTGTCAATAGTTTAAAATGGTCACTGAGAGTGAAGAGAGAGTCTAGGAAAAATTTCTTAATGCAGAGGGTTGTTGGAGCATGGAATTCTTTGGCACAAGAAGTAGAGGCAAAGACCATTGCATCTCTTAAGGGAAAAATAGATAAATATTGGAAGGGGAAGATACAGGGAAATGGGGAGAAAGTGGGGCAGTGGGATTAATTTTGCAATGCTCTAGCAAGGAGCTGGGCCTCTCCTTTGCTGTAATTTCTATTTTTTTTGGTATTGAGCCACATACAATTTTTTTAAGACAGCCCCGTGTCTAAGGACAGTTTAAAAACACTTAAACATGTACATCATTATTTGAAGTGCCATGATGGCTACTACCTAGCTTACAATTTGTAAATCTCTTTTGCAATGACTTTAATTGGATTGTAGCTTTGGAAGCACAAGTCTAACACTTAGCGAATACTTTGAGAGGCTGAAAAATACATACAGTAGCCAGTCCATGAAGGGTCTCTCAAAAGAATATAAACAATGACCATTATGTATAAGAGCAGGTGCACTGCTAGGAGATCGCTTTGTCCAACCTGACTCCAGAATATCTACTGTATTTGGTGCTAAAGCAAACTGCTTGGTATATGGCACTGCAGAGAAGAACTGCAAACAAGAATATATTACAAAAAGCACAGGACTGCTCCTTAGGTAAGTAATTATCTGTGATGGCAGTACAATGCAGAGTGCCTTCTTTAATGTATAGTACAATCAGCATCAAGAGCTGTGAGAATATGACTATCCCACAATTAATGCACCACAGCAGTATTTCGACTACTGCTGTGCACAGGAAGACTTAGTTTTCGTCCCATTCTGAAGAGTCTTTGTGGCATTTAGCTGGATCAATCTATACGTAACATTTAGAGAGGCCAGTCCTCATGCTTAACAGTTAGTGATCCATGCTTTCTGGCAGGACAGTTTGTAGATCTATTGACCATAGATTCCTTAAGCATTAGTGTTACAAACTTTAGACATTTTCTTGGATTCAGCATCACCATTCTCTCTCATAAATGGACCCCACGTCCCTTACAATCAAGAGTTTACCTTTACTGCCCATTATCTAGTCATACAATAGAGTGACCCAAGGTGTTACAATGAATCCCTGATTAAATGAACTGGATACCATAATCGCTCACACACCTCTATGTGCACTTCACCAGTTCCCTGAAAGGTGGACTGATTACACTTTAGTGGGCAAGGTCAAATGAAAATCAACAAACTGGTTTATTTTACAACTATTAAGTGAACAAACAGTAACATTTATAATAAATCTCACTGTACTTCAACTTAATTCGTAACAAAGAAAATTATAAAATACACTACACTGTCCCTGTTAACAGACTAAACATCATTTTTCTAGGCAGTAGTTCCAGCGATCCTGATGGGCTGTATCTTAAGGAGGTCACACTCACTTCCTGCGTTTCCTTTGCTCGATTTTACACAACTGCCCTTGGCTACATGTTCACCTGGTTTTTTTTGTTCCTAAGCTGGACAGGAAGCTAGAATCTTGACCTCTGACCCTATCTCACTACACCTTGTCTGAGTGTTGGCCAGTAGGGCTGCCAATTAATGTCTGGGTGAGGGTCGCTGGATATTATCTCCTGTTGTTCTCAAATCCTAACATAATGGGCTGGATTTTCCAGATCCTGCTCCTACAGGGTTAGGGTGGTACTTCTGCCTGACCCCCACCCGACGAGATTCCTGGGTTAGGGATCATTACTTATTTATGGCAGGCTCCCAGCAGGATTCCCACCTGCAAGTAGGAACTTGCCAGTAGCTCCAAGGAAGATAGAGGCAGCGCTGCAGCACCAAAATAGATTTAAAGAGGCCACATGGTCCTGAAGACTTCAAGGTCATCCAGTGAAGCCCTTGACCAAGCCCGAGGTCTCTAGCAGATTTGGCATTGTGGTGAGAAGAGGCTGCTACGAGGCCCTTGCCCGCCATTTTGAGCATCCGGGGCCATTCTTGCCACTACACCGAGTCTACCGGTATGATTCTCCTGGTGTTCCCAGGAAGCAGTGGGAACAGGGTAAAGGAGCCCAGGCCCTATTCTACCCAGTATTTGCACGTGGCAGGCAGGGAAGGAGAGACCAGCGAGAGTCCCAGCAGTGAAAAGAAAATTTTGGTCAGGGAGGTGGTAGGCCTCTCTGCCCAACTGTGCTCCTTTCCACCGCTATTTCATCTGAAATCAGGTGGAATAATGGAGGAAAATCCACCCAATGAGCCTGTGGTTTACAGGAAAGTCTAAATAACATACTGTATGTCAAACTGGAGTGGTGTGCGAGGAACACCATTCCCTAAATTGGTTTGTCTGGCTTAAACACACATTTCACAGCACTTCTGTTCAAAGAATTTAACCCATTATAAGCTAAATTTAACTTAATAGTAGTATTTTAATATAACTCATTCCAATAGCCAACTGGGGTAAAATGCTTAGGAATCCCAAAACGTGAGATCAGTTTTCTGGTTCCAATCAAGGCGATTATAGTTCATTTAACTGTGCCTCACAATACTGGAAGAAATGTCACCCCAGGGGTTTGCACACTGACCATCCACTTAGACCCAAGTGTCTGATCTTGTCCATTTACGCTAGAAAAGTTGCTATTGGTGGTTTTGGAATTTTGCTCAGTCAAGCCTGTGAGAATTCATTTACTCTACAAATGTTTTAATGATGTGCACAGTATATACAATTTCTTTGTAACATTTTATGAAATGATACCCAATATCATTGCAGTATGAGTCACCTGGTTCAATAGCACGTGATACGCGTGAACGGTATAAACGCAGTAGCTAGCGCTCTACATTCCCCTTTTTGCCTACACTGCTCTACAACATTCCCTTTACCCACTCCACATCTTGGAGGGGCTAACCTGACCCAGTGTCTCAAAGATATCCTCTGCTTGGCTCATTATCCCTCCCTCATGTCCAGCTTCATATTCTCTCTGTGCCTCTATTCCCCATTTTGTCACCCAATGATTTCACCTGCAACTACTTTCCTAGCATGTCTCCGCTTCAGACTCCTTGCCTCCTCCCCATGGTAACTTTAAGTTCCTTTTTCCAACTGACTCCCCAGCTTTCAGTCCACGTGCACTGCTGCTCCCTCTTAATCTTTGTTCCACAGGGACAGGGATCAATGTTCTCTGAGCATCTTTAAAGTTAGGAAAATGTTCTCTCTCCTTCTCTGGTACTGAGGGTGTCAGAATGGTCCAACCTTTGACATTGCTCTCAGGAACGAAGCCAAGAGCGAATGGTAGCAGCAGTACCAGATGGATAGTAAGGAGGAGGTGGGAGAGATTTAAGAGAGATATGGAGTGGGCAATTGGGATGAAGCATTTGAGGCAGCCAGGCAGCAAATGTACTGTCTGAAGCAGATTGGTAGGTTTGACATGTGGAGACAGGTTCAGAGAGAAGACATAAGGCAGGCAGGTTTGTTCACTCTGAAGAAGCCAAAGCTCATCAGTTGGTCCTTAGGAATTTTGGCTCATACATGGATCAAAATGTTTGTTTACATGGGATGGTTGGCCATGATAGACATAACTGAACAACAGTAATCTCATCACTGACTTTCATTACTCCTCCTTATGCGCTCTGATAATTCAAACTGACACATACACAAAGTCAGAAGATATTAATTCTTACAAAAAGAGTACACCCAGGACAGTGAAAGCACAGCAAAATGTCTGTATGCAACATGATGGGCATTAAGCAACACACCAGGACAGCATACTTAATAGCCCAGATTTTGCTGCCAAAATAACGCCAAGTTTAATGGCTCTCGCCGTTATTAATATGTAACTTGTGTCAAGGAAGACATACCCCGTGAATTGTGAATCGCTACAAGTTGCTGGACGATTTGCGCCGTTCCACCGTTAGCCTTGTTTAAACAGCAGCTCGCCCTCAACCTCACCGTGCGTTTCGTGAACTGGCTGCATTTGCACATTAATTGCCCATTAAACTCGCTGCAGAAAGTTAGGGCTAGTACTTAACAGCATAAGTACCTTTTCAATGAGGAGATTTATGTTCCTGCGATGCCAATCAATCCCTCCAGCCCAGAAAGGGGACAATTTAAACTGTGGAGTCTCATTCCTAGAGGTAGTGAATTGTTGTTAGAGATTTTTAAAATTTAAAATGTAAAACTTTTTTTCTTACTTTTCCTTTGTCTCTTTTTTCTCTCTCTTAATCCAATCTTTCTTTGCCTCTCTTTCTGTACCTTATTTGACTCTAATTCACTCACTGTAATTCACCCTCCTTCTCGGTGGCTCCTCTGTTTCTTTCTCAATCCCTAAATCTCATTGGTTAAGGAGACAGACTGTTGGTCCCATCATTCACCGAGGTCCCTGATGCCCTCGTCACATCGTTACCAGCTTGCACTTCCAGCAACTTACAGGGAAAAACATTTTCGAGCTGAAGGGTGAAGGAGAAAGTCTAACTAACGGGACATATGTGAGATGCCCCACTCCAGCAAATTCTGGGCCCATGTGACACTGTTCTACCTCAATGTGTACTGCACAACCTATCAAATTAAAACTCAGCCAGTAGTTGACTGCATAAATTGTAACTGAAAATCTCATTTTTCAAACTAGTATCCAAGCAATCTTCTGGCAAGAAGCAGACTGCCATTGTTGTGTGCTTCCCATGAATAATTTGGAAAAGAAAAGGGACAAGGTTAAATCTCAGCTGAACTCATGTGTCACTGGCCTTGTGTTTTTGTCAAACCTCACAATTTAAAGAAATGAAAATAAAGACATGTATTCGTACAGCATCTTATCACATACAATGAATTGCATTGAAGTGGAGTGACTGTCGTTACATGGACTAAGATTATAGACTACGCGGGACAATCATAATATGGATAGAGCAGTGAATTTTCCTGTAATTCCTTCCAAAAATAAATGGATAATGTTATTGTGTTAAATTACAAATCCAATATTCCTCCAGGTCCTTTGTGATAAAATCAATATAGTTTAGGTCATGTGTCACAAGAATTTTGAAACAGTAATGGAAGCACAGTACCACTACAGTAAGAAAAATAATTGTAAAGAAAATTCACAACCCAACATATTGATTTCATGGTCCTTGTTCTCATTTTTGAATTCCTCGCACTCCCTACCTGAGTGATCTCCTCCATCTGTTTGTCCCACTCTGCACCCTCCACTTCTCTGACTCTGACTTCATTTGTTCTCCATTGCTGGCTGCCTCTTCAGCCTTTTGATCTTTCCTTAAAGCACTCTGCCTGGCCCACTTCTCACCTCCTTTAAAAGCTTATCTTGTTAACTGAGCTTTTGAAGATCCTCCTCTTCCTTAATACTTTTTATCCCAAGTTGCTGTCCTCGCTCTCTGCTTATTCATAAATGTCTTACAATGTTCTCCCAGTGCTATTCAAATATAAATTTGTATTTATATGAACTGAATAATCTTTCAGTTTAAAGTAACAGTAAATGGCAATTACTTCTTTGTGGTTTTAAAGGGGGAATCAAATCCAATCCATGTCTATAATGGGATTTGGGGTGGAATGCTGTGAAATTGGTGGAAGGGGTTTGAATTGGCCATATGCAAAGTTGTTTAGTGCTCACAATACTTCCTTAAGAAATTCATTTGAAAGATCATTTCTTAGTACAATCTTGCTGTGTGCCTTCTTTAACACAATACATTTTCAATTTCGCTTTCTGTATAGTCACACTTAAGAGGCTTTTCAAAGCAGTATTGTTGATGGTAATACACTGCAGTTTGCAAAACAAGGGAACTAAAGCAATACTTGATTCAATAAAAATGGTAAATAAAGACAAGAACATACGTGTCTTGGGGAAGGTGGTACAATATGTACTCATCCTGTGCACTTAGTGTTGGTGCCTATACTCCAAGGTTAGATAAAACTCTCTCTACATGACCTCAACATGATGCCTTAACTCCAACCTCAGAGCAGTACCAATGCGACAAAGGCGAGAGGGAATGAAAAAGCAGAAATGAGATGGACAGCGAGAGGCAGAGAGGGAATGAGAGCGACAGGAACAAAAGGAATGAATGAGGGAGGAAGGAAGGGAATAAGAGAGATAAGGATATAACAAATGCAAGAGAAAGCGAATGTAATAGACAGCATTACAGGGAGTGATAGGTAATGAAAGAAAGATTGTAAGAGATGGAATATGATGACAGAGAGGGGATGAAGTGGGCAATGAGACTGGGAGAGAGGAAGAATGGTTGAGAGAGAAAATAAGAGAGTGCAATTCCGATTTCAAGTAAATACAGTCCCCACCACATATAGCGGGCTAACATTCATGCTGATGCAATTTGCCCGCTGTAATGGTGGATGGTAAAACCATTTGAATGAAGCTGCCCAAAGTCTCCACTTTCCGACTGCCTCCCGTAGTTGTTAACAGTGCTAACAGCTGACTGCCAGAAATCAGCAGAGCCTTTAAATCGGTAAGTACTGAACAGCACAAAATAGCCGACGCACTTCATACATTTGTAAGTGACGCCTGTGGCAATGACAAATGGTTAGCGCCCTTTGCTCGATACAGGTGGCTGGCATTGATCAGTGCGGACGGTGTAAGTGGTGGGGACTGCAGTTGGAAACAGATTTGAAAATTTCTTCCATGGAATATTTGTAGTTATACTGAGAATATCAGTGGGCGTACTAGAATCATAGAATGGTCACAGCACAGAAGGAGGCCATTCGGCCCATCGAGCCCACATCGGCTCTTTGCAAGAGCAATCAAGTCACTCCCATTCCCCCACAGAATAGCACAGCCTAGATCTTGTGATCAGCATTAACTGGTTTAAAATGAATGGGTTAACACTAGCATTAAAGTAATGCTTCTGATCATTTTATATTTAAAATTTGTAGCTGTTTGTCAGTATGCAGTTATTTACAGTTATGGACAATACAAGGCTTAATATGAAAGAAAAAAGAATTTACATTATTACAACATCTTTCATGTTCTCAGGATGTTCCAAAGCGCATTGCAGACAGTGAATGCTTTTCAAGTGTAGACAAACACAGCAGCCAATTTGTGCGCAGCAAGACCCCACGACCAGCAATGAGATAAATGACCAATTGATCTATTTATTGACATTGATTGAGGGATAACCAGGAGAACTCCCCTGTTCTTCTTCAAATATTGCCACGGGATCTTTTATGTCCACCTGGGAGGGCAGATGGAGCCACGGTTTAATGTCTCATCTGAAAAACGGCACCTCCAGCAATACAGTACTGCCTCAATACTGCACTAGATTACGTACTCAAGTCCTGGAGTGGGTCTTTGACCCACAACCTTCTAACTCAGAGGTGGGAGTGCTACCCCTGAGGCATTCTAATGTGGAAATAAATTTATATTTACAAAGGTTGTAGTCATCAACATCACACATGTTCTCATTACTTCAATTTTAGGCGACTATATCTTAATTGTAAAGTCAGTACATTTATTTTGTATTGTCCTTTTTCATGGTATATCATATTCCTATGGTCACATTACTGAAAGCAGACACCTCCTCTGTAAAACATAGTCAATGAAGCCAATTTGAACTTCTTAATCTGCAAGAATCTGTTTGGCATAACTCACAAATAAAGTATTTGATCTCCATCTCTACTACCCGACAATATTTGGTAAATTTAATGTGACATCTGCAGATTGATGTTCAATTTGGAAAAAAACAGTATTTCTCCTTCTTACCTATGGTTGAACCTGGTCCTGTGGTGACCCTGATTTAACACTTGCTCACTGGTTAGCCTAGTAACTGAATTAAATAGTACCTCCACCTGGATTTGAATGTGTAATCATAATGGTACAAAGAAAATGTCTCAGCTGTTACAACATTGTGCCACATATCAAAGTGTTAATTCTTACACAAGACTGGCAGCAAATTGCTTTCTAAATGAGACAAGACAGCATTATTGGCTAGATCATTAAAAGCTAAGTAACTTGTCTAGGAACCAGTGTGCATGTAGCATTTAGTTCCCCAAACTGCCATACAATGGATAGATAATGAACATTAAAAACTATTTTGCTAAAGGAATTTTCAGCTGTTATGAAAACAGATCAGTGATCCTTGCTTTGTATCTGTTGAAAACCACATAGGCATAATAGATGTGGTATAAGTCACCACAAAGAGTTCAACTATTTTTCGATAAGGATCTCACTAAAGAACGGGAGCCTAACTTGAAATACATGGGGACTGATCATTGATTAAAAACTAATACATATATATGTTCACTAATGTCATTATTGACCGATCAAAACACAAGAACTGAGACATCTGTTATTCTCTGACAATGTATATTGAGCATACCACATTTCAGTGAAATTATGGCAAATCTAATGCCTCAGTGTCACAGGCCATTAACACTGTTTTGGGATTATCAGCTTTCAAGAGTATTGAGCATGCTTCAGATACGAGCACAAAAATGCATGCTAGAGAATGTAAACTATTCCAAAAAGAAAGTATATATCAGATACAAAATAAATAGCATGTACTATGGAATGAATCTAAGGCTGTATTCTAATCTCAGGGTTCACAAGGCTATGTACCTCAGTCCCAAATATCTCCTATTCTCTACAGGCCCAGAATTTTAGGAATCCTTCTACCCAGGTGCTGGCGGCCCATCTCCCATCGCAAATCATGGGGACAGGGTCATAAGAACATAAGAAATAGGAGCAGGAGTAGGCCAAACGGCCCCTCGAGCCTGCTCCATCATTCAATATGATCATGGCTGATCTTCGACCTCAACTCCACTTTCCCGCCCAATCCCCATATCCCTTGATTCCCTTCGAGTCCACAAATCTATCGATCTCAGCCTTGAATATACTCAACGACTGAACACTCACAGCCCTCTGGGGTAGTGAATTCCAAAGATTCACCACCCTCTGAGTGAAGAAATTTCTCCCTATCACAGTCCTAAATGGCCGACCCCTTATCCTGAGACTATGTCTCCTAGTTCTAGACTCTCCAGCCAGGGGAAACAGCCTCTCAGCAACTACCCTGTCAAGCCCACTCAGAATCTCAATATCATGATCGGGTTGGGAGGCTGAGCCTATAGGGACACATCGGAAGTGCCCCATCCAATTCGACGGAAGATGCTGGCGTGATCTACAGCTGCTGTGATGGTGGATTGGAGGCCTTGGAAAGGCCTAAGAGAAGCAGGGTGAAAATTTTAAAAGTGCTCCTAAGGGAGCTCAGTGCCACTGTTGGAAAGGTAATTGATCTTCTTTGTAACTTTTGGGGCCTTTCCAAGCATCTCAATGGAACTCACACCACCTCTCAGCAGGCAAAGTGCGTAATGGGTGCAATTGCTGGTGGAGCCCTGAAACATCCCTAGACACATCCATTTGATGTTGTGGGGGAGAGGGAAAAGCTCACCTATTACCTTCCCCCCACCACATTAGAATTTAGGGCAGGTGAAACAAGACAAAACCATCGCCCAGTTCCAATGAACAAACTGTATCATATGATCATATCACATTACAAGCACCACTCACAAGACTTGAATTTTATTCATGACAGCCATGATTACCATAATCGATTTGAATCAAAATATATCATAATGCTTTCCTGCAGTCGCAGGTAGCAGCTAAATTGTAAGGTGCGAGTGGTCATCATCCTTCTCAACTACTCTCTCTCTCTTTTTTTCTCAGCTTCTCCTACCTATTTCTAGGCCTGGTCCCAGTGAATTCAATCTTTCTGAATGATTTCTTCTCCTTATCCCAATGCCTAGGTTTCTAACATGTCTATTCAATTTAGCATACATTTTCTGTATAACCAGGGTTCTACCTTCCTCAGCTTGCAATACCATCTACAAAATACAATACCAAGGTTTTGATATAATCTTTGTGACATTATAAAATATAATCTAACAGTGATGTCCTCAGTTTGTCCACTTAGGCAGTAAATACCTCACTGGTCTTCATTAAACATCTTGGCAGTTAATCGGTAGAGAAGCCCTTTACTGTTTGCCAAATTCCAATGCCAAACAGGAGTTGTTCCTTCATTGTATGTAACATAGTGACATAGTAACAATTTCATGCAGAAGACCTTCAGTCCATCTAACCCACCTATCCATGGCATTCCCTTGGTGCATTTCGAATAACCCTGAATCCTATTTGTTGACAAGAACCTGTGTAGTTCCATCTTGAAACCCACTTGGGTTTCTTGTTCCATTACCAGTGCCTGTAATCTGTAGTACATACTTACCACCCTTTTTGTAAAAAGGTTACTCCTGCAGTGCCTATTTTCTGTTGTTGTCCTTAATTTGTAGATGTGACCCCTTGTGCTTAAAATCTGTACACATAACAACAACTTGCACCTTTAATGTAGTAAAACGTCCCAAGGCGCTTTCAAGGCAGTAAAGTTTACTTGGATCCAATTTGTCCAAACCTTTCATAATTTTAAGCATTTCTATCATATCCCCTCTCAGTCTTCTCTTTTCAAGAGAGAAAAGACCCAGGATAGTCAATCTTTCCTCAAACATCATTTCCTTAAGTCCTGGGATCAAGAGCCCTTCTCTGTACTCCCTCCAATAACCAAATATCCCTTTTGAAAAATGGAGACCAAAACTGCACCAGATGCGGTCTCACTGGGGCCAACTACTGTTTTAAAATGGATTTATATGTTAAACCTATTGCTATGTGTTCCAACATTCTGTTTGCTTTTTTAAGTCTGGGAACATTGTGCTGATGGGTTTAGCCATCATCTGCCCTCTGGTATCTCATCCAAGTGGTCAATCTTCCTTTCTAAGCATAGACCATGAGAGTTGGCAGGTTGGGGTCATCATAGCTGAGCCCAACATCCTCACATGCACAGTCCCCAGCAGGGATCACTGGACAGTAATTGTCGAACCCCAGCCGATTTATTTCCTTCCTAGCATAGGAGCAATGAGACTAGTTGTAGCTCCCTTTACCATCACTCTGGTTGAGGTCATATACCTCAGCACACACTCACCCTGGGACATCACTGGTCTGTATGGCTCAGTTCCATCCCAGGGAGCACATATATCAGCTAAGCTACTGAGGAATATCTTTTAAAATTTTAACATAATCTAATGACCATCTAATTGAATTCCTGAAACCTTGATTTGTAATGACTTTTGGAATGTGCTGGAAATGAACCAGAAATTTGTAACCATAGTACAAGTTCTATTCTGAGAAGGCACTCATTTTTTTTTAATATAAAAACCCACTAGCATTTCCAGATCGCAGGGGACAGCCTGGCAGGCAGCTAATCAGAGAGCTAAACTTAGTGTTAAAAATACACTTCTTTCCAGGGAGTTCTCAACCTTAATTGTGCAGAAAATTACACTTTACATGAAAGAACGTGATATTAATAACCATATATTATTACCTATTAAGCCTCATGCAAATGCATTGAATTATGCAACTGTATTCCTTTATTTCAAGTTGCACAGTGTACTGTTAAAGAGTCTGTTGCACATTGGGGTGACAACTCAAATTAATACAACTGAGCTCAAGCATGATCTTGATCGACATTTATTACCTATTCTTTCCTTAAGGAGTGTGTTTTGCCAGCCTCTTGAAGGATGAAAAACTGGGCCCAGGTTGGAAGGAAAGTTTGTTCGAAGTCCTTCTTAAAAAAAACTCTGGTGGAACTCCCAGTACGGCAATGAAAATGTAACATTTTCTGTGGGTGGTGATGATGTTTGTTTCCCAAAATGTCTCCTTGTCCTAAGGGATTGGTAGATGTTGGAGTGTAGAGTGTAGGAGGAAGAATGCTTGATGCACAATCCACAAGTTTGTGCCTTAGCACTGTTCATCACAGGAATCTGTCTGGCAAATGTGATCACTTGTGTCTGATCTTTCTCAGGGCACCAAGTGAAATATCATATGGTAGTAGAGGAGATGACTGCAGTCGTGTCACAGCAGGCACAGTACAGGATAACGTGACCCTGTTGTACCTCATCACAGGTAAAATATTATACCTCAACATAGGTGACATGTTGGGAGCAACATGTGAGATCGGAAAGAGTAATGCCGATTGCAAACCTATTTATTTTTGAGAATGACATAACTTCAAAATGGGTCATATTTTCAAATGTCACTCACAATGAATGACACTTGATAGGCCTGTATTAAGTTTGACCATCCCACCGTCCTTGGTGAAAGAGCATACATGGAGGAGTAATGCACACTTCCGATAGAAGTCTAGGAGAATTGCAAAAAGTTAACAAAAAAAGGCTTAAACATCAAACTTAAAATAAAAAGTAATTTTACTTAACCTCGCTGCATTATAACACTATAGTCCTACAAGAATGCCAAATGACAATCGCTCGTAAAAATATTTTACTAACAATCAAACTCATTACTTGTGTGTTACCTGGGGGAATGATGGGAACACTGATGACATGTTGTAGAATGCAAGGATTCTGATCTGCATCAGTTTGAAGGACCATCTGTTCCCTCAATGATACAAGGTAATTCTTGAGAAGCAATCATTTCAGCTATAAGATTCATCCGGTAGCTGGATTTTACTCATGACGCAATAATGCTCAGAAGGTGAATTCTTCAATAATGATAACATTCCCACATCAGTCACAAAATGACTTTTTGGCAAGGTGACAGGGTTTTAAAAAGAAAGTAATGGAAAATTCTTTCCCTCTGGTTCTAATATTGCATATCGTCACATTTGGAGGTGAGGGTTAAGATATTCCTTTTTACATGGTAGATGATATCATTGTAGCCCTCTTGAGCTCTACAGATATTCCATAATAAAATTTCACAGAATTTTGCCTTCTAACAATGTGATAAATATCTGGTCTATGCCCAAATTCTCATGAAACTTTTATAGCAAAGCTAAATAACACATGCTGCTCCAATGATACCATCTTTCACTGAATGCATTGCACAGAACAGTAGTAAAGGCAAACCCCTGGGAATGGAAAAATAAAAATTCAGTGTTGCCAGTTGAATTTCTGCATCATGCAGCAAGACATGATCCAAACTCACGTGACAGAAAAAGGAAAATGGTGAATGTTAAAAATCTGAAATAAAAGCAGAACATGAACATGATGGAGATGCACAGCAGGTCAATCAACATCTGCAAGAGAAAGACAGGCTAACATCTTGCGTGTTCTGATGAATTGTTAACTGGTGTGTGTCTCTCAGATGCTGACTGACCTACTGTGCGTTTCCGGCATTCTCTATTTTATTACATGACAGAAGGGCTTGCTTGTCAGCACGCAATTAATATTTACAACTCTTTGTAAAAGAGTACGGCTTTCTTTCAATAAACCAGAAGTTCTGTTGCTTTGTATAGGATACATGCTTCAGAACCTTGTGCATGAAGGTTCAATGTTGGGATATCCGATACTCAAATCCTAGACGGAGTTGTAATGTGTCAGGTGTTCTTGGAAAAATGTGGCACAGGGTCTCACTGGAGGCAGGGTGTAGAGACTGGTGAAGAAAAAGTTACATCTCGTCCTGCCCCAAATGCGCCTCCTTACTCACATTCCCCTTCCAGCTGAAGATGGCTGGGAGAAGCAACGACAGTTTAGCCAAACACTGAGAAGGATTGGATAAATATGACAAAACTATTTGAATCTGTACAAAGGAGAATTTTTCCTACTACAGATACATTGTTAAAAGGATCCATTCAAAGGCTGGTATCTTCAAAACATTTTCAGACAAATGATGCCATATATATTGTAGTCATTCTTGTGCACTATGTAGGGAGCATCCACATGGCTTCCACATTTGCTCTTTTTCCTAATTAAGTCCTTCAGTCTGCAGCTTGATATGAATAATGCAGCCGCGACAGTCAAATTATGTCATAATGATTCCATATTTGAATCAGCTGCCCCCATCATCTAATATTTGCAATTGTTAAGGGTTTGCTACCAGCTCCCTAAAGAGAACCAGATCCTAATGAAACACGCGATGCACAGAAAGGTGATGAACCTATGCATGTCATTGAAAGTCTGGCACACAGAATAAGTGCGGAGGTTAGTGGCAATTCTACAAATTTCATTATAAAAACAGGCCGCAGTCAAAAATAACTCTACGATACATTGACAATCGCAGTACAATGTAGACTTGATATTTCAGTATAATTATGTACTCAGTTATGTTAGAATAAGTTGACCTCTCTGACAAAAATTATGCATTTTTTGTCTTTGATGTATCATGGTATTGGTTTCTTTCTTTCCATCGTGGTACAAAAAAACACCAGGCACGCTCACAGATAATGCCTCAGCTTGTTTTAATACAATAACTGCAAAATATTGATGTGTCTGGTCAGGTATCCAAGGGAGGGGGCCAATCCACTCAATTCAAATACAAACACCCTGTGAGTTTTATTTTGTATACAGTCCCCACCATTTATAGCGGGTGCGTTAATGCGAACACCATTTGCCCGTTATAAGGGATGTAATGTGGTGTACGTGGTAACGCTATACATATGTTGTCATCGCTCATCAGCATCCTCGGCTCCCTGAACCACCACCTGAATGAACCTCCTTACTCCTGGACCCTTGATCTGTCCAAGGGCTGACTTATTTCAGTCCTTTCCAGCTTTCCCCCCATCTCCTCTGGAGTTGTCGCTCTCCAGCACCTAAGGACCCGGTCTCTGTGATGTCCCAAACATAATTGGAACAAGGCTGCCTTTTTACTACCCTTTTGTTGTCTCACATGGGAAGCACAGCTCAATACTAAACAGCAATGAATACAAAACAGCAATCCTTCATAATCTGAATAGTGACAGAAAGGTCCTTCACCAGGTGGAGGACCTGAATTACATCATCGACGGGCGTAGTGCAGATTAGAAACCAAAGCTTCAGTCGATATTTCTTTGGGGTTTTGTTGCACTATTTAATTTTCCAGCATACTACAGATAGGGTGCTGCAAAGGGAATATCGTGTTTACCCTCTGTGTAGTTCCTTGACTGTCCTATATATACATACATAAAAATAACAGAGAAAATCGGTGTATATTTTCATGCATACACATTCATACAATGACGGAGCTATTTCTACCCGAAACAAACAGAGCACTTAAGACGCTATAACCGGCAACTTTGAAATTGACGTTAACCATTATCTATTTGCATTATCACTTTTTGGCAGATATAAGCGTTTTAAGTAGTGGGGATTGTGTATGTTTGATTGGCATTTTTTTTTGATTTATGAGACAAATATTGATATTTATTTTGTTCCAGCCATTTCTCAGCCTGTCTTGTACAAAGCCATGCGAGAGATTGGCCAGAGACAAACACTGCGACAGTCAGTAACTAGCCACAAGGTAATAGTTAATATTCATGGACCTTGTGTCTAGTCCAGTTTACACAGCAGGAGCATCTGTTTTGTTGTTTTTCTACCACATCCGTGGAGTTTATTTAAGCCTGTAACTATTTTAAATCTAGAGTGTGTCATTACTTCTGTTCACTTATGTATTTACTATTTAATAAATCTGCTTGGCATTTTCTAGGTTAAGCCATGGCACAGTGATATGTTTATTCCACCACTGCCAATTTAAGGAAGAACACGTGAGGGCACTTGATGTAACCGAGAAGCTGAAATACAGTAAACAAGGGTTTTCTGTTCGATTCCTGGGATTGCTACCAATTACCTAGATTGTGGGCAGGTAAGGACATTGTCCAGGTCACCTGTGGAAGTGGCTTGAGACACTGAACCCAAGAAAAATATCTGGAATTAAAACCCCAAAATGTAACACCCTCTACAAAAATGTTCTTTTAACCAACAGTAGGTTTATATCAAGACTGCAGGTGGCACTGTTGCAGCATAGCTTTTTAACTTTAGCTATGTTGCTTAGCCCATCTTGATAGCTCAAAGGGCCTTTGACATTCTCCTGGCTAGGGCAGGAGGGTGATCTTTAATGGTGACAGCTTACCACAGCATAGCCCTAGGCTGTTATTGATAATGACTGAACTGTTTAATATGGTAGAGAGCTGAGAGTCTACTGGGATCTGTACATAATAGAATTCTGTGAGAGTTTCAAGGGTTGTTAGTTTTCAGGCAGCAGAAATTCCTGAAACAGCTTCCTCTGGGAACTCAACTCAAACTATCTCCAAATTTGATCATCAAAGCATGTTCGATAGAATTCTGTATCTGCTGCACCTACAACTTTAGCCATGTGTTGTTTTTTTGACAATGTTGAAATCTGGAGTAGCAGAAGACATTTTGTCATTAGCTGCACCTCTGCTCTTAAGCCTGGTACAGCATCTCGTAAAGCAAGATGTCCAACCTTCTGGAGCAGGGCGCTGGATATTTATGATGTAACTAGTGAGTGGGCAGTGGCTAAGCAAGGGCACATTTACCATAGCTTCAGCATGTGTGAAGTGAAAACTCTTTTGCCCCAATGTAAAACTGTACTATCAATGGACTTTAAATTGTTCTCTCCTCACTGCTGTGTGTATCTCTCACTCTCTCTTTCCACATATATTTCTCTCTTTCCTCCTGCCTTCACTACTGCCTCATCATAATTTGCTCTTTCCCTTTCTTACTGTTGTGTTTTTGAACTTTCTTTCTTTGTCTCAACAACTAAGATTGGGACGGAGGCGAGTGCTCGAGTTACAGGCAGCATCAGGCGGGGTCTCAGGCAGTGGGCAGGAGCAGCAGCAAGATTGGCACACAGGTGAGTGGGTAGGTTAGAGGCGGCAGAGCCACCATGTCTGAGGTATGGTGGTAATGTGCGGCAATGACGCAGACGTGTGCTGGAGATGGGGCAGCCACAGTCTCTTGTTTGGTAGCCACCAGTGGAAGGCAAGGGTGTTGGCATTCTCAGGCTCAGCCTGTCAGTAGGAAGCTCCTCTTTCCTGTTTCCACATTCAATACAGAGCCAAAAATAGGTGAGGTGATGTGAGAGCTGTTAATGAAAGGTGCTCACCTGTGAGGCTGGTAGAATTAGCTGATCTGCCAATAGTGTTGTAGGAATTTCAAACAATATCACGGGCAGCACTGTGGGTTTTGCTGCAATGCTACCCCCCTTCAGTCAGGGCTTCCATTTTGTGGATTCCTGAGGCAGGGGCTGACTGAAGCAGGACAGTAGTGCTGCTGGGACAGGGGGTTTCCCGTCAATTAAGTAACACTCCTGCTGACAAAGCCGGTAGCGCTGCCTGTGATTTAAAAAATAAATTCTCACACACTCACCAGAGCATCTGCTGGTTGTATCAGGGAGAGGGGTCAAAGGGCAGCGCTCTGCTGGCTGGATACGATCAACTGGCGAGCCAGTTTTGTCCCGCAGGTTGGGCACCCAACCAGACAACTCTAAACAGTGCTATTTTCGTAATGAAGTTTCAATACAAGGATCATTCATTTAGTTTTACTAAAAGATATGGCCCGCCCACAATCTCCCATCATTTTGGATAATGTTGAGTGGTCAGTTTCTTTCTAATCAGGAAATTCTGATTTCCAAATCATAAATCCATCTTGCTGACCGTTAAAACTGTACTACTGAAAACAGTATTATCCGTAGGCAAAGAGTGAGGCAGGTAAGGATTTCACAGGAGTTTGGTCTCTTAGCATTTTAACATCCTGTTGAGGTAGTACTCAGCTCTATTTCCTTGGTCTTGAGCCAGCAGAGCCATTTGGCAGTTTTCCACAGTAATGTGACTCCTGTGTGTGTATCCCCTGCATGATGAAGGGCCAGGATCCAATAATAAACTTGAAATCAGTGTGCCTAGCTTTCAGACATTCTTCTTTCTATCTATCTTTACTCCAAAAGCTTTTAAAAGCAGAAACTAAAATATATAGACAGGCCAGAGGAACTAACAGACCTGCAATAGGAAGAGACAGGGTTATCCAAATCTAGGCTGACACTCCAGTCCAGTACTGGGGGAATGCTGCACTGCCGTCTTTTGGATGAGACATTAAGCCGAGGCCCCGTCTGCACTCAGGTGGACGAAAAAGATCCCACGGCACTATTTCTAAGAGGAGCAGGGGAGTTCTCCATGATATCCTGGCCAATATTTATCCCTCAACCAACATCACTAAAACAGATTATCTGGTCATTATCTTATTGCCGTTTGTGAGACCTTGCTGTGCGCAATTTGGCTGCCCTGTTTCCTACATCACAACAGTGATTATGCTTCAAGAGTACTTCATTGGCTTCACTGTAACGATCTGAGATCATGAAAGGTGCTATATAAATGCTTGTCTTTCTTCTTCTTTCTTTAGGTATTGTATCAAGAAAGAACAGGAGCAACAATTTTCAATGAAATTACATCAATTATTTCACAAACAAATATAATGGAACCACTGAACTTCAGTTCCTGTGCATCTTTCACCACACATATTTTGAACTGTACAGAACAGTGTTTCCCTCTCTGTAGAAGCTGAGTACTGTTAAACATGGGTGCACAGAACCACAGATGTACAACCATATGCTCCGAGGAGGATCACCTTGATTTGTGTTGATTCCCTTAACCAGTCAGGTCCTTATGTTAGGTGGGTTTCATAATTCAAGACCAATTTTTCCTCTTCAAGCATTTTTATCATTGCGGAGTCAAATTTGCTTTTGGGACCTTGCCAATGATTCTTTAGCAAATATTGGTCTGTTTGAAAATTATGGTTTGACATCAAACATGCAAATACCATACATAAATTATTAAATGATGTGGGAAAACTGGTTAATCCTTCACTTCAAAGGGCTGTACCAGCACCCAGCTGCTACACTTCCAGCTGTCTTTTGAGGGTATAGTGCATAAACGGAGTGATCTTGTACATGGTGAGAAATTCCACCCTCAAAGTGTTTCTCAACACCACACACACACACACACATCTTACTAGGTGAAAAACAAAGCAAATCTTTCAATTTTTCCCCCTAGCAAATGATAAAATTAATGCTGAGTCTATGAAAAATACAACATAATCTTAAAAAATATACATTTTCTGTATAATTTCCCTAATGTCTGTCCCACCCTTTTTTCTGAAAACTCAATCTGGGCTGCAGTCATCAAAATCTACCAATAAAAGAAATGAAAAGGAGAATCAAATTGCTCCAAATATGCTTTGTAAATCCTTTCGGCCACCGTTCAGTTTCTTATGCAATATTGGAAATAAAGTATAATACCAGAGGCTTTCCAGGACTTTGCCCGCGTAGTTAACTTTTACATGGTAACTAGACCATGAGCACTGCCAGGTTGTTTGACCATTTGTAGTTGGAGCATCACAACCATGCGCAATGCAGATCTGAACCAACACACACGCACGCACACACGTACAGCTGATAACAGCACCCCTACTGTCATCTGGCTGAGATGAGCTAACTCAGCACACTCCAGGAATAGGATTTTTTCACCAGAATGATACCGGGGCTAAGAGGGTTAAATTATGAGGACAAGTTGCACAGGCTAGGCTTGCATTCCCTTGAGTATAGAAGATTAAGGGGCGATCTAATTGAGGTGTTTAAGATGATTAAAGGAGTTGATAGGGTAGATAGAGAGAAATTATATCTTCTAGTGCAGGAGTCCAGGACAAAAGGGCATAACTTTAAAATTAGAGCTAGGCCGTTCAGGGGTGATTTCAGGAAGCACTTCTTCACACAAAGGATAGTGGAAATCTCGAACTCTCCCCCCCAAAAAGCTGTTGAGTCTGGAGGGGTCAATTGAAAATTTAAAAACTGAGATTGATAGATTTTTGTAGGTAAAGGTATTAAGGGTTACGGAACCAAGGTGGGTAAATGCAGTTAAGATACAGATCAGCCATGATCTAATTGAATGGCGGAATAGACTCGAGGGGCTAAAAGGCCTATCCCTGTTCCTATGTATTCATAAAACCGCAACAAATCTCAACTGAGATAGAGGTGTACAAATCGAAAGCTTGAAAAGCAGTGGAAAATCTACCAATGAGAAACCTCTGAGGACAAGGATAAGGAGTCGGCAAAATGTACCAATAAAAGAAGAAAGGAGAAGGGCAATCGATCAAATTGTTCCAAATATATTTTGTAAATCCTATTGACCATCATCCAATTTGTTCCACCAAGCTGAAAGCTTAATATTGCAACTTAATAAAGCACAAAAGTATTGCAAATGTTGCAAAAAAAAATTTCTAAGATGTTGTCTAAAAAAGGTCTGTGTTTCTCTGAGAAGCCTGTTTGAGTTGATGGGGCTTCCCAGAACTATCACTCTCAGCCAAGCGAATCTACAAAGTATCAGGCTACAACAGTAAACATCTGTTCCCATAATGTACAGCACGACTGGCCATACACAGCATGTGCCAGGACTTGCTGCTTTTAAGCCCCTCTCCCTACTCCTCCTATCCCATTGAATGATGAAAAAGCAGAAACAACCAGGTAAACCATTTTTAGGAGCAGTGAAGGTAACTGGAATTGTTATTTTTTATGTAACATCAAACACATTCATAACATTGTGCACTACTGCAAAGATAACAAAGA
Source organism: Heptranchias perlo (assembly GCF_035084215.1). NCBI lineage: Eukaryota > Metazoa > Chordata > Chondrichthyes > Hexanchiformes > Hexanchidae > Heptranchias > Heptranchias perlo. Next base: position 16,262,194 of record NC_090357.1, on the reverse strand, counting down.
GTAGGGGTTAAAGGATAGGATGGCAAAATGCAGACTGGCAAAAGATGGGAACTGGTGCTCCACAAGGATCGGTGCTGGGACCAGTGTTGTTCACCATTTAGAAAAGAAGGGATCAATCATGCTAATAGGGGTATACTACAGACCACCTAATATTGGAAAGGAGGTGGAGGAACAAATATGTAAGCAAATATGTGAAATGAGTAAAGGACATAGAAGAGTAATCATGGGAGATTTTAATCATCCTGAAATAAACTGGCGAGAAGAGGTAAGTAAAGGGGTACAGGGAATGGAGTTTGTATGCAGGACTCCTTTCTTACCCAGTATGTAAAAAGCCCAACAAGAGAGGAAGCACTGATGGATCTAGTAATGGGAAATGAACCAGAACAGATAAGGGAAGTAAGTGTTGGGGAACTTCTAGGCAATAGCGATCACAACACAGTAAAGTTTAAGATAAAGATTGAGTAGGACATAAGTAATAAATTGGAAAAAAGCTGATTTTTAGGGGCTGAGAATGGAACTAGGGAAAATAAACTGGAAAAATTTACAAAGAAATAGAACAGCAGTGGGAAACATTTAAAATGGCGATCAATAGAGTCCAGGAGAAATATATCCCACCAAAAAGCAAGAACAAACTTGCCAGTAATGATACACCATGGATGAATAAAGAAATAAGGACAAAATTGAAACTAAAGAAAAAGGCGTACACTAAGTACATAGACAACAAAGGAGAGGATGACAAAAGGGAATACAAAAAGGTTAGGAAAGAAATTTAAAAAACAATTAGGAAGGCAAAGAGAAACTACAAAATTAAATTATCAAGGGATATAAAAAGAAATAGTAAAGTATTCTATAGACCAATTAGCTTAACGTTGATGGCAGGAAAGATAATGGAATCCTTACTCAAAGATGTAATAGAAAAACATCTAGAAACTGAAAATATAATAAAGAATAGTCAGCACGGATTTCAAAAGGGAAGGTTATGCTTGACCAACCTTATTGAATTCTTTGAAGAAGTAATAGAAAGAGTATCAGAACTACGGGGAAAGAGCGGGGGAATGGGACTAACTGGATTGCTCTTACAAAGAGCCGGCATAGGCTCGATGGGCCAAATGGCCTCCTTCTTTGCTGTAACCATTCTATGATTCTATCTATCTATGGTAGACAAGGGTCATGTAGTAGATGTAATATATTTGGATTTTCAAAAGGCCTTCGATAAGGTACCGCATAGTAAGCTCATGACTAAGGTCAGAGCACGTGGAGTCAGGAGACAAGTAGCAGAATGGATAGCAAGTTGGCTACAAAACAGAAAACATAGAGCAGGGGTTAAGGTAGTTACTCAGATGGCTAAAGGTGGAAAGTGGTGTACCACAGGGATCGGTGCTGGGACTACTGTTATTCACCATTTACATATATGATTTAGACTCAGGAATTGGAAGTACAATTTCAAAATTTGTGGACGACACCAAATTAGGGGATAGAGTTAATAACGAGGAAGAATGCAACAAAATATAGGAAGACATTAATAAGCTTGCAGAATTGGTGTGTTATTGGCAAATGAATTTAGCCTCTGGTTCTTTTGCCAATTATTTTAAATGTGTGTCCTCTGGTTACCGACCCTTCTGCCACTGAAAACAGTTTCTCCTTATTTACTTTGTCAAAACCTCTATCTATTGAACATCTCTATCAAATCTCCCCTTAACCTTTTCTGCTCGAAGGAGAATAACCCTAGTTTCTCTAGTCTCTCCACGTAACTGAAGTCTTTCATCCCTGGTACCATGCTGGTAAATCTCCTCTGCACCAAGGCCTTGACATCCTTCCGAAAATGTGGTGCCAAGAATTGGCCACAATACTCCAGCCGGGGCCTAACCAGTATTTTATAAAGGTTTAGTATAACTTCCTTATTTTGTACTCTGTGCTCTATTTATAAAGCCAAGGATCCTTTTTTAACGGCCTTCTCATCTTGTCCTGCCACCTTCACAGACTTGTATATCTACACTCCCAGGTCTCTCGGTTCCTGCACCCTCTTTAAAATTGTACCATTTGGTTTATATTGCCTCTTCTCATTCTTCCTACCAAAATAAACCACTTCACACTTCTCTGCATTAAATTTTATCTGCCATGTGTCTGCCCATTTCACCAGTCTGTCTATATCCTCCTGGAGTCTGTTACTATCCTCCTCACTGCTTACTACTTTTCTGAGTTTCGTTTCATCTGCAAACTTTGAAATTATGCCCTGTATAACAAGTCCAGGTCATTAATATAGATCAAAAAGAGCAGTGGTCCCAACACCGACCCCTAAGGGACATCATTGTATACTTCTCTCCAGTCTGAAAAACAACCGTTCACCACTACTCTCTGCTTTCTGTCCGTTAGCCAATTACGTATTCACTCAACCACTGCCCCTTTAATCCCACGGGCTTCAATTTTGCTGACAAGTCTATTATGTGGTACTTTATCAAACGCCTTTTGAAAGTCCATATACACAACATCAATCGCACTACCCTCGTCAACCTTCTCCGTTACTTCATCAAAGAACTCAATCAAGTTAGTTAAACACGATTTGCCTTTAACAAATCCCTGCTGGCTTTCATTTTTTAATCCATATTTTTCCAAGTGTCAATTAATTTTGTCCCGGATTATTGTCTCAAAGTTTCCCCACCACTGATGTTAGGCTGACTGGCCTGTAGTTGCCGGGTTTATCCCTCTCCCCTTTTTTGTACAATCCTCCAGTCCGAAGAAGGCTTGAGGGGCCGTATGGCCTACTCCAGCTCCTAGTTCTTAAGTTCTCTGGCACTGCACCCATATCTAAGGAAAATTGGAAGATTGTGGCCAGAAGCTCTGCTATCTCTACCCTTATTTCCCTCAGCAACTTAGGATGCATCCCGTCCATCCAAGTGACTTTTCTACTTTGAGCGCTACCAACCTTTTAAGTAGCTCCTTTTTATCTATTTTTATCCTATCCAATTCCTCTACTACCTTTACTGCGACATTGGCAGCATCCTTTTCTTCAGTGAAGACAGATGCAAAGTCCTCATTTAGTACCTCAGCCATACCCTCATAAGATGATTTTCTTTTTGGTCACTAATTGGCTCCACCCCACCTTTCACTACCGTCCTACTATTTATATGCTTAAAAAAAAATTTGGGTTCCCTTTTATGTTACCTGCTAATCTATTTTCATACACTCTCTTTGCCCCTCTTATTTCCCTTTTTAGTTCTCCCCTGTACTTTCTGTATTCAGCTTGGTTCACTACTGAATTATGAACCTGACATTTATCATAAGCCTCCATTTTCTATTTCATTTTAATCTCTATTTTTAGTCATCCAGGGAGCTCTAGCTTTGGATACCCTTCCTTTCCCCCTCGTGGGAATGTGTCTAGTCTGTACCATGACTATCTCCTCTTTGAAGGCCTCCCACTGCTCATTTACTATCTGCTATTAGTATTTAGAGAGTTGCAATCTCAGCCATTGTTCACCTCCATATTGTGCAGAACTGCACTGAGGTAATGCAGATGGAGTGGGAGCAAACCAATGCTGATGTGCTGATGTGTTATCTTTAATAGACCCAAATCTGTGTTAGGCACTAAAATAACTACAAATCAGATAGCAGCATAATTCATTTGCGACTAAATAGGTGTGAAACACCTGGCCATGCAGACAACCTGCTGGTTCAGCAGCATAGCTGTATAGGTATTAGTTACAATCCCCGATGCACAGCAATCAATTTCAGAAAACATTTTGAGTCCCTTAAACCAATTCTAACTAATGCTTCTAATAGGCAGTTTGAAAAGAGCAAAAATTCCCGGAAATTATATACCAAGGTTGATGGTATCAAATAACCGAGGAATCCCTTGAGAAGCATTTAAACGTATTTCTTATATGAACGGAAATAGCAAAATATAGTTACTTCTACTCCAGTTGCAAAACCACTAATGCCATTGCTTAAAAGCAGCATAATTTATTACGGTCCTTGGACTCACAAATGTGATGCGCTTGCAGTTCTGATGATTCCTTTCACACGGGACAAGCAGACCTGACAGAACACCATTCAGTAAAGGATTAATGCTGTCTAGATGTTGATTTGTAAAAGGGATTTCTACTTTTTCTTATGTACTTAACAATGGTCAACTGAAAGAGGTGGATGAATCTATAAGCAAAGCAAAGCGAATAAAAAGAACTGCAGCTTGAAAGATGTGGTTTAATAAACAGCCAAAAACTCAAACTCTTGAACCCTTCCCAAAGAAAAGGAAGCTGAATGATATATACAGATCTGGGTCAGAAGAAACATAGAACTAAATACATGGAATTCAGTTGCTCAGCCAAAACTAAGTGTTCTTTTAATGTGAGTTACTGAGGCACCAAGCTTTTGAAATGATTGAAACTGTACTTGTTAGACTGTGAAACTCCCAGCCCGAGAAATCAGAGCACGCCCATTTTTAGGAGGGCGGTGGGTTGCAGAGAGGGCACACCCGATATTGGGCCTCGGGCCTCATTTATCATCGAGCCTACGAGCTGCGGATACCTAATTGGCGTCCCCAGGCAGCTCACCGGCCAAGAGGAATTGAATATTGGGCCGCCGCAACACCAGACGCTGCGACACCAGATGCGGCCAAGAGCCAAGTGTTTAAAGGGGACTGGGAAGGGGGGGGGGGTGTGGCGATTGGGTCAGGAGGGAGGGTAGGTAGTGGTTGGCGGCAATCAGGGAGGCAAACAGAGGCCGGGATCGGGGAGGGCAGAGTCCGGGATCAGGTGCGGGCGGACAGCGGCAGTGATCACGGGGGGGGGGGCTTGGGGGAGAGGCGCGGGGAGTGGTGGCTGGCAACGGCCCATGTACTTTGAAGTGAGGTCGGGAAGAGCACTCCTGCTCCTCTTGGCCTCCACATTCATGTAACAATATTTTAAAATCTTACCTTGTTGGCCTGGTTTTCCTGAATGCCTCAGGGCAAACCAAATATTGCAGAGGGGGCTTCAAACAGATATTTGCCCTTGTATGTAAAGGGGCTAATGCCTGTTGCATGCATGGGCACTGTACGCCGTTTGGTCACTACCCCTAATCGCTTCTTCCCTGGCTCAGCGTTCATTTTTCATATGCCTATCTGTGAAGTGCCTTACGTCGTTCTTTACATTTAAAAAAAATTTGTTCACGGGATGTGGGCGTCGCTGGCAAAGCCAGCATTTATTGCCCATCCCTAATTGCCCTTGAGAAGATGGTGGTGAGCCGTCTTCTTGAACCACTGCAGTCCGTGTGGTGAAGGTTCTCCCACAGTGCTGTTAGGTAGGGAGCTCCAGGATTTTGACCAGCGACGATGAAGGAACGGCAATATATTTCCAAGTCGGGATGGTGTGTGACTTGGTGGGGAATGTGTTGGTGGTGTTGTTCCCATGTGCCTGCTACTTTATCCTTCTAGGTGATAGAGGTCGCGGGTTTGGGAGGTGCTGTCGAAGAAGCCTTGGCGAGTTGCTGCAGTGCATCCTGTGGATGGTACACACTGTAGCCACAGTGTGCCAGTGGTGAAGGGAGTGAATGTTTAGGGTGGTGGATGGGGTGCCAATCAAGTGGGCTGCTTTGTCCTGGATGGTGTCAAGCTTCTTGAGTGTTGTTGGAGCTGCACTCATCCAGGCAAGTGGAGAGTATTCCATCACACTCCTGACTTGTGCCTTGTAGATGGTGGAAAGGCTTTGGGGAGTCAGGACGTGAGTCACTCGCCGCAGAATACCCAACCTCTGAACTGCTCTTGTAGCCACAGTATTTATGTGGTTGGTCCAGTTAACTTTCTGGTCAATGGTGACCCCCAGGATGTTGATGGTGGGGGATTTGGCGATGGTAATGCCGTTGAATGTCAATGGGAAGTGGTTAGACTCTCCCTTGTTGGAGATGGTGATTGCCTGGCACTTGTCTGGCGCGAATGTTACTTGCCACTTATGAGCCCAAGCCTGGATGTTGTCTAGGTCTTGATGCATGAGGGAACAAACTGCTTCATTATCTGAGGGGTTGCGAATGGAACTGAACACTGTGCAATCATCAACGAACATCCCCATTTCTGACCTTATGATGGAGGCAAGGTCATTGATGAAGCAGCTGAAGATAGTTGGGCCAAGGACACATTGAAGACACTATATAAATGCAAGCTGTCCTAGTAATCAGTTTTTATCCACCGTGTATCATCAAATGGTAAGATTTGGCAAACTTGAATGAGATTATTTGCAGGGCATCAAAATGGAATTTAAATTTTAAAGCCTTGTGGAACAAACTTTATTTTACTGCTGATTCTAAAGCACCTACATATTGAATGTACCTACATACTACTCATTCTAAAGGGCGAGTCTGCTTCAAAAAATAAAGACAATTTTTGACGAGTTACCATCCTAAATTGTTGGGGAGGGGTACAGGCAGAGGACATAGTGTACTGCGACTGCAAAAAGATTTTTGTTAAAGTAGAGACACTCTTTTATAAGCACAGTCGGTATCCAGCATAGCACATGGTTACGGATTAATAACTGGCTAAAGGGAAGGAAGCAGGTCGTAGTTTTAAGGGGAGCTAGGCTGAAATGGGGGGAGGTATTCAGTGGGAGGTCAGAGATTTGTACTGGGACCACCTTCCTTTTCCTGAATATAAATGATCTGGATTTGCAGAGTCAGTACCAGGTAGTTAAATTTGCAGATGATGGCAGGTTGGGAGAGGGCTGTGGACTCAAAGGAAACAACAAGATTTTTCAAAGCGAGCTTGACAGGATGTCGATTGGCATCAAACGAATTTAATACAGACAAATGCAAGAAGCTGCATATTTGAAGCTAAAATAGGAGTACCCTACTGGTGGGATTGAATTTGCCAAGAAGGAAGTTGAAGGAGATCTTGAGGTGTTAGTTGTCTCATCATACACTATGTCCAAACAGTGCGAGATGACATTAAACAAAGTGAACAAGACAAACAGCCGTGAGGTGAGCTTCAGATCTTGTAGAACTGAGAATACAACTTTGGTTGTGCTTTGTCACATAAATCCACACATGAATTATTTAACAGTCAACTGCTTAATGAGCTTTTCTATCAGAACAAAGTACATTCTACCTCCAGCCATCTCTAGTAGTCAGCATGAACTGGAATTCCACCAGAAGCAGAAAGAAGTCTAACTGTAGCTAGCATGGATTTTTCTAAGATTACAAAGAAATTAAAAAATTAGGAGCAAGAATATGCCAGCCTATCTAGTTTGCTTCATTCTTCAGGCCCACATTCAAGTTCCATCTCCGTCTGGCTGCAGGACCAATCCAATATATCTGCACTTCGCACAGAATCAAAAATCTGCCCATTTGTTTTTGGAATGCTTCAACTCAGTTCAAATTTATTATGCCCAGAGTCCATTCCATGATTACAGCTCAAAATGTTCTGGGGTCACTTCTAGGTTGTGGTTTCCTTTTGAATTACATCACATAGTGGTAAATTTAATGATTTACCACTCTTTTAGCCCAGCATGCCTGATTTGTGGCCCACAGTGTTTTCTACCTGGAGGACTGAATTGTAAAGTTCACTCCAAAATTCCCTTCTCTTAATTCCATGTGAAGAATTTTTTCACATCAATATCACAGATTCCCTTCACAGTTTTCAAAAGTTAGTTCGTATCGTTTCTCTAATGAGAATAGATTTAGCTCCATCTGTCTTACTGCATAACTGATTGATTTATGACTTAGAATCATAGAATGGTTACAGCACAGAAGGAGTCCACTTGGCCCATCGAGCCCATGCCGGCTCTTTGTAAGAGCAATCCAGTTAGTCCAGACCTATCACATCCTAGATCATGTTTTTGAATTACCTCTACTGAATCTGACTTTTCTTACGTGTGGTGACCAAAACTTCCAAGTGTGATCTCAAAGTCACTTTCATTTGTTTGGGTTTGTACTCAATGCAACAATCTATACACAATATCCTTCTATGTGCATTGATGGTTGTTCCCGTGCAATGTGATAGTACGTTCAACGTATCTTTCATAATATATTGTTTATGCTGTCATTATATTTAATATTTTTAGCACCAATATGCATTGCCACTCATTTCTCAATAATATATGCCATTTCCTTTCATGTGTGTAGCTGTTAGGTATCTCTAGATATATTTTGATCACAACCTTCTCATCAGAACACTCTTCCTCCCCATAGCTTGGTGTTATCGGCAAACTTAATCTGCTTATGATGACTTCTTTGAGATCAGTAGAATGCTGGTTGGGGCCTCTGTTGGTCAATGGTACATCCTACCAATCAGAGATCTCCTGAAAGCAGGCGTGCAGCAGCCAATGCTGAGTATGTTAGTAGACTGAAAGGTCTGTAACACCCTCCCACTCCCTACTACTCAATTATTGTTGTGGTAAAATAAATACAAATAAACTTCACGATAAAAATTTTCTTTGAAGGGTGACAACATAAAATCCAAATATCCTCCATATTCGCCAGTTAAATGGTTATACTTACAGGAGAACTGACAGTTAGTGGATGTGTCAAAAGTAATACTTTGCATATTGATGGTAACCATGGTTTTATCTGCTGCATTCTGACATGTTCCGTATTTCATAAGATCCCTGAAAGTGGCTGGTTGCTAAAGTGAAAGCCCATAGGAACAAGTAAGAAGTTGGAAATTTGATAATTAGTTGGCAAAGTAGCAGGAAAGAGACGGTAATCGTTATAATTGGTCCTGAGCTACCTGCTGTTAATGTTTATTAATGGCTTCCATGCAAATATCGATAACAGATATTTCAATTGGTGGATAACACCAAGTTACATAAGGAAGCAGAATGTTTCAAGGAGTAATCATTCAAAGAGAATACTGAATAACAATACACATCGAATAGGATATAATATTTAATATTGAGAAAAAAGTTGGCAATGCATATTGATATTTAAATGGAAGATATGATTACATGGTAAAGAATATATTGGGCCGGATTTCGATGTGAGTGGTGAAAGAACGGCGCCAGCCATTCGTCAGACTTGTACTTGCCCTCACACCTCCTATGAGCTTTTGCACGGCAAATTACTCTAAGTAGGAGATCCATTCAGTGCAGCGTCCTCTACAGGGCAAGCAACTGTGTGTCTCCTTAACCAATCAGATTCAAGAATCATTAATGTGCGACGCAGAGACTGAACCAGGAAGTATAAGTTAGAATAGTGAATTCAATGTCAAATCAGGTATAGTAAGCGAAATAAAGACAGAGAAAGAAATATTGGATTAAGAGAGAGAGAAAAGAGACAGAAAGATAAATGTTTCTTTATTAATTTTTTTTTTCTTAAATGTCCAACAACAATGAAAAGCTGAAGGAATGAGACTTCACACTTGCAAAAATTAATGTTCAGTGCCAGAGAGGTTGTTTGGCAGCAATTAAGACTTACCAGGCCATTAAAAGGATGCTTACACTGGAATGGACAAGCCCGAACATTTTCTGGCGAGTTTAGTCCATATCTACGACGTCAGTGCAGGAACTTCACGCCATTCAATTCATTTGAATGGTGAGACAGCCGGCGAGATGCGGTTTTCGCGCAGGTTTTGGAGGAGCAGGGCACCTCGGGCAGCAACTTCCTGATTTCCACGTTTAACTGTGCATGTACGGTCACCGGAAGATACCGTTCGATTTACACATAAATAACGGTGAGCGCTGTTAGCATCACTGTTACTTTTCAGCAAAATCTGGCCCATTGTTAAGTACGGTGCAGCAAGAAACATATTTGGGTGCAATAATGCACAAGATGATGAAAACATTGCAGAAACAACACTTGCACTGTCATTATTATTGTGTCGCGTTTTGGCCCATGTGCTAACAAAACAAAAAGGCTTTAAGGATAAATTATTGTAAATCTGGTCTTTCCTATTGATCTGTCAGACTAACTTCCCCAAAACTTTCTGCGTGAAATTCACGAGCCTTCCGTTCTCATGTGATCACCCCGAGTTGCATTTGTTTTTAAGCCATAATTTGTCAAAAGTCCAACAGTGGGATAAATTTTCATTTTAATGTTCCTGGCCCAGAGCTTTGCACCACTGGGAGTGTATATTGTGAACTGGGGTCTGTGCCCAATTAATCTTTTGTCCATTAGGATTAAATGAGCGTGCCCGAACTCTCCCCATATGCACTTCCACTTCACATAGCTCCATGACACGAGTGGTAAAATTGAAAATTTACTCCAATGAATATTCATGGTCTCAACCAACTCACTGGAAAAATGAAAGGCTGAGGGAAATAAGATTGTAAAAATGACAAAGGAGATCAACAGGGCTAACAACAAGGATAAAGATCTATCCTTGATTTATACAGCACCTTTCACGTCCTCAGGCTGTCTCCAAGTGCTTTGCAGCCAATTAATTACTTTTGAAGTATAGTCACTATTGTTTTGTAGCAAACGTGGCAGACAATTTTCAGACAGCAAAGTCCCACAAACAGCCATGAGATAAATGACCAATTAATCTGCTTTTGGTTAGCCAGAACACTGGGAGAACTCCTCTGCTTTTCTCCAAATAGTACTATGGGATCTTTTACATGCACCCGATAGAGCAGAGGTTAAACATCTCAAGCAAAAGACAGCAACTCCAGCAATGTAGCAGCCCCTCAGTAATGCACTGAAGTGTTAGCCTGGATTATGTGCTTAAGTCCTGGATTGGAGTTTGAAACCATGGGGGTGATTTTATACCCCAAGGACGGGTGGGTTGGAGGCGGGTGGGAGTTGGAAATAGTTGTTCTTTTGGGTCGCCACTGCAAAATTTTTGGACTTGGCATTCCCAGTGGGAAGCCTGTACTTTTACGTGCCGATGTTAAACCCGGAAATAAAGCCGGGTTGCGGTCGCGACCCAAAAAACAACTATTTTCAACTCCTACCCGCCCCCAACCCACCCGTTCTTGGAGTTTAAAATCAGCCCCCATGACTTACTGACTCAGAGGCCAGAGTGCTATCACTGGACCAAGGCTGACACTGCGTGAAAAAGGTTCTTTCATGTATATGTGGAAGGGCAGAGCTGAGGGTAAGCCTGCAAATGAGAAAACCACAAACTAAATGTAATTTAAAGCCGAGACTTCTTCAGAGTTGCAGCAGGTAATTTATGGAGCAAAAGCAAAATACTGCGGATGCTGGAAACCTGAAATAAAAACAGAAAATGCTGGAAATACTCAGCAAGTCAGGCAGCATCTGCGGAGAAAGAAACAGAGTTAACGTTTCAGGTCGAAGACCTTTCGTCAGATCTGGAAGATGTTAAATTAGTTAAAGTTTTTAAGCAAGTACAGAGCTGGGGAAAGGGTCGGGGGGGAGGGGAAACAGGAGGAAAGAACAAAAGGGAAAATCTGTGATAGAGTAGAGGGCAAGAGTGATTAAATTGACAAAAGGGATGATGGTGCAAGGCAAGGAAGGTGGTAATGGGATAAGTTAAGAAACAAGAGATTGGTCAGGAGTAACTGTAAATGGCAGCAGCAGAATCATTACCAGCACTTGCTGACCAGACAGCAGTTTGCCAGACACTTGATGAATTTCTGCCTCTAGGTCAGAAAAAATCATGCCCTTCTTTCTGTTTTAACATACTTTTGACATGATAATATGTGGTGTGTACAGTCTGGTGGGCAATGCACACTCAAAACTTTTACAAATATTTTTTTTTCCCATTTTCACTGTCTAAAGCTTATAGTTATAAGCCAGAGATAAAGATTTACCTTGGGGATTTAGAGTGTGTAATGATGTTTGCAATTCTTCCTACTCCTTACAATCTTATCTCATTTGTACTGATCTTTGAATGAGTTCCCGAACCTTTCCAGTCGATACAGTTAAGGGAGTTCTTCTAGTTTAATTTTTGTAATCCCAAATGATTGAAAAATGCATAAGTTACTTAATAAAAAATATTGGTCCCTTGGTTTAGAAAAAAGAAAGCTTTTTTCTATTAAAATAACAGATTTTTTTCTCCAATCCAATTGTGCATGATACAATAACTCAAATATTTTCCTTGCAACTTGTCTTCAACTCATGATTAAAGCTCCATTGTAAGCTGCCTTGTCCTTCTCTAAGCTGTGATTATTTCAAGCCAGTCACCGTACAACTAGCAGAAAATCACTGAATCTTACCCAGCAATTAAAGTGTCGGGGGGGGTCATTGTTCTCACCGAACTCTCGGAAGCCTCATAAAGAAGATTAGAATAATCTTTCCTTCTCCTTCTGTCCATCACACTGGTTCTGAAGAGACCTTGCTTGTGTTCGGATGAAAACTCCTAGATAATTTGAAACTCCCCTCCAATTCCCCCCGCACTCCCCAGTTTAATAGGCAGATTTTCCACAAGCACACTGTTAAGTGAGTTCAAACACAACTGACTTCAGGCCAACCCTTCTATGTACAGTGGGCTGGGAACGAAAATTCTGCAATGCAGTGCAAAATATTTCCAGAAGCTACAGTAACTATAGTGATAATCTTATTTTGAACTTGATTCAGGGTTGTTTGTGATCAGAGATTGAATGAAAAAGGAATAGCCTTAAGGTTCATAGCACAATATCCAGCAGAGCAGCCTTTGCTAACAAACTCAATCTTTAGTCTCCTGTTGGGCACTTTGCATCAAACCAGTTGCCTCCTTGATGCACTGTCAGTTGTTAATTGTTAAGGGAATGTCTCTAAATGAACTTACTGAAGTATCCAGATTTGAAACTTGATTACTTGATTTTTGGATTTTAGTTTGGAAAGACCATCCGCTCTTTGTTAGTGATGTCTTCCTCCAAGGAGGGGCACTCATAGATACCCTGCTAGCACTGGGCTTTAGCATCCAATCCCACCACCTACTGGTCTGTACAAAACAGGACACTAATGGAACATCTATAAATGCTCCTATTACAATCATTTGAACCCGAAAAATATTCAACCCTGAAATAATTTATGGATCAAAAAAACTTAAATTATTCCACTTGAAATAATACGCTAGTTGATATTTGTATTTTCCTAATTTTACAAGGCAGTTTACCAGTTTTAAAGGGAGACTAATGGCGGGGGGGAGGGGGTAATTTTCAGAGTTTGTGCTGGGTGGTGCATTTTGGAAAGCTATGGGTACACTGCGGTTTCTGGTGAGTAAGTTCGCCGCTGGTAGGGGGACTCAGAAACTTTCCTCCCTAGTGTATGGGATGGGAAAGAAGCCCAGAATAGGTGTATCACTGTACATCAGGTTTACTATAACACAAACCTGTGACACAATGGCATTTTGAGACACAATTTTTCAATGTAAATGATATTATTGCAATGTGTTTGCGGACAGTGGGGCCTAAGCGTAATAGTATTGCACCCGTTTTATTTAGCAGCGCAGTGGAGAGTTCGGACCACTGCTAAATTACCCTAGTGGCCTCCTGGGCTCATTTCAGACACAGACTCCTAAATTTGTTTGTCCTAGTCGGAGCTTGGATAAATGCACTTTACAATGACCTCAGCTGGGGCATCAAGGCAGAGTTTTGGAGCAGGCTGTTTCTGGATTTCCCAGCAATTTAGGCTTACCAAAATATTCCCAGTTGTCCCTATTGCTTTAATTAGTGCACTGCTCGGTGTAAACTGGCTTACAATGATCAGAAAGGACTCCCGTCTGCTCTTAGCTGGGAGGTTATAGTGGCAATATAATTGGCCTCAGCATCCCTGGGATAGAAGGAATAAACTATCATTGATATTGTGCCTTTCATGTCCTCACTGCCAATGAATTACTTTTGAAATGCAGTCGCCATTGTTATCTAGGAAAAAGAGGCAGCCAATTTGTGCACAGCAAAGCTCCAGAAATAGTAATGTAATAAATGACAAGTTAATCTGTTGTTGAAGGATAAATTTTGACCACGACACTGGCAGAACTCCCTTGCCCATTCTTCAAATAGTATCTTGGGATCTTTTACATCCACCTGAACAGGCAGACAGCGCCTCAGTTTAATATCTCATCCAAAAGACAGCAGCTCCAACAACGCAGCACTCCCTCAGTATTGCACAGAAGTGTCAGCCTGGGTTATGTCCGCTAGTGCTGGAATGGGGCTTGAATTCAGAATCTTCTAACTCAGGGGTGAGAGTACTACCAACAGAGCCAAACTGTCACTGTGATCACATAAGGTGAATTAATCATGGACAGAGAGGATTACATGAAGTAGGACTGCACTAAGCATCTTCTAAAATGATGTGAATTTTCCTCCACTCCATTTGACAGGAGTATAACACAAGGAAACCTATTCTACACCCACACTAGCTTTTGCACCAACATTAATGAAACAAGGAACATCTACCCTGACAAGACAAAAGCCACAATCATTAAACAGAACCACTAGTGTGGAGGCCACACACTGGAAATAAGAGTCACAGTTCCACTGGTGCGACTTCCTAAGAAGTACCAAGTTTCATATTTATCATTCCACCAATTTGAAATTCAAACTCAACTTCGTGTTTTCATTTTAATCTTTACGGAAATAGTAATTTCCTTAACAGGAAATACAGTATTTGCGACTTAGGGAGTGAGAAAACAGAAAAGTGGCTCAATTGAGTTTCACTGATGTGGATAAGGGCATTTCTTCACCACTATTATGGAAGCCATGATGTGGAGATGCCGGTGATGGACTGGGGTTGACAATTGTAAACAATTTTACAACACCAAGTTATAGTCCAACAAATTTATTTTAAATTCCACAAGCTTTCGGAGGCTTCCTCCTTCGTCAGGTGAACGGTTCACCTGACGAAGGAGGAAGCCTCCGAAAGCTTGTGGAATTTAAAATAAATTTGTTGGACTATAACTTGGTGTTGTAAAATTGTTTACCACTATTATGGAGACAGTGACACCCAGAGCACATGGAAAGCTTAATACTCAAGCCTTGCTGCAAACAAAAACTGTCTCATTACATATCTCACCGTATTCTATTTTCAAAATTCTCATCTCTGCACAAAGGTAATTTCCATCACACATTGAGTGGGCTGCAGCGCCTGTGGAATTCAGTCAAAGAATACCCCTACAAATTACAGTCAGCTACAACTGACCATGTCTTTGAGCAAGGAAATCAATAACAGCAAAAATATGCACTTTTACAGCAGCCTTTCTGCAGAAGAATGTCTCAGAGCTCTTTACATGAGGGAGATGAGGACACTGAGCAGGAGATGGACCAAAAGCAAGGTAGGTTTTTGAAGGAGGGGAGAGAGGTAGAAAGGCAAAGTGATTTTGGGACAGAGCTCCAAAGAGGAGGGACACAGCAATTGACGGTGAAGCAGAAAAATTCTGATGGTAACATGTAACGGCACAACTTCCAGATGGTGCATAACAGAAATAAAAAGAAACTAGCATAAACATGGACATACTCAGCTGGTCTGCCCTGCATCTGAACAGAGACGATAGGCTAACATTCCAGATGCAGACCTTTTGTCAGAACTCAAAAGGTCTCTCTTTAGATCTGCTGTGCATTTCTAATATTTTCTATTTCTAATCATAAATTACAAATGGCAAGAGCTAGGTGGTATGATTTCTGTAACGGGAAGTACAATACTTTCTGCTCATGGAGGGGAAAAATGCACATATAGTTGTTAAGGTATTAAGGAATTTTGTAGGTATTTTAAGAGGAGAAAAAAAATTGAAAGTTGCCCTAAGTCTGCAATTGCTTGTTCTACCAATTACTGAACTGGGAGGTCTGGGACACCTGCAAGATGCGGACTACCCATTAGCCACTCACATA
The DNA here is from genome assembly GCF_035084215.1 of Heptranchias perlo. Taxonomy (NCBI): domain Eukaryota; kingdom Metazoa; phylum Chordata; class Chondrichthyes; order Hexanchiformes; family Hexanchidae; genus Heptranchias; species Heptranchias perlo. The sequence goes on along the minus strand of NC_090357.1, from coordinate 16,246,529 downwards.
CGGGCTGTCCATTAACATAGCACTTTAACAGGTGTCAGACCCCTAGTGATCTGCAGGGAAAAGATTCACAATCAAATTTTGCCCATCTGGTAGCAGAGGTTTAACCAACATTTTACAATGAGTATATTCCCCACAACGGTGTTACTATCCATTAGGTTTTAGCTAATAACCCCCGTTAGATTTTAAATTGTTGCTATACTTTGGGATTTAGATTGTTTCAATGTTTAGAGAGCGGAAACCTCGGCCAGGGTTACTGCTGCTGGAAAGAACGTGTGTGTTGATATTTGGCGAATTCAGCTTGGGTATACGGCCCTCATGGTCGACAGCCTATAGGCACTCACTGCATAAGCTCATACTGGAAGAATATCCACTTGGCTGAGATACTGGAGGGTGGCCCATGGAATCGCACTCCAGAATCAACCGGTGTCTTCAAAGCGCAGCAGAGAGAATTGGAGGAGGAAATAAAATCCATTGGACTGGATGGGCTGTTCATTTACATCAAACACGATGATACACTCTTTGTCACTGCATGTTGCTATCTTTGCACTAAAGAAACCCAGAGGTACAGTAAACATGAACTGCAACATGTTATCTCCTGGTGCAGCTGATCGAAAGGTGGTGAAGTGGTGAAGACTGACAGATCAGCTCTCAGTATTAGCTGAGACCAGCACGTTTCAGTGCCTGGAGATGCTGCTGTGTCTAAACAAAGAAGCTGAAGTACTGACGTGTGAGAAAGTTGGAGCTACAGCATTGTCAATTTGACAGAACAGCCCAGCACAGATCATTAAAAAAGGGAACAGTACGTGTTGTAAGCGATGAAGAGGATTCTTTGAAGCCGACACAAAAACCCCAATGAAAAGATGTGCAGTTTTTGGCACGATAGAGCTAAATACGAGTTAGCCCTAATCTCTCCAACTTACCATATATCAGAAACAAAGTAATGCAGCTTGAGCACATAGGACCCCAACACCTGAAACACACTGATGAGTCTACTGGTCACTATGTAGCAACCTTTGAGCAAATTGTCAACTCATGTGAACTTGAGGGCCTGGTAACAAAATTAGAAATGCAAAATAAAACAAGTGATGCATAGTCCACCTGTGCTGATGTAATCAGCAAAAATCAAATCAGACCCATTTTGTCCTCGGGAAAGACCTACACAATCAGCTTCTTGGTTTTACTGAAGTTACTAGAAAGACTTTAAACACATAGAAGTGTTTTTACTATGAGGGAAGCCTGAATTTTCCAATCGACGCTATCATAATGTTAGTTTTAACCCATTTGCTTCAAACAGGGTAGTGTTAGAATAACATTGATCAGAGAATCGAGGCCAACATGTCAGCATGACAATGATCATGCAGCGCCAATGAGTCACAGAGGGCAAATTTAAATTCATGATTCCTGATACATTTAGGGTCTGATTTTAACCCCTCTAACCGGTAGGAACGGTGTGGTTGGGGAGGTTAAGATGACGTGGGGTTCGTACCGTGTTCCCAATGCATTCTCGCCCCCCTCCACCTTAACTTGCCTGAATTCAGGCATGGGGAGGCCAACTTCCCCAGAGGAGTGGGGGATTAATTAAATGGCAAAGTTGTGTCCCAGTGATGTCTTAGGGATGCTCACGCCATTTTAACTGCGGGCCCAACTAAGGCCCACACTGTCTTAAACCCACCAGCAAGTACCCTGGCCACGGGAGGTCCAGGTAAGATAATTTTTGTGTACTTTTTAAAGGTTCCTTTTGAGCTTAAAGGATCAAGAGTGCTCTTCCTGGCCATCCTTAGGTCTCCCTTGCCCTGGGCTTCCTCCATCCCCTGATTGCTGACATTCCCCAATCCTTCACTCCAACTTGCGGAACAGGCTCGAGGAGCTGAATGGCCTACTCCTGTTCCTATGTTCCATCCCCATTACTCACTTACCTTGCTGGGTTCTGTTTTCGTGGGACCCTGGTGACGACCTGACCCCCCCCCCTCCCCCCCCCGGAATTTCTACACTTGCCTGCCGGCGGTGACATCACTCCTACCGGCGTCAGGCGGGAGTGAATATCGGAGTATACTGATGCTCCGATCAATATCGGAGTATACTGATGCTCCGATCAATATCGGAGTATACTGATGCTCCGATCAATATCGGAGTATACTGATGCTCCGATCAATATCGGAGTATACTGATGCTGATCATCGTGTGCTTTGGTCCTGCGTACCTGATTCCTACCCCAGTTAAAATCGGGGCTTTAGTTTCTGATCGTGGCTGGGCTACTTGGAGGAGGCTCTTCCCAACAGAGAGGGAGTGGAAATGGGAGATAAATTTATGTCCAACATATTATGGGCATGGCACTCACTAATGGTTCTGGGTCGTTCCTGGGACAAAAGAAAAGGCTCAAAAATGGTGAGTCAGTGAACTGAGATTGTATTCTCCATTCAGGGTCCTTCACCATATTTTAAAACACACAAGTGATGGAGGATAAAAATGTCCTCTTCTGGCTGTACTAAGTGAAATTAATTTTTGGTGGCCACAACCCAGATTCTACTGGGCATGAGTTTACAGCACAAAACTGTCCATAATTCTGCACTAAATGGTACTACATTGGCAGTTTCATCCAGAGGGGACACGAAAATGACTGGTGTAATAGGGAATGCCTTTCTGTGTTTGGGATTGAGATGAGTTGTTGAGGCACCCGATATCTGGCCTGCGAGCATATGATGATAAATGGTTGTAAAGAGTAGGAAAAAAGTTCCATCCCCAGCACTGACATTACTCACATTATTAAACACATAAATTAACTGGATAGAATAAACAGAGTCATTATACCCTGTATGTGGTGTATTCGTCATTGACTAAACTATTAGTTGAACAAATACGATGCTCCTCAATGTTTTGTCAGAACTGTTTCCCTTTTCCTTTTCCTCTAATTTCATCCAGACATAACTACAAGGATGACAGTCCACACACAACCACTGATTTGTTTGTCAAACAAACCATTCCGTACAACAGCCAAGAGCAAAGACTTTGGGAATATAATAATCTTGTATGGCCTAAGCCTGGGAAACCTCTGCAATGTAATCCAAATGCCTTATACTGGACCTGCTTAACATGGAGTATGTGTGATAAATTTATTGGCTTGGTTGGTTTTTACATTGTAGAAAAACCAGTTCTGCTGCAGTATCAAGTGTTTCTTTTTGATTTTTTTTTATTACAAATTCTTAAACGAACAGCATGTTGCTGCTGGAACCAATTTTATTCTGATATTATGTGAAATCCTCATTAGTAACTTTAGTTTGAGGATCCTGTACATGTGCTTAGTAATCTCTGAACTCTCTCAACGTTTTAAATTGGACTTCACTTGATGTATGGTAATGAAACACACAACTTAATTCCAGCCCAATCTCATTATTTCCTGCCTTGGCTGCCCTTTGTGCTGGAGTTGATGCAGCCAGGATTTGAGAGACTGGTTTATCGTTCACCCACAAAGCAAAAGTTAATAAACAGAAAATTCAATGTTTAATAAACTAATTGTGGGGGGAAAAAAAATCCATTTTGTCACAGGTGTATTCCGAGCTAAAGTCCTGATAATTAACTTTCTGGCAATTGTAGAACAGTTTGTTCTGCTGAGTGTCAATCTTTTGGCACGTTGCAAGTCAGCCTGAGGAAGTTATAACAACACTATTCCTTTTTCAATATTAATGTAATCCAATTAGCTCTTTGTATTGGTTTCGGCGTGGGATAGCATCACACCGCGTAGCGGGACTAAGATTTTCAGCCCTTTTTTTTGCCTAATTGGAGGGGTGGCTTGATTGTGTACCATGAGCTGCGCCATGTTTGGATGGATGGACTTGATTATACATCAAGTCCTCTCTCATATGTTTATCTTTACATTCGGATTCACCTTACAGTAAGTTTCGGTCTCAAGTGTGCCATCCTAGGAAGGTACCAAGTGGAGCCTAAGGTTTTCCTTGTGGGAACAGGAGAGGCCGTCCTACTCCTCCTGGCTCACAAGGAAGCCTTAAAAGCATGTTATAGAACTTAACTGGGCCCCTTCCAACCCCCCATCCTGTTCGCCACCGACTTTCGCTGGAGGCTCCGGGACTGTTCGCAATGCATGCATTTCACGATTAAAATCGCCTCAGAGTCCTAATTACGTCACTGGACCCAGACATTTAAATATTTATAAGGCTCCTGCCGGCCTGCGGCGGACGGCCTGAACACTCCCGGGAGTTAAAACTCCCGGGCGTGAACACGAGTGGCACCCGGCTGCCACTTTAACCCTACCCAGACCATTCCTGCCGTGCGGGCAAGGTTAAATTCGGGGCTCACATTTCCCAAAGCCTTTCCGTCTTTCTCCAATCTTCAGACTTTTAAACCCAGGCATCACATGCATCAGTACTTCTTGACTTACTCTTTGTTTCTCAGCGTTTACACAGGTCAGGAATTCATAAATTGCCTGGATTTAGAAGTTACAATTGGTCTCAGTGCAAATGGGGCCAAGGATGGGTGAAATCAACTAAATGTGCTGCTGATCACTTTCCACCTGGAAAGTAGGCAAGTGTGGGTGTCCGTTGTGGGCAGGATTGGTCTAAGCTGGGGTGTCATCCATCGTGGAATAGGCTGCTGACCTTCACTTCCCAGACATAGGGTGAGGTTCTGGAAGGCAGCCAGTACCTGTGGAGACATACCTCAGACTTCAGGAGAAGTGGGTTTGGAAACAGTGAGGAAAAATGTCTGTGCCTAAATGAGCACCAAAGTGCGCAGCATAGGAGTGATTCCCCGATCCCAGCGGGAAGCTGCGCTCGCAGTGGGAGACAGGACTACAAAGTTCTCACACCACCCCCCCATCTAGGAGCACAGGATCACCCTGTGTATTTCTGAAATACATCAATGACAACGCAAGTTAACATTATATGATGTTATGCCTTACATATGTACAATAGCCAAATTTCATTTGAAGACCAAAAGAGCTGCACTGCCGGTATGGATATGAATCCTGTGATAATGTTAAAATGTTATTTATATTCAGTCGTTTCAGCTGAGAGGATGTTAAGTTGCTCAATGAATATTCAAGTCAAATTTCCCAGCAATCAGAAGCACACACTGTCACATGCCTGGTGCACTGAGAATCATATCAGCTTCTTAATTAAAAGTTTAATATTTTGTCACCTTATTAAAAACATGATAAACTGATTAATTTGCCAAATGTCACTTGGCTAAATTTAGCAAGAAAAATTAAGAGATAAAATCTATTCTTGTTAAAATATACAGGACTAATTAAAACAAAAATTCAACTACCAAAGACGGACAATATATTCCAAGGATTTTTCTTTTGGTTACTTATATTGAATTTTCATATTCATCAAGGGAAGGTGGAGAACAGAAGCAATTTTCAATTTTGTTTATAGCTGGTTCAAGCATAAAGTACACCATCTTGAGGTCAGGTACAGCGGTGGTTAATTGAGGGGACAACTTCTTGTCCACTTTTCAAGCAACGCACGTTAACAGCAGCCTTAGAGAAGTACCTCTTACTGCACAAGTGTAATATTTTCATTTCCTATGTCAGTCATCCTTATGATCTGTAGACAACAGCTTAGTGCTGATTGTGCAGTTCTGTAAAGTAGACCAGAATTGTGTAAACTCTCATGATCCTTACAGCCAACATTGAAAGGGGACTTCCATCTCATTTAATTCAAACCCACTGTACCGCAGAACAAAGTTCTTACTTACGTATCTATAGAATTTTTTTTTAAGTCTGTGGTTTCATTTCCCATACGAATATATGAAAATGACAGAAAAAGACACACTGGTCCACCCTAGCCTGTCCCATGTAGTTGTAATGCCCGATGCACCGTGATACGGCCACTCCCAATCCACCCGAAGTCATGTCACCTCCTGGTGGAAGCGAAAAACCAGGTAACAACCCAGGCCAATTAGGGGAAAAAATGTGGAAATTTCATCTCTAACCCTTTTTGGCAATCGAAACTAGTCCAGGAGAACACATTGATCCTGATTTATATCATAGATTTCTCATTACTTGTTTTTCATAGCAGAAACATTGAACCAATCGTACTCGAGGGTAAAAAAAAATCAACAGCCCTTTCTAATTTGGATGTGGGATCAGCCTGGGCAATGACTGTGTACAGTGTACAGATCTGAACTTTGTGGACAATATACAGGCCTTGCCTGAAACCGAGGACACCTTCACCGAAGCCCTACGAGTCTTTGACCAAAAGGCATCTAGGTCTTCAGGTTAGCTGGAACAAGACAAAAATGCAATCGCTAGGACGCAATATCATTCCAGCTACCTTCTTGATCCATTAAAGACAGTGGAATAAGAGACACAATTCACTTACTTAGGTAGCACAATTTCCTCCAATGAGGGATTATTCTCTGCCAACCCCCCTCACCTTACTGTCCAACCGGCCTATCTGCATCACTCTCCATAGGAAAAAAATACTCAATTTCATATGTTAGGAAATTGAACCTTTTACAATTTTCTACATTACACTATCTTGGTATGGCACTGGATTGTCTCAAATGTTCTCTGAAGACCCTGACTTACACCACAGCCACCATCTGTTCTCCAGTAAACTTGCTCATGTGGCCATTCTTTGTGTATGAACCCAGACAGTGAATGTTGACAGACTTATTATTAACTGTAACATGTTACTGTACTTCTGGCAGGACAAGACAATGGTCCCTCCCCCTCCCCTCAGAATTATCCCTCTTCATTCCTATTAGATAGTTCTACATCACCTACAAAATTACTATAGGAGAATCCAAAGCCAAGCCAAATCCAGTCCTCACCTGACAGCCGCACCCATGGAACTTCCAGCAGGGGGGTCACAAGATAGAAATCAGAAGCAGAAACTCTTCCACAGCTCAACTGCTCTTTCAGATGAAACTTGAGACATTCTGGGTCAGTGTGGCTCAGTATCACAACACATGGTCCATTTACTAAATAAGCCACCAGGATACTTATTTCTGATGAAGAGTAGGTAATTTTGACAGTGATATGAGGATCAGACCCAAAGATGGCAAACAGTTTGTGCATAATGACACCCAGTTTCAAGAACTCATTCACCTTTGCAATGCAGAAGTTTCTCCCTTCACAAACAGATCAGCATTTATTCTATATGTGTGTACATTCAAGAGTTCTCCGATCTAGGTATTTTCATGGTTTATAGAAAATCAATTTTATTGAGCATTCAACACTGGAATAAAACCCTTGTATATGTATAGGCAGCATGAGAGACTGATTACCTCGGTTTAACCTTCAGCAAGTGCATCAAGCTACAAAGACAGCAAAAAATAGAACAGGCAATTTTGTGCATCTGCTCATGTAACCACAAGTATATAGCGCAATGAGTGCAGTTTAACCTTACCCTGATTTCACCCCCCCCCCCCCAACAGTAATGAGTGGTGTGATAATGAATGCACACAATGTCATTTGTCTTAATGCCTTGGCAGATGCATTAGTGCTCATTAAACATGGAACGGAAACATAAAAGGGGCACTGCAGGGGCTGAAATTCACAGTAGCCTGGTGGTACTTGGTTAATCAAATATCGGTTACTTTTATCATCAGTAGCATGATTGGTTACCTGCTTTTACCACCTGAGGAGTCTTGTAATGACAGTAAACTTCTTTGGCAGTTGAAACATGCAGAAATGTGCCCGTTTTTTCTTGTGGACTTCATTATCTTTATGCAATTATGTTGACTTAATTTTGTGCCTATCTCGGTGAGAAATATCAGTACTGGGGAGTAGGGCTGCTTTCCATTTTGGATACAAATGATCGTACCACATTCTCTCTGGATAGTCTATAGCATAGCTTAGATGTAGCGTCCTCTACTTTGCTCCAGCAATATAGAGGACTCTATATTGGCTCTAACTGTAAAGGAGCACCCTCCTACTGCACCAGTATGACTTTTTCATTTCTTACATCAGCTATCATTGTAGCTTCTCTACAATGAGATAGTATCGTTATTTTGACATAAGCAACTTATAATGACCGATTGTAACTATCAGTTTTCCAAGCATGCAGGCCTCACCTTGGTCTGGCTACCAGCAGTCTATTTTTTTTCTCCTTCACTTTCATACATTCATTCAACCAATCACTCACTCATACATCATCAGTGGTACACAATGATTCCTGAAGCAAGAGTCAATGTGGGATAAGCCAAGAAGTTGAACATTGGGAACAGGTGAGATGTAAAAATGGTAACAGGGTCGCAGGGTGGGAAAGAAAACTGGAGTTGACATCGGAAGCCCAAAACTGAGGAGAATCTAAAAATGACAAAAGCCAAGTACAATGTGGCAAGTGAAGATGTGTCTCGGGGGTAAAATTCCTCTAGTCATTACATTTATTGTCTGCACATAGTCAAGTATTAATATATAGTAACTTGTGGAAATAATGAGGTGTCTATTTGCGTGTAACTCTTTTACAATTTCTCACTTAGTAACACTCGCATAAAGCAGCAGAAACAAAAGTTCCACGGGTAAATCATGTTAAACCCGGTTAAAGATTAATTAAGGTGATTTTGTGCAGAAGAAACAGGAATGTATGGAAGATGAACTGAAGCTGACAAAGAGCATGTGGTGCAGCGTGAACCCAGATACAGCTGCATGAGTTGCCCTGATGGGTGAGTACTGTACATTCTGCAAACATCATGAAGTGTTATCATTAATTACAAGCTCAGCTATTGTGAAGCAACATATCTTCACATGAGAAAGCAGAACTAAAATGTGGCATTACACCAATCTATAAAGGTGTTATTACATTATGAAATAAAATGTACATAAGTTCATCAAGCTACTATCAAAACTCTCAAAAATTATTAATTATACTGAAATTCAAACTGCTATTATGCTATGTTTGTATTTTACTTTTCCAAAGAAAACAGGCAGTCAGGGCCCAAAAAGCATCCATGAACATCAGATGTATTTATTTGAAAATATTTTGATGGGAAGGATAAAGAGGTAAGTCGGATAGCAAAAGCATAGGGAAGGATAGTGAAAGGCATGGAGGTCATAGCAATTGTGGAACTGAGAAGAAGGATGTGATCTTCAGAATAGAAGTTATGGGATGAAAGATGGAGCTGGGTGAAATGGAATTCGCTGAAATGTATCATATTCTAGTTTGATGGAGACTAAATTAGAATGCGATATATTGCAATGATTTTCTAGTACGTTTGTTTTTTGTAGTCTATACTTTCCTTCTCTTTATGTGTCCTCATTGTTTTACCAAGAGTGGGGTTTGTGTAGGAGTCTGTTCTCAGACCTCTAACTTTACCATGCTTGGGACAGCAAATGGGAACTACATAAGAGTAACAGAGTTGAGTCAACTTCCTATTTCCCCTCTCTTTATCGGCAATGTCTAACCTCTGATGGTACTTCCACCTCATGATCTGAGGAATTGAGGCTGCAAACCTGCACCATCCCTCTCCATGTTGCAGGAGACTAGTAAATCAGTGCTCCAAGTTGTACTTTTCCCAATTTAGCTTTGTTAGAGATTTTAATAAATGAACAATATGTACACTATGGCAAATTAGAAATGTTAGTTTATTAAGAGCACTTAACAAAGGTAAACCCGTTGGGAGTCATTTTGACTTTGGGTTGATTGTGTAAAATGGCCAATATCAAATAATCCGCTTGTTATACATCTCTCCTGATTTTCATTTCCATTGACTTCAGGGATAGTACTAGAAACACATTACATTCACATTACACCGCAATAAACATCACTGATATATATATACCTATAGTATTTATTTAGTTACTGTAATGCTGGTTTAATCAATAAGATAAGCTGTTAGATAAGTCCTAAGATTGGGAATTACTTTTATCCAAGATTTAAAAGCGTATACTTTTGAGATTTGGCTTATCTCTGTGCTCAGAAAATGTCTTAAGGTATCTCCTTGATAATCTAGACATTTCTTTTCTTTATTGCTTTTAATTTATTGAAAGAACCAAATGCCTTTTCAGCTGCATCTGGCAGGCTATGTGTGACTATTAGAAATTTGAGTACATTTATTACCTATTTCATTCAGGAGAATTTGCAAAACTAACTATATTCAATTTATATTTGTACTCCAGGGAACTCAGTTAAGGAACTGAAATATGGGAAATATGGAAATCGATTGCCTTTTCCCAAGTATCATACCAGGTGCTTTGAAGAATTTAATTATTTTTTTACGAGACTTTTGAACACAAGAGTAAATGAGTGATGGCTATCAAGAAGATTTGTGGTAAAATGTAATAATTCAAAAATTGAGGTCCAGCTGGAGTTTTTACATACCAAGTAGCCCAGCATAAAAATTATTGGAACACGGCAGTGGAGTTACTGTTACAGCAGTAGCTGTTATAGCTGCTAACATGGCAATTTTCTAAAAAATATTTTGCATTAGAAGTGTTGGGGGATCACAGCGATGAAGCTTTCGCCTGGCTGCTATACTTTAGTAACATCATAAACATAGCAGGAAGATCTCCTCGATTCTGGCGCACAACTGGTTTATTCATCCAGCACCAGATCATACAGGCTACTAAGGCCCTGTCTGTGCTGACTTAGTTGACCTCAGCTAGGGCAGCATTAGAGGTGGTGCAGTTGTCCTTAACACCCCTGGCCTAGTAAAGGGAGAAATCAGCCAGGACTCATGCCCCTTGTCCCTATGCAGCTGGACTACATCGGGTGCTTTTGGGCCTCACTCTCCACTGCCAAAATTATGCCCTACTCCAGAATCATACTGGAGAGCAAAGATAACCCCCGGCTTCTCCACTACCAACCATCTCCTTAAACCTCTCTCCCCTGCCCTCCAGCCTCACCTCCAACAAGTGCGAAGGGCTCATAGACTTCTTTGTGACTAAGATTGACACCATCCATTCAGCTGCCCCTGCTGCTTCCACCCTTTCCTCTTGCCCACCAACCCAAACCCTCCCCCCGGCTCTCCCCGCCAAAGCTTTGAACCCACATCTCTCTCTACTATCTCTCCCATCTCCCTCATACCCTCTCGAGCTCATCTTATCCATGACACTCACCTCTTGCTCCCTTGACCCCATTCCCACTAAAATGCTGATCACCCAACTTCCCATCCTGCCCCCCCCCCCCGACCACGGTAGCTGACATTATAAATGGTTTCCTCTCCTCAGTTACGGTCGCCCTTTCCTTTCAAAGCTGCTGCCATCACCCCTTCCTCAAAAAATCCTAGCTTTGATCCCTCTGTCCTTGAAAACTAATGCCCCATCTCCAACCTTACTTTCTCCTCCAAAATCCTTGAACATGAAGACTTTCCCGCAACTCCTTGTGTGAATCTTTCCAATGAGATTTCCGTCCCTGCTGGCAAGTTCTACAAAAGGCAGGCCATCCGCTCCACCAGATTACCATCCACGTGGTGAAGCTGAAAATTTACCCAGTGAATATTGGGGATGCCACAACCAAACCCAATTCTGTCCTCACAACATTTATACTTCTGCACATTAGAGCAGGAGTGACTGGATAGGGACCAGGAGTACGAGTCCTGGCTGATCTTTCCCTTTACTAGGTCAGTGGTGTTGAGACCAAATGCAGCACCTCTATTGCTGCCTTAGCTGAGGTCCACTAAGTCAGCACTGATAGGAGATCGAAGCTGGGGTCTCAGTGAACGGCAAATGGCTAACACATTGGTGTGTTCTAGGAGTTTGATACAATAAAATCAGGGCGCAGCTCATGCAGAGAATTTCATGGCAACAGCCACCAATAAAAAAGTAACAACTGCGGCAAAAGCAGTCTGCCCCTCGAGGATCAGAGCGGTGAAAGAGTTAATGAGAAATATGTACAGCATCCGCATAATTGCCTCCTTTAGTCTTTACAGATGCCAAAAAGTGAAAATTAAGTAACCGTGCAATAAAGCTCCATAAATTTGACACAGAATTATTCTGAAACCATTATTAGTTCGTCTCATGCTTGAGAATTGTGACTTACCTGCAGAAATGCCGTTAAGTTACAAAATACAGTTTTAGAACAAAGGCTTAAACATTTTATTGTGGGGTTGGCAATCTTCATTGGAAGCCTCACGTACTTAAAATTGTGCATGTTTTTAAAAATTCCATACGGAAACAAAACTGCGATCTTAATAGCTGTGGAGTGTCATTTTCCCAATCCAAGCAGATAATCTTTCTGGATTAAAAAGGCTTCCTGTGTTATTTAGGTTATTAACCTTTAATTCAATAATCTCAATCTTTACACCATGCTAAAGGCTTCACTCTTTAGTACAAACAGCTGCCCTCAAAAGGAAAACACGGTTTTCTTTTTAATGATTTTCTTAAATGACATTAATGAGGATTGGTACACTCTGGTCCTGCACTGATTTTTGCATTGCATTACACTGCACTGTGCATTAGATTTCATGATATATTCCCTTGTGAGTCTAAAGTACTCATGTGATTATTTTTGCATTTGGACACTCAAATCCAGATACCACAGGGAGACAAAAATTAATAATTAGAATCATTTTGCAGTACATATTCTAATAAGGAGTGTAATGATTTCAATTATATTATTATACAGGACCTGGAATTTCTTGGGACTATGCAGAAAAGCTCTGGGTCAAATTTAATTCATTTCTGGTTCTGCTAAGTAATGGCGCGATGTACATGAGCAAATGCAATTTCTCGGCAAATGAACACAATGACAAGTTTCAATTGCCCTCTGTTTCCTGTGCACGGTGAGGCAGATTACCTGCACCACTACGGAGACTTGAGGAGGGGACAAATCCCCTTCAATTGAGCAAGTTATCAATGCATCTAGTCCTCCCGTCCAGCTGCAAGGACAATGGCACATTGGAAGTGGCAGAGCCAAGCACTTTGCTCTCATTTTGTTCTAATTTTCTGTAAAATAAAAATAAAATATTTTAACAAATGGGTATGGGATCCAAATGGCACTTGTGTACTTTTAGTCCAAATATGTTTGTAATAGGTTTGGGGAATGTCTTACTTTAAGCACCTATGCGGTGCCTTCCTCATGGTAAAAGCAGCAAAGAATGTGACCGATAGAAACTTATAAATATATCTAATTATTTGTCCAGTGGCTCACTACTTCCATGTTATTTATAAATAAAGTTCAGTGCTGGCACCATGGGGCAAAGCAGTGCCGTTAATGTTACCCACAAGAGCAGTGCTAAAGAGAATAAAGTCTTGTTGCATTCTTGTGAATATTCTCAAGATACTACGCTGCCCAGAGGCTCACAAATAGCATGCTGCAGTTTTGCACCTGTCAGGGAAAAATCAATATCAAGATGACTATGGAACCTGAAGTGAGTACAAGATTTTCAACCAAACTTAGATTCAGCCTCCATGTCAATTTTCTCCCAAAGTCACCTGCATTCTTTGAAACGACTGTGCTTTACTAGAAACTCACTTCCTAACGAGTCAGTAGGTAAACATACAGCCTTGTATACAACTAGCCAGTGTAGGGCAGTCCCAGATTCAATGCCTGGTCTGTGCTCAGGTGGAGTAAGGGTGCAACAAAGGCCTTCAATGCCTCCAAGGCTGAAAAGGTGTAAAACCAGCCAGGAGTCCCCCCTCCTGACTGCTAGCCAGTGAATCTTACTGGAAGTGAGGTTGCATAGATATTGGGTGAGGATAAGATCAGGTTTACCATGGGCAAATAGACTGCTAACACTCAATATCTAGGCTCACAGAAGATGAATGGTCACATTGAGGAGCTATCAAAGAATTGCTGGCGCTGTAAAATAGTAGCCCAGCTTAAGTCAGCACCTTTAGAACAGAAGGGGGAAAAACTGACAAGAAGTTCTCATTGTTACACATCCCGTGAGGGCTGCAGGAATGTAATTCTTCTTACTGGGGTTTGAGTTAATCTCCTGTGTTGTAAGATCTTGTAGGGTTAATGTGCTTGTGTGCTAATATCACATCATGCAATTTCACACCACTATCCAAACGGAGCTTCAGAAAGGTCTACAGGAATGTTGATTCACAGGTGGTGGTTTGTAATAATGCTCTCTGTACACTGTACAAGTACCATTCCGAATAATATGAGATGACAGGCTCCCCTTTTGAAACTGACTAACAGGATGACACTGGATACCGAATGTCACCAAGACAAGAACACACTCTACAAGTGTCCTCCCCAAAAGGAGGGCACCCCTAATACATATGGGGCGGAACTTTCAACTTCGGCAGAGGTGTAAAGCGGGTGATAGCGGATTGAAGTTAGTGGAAAGCCTAATCAGGCAGGGTGTATAATGGGCAGCCGATCCACTAGTTAAATGTTAAAGTTTTGCCCATGGTCTATTCAAAATCAAAATATGCGTAGAATTATTATGATTTGATTTTCCAGATAGATGATGCAGAAAATAACCTGAGGTGCCCATTAGACTTCAAGCATACTGCTGGACACTGCGTAATCTCTCTCTCAGGTCACCCGGGTGCACACAAGGTCGCAAAGGAGTGGCGTGTGGACAGACTATCATTATTTTGCTTTGTAGTTGGAGTTTGACATTGTGAGGACTCAAAGGGACAGAGATTTGATTCCCACATAATGACTTTCTGGTCTTAGCTTGGACATCTGCAGAATACATGTAAGGAAGGAGAGTCATTTCTTCTGCAGGAGCAACAGCGATGTCAGAAGCTACTCTTGTGCCCCTCCTAGTGGCCAGTTTCAGTACAGCAGTTAAAGAGCCTTCAGAAAAGTTCACTTGGCCTCCACCTCTGCAGAATGCCTTGTAATGGCAGGGCAAAGGGAGTAATCCTGAGAATGGGGAAATAACTTTTAAAAATAACAGGCGAAGGTGTGATGGATACCCCTAACACTGAATAAGAATGCAAAGATTTTCTGTCCTGGGCTATTACCATCGCCCAGCGGCGCCCTGGTTTTTTTTTATTCGTTCATGGGATGTGGGCATCACTGGCAAGGCCAGCATTTATTGCCCATCCCTAATTGCCCTTGAGAAGGTGGTGGTGAGCCGCCACCTTGAACTGCTGCAGTCCGTGTAATGAAGGTTCTCTCACAGTGCTGTTAGGTAGGGAGTTCCAGGATTTTGACCCAGCGACGATGAAGGAACGGCGATATATTTCCAAGTCGGGATGGTATGTGACTTGGAGGGGAACGTGCAGGTGGTGTTGTTCCCATCTGCCTGCTGCCCTGGTCCTTCTAGGTGGTAGAGGTCGTGGGTTTGGGAGGTGCTGTCAAAGAAGCCTTGGCGAGTTGCTGCAGTGCATCCTGTGGATGGTACACACAGCAGCCACTGTGCGCCGGTGGTGGAGGGAGTGAATGTTTAGGGTGGTGGATGGGGTGCCAATCAAGTGGGCTGCTTTGTCCTGAATGGTGTTGAGCTTCTTGAGTGTTGCTATAGGCTCAACCCCTGGCAGTGCCTAGCATCAGCAGAAGGGGTAGTGAATTAGAGCACGCCTGTAGACCTCTCAGGGCTGCCTGTCTTTGGCCTGCCATCAGGACCCCTGCTGACCCTCTAGTTAGTGGGGGTCTGGGGGGGCATATCACAGTGCCTTGTTTTATTGGGCATCCGTATGCTGGGGTACCCATCTAACCATGTCCCAGGAAAATGAGGAGAGGGGCTCAGAATGCCCCTCCTGCATCATTAACAAAGCTGTGATAGGCCTGTGCCTACTCCTGGCGCAGGGGCAGCTGAGTCCCTCCCCCAGGGAAGCTCTGGAAATCTCGGGGCAATGGAGGACGGGCAGAAACCCAGCAAAGCAGGACTCTGCCCATTTTTCCTGGCCTTTGTGCCCAGCAAAATGGGCACTCCCCACGGAAAAGGTTAGGAAAACCTAACCTTTGGACAGAGCAGATATCAATGCTATTAGTGAGAAGTATTAAGTGGCAGCTAAATAACAGTGAAATGGTTAAAGCATTTGGAATTTCAAATCACAGTATAATCATTGCGCTATCATAGCTTCTTTTCTCTCTATTAGGCAACTCTTTCAATAAAACCCACTGTCACCTTCAAATATCAAACTTTCCTTGGCTTTCATCTGTTTATGTTGGATCCCGTTGACTTTTCCTCTTGAAATCTAGTAGAGAGTCTGTCCCTTCACTGAGCTGTAAACCTATCTGAAATGTAAGAGTGGAATCATGACCCTCCTGATTTGTTTTCCATTAACCTCTATGTTAAGAACCAGATTAGCACAGGCAAAATTATCAAAGAAATTGTTGCTGGATACTACACCAAATGTTGTCACTATTATCACTGCTCCTCCCCCCCTCAGTTCTTAATAATACAGTCCCGATCACATATAGCTGGCCTGTTCGTGCTAACATGATTTGCCTGCTACACATGGTGGACCGTAAAAGCATAATAGGTTGTAGCAACAAAATAACTCCCGTAGTTGTTAACAGTGGAATCAGCTGATTGAAGGCTTGACTTTGCCTGAAATCAGTGGAGCCTTTAAATCGGTAAGTACTGAAGTGCACAAAATAGTCGGCACGCTTAATATGTTTTAAACAGTGCATTTGTAATCAACACCTATGGTGACGACTAATGGTAGTGCCATTTTGCCCGATGTGGGCTGCTGTCTGTGATAAGCGTGAATGGTGTAAGTGATGGGAACTGTTTATAACGCACTGAAGTATGCAGTTATTTTCCAAAGCATCTCTGTAACATTAAGGTTTTATTCTCATGCTAGGAAGCCTCCCAGTAAAGCTCTGAGCTATTTACCAGAAGGAAGATGAAAGTAACAGTTAAACAATGTGACTGCCACCAGCCTGGCCTCCTGCTACACTTCCTCCTTCATCCAATGCATGCTTGCATGATGGCCTCCCCAATACTTATTAAATGAAGTAAAACACTTTGATGGTGAAGATCTTACATTATTCCTGATAACTCAGTTGGTAAATGCACCATCTCGTGCGGTACTGAGCCACATAAACCAAAAAGATCTGAGGTTTGATGATTGCTCTTTGCTGTGTTAGCTGATTGAGGAAAAAAAGCAGGGCTCCAATTCTTGATCATCATTCATTGCTGGAAGATGCACGTATGTGGATGTCAGATTAGGACAGGGTAGAACTAGGCTCTGATCCCCCTTTTCCACCATGGTTGAAGAGAAGGCTGGCACTCATTCTGTAGAATGGCCAGTAATCCAACATCAGTCGCTACCTCCAGGTGAGAAGAATGGGAAAATAAACATTTTTCTTAAGTTGTTTTGACACCCTTCGAACACGCAGCTTTTAAAGTTTGCTTTTCTGGTTTGTATTTCTGGCCTCAGTTCACAGTTGTAGTTCCAGTGACACTGTGCGTGAGGGTATCAATTTAGTGTATGTGAATTAGTTTCTCGTCTTCCCATTTATGTGTTACCTAATGTATGTCTTTCTTTATGTTGCAATATATCACCTGATTATATTATATACCTTAATTTTGGAATTATTGAACATTAAACAGATAGATGAAGCTGGAATCCCCTGAATCCATGTTAGCATCAGAAAATATGGATATCCTTCGTAACAATTATACAGTTGAGCCCTGAGGCAACAAATGGTAGCGTCATGTTAACAATGTGAAATTAGACAGTTTTTTATTTCCGGCCCTTAGTATCAGCACCAAGCACTCCCCTGGTCAGGTATAGCATACAGTAGTTAGATACAGAGTAAAGCTTCACTACTCTCTCCTAACAATGCACCCCATTCTCAAACTCAGTTTTTGCATCGCCTACTGCATCAGTGACATTTTCCATTTCCCAAACCACCCACCTGGGAGCCTCCGAGTAAGATTGCACATCTGTTGACAATTCGGAGCAGTGTTCTGCTGTGAGTCAATGCTTTTGCAGGATTGGGTTGGAACTACCCAGATCCATTTCAGCTAGGACCCTAACAATCAGCAGAGAAAGGACTCATTCAACCAATCAGAACAAGTTTGATTCAAAGGTGGGACCCAGAGGTGAAAGGTCAGTGTGCAACTCAATGAACCCAGCATTCCAATTTCCCTAGTCTCTTCCATGTTGCCTAATTTCAAAGACTGTCATTGAATTGAGAGAATATTCTTGACTGAGGTATTCAATCACTAAATGTTAAGATTCATGTCATGTTTACAGCAGCAAAAAGAGTGATTTATTTTTAGAGCCATTTTAATCTGATTCTTGTGATTAGCTCTCTGTTCTGTATTCTTGTTGGAAGCCTTTCATATATTACATCTATAATGTAGGTGAAGGGAGGATTCCTGTGGAGCACATCAACGACTTAACTCATTTGCAGCAGAAGTCACCATTTGACATCATTCTAGCTGTGGTTCTTAATTCAGGAAAGTCCCAGACGGCATCTCGATTCCAGCTGAGCAGAAGTGATTAGAGCAACAGCCGATGACATGGCAATGATGGTGTGGAATGGACAATCCTTCAAAGCCTTGTTTCCTCATACTGAATGAAGCTTTTGACAGGTATTTAAAGTGTATTAAGTTGCAGTCACATTTTTGTTCTTACAGTGACTGCACATCTGTTGGGTGTTACCTTTTTATCTTCCTCTTCTCCTGAAGGTAATGAGTCATGCTGCGGGGACAGTGCCAAGCATGTCAACTGCCTACTGGCACTCAATTAAATGGCCATTCCTTGTGAGTGAGCATGAGCAGTGAGTGTTAACAATTTGTGTGACCCCCAGGCCCTCGTCTCACTCAAAAGTCCATACATGCATTCATTCCAAAATAGGTCACATGATACTGAATAGCAGCAGGAGCCTTGGGTGATATTTTCCCCCCTCTGCAGCCTGGGGACAGAGAGGTCAATTGGAGACCCCCACTGCTTCTAGCTGAGATCAAGCACAAAGTAGACATCAAATCTGGGGCCTTTTGGTCTGTGAGGTTCAGTACCACTCTACCTAGAGCATATACCTAGTGGACTAGAGAACACAGAATCCGACCTTCTCCATAAACAGGAAAAAAATACAAATGTTCAAAGCAGGCCTTTCCTTAGATTTAAGAACGAACAAACGAACAAACTTGCATTTATGTAGCGCCTTTCACGACCTCAGGACGTCTCAAAGCATTTTTCAGCCAATTAAGTATTTTTGAAGTGTAGTCACTGTTGTAATGTAGGAAACACAGCAGCCAATTTGCGCACAGCAAGGTCCCACTAACAGCAACGTGATAACGACCAGATAATCTGTTTTTAGGTGTTGATCGAGAGATAAATACTGGCCAGGACACCAGGGAGGATTCTCCTGCTCTTCTTCGAAAAAGTGCTATGGGATTTTTTATGTCCATCTGAGAGAGCAGACAGGGCCTCAGTTTAATGTCTCCTCTGAAAGACGGCACCCACAACAGTGTAGCACTAGCTCAGTATTGCACTGAAGTGTCAGCCTAGATTGTGTACTCAAAAAAAAGACATTTTAGACCAGAATTACACCACTCTCCTTTTTCCATTGGTGATGAACAGTGTGCAACTGGGAGCATTTCTTACAAACATTATCTGATTATTCACTTACACTGTAGAATCTATCAATATTGACAAAAACCCAAAGCTTCTTCAGCACCACCGATTGATTATGTGGATAGACTGGGAATCTCAGTACAAAGTGCAGAAAGTCTGGTCTTCTTAATAAACTTGGGGATATTTAGGGCCAGAACTCAAATTATTCTCTGTGGATTAAATGTGTTAGAATGTGAGCTCCTAGGCAGTGAATGCATGATTGGAGATGGATGAATTCTCTCTCCTTCTTATCTTTCAATGTCCGTGCCTGCAGCTAGTTCCACCTGCAATACTCACACAGTCATGCAGTGAAAGCTTTAGATGCAGGACACAAATTAATGATTGTCCAGGTCCATTAGCTAGTAGCTGAAAGGCTTTTTCCCCAGAGTCATCATTCAGCCTGGTGAGGAATTCTTTCTCTGCACTGTTACAAATTGGATAGCCCGGTGGTGAAGGATAGAATAATGCAGCCTAGTCTTCAGTTGCTTCCGAGCCTTTATTCACAAAGCTCCACATTACACCCACACCACACCATAGATAAGCTCTCATATATATGGATACAAGAGAGTCCCCAATTGACGCACTCCACCTGAGTACAATTAACACTAATTGATATAAATCATGTGGATACAATTAACATGCACCGTAGTTTCTTTAGTCTGAAGAGAGGCTGGACTGAACATTTCTCTTTCACTATAATGCTCTCAATGTAACCTCGCTGTTGCAGCATTGTTTTAATATATGGCTTTTTAAAATTATAATTAAACATCCACTCCTAAAAACCAAGACCAAAAGGACATCAGCCGAGAACTCGGGTATTGTCAGAGCGGCCCTCCCGACCCCTGAAATGCTCACTTAGTTGCCATGGAGCACGCAATCAAATTTTATTCCTCTACAGAGGCAATTTTGTTGACTAGCTAATCTCTCTCTATTAAAACAAAAAGAAAATATGAACCAGTGCAACAAGATCTAGTACCCTGCTTATACTGACCTGGAGGGACGGTCGGTCCCCATCTCAAACTGGGAAATCCAGAACAAAGGAAACTAGCACAAGCTATCAGCTTCTGTCAGTTCACTGAAAATCCAGTTGTAATACAGCTACAAGCCACTTTTCGTCTTGGCACTGTATGCCACATTGTGACAAGGCGACAATGTCTTATTTCCTTGCCAACTGTGAGCATTTCTTGCTGACACAAGTTACCGTTCCCTGGGCTGACTGACCAGTTTTCTTAAGTTGCCCCATAATTTTCTTCTGCATTTGCGTGCACTGGAACTTGTGTACATGTGCAGACAAGAGGGTGCCGTGCTGGGTCTGGCAGGTAAGTAAAGCACTGCCCGTTCTGCGCTAAATGACATGTCAGAAGATAAAGTACTGGATGGGGTCGGAAGCCAAGAGTCAATGAAGAAATGAAAGGGATCTTTCAGTCTAGCCAGGATCAGCTGTATTTTATAATTAAATGTCAGTGTGCCACATGGAGCAGTGAACAATTATTCTGAAAGGGATTTCATCTAATGAGCCCTATTTGCATGGGACTCTGGGAAATGAATTTTCCTGGACTTTTACCAGACATCGCCGTTCAATGAGAAATAAGTATACCTAGCCATTACCCAGGATCCTTAACACAAATGCAACTGATCTAATATACACGGCAATCATTAACACTTCACAACGACAGTGCTTACAGAGTTATGAACACTGAATTTGGTGTCAGAATTTGCTGACAACAATCAGTGCAGCCTGGCACCTGTTCTGAGGCTGCCTCTGAACATCCCTCAATTCCCTTCCGTGCCTACGTGCCCAGAGATTGTATGCAGTTGCAACCGCGTGTGTCCTGCGTTATCTAGGCCATCTTCCGAGGTCACCCCAGAATGCTCTGCAATTCTCTTCTGCCCATATGCACAGCAGAGCTTATGTGCAGTTACTTGGAGCCCCTGCTGACATGCGATGAAATGGCATCTGGTAGCGTGTAAGTACTTCAAACCTTAAGAAGGCACTGCATCGACTGATCATGTAAATTGTACTGGAGAGACTAAGTCATATAAAATGTATCAAGGCGTACATCTCATCTATTCAGCAGAGATTGAGGTAAAAAAATCTAGTGACAGTGATATCAAATGCACATATATTAATACATATATACCAACCGTCAGCAGTCAGCTCCTGCACTAGGCGAGGGGGGGTGGAATTATGATGGTCGTGGAGATTTGTGCAAGGAACGAACAATTCACAATGAAACTCCCTCTTTTGAGGATAATGAATAGGACTCACTGAGAGGCAGGCATAACCTCACTATTCCAGAGTGCAGAATTGTTTTCTATTCACATGACAGAGGCGGGGGGGGGGGACGGGGGGGGGGGGAGGGGCACGGGGGGAGGGAGAGTCTTCAGAGTGAAAACTACCAATGAATCTCACCGAAATCAGCAGTTTTTAAGATGGTCCTTCAGACTGCCATGTCACACACGTCTGATATTTTGGGTGCCTACAGAAAGATCAGAAAGGATCAGGCTCTCATAAGGAATGTGAAGGGCAGGCTGTGACTCTATATAAGATTGTGGAGCATTGCAAAGCTCAGGGGAAAGCCTTACTTAAATTGCTTTCATCAAATATTAGTAAGGCTTTTGACCTCGAGTCTCATGCAACTCTCATGAAGAAGCTGAAAGCTTTGAGGGTGAATGGCCAAATCTTGGATTGTATCAGGCATGTGTACTCCAGATCCAAGATCAGTGAAAGGTCAACAATTATTCCTCCACTGATGCCACCAAAACAAATTAACCGATCAGTCATCTCATTTCCTGTTTGTGGGACCTTGCTGTGCACAAGTTGGCTGCTGCATTTGCCTGCATAACAACAATGACGGGACTTCAAAACTAATTAATTGGATGTGAAGCACTTTGGATCATCAAGAGAAAGCTGCTATAGAAATGCAAGTACTTTCTTTCTAAGGGTAGATGAGAGACTCACTGAACTGATCTGTCTTGAAAGGGGAATGAGGCAGGACTGTCCATTGTTTTAATGTTGCAGCGTTGCACCATGAAGCACTTGGGCTGCTGCCAGAGGGGCAATGCCACCCAGAGCAAATAAAAACATTGCCTCTAGCATTTCACCTATTGCATTCCTGGCCCTTACAGATATTCTCCCACCATCAGAGAAGAAGAGGCTATTGAAAGTTGCGATAGTGATTTTTAATTAACTGCGAACAACAAAGCTGGATGAAGTAGACTAGATGCTCTGATGTACAGCGAGCCAACTTGACTCCAGCTCCCAGCCAAAGTGTATCACTACGCCCCTTGCATAATAGTAAGTGTATCGGAACAATGAAGATGAGTTAAAATGTTGGGTAGAATTGTCTCCTAGTCCTAATGTTCACCTTTTTAGTTGGTTGCTCCTGTAAGTACTGAAATAGCAACAGTGGCAGAACATTTTGGTCAGTTAACAGCAGCTGGAAAAATGTGTTCAGCAGTTGATGGGATAGATGTTTCTGAAGAAAAGCAAGTGGGAAGAGCAATGTTTTCACAAGGGAGAAGGAGCAGAGAGAGAGCTACATCCTGAGGGAAGAGGAGCAGGGAGAATCCCATGCCATAAGGGACTTGGAGCAGAAAGCAAAATACACCATGAGGTGCAAGCATGAAGAGTCATGTGATACCACAACAGATAGGGCACTACAAGAGGCACGCCGAGGACAGGAAGCAAGTAGAATGACATACAATGAGGGACATGGTCCAGAAAGAGCGATGGTCATGAGGGAGCAGTTTATTGATCATGAGGAAGCAGCTTATTAGAAGTGTTTTGATATTATCACATCGTAATGCATTTCCTTTTTTTGTCATCATAAATAACAGCATGTGCAGGAAAAGTTACAAATAATGGGAAGTGATGAAAACATCCCCTAAATAAGGGTGTAGGAATGTAATAGCTTACAATAGTAGAAGGCAAAGTAAACATGTAGATTGTGAGGGATACATACATTGCAAAGGGATGAACAAATCCCATCAACAAGAACAGGTATGGAAGCTCATTTATAAACACTGGAAAGCAATGAACGTGTCGTGTAAATAAGTGCATTTTGCTGGGAGGCAGTGAACATGCCCAAACAGCATAAATAAGGCATACGCAGTACAAGATAGAGGGATAATCACCCTTATCTCACAAATTAATTGAACTGACCCAACTCCCAGCCAGTTACAACCATCAGAATTCATCACAATAATCGTAAAGCGCTGCTGTAGAATATAATGCTAATGAGGATGAGGATGAATCACATCAAATAATTTTAAAACAGCCTGTTGACACAACAGATAATACAAGACAGATAGCTCAATGAGACTTAATTAACCAATAACACTAAGACACAATGTCTTAGCATAAAAGGTTATTAATATAAAATCGTGCATCCAATTGCTGATGGCTTGAATACCATAATCACAGCACAACACTGTAGATGTCCTGCATGTGCACCAATTGACATTCCTATTTCTTATGTTCTTATTGAGATCGGTAAGATTTTTGGACTCTTAGGTAATTAAGGGATATGGGGAAAGTGGAGTTGAGGTCGAAGATCAGCCATGATCTTACTGAATGGTGGAGCAGACTCAAGAGGCCGTACGGCCTACTCTTGCTTCTATTTGTTATGTTCTTACGTTCTGACACAGCAAGGACATATTGCTGTGCATTTCTTCGTTCAGTGAAGCCTTTAGTCACTCTTACACAAACAGGTTTGTCTTCATGTCTCATAACTATTGAGTACAGGCAGCGAGCCAGGACTTTTGTGGGTGAATTATAATTGTCATGGGACTGGGTAGAGTACGAGGTTAGCATGCCATCATTTCACTTCTGTGATCTGGGTTCCAATCCAGCCTCTCTTCCCGGCCATCACCTCAGAATGTTCGCAATATGGGTGTCGTATAAAACCCCGAGCCGAGCTTCCAACCCAGGCTTCGGACCACATATACTCTCCATCACAAAGACTACTTCCATCTCCATAACGGTGTCCGCATCCACGTCTGCCCCTACCTCACACCCCCTGCTCCGGAAACCTTCGATATTGGGCCTCAGGCCTCATTTCAGTGGATCCAGCATGCTGTGAACATCCAGCCAGCAAAGAGGAAGCCATGATTTGGCCGCAGTTAGCGTTACAGCACCCCTCGGGTAAGGGAAGCCAGGGTCGGCCATGGTCGGGGGGGTGGGGCAGGAGGCCGTGGTCGGGGGGGTGCGCAGGAGGCCGAGGTTGGGGGGGGGTCGCAGGAGGCCGAGGTCAGGGGGGTGGGGGGGCACAGGAGGCCGAGGCAGGGGGGGGGGCGCAGGAGGCCGAGGTTGGGGGGGGCAGGAGGCCGGGGAAGGGGAGGGGCAGGAGGCCGGGGGGGGGGGCCAGATGCCGGGATCGGGGAGGGCATGGTAGGAGGCCAGGGTCGGGTGGGAGGGGGTGGCAGTAGGCTGGAGTAAGGGAGCAGGGGGCCGGGGTCAGGAGGCCGGGGTCAGGGGGCAGGAGGCCGGGGTCAGGGGGCAAGAGGGCAGGGTCAGGGGCAAGAGGCCAGGGGGGCAGAAGTTCGGGATCAGGGAGTAGGAGGCCAGGGGGATGCGGGGTGTGGTGTGGGGGAGCTGTCTGTTTCAGAACCAGTAACAAAATGAGCCATGAAACTGGGATTCAATATAAGCAGGGAATTGTTAACAGATAAATAGAATTGTTAATATGGATGTAATCTACCTAAACAACTTAATTCACTGCAGTGCAGCAATTGCTCTCCATTACAATATGTTGTTTTGTAGACACATTGAGACAATCAGCCGTGAGCAGACGGCTTGGAGTTTGTTTCTGTCACCAGATTAACAAGCACACTTTCTATTTACTGTGCTGTTTTTAATGAGCCTCAGTGTAGATACATCTAATACTGTGAAGCAGATGCTTTGTGAACTGCACCATTGCTTCCCCTTCACTGAAGAACCTTGGGTACCGTGCTTTTCATTTCACATTGTGGTAAAGGTGGTAATTGTTCATACTTAGCTGATGTATGTGAAGACAAGATCTATCAATACTTATAATCCTGCTCAAGTACAAACCCTGCAAACCTCTCTGTTTTGAATGGGGAACGGTTTGCGTTGCTGTCCTTCACACTGAATTATCCTGTCAGATTTCGCACTGTTAGCCACAACCTTGAGGCAGACACGTGTAATTGTGGGTAAGATTACAGAGTAAAGCTTATACTAACTGAATTCCACTGCAGTGCCATCAACAGAAAATGGGGAATTCATACGAGCATGTGGATTATACAGCGCGGCTTACATTAATAGGATTGTAGTGCTTCAGATGTTGCAGAAAGGAAAGTGTAATACAGTGAACCATCCAGTGTTGGCAGCAGAACAGTCCATATCTGTATTTCTGTTGGAGATGTCACCAATAGTTATATTTTACAGTTGACTAGCTGACCTGTTGTGGGGTTGAAAAGTCAATTATTTGATCCAAAAGCAAAGGAATATTTAATTGATATTTTCTTCAAGTTTTCCTCATTCTTGGAAGAGGAATCATACCTAGCTGCTCATGCTACTGAGCAATCTCCATACATACCTTGTGTTTGTATATTCTCAACCACTCAAGCATGCTCTCCCATAATATGTACTTGTCGTGTGCACTGGTGTGCATGTGTGTGCGAGAATGATACCGGGACTAAAAGGGTTAAATTATGAGGCCAGGTTGCACAGACTAGGCTTGTATTCCCTTGAGTATAGAAGATTAAGGGGTGATCTAATTGAGGTATTTAAGATGATTAAAGGAGTTGATAGGGTAGATAGAGAGAAATTATTTCCTCTGGTGGGGGAGTCCAGAACAAGGGGGCATAACCTTAAAATTAGAGCTAGGTCATTCAGGGGTGATGTCAGGAAGCAGTTCTTCACCCAAAGGGTTGTTGGAATCTGGAACTCTCTCTCCCAAAAAGTTGTTGAGGCTAGGGGTCAACGGAAAATGTCAAAACTGAGATTGATAGGTTTTTGTTAGGCAAGGGTTTTAAGGGTTACGGAATCAAAGTGATTAGATGGACTTACGATACAGGTCAGCCATGATCTAATTGAATGGCGGAACAGGCTCAAGGGGCTGAATGGACTACACTTGTTCCTATAAGAACATAAGAAATAGGAGCAGGAGCAGGCCATACGGCCCCTTGAGCCTGCTCCGCCGTTCAATAAGATCATGGCTGATCTTCAATCTCAACTCCATTTTCCCGACTGATTCCAATATCCCTTGATTCCCTTAGAATCCAAAAAAAAATAACATTAAATTCATGGTGAAGTTAATCTATCCACTACCACCTTTGTCTCAGTGAATACTAATTATATTATATTTGAGCTGAAGAATAAATATTTAAGTCTTCTCCCTACTCTTCTTCAAATAGTGCAATGGACCTTCACCATCTACCCATATATTCTCATGTTCCTATCTAAAGGAGGATAGTAAGGTCAGTCAAGGTTCCTTCAATCACATGGCTGTTGTCGGTACCCTGGTTTAAAACCAGTGCTCACGGCATTATTGTTATTAATTCCATTTCCTATCGGGCACTCCCGAAAAGCACCAGTGGGAAATCACAGGCCCGAAGCACCTGATTTGCTGTGTATTCAAAGGAATGAACAGAAAATCAGGGGCTGCAGACCCGCAATAGCCCGATCAGAGCACCAGGTGTGCCCAGAGAATCAGCCCTAATCTGTGTATTGAAAAGTTTCCAATTTTTTACATATTAAAAATGAGTAGTCTCCAGATAATAAAGGCACTGCACCAGTAGGTGGAGTTATAAACGTTACGTGACACATTGAAAATAATAGGGTGCCGGCCTAATGTTATATGACGGCCTAATGAATGCAAAAGCATTCCCTAGCTGAAGAAGATCATGGTACTCAGTCCCCACGATCAATGCAAGTGAGTGGGACAAACTTATTAAAAGTTGCATTGTAAATAAACCAAGCTTCCAAAACTGTATTAGCTCTCAATCTGTGCATGCGAGTAATGTCCCGGGCTTCGATTGTTGGCTGCTTTTGTAGATTCCTTTCTGCCCAGTGTGTGGTACTTGACTTGACCCCTCCACTCCTCTCCCCCCCCCCCCGCCCCCCTCCACTCCCCTCCCCCCTCCTCTCCTCCTCTCCCAGCTCCATAAAATTAACCTTGGTCTTGAGTCCCAATGCACAACACCATGGAAAATTGACTGGTAATTGCAAAAAGTTTCCAATAGCTTTAGATAAAGTCAGAAGTAGTAATTTTTTTGACAAAAAATTGACAAGATGAAACGAATGACTCTGTTGTTGCTGAGAGTGAATTAGACTCTTGTCCAGGCCGATACCCTCGGCTATCTGGCCTGCCCACCACTCCACACTCCTCGTGCCTCATCGCTGCCACCAGTTCTTAACTCCTCTTGCTGTTCCAAGTGATTGAATGCCATTGCACACTGTGGGTGGGAATTCCTTCAGGAATTCCACGTGTGCAACGCCATTCACTTGGAGTAGCAGGAGGTGGTAGTGGCTGGCGTCAGCACTGGGGGGAAGTGGGGAGGGGACACAAGCCAGGAGCCATGCTGAGGGGGTGAGGAAATCAGTAGCTGCACTGAGGACCAAAGAGTGCCAACATAAATTTGGAGAGGGAAGAGGGAACAGCATAAAGTTGTGGGGAAAGGGGTGTGGGGGGAAAGAATGGCACATGAACCACGAAAAAAGGGGAAACAGTGCCAGCTTGAACTATGATGTGGAGATGCCGGTGATGGACTGGGGTGGACAAATGTAAGGAATCTTACAACACCAGGTTATAGCCCAACTGTTTTATTTGAAAATCACAAGCTTTCGGAGGCTTTCTCCTTCGTCAGGTGAGTGTGGGATTTGGATTCCATGGAAGGTTACCGCATTTATAGTCAGAGAACAATCCCTTGAACAATGAGGAGGGGAGAGAATGATGCCAGTCTGAACTGAAAAGAAAAAAGACTGCCAGCATGATTTGAGGGGAGGGGAGAAAAATACCACCTTGAACTGGGGAAAGGGAGGGTAGGAGGGAGATTAAAGTGACAAAGCATCAAAAGGATGTAAAAAAGGTAAGAACACCCTGAGCCATCCTACGCAGGGTCCTGGTGGTGCCTGTGGTAATCATATTCTACGGCCTTTTACACGTGTCCCGTGAGTCCTATCATGAGCTACACAGTGGCCCACAAAGATAAAGGTTTGGACACGTCTGCATTATAAGGAATGAAAGTAAACTGGCCAATCGCGTTGCACCTGTAATAATGCTCCTTTCACACCTCTCAAGCAGCTAAGTTACCTGTAAACTGATACAAATGGTAAATATTTAATTAATCCAAGAGTGGAGTGTGCCAATCTTTTAACTAATTACAAATTGGAAAAAGGAAAAGTCTGTTTCATAGATTGAGACATAGAATCCTGACTAACAGTGTGCTCGCAAACGAGGGAAGCCGATAAACCTGCAAAGCATTCAGACCATGGCTAACATCACACGACACAGACCTGGGAGGCGATCCACAAAAGGTTTTATGAATTGAAAACCAAAACCAATGTATGGCAAGCATACCACCCTGTCTTAATATGCTGAAGAATGACGTGTAGTGGGGATGAAATTAAAAGTGGGAGTTATTTAATAGATCAATGACAAAAAGTCCATTATTCAGTAATGATAATGAGACAGCACAGTGTGAAGCACAGTGTGATGCACAGGTCAGCAGCGCTGAAGGTTTGGCAGAGCTGGTAGATATTAAATGGCCAGCAAGCAGGGTGGATGTCTGCAGGTTTAATCCTCCTTATGAATGGCTTTCCAACAGAGGATATTATAACATATGCACGGTATATACCCATGGTAGTGCAAAAGATGGACATACAGCTATCTGCATTTACTGATCCAAACCGGCCAGGAAGCTCGCAGGTTCGATCCATGGTCTGTGCTGAGGTAGTTGGTCTCAGTTGGTGGTTAGGGTGCTAGAGTTGGTTTCCGTGTTCTGGTTGACCAGGTAAAAAACTCAGGCGGGATTCTCCTTCCCGATCAATCATTAGTGGCCTCTGCTGGAAAGTTTGCATGTGTCAAGTGAGGATATAATGGGACTGAGCTGTTATGCCTTATGTAGTCAAATAGCCGACTGACACTAAAGCCTCGATTTTAACCTGGAGTGGGATTCGGATGGGTCGGGGGGGGTGGGGGGCAGTGAGGTCTTGTGAAGCCCAGATAATCTTAATTCCAGGGCCTCACCTGCAAAACGGGCGGGTAGCGGCAGCTGGCCGCCGGCAGGAGTGCATGTACGGGTGGCAGGAGGTTGCTAGTCGTCCCCAGAGGGTCGGTCACAGGCATTCGGGAAAGTTGTGGGGAGAAGGGTTCAGGAGAGCCTTACGGGAAGGAAGGGGGAACCCAGGGATGGGAAGGCCTAAGCTTTCCTCGTGGGGCATGGAGGACACCTATGTCAACCAGCCCAGTCAGAAATATTAGCTAGCACGTAGATAACCTTACAGTCTGCCCACATGCAAAATAATGCACCCTTTCATCATCAGAGTGAAGCTTTCCACTTTGCAGAAATGTGTATCAATGTGCTCAGATTTCACATGCTCAGGAAAGAAGCTGCATTCCTTCCCCTTTATCTGTTTTACAGGATTATTGAGGAAGCATCTCATCTGTTCAATGGACACATTTTTGGGGGCAATTTCATGCCCAGGCATTCATTCAATGGATGGTATAGCTGTTCTTTATGAAAGCACAGTATACCTCAAGTACAATGTACAGTGCTCTCTGCTACAATATCACACAATATAATGCCTAGCAAACGCCGTTCTGAATTGCTGCTTGTGACATGGTGATTTTTTTCCCCTCCTGTACTCAGCTGGAGAAATTGCTACTTACAAGAAAAGGCTTTCTACTCATTGATCTGGAAGGCTGCTCTGTGAAGGAAAATGTCATTAAAAATCAGCCCTCCTCAGGTCAAGCTCCTAAATGATATAATGAAAGAAGGCTCTCTACAAGTAACGTACAGCTCAAAAATTCCCATTTAAATTTTACATGAAGCATCACTACTTGCTGCTTCTAAAATGAGATTTTATAACCTGATTAGCATTTTCAACACCAACCAATATTTCCCTCTGATAGGTTCATCTGAAACAATGGAAACATTCTTGCTGTTTGGATATTCTGAATTTCAATGAGGAAGATAGATTCTGGTATCAATTTGTCAATTATACAGCATAGTCAAAACAGTAAACTGTGAAACAACTTGGCAAATGCTTACACCAAGAACATTCAACTATCAACCAGTGCTTACATAGACAGCAGCAGGTACCTGCAGTGAATGGAGAGAATAGCAGACGTTTATCTAAGATGTCAGATGTTTGCCCATCTCCATCCAGTTATTGCATTCCAATAACAATTCATTGTTTGAAGTTATTTGAGTTGTTACTGATAAAGTGTAGCTCGGTGGTAACTCTCTGAGACAGAAGGTTGTGGGTTCAAGTCCCACTCCAGACACTGAGCACAAAATCTAGGCTGACACTTCAGTGCAGTTTTGACGGAGTGCTGCACTGTCGGAGATTCTGTCTTTCGGATGAGACATTAAACCGAGGCCCTGTCTGCCCTCTTAGGTGGACGTAAAACATCCCGTGGCACTATTCAAAGAAGAGCAGGGCAGTTCTCTCCTGACCAATATTTATCCCTCAACCAACATCATTAAACAGATTATCTGGTCATTTATCTCATTGCTGTCTGTGGGACCTTGCTGTGCGCAAATTAGCTGCTGCATTTCCTACATTACAACAGTGACTACACTTCAAAAAGTACTTCATTGGCCATAAAGCACTTTGTGAGGTCATAGGAGATGTTATATAAATGCAAGCCTTTCTTTCTTCTTTAAAGCGATTATTTATAGAGAGAATAATGAGGTTGTTTTATTCTGTCATTTTGAAATTGTTATGGTGGGGGAGGGGGAGAATTGGGGCAAATTGAACAAAACTGGGGTAATTCCTTGAGGAAAGGGTAGGGGGAGAAAGATTGGGGATACTTGCATGGCATTTCTAGAGACTGGCTTAATGGCAGCAATAGCTCAGGCTGCCCAGCTTGTTGACCAGGAATTGTCAGATCAATTCATTTTGTAAAGATCTGATATGACAATGCCTTTTAAACCCCAGAAACATACAGCAATCTTGATTTACTGAGATGAACGGCCTTTACTCCTTCAATGCACAGGTAAAGTCGGCAGTTGTAGTGCAAAAAATGAGGGTCAGACAACCTCACAATTTACCCCTTTCTTCCAACACCAGTGACTGTGAGATGCCACAAGGACTCAGGGAAGAGGTTAAAATGTCTGGTTATTGACAGAGCACAAGAGTACTCATTTATACTGAGACAGGACATTAGAGAAAAATAGATATTAAAGACAGGGAAGAGATTTCATTGCGCTGGTGACCGATTCAAGGGACCTTTCTCCAGATCTTCATCTACCTATGGCACTGCCACCCACTAGTGAATACAACAGAAGTCTGTCTTATTGGCATAAGAAAAAAAAAACTGTTACTTGAGGGCAGGGGGAAGTATGCTTAAGGACTTCTGTTTGTGGCAAGACTACACTCCATATTAGTGTTTTCAATGCATCTGAAAGAGCATTAAAAACAGAATAGGTGCACCAAGCACCCACACCTATAAATCTTCAGTGTTTTAATATCTATTTTTCTTTGATGTCCTGTCTCAGTGCTTTTGGGCATTGCTAGTAGTCAGATATATTAATCATCATCCTTAGCACCCAGAATTTGTACTAATGCCAAGGGAGAGGTAACATTAAAGCTGTTATTCAGTACACTGAAATGTGATTTTGCATTATTGGGCTTGGAAAGCAAAGATGCCAATTTGGTCCTTTTCTAAGGTACAAACATCTCAAAATATATTCAGCATCATCAGTATTTAGAATGCTCCTCAGCAAGTAGAGCACTTTCATCCTCATTCAAAAGGTGGTGCCATGTGGTATATTGTAGTCTGTTTGGAAACACAACGAAGCAGATTAGTCCTGGACAATGTCTTTTTTAAATGTACTGTTGCTGTTTTCAACCTGGATCAAAAACCAGATTGGCTAAAATTGCTGTTGAGCAACATGATGTTGCAATACAACAGAGCACCAACATGCAACACCACAGAGTGGTGGAACACAGATCTGAACCCCACTCTGCTGAATTCCTGATATCAGGCACATACTATGGGAAGTACTGAGTGCACTAAATATATTTTATGCAATAAGAGTGCGATAGGAGAAAGAAAGGTATTGGAAATGGAGGAGTTTTTGGTTTATTGGTGCTTCATAGACTTCATCTGTGATTTCATTCACACTCAGAGGTTATGTTATTACTGCAGGTTTCTTGATAAATAACCTGCAGCTGATAACTTTAAAATTCTGGGCCAGAAAATCTGCATTAATTTGCAGCATTACCTTTTATACTATATGCACTGCAATTGCCTTGATACACAGAATAGGTTAATTTTAAAAATGTACTGTTATATGTTAGACAATAATTGATTCCTGTCACCCAACCTATCTGCAGTTTACACTGCATCAATGGTTAAATGCACCAACTGTAAATTAAGTTACACTATATTGACATCAAATGTGACTTCTACTAGTTGAATTCATCATTGATAGATATGACTTAAAGTAATTAATCAGATATGGGGCTATTATGAAGTTCACTAACATGACTTAAGTCATTTGTAGCGTGTTCTGTTATGCACTAGATAGTCTTACTCACCATTTACTGTGACATAAACCCAGCTGCCATTATGAAATGTGTCGTATTGATGGTCCAACATAAGCACTTTGCATTCATACCATCCCTGGTCCTCTGAACGGAGCTGGTCAATTCGCAAAGAAGCCTTGTCATACAGACTGGCACGACCTACAAAAACAAAACGAGAAAATTCACATTAATGTTAAAAGTTCAGGAATCCCAGGCCACAGCAGTTGATACAAATTAGTTCTGAATGAGTGTAGCAGTCACATGGTGTCAATTTCATTTCCCGGACTATCATATTATGAAACTAACCTCAGTGGCATTATTAAGCTCTCCGATGTCAAGTACAGCAGTGCAGAGATCTAGTGCAAAACTCCTACTATGTAACACTGATAATTGTCTCGACCCCAAACTCAAAAGGGCATCCCACATTGCACCAACATGACAATTCAGTATCCCACGCTCCTTTTTCTATTTATTTTCCTTGTTCGATATGAACGCAGGCTCAGCTCTGAGCAGTGTTAAACTTGACTACTGAATTTAGTCATGGATTTGTGTCCACTGAACAATATCGAAGTGGTGAAATCTTATTCTGATATGTCCTTTAACAGCCATCAACAGGAACGAGACAAACTTCAACACCCCTCCCTCACCCTGATCTGAAATTGATCCCAGATTCTTGGAGGTCAATAAATAATCCTCAAACACACTTTGCTACTCACAGCTCTAAAACCCAACTGTAGGCAGTGTTGGAACTGAAGATGCAGATCTCTTGTCACCAATATACAGAGGAAGGTTGGTTATCCACATAATACTTATGAGGATATAGCTAACAATTGACTGCCATTCATTTCTCCATAAGTCTGTAGTAATGACATCACAAACAAATTAAACATGTGTGAGAAAAACTGACCAAAAATTAATGAAGCTGACCATGTCAAGTTAAAACAGTATACCTAGCACAAAGGAAGATGGTAGTGGTTGTTAGAGGCCAATCATCTCAGCCCCAGGACATTCGCGCCAGACAAGTGCCAGGCAAAAGCCATCTCCAACAAGAGAGAGTCTAACCACCTCCCCTTGACATTCAACGGCATTAACATCACCAAATCCCCCACCATCAACATCCTGGGGGTCACCATTGACCAGAAACTTAACTGGACCAGCCACATAAATACTGTGGCTACAAGAGCAGGTCACAGGCTGGGTATTCTGTGGCGATTGACTCACCTCCTGACTCCCCAAAGCATTTCCACCATCTACAAGGCACAAGTCAGGAGTGTGATGGAATACTCTCCACTTGCCTGGATGAGTGCAGCTCCAACAAGAAGCTCGACACCATCCAGGACAAAGCAGCCCGCTTGATTGGCACCCGATCTACCATCCTAAACATTCACTCCCTTCACCACCGGCGCACAGTGGCTGCAATGTGTACCATCTACAGGATGCACTGCAGCAACTCGCCAAGGCTTCTTCGACAGCACCTCCCAAACCCGCGACCTCTACTACCTAGAGGGACAAGGGCAACAGGCACATGGGAACAACACCACCTGCATGTTCCCCTCCAAGTCACACACCATCCCGACTTGGAAATATATCATCGTTCCTTCATCGTCGCTGGGTCAAAATCCTGGAACTCCCTACCTAACAGCACTGTGAGAGGACCTTCACTATATGGACTGCAGCGGTTCAAGGCGGCAGCTCATCACCAACTTCTCAAGGGCAATTAAGGATGGGCAATGCTAGCCTTGCCAGTGACGCCCAAATCCCATGAACAAATAAAAAAAATTTTAAATAATAAGGCAGTACTGAGTGAACTCAAAGGTATAACGGCTGATTCCATGCTCCAATGCTCCCAGTGAGAAGTGGCACCAACCTAGTGAAGCTATGACACAGGGCTACCTGAATGCTAGACCAAAAGCAGAAGGTTATAGACAGAACTAAGTGGTCCCACAACCAATGAATCAGAGAAAAGCTCTGCAGCTCTACCACAACCAAATGAGAAGGGGTGGGACAATCAGACAACTAAAGGGAGGAGGAGGCTCCATGAAAGAAACCCCATTCTCAACTACGGCAGAGCCCAGCAAGAGATAAAGCTAAAGTATTTGCAAGGAACTTCAGCCAAAAGTTGCAAGTGGACAATTCTACTTGGCCTCCCCCAGGGACCTCATCATCATAGATACTAGTGTCTAGCAAATCAGTTCATTCTACAAGACATTAAGAAGCAGATAAGTGTACTGGACACATGAATGAATCCTAATTGAATGAAAGGGAAACTGGATCACCAGAACTTATTTCCATAAATAATTTCATTAAAGTACTAAATTGCTGAAAATCTGGCCCTAAGTAAACATTATGTCAGGGCAAAAAAAGTTCCAATTTCTTGTCACATGTCTGTTGCAAGCTTCCATCAAAAGGAATTGCACAAAGGAAAAAGAAATGCAAATCATGCATCCATTTGTCACACGAAGACAGGTAGGCTGGATGTTAATTTCAGCTGTGACAGAGCACGAAAGTGTTATTCTATTGGGTACAGTGACACAAACACACTTCCACATGCTTTAAAACAATCCAAAAGCTCATGCATTGGTCCAACTGCAATCCATAAAAATGTGTTACTATGTTGTTTTCGGATTCTTAGCAATCCAGCATCAAATGATAAAAGAATAAGAACTAGTTACAGTTTTAAACTTCATATTCAGTGGCTAACTGTTAGCTTAAAAACTCCATGTTGTAGACTGACTTATTTGTCCATTCTGGATTTAACTGGTTGGTCTTCAATTGATGCTTAAGAGAACACCTCTAAATATTCATACACACGTCTCCCTAAAACATGCAACAGCAGCAACTCCCTGCAGCCCTTCTCCAATAATCAATTCTTTAGTTCATCATGCCCTGGACCTAAATGGGGAGATAATAAATAAGTGCCTCGGAACAATTTAAATAGGGGCATAGTCTTCATTTTCTTTTAAAAAGAAAAGCTTTTGCCTCTAAACTAGCCTTGGTTATTCTACGTTGATTATTAGTCGTAAATTAGTCGTAACTTTTTGATGAGTAAATATGAAATTATAAACAGAATGATGCGGTGAAACTCATCACAGTGTCTACAGCACATGCTCACGTGTTTGGTCGTGATTGGAAACCACCTGAAGGCACTCCCAAAGATGCAAAACTTCTGATTGGCTCAGGATGCAGGGGAGTTTTCTATGTTTTTTACACTACTGATTATGTTTTTTATTCATCACAACTTTTTCAATAAAATTATCAACAAGAGGAGTTTGGATCAAAAGATTTCACACAAATTGTCCTGTCTGCTTTGGTGAGTTTCAGCAGTTCTTGGCTGAGATGTCAAATGGAGCCCTGCTCAGAGGCAAGATGGATACAGATCACCTTCCTCTACAGGAATCCCACCTTCTACTGGTTGATCACCAAATAGAATTGAAGATGGCTGGGAGAAAGTTCACAAAATGTGTGATGCCAACAGCATCGTCAGGGAGAAAAATATTGGGTATGGACAATCATTAGAAAAAAAATTCAGTAACCTTGTTGTGATGAAAACAAAATTTTTGTCCTGTGACAAGTACGGAAACTGCCATCTTTATTTTGTACCGTATCTTTAAATAGCTCAAGTTAAAATGGAAGGTGTCTTCCCTTACCCAAATTTCAGAATGGAGGCTGGAGATGAGATGTCCACAAGATTGTTCTGGAAATTAGTCAGGATACCAGTGTTTTATTCCAAGTGCTAAATAGCATATACGTGAGATTTCAAATAGGTGTGAATGGTTGCTTATCAGCATGATGTGCATTATCAACGACCATTATGTCATTAATCAAGGATAATTGATGTCAGGACTGACTTCAGAAGCGTTTCGACTTTTTATGTCTGGCAAATCCTCTCACAGGCTTTAGTTAAGGATCTGAACTCTTGTGGAACTTTGGGAGTTACTGGAAATTCCCAGTATCTATACAACATTGTAGTGTGAAGGTCTACGAAAGAATATGTCATCCAAAACTGCCTGCCCGTTGTGTGCCAATCATCCTTTTGCATTGTCCTGGCATAATGCTCATTAAACGGTGGTTAAATTGATCTAAAAAGGATATTTAACCCCTTGCAAAATCAACCTATTTTTATTGATCTTAAATATCAATGTCTTGTCGTGTCCCATTCCTTCAATCTATTATGTAAATAAATCCAATTATTAATTTTAGTCTGTACACATTGTTCTGACAGCGTGGTATTTTCTGCCATTTAAATGAGTCAGGAGAATGTTGTGGGTATCTCACATGATTTCCAATGATCAAAACCATAATTATTGGGCATGCGTTCCCACATATGAATGTACAGCAGCACAGTTCAGTTTGTAGGATACTTAAACGCAAGGAATTGGAGGGGAAAAGAAAGAGTGCAAGCTACAACAGGAGGGGGGAGGGGCAAGAAGAGTATCAGCTTGAATGGGAGAGAAGTGCTAGTTTGATGGAGGAGTGACAGAGTAGCAGCTTGAACTGGGTTAGAGGGGGAGACGAGTGTCAGGCTGAATTGAGTGAGGAGACAAAGGGACTCTTTTCATTTATTCAGTTGATTTCATCAACTAGCTTTATAATTTATTGGAGTTCTATACTCATGACCTCCAACTTATTTGCTCAAAATCCAAAAAGCATTGTGCCACCGCAATGCAAGATGATGATTGGCAAACAGCAGGCAGCTACTTAATCACAGCATCAGTTCTTTTAAGAGCTGCCATTTTCACAATAAGCACACAACACTGCTACTTTCTTATTGTTTCCTTCTTAATATTTCTTTCATGTTGAGGCCAACATAAGCTCCAACATCCCGTGTGCAATCACACTATTTAAAATCATGTGGTATTGTTCGCATTTACATTGGTGAATTCAACTGTGGGCAGTTCCATCAACACCTGCAAAGAGAAAAGACAAGTTAAGCTTCCTATTTTAACCTAACCCGCCCGGCGGGAACGGGGTGTAAAGTGAGCATCTGACCCCCCCCACAATCATTCCTACTAGATAGCTGAGGTTAAAATTGGGGCTTTAATGTTTTGGGGAGAATCCTGTCAAAAGGCCTGCACCCAAAATGTAAGCTACCCTTTCTCTTTTTAGATGCTGACAGATTTGTTGTGTATTTCCAGCATTTCCTGTTTCTAATCTGTAAACAAAGCTGTGGGAGGCTGACTCAGTGGGAGGCTGACAGAGTGGGTTTTTTCATGAGAAGAGGCAAGGGAGTGAATTTGGTTTAGAAAAAGCAGTTGGTGGTCTGAAATAGTAAGCTCAAGGAGAGGGATATGGAAAGCTGTACCTTAGAGCAGATAGAAGAAAGGTTAGGGAGAGGATAGGGTATTGATGGTGCTGTTCAGACAAAGTCTGTCTGGGCTAAGTTAAGAAATAATAAGGAATCTGTTATCACACCCAGAAGTACATTATAAACCACTAAGTGGTATGAAAGAAGGACAATGATAGACGTTTGCAGTGGGAAGAGTTTTGAGGATACACCCAGAACAATTTCTTTAATTGGTATGTTGCATGTCCAACAAGGAAGGATACAATGCTAGACCTTGTTCTAGGTAACAAATTAGAACATTTAAGTGATATGAAGGTAGGATAACACTTAGGAAGTAGTAACCATAACTTAAACTAAGTTGTGATGTGGAGATGCCGGTCGGATGGACTGGGGTGCACAAATGTAAGGAGTCGCACAACACCAGGTTATAGTCCGACAGCTTTATTTGAAATCACAAGCTTTCGGAGCTTTGCTCCTTCGTCAGGAGGAGCTGACATACCAGCTGACGAAGGAGGAAAGCTCCCAAAGCTTGTGATTTCAAATAAAGCTGTTGGACTATAACCTGGTGTTGTACGACTCCTTACATTAAACTAAGTTCACATTGAAAATAGGTAAAGAGTCACAGAACATGACATTGAGTCACAGAAAAATGTGTTGAACTGGAAATGAGCTAATTTCAATAAGATGAAAGGAGACATAGGCCATTTTATTGGTAAAAAAACACAGATCAACCAGTGGGAGATAATTAGGGACAGTGAATAAACCGTCCCCGCCCCCACTACCCAACTGTTTCTTGCACCTAGCGTCAGCATGAAGTGATCCCTGGTCAAGTACAATGAGGTTAGGTGCAGAGTAAAGTTCTTTCTGCCACTGGCCCAAGAATGTGCTGTAAACCTAATCCATGTTGCACCAAAGTGATATTTGTATTTTCCATACCAGCTTTGACACTGCCAATTATTGCTGGAATGTTGTTCTATGGAGGGTCATTTATTAAAAACTGTGTTGAGCATGCAAAACCCATTTCCCTAATAATCATTACAGCTTTCAAAGAGGAACTTTGATTCCATCTGTCTGGGCTGAACTCCAGCAAAATGCACCATACTAGAACATTAGAACATCCACCAAGTGAACATTATATTTCTGTGGCAATCATTTTCTTCAGCAACAAAGCATAGTGGTACCTGCAGGACAAGTAATAAGTGTAATTAGTACTGTCTGTAATTACAGCACCAGGTTTTGTAAGGAGCTGATTTGAGGTGGAAGTCCATCTTCTAGCTGTCCTTAAGTACATTTCCTTGCTCCTTAGTGTGCACCACTTCAACCCTGCCAATGCAAAGAGCTGCCAATTATCAACCATTTTTCTCAACTGTGCCAAATACATGGTTATTGAAAATAATGACAAATGCACCAACTGTACTGTGCCACTGCACTCGCTGTGCTATCAGTGCCAGTTATCCGTGCCAGCAATGTCAAAGGCAGACCTCAGATAGCTCTTTCAGCTATGCTAATTTTACCTGGCAACTGCATCATGCATTTCACTTTGACAAACTACACTCTGTGCCAAAATTTTATACTTGTGCCTGCCAACTTTGTCTATTTCTGTCTCTGGAAGAAAAAAAAATAATGCCTTAGAACTAATAATATTCATTGCTACTTACGGGATTTCCCCAGTGCATTAGGCATGAATGCCTATAAATTCAATTTTAAATTAAACTTCAACTGCAGAATAAGAAAT
This sequence comes from Heptranchias perlo, assembly GCF_035084215.1. Taxonomy (NCBI): domain Eukaryota; kingdom Metazoa; phylum Chordata; class Chondrichthyes; order Hexanchiformes; family Hexanchidae; genus Heptranchias; species Heptranchias perlo. The sequence continues at coordinate 16,206,403 of NC_090357.1, read as the reverse complement.
AGTCAACGATGAAGTGGCCTCAACTAGTACTGAAAAGAAAAAGGGGAGTTCAACACAGCACAGTTTGATCATCTTGTAACCATGAGGCCCAGGAGTCCCTTTTTTCCTTTCTTTTCTCTTTACCTCTCCTAGGCCCCTCTCTCCTGTCATCATGCCTCCTTTCATTTCTCCCCTCTCGGGTACTGTGTCACCCCAAATCCCTACCCCAAACCTTCACCATTCCTCGACCGTCCTACTCCTCTGTCACCTTCCTAGGCTTGACTCCCTCTTAGATAAGCCTACAGCTTCCCTCTGTACCTCTCTTGGCATCCTTCGAAGGGCCTATCGAGGCACTAGTCACTGCCTCCTTTCAAGCAACAACCCCAACTGCCCCATTCTACTCTCTCACCGACCTTGCTGCCCAGCGGACTCACTAGGGGCTAAAGTTGCCAATCACCTTCTCCTCCCACTCACCCTCCCAGCGCTGACCCTGTGGACTCTGCCAGCAGATCAGCTATCACCGGCCCTCTCTGCATCTCTCTCCAGAATGTCTGTTCACTTGTGGACAAGGCCCTTGCCATCCATGAGCTTATTGTGGATGATTGAATCGACATCATGGCCTTGACAGAAACTTGGCTGACGGGTGATGACACCTTCCCCCTTAATGAAGCCTCTCCGCTAGATATACCTACCATCACTTGCCCTGTCCAGATTGTCATGGTGGCGATGTGGCTCCTATCACCAAATCACATCTCAGTCTGTCCCCTTACTCCTTTGGCACTTTCTCCTCCTTTGAGCATCTCACATTGTTCCTCGCCTTCCCTTTAAAACCCTCGTTCTCTATTGCCCACCCAAATACCACGCCAAGTTTCTCACTGAGATATCTTCACTGCTTTCCTCCCTCAGCCTCTGGACTGAGCGACTTCTCATCCTCGGAGGTTTCAACCTCTATCTCAACTCATCATGTTCGCTCTCCTCTGATTTCATGGCTCTCTTATCCTCCCTCCATATAAACTCCCCTACTCATATTCGCAGCCACCCTCGTCCTTGCCATCTCATGTGGCCTCTCTATTCCCATCGTGACAATAACAGATAAGACCATCTCTGATCACTTCCTTGCATCCCTCTCCACTGACATCCCCCTCCTCCCTCCCAACCCCACTTCCTTCTGTGTTTTCCACTGGAAAAAACTCTCCCCCAAGTCACTTACAATGGCAATTTCAAATTCCCAACTGTCTAGCCTTCGGCCTTCTGTTCACCACAACATTTCTGCAGCTACTGATCTGCTCAATCATACCCTCACCTCCACCTTTGATGTCCTTGTCCCCATTAAATCCATTACTCTCTCTCACCCTGGTCATTCCCCCGGCACAGTTCTCATCTCAAGTCCTTAAGTCCAGGGAATGCAGACTTGAACAGATTATGGCAGTTAACTAGTTGAGCCATTTATCTGGCTGGATCACATAAAGCACTATCAGGTCCTGCTCTCCTCTTCCAAAACTGCTCGCTATTCCAGGATCATTCTGGAATGCAAAGATAACATAGGAACATGAGTAGGCCATTTAGCCCTTCGAGCCTGTTCTGCCATTCAATGAGATAATGGCTGAACTGTGACTTAACTCCATATACCCGCCTTAGCTCCATATCTCTTAATACCTTTGGTTAACAAAAATCTGTCAATCTCAGATTTAAAATTAACAACTGAGCTAGCATCAACTGCCGTTTGCGGAAGAGAGTTCCGAACTTGCGTGTAGAAGTGTTTCCTAACTCCACTCCTTAAAGTCCTGGCTCTAATTTTTAGGCTTTGTCCCCAAGTCCTAGACTCCCCAACCAGCGGAAATAGTTTCTCTCTATCTACCCTATCAGTTCCCCTTAATATCTTGAAAACACTCGGCTTCTCTTCTCCACTACAGACTGTCTTCTTAAACCCCTCTCCCCTGCTCCCTCCACCCTCACCTCCAACAAGTGCAAGGAACTCACAGACTTCTTTGTCACTAAGATTGAGACCTTCCGTTCAGCTGCCTCTGTTGCTTCCCTCCATTGTCCAAACCCACCAAGCCAAACTTCCCTGAAGGTTCCCCCCGCTAGTCCTGAACTCACATCGTTCTCTAGTTTCTCTATGTCCCCTCATGCCCTCTCCAAGCTCACCTTGTCCATGAGACCCACCTCCTGCTCCCTCGACCCTATTCTCACAAAACTGCTGACCAGCCAACTTCCTTTCCTGGCCCCCATGTTAGCTGATATTTTAACGGTTCCCTTTCCTCAGGTACTATCCCCCTCCCCTTCAAATCTGCCGTCTTCACCCCGCTCCTCAAAAAATCCACCCTTGACACCTCTGTCCTTAGAAACCATCTCCCCCCATCTCCAACCTCCATTTCCTCTCCAAAGTTGTTGCCTTCCAACTCTCTGCCCATCTTTCTCGTGACTCCATGTTTGAACCCCTCCAATCAGGTTTTCACTCCTGCCACAGCACTGAAACGGCCCTTATCAAAGTCACAAATGACATCCTATGTGATTGTGACCGTGGTAAACTCTCCCTCCTCATCCTTTTTGACCTGTCTGCAGCCTTTGAAACGGTTGACCACACCATCCTCCTCCAACGCTTCTCCTCCATTGTCCAGCTGGGTGGGACTGCGCTCATCTGGTTCCATTCCCATCTATCCAGTTGTAGCCAGACAATCACCTGAAATGGCTTCTCTTCCCACTCTCGCACAATTACCTCTGGAATCCCCCAAGGATCTATTCTCGGCCCCCTCCTATTTCTTATCCACATGCTGCCCCTTGGCGACATCATCTGAAAACACTTTCAGTTTCCACATGTACGCTGACGAACACCCAGCTCTACCACACTATCACCTCTCTTGACCCCTCCACTGCCTCTGATTTGTCACACTGCTTGTCCAACATCCAGTACTGGATGAGCAGAAATTTCCTCCAACTAAATATTGGGAAGACCAAAGTCATTGTCTTCAGTCCCCGCCACAAAGTTAGTTCCCTAGCCATCGACTCCATCCCTCTCCTGGCCACGGTCTGAGGCTGAATCGGACCATTTGCAACTTTGCCGTCCTATTTGACACTGAGATGAACTTCTGATCTCATATCTGTTCCACCACCAAGACCCTCTACTTCCACCTCCGTAACATCTCCCGTCTCTGCCCCGTCTCATCTCATCTGCTGCTGAAACCCTCATCCATGCCTTTGCTACCTCCAGACTCGACTATTCCAATGCTCACCTGGCTGGCGTCCCATCTTCCACCCTCCATAAACTTGAGCTCATCCAATACTCTGCTGCCCATATCCTAACTCACACCAAGGCCCGTTCACCCATCACCCCTGTGCTCGCTGACCTACATTAGCTTCCAGTCTGGCAACGCCTCGATTTTAAAATTCTCATCCTTGTTTTCAAATCCATCCATGGCCTCGCCCTTCCCTATCCCTGTAATCGCCTCCAGCTCTACAACCCTCCGAGATCTCCTCCAATTCTGGCCTCTTGCACATCCCTGATTTTAATCGCTGCAAAATTGGCGGCCGTGCCTCCTGCTGCCTAGGCCCTAAGCTCTGAAATTCCCTCCCTAAATCTCTCTGCCTCTCCACCTCTTTCTCTCCCCTCCTTTAAGACCTACCTCTTTGACCAAGCTTTTGATCACCTGTCCTAATACCTCCTTATGTGGCTCAATGTCAAATTTGTTTGATAATGCTCCTGTGAAGTACCTTAAAGGTGCTACATAAATGCAAGTAGTTGTTGTTGACAGTATCTTCGAACATAAGAACATAAGAAGTAGGAGCAGGAGTAGGCCATGCGGCCTTTCGAGCCTGTTCCGCCATTCAATCAGATCATGGCTGATCTTCGACCTCAACTCCACTTTCCTGCCAGATCCCCATATCCCTTGATTCCCCTAGAGTCCAAAAATCAATCGATCTCAGCCTTGAATATCTTCAACGATTCAGCCCTCTGGGGTAGAGAATTCCAAAGATTCACAACCTTCTGCGTGAAGAAATTCCTCCTCATCTCAGTCTTGAATGGCCGACCCCTTATCCTGCGACTATGCCCCCTAGTTCTATGCCCTCTAGACAGGGGACACAATCTCTCAGCAACTACCCTGTCAAGCCCCCTCATAATCTTATATTTTTCAATGAGATCACCTCTCATCCTTCTGAACTCCAGAGAGTATAGGCCCATTCTACTCAACCTCTCCTCATAGAACAACCCTCTCATCCCAGGAATTAATCTAGTGAACCTTTGTTGCATCGCCTCCAAGGCAATTATATCCTTCCTTAGATAAGGAGACCAAAACTGTACGCAGTACTCCAGGTGGGGTCTCACCAAAGCCCTGTACAACTGTAGTAAGTCTTTCTTACTCTTGTACTCCAACCCCCTTGCAATAAAGGCCAACATGCCATTTGCTTTCCTAATTGCCTGCTGCACCTACATACTAACTTTTTGTGTTTCTTGTACGAGGACACCCAAGTCTCTCTGAACACCAACATTTAATAGTTTTTCACCATTTAAACAATATTCTCTTTTTCTATTCTTCCTACCAAAGTGAATAACTTCACATTTCCCCACATTATACTCCATCTGCCACCTTTTTGCCCACTCACTTAATCTGTTTATATCCCTTTGCAGATTCTTTGTGTCCTCAAAGCCTACTTTCCCACCTAGCTTTGTAACATCAGCAAACTTGGATACATTACTCTCGGTCCCTTCATCTAAGTCATTAATATAGATTGTAAATAGCTGAGGCCCAAGCACTGATTCTTGCGGCACCCCACGAGTTACAGCCTGCCAACTTGAGAATGACCCGTTTATCCCTACTCTCTGTTTTCTGTCCTTTAGCCAATCCTCTATCCATGCTAATATATTATCCCCAACCCCATGAGCCTTACCTTGTGTAACAACCTTGTATGTGGCACCTTATCGAATGCCTTTTGAAAATCCAAATATACTACATCCACGGGTTCCCCTTTATCTACCCTGCTTTCTTGGCACTGAAGCAACTCGCCAACCTTATTTTTATAGACCTGCGCCCTTTATCACCGAGAGGGACAACAGCAGCAATGTCATGAGAATACCAGCACCTGAAACGTCCCTGTCTAATCCCTACCCCACCCTCACCGCATCATCATTGCTGGGTCAAAATCCTAGAATTCCTTACAAAGCACTATTGTGGGAGCGGCAACCACACGAGGACTGCAGCGATACAAGGAGAGGTAACTCAGCCACCTTCTCAGGATGACTAGGGATGGGCAATAAATGTGACTCTGGGAACCAATATAAAAAATGGGTAGCGATGATAGGACATGGAATTCTTATGCATGTGTTGAAGGGACAGGTGGTGGGGTTATGGTTTAAGCAGTCAGTTAGGGTAATAAAGAAGGATTTTGAAATTGCTTATAGCATGTTTCCAAAGCTATGGGTTTTTAAGAAATTATGGAAATATACCTAAAGTTGACAGTATGGAAGAGATTTGTTACCTGAAGCGAACTGGGCAGTAAAGAGTGGGTGTGGTCAGTTATGTAGTCCACGGTTAACTATTACAGATAAGAGATATAAAATTAATAAACTGATAGTCATCAAGGTTGGTCATTAGGAAAAGAAGTGAGCGTAAAGGTCTATTCTTCAGACCCACAATGTTGCTGATTGAAAGATACATCAGCTGTGTGGAAAAATAAGTGGGAAAATGTCAATTAAAAAGAAAAAGGCAACAGTAAAATAAGAGCCACATTTCAAATATTTTGTGAAAAGTGGCCAATTCCGGTGATGCCATTGTAGTAACATTCATCTCTGAAAAACACACACTCCTGACATTTTATTATTGTAAATATATTATGAAAAGAAATGATCCAGGTCTATTTATTTATTTTTACAAGCAGTATGCAATTCTCATCAAACATTGCAGCATGTATTAAATTGAAATATGGGTGAACTATGCAAGGACGGGAAAAGGAAATTATTGCCAAATGTAATGAAAAATCTCAACCAGATGATAGTTAAACATCTTTCTAATTATAAGAGTGGCACAGGTTAATAAGTTGTCTGTAAGTTTCTCTCAGAATATAATTCATGTCTATGGCCCTCATGTTCTTATGAGAGTTGTAACACATGGATCATAAGATAGTAACATCTCTTGTAACTGATCAAAAAATGCCTTAACAGACATACTTAACTTCTCCAATGAACAAAAGCCAATTATTAAAGAACACAAAATTGATATGAATCAAATATTTTATGACATCCTGATTATGCTTATGCCACAATAAATCTGACGGTAATATAATTATTACTCCAACTCATTCTTTCCCAAGAATTTAAAGCCACAGAACTTCTTAATCCCTCAGTTTTCCCTCCTCCTGCAATCTACAGGATTTTAAAACCTAGCATTGGAGTCACCTAACACTACTTGGCGATTCACCCCATCTTCTCTCCTACACTTTTCAGCTTTAGTAGTGCTCTACACAAAGGGTCTAGGCTCTTTACACAGATTTCCCAGTAACAGTAATAGGAACACAGGTACAGGAGTAAGCCATTCAACGCTCAAGCCTGTTCTGCCATTCAGTCAGATCACGGCTGATCTGTACCTCAAATCCATTTACCCGCCTTTGAGTCCTTGATACCTTTACCTAAAAATGTTTTTATGAATCTCAGCCTTGAAAATTTTGATTGGCCCAGCATGTACGGCCTTTTGGGGGAAGAGAGTTTCATATTTCCACTACCCTTTGTGTGAAAAAATGCTTCCTGATTTCACTCACCCCTCACTCTTCAACATAACCTCTCCTTACAATTTAATCCTTTAAGCCCTGGTATCATTCTGGTAAATTTGTGCTGTACACCTTCCAAGGCCAAAATATCCTTCCTGAGGTGCAATGCCCAAAACTGACAAGTACTCCAGATCGGGACTGACAAAAGCTCTGTACAACTGAAGCAAAGCTTCTTCCCCTTTGTATTCCAGCTCCCTTGAGATAAAGGCCGACATTCCATTAGCCTTTTTGATTACTTTTTGTACCTGTGCGCTAGCTTTTAATGATTTGTGTACCCGGACACCCAAATACCTTTGCTCCTAGTCTCTCAGCATCAAGAAAATATTCTGATTCGTCTTCTTTGGATCCAATGTGGATGACCTTATACTTCCCCACATTGAACTCTAAATGCCACAGTTTTACACACTTACGTAGTCGTCTAAGTCTCTTTACAATTTCTTGCTGCCACCTACACAACTTACTTTGCCTCCTAATATAGTATCATCTGCAAACTTGGATATACAACTCTCTATTCCTTCATTCAAGTCATCTGTATATATATATATATATATATATATCAATGGCACGGTGGTTCAGTACTCGCCGGTATTACAAGAAAAGAAGGTTATCCCATGTCCCCCCTTCTACAATTCGGACGATCCAGTTAAAGTGCTGGACGTCTGCTGAAAAACTGAGGCCCCAGTACAGTTCCCTGGGGTATACCATTTGTCACATTTCACCAGAGTACATTCCCTTTATCCTTACTCTCTGTCTCCTACTATCCCAACCAATTACTACAAGAAACAGTTTTGCTTTCTATTTCAAAGAACAGTTATGTTTTCTATTTGACAGTTTAAAAATGTTATCCTCCATCTTCTGCAGATTAAATAGATTCATGATGGCAACACTTGGCTTTAATCATTGGCCTTGGCACTACTCCCTGTAACTAAACATTATTCAAAATTAGTATCTTGCATTCCCTGTTATAGTTGGGTTTCTATGAGAATCAGTTATAAAGGAATGTGGTAGAGTTCTTATAACCTATTACTGTTGCCTAATCTATTTTCAAAATGGCAATTATTGTTTGTTGTTAGTGACAGATTATGTCATTAAATTGTAAGTCTGAATGGAAAGCCATTTATGTTTCAAGAGGCAGTGCCTGTTTGTGGCATGCAAGTCAAAATGTTAAATCACTGAATTACATCTCTCCTGTTCTTAAGTAGACTCTAGGATACTCAAAAAAGTTCAAAGCACCTTTTTATTATTGTCATTCAAAACATCATAGAGAAGCACTGTCAGCTCTTCCCTCTCTGTAGCACTAAGGCTTTCAATCTCAAAAATGCTTTCAACTACATTCTTGTACAATTATACAAAAACCTGTTGTGTAAGTTCATAAATGAATCCGAATTTTATTACATCTATTTTCAATGATTGTGGTGGTCTGTCACTTCTTTGCAGCTTAATAATGCAGAAAGCAGATGTCAACAATATAAACCCTGTGCTGCTGGCAACAGTGTAATAAGTGCACTGAGGGACTAGGCAGAGCAGTGGGTCAGAATGCTGTCCCTTCACCACTAGGCCTAATATTGAAGCTAGTCCAGACTGATGAGTCTCCTCACTGTCTATACAGGGTCCAAGTGACATAAATTTGGGCAGTCTCAACCCAGTTCCTTGTTGATGTAGTCCCACACCACAAAACCATACCCAATTCGGTACAATTCACTGGGTATGTAACTTAGAAAAGCTATAAAGATGATTGGTGTGACAGACAAAAAAAGACATAGTTCAGGTTGGGAAAGCTTATCTGAGTGCCAGGAGCTTTCTCTGCAGCTGGCCTGATGTAACTGATCTGGAAATACGCAATGCTGATATTAAATGGCAAAAGTTGAAAAATGGTACACTCCCCTCAAAATTAAGGCAAAGAAGCAACAACATTTACAGAGAATAAAAGGTAACTTCAAATGTACTGGTGAGGAAGGCTGTGTTGCAGTAGAATATTTTCCTCGTACCTCTGAGATTGAGACTGAAATCCAGTCAGATTGAAAAAGTTCTAAATCTCCTTCATTGTACTTTAGATCTGTTGTGCAAGAGGGGAAAGGCGAGAGTCAATTCATTATGTATCTTTCTCAAGTCTCCTTGAGTTTCTCCATGCTACATACCATTTGCGATCAAGAGGGTCAACATGCAACCTCCTCCTAGATTATAATTTGGACAACTCCACTCTAACCATCCTCTAAAAGATGAATAAATCAACTCAATCTTGAATTTTCCCTCTATTCCTATCAGGGAGCATACTGGTTCCCATTTGAGTTTAGTAATAAAACAGAATAGTTTTCATTGGGTATATTTTTTTCCAATCACTATTGAGAGTGTAAAAGGTCAGTAAAAATACAAAATGGAAAAAAATGTATCCAAATAACATCAAAGTCTTGTTTTTAACTGCATTTTGACCCACCAAATCAACTGTTTTGATGGTGGTCTTATAATGGGAGGATCTTATTATTGAACTATCAGCATAATTATTAGCGGTCATAAATTAACACTTAAATATAATGAAGCAGAAGATTCACTGGCTGTGACAAAGATGTCATTGTAAACTAAACTAAGGATCTGTATGTTGTAATTACATATGGTTTTAAATGTCATTAATATTAAAATCTTGACTGAATTGTGCACTCCTACAATAGGTATCGCAGATTTTCATATTCATTTAATTGCTACAGCAGCCATATTGTAATAAGGATTTACAGTTGTGCCCCAGCAAATTAGTGAGTGTAACTTTGTCCCCAGTAGACTAAAAGGCTATGGGTTAAGACCCTTCTAAGTCAGCTTGGCTTTATCAATCATATTCTTGTCACTGTGTCAGAAGGTTGTAGATTCAAGCCCAATTCCAGGTCTTGACCAGGTCTTAATCTAGGAATGCATTGCATTGCATTGTCAGAGGTGTCATCTTTTAGAAGGGATATTAAACAAAAAACTCCCTGGGGTAGATCTAGAATTTGTGTGGTAGTGTAAAATGGGTGATAGCGAAGTCGGCAGCCCGTTTTACATCTCTTGACGGCTAATAATTATGCTGTTAGTTCAATAATAATATCTTCCCATTATAAGCATTTGTTAAAGGCAAATAGAGTTTAACTAACTTGATAGAGTTTTTTGATGAGGTAACAGAGAGGGTTGATGAGGGAAATGTGGTTGATGTGGTGTATACGGACTTTCAAAAGGCGTTTGATAAAGTGCCGCATTATAGGCTTGTCATCAAGATTGTGGCCCATGGAATAAAGGGGACTATAGCAGCATGGATACAGAATTGGCTAAGGGACAGGAAGCAGAGAGTAGTGGTGAACGGTTGTTTTTCGGAGTGAAGGGAGGTGTACAGTGGTGATCCCTAGGGGTCGGTTCTAGGACCACTGCGCAGCAGGCTCAAGGGGCCGTATGGCCTACTCTTGCTCCTATTCTTATGTTCTTATGGCAGACGATATGATATTTTGACTATGGCATCAGGCTGACATTTTTTTTGTCTCAGTTATAAATTTTATTAGTTGCATTTATGGTGATGATAGAAGGGATTGGAAGTGCCTGGTGTATAAAATTATATATAATATAAAATTATGAGGGGCCTATTTCCCTTAGCAGAGAAGTCAATAATCAGGGAGCTTGGATTTAAAGTAACTGATCGAAGGATTAGAGGGGAGCTGTGGAAATTTTTTTTCACCCAGAGGGTGGTAGGGGTCTGGAACTCACTACCTGAAAGGGTGGTAGAGGCAGAAACCCTCGTCACATTTAAAAAGTACTTGGATATGCGCCTGAAGTGCCATAACCTACAAGGCTACGGACCAAGTGCTGGAAAGTGGGATTAGGCTGGGTAGCTCTTTTTTGACTGGCACAGACACGATGGGCTGTATGACCTCCTTCTGTGACGTAAATTTTTCTATGTTTCTATGTTTCCTCCTATGGATGAGAATTACCGTGCACAACTGGTTAATATGGCATTCAGCATATTTGATTTCTAAAGTGCGAAACACTATGATTGTGTGAGACATGCAAGTGTCAGCCCAACAGTGAGATTATTCCACTCAAAATGGAAGTGTTGGACACGGTGAGTGTGAAGGATTCCTTGACAACCAGCAGACATTGATGGTTATTTTTAAATCTACAAAATCATTTCCATTTTTATTGAAGATATATCAGCACAGATTTCCATTACAGTAGTCCCTCATTAAATAAGGAGCAATGGGGGCTATTATACAAGTTGATTTAGATTCAGCCATGTATTAACTAGAGTTCAATAAGGGAAGCTGTAAATACTTCAATATTAAACAAGCAAACAGTTTTGTTCTTATAAACTGCTGACAATAGCCAAAGTAACAAGTTGAAAAAAAACTGTAGATAATATTTTTAGAAAGTAGATAATTTTTTTTACCCACATGATGCCCTACTTTAAATTTGATTCTCAAGGCTTGTCATCAAATATCTTCAAAATGATGAAGTAAATTCTTTGTCCTTTCCACAGCAATAGTGTCATAGAAAGCTTATATAAAGTCTTACGATTTGCTTACTAACCTGCAGTAACAAGTTCCAAAGAGAATTAGGGGGCACATTTCTCTGTACTTTTGCTGGTAATTCAGCATACACAATAAGGTGCATTCACAGTAGACAAAAGCAATGATGTTAGCATTGATCATAATATTACTTTCTAACCATGAGCTGAAGGCTGCAAAACTGACAGGAGTGAGAAATGTATTTTATGCTCTAAATTTTGTTTCTGCCAAAATTCCTAGGGAGGAGATCTTGGGCCTTCCATCTGGCTCAATAAATTGTGTGACTGGCAAAAACAATTCGTTTTGAGTTGAGTTAAAGTCCTGTCAGATTCAGTGAGCAGCCTTCCATAGATAGAATCATAGAATGAAATAAGCACAGAAGGAAGCCATTCGGCCCATCAATTAAAGCAGCTGACAAAGCATTTCAATAGCCATTAGATGATATGCTGCTATATGTATTCCATTTAGTGGTAACTCTAAATGAGAGGAAGCTAATGCAAGTATTCAAGATCCTGATCTCACCGGTTGTTGCACTAGTCTCCTCTAAAGTGAATCCTATTTGATCCTACTCTATTACCATGATTTGGATGAAGCAATCAACCTGTCCACGGTAGCCATTAAATCATAGGGACAGAACAGTTCCTTGACAGATAACAGCACTCCACACTGTACTAATGGAGATTAGATGACCCTCAACCAGGTCACCAGTAAAAAAGCAGGCTCATACTTGTCACTGGACGATCGTGGATCAGAAACTGCCTACTGCCTCTGGAATATTACTCAGTTAAAAAAAGGTCATTTTCAACAAAAACTAGATTCTGTCTAAAATGGCTGCTGAGCAGAATTGTCCCCATTACAATTACTCTAACGTACAAGAGCAAATTAGTTGCAAATAGTTTGTAAACCACATGTTTTTCTGTAGAATATAAACTGGAACACAGTCAATGTGTGCCGCCCGAGGCAAATGTTAACTGATTACTGACAGACGTTTCATATGAAACAATGGGCCGGAAACTGCTTTCAAAATAACAGTGAGCCCAACAGTGCTCACCGTTATTAGTGGCGAAATCGAAGGGCACGTTCCGGAGACCGCACATGCGCAGTCAAACCTGGAAATCTGGAACTTTCTCTTCCCGGTTCGCTGGCGACCTGACAGCTTCGTCTTAAAGGAATATCGTCAGCTGCAATCAATAGATTCAATGGACCAGCAGCAACTTGCTCTCCTGCCCAGCTGGAAACTGACTAATATCGCCACAAAATGGGTACGCTCAGTTTTTTAAGTCTAAACTAAGTTTTAACAGCATGGTAAGTCTTAATGACTGCCAAACAACCTCTCTGGCACTAAAAGTTAACTATTAAAAATGTGGAGACTCATTACTCCTGATTTTAATAGTTTAGGGACATTCAAAAAAAAATGTTTTAAAAATTTTTAAAGTTAAATTTAAAAAAAAATATTTTCCTACTGAACTGTTAGTCAGTGAGTGATTAATGATACAGTTTACAACACCAGTCGGGTGCAAGTCAAGGTCAATTTGCATCATCCAAGGATGATTCAGCTAAAGGAATGTGCACGTACCCTCTCTTTATAACTCAGAACCATTTCTAACAGAATGTACGGGAGCTCCTAATACTTTAGAAAACACCCATTTATGTTGCAGGGTGGATTTTGGAGAACCAGCAACACTGGAGAAACAACTACGCAGTGTTTTCTGGCACAGGCCTTCCCCAATATCAAAACCATATTGCTGGCTTCTGCAGGTTGGCCAATGCTGAAGCTATCCATTGCCAGAAAAAATGGCAGCCTGTAATAGCTTGTTCACGGGAGGCAGTTGTTTATGGTTGCCATGGTTGGGCTACGCCTAAAGCAACATGGGGGAAAAGCCATCCCATGGGGTAATATTCCATGCCCTCAGGGGCATTGGAACCACATCATGTGTACTGCAGCAGTAACACTGGAGCAGAGGCTAGTGCCAGCAGCAAGATTGTAATGTACAGGGAGCATAAGTAGAAACCTTTACTCAAAATAGAAATTTTGCAACTGAGAAGTGATTGGAAAAAAACATGGATCAAATGTAATTTTACATGGGGTGGGGAAGCGGGGGGGGGTGGTTGTGGGGAAAATCAGTTCACATATGCACACAATGTATCTTAGCTGCTAAGATGAGCTGTGGTTAACTTCTCCTGTCCCTTTAAGGCCATTGTTCAAGTACTCCCTGTGCGGAAATGGTCTAAATAGGCACATTCTGAGGTCAATTAGGTAGCTGAAGATGATCAAGGTCAGAGAAAAGCAGCGTGAAATGTCTGTCCTTTTGTCTTTTCTAATACATTTGACAAAATTTCTTTATGCTCTCTGCTGAACAAAATTTCCCCTAACCGCTCTCCTCAGTCACGGGCTCCCCACCAAGAGGAAATAATCTTTCCCTGGTGGATCTACACTGCACCCTCCCTCTGATTTTAAGGTCCTTTCAATAATAAGATGCCAAAACTGTACACAGTATTTTAACTGTGGCCTAATCATCGGCTTGCATAAATATTTTATTACCTCTTTGCTCTTATACTCTCAGCTCCTATTTATAAAATTGAATGGTATTTGCAGTGTCCATCCCTTCATACTCAAGATTTGTAACCTCATTTTGGTGGCAAGAGCACAGGAAGTTTAAAAAAAACATCGAAACATATAATAAAAGGGGAGAGTAAAGTTCAGTCATCTACGTAAAATCTTAAGATTTTTATAAAAAGCCGCAGCTGTTTTTGAAATGTGAGGAACTTTATTATTCAGTAACTCACAAAGTGAGAAAGTGCTGGCAGTTCTCACCCTGCTGAAAGGAGCCAAGTTCCTGCTGGATGTGTCAAATCAGTGAATATTGTGAAGTGATTAAGAATCGAAAATGACATGAACAGCAGCAATTAAACAGAAATGAACTTTTCAACAAAATAATGCCTTTTTTTTTTTCCCTTCCAGAGCTACTCCCATCCCTACGCTGCTTAGGTAAACAGAATTGAGAGCTGTTCTTTATCAGTTCATCTGTCAGCAACCTTGAATAAAAGTACACACCAGGTGAATTCCTTCATGCTAACCTTCCAATGGTCAATTAATAAAGCTTAATGCTCACCAGAATCCTCTGGTCCAGTGCTTCAAACTGATAAATTCTAATTTATTGTAACACATCGGGAATTAAAACTCTGGAGATTGTGGCATGCATATTTCACATTGGTACAGCTAAATCTGGATAGATACACAGTTAGTTTGCCAGGAAATGTTATGTTTGGCTCAGAATTTCATTATAATGGAAGTTAATGGGAACATCCCAATCGAATTCTATGCTGGAACGAACTGTGCAAATGCAATATTCTTTTCCTTGGCTCTGTATCACAGTGTTTATTCAAACATTCAGAACTTGATATGAATGTCGCTATTATGTTCCACGGTGCTGAAAAAATTGCCCATCTCCAGTTAGTTACCATCCTATGTTCTAAATCATTGCGTATTTTGCAGTACATTTAAAAGATGAACAATAACAACAATTTGCATTTAATTGGTGCCTTTAATGTAGACAAAACATCCCAAGGTGCTTCACAAAGCTATCAAACAAAAAAAATGGACAGCAAGCCAAAGAACACATTAGGAGTGATGACCAAAAGCTTGGTTAAAGAGGTGAGTTTTAAAGAGGATGCACAAGAGGTCAGATTTGGAGGAACAGAGAGTTATTAGGGGTGGGGGGTGGGGGTTGTAGAGGCGGAGAAGGCTATAGAGAGAGGGAGAATTTTAAACACGAGAATGAGAATTTAAATTTGAGGCATTGGGGGATTGGGAGCCAATGTATATCAGAGAAGACAGGAGTGATGAGTGAGCAGGACTTAGTGCAGACAGGATATGGGCAAAGTTTTGGATGAACTGAAGTTTACAGTAGTTGGAGGATTTGGAATACTAGAGTCCTGGGTAGACAATCTTGGCAGATTCAAGTGCTTGTATTCTTATCCTGATAAAATATTTCTGTTTGCAGCTACACACCTTCTCTCTCAAGCTACAGTGAAAGGTTTGAATATTACTTTTAGCTTATTATTTTATATCACCTTCCTGTGCTATGCAGCACTTCAAGGGTTATGGGGTAATGGATATATCTTCTTCCTGGACAATGCATTACATCTTATATAAAAGGTAAACTACCGCCAATGCCTTTGCCAATAGCAGTACCCACTCAGTTGCCAAGTAGAGTGGAAGGAATCCCAAGGTTGAGTTGTCCTTCTAGTTTCTCTTCCTGCTCAGAAGTCCCTTGTTGGTCACATCTCCAGAATGACCTTGCTGAAATTAAGACAGCATGACGTGGGAAATAATGGGCACAAACATTCATCATAACACTTCATGATGCAGCACGCTGGTGCACCAATAAGCTAAGAAACTGTGACATTTACTTTTAACGCAGGGCTACGATCAGCCAACTTTTTTTTTATTGACAACAGACGGATTCCATCAAAAGTCTGAATTTTCAGGATTCAAATTCAGTGAGGAAGCAGAGAATCTAACTAACAGTACAATATAGAAGTGCAGTGTATTGCCTCCTTGCTAAGCTGTGATTTCGATAAATCACAGCTACAGATTTACCAACACTAAGAGGTCAGTGCAGATAAATGGGAGGCAGTCCTAGTGCTGCACTACTAGGCAGCGTAGATTTATCTAAAGTTGACATGATCAGAAATGCAAAACAACAACTTGAATTTAGAGATGGCAGGCCATAAACTAATCTTGGTGAAGGTTTGAGAAGCACTTTGTTAATGATATTGCAGTTACTGTAGCATGTTTATCAATGTGCACTGCACTATGAGATCTTGGACACATAATTTGTTCTGTCAGTATAGAATCCACATGCACAGATTGACACTCTAAAGCATTAATCATCACAGAGAGTGTAGAAAATGGCAGAAACAGTAGAAGCATAGAGGTGTAAATGTGGGAGAGAAGTGAGAATCACAATCAAGGTGGGAACGCTGGTAATCTCTGCAAAGGGAGCTTTCAGCAAGTGATTTCACATGTAAGATTAAACACAAAACACCAACGAGTAAATAGGGAATAAACAACAGAGCCCCATCTGCTACAACACTTATACAACAGATGAAATAAAGCAAATAATACATATCAATGAAATCTGAGGGTAGGTTTTGCACAGATTTATTAAAACCTGTAATGTAGCAGAGTGGTAAGCTTTGTGCTCACTGATTTCCAGCTGGGCCAATCTCCCAGCATTTCCCAGGGTCAGTGGGACAGCTCCCAGCCCAGGTTCTGGAGTTCGCCAAAGGGGTCAGAAAGGAAACTGCATTTGCCAGGACTTAAAGGATTCCTGGAAAATCTAAAGGAATACAGGACTCAAAGGCAAATGGACACATTTGGGGTGGGGTGGGGGGAGGGAGAGAATTGGAGCGAAGTGGCGGCCGGGGCGCGGGGTAGCGAGCGGGCCCCCCGCCGACTCCGGGCCAGGGTTCCTCGCCGCCGGCTCCGGGTCAGGGCCCCCCCGCCGACTCTGCCTCCGCCTACCGGCGGCTGAGGGAGCCGGACTCGGACTCGGGCCCGGACTCAGGCCGCAGCCTCGGGCTGGAGTAGGAGGTAAGCGGGGACGGGTGTGCGAGGGGGGGGCGCTGCGGCTGCCGCCACCACCGCTCGGTTTGTCAGCCGTTGAGTGCTGGGTTATTCGGGTTCATTTTAAACTGCGGCGAAGGTTTATGGGCCGGTTAGCGGGGGCGGGGGCACTGTGCCTGGGCCCCTGGGAGAGCCTGGGCTGGGGTAATGTCTGCAGGTTGCATCATGCAGGAGGGATCTGGGCGTCCTCGTACATGAAACGCACAAAGTCAACATACAGGTGCTGCAGGTAATCCGGAAGGTAAACAGAATATTGGCCTTTATTTCTAGGAGGATGGAGTATAAAAGCAGGGAAGTCATTTGAGGTTAGGATCAGATCAGCCATGATCTTAATGAATGGCGGAGCAGGCTCGAAGGGCCGATTGGCCTACTCCTGCTCCTATTTCTTATGTTCTTATGTCTTAATCTGTTAATGTTTAAAAAGGCTGTAAATAATTTAAATGTCCTCCCAAAGACTAGTTGGAGGAAAACCCGGTGGACAGTAGAGGCAGGGAATGGAGTCTGTTGGCGAGTGGTAAATGGTGCAGCACCAAAACTGCCTTCTTGATGTCTGACAAAGTGATGGTGCTGTAGTATGAGATGGGTGGAAGAAAAGTTACCCTGTTTTCCACTTCAGGGCACCCTCCCAAATGGACAGTATTACAGCAGGCCTGGCATGAGGTGAAAGCAAAAAAAATTGAGGGAGGAGGTGAGCTTGACGATCACTGTGGGTGCCATCCCAATGGTGCAGTCTGTCGGTGTCTTTGCAGCAGATGGCACAACAGGCTTCAGGCTGCTCCAGAACCTACAGAGCCAGTTCCTCATGCTCAATGCCAGTTAAGTATGCCAGGGACTACAGATGTGTTTGTTGACATAATGGCAGGTGCTGCAGGGATGCCTGCAGCTCACCTGCACATTACAGATGGCACAACAGTGACAGTAAAGGTCATCTCCTCCCTCTTAGCTTTTTTGCTGCCACACCCTGCCAGCATGCCGCAGTGCTGTCCTCTAGAGAGGGTGCAAACAGAGAAACACCCCTTGCACCCATCTCTTTAATAGCACATAAATATACTGTTATAAGAAAGGGGAAAAAAATCTCCCAAAAGATGT
This sequence comes from Heptranchias perlo, assembly GCF_035084215.1. Taxonomy (NCBI): domain Eukaryota; kingdom Metazoa; phylum Chordata; class Chondrichthyes; order Hexanchiformes; family Hexanchidae; genus Heptranchias; species Heptranchias perlo. The sequence goes on along the minus strand of NC_090357.1, from coordinate 16,188,427 downwards.
TTTCATTAAAATGCCAGCAAAAAAAAAACAGAAGCTTACACTGAAAAAAACACTTCCAAGCAAGAACAGGCCAACATACGTCAGATGCTTTAAAAGCTCCATCGTTCATGCAGGTTTCCTTAGGCCCATACCAAATGGGAAATGTGAGCTCCCAGCTCAGTCCCAATCCAAAGAGATGCAATTTTGCTTGGTTTTATTTAAATACATTATAATAATTAAATGAAGCTATGGCTTATTTTCAGCAGTATCTCTTTAGGCCAGTCTAAAAGGCCTGGCAGAAAATTGAGCTCAGTACAAAAGTGGCACACATCCAGTTATATGGATCTGAGCCATATTTTTCAGTCTCCCAGGTCCTGTTTTGCTCCTGCTTCACCTTGGGACAGGAAAATCTAACCCCTGAATTGTGTTTAAGTTTAAGCACTGGATCAGATCTGAAACTCTGAAATTAGTAATCCATTTGGACTCCTGTATCTGAGTCTATGGCTCGGCGCCGTAACGATGTTAGGTGAGAATTTTCCCTGTAATAGTTCAACCATTTGACTACAGAACGGGTACAAATCTGCTGCTGATTTCAGCTGAAAAAAAATCAAATAATGCCTCCATCAGGCAGTTAATTTAATAGTTCCTGGTGCATGAGCAGGCTCAGGGTCAACTTATGGCATAAACGCTGGGGAACGGCACTGACTCCAGGACATGCTGACGTGAACAGAAATCATTGTTGCAGGGATGAAAATTTAAAACAGGGCTACATGGCTAATATTTGATTGTAGTTATGGTGTCTGATTCTGGGCAGGAATAAGCGTCAGTGATTTCATTAAAACAAAAGGCAATAGATTGTAGGTAACGGAATCTGTTGACTCTTAAATAGGTGAGTCAAATCTGACTCAATCTCTCATGCTTTGAATCTATTCTGTGTTAAAATAAACAGCACAGTTCAGATTCCTTTCCATTGGAATGCGGTATTCCGGACAGAGGCTGTCTTACAACATATTCCATAAAGTGGGAGCATCGCATTTCAATTATCGAGTCTAAAGTCAATGTAATATGCAGAGCACAACACACGGACATTAGGTGACAGTGTAAAGCGGACAATATTGGATCAGTCGCCTGTTATACATCTCCCCTGATTTTCATTTCCATTGACTTCAAATGACAAAGGGCCATCGAACAAAGTCGATATTACTCCCAGAGATTATAAAGCAGTCAGCTTATTGAGGAGTTCATTACATATTCATCAGCTTAAACCTAAAATGTAATCACTTCCAGTATACAATGTATTATAAATTATTATTTACAGTATATCCCATGGGTTTGGTGGGAACATTTGCATTGCATTTCAGTCCTTTTTTTGCTGGCTTCACTTATCATGATAGATATTGACAGCCAGAATAAGCTGCTGATTGTGAAGTCAACTGCAGTTGATTACTCCCTTTTTTTGCCTCTTCCCTTTTCTTGGGTCGCATCATAAAACGTCACAGCGCACAAACAAACCATTCAGTTAATCAAGTCTGCATCAGTGTTTTTTTCTCCAAGAGCCACCTCGTCTAATCTCGCTCTCTTGCTCGCTCCCTATAACCTTTAATATTTCTGACGTCAAGCACCATCTCGAAGTGAGAAGGTGGATTGGTGACCTACTATTGAGTTCCACCAATGCCGCTGGGAGCTGAACAAGAGGAATCAAGGATGACTCTCTGTCCACTTTTCCCTTCTTCTCTAAAGGTGAATGCCAGACCTTTGATCAGCAATTTCCAACAGTGGCAAAGCTGAAATTTGGAACTCAGCCCAGAAAGGATTGTGGACAATGTCCTATATCCTGCCACTTTATAACAGTCAGTAAAAAAAAACTCTTTTACAGAAATATAATTCTGTATGTATTATCTAGGATGGAGGTCCACCCTCATGTTGAATCTCCCGAGGCTGGATTCCTGACAAAATGTCTGCACTAAGACTTTCTGAAGCTCCGAAGATTTTAAAGGTTTATTTATTAGCTGCACTTGTATGAACTGAAACATCTTAGCAACAAGGAGTTTTGGCAAAGTATGCAAGGAATAAGTGAAGTTCTATTCACAGAGGAATAAGTTGTAAATCACGGACTGCTTTGATGAGATTGGCGTCAATCATGAATTAATGGAAAAAAAACAGCAAGTGAAATAATTGTGTGCCAGCCAAAATACAAAAATGCAAGAAAATAAATAACCTTTTCAGTTTAAAGGATGATAATGCAAAGAGGCAATTCAGTGTAGCAATTCATCCAACATTAAAGACAATGGTGAAAGTTTCAGGGGTAGATGCAGGGTTTGCAAATGTAGAACAAAATAACTTTGACTAATGACTGCATTAATCACCTTTAGCAGTCAGAGTTACCTGAAAGGTCTCTGTTTCCTCTTTATTGTCCTGTAGTGTACGATGTCCATTACACAGCATCCTTCCGAGGGGAGCACTGACAGTTCTGACAATTGCCCTCTGCAATTTCTACCTATCGAGCTCCGTTATAGTTCAGAAAAGATCCACTCATACACTGCTAAGAAGTATGTAAAGATATCCTTGCAGTAAAATGAGATAACTTTGTCAGTATTTCTTCCCCTCTGAGGTAGGTTATTATAATATGGCACCCTATTTAATTCTAGAAGTACATTTACAGTGGCTTGACACTGCGCTGCAGTAGAGCTCCAACATACTGTGCCAATGAGCAGTAGGACTTGAGATCACTGCGTTAAAATATTGCTGTGCTTTGATTAGACATTGTGGTTTGTGACGTCATTGTAACTCCTCATTGTACAACTAACCTATAACACTCTGCAGCCTATGTGTTGTTCCAAATATAATCAATACTCTCTTTAAAAGCATCGCTAGTGACTTCAGTGGCACACTTCTTAAATATTTATTTGCAATTTCTGCATAGCAAACAAATACATTTAGCAATTCTATGTTTGAAATTATTTATTTTGCTAATTCATTTTTGCATCCTGTCCAAGATCTGGGAAACCAATTAAGAAAGAACGAATGAACGAACTTGCATTTATATAGCGCCTTTCATGACCTCAGGATGTTCCAAAGCGCTTTACAACCAATGAAGTGTAGTCACTGTTGTAATGTAGGAAACAGGGCAACCAATTTATGCACAGCAAGGTCCCACAAACAGCAATGTGATAATGACCAGATAATCCATTTCGGTGACGTTGGTTGAGGAATAAGAATTGGCCAGGACATCGGAAGAACTCCCCTGTTCTTCTTTAGCAACGGTTGCCGGATGCAACAGGTGCTGTCCATTGTATTTAAATGTATCTACCTAACAGTTCACTGATCTCCCTCGGTACTGAGCAAAGGCATCATTCTGCTGATGCTCATGTACATTTGGATTTTTCACAATGTGGGATCTTTTACATCCATCTGAGAGGGCAGACGTTCAACGTCTCATTCAAAAGACAGCGCCTCCGACAGTACAGTACTTCCTCTGCACTGCACTGGAGTACCAACCTAAATTTTGTGCTCTGGAGTAGGGTTTGAAGCCACAGTGCTACCACAGAGCCATGGCTGACACCATTAATCCTTGATCAGTTTGTCCTTGTCAAATGGTTACACAATGTGAGAACATTAACACTAGAAGGTGATTAGCAAAGTCAAAAAAATACACCATTTCAGCCTTTTCTCTAAAAGAAAAAAAGAGACTTCTAAATCTACTGTATTAGGCAGATTTAAACATTTTCCAAGAGAATAGTAGAAGTGAACATCTTTGGATCCTTGAAGTGTTTGCTCAAAAACATTTCTAATTATCAGCACAAAGAGCGAGACCCCAAGATGAATGTTTCAGTACTGCTCAGACACGTCAGCAGAATGATGCCTTTGCTCAGTACCTAGGGAGATTGATGAATTGTTAGGCAGATACATTTAAATACAATGGACTGCCCCTGTTGCATCCAACAACCATTGCTAAGGCAGACGTTGGACCTGTAACAGAGCCTGCTGTGACTCAAACACTGAACTGAAGTCTCTTCAGAGCTCTTTAGTTTCTGGAATATGGGCCCCCCAACGTTTTGGATGGAACGTCACTACAATTCTAATTTCCATGTGTCAAGAGCCCATGAGATCATGAGCAGCTTCTAAAGCTGTTGCTTTAATGCAAAGACTTGTCACATCTATTATTGACGATACTCCTGAGTAAAAGGCTAATGTTATTACACTACATTTTTCAGAATTTAAAATGTAGCATTGTGTTTAACATTATCTACTGTTGGGGATTTTGGTGTAAGAGGATTGGGATCATAATGTTGATGCTTAAAAGCAAGTCAGTTAGTGATTGTGATATCATATGAAATTGCATAAATTTTTGTAGGCTGCTCTTCCAGGCCTACAGTGGCAGTAAAGAGGCAATGTTAGACTACTGGCTCTTTGATACAACTTCAGACAAAACTTGCATTGCAAGATACTGCGTGTGATGTTTGTGTGGTTGTGGCCCACAGTATCCTGCATCCATTTCACTGATGTGTGCAAGCACCAACTCAGCTACGCACAGCAGTAAGTGAGCACGAGGAGGTAGTACCAGTTAAAGCAGAGTGCACAGGTTAGGAGAAGACAATGCTGCTGGGCAAAGGATCAGGAACTAGCTGGCCAGATGACCGCAAGTGCCGTCTACAATGCTCTGCACTGTTAGAAACCTTGCCACCTGGAAAGAATCAGTCACGGTGATGCTGCTTTTCCAAAGGAAAAGTGGTGAAGGTGTTCCCTTTGCAGACAATTGGGAAATTAAATTTAAAGGTCTGACAGTTGAAAAGCAATGGCAAACATTTAAAGAAATATTTCAATATTCTCAACAAGTATACATTCCATTCAGAAATAAAAACTCCACCAGTAAAGTGATTCACCTGTGGCTAACTGAAGAAGTTAAGGAGAGTTCTAGATTGCAAGAATAGGCCTATAATGTTGCCAAGAAGAGTAATAAGCCTGGAGATTGGGAGAGTTTTAGAAACCAACAAAGGACAAGCAAAAAAATAATAAAAAGGGAGAAAATAGAATATGAAAGTAAACTAGCAAGAAATATAAAAACAGATTGTAAGAGCTTCTACAGGTATGTAAAAAGGAACAGAATAGCAAAAGTAAATATTGGTCCCTTAGAGGCTGAGACAGGAGAAATTATAATGGAGAATCAGGAAATGGCAGATGCGTTAAATAAATATTTTGTATCTGTCTCCACAGTAGAAGACACAAGAAGCATAACAAAAATAGTGGGGAACCAAGGGTTAAATGAGAGTGAGGAACTTAAAATAAATAATATCACTAGAGAAAAAGTAATGGACAAACTAATGGGACTAAAAGCCAACAAATCTCCTGGACCTGATGGCCGACGTCTAGGGTTCTAAAAGAGGTCGCTGCAGCGATAGTGGATGCATTGGTAATGATCTTCCAAAGTTCTCTAGATTCTGGAACGGTCCCAGTGGACTGGAAGGTAGCAAATGTTACCCCGCTATTCAAGAAGGGAGGGAGAGAGAAAACAGGGAACCACAGGCCAGTTAACCTGACATCGGTCATCGGGAAAATGCTGGAATCCATTATTAAGGAAGTGTTAAAAGGGCACTTAGAAAATCATAATATGATTAGGCAGAGTCAACATGGTTTTATGAAAGGGAAATCATGTTTGACAAATTTATTAGAGTTTTTTGAGAATGTAACTAGCAGGGTAGATAAAGGGGAACCAATGGATGTAGTATATTTGGATTTTCAAAAGGCATTCAATAAGGTGCCTCATAAAAGGTTGTTACACAAGATAAGGGCTCATGGGATTGGGGGTAATATATTAGCATGGATAGAGGATTGGTTAAAGGACAGAAAACAGAGAGAAGGGGTAAACAGGTCAGTCTCAGGTTGGCAGGCTGTAAGCAATGGGGTGCCGCAAGGATCGGTGCTTGGGCCTCAGCTATTTTCAACCGATAATAATGACTTAGATGAAGGGACCAAATGTAATGTATCCAAGTTTGCTGAAGATACAAAGCTAGGTAGGAAATTAAGCTGTGAGGAGGACACACAGTGTCTGCAAAGGGATATAGACAGATTAAGTGAGTGGGCAGAAGAGGGGAGATGGAGTTCAATGTGGGGAAATGTGAGGTTAATCACTTTGGCAGGAAGAATAGAAAAACAGAATATTTTTAAATGGTGAGAAACTATTAAATGTTGCCGTTCAGAGAGACTTGGGTGTCCTCGTACAAGAATGTTTGAAATTCTCTACCCCATGGGGGCTGTGGATGCTGAGTCATTGAATATATGCAAGGCTGAGGTGGATAGATTTTTGGACTCTAGGGGAATCAAGGGATATGAGGATCAGGCAGGAAAGTGGAGTTGAGGTCGAAGATCAGCCATGATCTGACTGAATGGCGGAGCAGGCTCGAGGGACCATATGGCCCACTCCTGCTCCTATTTCTTCTGTTCTTACAAACCCTCTACCACTCGTGTGATGCATCTGTGGGCAGTCGATGGAGTGGTTTGGCACATGCTGCTGGTGCTGGCATGGAAGTATCATACGGCAGAAAAGTTTAATGTAGTGGTTTCATGGTCTGCATTGCCAACCAAAGGGGCTCCATGTCTGAAGCACAGCCTTGCAAATTTTGCTTTACAATTCTAACCTTGGAGATTGCTCCATTGGGTGGTAACGAATTAATGGAATGTAATTTAAATGTCCAGTATCAATGTTTTTATAAATCACAGGTGTTAAAATCCTTTAGCCTTTGAACCCTTATTCTCTGATTTTTACAGATTTGAAGTCCAATGTCTCTCTAAGGATGACCACTTCTCTAATCACGACAGACATTGGTACCATCCATTCTGCATTCCCACTGACCTGTACCCAGTACCACTGGCAAGACAGGAACATAAGAACATAAGAACATAAGAAATAGGAGCAGGAGTAGGCCAATCGGCCCCTCGAGCCTGCTCCGCCATTCAATAAGATCATGGCTGATCTGATCCTAACCTCAAATCTAACTTCATGTCCAATTTCCTGCCCGCTCCCCGTAACCCCTAATTCCCTTTACTTCTAGGAAACTGTCTATTTCTGTTTTAAATTTGTTTAATGATGTAGCTTCCACAGCTTCCTGGGGCAGCAAATTCCACAGAGCTACTACCCTCTGAGTGAAGAAGTTTCTCCTCATCTCAGTTTTGAAAGAGAAGCCCCTTATTCTAAGATTATGCCCCCTTGTTCTAGTTTCACCCATCCTTGGGAACATCCTTACCACATCCACCCGATCAAGCCCCTTCACAATCTTATATGTTTCAATAAGATCGCCTCTCATTCTTCTGAACTCCAATGAGTAGGGTCCAAATCTACTCAACCTCTCCTCATATGTCCACCCCCTCATCCCCGGGATTAACCGAGTGAACCTTCTTTGTACTGCCTCGAGAGCAAGTATGTCTTTTCTTAAGTATGGACACCAAAACTGTATGCAGTATTCCAGATGCGGTCTCACCAATACCTTATATAACTGCAGCAATACCTCCCTGTTTTTATATTCTATCCCCCTAGCAATAAAAGCCAACATTCCATTGGCCTTCTTGATCACCTGCTGCACCTGCATACTAACTTTTTGATTTTCTTGCACTAGGACCCCCAGATCCCTTTGTACTGCAGTACTTTCCAGTTTCTCGCCATTAAGATAATAACTTGCTCTCCGATTTTTCCTGCCAAAGTGCATAACCTCACATTTTCCAATACTGTATTGCATCTGCCAAATCTCCGCCCACTCACCCAGCCTGTCTATATCCCCTTGTAGGTTTTTTATGTCCTCCTCACTCTCTACTTTCCCTCCCATCTTTGTATCATCCGCAAACTTTGATATGTTACACTCGGTCCCCTCCTCCAAATCATTAATATAGATTGTAAAGAGTTGGGGACCCAGCACCGACCCCTGTGGAACACCACTGGCTACAGGTTGCCAGTCCGAGAATGTACCATTTATCCCAACTCTCTGCTTCCTGTTCGATAACCAATCCTCCACCCATGCCAGAATATTACCCCCAATCCAGTGATTCTGTATCTTGAGCAATAATCTTTTATGTGGCACCTTGTCGAATGCCTTCTGGAAGTCCAAATACACTACATCCACTGGTTCCCCTTTATCCACCCTGTACGTTATATCCTCAAAGAACTCAAGCAAATTTGTCAGACATGACTTCCCCTTTGTAAAGCCATGCTGACTTTGTCCTATTAAATTATGTTTATCCAAATGTTCTGCTACTGTCTCCTTAATAATAGACTCCAAAATTTTACCCACCACAGATGTTAAGCTAACTGGTCTATAATTTCCAGCCTTCTGCCTACTACCCTTTTTAAATAAGGGTGTTACATTGGCAGTTTTCCAATCTGCCGGGACCTTTGCCAAGTCCAGAGAATTTTGGAAAATTATTACCAAAGCATCCACAATCCCTACTGCCACTTCCCTCAAGACCCTGAGATGTAAGCCATGAGGTCCAGGGGATTTATCCGCCTTGAGTCCCATTAATTTACTGAGTACCAATTCCTTAGTGATTTTAATCGTATTTAGCTCCTCCCCCCCTAGAGCCCCCCGTTTGTCCAGTGTTGGGATATTCTTAGTGTCCTCTACCGTAAAGACTGAAACAAAGTATTTGTTCAGCATTTTTGCCATCTCCATGTTTCCCACGATTCATTTCCCGGTCTCATCCTCTAAGGGACCTACGTTTGCCTTATGCACCCTTTTTCTTTTTATATAACTGTAGAAACTCTTGCTATCTGTTTTTATATTTTTTGCTAATTTATTTTCATAATCCATCTTCCCTTTCTTAATCAATCCTTTCATTACTTTTTGCTGTCTTTTGAAGACTTCCCAATCTTCTATCCTCCCACTAAGTTTGGCTATCTTATATGTCCTTGTTTTTAGTCGGACACTATCCTTAATTTCTTTACTTAGCCATGGATGGCTGTCATTTCTTTTACACCCTTTTTTCCTCAGTGGAATATATATTTTTTGAAAGTTGTAAAATAACTCCTTAAATGAACACCACTGCTCATGTACCGTCTTACCCTTTAATCTATTTTCCCAGTCCACTTTAATCAATTCCGCTCTCATACCATCATAGTCTCCTTTATTCAAGCTCAGTACGCTTGTTTGAGAACCAACCTTCTCACCCTCTAATTGGATATGGAATGTAACCATGTTATGGTCACTCATTCCAAGGGGATCCTTAACTAGGACATTATTAATTAATCCTGGCTCATTACACAGGACTAGGTCCAAGGTTGCTTGCCCCCTTATGGGTTCAGTTACATACTGCTCAAGAAATCCATCCCGAATACACTCAATAAACTCTTCCTCAAGGCTACCCTGCCCAATTTGATTTGTCCAGTTAATATGATAGTTAAAATCTCCCATAATTATAGCTGTTCCCTTATTACATGCCCCGACTATTTCCTGATTAATACTTCTTCCAGCAGAGTTGCAACTATTAGGAGGCCTATATACTACGCCCACGAGTGTTTTTTGCCCCTTATTATTCCTTATCTCTACCCAAACTGGAAGGTGATCAGATGATCCTGCTGTCTCTCAGGATAGCAGGTCAAACACGCCCTTCAGTCTGTCCCCCCAGATCCTACACAAGTGGCAATGAGACAGCAGGCTCCTCAATAGCTCTGAAGGAGGAGTCTGCGGTTGGTCCTTCTTAGGATACAAGTGATAAGAATCACAGTAGTAATAAGGTGAAAAAATTGGCACCACCAGTGAGGTAAGAAAATAATTATTTGCAAATTTGTGCAAAAAGAGGTGCACTTTTATAGCGGCTTCCAACTTTCAGAATGTCCCAAAGTATTTCACAGCCAATTAATTACTTTTTTGAAGTTTAATCACAGTTGCTATGTAGGCAAATGCTGCAGCCAATTCATGCAATCAAGGTCCCACAAACAGTTAATTTCTTGATGACGAATGACCAGTTAATCTGTTTTGATATTGTTGTTTGAGCTATGAACATTGGCCAGGACATTAGGAAAACTCCTTGCTCTCCTAGAAAAAATTTCCACAGATCTTTTAAGTCCACCAAGGGCCTCAGTTTAACATTTGATCCAAAAGACGGCACCTTGGACAATGCAGATTTCCCTTAGTACTGCACTGAACTTATATCTGAGCCAGCCAGCTTGTACTTTTCAACTTCAAACTGGTATTCGGTGTGTACTAACAAATGTTCAGCACTGCAATTGAAGCACTGGGACTGCTGCAGAAGCAAAATTTCATGGAAGCTTTGGGGTTTTCATGACTAATATTTTTGGAGTTGCCGGTTATGATTTGGGCACAAGCAGAGATATGAATGAGAACACATGAAAGCCTAAGCACATAAATCAGTGCGGTCTCAAGGAGGACTCAAGCTGGAGCAGCAGGAAGCTGAGTGGAACCATGAGAAAAGGCAAAGTTGGACCAGACTGCAAATAGAAACTTGAATAGGATTACATAGTGAAATTCAGTAAAAGACGAGAAAATTATTGGTTAGAAAGAAAATGAAAATATGCATGGTGTCAACTAAAGGCCTGATATTTGGGGTATAAGTTGAAAACCCATAGACAATGGTTTATGTTGCATTTATACTGCAGGTTTAACATTGGCATAAAGTGTTTTCAGCCTTAAAGTGACGTTAAACTTAGAGGAAGCGAAGCAACAGAGTCATGAAGAACCTAAAAAGGCAACTATAGACAGCAATCAACAGACCCAACCATAAAGATAAGTAGCCAAGGATGAATGAGGAGGAAACATTTGCAACCAGCAGTAGTTTGGCCAAAGATAAATCACTTGTGAGATTTGTGAAGAACAAATGCAGTAACACAGCTAAAGGAAAGAGAATTTTGCTGGGGTATCAGTGACTCTTGGACATAAAACTAGTTTTGTGTGGATGCATTATGATTATGCAAAAAAATTGCTGCAGTGTGACTTCCCATGACAAACCCTGCAAATTTCTACATGCCTGGATAGTGCAATTTTCTGCCCAATTTTGAATAAAATGCCCTGAAGCAATGAAAAGTACTAGCTTCTGAGCAGATCTGAGCATTAAAACAAATCACTTGCTGTAACAGATTACTTGATCTAGTTATGGCAAAGTAAGAACAAGAAAAAAACAAATCAAGCCCACTCCTTCCACAGACCATAAGCAAAGTGCCCAATCATAGATATTATCTTTGAAAGAAAAGTTCTGCAAAATTGCCCTTTGGCCCTGAAAGATAACCAAACATTGGTAAGTTAAGTTTTGTCCTGGAGTTTCCTACTATGTTACTGAAAGTGGAAACCCATATTCAAAGTTGTGCTCTTACATTTGAAAACGTATTCCTCATTTCAGAGTAATTTGCAACTCTGAGACTCAAATCCGCTGGTGATATGGCCCAAAGATGTATTGCAGTATTTCATATTACTTATTTAAACATTTCTTCTAATGGTGCTGTCAGTATACTCCAGTGCACAGGCTCTAATGTCCTAGAGCTATCCTGAATATGAAAGTAGAGTAATATTTAACAAGACTTGTGCCAGCTCTGAAGAGTTTACTTTGAATTGTGATTTGGAAAACAATCTAACCGAAAGGAGTGAATAAATGAGCCAGAACATTAAATATTATTGTGTCTGAAACCCAGCGTCATTCTGTTCTTTGGGCTACCAGCGGCGTTCTTTTATACGGTACCACTGTGGATGCGCAGTTGGGAAAATCTATCGAGGAAGGATTGATCCTAATTTGACTGGACAGTAGCATCTTTTTCCCCTGTTGACTACTGGCTTGTGCCCAGTTGTGGGTTTCCCCATCCACAATTGACAGCACATATTCCATCTGGTGATGCAGACTTTCGCTGAGCATTTTTACTTTGACATTCAGTCTCTCAAATGTCAAAAATCAACAGTCGCAATATTGACACACACATGCACATGACATAACACTACATAACGGTGGTGCACATCTTAATAACATTTTAACATTAAATCTTTGCTATGCTATTTCAGTTTCCCTTCTGCCGAACCCCAATCTTCCTTTCTTGCCTGCACAATCATCACAAAATAAAAATGTAAAATCAGCTCTGTGCATTGCTCGACATTTTAAAGGGTATTGCTGGAATAGCACCTTATCTCACCTCTCTGAAATGTCTCAAAGGGCTTTGTTATATAATCAATTATTTTGAAACAGTCATTGTTCTAACGCAAGCAAATGCAACAGCCATTTTGCAACAAACAGCAATGAGATGAAAGACTAATCACTCTGGTTTTGGACGGTGGTTAAGGGAGAAATGTTGATCAAGGCACTGGGCACTAAATTCACTGTGTATTTTTGAATAAAACCATGGATCTTCACCATCCATCTGAGCAAGTAGAAGGGGCCACAGTTTAAAGTTTCATCAGTAAGACAGCACCTCCAACAATACTGCATTCCCTCAATATTGCACCTAGATTATGCACTCAAGTCCTAGAGTGGGACTTGAACCCACATCTGCTTGACTCAGGAGGCAAGAGTGCTACCAACTGAGGAAAGCTGACACTACATGACTATGTTGTTCGACAGGAAGAAAATCATTCTCTCTATCTGTTTCCTATGAGGAGGTATTTCCATTTGTGAAGCTTATAATGTAGTTTATAGAGACATGCATGGATGCTGTGCCCTGTGGAAAACTGCAGACATCTGCTACTGAACTGAGTTGAAACTGGCATCCTTCCCACTCCTAGCCGCCAGTCTTAGTGTTTAAATGCATGTCAAGGATCAATACCATTTGGGATACTCTCCCAGTTTGTACTGAACTTTTGACATGTAGCTGCGCACAAAGGGATAGAAAGTACAGCAATTACTATTTAGGTCAATACAAATGACCAATACATCATCCAGGTGGTCTCTTCTGGAAACCCAGCACAAAAGGTGTCTATGGCTGCTTTATCACATCCACAAATGTAAATATCTCTCCTCAGTGATATATATTATGGAGGAGCATTTTACATTGAGAACACATAAATGTTATCCATCAATTGAGCCACACACCCTAAATTTCTTTACCACTTATCAATATTTCACAGCCACTCTTACCACTTCCATACTTAGTGTAGCTTCTCATGGGTCTATACAGGAAAACACCTAGGAACATGACCATGGAAGTGCATGAAAAATACAGGCATAAATTGAATATAATAAAGGGAAATGTGACCACGATCTCCCAGCACTCAGATACTGCATTCCACACATGTCAAGGCCAATGTGATTCCTATTTTTATCATGTAAAAGGCCCTCTCTGATATGACAAGAACCTGCTCCAAACTGCATGTGGTAAAATCATTTTTAAAAAATTCATTCACGGGATGTGAGCATCGCTAGCAAGGCCAACATTTATTGCCCATCCCTAATTGCCCTTGAGAAGGTGGTGGTGAGCCTCCTTCTTGAACTGCTGCAGTCCGTGTGGTGAAGGTTCTCCCACAGTGCTGTGAGGTAGGGAATTCCAGGATTTTGATTCCAGCGACGATGAAGGAACGGCGATATATTTCCAAGTCAAGATGGTGTGTGACTTGGAGGGGTACATGCAGGTGGTGGTGTTCCCATGCGCCTGCCGCACTTGCCCTTCTAGGTGGTTGAGGTCGCGGGTTTAGGAGGTGCTGTTGAAGAAGAATTGGCGAGTTGCTGCAGTGCATCCTGTGGATGGTACACACTGCAGCCACGGTGCGCTGGTGGTGAAGGGAGTGAATGTTTATAGGTGGTGGATGGGGTATCAATCAAGCGGGCTGCTTTGTCCTGGATGGTGTTGAACTTCTTGAGTGTTGTTGGACCTGCACTCATCCAGGCAAGTGAAGAGTATTCCAGCACACTCCTGACTTGTGCCTTGTAGATAGTGGAAAGGCTTTGGGGAGTCAGGAGATAAGTCACTCGCTGCAGTATACCCAGCCAATTTGAAGAAAAGGTCATGCTTCAGATCAAATGTCGATCATAGAATCATAGTAAACTTACGGCACAGAAGGAGGCTATTCAGCCCATTGTGTCCGTGCCGGCCAAAAATGAGCCATCCAGCCTAATCCCACTTTCCAGCACTTGGTCCGTAGCCTTGTAGGTTATGGCACTTCAGGTGCATATCCAGGTACTTTTTAAATGTGATGAGTGTTTCTGCCTCTACCGCCCTTTCACGCAGTGGGTTCCAGACTCCCTCAGACTTTCCTCAGCTCCCCTCTGATCCTTCTACCAATCACTTGAAACCTATGCCCCCTGGTTATTGATCTCTCTCCTAAGGGAAATAGGTCCTTCCCATCCACTCCATCTAGGCCCCTCATAATTTTATACACCTCAATTAAATTATCCCAGAGCCTCCTTTGTTCCAAAGTAAACAACCCCAGCCTATCCAATCTTTCCTCATTGCTAAAATTCTCCAGTCTTGGCAACATCCTCGTAAATCTCCTCTGCACCCTCTTTAGTGCAATTACATCTTTCATGTAATGTGGTGACCAGAACTGTACGCAGTACTCAGGCTGTGGCCTCGTGTTTTATACAGTTCTAGCATAACCTCCCTACTCTTATATTCCATGCCCACATCACGGCTAATAAAGGAAAGTATCCCGTATGCCTCCTTAACCACCTATCCACCTGTCCTGCTACTTTCAGGGATCAGTGGACAGGCACTCCAAGGTCCCTCTGTTCCTCTACACTTCTCAGTATCCTACCATTTATTGTGTATTCCCTTGCCTTGTTTGTCCTCTCCAAATGCATTACCTCACACTTCTCCAGATTGAATTCCATTTGCCACTTTTCAGCCCACCTGACCAGTCCATTAATATCTTTCTGCAGTCTACAGCTTTCCTCCTCACTATTATCTGCAAACTTCTTAATCATGTCCCCTACATTTAAGTCCAAATCATTAATACATACCACAAAAAGCAAGGGACCTAGCACTGAGCCCTGCGGAACCCCACTGGAAACAGCCTTCCAGTCACAAAAACACCCGACCATTACCCTTTGCTTCCTGCCACTGAGCAAATTTTGGATCCGACTTTGCCACTTTCCCTTGGATCCCATGGGCTTGTATTTTTTTGACCATTCTGCCATGTAGCACCTTGTCAAAAGCCTTGCTAAAATCCATGCAGGCTACATCAAACGCACTACCCTCATCGACCCTCCTTGTTATCTCTTCAAAAAATTCAATCAAGTTAGTCAGTCACGACCTTCCCTTAACAAATCCATGCTGAATGTCCTTGATTACTCGGTGCCTTTCTAAGTGATGGTATATTCTGTCCCTCAGAATTGATTCCAAAAATTTGCCCACCACCAAGGTTAAACTGACTGGCCTGTAATTACTCAGTCTATCCCTTGCTCCCCTTTTAAACAATGTTATAATGTTTGCAGTCCTCCAATCATCCGGCTACATGCTTGTATCCAGGGAGGATTGGAAAATGATGGTCAGAGCCTCCGCTATTTCCTCCCTTGCTTCTTTTAACAGCCTGGGATATATTTCATCCAGGCATGGTGATTTATCTATTTTTAAAGATGCTAAACCCCTTAATACTTCCTCTCTCACTATGTTTATCCCATCCAATATTTCACACTCTTCCTCCTTAACTACAATGTCTGCATCGTCCCTCTCTTTTGAAAAGACAGACGCAAAGTATTCATTAGAACCATAACAACATCTTCCACCTCCATACTTAGTTTACCTTTTTGGTCTCTAATAGGCCCTACTCTTTTCTTAGTTATCCTCTTGCTCTTAATGTATTTATAAAACATCTTTGGGTTTTCCTTGATTTTACTTGCCAATATTTTTTCACGCCCTCTCTTTGCTTTCCTAATTTCCTTTTTAATTTCACTCCTACACTTTCTGTCTATACTCCTCTAGGCTTTCTGTAGTATTGAGTTCTCGGTGTCTGACATAAGCTTTCCTTTTTTGCCTTATCTTACCCATACTCCTTGACATCCAAGGGGCTCTAGGTTTGGCAGTCCCACCCTTTTTCTTTGTGGGAACATGTTTAGTCTGAACCCTTTGAATCTCCCCCTTGAATGCCTCCCACTGCTCTGACGTTGATGATCACAGGTGAATCTCTCTGTAACAATAAGGGAAATGGATCCTCCTTATAGTGAAGCTTGCTTTCGAAGACCAGCAAGAGTATAAGGATGGGATGGGGTGGCTTACCTTAACCAAATTTTTTGGCTGTCGTACTAATGAATAAGATTGAAATTCCAGGGGCCAGGAAGAACACAGCATAGGCAAGTTACCAACGGTGGGGGGTGTCCACAATTTAGGGCAGAACGCAGATGCATTGGATTTTCACCACGAGTACAAAGTGGCACAAATTCCAGTTGCAGGGATGGGAAAGGCAAGTCTTCTACCTGCCCCACCTACATCCTGTTGGAGCGTGTCTGAGGGAATTCCCAGATTACCTCAGAGGTGACCGACTACATTAAAAATTATTAGAATCATTTCCCTTTGGGGGAAAGAAAAAGTAATGGTGCACTTTCGCTCCACTCCTACAAGAGCCTCACAATCCACTATCTGGTTAAATGACCATGTCCCCACAATTTGGGACAGGGCCCATGTCCTTGGCAGCAGGCAGATAAGCGGTTCTGCTCTGGAGCGTACTTCTGGCAGTGTAGCAGGCATTTTTCTGGGCTGCATTTCTACATCTGCATTTTCTTACGGTGAACGTAATGTCAATCAAAACTGGTGCTATGTGAGACTTGCTGGAGTTTTCTAAAGCTGAACCTTTTAGATTTTGTGTTTATTTTGAAGTGTCTTGGCCCATCAGATGGGATAAAAATTGGAGGCAGAGAAGAAGGGTGGAATATCAATTAAGATAATAATATCAGCACTGAATGTAACAAGTCCAAGTCTTGGCATTAGTATATCAATCTGAAATTTCTAACACACAAACTACTGACAGCTTTGAACATCAATACACTATAGTATGGTTCAAAACTGTGATTATGGGAGATTTTAAATACTTAAAGTACTTCAATATTCTTTTGACCCCATTATGCTTTTAAAATGTACCTCAGTGTTCATACAGATAACTAGCTGTAATATTTTAAGAATAATAACGCTGATGGATTTGATTTTCCCTTCAATATTCAATAGACACAACTTAGAAGGGAATGTGGGAGAAATGTACAATTATCACAGAAGAGGACAGTTTTTAATTAACCTTTTCCACCTTTTCAGTTGTGATCCAACTGTTTCCCTCCATGAAACCTCTCCACATCAGGACAGCGGGAAAAGCCCATCCCATGGACCTGTATGCTGCTATACCATCTGTTGACAGGAATTAAAGTGCGGTTAGGCCAAATCAGGCAATCCTATTTTTCCTCTTCAATTGATTTCCTCACATAGCAGACGTCTCTTAATGGGAATGCCTCCACAATAAGAAAGATATTTTCAAAAGCAAAATGCTGCGGATGCTGGAAATCTGAAATAGAAACAGAAAATGCTGGAGACGCTCAGCAAGTCAGGCAGTGTCTGCGGCGAAAGAAACAGAGTTAACGTTTGAGGTCGGAAGACCTTTCGTCAGAACTGGAAAATGTTAAAAGGGTTAAAGTTTTTGAGCAAGTTCAGAACCAGGGAAAGTGGGGGGAGGGAGGGGAGGAAAGAACAAAAGGGGAGGTCTGTGATAGGGTAGAGGGCACAAGTGATTAAATGACAAAAGGGATGATGGTGCAAGGCAAGGAGGGTGGTAATGGGACAGGTTAAGAAACAAAAGATTGTTCAGGAGGTAGCTGTAAATGGCAGCAGCAGAACCATTACCAGCATTAGCTGACTGAAAAAAATGGGAGCAGTGGTTATGATCTGAAGTTATTGAAATCAGTTTTGAGTCTGGAAGGTTATAAGGTGTCTAAACAAAAGATCAGGTGCTGTTCCTCGAGCTTCACTGGAACAGTATAAGAGGCTGAGGACAGAGAGGTCAGAGTGGGAGTGGGACAGGGAATTAAAATGGCAAGTGACCGGCAGGTCAGGGTCACACTTACGGACAGAGCGGAGGTGTTCAGCAAAGCGATGTATGGTGGTGGGATTGCGCTGGAGGTGGCAGAAATGGCAGAGGATGATACATTGAATGTGGAGGTTGATGGGGTGGAAGGTGAGGACAAGGGGAACCCTATTGTGGTTCTGGGAGGGAAGGGAAGGGGTGAGGGCAGAAGTGCAGGAAATAGGACGGACACAGTCGAGGGCCCTGTCAACTACAGTGGAGGTGGATCCTCGGTTGAGGATAAAGGAAGACATATCGGAAGCACTGGTGCGGAAGGTGGTATCGTCAGAACAGATGTAACAGAGGCGGAGAAACTGGGAGAAGGGAATAGAGTTCTTACAGGAAGTGAGGTGGGAGGAAGTGTAATCAAGGTAGTTGTGGGAGTCGGTGAGGTTATAATAGATATTGGCTGACAACCTATCCACAGAAATAGAGATAGTGAAGTCGAAGGGAAGGGAGGAAGAAAAATATTCTCTTCATTTGGCTGTTTTTGTCAAGCAAACATCACTAAACATGTGACAGACACGCAGGCCACTGTTTGTGCCTACCTACTGGCATAAGTTCAACTCCTTGGCAGATCTGACCGAGATCTAGGCGGACTGGCCTATTGCATTTCACCCACTGACAGATGGTGCGCTGTGTCGGTATGTTGTGTGTGCACTCAGGTTATAACGCGACGTGTACATGTCTGTGCATGCAGAGAGATTAGTGGTGCCAAGAGAAACCTGGAAAGGGACAAAGCAGCAGATGCAAAACATAATGGCAAAAAATTCTAATACACTATCAAGAGGGCAGTCTGGGAGGAAGATAAAATCAAAGGGAGTTAAATGGAGGATGAGGAGATAATTAACATTATAAGTGACTCCTTCTTAGATCTCCCGGGAGGGCATTAGCAATATACCATCCAGCATCTGGAACTTTCATATGATTGAATCAGAAATTCGTTAAATGCTAAAGGAGATGAAAACCAATAAATCCCTTGGGATGCATAACTCTGCCACAGGGTACACCAAGGAAGGAGATTTATGAAGCACTGTCAGTCATTTTAAAGGAGCTAATAAAGACTTGGAAATTCCGACAGACTGGAAACAGGCAAATGTAGGTCTTATATTCAAACAGGGTGTCAGAGCCACACCTGACAACTACAGGCCCATTAGCCTGACCTCAACAATTGAAAAATTAATGGTATCAAAAATCAAAAACAAACAGAAGAGTATCTGATAAATGAGAAACATGGCTTTGGAAGAGGTAAATCTTGTTTGACCAATTTCATAGAATTTTTTGAGGAACTGACAACCCAAATTGACTGGGGAAGACCATATGATGTAATGTCCCTTGACTTTCATGAATGACTCCATTAAAAACTGAAGTAAGAGGGCAATAAAGGTAAGGCATGGATGTGAAATAGTAACTGGCTAAAGGAAAGGATGTGGAGATGCCGGTGATGGACTGGGGTGGACAAATGTAAGGAATCTTACAACACCAGGTTATAGTCCAACAAATTTATTTTAAAATCACAAGCTTTCGGAGATTATCTCCTTCGTCAGATGAATGAATGAAAAGGTTCTCAAATCGCATATCTTATACGATGTTGGGACAGCATCACACCAATCAAAAGGTGTCGTTGTTATTCAAACAGGCCAGTCACGGAGAACAGCACGTCCCAGTACACTCGATATACATTGTGTCTTTTACACAGGCAGGCAGAAAGAAACTCAAAATGGCAGAGAGAGAGAGAGAGAGAATTTTAAAAAACATATAAATTTTTTCCCCTTTTTTGCTGGTGGGGTTACGTGTTGCGTGACATGAACCCAAGATCCCGGTTGAGGCCGTCCTCATGGGTGTGGAACTTGGCTATCAACTTCTGCTCGACGATTTTGCGTTGTCGTGTGTCTCGAAGGCCGCCTTGGAGAACGCTTACCCGAAGATCGGTGGCTGAATGTCCTTGACTGCTAAAGTGTTCCCCGACTGGGAGGGAACCCTCCTGTTTGGCGAAACAGGAAAGGAAGCAGAGGACAGTCCTATGAGGAGCTAAGTCACAGTGCGGACAGATACTGAGTGGTGGCCCTAGAGGTCCATGCTGTTCCTAGTATACATAAATGGCCTAGTTAAATTTGCAGATGATACCAAGAGGTGGACTGTGAGCCAATATCTTACAAGGAGACTGCAAAAGGATATGCATCTGGGCTGGTCAGAGGTAAATAAAGTTCAACATAAACAAATGCAATGTACTGTTTATTGGAAGTAAAAATAGGATACATTGACAGACATTGCATTCATATAGTGCCTTTCACGACCTCAGGATGTCCCAAAGCGCTTTACAGCCAATGAAGTACTTTTGAAGTTTAGTCCCTTTTGTAATGTAGGAAATGCAGCAGCCAATTTGCGCACAGCAAGGTCTCACAAACAGCAATATGATAAATGACCAGATCATCTGTTTTAGTAATGTTGGTTGAGCAATAATATCGGCCAGGGAGAACGCCCCTGCTCTTCATTGAATAGTGCCTTGGGATTTTTTAATGTCCACCTGAGAGGGTAGACATGGCCTCGGTTTAATGTCTCTTCCGAAAAATGGCACCTCCAACAGTGCGGCACTCCCTCAGTACTGCACTGAAGTGTCAGCCTGGATTATGGGCTCAAATCTCTGGAGTGGGAGTTGAACCTACAATCTTCTGACTGAGAGGTGTATGTGCTACCACTGAGCTATGGCTGACACCTATGTACAGCCTGGCAGTGTTATGCTAGGCATTGTAGCTGCCATTCTTATCTAATTAGCCATGCAAGTTGAATTCCATATTAATGCATTGGTTAGCAGCAATAGTAAGTCCCAACCAGGTGGTACCTGCCACACACAGCGACTGCACCAACTTCCCCTGAAATTGCCATCAGTACAACATGTTTGCAATGCACATTGCATCATATATGGGTTGGAAGAGGTGTAATGGTACTCTGAATCTTGAAGGAAACCATCAGAGGCACCAAAAGCAGAATTTAAAAACATAGTAATAATGTTTGGGAGTTTCTGCTTTGATGGAATCCAGGCGCATCTTCGCCTGGGCAAATGTTCTTTTTTGCCTGGCAGATATTCCAGGATAATTTGGGAAGACTCCTGGCAGGATTCTCCAAGGAGTGGGGGGGCCGGGGGTGGGGTGGGGGGTGCGGGGAGTGAGGGGGAGTTAGACCATGGCTGTGGGAGGCATCAGTTGCCTGCTGCAGTAGGTCGGTGCCAGATTCCTCTGAGGCAGCTGATGAAGGGGACATAAAAAATGTTGTTAAAGGTTTAAATTTTATGGGGCTCGGGGCTTGAATCCATCACCCTGCGATCGATTCAACTCCCCCGTGGGCCCTTTTAGTTTTACACCACTCTCCTCCATTTGCCATAGCAACACTGGATGCAGGGAATGTATAGGCATTCCTGGTATCCAGAATCGTTTGGCCCAAATACTGAATAGACAGAGGGGAACAGGGATCTGGCATGTGATCTCTTGCCAACATCCACTCAAGTTATGCGGGAGAACCAGAGTAAATCTGGTGTCAAATCATGCCCGACAGCTTTAAATTGAAAATAGCAAAACCATGTATATTATACTGATCAAGGGGGTTAGTTACAAAAATATGATTAATGATTTGATCAAGTGGAGGGTAAATGCCAACACAGGCTGGTTGGGCAGAATGGCCATGTTGTAACTTCTGTGTATTTCTATGTCGAACCTTAATTAATTTTTTTAATTCTTGCAGGACTCCTGAGTGCAGGCCATTATTCCTTGTCATTTATTTCAACGACGAAATAATCAATCGCCTGCCAGAATCTCTACGTTTCAAATCATCTGGGCTAGCTGTCTTTCTTTGTAAAGATCTCATTACAGTAAACCATTGGTTCTAGTGTCTCTTAGCATTAACTCCCATAAAACTATGGGCCGGAAATTGCTGTGAGCAGCAAATGACCTGCGTTTGCTGCTCCTTGCATGCTGACTTACCCGTACCGTATCCGCAGTCTTTACTGTGGGAACTTCCTCTAATGGGAACCTGAAAAGAGTCTACCATTAACTCCCACAAAACTAGGACCTATGTGGGCGATGAGGGGGCCTTTCTCTCTCCTCAACCAATCAGACTGCAGCATCCTTGACAAGCCGTGAAGAGTCAAAACTAAGCTACAACAGTAAAATCATTTGTGAAAACAGTTAGAGAAAGCGAAATAAAGAGAGGGTAGGAAATATTGAATTAAAAGACAAAAGAGACAGAAAGTAAAAAAAAAAAATTTAAATGTCCAACAACCATTAAAAATTGCAATGAATGAGACTCCACATTTTTAAAATTTAATTTTCAGTGCCAGAGAGGTTGTTTGGCAGTCAGTAATACTTACCACGTTGTTAAAATTTAGTTTAGGCCTAAAAAACTCAGCGTACCTGTTCTGTGATGAGATTAGTTCGTTTCGAGCTGGGCGGGAGAGCAAGTTGGCGCTGGTCTATTGATTACAGCTGCAAGGTCCCTTTAACGCGAAGCTTTCAAATCACCAGCGAACCAGGAAGAGCAAGTTCTGGATTTCCACTTTTGACTGCGCATGTGCGGTCGCCAGAAGTTGCTCTTCGATTTCACCATTAATAACGGTGAGCCTAACACCGTTCACCGTTATTTTAAAAGCAATTTCCAGCCCTATATTTTTGAAAAGGCTACGTGGCTGTAATATACATTGCATGCTAAACAATCTCAAAAAGTTCAACTTTCAAGTAATGTTCTCAAAATACAAAAGCTTTCAAATAAAGTTTTATGTAAGATTGTAATGAACTTTACAATAATTAAATAACTTTCTTCTCATTCTGCATCAGTGCAGACAAGTCCAGCACCACACACAGTCTCAAACACGGTCACACAGCCATGCACACTACAAAAAAAAGCCTAATAATGCAAGTACACACACATGCACGCAGATGGTAAGATACCTGGATTGTAAATGTACTTGTTTTTTCCTTATGAGATTGTCTGGAAAGCCCTACCAGCCTCCCCCTTGGTGCAGGCTTGGTGAAAGCAAAAACATTATTTTTTCAGCCAAGCATGAGCAATCTTATTGCTGTTTGCCCTGGTTGTATTGAAATGTGAGAGGAAAAACAAAGTCACATAACCAACAATAAGGGGAGCTCACGGAAGACTAATCTCACTGCCGTCCCTAGGTGAGATTTTTACAAAGTGAGAGGGTCCATTAATAATGTTAAGAAGGAATTAATTCCACAAGAAAAAAAATTCCTGTTATCTTACGATTACTGTTTGAAAGCTTCAGTTTAAGAGTTTTTTTCCTAATATTGTGGCTTCATCTGAAATTCCTCTCTCTGCTATTCTAGTGGAGGCATTAACACATTTAAAATAAATAATTATTTCAGGATCACAGTGATTATATCTTAAATATCAATCCTTCGGTACAACCACCATGAAGTACTTTCTAACCAATGTGCACTGGTCATTGATTCCCACTATGGACATTCACTTGTAAAGCAGAGGGTTCTGCCCCATGAACTCCTTGTGTGTTATAAAAATAACAGGTACACACAGGGATGACTGAAGGCTCTAATCATATCTGCGGGGCCAGAATACAGTTATAAAACACTTAAAATCCACTGAAATGGTTTATGACAGCACTAAACCTTCTCAATTATATTACTGCTTCATAATCACTCCTGAGGTATTCAGGAATGTCTACACAGTTAAAAAAAAACTTTTATTAAATTAACTTCAAGTGAAATGCTGATCCTGGGATGAAGAACCACCTTTTCAAATGGAGGCGAGCAGAATGCATTGTGTGTGGAGCGGTGATGGGTCACAATAGCCTCACTACTGCTTTGGGCACTTGGCGGATCTACAGAGTGACCAGGCTTGGCGAGGATAAGGTGCTGTGCACAACTAATGAAAAGAATTACTTGACAAAAAGTTACTGACAATTTTAAAAAGCAGTGCTTTCTCCATGAGGGGAAATTTTGCTCACTCTGTTAGAAGATAACAGACTCTCCTTTCATTGCTTGGTTAGCTAAAAGACCAGCCTAAATATGTAAAAATCACATGTAAATAACGTGAAACAGGCAAGGAGGTCTGTTATTAAATAAAAAAGGTGATCTATTTATCTGTTAAGATGGTTTTGATAGACAAATCCGATTTTATTTCTAACATTTCTCATGCTTTGCCAACTTGCACAATAATGCAATGTTCCCAAGTTATTTTCCACTGAAGAATGTTTTAAACATTTTTTTCCTCCTTTCTCTCCTTTTCTTCAGGTAGTGACTTGTATTGAAGTTGTTTTACTGGTACTGGCACTGACAGCGATAAACGCACAGAAGAAACTGCCTGAGATACACAGCCATCATCGGCACTAAACAAGTCACAGAATGGTATTTGGATCCAAGAGACAGCCAGTGAGATATAAGAGAGGTGATTCCACTGTCTCACACTCCCAGGGGAAATCACACTCGCAGGGAGTGGAGGTTGGCGAATCTCGGCGGATATGTTTAGCCTCTCTGTCCCACACTCCCTGTGAGTGCAGTTCGCCACAGAGAGTGTTCAGATCTCAGGATCAGCCCTCACGTCTCAAATTTCACCAAACGGCATTCCTAAACTCTGGCTGCGACTCTTTCACGTAGGTGACTGTTTGCTTAAGGTGATCTGAATAACAGACTTCAATGAGAATTGAAAAGTATGCAAAAAAAAAAGTTTTTTTTATCAAGAAGGTGCAAAACCCTTTCCTTGACCTTTAAATGTAGCAAATCTATCAAACTGTAATTCATTTTCATTGTGGTTTGCAGATGTGATCCATTCATAATATACACAACCATACACTGATAAATGATAAAGGATAATCACTTAATTAGGAAGGACATGGTTAGTACAGTGTGTTAGAAAGTACTTTCACCACTGGGGTCTGAATTGACTCCAGATCAAGGGAATGAAAGAGGTAATTAAAGAGGGAGAAGGCGTTTGTGGAGTATAAACATTGTCTTAGACCAGTTGGCCTGTTTCTGTGCTGTGGATTCTATGTATGTAATCTCTCTCACTATGAATATATTCATGATGCCAGTGCAATAATGGATCTGTGCTCTGAAATCTGCAGAGGTGGATCCCTCAATTCTGGCATAGCATGGGTATCACACAACACATACTAACAATGGTTCATTTTGTTCAATCTCAGCTTTCTTTTCCAAATTTTCTCTCCTCTATGCCACCTTTCCTAAAGACGTTTAAAGGTACCATTGCTACTGGAGGGCTAATGGTGCTTTACTCAAATTACAAGTCTTCAATGGGTGAACCAAGACAGCTATTCTTCCAATAAAAGTCATCACAATCAAACCTCATCTGCATATCCAGTGGGGAAGGGAGGCCCTTGACAGTGTTCGGAATTAGAAATCCTGGCAGACTTTTTTTCCCAATTCAGCAGGAGCTTGGCCATCTTTCCCCTGCACTTGTTATCTGGTGCGTCTGAAACTGGCGGTAGGCCCTTTCCATACGCAAATCGGGGGCCTAAAGTGGGTTTCAGGCTCCCTGCAGTTGCGAATGCAGTTTCTTGAGGTGCTTAGCAGCCAAACCAGCGTTCTTTAAAGGGAGGGGCCCACCCGAAAGGTAAGTTTTGTTTACTTTGTTGTGCTCCTGATCCTCCTGCCTCCGCGTTAAATCCATGAGCCGCTGCCCGCCTCTCGATTACATCTCCCCGCACGCGCACTCCACCCCACCCGCCCGCCATGGATCTGTTCAGGACGTTGGCCAGTGTCCGAGCCAACCTAATTCATTCCTCCCTCTGTAACTGGTGAGTCGATTCTGGGGCCGTGACTTGGGCCCGCAACTCGCTGGCAAGTTGCTGAGGCCGCGCAGTCCAATTTGGCGTGGTTCTGCCGCCGGCCTCATTAGGTGTGTGCGCTGCGCCAGGATCACGCCCTGATTCGGCTGCAACTCCTTGGCCCTGATCTCACTCATTATCTTCTGAAGTCTGTACATGTTTATAGTGTATATAAGAGCAATTAGATGTCAGAATGGGGTGGGGGGGTGGGAGGGGCTGAAAAGTCAAAAGAATTTTACTATTATTTGAAATCTACTTTGTGGTTCAATATTTTCATTATCTGTGTTAAAAATTACCATCAATTGTTATTTTGAGATATTAGATCCAAATCAAAAGTTTAAATAGAAGTCCCATGAGCAGCAGTATGTAATTACGTTTTAAATAGTGGAATTTTAATTCAATGTAATGTGTGATGTGCAGGAAAATGTTGGGGAGTCTGTGGCCAAGTGGAATGAAACCCCTGTTTAATCTTCGGAGAAGAGAATGTCCTGTTACATGGGTGAAAGGATGGTTGTCCTGTTTGGCACTGCAGGGTACTGTCTTTAGACATTGGCACATTAAGGAATCTGGCAAAGTATGACTGACCAAAATATCACATGCAAGGTAGAAGGCCTAAGATTCCATGTGAGAAAGTGCTGCCTTTCCAGCTGTTCCACATTTATTGCTTGCCCTTGGCAAGCCCTCGCACAGTGTTACAGCTCTGTCATTGTATCTCATGCATATCCATTCCTCAGCAAGGCACACATTCACACGTTAAGCTGCAATGTGCAACTGAAAGCCTTGCCACTCTCATCTTCCAAGGGTGTTACACATTGAAGTATTGTAACACAACTCAGCTGCATGATGCACAGTCAGTCACTTACTGACACACAAGTTGGGCCCATGTCTGACACTCTGCGTATGGTCCTTCAACAAACAGTATCTCCAGGCCCCAAATGCAGAAAGGTTCACAAATTATAGAACCTTGACTCCCTTGGAGGATGCCACCCTGGACATTCTGGTACACCAGAGCATGGAGAGAGTAAGGATTAGTGAAGTTTCATGCCTCCCACAAGCTTACCATCCTGCTCTATGTTCTGTCCCCCTTTTTACTCACTGGCTCCCCCCCACCCTGATCTCTTCCTTGGGCCATGATCCCTCCCTCCCTCCGATCCCCGGCTATGGCCTACTGCAGCAGGCCTTCCTGCCCAACAGCCAGCCAGCCTGTCAATCAGGATGGCTGCTGGGTGCGAAACCCGGAAGTGCAATTGATTGGCCATGACCTGCCCACTCACCTTCCGGGTTTCCCACCCGAAAATCTCCCCACTGCTCCCTTCCCTACTCGCAGTTAAAATTTACCCCCTGGAATGTAATGAACAAAACGTCCACAAATAAACTGCATTTACTGTATTACTAGCAGATCTCCTGCATTGTTGCTCATAATAAATCAGAGGTTCCAAGTGGTATAGAAGTTGGGAAGGGTGCACATTGTAACTGAAAGAATTTATATAGAAATTTGTAAAAGTTTTGCTCAAAGATATTCAGCAAGTACTTTTGATTAGTTCTGGGAAAGCAAGTAAATAGCATTTCCCTTATCACTTGCAGCTAGTTAAATAGATAGATAAATAAATAAATATATACATAGGTGCAGGAATAAACCTGTTATATGAACATTAATGGATGTATCTTAGAGTTCCAGTTTTTCAAACGGAGACATGAGACGGACCCAATTTATGTCTACATGCATGTGGAAATGTGCTTTTATTCTTATATTTAGGATGTTCGCAGTGATATTGAAAATGGTGCCATCACTGCTTCATTATTATAATAAAATGGAAATGAAGGACCAGAATGGCTTTCATGCCAATCCCTCTGCCACTTGGAATTGTTGAACATCAGGCCAGATGCATATACCACAGCTTTACAACTCTGAATTCTAAAGACTAGGTGCCACAGCTTTTTAAAAATCAAACAATTTCAAAGAATTATGATTAACTTTAACATTCTTTTGTATGTGTCCTTTTGTTGATTTTTTTTCATTAAAGGAATAACTCAGCCACATGCAGCAAGCAGCTGAATGAATATCCCTAAAGTTACAGTCATGAACTCTGCATGATCATCTCATTTTAATTGTGTACATATTAATTCAGCTCCATTGTACTGTCAAAAGAGAAAGCCCTCCAAGCAGTTCCTGCAACAATGTCATCAGTACTTAATATTTAAACAAAAATGTTCAAAACAAAAATTAACAGAAACAGATTCAAGGAAACCCAAGCAGATTGAATATAAATTTTTGATATTGTCCTTTACTCTAAATAAAACCAATTTTCAACAGACAATTAATTACTTTATATCGGATTAAATGCTTCCTCACTGGCTGCTTTATCCATCAATACCTAGGGGAGAGAGGCATTGTAGTATCTCTGGGCAGAGGAGTGGAGGACTTTCATCAAACCAAAAGTGTCTTTACACTGACACTAAACTTGTGCGGTGTAGATCTGGAATTAAGGCCCAACCATATTCCGAAGCAAAGTCCAGTAAGGCCTCTTCTCCAGGGAGTCTCCCTCTACTTCAGTCTGGTGTCTGGTTGGGCCCTGACTGTGGAATCAGGATGCATTTACACTATAACTGCTGCAACAGTGGGAACAAGACCGCTTCGCATGGATGCTACATTTGTTGAGTAAATGTGCCTTGAGCTAATATAAACTTTGACAGGTTCAATTTGGATTTGGCAGTTTTTACTCTTGGATAAAGTATAAAAGAATGAAGAGAATCAGATGTGTACATGCATACAGTGTTATATGTCTGCAACCGTGAGCTAGAAGAAAAATTATCCATCTACGCAGTTACGCTCTTTTGAAATTTGACAAATTTTTCTGAATCCAAAGAGAGCACAGCCATGCAAATGGAGAACTTGTATTGGAATTCCACACATGGGCAGTTGTCATTTATTTTGTACTTTGACAGTTTGCTAAAGGTGGAAGCAGCCAGTTTGACTGGAGGAGTCTGGAGATAGAGCTGAACATTAGCCAGCTTTATCATTTACTATATTCCAAATGGTTACCCTTCCTTGTACTTGTATCGTTCAATAATAGAGATAAAATAGAAAATGCTGGAACGATATGACAGGTCCACCAGCATTTGAAGGAACGACAGGTGGGATCCTATCAGTGATAACTGCTCTTCTTTAAAACAAAACTTGAAGCAGTCTTTCCGTTTCAGATACTGATGAACTCGCTGTCCATTTGCAGCATTTTCTACTCTTACTTCTAACTTTCAATATACTTTGTAAGAATACTTTCTAAATCCTTTGATACTACTTTATAAAATATTTCTTTGATTGCAAGGTATTGTACATGTCAAAATTTGAATGTTAATAGCGAAGAGACAATATTTATCCCTCAATCAACATAATTAAAATAGATTACCTGGTCATTATCACATTGCTGTTTTTGGGACCTTGCTGTGCGCAAATTGGCTGCGGCATTTCCTATATTACAACAGTGACTACAAAAGCACATCATTAGCTGTAAAGCACTGTATAAATGCAAGCAAGTCTGTCTGTCTTTCTTTGAACAAGTATGAACAAACTGAAGACATTACCAGTAAGAAGACTTACATCGGATAAGATACCACTGCATCGCCAACAATGTGAGGCAAAGTGGAGCTGGGTAACAATTTACATAGATCGTGACATTGCCAAGGATTTGCTTTTACTGAGATTACATAAATTGAATTCAATTCTATCTAAAATCTAATGAATAAGAAGTAGTTCCATTCGCAAAGATGAGCATAGTTTTGTTCAGCATTAATAGTACATCTACTGGTTTATACAAATCATAAACTGAAGACGTGTTCCTAGTGCTCTCCCCAAAGAGACCTGCTTAAATATAGAGCTGTCAATCTTCAACGCAAAAGCAATTTTTGACATGCATCAACGCGTCTCCAGACCCTCTCGTTTACAGATATAGGGGTCAAGTTTCCGCTCCTTTACGCCAGTAATATCAGCGTAATCTGGGCGGAATCGGCCGGACCAACAAAAAACATCGGGGAATTTTGAACGTGAGTTATGACCAAAACCCCTTACATTCGTGTTTTGCACGATCTTTTACGCTGGTTTAAGATTCAATTCGCGGATCAGGCTCCGCCCACAAAACTGGCCATGCCCCCAGGTCTACATTGCGAGTTTCCACCAATTAGGTCGGTTTGGGAAGGCTCTTCAAATTGTGCTCATTTTCTTCGATGCACAGGCACTAGTAGGCATGTTTTTAAAGTTTATTCATATCAAAAAATATTTAATTTACTAAGAAAGTAACTAATGTACACCAATGAAACTAGTAAATGGTTCAGTATAGTTTTTTAAAAGTCATTTTCAGTGATTTTAAATCAGGTTACACACAGGTGGAGAACTGGACACTTATTAAAAATGCTTATTTTTTGTGATAAACCTATTTTCAGCTGTTTTAATAAAACTGCAGCAGGTTACCACTCTTAAATACATCAAGGAATAGTTTTTAATGGAAAGAAAAAAAAAGTTTACGTTCTATTACGCTGCTCGATTGTGCTGGTTCATGAAAAAAATATACGTTTGTGATTATGCAAATAATTTTTACCAGAAACTTGAACTGTAATCTAACCAACGCAATTTTGAGCGCATTTTGGGCACAATTTCCCGATTGCGCCCAAAGTGGAAACTTTACCCCATACCCTTTCTATAGTCATACATTTTAATCTTTTTGACCCCAAATAATTCAGTATTAGTAATTTGGCAGAGTAGTAATCACTTTGACATACCAAAGTTTTGCATCAGTCATTCTGCATTAAGGAAGTACACAATCTCAGGAAGACGACAAGCACATTCAAAACATTATCCCACAGGAAAAGCAGATTACCCCCGAGTTACACTCACACACCTCCTGTTTGGAGGGCAGCCACAGCAGAGGGTTTGGAGATGGAGGACAGTGCATGGCACAAGGGAAGAGAAGGAACCTTTTAAAAAGGGGGGAAATACTAAAATAAATGAGTTACACTTGGCCATGTGAGTGAATATTGGAAACTGAACTGGATGCAATCTCCATTATAGTCTCCACAGCGATCTCCTTACTGAAGGTCACAGTCAGCAAGGCTGGAGAAGAAACTCTGTGCTATTATTGTCTGTTATGGTACAGGTTTTGAGTCCTCAGTTTCTCACTCAAGTGCCCTGTAAGCAGACCATGTCCCTTATGATCTGAATTCTGTGTCCCTCAGTTTGCAGCACACGTAGTGTTAAAAGTTAACTCTAAATATGCTACGTTATTTACTGAGTTTACAAATCTACAACCTCTTCAGTCTCTCTCATTATGGAAAACATCACATGCTAAACCACTTTCAGACAAGCTAAAACACCTCATCAAATTTATTTACAATTAAATGATTTGGGACAGTAAAGTTATTAGTTAAATAAAAATGGTACAATTAAAGTATGTGTGTGCTGATGACGGATAGCTCTATCTCTCCACCACTTGGCTTCACCCCTCCACTACCTCTGAGTCGTCAGACTGCATTTCCAACATCTAGTTTTGGATGAGCCGCAATTTCCCAAACATTGGGGGAGACCGAAGCAATTGTCTTGGGCGCCCGCCATTAACTCCAAACCTTTGCTAATGATTCCCTCCCCATCCCCAGCCACCCTCCAATATTCAATATCCTCCACCCTCCGTAAACTTACCCAAAACTCTGCTGCCTGTACCCTATCACACACCAAGTCCCACTCATTCATTTAACCCTGTCCTCGATGGCTCCCGATCGCACCACGCCTTACATTTAAAATTCTTATCCTTCTGTTTAAATCCCTCCATGGCCTTGGCCCCTCCCTAGCTCTGTAACGTTTTCCAGCCCTGGAAATCCTCCCCAAAATTCTCCGTTCCCTGACTCTGGCTTCTTGTGCATCCTCCCTCCCTTCATGCCCGCCTTTGGCATCTGTGCCTAGCTCTCACACTCGAATTCCCTCCCTAAATTTCTCCACCTATTCGCCACCCTTTCCTTATTTAAGACCCTCTTTAAAGCCCACCTCTTTGACCAAGCTTTTGGTCACCCCTCCTCACATCTCCTTCTTTAGCTCGATGTTCATTTTTTCCTTTTGCCTCTGTGAAGCATCTTGGGGCATTTTTTCTATGTTAAAGACGCTAATTAAATGCAAGTTGTTGTATATAAAAGATTTGGAAACAAGAAGTTAATTTACCGCTTTCAAGCTTCAAACTTTCTCCAGTTAAAACAAACAGTTTGAAAATATTTCTTCCGATAGACTCTATCAGTGGCAGAACTGGGCCTATGCTTGTCCCTGGACTAAACACGGGCCCGAAACTAATAGTATAATGAAGATGAAGGGAATGCTCCTGACCGCCTGCCTCACTTTCCTCTTCATACAAAGATAGGACATCCCAGCAGAAGGGTAACTACTAACCCTGACAGGTAACTACCAACCCTGGCATAAGGACCTGCTCCAGGACTTCCATGGACCAGTGGGTTTGTGTGGCTCCTGGGGAAGGGTGAAGACTGAAGAGGAGCCATCCCCAAGTACTCCCCTCCTCTCCCCACCCCTCGAGACATCTTTCAGACTGTGGGGCCTTCTGGCTGCCGCTATCCCGCAGCTAACCTCCTCGTAAAGCCTAGTCGGGGGGCAGCCTGCACAAGGAGTGTGCCTGAACCATGTAAATGGTCGGGGGTAGGAAAATTTAATGAGTCCATCCTCCGACAGGTATAACGCACCTCATGTGTATTGTGCATGTGAGGAGCCCAGTGGGTGCCATGGAGGAAAATCGGGCTTCAGATATCCATGAAGAACTGATCGACACTAAAGCATCCTTTAAATATTTAATTCAAAGAAAACAGGACTGCCAATCAATCTTGATCAAAGCACCAATACTATTCTGACACATCAATACTATATTCTAGTCAGATTTTTCGAAGAATAAACCACAGCTATCATGAAGAAAACCTTATGGAATGCAAATGGAAGAAGTAAGCGCACACTGTTTCGGAATCTTAGTTGGTTTAACATTTCAAAGTCTACATCCAAAGGACCACAACATCTGTCAGCTCACAATAAACTAAAACGTACAATCCAATTACACCTAGATAAAAGAGTCACATAAGCCGTAAGTCAGACAAAGGGCTCAATTTTAAAACCGAGCCGGGAAGGGGGCATGGGGGGGAGGGCTCAAATTGAGGACGGGAAACCCATTAGCACAGGTTTCCCAGACATCCTTACGATTTTGATGCAAGGACGTCATTTATTTTATTTTGTCAGTTTCCCGGCCGACTGACAGGCTGGTCTCAGTCGGATGAGAGACCAGCCAGGGAGAGGACACCTGCAGTTAAGTCTTTGTTTGTATGGATGGGGTGGGAGGGGACATGGTGGGCATAGGTTGGCACGGGGGTCATGAGTCATTGGGGTAAGGATCAGGGGTCAATCACCGGGGGGCATGTTGGGATCGGGGGTCATTGCGGTGATCCACGGTCGTTGGGGGGAGGATCGGGGGTCAATGGATTGGGGTCGAGGATTGGGGTTGGGGGTTGGGGGGGAGGGGAGGATCGGGGTCGTTATACAGAAGGCCCGGGAATCTTGGCCCCCCCGGGGTTGAAATTGGGAAGTCCAGAAAAATGGAGGCCCGAAGCCTCCTTAAAAGGTTTTAAGACCCGACCCGCCTCCTGGGAGCGGGTTGGTCGCCTGCCCCCCCTTCCTGTGAAAACCGGAAATGGGCGGGTTGGAGGCGGGTAAGGGACAGGTCTAAAATGGTGGCAATTTTCAATGCCCCCCGCCCCCAACCCACCCATTTTCTCTTTGGAAATTGAGCCCAAAGTATTTCTATACAGCCATTTTAGATTCTAATAAAATGATTGGAATCCATCTTGGGTCTGGGTTACTGTAGCTTTTAAGTATACTCACAAACTCAACAGCCAATTGCTTAAAATACAAATGATATAACACAGAAATTGGTATTCACATAGTGCGCTTTAACTTTGCATTCAAAAGTAACAAGTACAAATTTCAAACCTTGCACATGTTTTCTTAACATAAGTACGTATTTATTTTGATAATTTTATGAAGACCTAGAAAGACTAATGAGAATAATAGGAATTAAGATTCGGGCCCTGACTCCTTTTGACCTTCCATCATTCTCCATTCAAGTAGAAGCTAGTGACCAGTGGTATGTATACCTCAGCAATGCACCACTGCACTGTATCCACTACTTACCTCAGGCCAAGTTCACAATCTTGCCCAGAGCACCAGATGAAGGCACCAAGAACAAGGAGCAGGAAGTAATGAGATATTAGGATAAGATCACCCCTATAGGCCAAAGGGCCCATAATGCAAGGACCAGGCTACCAGTCCAATGTCATGACATAATCAATAGAAATACTTTAATACCACAAAATTCAGTATTTTTTTTGCTGGGGGAAATCCTTAAAAAAGTCTTGCACAATTGCCATGCTATGGGTGCTGCTGAAACCCTCATCCATGCCTTTGTTACCTATAGACTTGAATATTCCAATGCTCTCCTGGCCAGCCTCGATAAACTTGAGCTCATCCAAAACTCTGATGCCCATATCCTAACTCACACCAATCATCCCTGTGCACACTGACCTACATTGCCTCCCGGTCCAGGAAGGCCTTGATTTTAAAATTCTCTTCCTTGTTTTCAAATCCCTCCATGGCCTTGTCCTTCCCCATCTCTGTAACCTCCTCCAGCCCTTCAACTCTCTGAGATCTCTGCGCTCCTCCAATTCTTGCCTCTTGCCCATCCCCGATTTTAATCTCTCCACCATTGGCGGCCATGCCTTCAACTGCCTAGGTCCTAAGCTCTGGAATTCCCTCCCTGAACCTCTCCACCTCTCCACCTTTAAGATGCTCCTTAAAACCTACCTCTTTGACCAAACTTTTGGTCACCTGTCCTAATATCTCCTTATGTGGCTCGGTGTCAAATTTTGTTTGATAATCGCTCCTGTGAAGCGCCTTGGGACGTTTTACGACGTTAAAGGTGCTATATAAATATAAGTTGTTGTCTTAACTGTAAAATAGCCTAAAATTGGAATCCAACCAAAAACTGCAGTCTGTGAATTCAGTAATTACAAGAATTCTAGTGCAATATTCAGAGGAGACAAGGTCAAGCCCTGCCTGCCTTGGATTTTCCAGTGCAGTCCACATGGAAGTTAGTTACTGCTACTCAATCAGGTCTTTTTAAAAGAGTAAAGACATTTTGTTCTTGTGTACAGTATTCTGTCTAATTTGGTTCGGTTGGTGTGTGTCCTTAAAGCCATACCCATTTAGCGTGTAATGTGTGATGCAGCCTCTCATGTAAGAATAGGTACCTGAATCAGGTCCAACTAATTAGATGCTGTATTTTATTCAGACATGATCAAATTCAGAATAAAACTGCCCTTTGCTGCCTCAGAGAAATAGAGAAGCTCGAAAAGGCCTACTCGAGGATGAGTCCTCACTTTGGAATAATATGTGAAAGGCAGATCTGCAGGTTTTCTCAAAAGTATTAAACAGATATCTCCACACACACATGTGCATATTCCTTCAGCTCAGAAATATAAAGCAATTGCTTCAAGACATGAAATCTCAGCCACATGAAAGTAAATAGATATCATTGACTGCATTATTGATTCATTCAAAACAAATGCGGATGCAACACTTCAGTCAGTCTGCAGACACCCAGTAGAATTCTCATCACCAGTCTACATAAATTGATCCATGGTTTTGAAGTTTATTTTAAAGGAAAGGATTTTTTTTTAAACCATAATTGTTTTTTAAATGACTAACTCTGGAATTATATCTCATTTGGCATTACCTGCTTATCTGTGGCTGCTACTAATATATTCTCCAAACCTAAGTAGTGTGGCTGATCTTACAACTATTTACAAAGGCCAAGAAACTGATATCACTTCAATCAGCAGTAGTAAGAGCTTTCTATCATCACGTTGATTGTACACTTTTAAAATTACAAGAGGATTTCCCATGGTGTTGCTCATGGCAACTTGGATGATATATTGTTTTATAAGGGCAGGAATGTGAAACCATATAATGCACAATGTATTATTCTGTTAAACTGGAGTTATGTTACTTTAAGGCCAACACAAGTTCAGGCCAATCAGAAATTAACTGTTTATTCAGGGAACTTTGCACACTTATCATTTTCAAGCCATGTCTCAGAAGCAGCAGCATTTCAGATGCCTGGAGTGTGATGCTAGTCTGTTCTAGATGTAGCCTTTCGCACACTTGTAAATGTCACACTAACGTTAAGTAACACTTTCCCCATCACACTTTGTTGAGAACACCTGTTTTGTTATGAACCAGCGTATCCTCTGACACCCTGTGAGCAAAGTCACAGTAGATCTGCTCGTATATGAATATATATATATCACATTTGATAGACAGATGCAATCTCCAACTTATTTGGTTCAATTTTTCCATGCTTTATTCCCCAACCAATAGCAGTGGTGGAAACCTATTCTGTAACCGGGGCACAAATATATCTGAGGTTGTCCACACTTCTCTGATTTTGCCTTCCTCTTTGTGGAATGGTGCCTCAAATCCACTCGGGAACTTCTCCTGACATCCATCAAAAAGTGGGAACTCACCATGTGTTAACCGCATCCAGCAATCACTTGAGAAAACTCAGGGAGCAAAGAGTTGCATTCAGACACCTTTCTGATACAGTATAAGGAAATACCTGGAGAATTCATAGATCCTTACTGAATGCCAGTGTACCCAGTTTTATGAGTACTGTTGCAGTTATTCAGGTTACATTCAAACTGATAATCTTTCCCACCATTGCCCTGTTAAAGCTCCTAATAATAAGCTTTTTGTCTTACACTGCAGAATTTTTGCTGCCATCAAGTTCATTTTGAAGTTTAACATTGATATTGTCTTTTAAAAATTCAGCCAATTTCTTCTGCACAGTAAGCAATCAAATTATAACTCACTCTGTATTTCTTTCCAACTGGTTCCACAATTATAAAATGTTATTGACTGCACTTAGAAAAAAAGCAGATAGCAGCCAGATCAAAGTGAGATGAATGCAAGTTTTGATTTTAAAAAGTGACTAGTGACCAATGTGGACAA
This sequence comes from Heptranchias perlo, assembly GCF_035084215.1. Classification (NCBI taxonomy): domain Eukaryota; kingdom Metazoa; phylum Chordata; class Chondrichthyes; order Hexanchiformes; family Hexanchidae; genus Heptranchias; species Heptranchias perlo. Next base: position 16,151,598 of record NC_090357.1, on the reverse strand, counting down.
AATACATTTCATTCTGCTGTTAGGTCCTAGCTAGACTTGGCCGGTCTTTGCTACCTTTGACCAACCGAGACAGAATGGCATATCAATGCAGGCTTCTGTGCGATAATATTGGGATCTTGCTCTGCTGCTATCATCTAGAACTGTACCACAAATTAACCTGCGACCACATTGAGCCTGATTTTTATTTATAGAGCAGGCGGTGGGCGGAGCAATCGCACTGCCTGCCCGATAACACGAGTGAAAGTTTCATGGTTATACCTCACTCGAATGTGATTGGCGAGCAGCAAGGGCTCGAGCAGCACAGGCAGGCGGCTCACCGGTCAGGCAAGGGCGTGAAATCTGGTGGCTCCTTCGCTGAGCTGAGCCAGAAGTATTTACTTAAAGGGGGGCCTGGGGAGGAGGCAATCCAGAGGGCCTGCAAGGACGGGCAGTGGGCCGGTATATGCAGGAGGCGTATGCATGCCCATTGGTACAGGATGTAGAGCGGCCTAACCCGTAGCCCATTGGTACCTGGAAACTGAGCTGAGGTCCTTCAACTGGCAAAGGACCCCAATTTAAATATTTTAGAAGGCTCCTCTCTGTTTTGGGCAAAGCACTGGCCGCCCATTTTGAAGCTTGCTCGAAAATCAAGTCAGGCAGGTACTGGGCGGCCAGTGGACGATAGGTTCTATTTAAATGTTTGTCTGCCTATCTGTTCTTCAGTGTGAACAGGCCGTTAGGCAGATGAAAATTTTCCCCATTGACTTTACCTGTTTATTGCCACCTAAGTTATAATAATGATGTGGAGATGCCGGTGATGGACTGGGGTTGACAATTGTAAACAATTTTACAACACCAAGTTATAGTCCAGCAATTTTATTTTAAATTCACAAGCTTTCGGAGACTTCCTCCTTCCTCAGGTAAATGTTTCAGGAGCTCCTTGAAGCCTACGCATTTATACATATTGAACAATACATGGTGTTTACAGACTGCCCCTGCAACTGCCCGTTGCCAAGGCAATCACCGTGTTCAGACAGAGAGGTGTCACCTGCAGAACCCCCGAATACACATTCAACAAAAAAACAAACAGGGAAAAAAAACAGAGTTATAATAGATCAATAGAATATGTAAGTCACTTTTATTTGTCATCTTAACTCTAACACTGTTAATTAAACAGAAACTACAATGTTTAACACAATAAATGGAATTACTAATGATCTGAGCAGTAATGTTGACTCTATTTCGCTGGTTCTCACTGGCGGATGTATAGAACTAACTCCATCCTCCCAAATAGCACAGCAAGCAAAGAGTACTGATGCAGTATCAATAGTGAGCACCAATGCTTAATGATACAAATGCCCACTCAACAAGTTGCAATTTTAAATAAGAGAAGTTTCTCCACAATTGAATTACAAATTGATTTCAGAGTGCCAGCTGCCAAATCTACTGCCTTTGTGCCTTATCTGTTACATGACTCCTAATCCACATAATGAAATCAACCTTTCCTGTAAGCTACTTTTTCAGATTTTGTTAATTTGCACCTCCCCACATTATCACTTAGTTTCAAATGATTAGTATAAAACCTTCCCACGTTGGATAGGATTATGGTAATAGTCATAAAAGGGCTATATTTTCAGTGGTTTAGCCAAATGTCTTTTTCAGCAGATGTAATAATTAAAACGAATGAATACAGCTTCAATGTGAGTTTGTTACCTTGGCCATTTCACCGATTAGGGATGTTAGTTTTTTTAAATATTGCAGCAAAAAAGTTATTTTATGCAGTCTCTACAACCCTCCAAGAACGCTGCGCTCCTCCAATTCTGGCCTCTTGCGGATCCCCGATTTTCATCGCTCTGCCATTGGTGGCCGTGCCTTCAGCTACCTAGGCCCTAAGCTCCGGAATTCCCTCCCTAAACCTCTCCGCCTCTCTACTGCTCTCTCCTCCTTTAATACGTTCCTTTAAAGCTACCTCTTGTCCTGGTATCTCCTTTTGTGGCTTGGTATCAAATTTTGTTTGATAACGCGCCTGTGAAGCGCCTTGGGATGTCAACAGCTTTTTGGGGGAGGAGTGTTTCAGATTACCACTACCCTTTGTGAGAAGAAGTGGTTCATGATGTCACCCCTAAGCTGCCTAGCTCCAATTTTAAGGTTTTTCCCCCTTGTTCTGGGCTTCCCCCACTAGAGGAAATAGTTTCTCTCCATCTACTCTATCAAATCCTTTAATCATCTTAAACACTTCAATTAGATCACCCCTTAATCTTCTGTACTCAAGGGAATACAAGCCTAGCCTATATCCTCATAATTTAACCCTTTTAGCCCCAGTATCATTCTGGTGAATCTGCACTGCACCCCCTCCAATGGCAGTAGCAATTTCCCTAAATTGGTATAGATGGTGTGATACTGAATCTTCTGAAAGTTATTGTCTGAGCTGAGTGAATGGTTACATGCCTGTTGAACATTTATACGCCCAAACCCATTCTCTCATCAGCTCAGCTGCCATTTTGATCTCCTATTTAGGTAACCGAGCTGCTTGAGACCACAGCAACAATGTGACAAGCTCTCAACATTATGGAACAATTGCCCAGACGTGCTGTTTCACAGGATAACGGATTACAATTATTTCTGCAGACTGCTTAGCTATTATTTTAGTTGACTACTGTTGTATGTGATTAATTTTTTCACCCTTTTAAACCTACCTATCGGAGCAGAACTCTAATCCATTCAGGCAACATTAGCAAAAGGATGGATGGGGACTAATCAAGTAATGGTTACACTGTTGATGCAGCTACAGTAGCTATAGATCAATAGATGGAGAAATACAGAATAATGGGCTGTGTGTGTACTGCTGACCAAATGGAGGCTAGGATGAATAATTGAAAGATAAGATGGAAGGCCAAGCTCAATAATTCAGCCCATTCACAATCATTTCCATTCAGTCACAAAAAAAAGATTTTGACATTATATTTTTAACTTGTTTATTTAACTTTGGGTTGCACTCATGGGGCTCGAATTTAGCAGGCCTGCGGGTTCCCAGCGGGTGGTCCTCCGGGAGCGTGGTCAACACGCTCGGCGAAATTAGTGGGTTGCCCGCGCGATCGTAGCAGGCAACACACTAATAGGAATCAATTACCTGCTCGTCCGGGGTCCACGGCGCTGGTCTGCGCGTCGGGCGGGCTGCGCATGCGCAGTACGATCTGTCAGCTGGAGGCTCTCTAGTTAAAGGGGCAGTCCTCCACTGACAGATGCTGCAACCAATGGGACAAATTGCAGCATGGAGCAGCCCAGGGGGAAGGCTGCTCCTAGTTTAATGATGCCTCACCCCAGGTATCATCAGATGGGGTGAGGAGGAGGGGGAGGACACAGATCTTCCCCCCGGCGGGCGGGAGGAAGCGGCCTGCCTCTGCCACCAAGAAGGCCTGGCTCGAGGTGGCAGAGGGGGTCACCTGCGCCACCAACATATGGCCCAACTGCATACAGTGCAGGAGGCGCTGCAATGACCGCAGTAGGTCAGCCACAGTGAGAACATGAAGTCCTTCCCCTACACTCCATCTGCCACAACACTGCCCCCACCCCACATCTCCTTCGGCACCGCCAACACTACTCTGTCACATCACCCTTCATACCCACTCAAACCCCATCCTCATCTTACCTCCACCTACTCACCTCACCAGTACTCATCCTGCCACTAACACGCGACCCAATCCTCATACAATCTCATGGCTCCATCCCATACTCAACCTCTCGTGCATCTCCCTCACGGCCAGCCTCACTCAACCTGCCATCACCTGTGCTGCAGCCACAGGGCATGCATCACATATGTGCAGTAGGCAGGGCAAGGCAAATGTGTCGTGAGCATGCAGGGGGTGCAGAAGGGTGTCTGAGGGTTTGTCCTGGGTGTTACCTATATTGAATTTCAGAGCAACAAACAGCACACATTATATTGACACCACCACTGCCATGTCTCCGCGAATCCTGTCCGTTGTGTCCAATAATGCCCGCTCCTGGGTATCACTATGAGGACCCACCACTGATGCCACCCATCGTGTTACTGCAGAGTAGGTGCAGGTGTATTTGCAGGGGCTCTTCCGCGCAGATGACTGAGAGACATCGGCGGTGTAGCCGGCTGCACCCTGGAAGGATGCGGAGGAGAAGTTGTGGAGGGCAGTGGTGACTTTGACAGTGACAGGTAAGCAGTTGGTGCTGGGACCAGCCAGGAGCAGCTCGGCATGAAAGAGCTTGCAGATCTCCACGACTACATGTCGAGCGAATCTGCGCCTCCCTGTGCACTGCTGCTCGGAGAGGTCCGGGGAGCTGCGCCTCGGTCTGTGGACCCTGCGGCGAGGGTAGTGCCCTCTGCGTTGCGTCTCTCCCTGCGGTAGCCCTCCCTCCTGCTGTGCAGGTGGGCGTGCAACAACACCGTGTTGGGGGGCTCCACGTCTCTGCGGCGGACGGCGTGGACTGCGAGGCTGCTGGGGCTGGTCATGCTGTTCGTCCTCCGAGGGTGTCCACGCACCACCCATCTGGCAGGTGTTGGTCTGAGGGGTTGTGCAGGGTAGGTGGGTGGTTCCGCGCACTAGGGCTGCGGTTTCGTGTCGGTCTGTCCTCTGGCTTGGCGGGGGGTGGTGGAGGGCAGGGGTTGCCCTATGTGATGTGGTGGCCTCCTGCGTGGGTGAGGGCTCTCCCCTGTGGAGTGCACCTTGGCACCTGCCACAGGCTGCTGGCTGCAACACGCCTGGTTGGAGAGAGACTGTTTCCCCCAGTGTGGGAAACTCACTGCCTTGAACCCAAAATCCCACACTTCCTCTTTTGACAGCTGCTTCAGCTCATTAACTGTCCTCAACAAGCAAGGTAAGTACTCTCAAGTGGAACCCCGCTGGCTTTAATTGCCTGCGGGATTCCCACCAGCGGGGCTTGCGCGCGCAGCCCCGCACGTCAGCGCGGTACCCGGAAGTGGGCGGGATTTCGGCGCGATCCGGTCACGTGACCGGATATCGGGATTTTCGGGGCCCCCCCGCTGGAAACCCGCAGGAAACCCGACGCGAAAATCGAGCCCATGATGTCACAGCATCATTATGTCGCCATGAAGGCATTTAAAGAAGACCATCCAAAGTCTGTTGAAAACTGGAGATTCTCTTCACTCCGTCACTCCAATGTCACTAAGTAACAGGTTGCTTTCTTTTATGTTTTTCTATGCCGACAACTCCAGCGTTTACTGCTGCTGATACAGCTTTTGACAAACACAGTACAAGCGATTGTGCTTTGCCACAAATTCATTCAGGGAAATCAACTTCGGACAAAAAAGCATTAAGTGAGAAAAAGTAATGTGGCCCTCTAGGTTTGTACATTACACAGGAGTTGTACAGTCTGCCCCATCATTGGCTCTATCCAAATTATATAATCTAAAGGCAGAGAGTTTTATTAAATTGACTGAGCAGATCTCCAGATCATTCGTTTTCCGTACAACCGTCATTGTTAAAGCCTGGCTGTTTGCTTTGTACACATGGCATCTCCATGGCACCAGCTGTAGAGAAATAATTGTGTTCAATTCTAATGATTTTAGATTGCAGAAGCAGTGCCTTTACACTGCTTCAGCTGTCATTTTATTGCTTGAACTTAAGCGACATGCATCACATCCCACATAAGAAAGATAAGCAAGCAAGCTGCACAAACCCATCCCTTTTCAAACTTTTATTCATGCTAGCCCCATCACAAACGGTTCTGTGTCAGGGGGAAAAAGAGTCCACTTGCTGCTAATGCATTGTGTGTGCAGATTTAAATCCAACTTTGCTTAGCACAGAGATAAGAGTAGCTTGTTGTTTGTCTTGTTTGCATGACATGGACGGCTGCTTTGCTCGGGGAAAATCAGCTGGATGAAAACGTGCTCCAACTTCGTTTGAAAAAAAATAATTGGTGAGTGGGGAGATATTTATGCTGATCAAGGTGAAGGATGTTAGCGATGGGGAATAGAACTCTTTTCTACTTCTGGAACCAGGGTAGCGCAAAGCACTCCCAGGTCAGGAAGAAGCCAGGTGCAGAATAAAGCTCCATCTACTCTGCCCCAAAAACGTCTATTAACCCTAACATCAAATGAGCAGCCCCTACTGTGATATTTCCATCTCCAATAACTGCCACTGTGCCATCTGATCAAGGATATCAATTTGTGCCAAATTATAAACAATTGTGTGCTATAAAGTGCCCTCTGGGAAGGAGATTGAGATTACCAAAACTAATTTTGAATGAAACTCCTATATCTTTATATTTGCTAAATGCTGTTTCAAAGAAGCTTAGTTTCCTTTTTCATGCCAAATGCTTTCAACTCTCCACACGGGGACTGCAGCAGTTCAAGAAGGCAGCTCACCACCACCTTCTCAAGGGCAATTAGGGATGGGCAATAAATGCTGGCCTTGCCAGCGACGCCCACATCCCATGAACAAATAAAAAAAAAGCCCAAGCCTAACCAATACTTACAAGAACCCTCCCAGATATGGGAGTGGTATTCAACGAATCTTTTGCACTCCTGGGTGGGGTACAAAAAAATAAGCTCATCATCTGACAGGTAATTCTTCTCTCACCTCTAATTACCACCCTCTCGCCATTGCAACCTTTCTAAACTCCCTCTACTTTATCAATAGTACTGTAATCAGCGGTCCTCTGAACATTTCAGTCTTGCTCTTCCCAAGCTGCAAATAGGTCACCTTGCACACTCTTCCATTTTCCTCCATCCTGGCTGTATGGCAATCAAGGCTCACTGCACAATCTTCTGCTTCAACTCATTTCTTCCACTGACTTCAAAACTGTAGGCCTCCTTAAACCATCCCCCACCAAGTTGGTCCTTCCTGCCACAATTTTCAGCCTTTGAAAACCAGAACTTGGCATTACCTTTTCACTACCTTCTGATTTATCACTTTTCAATCATGGTGTTGGCTTGCCCTGTGGACCTTGAAGAGAGCACAACACAGCTCCAAGTCATTCATCAGACGTTCATTTAACTGAAATACTACAGGTAGAAAACTAAGAATTAACCCACTTCAAAACCAAAGAGTAAATTTTGAAAGTACTCCCAGCGTAGAGCATTTCTCAACAGGAGGGCAGATTAGATATGGAAATCAGTGGCCTCATTGAATTTTCAGTCATTAAATTCATAACCAAACTGGGAAGATCGCCAATCAGGCATGCTGACCTCTGCACCCAATTTCTCCTGTTGAGTTAAGCTTTGTGCCCAGGAGCTCTAACTCCTAAAATGTACTTCCATATGTTTTTTTTATTTTTATTTAATAATTATATTACGTGCTCATGGATGCCAAGTTTTTAACAACTCAGGGGAACAGGACTAATTATCCTCACTTCCTTCCCCACACATTAATAAATTCAGACATCAGTGTTAATGTCTGTTTTAATGGCTGATTTCTACAATGAAATTGCTGAATTTCTCGCACCTTTAAGAAAAGTACGAACATTCCAAAATCTTATACATTCGAGGATGATGCAACACACGATTTAATGACTGAAATAAATCAAGGCAGGTCTAGAACATTATTGAGAACTGACACATCAAAACAAAAACTGACCAGGAAAGGGAACAGCAATTTCAAAGGTGTCAGAACAATTTGAACATACATTCATTTTATTCCTCGGTGCAAAAGGAATGCGTGTGGATGATAAAAGAAACAGTGAATGAGCAGAACTCTGTAAAATAATGGGGAAGGTATTCTCAAAACTTGTGAGAAAGGTTTGTACGAAAGGGAAAGGTAGGAAGGAGTAACTTGATCGCAATACTAGGGCAGTCAGCAGTTTGGAAAATCACATGGTGCATTTAGAGAAGGAAAAAGCAGGTGGGGGGAGGTGGGCAGTCAAGCCTGCAGTGATAGATCTGGCACGTACTCTTCCCCTGAGGGAAAAAAAAGGATGTGTGTGGGCTGCAGTCTTCAAAGAGTGAACACTCAGTCTCCCGGAATTAAAAGTTAGAGTGCTCGAGGCTAATAATTCAAATACACACCTGAGAGTACAGAGGGCAGCCAAAAGTACAAATGCTGAACACCAGGAGATATTTAAGAATGGTGCATGAAGGTTGTGAATAAAATGTGTTGATTTATCTAGTGAACGTGATATAAAGTTGCTCCCAAAGTTTACATTCAACTGATTTGTAGTTATTGACACCCACAGCTCGACTTGCAAAACCCTAGAGAATTCACTGACCCTGAAGAGCATGATTCTTCTCTTCCATCTCTCTGCTGAAGCAGTTACTCAATACATCTCACTACTAGTGGCAATCAGTATTGATGAGACTGCATTTGTACAGTTACAATGAATGTTGGATACACTGGACTGCATAAACCACTGGTCTGTACAAATCACTGGACTGGGGCTGCAATACACCATCATGATTAACACTGGGGTAATAGTTCCCCGCCAATTCTCTCTGGGTCAGGGTGTTTAGGAGATTAGATGTTATTCCTCAATTTAAACCAAAATCCATGTTTTCAACTTACAGGCTGGGTATTCTGCGGCGAGTGACTCACCTCCTCAATCCCCAAAGCCTTTCCACCATCTACAAGGCACAAGTCAGGAGTGTGATGGAATACTCTCCACTTGCCTGGATGAGTGCAGCTCCAACAACACTCAAGAAGACCGACACCATCCAGGACAAAGCAGCCTGCTTGATTGGCACCCCAACCACCACCCTAAACATTCACTCCCTTCACCACCGACGCACTGTGGCTGCAGCGTGTACCATCCACAGGATGCACTGCAACAACTCGCCAAGGCTTCTTCGACAGCACCTCCCAAACCCGCGACCTCTACCACCTAGAAGGACAATGGCAGCAGGTACATGGGAACAACACCACCTGCACGTTCCCCTCCAAGTCACACATCATCCCGACTTGGAAATATATCGCCGTTCCTTCATCATCGCTGGGTCAAAATCCTGGAACTCCCTTCCTAACAGCACTGTGGAAGAACCTTCACCACACGGACTGCAGCGGTTCAAGAAGGCGGCTCACCACCACCTTCTCAAGGGCAATTAGGGATGGGCAATAAATGCTGGCCTCGCCAGCGACGCCCACATCCCATAAACAAATAAAAAAAAGATGTATGGATGAAATCCACGTCTCCGAAGCAATCAGTCAGATCAAGGCTATGTTACATTGCTTTAATTTTCTTCAATATTAGTAATGTTGTCTTTATGAATCAGATAAGCTCGAAATGCCAATTTATCAACAAACCCTTCAAAGCAGATATGCATATTATGAACCAGCAGGGTGAAAATAAATCTGAACAGGTCCTATTCATGGATTTGAATATCAGGGCAAGCAATGTGAGTTGAAGGGCCTTTTCATGTCTCTATCGTTTGCAATTTAAACTTTACAAGGCGTGTCTCCTGAAAGCGATCGTAAACCAGCCTCCAAAGTAAGCAGCACCATTTTTTGCTTTGTGGTTCATCTTGAGTTGGCAATGCTGGTCCAGTCATGCTGGAGCCGGGCCCACTAAATCGGACAGCCCCCAGCTGAGACAGTTACCCCATCCATGCTGAAACTGGTATATATCTGCCTCCAATATCCAAATGGCCCTGACCCCAGGATTTGTGATGAGGTCAGGGACACATCCATGGGCAGGTGGAAGTTTTGATTCAGCTCAGATCTACCCCCAACAGGCTCCATGAATTTCAGGGCATTTGTTCTTATTCTACTAAAATGCAGTTAATAACACTTCAAAATGTCTAAGGCTCCAAATACATAATATTTCACTGATATGCAATTCATGAATCAACAATACAGGCTCTGATAACTTGCTCACATATCAAAGTTAGAAAGAAGCAACTATTGATTAAACAGTAAGTCAAAATTGGTAAATATGGTCAATTATCCACAGAGCATTTTTAAATTGTTAAATCAGCCAGCCTATGTCTAATAGGAAAAAGGATAGAACTATGTTTATAAGTTAAAAACATGCCATAAAAATGTAAGAAAGGATGAAACTAGAAAAAAAATATTCAGCCTATCTGCTCCAGCCATGTATAATCTACTTTGTCATCGACTCTAATTAATCTAATTAATCTTCTGAGGGAACATTCTGCATAAATCCTTGATTCCCATAACCTATCCCTAATGCAAGCAGAATATTAACCATTATTACGTTTGATGAATTATTTATCTCAGCTTGTACCTATACCTACAAGTTCTTTTTCTATGCCAGAGGCTTATCCAGCTACTTTTTGAAGACATTAACCAGCACAGCATCAATTATTGTTCCATAAATCCCGTGTTTTGTGTGGAAAAAAAATTTCTGCTCTCCAGTCTCACTTGAAGCTTGTTCATTTTAAAGCTGTGTGTTTTGCTTATAATCCAAATTAAATAGTTTGCTTGCATCTCCATCGCCCATGCTGATCAGCAATTTAAAGATCTGAATCTTAATTTTCTTTTCTCTAATGGAAACAACTTCAAAGGTGTAACTTCTGGAAGCATCTTTTTCACATTTATTCTGAAACTTCTTCAATGCACTGGGTGTTACGTATATTGAAATGTGGACGACTTCTTGCCATCTTGAGCCAAGTTTGAAAGCAAATGGAAGATTCAAATATGGACAGCCATTTGTAAAGAGTTCAGTTTTGGGGGAGGAGAATATTGGATTTCGGTGAATTGTTGGATTTGGTCAGCAATGCTTTGATTCCAGTATTGTCTTCATCCTGTGAAGGTTGCTTGCAGAATTCACATGGTTGGCGCTGAGGTAAATGGCACATTGGAAATTGTTCATATTTCTAAATGTCAAATTCAAAACACACAGAGAAATGTAACTTTCGATGATTGGTGTGGTTGTGTAGAGGGGTAATTTAAAAACTTGTGCTTTGGCACGGAGCCCCATCCGCTGGGAGCACATATTGGAAATTTGAGCAGGGCTTCCCTACGATTTTCCGTCCCTCAAAATAAATAGAAACAAAATCACAGATAGCGCTTGTCCAAATTCCTGATTTTGCTCCTGACAGGCGAAGCTCCAGGTCTGGAGCATAATTTCCTAAAATTATCCCTGAGACGTAGTTTCTACAATCTATAATCGAGTTTGTTAAGGCTTGTTGATTTTTTGTTTTGACCCTTTGAGAAGTACAACCTTTCTCATTGATTCATCAGTTGCAAAACAAACTTACAGAAAAGTGGCCATCCCTGAAATGGTAATTTTACTAGGGGTTTTACAGAGAGCATTCAATGCTTACTGATGTGAACTGTCAGGAAGTTGTCCTCTGAACAATTGCTCAGGAAAAACACTGAAACAATTCACAGAGGAAGAGGATTTCCTTCCCCTACTCTTTGCAAATAAGGTATGTCCTAGTAACCAATGTATAAACATTCTGCTGGTCCCTTAATGTTGACACATCATCCACTGAAAATGCATCAATGAAACATCTTTCATGTCAACTGACCAGAGCAATTAATTCCTGAATTTATCTGTGGCTGAGTTGCTCACCTGCTCTCCTGGATCTAGGCCTGTGTGACATTAAAATTCATCACTTGAGACAATAAGGAAAGACTAATATTTTTTTTTAAGTGGGCATCTACAGTATCTTCAGCTGCACTAATTAATTACACAAGCCATTTGAAAAGGTCAAGGAAAATATTTGAATGAAAATCTATTCATATTGTGATCAACTGAGCAGAATCGGAGCTGAGAGCCGTAAGGTAAAACCTTCCTTGCAACAGGACCCATGGGAGCAACATTGAAACAGGAGACTTGTTCTAAAGGGTACTGAATTAAAGTTATTGCTAGAGGATGCCATACACCAGCCGCATTGTAATCAAGTCTTGGTTACTATATAAGGGAATAATTGTACTGTATGAAAGGGCTTTGCAAATTTAAATGAAAAGTACAATTGTCTGGAGACCAAAAACATTCTTCAAAATATGGAAGCCATTGCTCATGCTCTAGAACTTGTTTTCACATGGATCTGAAAGAGCGTGCAATAAATGTGACATGTAGCTGATATATTGGAGTCCTAAGTAGAATTTAAGATCACAAACGTGAGATGAATTTCTCTTTGATATATTTTGGAAGGGCCAAAGAGGGAACAGAGCACGGCGATGGGCAGATAATCGTAAGTGAATGGAAAAAACAGCAAGATCTACATCATAGATAAAGGTGGCCTGGTTGTGCCTGCAACAATGAAATATTGAATTCACAAACCAGGGCTTACGGACATTTCAATTCTTCTCCCTTCCTTTCTGGCCTTCCTGTATAATATCATTCATTGGCTAACAGAACAAGCAGACGACTTGCTCCCAGTCCTCTGCCAATGGGGTCTTAGAGCGAGCCACCAATAAATGTGCAAGAATGACCCTTGACGACTTATGGCCAATTTTCCCTTCTTGTGGGAAGGCCCATTCCACATTCTCAACACCTTCCTTTCAAGGTCAAGGTCAGGAATTTGTCCTGTAGGGAATTGCAGCAATGAACTCATGTCTCACATCTTAGGACACCAACACGCTGCACTACAACACCACCAGGGAAGTAAACGGATCAAGATTCATGGAAGATGGACTCGCAACTCTTTCACCTTAGACTGTGATGGGATTTGTGGAATCTGGCACAATTAATAAGATGAAATATTCTGCAATTGCAGACCAATTTACCAGGGAGGGGCAGTGAATATTTACTGTCTCAACTCTCAAGCACAAATTGAGTCAGCTCACAATGACTGCTATATTCACTGAACTAAAGTGACTCTTTAATATGAGGAGAAAAACTAGAAAATGCACAGGAATAAGGTTAACATAAAGAGAGCGGGTTCTCCGCCTGCAATATAGAGTGAGAAGCAGTGATGTGTTAGGACTGTATGGGGTAGATCTTGACTTTGCGCGATAGTCTACAACGGGTGATAGCGAGTCGACAGCCCATTTTACAACTCTCCCGACTTTTATTTCCATTGAAGTCAATCGGGAGAGATGTAAAACGGGCTGCCGACTCGTTATCACCCGTTTTACACTATTGCACAAAGTGAAGGTCTACCCCTACACGTTTGCCAAAAGTCACATGAACAACATATTCGACTGAAAAACATTGGCACGCGATGAATATCATCTGGAGAGTTGGCCCCTTCAAGTTGTATAACCTGTTGTTCTAAAAAGATCACAATTTATTTAATTAGCACTTTACAAATGTTCAATGATCCTGAAGTGAAACAACTTGGAGCTCCCAAGAACAGCTTGAAATGCAGTTTTGTTAATTACTTGTTACTGCTTCAATGATTGAGAGGCAGCTCTTCATTTGGGAAAAGACACGTGTTCTGTTCTAAGTCTTGTTTGTTTACAAAACCAAGCTTTTGAAACCTGAATTTCCTTTGGCGTTTTGAAACTTTTCATGCATCACCTAGAAGCCCAGATCCCTTCCTGTATATGACTGACAGAGTGAATTACATTTGTTACTGTCCCAAGATGGTTTTTGGGGCCATAAAACTTAAAGCAACACACATCAGCCTTCCCCTTAACCATTCATTAATTTGTACAATCTGCATGAATATCTTTTATGTTCTTCTTCATGCTTCTGTGAAATAGCAACATGATTCAGTGAGGAGAGTTCACAGAAGAGGCGACAATTGATAATGAACAGTGATGCTGTGTGATTGCAACCGCCCACTAACATCCAAGGTGCAAATTGAAGAAATCAGACACAAGATAATGTGGTTTGCAGGGATATCATTTTCAGAAAATATATGGGAAGCTTTAATTCCTCAAGGATTTCACTGGTCTCCCATTGGAACTCTGGTAGAAACCGCTCTGAAACAGCAGACACCTGGGGGTAAATTTTAACCCCAAAGAACGAGTATGTTGGAGGTAAAAATCCTCTGTTTTCAGAGCGGGACCACATTCCGGCTCCAACACGCCTACTTCTGGGTTTAACCCAGGCAGGTCTGCGTACGTGTGGAGAGCAGACATCAGGAAGTCCCACTTCCACTTAAAGCTGGCGGGCCGATACTTAAAAGGGCAATGTACCTCAATGAGATTCTTGAGGTACTTTTTGTGTATTGGAATAATAATTACCTGTTCGGGTTTCCCATCGCTTCCCATTCACATCAGGTGAAAGCAGGTGGTCAGTGCCTTTATTGCACTGCTTGTTGGCCCGGAGGAGCAGGAGTGCCTCATGCAGGCCCAACAAGCTCAGTTGGCAAACAGGACCCCCGCGATTGGCCGACCCCACTCCAATGGTGGACCCCCCCCCACCACTGCCATGGTTCACCCCCACCTACTTCCGACTTTTCACCCGACCTCCGATCTTCCTGGCCTCCGACCTCTTCCTCAGCCCCCCGCTCTTCTTCCTCGGCCCCCTCCCCCCACCGATCTTCTTCCTCGGCCTCCCCGATCTCCTCCCCAGCCCTCCGATTCCCGGCTGCGGCCTGCTACAGCAGGCCTTCCTGCTCGACAGCCAGCCAGCCTGTCAATCTCCACCACCCCCCACCCGTCCCACCTCCTTCCTGGCTCGCAGCTAAAATTGACCCCTGGTCATGATAGATCTCTGCCATTTCTGGGAGTTTAAGACTGTATGGGGCAGAATCTCTGCCCACTCTTTACGGGACAAATGTCATCGAGGCGCTGTCAGAGGCATGAACTTCCTACACCTGGAGTCCCCAGTACTCTGGCTCATTCAGGATCTGGTGTATCTGTGGAGCCCGGTATGCCAAGTGAGTTGAGCTATGTTGAGCTCCAGATGGGTGAATGTGGTCTCTACCAGTGGGATCCAGACCAAGGAAGTAGCCTGAACCAGTGAAAAAAAGATGAGCATTTAAAATTATATTTCTTTTACTATACTGATCACGCCCTCTCTCCTTTAATACAGGGCCTGGACACAAAGCTGCCCACAATGGAAGGCAAGTGTCTGACTTTCCAGCCACTTAAGGCAGATGGGTGCTGGAGGTGCACCAGTAGTGAAGCTGGCACCAACCTGCCCCATACTTATTAGGTGCCTTCCCAGTGAACTTACAAAGTCAAGTGGGGTCAGGGCTGGAGGGCACCAGTGGCTGCAATCCTGGCAAAACTGCCAGCCAGGATTGCAACCTGAGGAATTTTGGCCCATCTGAGTCTATAATAAGTAAAATGCGCAATCTACAGCAACATTCCTCTTATATACAGTGCTCTGAAATAACTGAGCTACTTGATATACTTTGCTATAAAATGCTACCATGGGCTTAATCTTTTACCAGGATAAACCTATGTATTTGAGTAAAAAACTTGTCTACAGATCAAGCAGTTACATCCTTTTCCTGTGTAATTAAATTTAACATTGACAAGACACAGTGGGGCAGGGTGGTGCAAAGGGCCAGCACACTGTCCTTTCATCTCTGGACTTGGCTTCTCGCTCTGTGTTAGCTGTAAAGATCGAATGTGAAATTAATTTGGATACTCTCAGCTCAGTTCCTGGGAAAAAAAAACTGCCCACAGTTTAGAATTAATTGGCAGTCACACTCAGAAAGTCGATCATTGTGACAGGTATGGGAAATAGAAATTACACAATAGTGAGACTAGAGCTAAGGCATTGTGCTCAGGCAGCGTAGAGAGAGAGATTTACTCCGCAGCTGACCCATGCTACACCTGATTGGGAAGTGGGACTATGACTGGTGGCAGTCTATGAAAAAGATTTCTTCAAAGGCAACTCTATCCTTGGGCAAGAGGCTGCAATATACCAAACTGATATGAGTTTAGAACATTTAATAGGAAAGTTTGCTTAAAGAGTGACAAGTTTTGGAAATAACATATCAAGCAAAGTAATAGAGAGAAACATCTGGGTAGTTTAAATGGAAGAGAACTTGGGTAGAGCTAAATAGAAGAGTAACAATGAGCAGGCAGCAAATGGAGCTAGCAGAGCGGATAGAGCATTCGTGAGGTCCAGTGTTATTTATAGCCAGCCTGATACTGATGAGTGTTTGACTCTCAATGCCCTCGTTAGATTGCAACTCTGTTCACAAGTGAGTTAGGAAACTTTTAAAAACTGGGGGGAGGAATGGTTGATTAGCTCAAATACTTTGAAGAAACTCTTTATAAAAATAACCTGTTTTTAAAAAACTGGATGATCATGATAGGGGAGTGTTATGATGTCAGAGCTCTTCAAAGAGTGAGTTCACAATCTCAGATCTGCTGTCAGTGAATGCCAGCCTCATCCTCACAGGGGAGGAATCCTGGCCACTCCAAAAAGGATTCAAACAGCTGATGTTAGAGCAACATTGGCAGCGGCTGCAGAGGAAACTGCGGCCTATGCTTTTGATCTGACAATGGTGTATGGCACAGGGAGAGGCAGAAAATATTTTTAAGGAAATGTCTGGTGTAGCTTGTGCGAAAATACATTTGCTGAAATCAGGGCAAACAGCAGGGGAGTAGGACTAATTGGATATCTCTGTCAAAGAGCCGGCACAGGCACGATGGGCCGAACAGCCTCCATCTATGCTGTAACATACAATGATACTATGACTCATTGTGAAGTATAATTCATGCTATTATTATCATTGTAGATACAGCACAGGAGGAGGCTATTCGGCCCATCGTGCCTCTGCTGGCTCTTTGAAAGAGCTATCCAATTAGTCCCATTCCCCTGCTCTTTACCTATTGCCCTGTAAATTTTTTCCCTTCAAGTATTCCCTACGCCAAAAGCAATTCATACCTGGACCTAAAAAGACAGCAACCCAGAACCAAGGCCAATTTGACTTTCTAAGCAGGCTATGCAGGATAGATGTACGCAAGAGATAAAACCAAATCTGGTCACCACATTACATTTCTGAAAAAATAAATTTAAAGCATCTCGCTATCATTCCAAACATTTAAAAACAAAAGAATACACTGAGTAATGAGATGCTCTTCAAAAAATGATTATAAATATGTTACTCAAAAATAATTTTGAAAAAAAATCCCCGCCACCAGGACAGCCTCAAATCCCATCTTGCAGCTGACTGAAGCTCGAGCTCCAGCTGCAAACTCTGTGAGATCCCAAGTGAGGAGCCAACAGGTGAGACGGGGAGTCAGGCCTGCGACCGTTTGTAGGGTTTGAGCCAAGGGAGCGCGGCTCCCATCCCCTCCTCTCCCCTCCCCTCCCCTCCCCTGCTGATCAGGTCTGATCAGCCGTCAGTACTTCTTTGCAGTGTGCCCTGATGAAAGGTAGCCAAAGTCAGGTGCACAGGTTTATAATGCGTTGTTTGGGCTTTGAATCCGTCCAGCATCTTCAAGCAGTGAGTAATTCATTTTACAGTCACTCTGCCTGTTGTAATTGAAAATAAGAGATGAAGCTTCACTTTCACATCCAGAAAAGGTGCAGAAAAGTTGTGATAATCGAATCAGATATTTAGGACTAAAATACCATAAAATCCAGTGTGTAAACTGCATTGGTGTTTAGGTTGTTGCTGTTTTCATATCTATGCACTCTTCCCTTGGCAAAGAGGGTGAAGTAGTGGAAGGATTTACAGACAACATCATGAATGCTCCTTCCATGGCTGTAACCATCTTCATACCAGCCGATAGGGTGGCTAGTCCAATACAGCGCGGGAGGGTTTTATGGGCTCCCTCAACACGTTTGATGGAGGGGTGGGGGGGCGGGGGCAGGAACCCACTCCCACCAAACGCAAGTGTCTTACTAGACGTCAACCCAGAAGTCAGAGCTGGAGCTCCAGTCTCCACTCACCAGGAATGTCTGGAGCAGGGTTTGAACGCTGCACCTTGTGACTCAGAGGCAAGAATGCTACCACTAAGCCAAAGGCTCACTCTGGTGTTTAGAAGACATGGAAACATGCACTAACGAGAGGCTCATAGAATCATAGAAAATTTACAGCACAGGAGGCCATTCGGCCCATCGTATCCGCGCCAGCCGAAAATGAGCCACCCTTCCTAATCCCACTTCCCAGCACTTGGTCCATAGCCTTGTAGATCACGGCACTTCAGGTGCACATCCAGGTACTTTTTAAATGAGTTGAGGGTTTCTGCATCTACCACCCTTTCAGGCAGTAAGTTCCAGACCCCTACCACCCTCTGGGTGAAAAAACCTTTCCTCTGCTCCCCTCTAATCCTTCTACCAATCACTTTAAATCTATGCCTCCTGGTTATTGACCATTATTGAAACGAGCCTGTACAGTTTCAACAACGATCCAACTGGGTGTGATTGCATGGTATAAAGATTGCCATAACTTGGAATTAATAGCAGTCTCTCAAACAGTTTGAGGATGGCTGCTGTAGAAAATGGAAATGTCACACCAGTGCAATACAAGAATGGGGTTAAGCAAAATTGTTTGGGAAGAGTGGGAGTTGTATCGTGAATATAATTTGTGAAATGTCTAACCTGGGAGTGCTGAGACATGGTGCTTAAAGTGGTAAATGCTCCATGCCCAGCAGTAGCATCCTTCATGCTGTTAATCTGCAAATTACTATGCAAACAACATGCGAAGAGTTACACAGCATAACAGGCAGTCTCTTCTGCTGAATCCAAACTTGCAGCAGATGACAGATCTCTTTGGATTTTCTAGATAATTTATTTCTGGGCAGTTTAAAAGATTAAAACTTCTTATTTTAACATTTACTTGAAGGTTGGGACATTCCAAATCTTCAGAAATACCATCATTGAAAGGACAGTGGCAAGTCTACGATCTGCTATCCTGTGGGACCTTGCTACCACAACAGTATGGGGAACAAGCTCAAGCTATTCTGTGCAGTTCCTGTATCGGTCATCTCTCCATCCTCTACATCAGAAGCAGTGACAATTCAGCTATTCAATTACAGAGACGCTACTATAAAACACTGTGACCTCTGCAGGAAGTACTTGCAAACCAGGGGCATAGTGTCCTGTGGCATTTTAAAAATTAGGAAGCTAGAAAGATGCACAGGTCTTTCTCTTTGCACTCAAATCTAATGCTGACATTTCTTCCCGACAGCTAAATGTTGGTGTTGATAAGACAACATCACATGTCGTGCCAACTGATTCTGTCCTTTTTTTGTGATCAAATATTCAATTGATTACATTCAATTAATTACTGAAATCAATATGCATCATAAATTGTGACATGATTCCTTGCTGCTGCTTCTCCCTTGATGGAAAAAAAATCAATTATATTATTGAATGTATCAATAAAATGGGGAATTTAATTAAAACATGATTTTTTTTTCCCATCACTGGGCAGATTTCATGTAAATCAGTTGGACTTCCTTCCAGGAAACCCAATTTATAAATGTCCAAATTTGATCTGCTTCTGGAATGATGTCAGTAGCTCGATGAACAGGATCTGCAGCTGGTTTGATTCAATATGTGTGCGTTTGGGGTTATGATTATAATTATAGAAGGGGCCTATTCTCATTCATCATTGATGATGTTGATCTCCACTTTTCTGCAAGGCTTGGGTCAGCAAAACCATACAGCAGCAAATCAACAACATTCATGGAGGCCGCTCTTACATAAGAACATAAGAAATAGGAGCAGGAGTAGGCCAATCGGCCCTTCGAGCCTGCTCCGCCATTCAATAAGATCATGGCTGATCTGATCCTAATCTCAAATCTAAATTCATGTCCAATTTCCTGCCTGCTCCCCGTAACCCCTAATTCCCTTTACTTCTAGGAAACTGTCTATTTCTGCTTTAAATTTATTTAATGATGTAGCTTCCACAGCTTCCTGGGGCAGCAAATTCCACAGACCTACCACCCTCTGAGTGAAGAAGTTTCTCCTCATCCCAGTTTTGAAAGAGCAGCCCCTTATTCTAAGATTATGCCCCCTAGTTCTAGTTTCACCCATCCTTGGGAACATCCTTACCACATCCACCCGATCAAGCCCCTTCACAATCTTATATGTTTCAATAAGATCGCCTCTCATTCTTCTGAACTCCAATGAGTAGAGTCCCAATCTACTCAACCTCTCCTCATATGTCCGCCCCCTCATCCCCGGGATTAACCGAGTGAACCTTCTTTGTACTGCCTCGAGAGCAAGTATGTCTTTTCTTAAGTATGGACACCAAAACTGTATGCAGTATTCCAGGTGCGGTCTCACCAATACCTTATATAACTGCAGCAATACCTCCCTGTTTTTATATTCTATTCCCCTAGCAATAAAAGCCAACATTCCATTGGCCTTCTTGATCACCTGCTGCACCTGCATACTAACGTTTTGATTTTCTTGCACTAGGACCCCCAGATCCCTTTGTACTGCAGTACTTTCCAGTTTCTTGCCATTAAGATAATAACTTGCTCTCTGATTTTTCCTGCCAAAGTGCATAACCTCACATTTTCCAATACTGTATTGCATCTGCCAAATCTCCGCCCACTCATCCAGCCTGTCCAAATCCCCCTGCAGGTTTTTTATGTCCTCCTCACTCTCCACTTTCCCTCCCATCTTTGTATCATCTGCAAACTTTGATATGTTACACTCGGTCCCCTCCTCCAAATCGTTAATATAGATTGTAAAGAGTTGGGGACCCAGCACCGACCCCAGTGGAACACCACTGGCTACTGGTTGCCAGTCCGAGAATGAACCATTTATCCCAACTCTCTGCTTCCTGTTAGATAACCAATCCTCCACCCATGCCAGAATATTACCCCCAATCCAGTGATTCTGTATCTTGAGCAATAATCTTTTATGTGGCACCTTGTCGAATGCCTTCTGTAAGTCTAAATACACTATGTCCACTGGTTCCCCTTTATCCACCCTGTATGTTATATCCTCAAAGAACTCAAGCAAATTTGTCAGACATCACTTCCCCTTCATAAAGCCATGCTGACTTTGTCCTATTAAATTATGTTTATCCAAATGTTCCGCTACTGTCTCCTCAATAATAGACTCCAAAATTTTACCCACCACAGATGTTAGGCTAACTGGTCTAAAATTTCCAGCCTTCTGCCTACTACCCTTTTTAAATAACGGTGTTACATTAGCAGTTTTCCAATCTGCCGGGACCTTTGCCGAGTCCAGAGAATTTTGGAAAATTATTACCAAAGCATCCACAATCCCTACTGCCACTTCCCTCAAGACCCTAGGATGTAAGCCATCAGGTCCAGGGGATTTATCCGCCTTGAGTCCCATTAATTTACTGAGTACCAATTCCTTAGTGATTTTAATCATATTTAGCTCCTCCCCCCTAGAGCCCCCTGTTTGTCCAGTGTTGGGATATTCTTAGTGTCCTCTACCGTAAAGACTGAAACAAAATATTTGTTCAGCATTTTTGCCATCTCCATGTTTCCCACCATTCATTTCCCGGTCTCATCCTCTAAGGGATCTACGTTTGCCTTAGCCACCCTTTTTCTTTTTATATAACTGTAGAAACTCTTGCTATCTGTTTTTATATTTTTTGCTAATTTATTTTCATAATCCATCTTCCCTTTCTTAATCAATCCTTTCATTACTTTTTGCTGTCTTTTGAAGACTTCCCAATCTTCTATCCTCCCACTAAGTTTGGCTACCTTATATGTCCTTGTTTTTAGTCGGATACTATCCTTAATTTCTTTACTTAGCCACGGATGGCTGTCATTTCTTTTACACCCTTTTTTCCTCAGTGGAATATATTTGTTTTGAAAGTTGTAGAATAACTCCTTAAATGAACACCACTGTTCATGTACCGTCTTACCCTTTAAACTATTTTCCCAGTCCACTTTGATCAATTCTGCTCTCATACCATCATAGTCTCCTTTATTCAAGCTCTTCCTCAAGGCTGCCCTGCCCAATTTGATTTGTCCAGTTAATATGATAGTTAAAATCCCCCATAATTATAGCTGTTCCCTTATTACAGGCCCCGACTATTTCCTGATTAATACTTCTTCCAGCAGAGTTGCAACTATTAGGAGGCCTATATACTATGCCCACGAGTGTTTTTTTCCCCTTATTATTCCTTATCTCTACCCAAACTGTTTCATTATCCTGATCCTTTGTCCCAATATCCTTTATTAACATAGCCACCCCACCTCCCCTTCCTTCCTGCCTGTCCTTCCTGATTGTTAAATACCCTGGCATATTTAATTCCCAGTCGTTGTCACTCTGCAGCCATGTTTCTGTAATGGCCACAAGATCATACCCATAAGTAGTTATTTGTGCCGTTAACTTGTCCATAAAGAACTTTCAAATATGTTTTGTGACACTTAGTTCCTGCTTTTTCCTTTTTTAACACTTTACCTTTTACTCCATACCTTCTGTCCCTTCCTGACACGCTTTCCTCTGACTCCCTGCTCAGGTTCCCAACCCCCTGCCACAGCTTTGATGTTGGGTTAATCGCCTTACGCCTTCTAGTTTTTATTTTATCTGTCGTGCCTAAAGTACACTTTCTTTCCGCTGCTTATCGCTTTTCCCTCTCACTTGTTCTTGAACAACTGTTTGTACTATTTGAATTGTAGATTTCCCCTGGGTCTTCCCCTCTCTTGCTGCTCTCAATTTTATTCCCTTCTGACTCCCCGCTCAGGTTCCCATCCCCCTGCCACTCTAGTTTAAACCTTCCCCAACAGCACTAGCAAACACCCCCGCGAGGACATCGGTCCCGGTCCTGCTCGGGCGTAACCCGTCACGCTTGTACAGGTCCCACCTTCCCCAGAACCGGTCCCAATGTCCCAGGAATCTAAATCCCTCCCTCCTACACCATCCCTGCAGCCACGCATTCATCCTGTCTATTCTCCTGTTACTATACTCACTAGCACGTGGCACCGGTAGTAATCCTGAGATCACTACCTTTGAAGTCCTGCTTTTTAATTTATCTCCTAACTCCTTAAATTCACCTTGCAGGACCTCGTCCCTTTTTTTACCTATGTCGTTAGTTCCAATATGGACCACGACTACTGGCTGTTCACCCTCCCCCTCCAGAATGCCCTGCAGCCGCTCCGTGACATCCTTGGCCCGAGCACCAGGGAGGCAACATACCATCCTGGAGTCACGTTTGCGGCCGCAGAAACGCCTATCTGTTCCCCTTACAATGGTATCCCCATCACTATAGCCCTGCCACTCTTCTTCCTCCCTTCCTGTGCAGCAGAGCCACCCGTGGTGCCCCGAACCTGGCTCTTGCTGCATTCCCCTGATAAGCCATCTCCCCCAACAGTATCTAAAGCAGAATATCTGTTTGAGAGGGAGATGGCCCCAGGGGACTCCTGCTCTACCTGCCTAGTTCTTTTACTCTGCCTGGCAGTCACCCATTTCCTTTCTGCCTGCGTAATCTTTACCTGCGGTGTGACCACCTCACTGAACGTGCTATCCACGATAGTCTCAGCATCGCGGATGCTCCACAGCGAATCCACCCTCAGCTCCAGCTCCGAAAGATGGTTAGCCAGTAGCTGCAGCTGGACACACTTCCTGCACACATGGTCGCCAGGGACACTGGTAGCGTCCATGACTTCCCACATAGTGCAGGAGGAGCATATCACGGGTGCGAGCTGTGCTGCCATGGCAGGTCTGCTGCTGCTTTTATTTCCCAATCTCAGTCTTCTACTCTCAGGTCCACTGCCGCTCTGGGGGAAAAGTTAGGAAAAGCAAGGCAAAGCAGCACCTCCTTCCCCCACTTCACCAAACTCCCACACATACCAAACTCTCCGTTCACACTGTGTTGTCCACACACCGTGCTGTTCGCACTGACGAGCCCCTGTATTTCTGCAGTTTGTGACTCAGATGAGTCAGGCCTGCCCCACCTTCAAGTACCAGTTTAATCTAGCTAACCAATTAACTTGCTACAGCAGCTCTCTCTGCTGAAGCCTGACAGAAACTTAAAAATTTAAACTTTAAAATTGAACTTAAACAGTTAATAGCAATTGAACTTAAACAGTTGAAAGCAATATGCACTCGATTTTAAAGAGATTAACCCTTAAACTCCCACACATACCAAACTCTCCGGCTCTTGGCTCTTATGTCATTGCTTATCTCTCCAAACTTCTCACCAGGATGACCAAACTTCTTTACCGTATAGTCCAAGTCGAAGGCAATTGCAACTAAGCTCCTGAAGACCAGTAACATTTGTACTGCTTTATTATTTCACATCAGCTCTATGATCATGTGATGGGTTTCTTTTCACACCCATGATGGACAGACAGGTAGAAATTCATTTATGTTTTATATATGTTCTCCTTCCTCCAAATTCCATTAGGTCTACCACCACTTAAAAGGCAGCAGGTGATTCGTTGTCTCTGCAGACCAACTGCATATTGCACATTCAGACAAAAATAGCCAACAGAGCCTGCTACATGATGCGCATAATCTGTGGAGCACTGACAGGTCTGGACCTGCTGAGTGTTTCTAGCATCTTCTGTTCTTGTTACACATCATCGCATAATTGATTGAGACTGAAGCTCATCAAAACTTGACCAAATTATATTATGGCAAAAAAAGAACTGTAAAATGATACTGGATGAAGAAGAGATATAGCAAAATCTGACATAAGGTCAATAAGGTGCAGACAATCAATTGACAGATGTTATAATTTTCTCAATAATATGGACTATCAAATGATTACATTTCTTGATTCATGCGTTCAGCCCTCTGCAAAAATTAATCAAACTGACATTATTTTTAATGAATTCTGATTCTGTCAGTAATAGCCTACAAAGCAACAACAACAACTTGCATTTCTGTAGCACCTTTAACATAAACATACCAATGTTCTTCCCAGAGAGGTAGTCAAACAAATGGATGTGGAGCCAAAGAAGAAGATAATAGGAGGGCTGACCAAAAGCTGGGACAAAGAGGTGGGTTTTAAGGAGGACAATAAAGGAAAGGAAGAGAGAGAGCTGGAGGGGTTTAATGAGGTAATTCCTGAGTGTAGGGCGTAGCCAGCTGGCTGCCAATGGTGGGGCAAGAGGAGGGGTAGATGCACAAAAGGCCAGTTAGAGGAACGGAGAGTTCAGGGTGGGTAGGTTGTAGGGCCAGAGTAGGCTACAGAGATAGGGAGGGATAAGGCCATGAAGGGATTTAAACAAGATGATGAAAATTAAAAATGTTATCTCCCCCTCACCCCCGAATGCTGCTCCCAACTCTGTCCCCTCTCTCCTCTCCCAAAGCATTGTTTTTAGCTTCTCCCTCACCTAAAGTGTTACTCCTAGATTCTCCTATTTTTCTCCTCCCCCGCCCAGTTTTACTCCCAGCTTCTCTCCTCCCACCTCCCACCAAAGCACTGTTCCTAGTCTCTGCCCTCTCTCTCTTCTCTCTCCAACGCACTGCTCTCAGCTGATCCCCTCCCGCATCCACTGCTCCATGCACTACATCCCCCCATCACCCACCTACAAACAAACTCTTTCCATCAGTACTCAACTCTTCCAATCAGATGCTTCCTCTCACCCTCACACATTACCACTGTTGCAAGCTGCCCACCCACAACTCACAGGCCTCACACACTGGCAGCTATTCAACCATGGCAGGCACATCACCCAGACACACGTCTCGCTTTCTTGCGGGAGAAGGTAGCGCATATCAGGAGGCAGCAAATGGCAGTGGCATTTAGCATCCTCGAGCCGGTTCCGGCATTCAATGAGATCATGGTGGACCTGTGACCTAACTCCATATACCCGCCTTAGCCCATATCCCTTAATACTCTTGGTTCACAGAAATCTATCAATTTCAGATTTAGAATTCACACCTGAGCTAGCATCAACTGCCGTTTGCCGAAGAGCTTTCCAAACTTCTCCCACCCTTTGTGTGTAGAAGCATTTCCTAACTTCACCCCTGCACGTCCTGGCTCTAAATGTTAGGCTATGTCCCGTAGTCCTAGTATTCTAGTCTAGGAGACCTCCAAAAACAGTTACAAATGTCTCGGCAGCCAGAAGCAATAATCCAGCCACTAACCTGTAAATCCTGCATGGTCCCTTTAAATAGTGGTGGTGGGGGTCTTCCAGGCACTCTAAGATGCGGTCAGATGGTTGGGGTTAAGACTGTGTGTTGAGCTGAGCAGTAAGTCCCAAAATGGTGTCTATTACTTTAAATCAGCATTGCACACTGATTGTATCCATTTTCTCCTTGCTTTACATGCTTCTGGCGTTCGTTATTTGTGCCTGCGCTAACTCCTATACCAAGGTAGTGTCCGGCCTATGGCACACTGGAAACGTGCGTGGGCAGCCAAGTCACCATCTTGGCACTTTGGGAGGCCGAGTAGTGCTGAAACAACGGGCGCTACACAGCACCTAAGGTCTCCACATGCAATGAAAATCGAGGCTATTTATCAACATAACAGCAATGCCTGAAGAACAAGATTCTCATCGTAATATTGCTGTCAGCTGGATTGCAAAACCTACGATGTGCTGTGTTACATGGCCTTACGATTAGTTTTCTTTAATTAGTCACATACCTGTGGGTTTTGATTTTACTTTCAGCGCTTATGTTTCCCAGATTTCTCATCAGGATCCAGGCAACTAGGAGAAGATTATTGAGCCATGATGTGGAGATGCCAGTGATGGACTGGACCTGGTATTGTAAGATTCCTTACATAAGATTATTGAGAGCCAGGCAGGGGAGGTCATTTGAATGTGTTTCCAAGATAACGAGATTCTTGACATTTTCTATCATTAGAAACCCTTAATTGAAATAATGACAACTGGGGGAGAAAAAGTTTACATCCAGATGCCAACTCACGTGCCTGCTCCTGTCAAATCATTTTTACTGAGGAGCTAACACTTACCATGCAGGACGCCACCAGGGTTGAAAATTTAAGATTGAAAATAGGTTAAATCAAGAAGTAGTGATTAGGTGACGGCAAGCTTAGATTTCAAAAAGTATGAAGATTGTAGGAGAAAGGGAAGACCGAGGGAAGTCAATTTTGACATCTTTCAGCTGGCCCCTGTTCTGATTCATCTGCAATGTTCTCTGACCTTCCATCCAAAACTGCTCTGCTGAGAGCATCTCTGCTCTGATCTCCATGATAACAACTTCTTGCATTCAATAACTCAATCTACAAGCTCACAATTTACTTAGCATTTGTAATCAAAGAAAACTATTTTCATCTATGGAGTTGGGGAAGCTGGTGACTGATATCCATCCAAGGCTTTATCCCAGCTTTCGCTGTTGGGTCTGATCGTGTGGAAGGGAGAGATGGAAGCAAAAACCCTCTTCAGTAATTTTCACAGGGGTTGACCTGATCGTCGGTGGAAACCCCAAAGAAATGGCATAAATGTTGGCAGATCTTATAAACCCTGCAGAAGTTCCACTCCTCATGTCCAGCAAGTGGCTACTCTACCTGTTTATTTCATTTCAGTCTTTTTCACTTGCTCCTTTGCTTTGACTCCTGTTGCTAGAGGGACAGCAATCTGCAGCTGGATTTCAGCAGTTAAAACACATGGAAGCCTCACTAGTGTCCACACACAAAACAGGATGAAGGAAATAATATTGTTTGCAGACAGATACATTCATAACGAGCAGATGTACAGATCCCAAAAACAAAGACAAGCAGTCATACTTTGCTTTTATTTGTAACATGCTTATTCCTCTGGATTGCAAAACTGCACTACTTCCTTCCCTGTCATCGTGATTCTGAATTCAATCACAGTACAGTGTATAAAATGATGCTGCAGTTCTCAATGGGTCAAACTGGATTCTTATTTAATTGAGGGCTGGATTATTAATTGCAATAATCTTTGCTAGCCAAAAAGAGCTCTCTCATTCAATTTTTTTTGTACATTTGAAAGGATATCAATTTAAATGCACAATGTGACACTCCCCTGTGATCAGCACATTTCCTACACTTCATTCACCTTCATACAAATTTAATTTCATGTCTTTGTAAGTCTGTTTCAATAAAGTGTAGGTGGGACAGTGTAAAGAAGGCCCCATTTATCGAGAATAAGGATCTTTCTGGTAATGCTCCAGTTTTCATTCCGTTCAGTGCTGGATAATGTTCAGATTATGGAAGTACTGTGCAGAGGAGAAGCAATAAAGCCATCAGACATAATAGTAATATTTAAAACCATATCTAAAAAACCTTAATTTCTCCACTTTAACTGAATTTAGGGTAAACTCATTGAATAGACTTTCATCAGGATATGAATCAAACGTTTATGTAAATGTTTGACGAACTGGGTGTTGGTCTGAAAACAGTGATGGAAGCTTAGGCTTCACATTAAATTTCATACCCTGACTATCCATATGGGCAATAATAAGAAAGTAAACTACAACGCATGTCCTGATAAAGCGTTATGTTCAAAACATTAACCCGCCCTTTCTGTTTAGATGCTGACTGACCAGCATTTTTTGTTTTTGCTACCTATTTGGGTAACTGGCTGATCTAATTCACGTGCCCAAACATATCTTTTACTTGCCCTCATATCTGATAAAACCTGTGTCATGGAACAAGAGTATTTGCTATCTTATGGCCAAGAGCCACAACTACAAGCATTGAACTGCTGGATGGTTACTGCCTTTAAACTGCCACAAGGCGACACCAGGAGCAGCTTGGGGCCGATGACAGGATTGGGACCAAGGCATCCATTCTCCATCACACGTAAATACAATCACCTTAATCAGCACAACATTTCCACAATAAAGGGACAGAATTGAACCGTGTTCTATGGTAAATTGAACAGATGTCTCATCATATCCTTGTGCAGTATTTCTGAGGGGAGGGGTAGATTTCTCGTGTTCGTTAGTTGTAGCAAAATTGCAAATGCGATTATAAACACATTTACAATTTTGCAATAAATATCGAAAGAGGCAATCTTCCCAGCAGGTTCTTTAATAGTTAAGAAAGACAGGATAAAATTCAAGAGAACTGTACTTTGATCTCCCACTGACTGGAAATTTTTCTTGGAAATTGATGTCCTCTCATCTGATACTGAAATGAAATAAAATGGAAAGGATATTTCAAATTTGTTAATATCGATTTTCCTTCAGTATTGTGTGGCTTGTTCCAAACTTGGCAAGTCAAGAATGACTCTTTTTGGTTTACTCTTGAGTCCCACTCCAGAAATTCCATTCAGTTGTCAATTTGGTGGAACACATCATTAACTTTTGTTGCCCTGGAGCTTGCCTATTTGCTACTTCTTCTAGGAAATTGTTGCAGAAAAGCTGATGCTTATAGAATCGTAGAAAGGTTACAGCACGGAAGGAGGCCATTCGATCCATTGAGTCCGTGCAGGCTCTATGCAAGAGCAATCCAGCTAGTCCCACTCCCCTGCCCTATCCCCGTAGCCCTGTAAATGTTTTCCTGTAGCCTCAGGATTTACAAACAGCTGTCTTCATCATCATCATAGCTTGTCACTTCAAATGTGCAGCCAAGATCTAGTGTTATCATTTACCTGAAATAGTAGACAGGATGCTGACAGGGGGAACTGCATCATCAAGTGTTTGCCCAGGCTCTCCACATTCACATCTGGAGTCGTTTCTCAGCTTCCACTTAGTCATACTGCCACCAATCTTTGCCATCCCAGCTCTTGCTTGATTTAAGGAACATCAGTGTTTGAGGTCAGTGCCTACAAGGAATTGTTCTGCAGAAACCAGGTTGTCAAAGGTCATTGGCATTTCCCAGCATTTTGTTACTCTGTAACCTTTCATGGTGGTATTTTGGGGTAAAGAATTTTCAGAGGCAAAACTCTAATTGGACCTCAGCCTTTTGGGTGGTGGAATGTATCCATGCAGAGAGTGTCTAGGATCAGACACTTACTTTTGATACTGAAGGCATCCCACCACATTGAGGGTGGTGCATTCCTGCGAGGCATTCTAGCGACAGTCGGTTTCAAAGTCCCTGTGACGATCCTACAGGATTAATTAAGTTTATACGGACATATAAACATACGAACAAGAAGGACAGGAAAAGACCATCTGGTCCACCCAGCCTGTCCCACACAATTGTGATACCTTGTGCATCACAATATATACACTCCCTACCCCACCTGAAATCATGCGATCTCCTGAGGGGAAAAAAATCTGGGAAATTCCTTTCCGGCCCCCTTAGGCGATCAAAACCAGTCCAGGAGATCACTCTGGCCCTGATAATCCTATGCAGTACCTACCTTTTGTATGAGGTGATCGCCACCCCAACAGTATCAATGCTGTGTGCATGGCTCGAATGTGATGATACTGGGACCCAGTACTCCACCACTGAATAACACAGAGTGAGACTGGTTCTCGGAATTTGGTGTTAGCTCTTGATTTTGCGTTGGCCACTTTCTGGAGTGCACAGTTCCTGGAGTTTCTTTATCAACTTCTTGATGTGTTCTTTGAATGTCAGCGTCCATTAAATAGCAGGGATGACAGCAATGGGCAATCCATTCCGTTGAGTACACCACCAAAATATTTGGCAATCTATCTCGACAAAGGAATGCCGATTTTGGAGCAGGGAGGAGATGTTTAGGACCTTCTTGCTTTTTCTCAAAATTCTTGCCAGTCTCAGTAGAAGTGCACGATGGTCCACAGTGTCGTAAGCAGCCGACAGATCGACATGTAATTTTGCAGGTTTCGAAGCCATCTTTGATGTATTGAGTTAGGTTTGCTGGCTTGGTCCTCAGCTAGCTGTCCTTCCACTATTGGCGCTATTCTACCCAAACTCCAACGGAAATGAAAATCGGGAGAGATGTATAACGGGCGGCTGATCCAATATCGCCTGTTTTACACTATCAGCCAAAGTTGAAATTACCCCCAAGATGCTTGTACAATTTACAGGAATGACCAGCACCACTGAACCCAAGGGAATATCTAAGGCAGATCTGAAATTTGAAACAGGCACACAGACCTATTTCAAAAAGTAGCTTCGTCTGGCAGTACTGAAGGTGCATTGAACCTTTCACTCTGAACGGAGGCAAGCTGAACTGTAAGTGCACCCATTTCAGGACAGCAATGAAGCTTCTCTGACGTCAGTAAAGGTCCGTGGATTCACAAGGTGGCTTTCAGACAATGGCACGTACATAGTTATTACGGTGCTGCTCCTGGCACTCTAATATCCATCCCCAATATATGTAGGTCAATTTCAACAACATCAGCAACCTTTTATGCTGCAGTACTGCTTCCAATTCACAACAGTTCCATAGTATAAACATGACCTCACAAAACGAAGTGTTAAGTGAAATATTTTACACAATTGCCTGATAAATGTGTCCAATGTCATAACTGGAGAGCGATAGAATATGAAATAATTTCCATTACCTTGGCATTCCTCCATCATAGTTATTCTACCCACCTTCACAATTGTCATGGTGGTGTCAAGGAAAACTATGACATGGGGACAATGGTGACTGGTGGTGACACTGAGAGGGATCTCAACTGAGCAAGATATAATTGCATGTTATCCATTAGTTGTTTTTTTGGAAGAGATACTGTTTTATTCAGATATTTAGATTTGAAAGTTATTTTTTTCAAAAGAGTGTTATTTTTTCATTCTTGTCTGAGGGGAAAAAAGACAGAACAACATCGGCTAAAATGCTTGTTTAATTGGGAAGAGTGAAGCTATTGTCTTCGACTCCCACCACAAACTCTGCTCCCTCGCCACTGACTCCACCCTCCCTCCTGTACCCAGCCACTGTCTCAGATTGAATCACACAGCTCACAACCTGATTCCCTTCATATAACTAGCTCTTCGGTTTGAATGTGCTAAATCTTCCCCTACGGATAAAGTTTAACAAAAAATGAGACTTGAGAAAACAGGTGAGCAAGACCGGTAGAAATTACTGATGACGTTTTCTTTCATTATTTTCATTACTTAGAGCCTTGCTCTCATGCTGTTTCTAAAGTTATCCCATCAAATGAGGAAAAAGTTCTGTTAAGCACTATTAATTCCTTCTTAAAGGGCACTGAAGACAAACAGGCAATTTTTCTTATGGTGGGATAAATACAAAGATTGGGTTCATTACCTACAGTCAGATCTTTGAGTTCTAAATGCCAAAAGAACATATACATAAAAGAAGTATAAACTTAATCCCCTCACCAGGGTTACAGCTATAAGGTACCACTGGAAACATTTCATAATCATCAATATACTCACAAGACCGCAAGGTTAGTTCAGACGAAGAAAACCCTTGAAATTATTTGATTGCATGTGCTCCCATACAATGTAAATACATAGTCCCTAACGATAAGTTATTTCCCCATATTATCAACACGTCTTGGAAAAGTGCTACTGAGCAGTAATCCAGTATTATATAAAATATATACATTAATCACTGAAAGGAGAAATTGACCTCACATTGATCACATATTTCTATCACTTGTGATTAAAAAAGGATTTGAACAGCATAATCTGTCTACGCTGACAAATATTATGGACTTGGACTGGTAACTGCCAAGAGATTTAACCTCGTTCCTTCCTCAGTGAAGGGAACGTGCCAAGGAATCATGCAAAATATTAAGCTAAACAGGACATTTGACTCACCAACAATTTCCATGATATTTGGGGATCTACTTCTACCACTGAACTAGCTTGTTTTTTTGTTATTTTCTACACAATATTGGTATTTAATCCATCAATTGCAAAAATATGAAAATATACCCCTAATTAGATTCATAACTTATTTATCATTTCTGCCTCTCCTCTGCATAATTCAACCAGGAGTTGAAATTATGCTATTCAAAATTAGTAACAAATGCTTTAACGATTGTAGGGAATTCCTCTGCGATTTTAACAAACGTGTTTATTTTAAATATGTAAATTGTGAGGAAAGTCACATGAATACATTGAGCGTCCGTTCGCTAATATCGCCAGGAGTCATTTCGAGACTAGTGAGAGACAGATAAAAGAGAAAGAACTTGTGAGATCACAGAAAAAGAAAGCTTTAAAGGTATCGAAAAAAGGCAGTAGAATGGGACTAAATGGATCGCTCTTTCGGAAAGTCACCACTGGATCTGAATGGCTTCTTTCTGTGCCATACGAGGCTCTGATTCCAGACAGCAAGAGTTAAGTGAAGGGGGAAGAGGGGTGAATACTTCAGTAAAAAATACAGGAAACAGGGAAACGTGCGAGAGAAAATCAGACGTAAAATGAGAGACAGTGGGTAGAGTTTATGTAGGCTTGCAGAATACAGCTGCTCCTGGATTGGGGAATAAATGTCAGCTCCCACTGGCATCCAAGAATGAAAAGGCCGACAATCCCTGTTGTGTTGATGCAGCTGGTCATTGTCTGAGGCCATGGCTGACTTCAGCTCAGCATGAATCAATGCCTTCAACTGATCAGAAATGTCGTGACTCCTCAGGGTGCAGCACACTGCTGCAAACTGTAGGTTTAAAGTTTATTTTTAATCTTTTTCTGCAAGTCATAAAGAGAGATGCATTTTACAATAAAGAACAATAACCTCTTCTGAAGGTAATTAAAATCCCGTCAGGATTAATTTAAATATAACCAGACTTTTGGATTTTAGAATTATTCTTGTGCGTACGTGATTTTTTTTTAATGAATATTTTGTTATTAAAAGTTCTGCTGCTCAATAATTTGTTTGCCTGAAGGCAGCTGTCCTTTCCACTGCCCTAATTTTGTATTGGAGTGCGGAGGGGCTCCATTTGTTATTGAGTTAATTTGTTGTGAGAATAGGTTGAGAGAGTGAGAGGGAGAGAGAGGGAGAGAGAACAAGTGAAAGTGAGAGAAAGAAATTCACATGGCAAATTTGTGCAGTGTGACATTAACATACAGATGGGTTAATGTCTCAGTTAAAATAGCATACACAGGAATTTCATCATGCATTTGTAGGCTAATAATACACAGCACAATTTCAGCCACCAGAGATATTGCAGGCCAGACCATCAATATTTGATTCTAATATAAGAATCCAGAAAATAAACCAATTATTGTGACACTCCCATAATGCCAGAAAAATAAACAATTGTACCTTATTTTTATTGATTTTTTAAAAATTCATTATCCAGAAAATCTAGCTTTATTTAACTATGGAGGGATAGAAAATCAGTCAGCTGAGCCAAGGGGGAGGATGGCCCTCAGGCCTCGCAGAAGGACTGAATAACATAGACAGGTTTGAATGCTGCCAATGCTCAGAGGAGTTTTAATTCAGGCTGTCCCTCCCAGCTGAATACGCTTGCTGTGGTTTCCCCAGCAATGTCGCATGACAGTATATGAACTATGGCTCAGTTAAACTGAGTAATTTGTAGTCTTACTGAGTAATTGAGTACTCAGTAGTTTACTGAGGATCTGCAGAAAGAAAAGCCACAGAGAAACCAACTATATATCAAATTCAATGTCACGTGGATCAGATTCTAACCAAATACCTGTCAGAAGTTGGAAAATTTCAGTTTTAATTCCAACTATCCACTTAAGGAAAAGTTACTTTCCAGCTTGGCTGAACTGAAACAAAAGCAACTTTGCATCTTCCAAACCTTCATTGTTTCTCTAGTTTCCCAATGTTGTACAGCAGTATTCCTTACACCACATAACATCTTGCCATTCCATACCATTTATTTCATACCTGGATGTACATGGAGTAGGTCAACAATGTGGTAATTATATATGTCCTACCTGCATATTCAGGGTCCACATGAGGAGGATAGAAGCCAAATTTGATGAATATTGGGATGGGAACTCCAAACTTAAACCACTCTACCACGTAAGGGGGTTGTTGTCCCGTCACTGGGTGCACCACATCACATCCTAGAATCACACTGTCACCAGCACGGGCAGTCACAAACTGAGGCTCCTCCCTTGAACTGTGGGCACCTGTAAGAAACAAACAGGGAAAAGTGAGCTTTTCAATGACATGCAAGGCCCATTTCTTTTCATTATTCCTTTGGAGGTGAATACACTGTAATTTTATGCTGGCATTGTTCTGAACACAGAGAACTGGAACTGTTGACCAGTATTCTTCTTATAAATTGTAGTCCTAATCAAATAGGATATGAGCAACACTGTAATAATGTGTGGATAGCTATGTCTGACAGAGCCATGCTTTGTGATTGAAATAACACTTCAACAGTTCTGACCAAATATAGTGTTTGTATGGTTGGAATGTGGAGAAATATTCTTTTCCATTGTATTTATCTATGTTTATTGGGGGTAAAAGAACAATTTCACTTGGGCCATTTTGGTGTGGTTACCCACTTTTAGTGGCATAATCCAGAAATGCAGTCGCAGGTGTGCTGTTGCTACAGCAGATTACTATGATTAAAGTGATTTCGCACCAGTCAGGTGCCACCTTCATGATGCAGAGAATATGCATTAAAGTATCAGCTATGAAGAGCTATCCCTATACTCATTAGCAACTTTAAACAACAACAAAAGTTTCTTCAGGCCAATACATTAATTCATTTATGACCAAGCCAATGGAAGTGATATAGTTTATGACAGTGAATCTTAAACAACTGTTCCTTTTCTCTTCAGTATATTTGTCCACACTTGCAGATCCATTCAAACCTCTCAGTTGTATTCCATGATCTTAGTAACATAAAAACCATAGAATTTTGATTATCCCTATCTTTACTTCTCTATAGCTTTCCATTTCATCTCTGCTGCTGGAAGCACATATTGTAAATTCGGAGTCAGAAAATCATTTGCAGCGTATGCCCAAGTTTCCGATATGCATCTCCAGCAGGCAAGGCTTCCTGCCAGGAGGGCAGTCAGAACATTACTCGGCGTGAGTGAAACTCTTCACACTCTGTGGACTATTTTCATGTTGTGTGCAATATGTGCACATTGAGTAATATGGACGTACCATACATAATGAGCTGTATGGTAGTATCTTGCACACTGTGCAATCTTGTGCTACCCTGTTCACTTGGTAAATTGGTATCATCCAACACACTGTAATAATGTGATACCCTGCCTACCGAGTAGTATGGTAGTTCCCTATACACTGAGTAATATGTAGCACCACGCACACTGGTAGCATCCAACACATTATGTAATACAGTGGTACCCTGCATATGATGGTGTCCTACACATTGGGTATTGTTGTAGTACCCTGCATGGCAGGTAGTGTGGTAATACCCAGTACATTGGGTAATACGGTAGTACACCATAAAATACCTGAAAGCAGCAGATTTATAGCAGTAGTCAAGGAGGCTGGAGGAGCTCCAGTCATGACATTATTGCACTGTGTGATGAATTTCTAATCACACTGGAGTGCAATAACAACTTCATCTCTAACAGATTTTATCTAAACACCTGTTGTACCAATTCAGATAAAAGTGTAGGACAGCAAGTAAGTGCAAGCATAAGGAGCATCCAATTAATCTTCCAGAGGTGTCAAGTGCAAAATGCCAGTGTCCATTATTAATAACACCAAGCAGGCACTTAGCTGATTGATCCTTAGACATGAATGAGGCACAGCCAACAGGAATTGGGCTGATATTCAGAAATGTTACAGATTTATGCAAAACATCTCAATAAATAGCACATGGAGGGTAGCATTGTCAATACGTTCCACACTGTACCATACCTGCTGTCACTGCAGCTCCACTATAAGCAGTCTCTCAGTGCAAATAATGGGAAAAGCGGGTTAAACTGGTCCCAAATTCCAACTCAATTTACCTTTAGGAAATGATTTGAATTCCAAATCTACAATAGCGTAAGGCAGATCTATCTCAAGTACGTCTTACAGTAGTGTCAATTCAGATCCATTTGCAGAAGGCTCCCAGTGCAACCTGGCATCAAAGTTGCAATTCCCACTCCTCACAGGCTAGCTGAATAATTTCTCCTTCTCCCCACCTCGAGACAAATGTTCTCTATTGTACCTTGTACAATTGCTAATGGGTAAAACTTATGAAACTGGATTACGTTTTTTTAATGTCCCCACGCACAGTGTATTTATACTCGGTGTATATAAATCATTGAGGATCAAGGAACTTTACAATTACCTGTCAGTGCAGCTATCCACTAGTAGAGAGCAGCACAACTTCTCCACCCTGCATCTGATGAATGAGCTTGCATTGTTGATGTTGAATCTCAATTTAAATATGGTATCTTCTAAACTAGGACCTGTTAACGTCTCCCTCATTCCAAGGGAAACCAGGTCAACAACACATCACACCTCCAGTACCAAAACAAGCTCTTGGTACAGCTCCCAAAGATGAGGTTATTGAAAAGGGTCACTGCCCTTAATCACATCACCAGATACTGAACAGCAACAGACCCATCGACAATGCTATCTCTGCAACTTTTACAACCCTCAGCACTCCCTACCCCCAGCAAAATATCATGTCAAAAGGTGAAAATCAATTGGAATTTTCAAAACTGAGATAGATTTTTGTTTGGTAAGGAACAGGCTTGAGGGGCTGAATTCTACATTCCTATGAGACAGATCCACAATTGTCGCACGTAGTGTGCATTATCTCCCAAGTGAGTTTGGTGTCTGCCTCGTCTCTGTGTCTCCTGTGCAGCGAAAGAAGCTAAAGTATAAACAAGAAAAAGCCAGTCATTAAACCCACTCCATCTGCAGGTCACATGCAATTTCTCGAGTCAGTGAATAATTCGGGTGCATTCAATCTCCTGAGACTATAACCAATCACATGTAACCTTCAAAATGATAAAATTTGTATGAAATGTCTCCACAAGCCCTAAAGATAATCAAAACTTCAGAAATTTAATCCAACTTTATAAGCCATACCATATGCACTAACCAGTTATACTGCACAGATGACTGTCCCAGCAACGCAGGAAATATTAAGCCTGAAAACCCATGGGTCCTAAAATCCCCTCCCCTCAAACATCCTTTTCTGCGGCCCCCTTTGAATTTTTAGGATCTTTAGGGGTCCAGGTCTTGATCCTGGCCTGGACCCTGGTAGTGGGCCCCCTTACACCAATTGGCACATGTTCTTTCTCTCAACGTACCAGGTCACTGTTATCCTGCCAGGCTGGGTGAGAGTTACCGTGCCCACTCACAGTCCCTACGACGCTGCTGGCCTCGTTTGGGATGAGTGGAGATTCCAACATTTACAAGAACACACGGAAACTGCTGGGGAAAGGCCAGGAACCAGCGTACCTGGGTCCCAGCCTAATTTACGGCCCTTCCATTGGATTCCACTGGAATTATAGCAGGAATGTCCATGGATTTTCAGCCTCATTATATTCTGTGGAA
This sequence comes from Heptranchias perlo, assembly GCF_035084215.1. NCBI lineage: Eukaryota > Metazoa > Chordata > Chondrichthyes > Hexanchiformes > Hexanchidae > Heptranchias > Heptranchias perlo. The sequence goes on along the minus strand of NC_090357.1, from coordinate 16,113,742 downwards.
ATATGGATCATGTATCCTTCAGTCCTATTCTTGTTAGCATTAGTCCACCTCTTTTAAATGAATTAATTACGCAACATTGTTAACTGCTTTTACTGAAAGCTAAGACAGGCTAGCACCTCTCCTCCTGTGCACTACCATCTAAGTCATAATATCCTCTTCTCCTCTGTGTGTTACCAATTGAATAGCTCTTTCAAAGAGCCGGCACAGGCATGACGGGCTGAACAGCCTCCTACTGTGCTGATGATACCACCAGACACAGGTCAGCTGCTTATGCAAATGTGGAATTAAGATGATGCATCTGAACTCGCAGACAGACAGATATACAGACAGGATCATAGTATAATCCACCCTCCCCAAACACTGGGGCAGGTCAGGAGATTCAAAGTGCAAAGTCACAAGTTTGTCAAGAAGCATTCAGGGTGAGATTAGGTAGAAAAAGAAAGCCTATGATAGACACCGGGAACTCAGTACTACGGAAAGCTTAGAAGAGTATGCAAAGTGCGGAGGTGAAGTTAAAAAGGAAATTAGGAAAGCAAAGAGAGGGCATGAAAAAGTATTAGCAGGTAAAATCAAATAAAACCCAAAGATGTTTTATAAATACATTAAGAGCAAGAGGATAACTAAGGAAAGAGTAGGGCCTATTGGAGACCAAAAAGGTAAACTATGTGTGGAGGCGGAAGATGTGGGTATGGTTCTTAATGAATACTTTGCATCTGTCTTCACAAAGGTGAGGGATGATGCAGGGATTGAAGTTAAGGAGGAGGAGTGTGAAATATTGGATGGGATAAACACAGTGAGAGAGGAAGTATTAAGGGGATTAGCATCTTTGAAAGTGGATAATTCACCAGGGCTGGATGAAATGTATTTCAGGCTGTTAAAAGAAGCCAGGGAGGAAATAGCAGAGGCTTTAACAGTCATTTTCCAAACTTCACTGGATACAGGCGTAGTGCTGGAGGATTGGAGGACTGCTAACATTGTACCGTTGTTAAAAAGGGAGCGAAGGATAGACCGAGTAATTACAGGCCAGTCAGCCTAACCTCGGTGGTGGGCAAATTATTGGAATCAAAACTGTCACTTAGAAAGGCACGGACTAATCAAGGACAGTCAGCGCGGATTTGTTAAGGGGAGGTCGTGTCTGACAAACTTGATTGAATTTTTCGAGGAGGTGACAAGGAGGATTGATGAGGGTAGCGTAATTGATGTAGTCTACGTGGATTTTAGCAAGGCTTTTGACAAGGTCCCTCACGGCAGATTAGTCAAAAAAGTAAAGGCCCATGGGATCCAAGGGAATGTGGCAAATTCGATCCAAAATTGGCTCAGTGGCAGGAAGCAAAGGGTAATGGTTGATGGGTGTTTTTGCGACTGGAAGGCTGTTTCCAGTGGGGTACCACAGGGCTCGCTACTAGGTCCTTTGCTTTTTGTGGTATACATTAACAATTTGGACTTAAACGTAGGGGGCATGGTTAAGAAATTTGCGGAAGACACAAAGATCGGCCGTGTGGTTGATGGTGAGGAGGAAAGCTGAAGACTGCAGGAAGATATCAATGGACTGGTCAGATGGGCCGAAAAGTGGCAAATGGAGTTCAATCCAGAGAAATGTGAGGTAATGCATTTGGGGAGAGCAAACAAGGCAAGGGAATACACGATAAATGGGAGGATGCTGAGAGGTGCACAGGAAGTGAGGGACCTTGGAGTGCCTGTCCACCGATCCCTGAAGGTGGCTGGACAGGTAGATAAGGTGGATAAGAAGGCATATGGAATGCTTTCCTTTATTAGCCGAGGCATAGAATATAAAAGCAGGGTTGTTATGCTGGAACTGTATAAAACACTAGTTTGACCACAGCTTGAGTACTGTGCACAGTTCTGGTCACCACATTACAGGAAGGATATAATTGCACTAGAGAGGGTGCAGAGGAGATAGAGTGGATAGGAAGAAGCTATTTCCCTTAGCGGAGGGGTCAAAAACCAGGGGGCATAGATTTAAAGTGATTGGTAGAAGGAATAGAGTGGAAAGGAGGAAAAATGTTTTCACCCAGAAGATGGTGGGGTCTGGAACTCACTGCCTCAGAGGGTGGTAGAGGCAGAAACCCTCAACTCATTTAAAAAAATACCTGGATGTGCACCTGAAGAGCCGTAACAGGCAGGGCTACGGACCAAATGCGGGAAAGTGGGATTAGGCTGGGTGGCTCGTTTCTCAGCCGGCGCGGACACGATGGGCCGAATGGCCTCCTTCTGTGCCTTAAATTTTCTATGATTCTATGATTCTATGTTTGTGGTTTTTCCTTCCACCCCCACCAGTACAATGTCTACAATAACAAAAGGAAAACACTGTGGATTCTGGAAATCTGAAATAAAAATAGAAAATGCTAGAAACACCCAGCAGGTTTACAATTCTGTGTTCTTGTCTCAGTTTAGACCTAAACATTAAAAATCAATAAAAAGAATGACAATTCATGTCTGCAGCAGTTACTTGAAAATATGGACATATTTTGACAGAAGACAGTTTAATATAAGTTAACTACCCCCTGTGAGCAGACTGAATATATATCCATAACATTAGAAAATTAAGTTACTTTGAGCCTAACCGTGCAGTTCCAAGAAGAACATTTTTTTCATTAAAAATCTGACAAAATAAACTTGCTCAGGGCCCCAAATTGATTATATAGATATTTTAGATTAATGCGCTATAAAGGTTTAGTAGGCGGATACTATGGCAGCTAAAGAACATGGCACATTTTAATGTAATTAACACATTGTAAATGGACTGAAAAAAACACTATTTTATGTTACTGGGGAATTTAAATAGAGTTTCTATGTTTGTCTTGGAGAATGGCTTTGAACATTTTTTCTTCTAATAAACTAAATTGAATGAAGAACATACAAGAGATCAGATGAGCTGTTTTTTATTTTGGCGTTGATTCCTCAGGAGCCTTTTACATGGCTGAGGAGTTTTTTTTAAATTGAAGTCGATTTTTCATGATTTTACAGCTTTTATTTCTAGTGGGTACTAATCTGTGGTTCAAAGTGTGCATTACTGCCTCAGTGTTCGATGGGTATCACTGCAGCTTTCACTGGTCCTGCATAATGATCCATAGCATGGAGAACAATATCGGTAACACAAAGGCCAAAGTGTGTGTTATGCACAGAATAACACACAGTGTGAGGCACACGATACATACAGGGTAACACATGGGGTGAGGCACACGATACATACAGGGTAACACATCGGGTGAGGCACACGATACATACTAGATAACACATGGGGTGTGGCACACGATACATACAAGATAACACATGGGGTGAGGCACACGATACATACTAGATAACACCTGGGGTGAGGCACACGATACATACAAGATAACACATGGGGTGAGGCACACGATACATATAGGATAACACAGGGTGAGGCACTTGATACATACAGTATAACACATAGGTTAGAATGTGTGCTATTAAGTACAGGATAACATGTAAGCTGAAGTGCATATAGATTTTAAAAAATAATGTTCCACTTTCTTTTTACAAAGGGAGAATGAGAAGTTACCTTTCAATGCAGTGACACTTGTTACTTGTTACGAATTCCCTGCTTGTTCCTGATTGCAACCCTTGTGATTTCCCTCGGGGCAGAATTCCCATCCAATTAGGACTGTGCATTTTATGGTGTGGCGATGATAGAGAGATCCCTCTCTGATGTCTATGCATTTGGACCAGGAAATTATTAGATTGTTCGATATCAAGTGCATAGTGAGCTCTTGTGATTGAAGCATGTGATTCACACTAAACTGAAGTTGTACCAGGTGACTGATACTGCAGTGATACTGTACGAAATAACATGTACTTCAGGTATATTGGGCCCTATATTACGATCAGCTGGTGTAGAGGCACTCTTGGCAGTAATTAGGTGAAGTACATGATACATACAGGATGTATGCTGTGATCCTTTAAAGCCAAATCTTCAGATATTCTCCTCCTCAATTTATTGAGCTGAATTGTCCAATCATTCAGACATGAACACAGTTAAGTACCCACACCCCATCCCTTTAACTGTCGTACATCAATACTGCAGAAGGAGTTGATCGCAAAATGGACACTGGAGGAAAAGAAACCAAGCGAAAATCTCTACTGACTAAGCAGGATATGGAACTTATGTTGGTGGATGTTATCCTTAGCAGGACCTCCATTTTGTGAAGTAAAATTCATTGAGGATATAAATCACACAAGGCTGGAGGTCTGGGAGCAGATAGCTTATTGTTTTCCTGGTCGAAATGCATAGATATCAGAGAGGGATCTCTCTATCGTCTCCACACCATAAAATGCACAGTCCTAATTGGATGGGAATCCTGCCCTTAGGGAAATCACAAGGGTTGCAATCAGGAACAAGCAGGGAATTGGTAAGAAGTGTAAAAAATTCACAGGATGAAACATCAAGATAAGACCACATAATTATTTGAATTATTTTAAATAAACTAATCCCATTTAGATTTTTGTATTCTTAATTAATTTATAATGCTTTGATTGAATGAAAGATTGCTCCACAGCATGTGGAATGAAAGGATATACTTGGTCTCTAGTCATTTTGCTCAAATGTACATTGCATTCAGGGAGAAATTATTATAATCGTATGTAAGTACATGTATAAATATTTTATACATTTTCAATGTGTAGAAGGGTGAAGGATTCCTTGAACCATCTCCATGAGGAGCTCAATGTCTTCTATGAATTTCTAAGGATTTGGTGCTGAGGCTGATCACCATGACAGCCAAATTATTGATGCGATAATCAACATCCTGTTTACAATGCCTCAACCTTTGTACAAGTGTTTTGCAGCAGCTCAACCAAGCTGAATATGTCTAACATCTACAAAGACTTATGCTATTGATGACTGCATTCACTCCAATACATCTACTCTTGATTTCAGACCTGAATATCAGATAGCCTCGGTCAGATCTGTTTGTTGCAATTGATATGAGATTACGAATAAAGAATTCAACAGAAACTACTGCTGAATGGAGATCAATGACAACAGAGATTCTCCCAATTAAATGACTTTCAATGAAGCCATTATGAGCAGGATTGTGTAAATTAACATCTTTACCTCTGGAATCTGGGTCTGAATTCAACCCAAACCTATGGAATGTAAATCCTCTCCTTCTGTTGTTGTTGAGGGCTCTGCATGAAATGCTTGGACAGGTTCAGCCCAGTTCTTCTGGGCATGGCCCACAGTATAAAACTTAACTAAAGCTAATACTTTTGTCCGCGTTTGGCTTAAGAATGGCTTTGTTGGAGGTCTAAGAGAAGGTTGTCTTGCTGCCCTTTTGGCCATGGATGGGGTGTGGTTGAAGGAGACTAGAGGAATGGGATGGGGTGGGAAGGGAAGAGGATGAAGAATAATAAAGACAAATGTAATGAAGGCTGGTGATGTACTGCCCTCAGTATGTCATCAAAAGAGTGGCCTCATTTGAGCCACAAGGCTGAAGCACTTTGATAGCTAGCTTCAAACAAAATAGATGCAGCAAACAACTCCTCTCTGGATTGTTTTAATGTCCTTGTCTCTACAGGAGCCATACACAGTAACCACTGCTGTAAAAGGAAAAAAGAGAAAGCACTTCTTTATACGATCACATTCATTCCACATACTACAGTATATGAAGTAAAAATCAATTAACATTATCAAAAAAAAAGAATTCTCACTCCACTGGTTCGGATGCAGTTAATTAACAACTAACATTACAAAAGGTAGCCATTTATTGCACTGTAGCCAGCAGTTCAAAGTACAAGTTTGTTTTAAGCTGGCAGCTTCCCATCCTCTCATTACAAGGTGATTTTTTTTCCTTCTATATATCTGAAAGGATTTCATGTCCCACTGTTGGATGTTAGAATGCATTAATAAATGGCCCTGTGTAATCAATCCCCAGCTGCTTTCCTTCCCACACACAATCTCATTCGATCGCCGCTTCAGCGAGGATGCACATTCAAATAGAGAAAAGGCCATTGTAAGCCTGTTCATTGACCTCACATCCCAGATGGAGATTACGACAGTACCATAGCTTGTTTGCTTTTTGCTAGCTTTAGGGGAGGCTTTTCAATTTTTCGCTTTTTTAAAACAGTCCTTTATTCCAACGTAGAGAACAATAAAGATTACAGCTTTTTAATGGGAAAGATTGCCACTTCAGCTGCCTCAGAGGCAGGTCTGAAACTGAAGAGAGCTTAAAGTGGGTTCAAATCCTGCCTCATTTGTTGCGTTGTGGGTGAGTACCTACACAGAAAGCCCGGTCCCACCCAGATCTGTTAGCACTGCAATGAGAGACCTTGTGGATTAAAATAAACCGCTAAAATTTACACAAACTGGTGTGGGAACAGTCCACTGCACCCACACAATGTACAGGGGAATGATGTATTAAATGAACGGCAATGTGAGTACAGTATGTGTATTATAAGGGAATGGTATACATAGACTAAACAGATGGACATTCAGAGTGTAACCATACCATAAAGATCTAGAGAAATATGTAAAGATCCTTACTTTTTAAACTGTGGGGCCAATAATATGACGACTGTTGACTGGAAAACCAGGCATAGAGACCTGAGCCTGCAACCTGTCCCAAACTAGGTGGTTAATACAGAGAGGGCCAGAAGCCAGGCCACAAGTTGTGAACTAGGCTCATTATGCCCTTAAGTTTCATTTAAATTAGACGACTGCCCTCTAATGCAGCTGGAGCCCCTGTGTGCCAAATGCTCGCTAAAGAGGAAATGGCCTTTAAATATCCTTTTAAAAAAATTTGGGCAACACTGCCCACTGCCCCCCATCCAGTCGCTCCACCTGTGCCCCAATGCCCATTGCCTGCTTTGCTCCCTGGCCCATGTCCAGTGCCGTTTCCCTTCATACCCAGAAAGTGTTCGGCCCATGACAGGCAGCCAGCACTCCTTCATGTTAATTGTATCCATATGATTTATATAAATGTGTGTTAATTGTATTCAGGTAGTGCATATCAATTGGGGACTCGCTTGTATCCATTTATATGAGAGCTTATCTAGGGTGTGGAGTGAGTAATGTGGATCTTTGTGAATAAAGGCTTGGAAGCAACTGAAGATTAGGCTCTAGTATTCTATCCTTCACCACCTGGCTATCCAATTTATTACACTTCACTGGCTGTTGGTGCCCAATAATGCAGCCTTGGTGCTGATGGTTCATTGTGTGAGGGTTGCCCAGCCATTCCGCCCCACCTGTCCTTCGTAGAAAAGTTTATGCAGAAAAACACCTTTGACACAAGTCGATCAGGAAGTGATCTGCACGTAATGACCTCGAGACCTTGTGTGAAAAGGAGATGGTGGATCCTGTCGGATGGTTCCTCAAGCAGACTGTCAAAATCATTTGGCAGAACGCCTCATCGCCAGAACTTTCAAACATGCACCAAGACGTGGCTTGGCTGGTGGTGAGAAAGGCCCTTCCTGTCAGATCTTTCATGCACACCCGGCGTTTCAATGCCAACGCACGCTGTCCCCGAGGAGGCTGCCGTGGGGAGGAGACTGTCATCCATCTCTTTCTGGAATGTGCCTGTGCAAAGAAGGTCTGGAGGGAGATGCAGTGGTATCTGTTCAGGTTCGCCCCGAGCAGCTCTGTAACACAGGACTCTGTGCTCTACGGGCTGTTCCCAGGGATGCACACAGAGACAAATATCAACTGCTGCTGGAAGACCATCAACTTGGTGAAAGACGACCTTTGGGCTACCAGAAACCTGGTGGTCTTTTCAATGCAAGGAGCTATCCTCAACAGAGTGTTGCCGACTGACACATTCCAAGGTCCAGGACTACATGCTGACGGTCGTACTGAAGCTTGGTACGGCCGCCGCAAAAGCTTTATGGGGAAAGCCCACAGTTTAGGGTCCTCTCACCATTGCACACCGAGGGGCTGGAAACAGGGAAAAAAACCCTCGTGCCAAAGGTGTAATGACAAATGTATGTAATGTAATGTACTGAATCTGTAATCTGTAATGACTATAATGCAATGAGGCTCCCTAGAGTGTCATGAACTGTATCTATCATGTAAATGTATTTTGTATTATGACATCTGAATTGTACTGTATGTACCATTGAAAATTGTATGACCTGTATTGTTTGAAGTGTGACATTTGAATTTTACTGTATGTAAGTGTGACATTTGAATTTTACTGTATGTATCTTTACAAATGTTATGAATAAAATATATTTTTGAAACAAAAAAAAATTGTGAGAGGTGCCCAGAGCACCAGCATATTAAATAAAAGGGCTGACCTCTGCAGGCAATGGCCGCGTAGCACTTGTCCCTGTAAAGATCGATGACGCGGCCCGTGAGTCCAGCCGTGTACTGAGACAAAACATGCTTAGACCGAATAGGACATTAAGACGACTTTGAAGTCCTACACTGATCAAACTAAATTAAAGCCAAACATTGTAATGAGGATTTTATTCAGACTTGAAGCAATTTGTATGCTCACTGACAGCTATGCAAAGACTGATGGTGCAGGAATTAAGGCATATTTGGGTGGTATAAATGCCAGCTTGTAATTTTGATGTCAGTTTAGCAAGGCAACAAGTGTATTACACTGATGGACTTAAACCAACTGAAGCAGTGATATGTGGGGCGGGGTGGGGAATCCAATTACTGCATATTCAATTCATGGTAAATTCCACTAGAGCTATAATCCAGGCCTTAGGGCAACAGATAAAGTGAAATTCATTTCTTCATGTTTAAAACCCAGAAGAATTGAGAAAATGATTATGTATTACATAGTAATGTACATTGGGCACTGTAGCCTAATGCTTATGGTCCTGGACTAGCAATCCAAGGATTGGGAGTTCAAACATTCCACCATGACAAGTTGAGAAACTGAGGTAATTTGTGGGCTAGCATCAAAAAAATGACCATGAAACCCAAATGGTTCACTAATATCCTTCAGTGAATGGAACCTGCCACCCCTACCTCATCTTGCTTATAAGTGACTCCAGTCCCACATTATATGGTAAACCCTTAATGCCCTCATGGAAACTAGGAATAGGCAATAAATACCACCTTGCCAGTGTCGCCCACATCTCAAGAATCTATAAAAAATAAGGAAGCACCATATATTACAAAACTGATCATTTTCATCTGTGTGTTGTGGTATGGTACAAATAGTGCAAAGAACCTTCCATGCAACACATTAGTGCATTACTCTGATACACACACTAGAGATGCAACATTTCCATGTAGGAATAATTCCCCTTGCAAGTGGATACAAGTGCCGTGTGTGATACAACATTCCAGAAAGTAATAATTGCACCCAAGGAGTGAGCAGTAAACATACTGAAGTGTTTAATTCTGACATGAAATGGATTGAAGAGGTGACTTGAAGGGCTAAAGATATTGGAGGAAGATATTAGAAAAATAAACATCTTGACTTCAAGGATCGGTATTAAAGGCAAAGTAAATTTTCAGTTATACTTTCAAACCAATATATATTTCAATGTAGTTGCATCTAATACAAAAGGTCTGTTTGTGGGATGAAGTCTTACCTCACCATGCAGCAGTGCAGTAATGCAACACATCTTGGTACCTTATTATTATGCAAGGGAAAAAATTGACAGAAAATATTTTTTCCCCTCAGGAACTAAAAACATCCTCAATTAGTAAAAGATTAAACCCCCATGTTTATTCTAACATTATGTGATGACTAAAGTTCTAAAGAGCTGGAAATGACAATAATTCTGTGCAAACGAACACCAAACTCAAAATTACTTGCGATGTTTGTAGTGCAAAAGCTAAGCTGGCTCAGTTATTTATTCTCTCACTCCTGAACAGTTAATTGTGGGTTGAAGCCTCACCTGGGGAACTTGAGCTCACACCCAATGTTGGCAGTACAGATATAGAAAATCCCCAAACAACTTGGGTGTCCATCCGCTCCTTGGAAAAATTTAAACTGGGACACAATATCCTTTCACCTATAATGATGGAACTGGGAGTATCAGGGCGAGGTCTAACTCTATTTCATGCACCTCCGATGATGCATTTTCTCTGCCTGTCCCAAATAATTGTACTGAAGAGGATCTGATTGTTTTAATATATTTTAATGAGCAGCACTATTACGCATGATGGAGTTTTTCAAGTGCCTACAGTTTCTGGAACACCTCCTCCTTCTGGAATATGCTGCCATGTCGGCTGTGGAAGGGGGTAGAAGAAATTTTGGACTTGAGGTGTCAATCATATTTGCTACAAAATGACCTTTTACAATGCAGCTTGCTCATTTCACCCTTTCTGGAATCCTTTCAGAAGTTAAACAATTGATATTGCCAACATGATCGATTGTTGTGCTACTCACTGTTCTGTTCTCCTACTCATGTTCTGTTGCTCACTCCCTGTATATGAATATGGAAGAAAACTCTGAATTACTTTTGACAAGACAGCTGTGATATTGCTCTGTATCAGGGGGCACAACTCACATATGGTGAAGATCTAAAACAGGCAGGTTTGTTTGAGGCAATTTACCTGTTAAGTCCAGATGGTAAATTGTGAAATATTACAACCTGAACCTAAGCATAATGAGAATTTCTAAAGGTCGCATTCTAACTATGTTTAGAAGCTGACAACTTAACCCAGGGGTGTCAGTTCCATTTACTCACTGAAACTGGCCATTAAAAGACGAAGCACAGAAGACAGGACCCAGGATAGATTTCTCAGACATCAACATAGAAATACTGCATCATCCTTACCCAAGATAAATATCTGTTTTGATTTAGTTCATCACCTTTACAAATAAGCCAAGGAAGTTCACTGAGCTAATGGAATAGCAGTAAGTTGAAGATAAAGGTTGGTCAGGCAAGCCACCGTTATTTTAAGCACACTTAAGATCTGCTGTGGCTTTTTTCCATAGCTGCAACAAAGGATCAAATGGGAATTTTCAGCCTAGTGTAGCCAAGCTAAGGTTGCCACCTGGCTAATTCTTCAGCAGCATGACAGTTTCTTTCAAATTGATGCCAGCTCCCAATTGAATGTTTTAACTAGCAATACAAATTTTAAAAAAAATATTGTAGCCTTCAGAGGTTATTTGCATGCACAACTTTAGCTTCAACCTCCACAGCCAACCCAGGTTCTCTCTTTCATCTATCTTGCTTGGACACAGGAGACTATACAACTGGAAAGTGTGGTCAGGCGTTCACAAAATCCAACTCCCCCTGTCCAACGATTGAGTCTTTCTGGAGCTCCACAGAACAGGAATGCTGCCCTTGTATTATCTGGCTGAGGGGAACACAGTCAGATACTTATCTTTACAATGTTATGGATTGGAGTCGAATAACCCCTCTCCTTCTAAATCGACCAAACAACACTGCGAGGCTAACAGATGCACCTTCTATCATCAGGGATTGAATTCCAAAACTCAATGTCGGACAGGTAATTGGACCTAACTAGAACGGTTTTGGAGTCAATGGTGATGGCAAAGAGATGCACTTGGATGTTAGCAGCATACTTGTGAAAGCTAACCCCATGACTGTGGATGATATAGCTGAGCAGTTGCATCATTAAGAAACAATATCCATAAAGAATTGCTATATTATTGGCCCCACTCTGTCAGTTAATCTCAAATGACTAAGTTTATTCATGCTATACATGAAGTGCTTTGACAGATAATGTACATACTTGAAAAATCTGTAACAGCTGTGTTACACTGTTCACCTAATTCCATTAACTTATAATTATGAATTAATGATAATTATATGGGATAGCAAAATTGTATTCTGTCTTTTGAAGAACAACATCATCCAAGTGAAGTGTAATCCTCAGCAAATAAATTTCATTTTGAAATGCCCTGTCACCTCAAACAGATCACAAGATAGATACAGATGAATGAGGCCAGTCAGTCAATCTCACCTCATCCAGTCAGAATGAAAATTTACATCAAGTCAACTAACTGACTGACATTTTTGCCTTCACTATCCTACCCAGAAGGCCATACCAAGTGTTAATCACTCTTTGCGTAAAGAGATTCTTCCTGAAATCTGTATAAACTTTCCTTTCACCAGTTTTAGTATTCTGGCTTACCTTGAACTAATGCTTTGTATTAACCTTATGTAGGCCTTTAATATCTTGATTACTTCTATAAAGACCCCTCTCAGTCACCCCACTCAAGACTATAGAGCCCCAGTGTGTCTACTCTTTCCTGTTAACTCAACCCCTTAAAAATAGGGATGTTCTCTGCACCACCACCATCAAGGCTTGAATGTCCCCCTTAGGTTTTGGTGACCAAAGCTGAATGCAGTATTCAAGGTGAGATCTAACCAGGGCATTGAGCAATTATTGCTTGAAATCTTCTGATTTATACGCAACTGACTTAACAATCTAATTAAGGATTCTATTCACTTTGTTTACTGCTGCCCCACAACAATTTGACATGTTAAAGGCCGAGTCTACGATCATAACCAAAGCCTTTTCTGCTTCACTTTTAGCCATTTGCACTCCATCCATGATATATTTGTGAAATCTATTTTTCTGCCAAAATGTAGTATCTAGCTCCAATCAGTACTGAATTTAATTTGCCATTGATTCTCCCAGTTGCACCCTTATCAAACTTATTTTGTGGGTCCTTGCCTCCTCTGTCCATCTTAATGCCCTCTCCCCCCAAGTTTAGTATCATTTGTGAACTTGATCAGTTTCCATTGGGTTTCTGCATCCAAGTTATTACTGTTGATTTGGAACACCAGGCACATCACTCAGTAAATCCCACACTGTGATATCACTCCCCTAACAAATACCCACTGTTATTTTTTCATCAGCCAATTCCTATCCACCCCCAAGTTTTACCTGGAATTCTCACTGCTTTCAGTTTCAGGAGCAGCCTTTTATGAAAAGCTTTATTAAAGGTTTTTCGGGAATCTAATTACACCATGTCATAAGATTTCCCACTGTCATTTCCTCAAAAACAAGTCAAGGAGGTTCACTGGGTAGGATCTTTCCCTTCATCTGGCTATTATTTATTAGATTATTCTAACACAGGTATTCCTCAAGTTTGCTCCTGATAATCAATTCCGTTATTGATGTAACACTGATGGGTCTGTGGTTGCCTGGATTAGATTTGTGCCCTTCCTTGGATATTTTGTACTACATCAGTCTGTTTACAATCTACTGGATGTCACCAATGTTCACTTACTCTGCCTTGACGATTATTCACATTTCACGAATTTCATCCCTATTCTCTCTTAATAACCTGGGAGAGCTACCATCCAACCATGGGAATTTGTTTACTTTGAGCATTTTAAACCGGTTTAGAACCTCCGACTTGTTGATGTTGAAGTACTTAAATCTGCATGGATTATTTTCGTCATGGTGCAGCATGTTGCTGCAGTCTTCACTGTTGAGTACTTCAAGCAATTATCCAATGAGTACACCAACTATTCTCTGCTCATGCTTGTTTTCATCCCCTTCACATCCATTAAGATTCTCACCTCTTCCTTGACTGTCCTCTTGCTGTTATGGCACTGGAGAAATTTCTTGCTGCGTTTGGCATCTGTAGCTGTGCTTATTTCTAGTTCCCTCTTTGCCTTTCTGATCACCCTTCTGACATCTCCAGCAATTTCCCAGTGGACTCCCTCTCCCTTCTTCCTATAGGTTTGGTGATGCTCATTTTTCTCTCTTATTTTACTTCGATGAGCTCCTCGTTCTCAAACAGAAGGTTGTAAATTCAAACCCGTGATCATCGAACACTTGAACTCCTTTACCTCATTTGGCCGAGTTTTAAAAGTACTCAGGAAGTTCAGTAAATACAGCGACATGTGAAAATCAAGCATTCCGCTTGGGAGGGGGGGGAAGAAAGGGAAAAGGAGAGGGAGAAATAAATAGTTCGCATCTCATCCACCTCAGCTCAAATCTCCTACCAGCCAAGCAAGGCATTAACAATACTTAGGAAAAAGTTGCACCTGTCTAGCTGCAGAAGGATGAAATGAGGGAAAAATGTGGATTATTCTTTTTTTAAATCCACTTTTGTGGAAAAAAAAGTTATCTTCAACACAATTAATTCATGCACACATTCCACTGTTAAATGTTCTCAATCACATAGTTGAGTTGGCCTGTATCATTGTAACCAGGCTGCTTCTCTGCCAGCCAGAGCATTCTGGGAAATAGTTCACAGCGACATCATGTCAGAGGTAGTCTATAATGTCACTTTATAAAATTCAGCGAAATTTGGGTTCATAAAGGTATGTTTATTTATAAGACACGATTATATAATAAATAAAATTAGTACATTTATCTTAAGAATTTCTACTGAAGTTTTACTCATCAAACTTCTGTCTCTCCTCCGACAAGAAAGAGTTCAGTATGCATTTGTAATTATTAAGATGTAATATTGCACTTTAAAATTAATTTTGGAAATATACCTTTATGGGCCAAAGCCTAAAGAGAATTTTACAGCAAAACTATAATCATCATGTGACCACAGTCATCATGTATCATGTGATCTATTACCAAGAATGCACTGGAGAAAATCAATGGCTCTCCAGGTGTAATGTTAGAAGCTTTATCCCTGCCCACATGCATCATATGTCTGGGTACTTGTAACCTAAAGTAAAATTTACACTAAAACAGGACTAAGTTTCCCTTTAAAACCAGGCTGATTTCAGTGTGGGCAGCAATGTGGGCATTACAAGTGGCCTCAGTGTCCTCAAGCTAAAGAGGGGAAAAAACAGCCAGGGTCCCGCCTCCTGATCATTAGTATCATATCTGGAGAATGTGCGGGTGTAAATGATGATCGAGTGGGCACATGGGTAGAGTATCAGAGGTTGCTGGTGCCTGTGGAACCATACCCCAGCATGAATCAAAAGGGGAGAAAAATAAAATTTGATCTTAGGCAGGATTTCAGTTCGTCAAAATTAAGGAGCAAGATTCCTCAGCTATCCAGACAGGTTTTTTCATAGCTTGCTATTTGTCCAAAGAGATTTTTTTTTGAGCGATTATTGGAATACCTGGGACCTTTGAATGCTAAAAGGCCTTTGTGACTCTTACTACACAGTAAATGCAAGTGATGTATCACATCACAGATCTCACCAATATATTTTCAAACAGAAATCCTTCATGTTGGCTAAAAAACAATAGTTGCAGAGACACAAACACATAGTAAAATAGAGGGGGGGAGCAAAATCACAGAATAAGCTAAAATACGCCTATAACATTGCAATTTCTAAATACAGAAAGGTTACTGCAGTCCTCATGGGGTTAAATGTCTTTCTGGGGTTGGCTTTTTTCATATCTCAGGAAAATTGTGTCTGTCAGCATCAGCAGTAGCCTCCAAGGGCTTCTCACCAGCAAGGCAGCAACACTTTGAAGCAAATTTAACCCCTTGGTAACTCTGTCCAGAACTGTTTCTAACAATACATCTTCATTCCCAGGATCCCACTCTCATCTGGAACAGCTGGATTTATTCTGCAGCTGAAGACGTGTTTTGGAGATATTTTCTTAAAGGGTGGGGGGGGGGGTGGTACAAGTTTTTAATGCAATTATAACAAAGATTATCCAAATGGAATGTACGGCTTATATCTACTTTATATATTAAACATGCTGAGTGGGTTACAACATTCACAAAACAAAATGAAAACTTCTATGTTAGGCTTCTTCAATGGGAAAACCCATTTTATAAGTGCTAATATCTAACTGCAGTACCAGTTATGCCTTTAGGTGCTGCTATGATAGGCATTTACAATGTTAAAAGACCTGCCACATAACATTAGATAGATATTAAATAGCTGATACTGTAACCAAGGGAGTTATCTCTCCATGGCTTTCTAGATACTGCCCACTGGATGGCTCTGCAGCAATGTGTGTGCTGTAACCACAATATCTGAATGTTGGGCATAATCTTAAATTAGTTATCAGCTGTAATTTTTTGTTATTTTACCAAATAATTGTTAATAATTGCATAGTCCCCCAAATGAATATTGTGTTGCACCTTGTTGGACCCTGCACTTTCAGACTCTCCCTTTCCTCTTCCACTGAGAATATCTGCAAGGCCAACCACCAACTCTCTACCCTCTTCCATTGAGTCCCTCAGTATTATTACGATCACCATGTCAGCCCTCGTTAGGAGCTACTTCATCATACTGTTGACAGATGGCTGCCACTGCGAAAACGTACCTCACCCTCTCTCCGTCCAACTCCCCAATTAACTTGCCTGGCATTCCACGACCCTTCCCTACTAATTCTGCTCACTGGGTCTCCCATCCTGCGTATCTCCTTGACTACCTGCAGGTCGCCTGATGCTAGTGACTCTGCAACTGTTGCCTTCCCTCTGGTGGTGCTAACCCATTCCATCCCTCGCTCGAGCAGATGATGTCCCGAACAGCTCTTCCCATTCCACCATCCCAACTGCAAAGTGCCCACCACCAGCACACATAAAATTCTCCCTCTTCTTCACTGAGACAAATTCCCGCCACTGGCAGAAAAAGAACATTCTCCCCACAGAGCGGATTCTTGGGCCTTGGCAAGCAGAAAGGCAGCATACCCCCATCTCCACATGATGATTCTTTGGACTCAGGCAGTTTAAAGGTCAGTTTAGCCCCCTGTGGATTTGATGTGGCAGTGTCAATCGACAAATGCGCCCCCCGCCACTGACAATGCCTCATGATTGTTTTTTGGTTTCTGTTTCTCCCTCACCTTTCCCCATCTTCCTCCTTCCCCTGCCCTTCCTCTTCTCTCTCTTACTCCTTCTCTCCCCTTTCCCTCACTCCCATCTGTCTCCTCCCCTCTCTCTTCTGTTGGTCCACATATCTTTCCTCTCTCTTACCCTGCAAGACTTGAATACAAGATTGACTCCCTGTGTTCAATGCCATGGCAGATCAATTAGGATCCAGGAGAAAGTGATATGCCATCCTGGGTAGGACTGGACGTTAAGAGTGTGGCAATATTTTTGTGCCAACGTTTTAAAAATACATCCACATCCATCATTTTTATATTTATATGGAGAATATCATGAGGAGTGAAATATATTCTAATTCCACGATTTTTGCTGTTGCCTTTCTAATTCTATTAACCACTGATCCTGTTTTTTTTAAAAAGGCACTCATGCTGCTTTTGTCCAGTGACACTGAATCCAATACACCTGTCTCAGCTAATATCATCTATCGCAGCACAGGCGGTAGATATAATAGGCTTTCTGGTCTGTGTTTAAAATCCCACACCATTCATGCCGCCACCAGGGAAATATAAAGAATTCATCTTCAACACCTCCTTCAGTCAACAAGGCAATATATAGCTGCTACAGGACTTTGCCATCTTGCATCCTCTCTGTCAGTTCCCAGGCTTGACTGCCTGTTGACGCTCTTAAGGGACAATTTAAACTCCAGCTTTCTCAACCCCTCCCCACGGCCACGAGGTTAGTAATAAATCCTGACGGGCACAATTGCACAGCATTAGATAATTTTTTAGGCTGTTTATTAAAAATAACCCAAAGTGCAGATCATAAAGTGTGCAATTTAACCTCACATTCACACCTGTTTGTGTGTCTTACAGTGACGATGAAAGATTATATACGATGGGGTGCAGCATGACCTCAGATAAACATGCACTTCGCTGTTCCCAGGTCCAACTGGATGAACCGTTCTCTATGCCAACAGTGTTTCTTCTGCTAGAGAGATTCCAGAGACAGTCACTACCCCTGCTTTCATTATCAAACACATGCTGCAAGCAGCAGGTAAGCAAGAAAGATATTTGTGCCTTCAAGGCTTTGTTGGCACAGGCCTGCAATCCTCTGAGCTTCAGTCATCACTTTGAATCAGCTACAGAAAAGCATGCGAGGGAAGTCCCCTAGAAAGTAAAGTTTACCGAAAATAAATATCAAAATAAAGGTCTAAGGCAGAGTGACTGCAACATAATTAAATTTCAGCACTGAGAACCATGTAGGATATATAGAGTAGCAATTGAAACAGTATCAAAGAAAATGATTCAGTTCAAAACCAGGAAAATTACAGGAATTAAATACGCAGAAATGAACAAGTGCATTAAATCAGGAAGTGTCCGCAGGCTATTTTTCAGATGCTACATAACAGAACAAAATCTAAGGAAACAGTAACCGAGGAATCGGAGTGCAGGACTGCAACTAACAATTCAATAAGAGGCGATGCAAAAGAAAGACCACAGGGCAGAATAATCCCCAAGGAGATTCAGATAGTACCAAAAGCAGATGAATTTAATTTAGAGACAGAATAACTTTATTTTTTCTCCACTTTCTGACCCTCTTCTGCTAAAGGTCCTCCTCCATACTAAAGTACAGTTCCATAGATGTTAGCAGCTCCCTCATGCCTCATTCAAATGGTTATCCTTCATGATCATCAGGCTATTTAATTGTAGGGACATCACAATTGCACACAATTCTGCCCTCGGCCAATGATCACACATGAAGACTTTTAATTAGTCTCCAGTGACCCTTACTGGAGAGTTGAAAGAGTTTCTGTCTCCAGCCCAGAAACACTAAGTCCAATGGAAGTACCTCATCACTGACCTTGCTGAGATCAGCTAAGTCAACACATATCAGGGATCAAACCTGAGGCCCTTCTCATCTATTTGGCTCCATACCCTATCACAGTGAATGATGCATTGGGCCACTGGGAGATGCACGACAGACTAACTTAACATAGATCTGGACATCAGGGTTGAATGAGAGTTGAACCAACTAAGAGATGGATAATCTGAAAGAGCGCAACTTAAGAATGATCCTTAGAGGAACTAAAACGACAAGTATAAAAGGCAATTGTTAATTTTACAGCTAATGACTCCAATCAGATGACTCCAAAGGTTTACTTTTCACTGGATATATGATGCTTTGTAAATTTATCTCTATCTAAATCAAGATGAATAAAATCTCCATATAAACAAGAGCATATGTGACAGCAAACAAGAGTGTGATCTTAAGTAAAGGCTTATTTTACTCTTATTTTGCTCTTGCAACTTGAATTTGGAAGTTAAATATCTCTTTAATAAAGCTAATACACTTCTACACTTCAAGAGCTGAAGGTGTAAAGTATGTTTGACTACTATGTCAAGAGCCATGCCCTTACATACACTGGTACTGGTCATACTCACACAGTATGAGTCCAGGTATTCAAGCTTACTACTCTATCCCATTATAGACATCCTTGTCTTTGAATAGCCAATGCCTTTATCAGTGTCTGGAGGTTCACTGTAAGAGAAATGTCTATAAGAGGCTTGTATACTACAGTAACTATACCTGATGTACGTAGGTGACAGTTTGTACCAGAGTTAATCTCCAAGAAACCACAACAATGTGCTTACATTTTCAGATTCTCCCACTTATTCAACTGCCAAATTAAATTGACCTTTTTCATAGGGGCACTTAGAAGAATACTTTTAAGACATTGAAGCAATAGCAATTATGGATCAGTATAGGGGAAAAGAGGCTAGTCTGGCATTATTGCAGGAATTCTCTGCCAGTATACTGAAACAGTAGTCATAGTGTGGCTTTGTGTGATGAAGCGAGGCCATATTTAACCTATGTCTGATCTGATTTTTTTATATTACTGAAAATGAAAGGGGAAATTATAATCGTAGAATTTTATCTGCTGTCAACAGCTAACATTTCCAACCCACTTGGTCCCCTCGGTTGTTCTGAACGGAGTCTGAGGTGCTGTTATCTACAGACGTTACGTTATGATAATAGGCCGTTGGCAATATGCTACGCCATACAGCTGTGCGATTTTAGCTCAAGACACTGCGTAAGTCATTTGAACAAGTGCCTCCGTGAAAGACCTGCAGTGAGGAGACGGTACTTCAAATGATGACTTATCTGGAGGAACAGCAATGAGAGAAAGCCCTGCTCAGAACAGCAGCTCCTGCTGACTACACACAAAGCATTGCACAGCACAGCCCCCCGGCA
The DNA here is from genome assembly GCF_035084215.1 of Heptranchias perlo. Taxonomy (NCBI): domain Eukaryota; kingdom Metazoa; phylum Chordata; class Chondrichthyes; order Hexanchiformes; family Hexanchidae; genus Heptranchias; species Heptranchias perlo. The sequence continues at coordinate 16,093,856 of NC_090357.1, read as the reverse complement.
GTAATGTTTACTGTACTACCTAATAGAGCTTAGCACTGCCCAGGTTTTTCAGGTAGATTTGTGGGTTCTTCAGCTGCTGCACCACAGAGGGATACAGACTTGTGCATCAGCAATGGAAAGACATAGAAGAGTAGTGAGAAAGTACATGTGCAACTTTCACTGTAAAAGATCTATTTTACCCAATTGTCCAATCTATATATCATGACATTTTCAAAAAGGCATTTTAAAAAGGAGCTGAAAACATTCAGTTATTACTTCTAAAAGGAAAATATAATTTACCCTCATCATTCATCAGAAGGGTACAGTTTTTTTTTCTTTGTAATTAAAACAATTAGGAAATTGATTGCCTAATGCAGTGCATCACCATTTCCTTCGAGTCAGCTGGAGTGCCAGGCTCAATAGTGAGGCTGCTGGGAAATGAAGGTCATGGTGCAGGTCAGCACAGAGTGCAAAGCTGCAGTTAGTTTGATGGTTCTTTCCAGAAGCTTTTAATGGAGTCTCTGATGAACGCTAACATAGCAAAGACTTTATCAGAGTGCACTTTCACCACACTAGAGGCAATTTATACAAAATGCATTCTCCCAGCCTACCTCTAATCAGTTCTGGAACATAAAATGCGGCAACAGGAAGCTGACTGTGGGACAGCCTAAGCATGTAAAGACATCTCACATTATGAAGCATTCCAATAGAATACGCTTCTCCTTTGAAGTGGTAGCTCTGGTGATATAACTGTATTAATGCATTGTTGGAAAAATCTCTATATTAGCTATTCTACCATTAATATCACCAGTTAATGCATCTTGCTCCTTTAACATGCAAAACAATTCACTTCTTCTAACCTGTCAATCGTAAAACAATCAAATACAACAAACTCAAATGTATCACAGAGCATGTGAACTTCAATTGGAACTTCACTATTAAATATTTTTAGTGTAGTGATCCGGGTTTCCATTTCAGACACACGCTGTCACTGTTCAAGTGTGTATCTAATGTCTGTTAAAAACCAAAAGCTGCACCTAAAGAAATTGGGCATAGCCAGGAGTCTGAACTGGTGTGAACTTAAAAAGAGCTGTATTTGCCTCAAATAAAACAACCAAAAGACCAGAAACAAAAATGTAATTGCTATACTCGCTGAGGGGTGTGTTCCAGGTGACTTATATAAGGCTGCACAAAAATCTTTCTGCACATGGGATTACCAGGCAGTGAGTTACTGTGAGAGGTCATTCACTGGCTTATTGGGCCACACCCACTCCCTCAGTCTCCATTTTGCAGTGATGCTAAACTTGCAGGATAAATTCAGAGCCTGGGCTAAATCAAACTCAACAGAGAGGGGAAGTGAGAGTTCCTGGAAGAGGCCCTCACACGCTGGGATTTGACAGATGATGTATACCTCCAACATGGTGTCAAATCCTGAGACCTCCTGGGCACTTCTTAAACCTACCTGCATGTCATTTAAATGTGTGGAGAGTGCAGACCAGCTGCTCGTGCTCATATACCATTTAAATTTTAACTCCTGGGAGAGGTGCTCCACATATGCTTGCTTTCACCCATGCACGGAGCTCTCTCCTTGGGCAGGAGAATTAGAGTTCCAACCATAAACTCAGTACAGCATGGCAAGGACCAATATAGAGCTACTTGTCGGAGCCTGGCAGCTGCAATATGAATGCACAATAAGATGATCTTTGAACATATAAATCACCGTATAATGCTGACATCAGATGATTCACTTCAAAATATGTTTTGCTGTGCAACTTGGCATTCATGCTAAATGTGCATTTTTAGGGGTATTCTAACATAAAATTGTTGTAACATCAGTTATTTCAATAATAACAGAAAATGTTGGAAACACTCAGCAGGTCAGGCAGCACCTGTGGAAAGAGAAACAGAGCTAACGTTTCAGGTCGATGACCTTTAAACCAGAACTGGGCAGATACTGGCGATGAAGAGCTTTTAAGCAAGTACAAAGCCAGGGAAAAGGGGGGCAGGGAAAGAACAAAAGAAAAGATCTGTGATAGGGTGGAGGGCACAAGTGATTAAATGACAAAAGGGATGATGGTGCAAGGCAAAAGGAGCTGATAATGGGACAAACATGAAAACAAATGATGGGTCCAGAGGAGGTGTAAATGGTTCCAGAATGTCCGAGAGGAAATGGATGATTAAGATCTAAAGTTGTTAAGCTCAATGTTAAGGCCGGAAGGTTGTAAAGTGCCTAGTAGAAAGATGACTGTTCCTCGAGTTTGCATTGAGCTTCATTGGAACAGTGTAGGAGGCCAAGGACAGAGAGGTCAGTGTGGGAGTGGGATAGAGAATTAAAGCAGCAAGCGGCCGGAAGCTCAGGGTGATTCTTGCAGACTGAATGAAGCTATTCAGCAAAGCGATCACCCAATCTGCGTTTGGTCTCCCCAACCCAAAAGTTATTTTAATAACTGTTATTGTAAAGTCATTTGGAGTACTTCTGATTTTTTTTAATCCATTGCTGGCTTATGAATTGACAGGCATGAGGGGAGAAAATATGGCAAGCATATATGTCACAAGCAGTCACGTGTTTTGCAGGAATTGTCCGCGTGTCCATGTTTGTGGATGAAAGTTAGCACAGTGTCCCTCTTGGACTCTCTCGACAGTGCTGCTCCAGGACTTCTAGTTCCTGTTGATGCTCCGAAATTGAATGCTCTGCACGTTGTGGTGGGAAATGCTTGGGAAATCCCACTGCAACGTGCAACAGCATTCGAAACGGTATCAGGAACAGGAGACGGAAGTCCAAGAGTGGTGCTTAGGGCAAAAAGGGGTGGGAATCCCAGGAGCAGCACTGAGGGAGGGAAGGCCTGAGAGTGGTAATTGGGGAAAGGGGGAGAAAGAAGAAAGGAATGCCCAAGAGGAGTACTGGGCAAAGAGAGGAAAACCAATGGAAAGCTTGAGTATGCACTGGAGGACGGAGGTCGAATGGAGAAAAGCCTGAGAGCAGTGCTAAAGGGGAGCAGAGCCCAAGGGTGGCAGTGAAAAGATGGGAGATAAAGAATAAATTGGGAAATGGATAGAAAAGTGGCTGCACAAATTAATAGGTTGGAGCCACATGTCTCTGCAAACTGTAAGGGGGAAGATGGTATCTGGGAAAGAGATTGTGGAAAAGCTTTTTTTTTACTAAAAAATCTAAATCAGGAATGCCACCACTTTTAATGCAACAATTCAAAATTTTCCATGGCAGCATGCCCTGAACTCTCAAGAATTCACCACCAGTTAGTACAGGGGCAGTGTTTGGAAGGAATGAGTACAATGGTAAAATTGTTACCTGTAGCTCTGACTATGATTAATAAAACTGGATTCTTATCTTCTATTTAAGATATTTCTGTGGAAGAAAATAAACTTTTTTCTTCATGTAATAGATTATGTTCTACGATTGGGAGAAAAGACGGAGAGTAATTTTCAATAAAATGAAGTGAAAGTTCCTTCTCTTTTAGATTTTAATAAACTTCAATACCCATGTTCATGGTAGAATCTAAAATGCTGAAAAATGCACCAAATAGAGTCCAAAATCAACATTTTCTAGGGGAGGTGGGCATGACCCCAGCCGCCCCCTTCTACTTACAAAATAAATCTTGAGCCTTCAACGTTTAGATGCCTCTTCAGGCTGTCATGTACAGCTTAAATATTGAATGAAGTTTATATGAACTTCAGATGGATATGAAATATTGAAAGTCGGAATGTTTGCTGAAGATACAATAGCCCTCATTTTGCCTTCAGCAACCAGTTCCCATCAACATTGCCAAAGCAAGACATATTGAGAATTGGGAAGGCATGGTTAAACGTAGGAATCCCAGAAGGGCCAACCGAGACCTCGGCAAAGTTGCTACTTTTGGCCAAGTCCAAAATCAAACAGGGGTGGTAAGGAACTTCCAGGGAGGTCCAGGAATTGGGACCATGGCTTAAGTTACAATATTGTCTTTGCTGTTGATGGAAATTTAATGAAACCTCAATAAGCAGTGCCCTTAAGACACAGAAGTTAAAAGAAAAGTTGATTCCCATTTCATAAGCAAGACTCTGTTCTAGTTCAGACTCCAGGCGGGAAAAATGAAAAATCCGACTGGTCTGGGCCAAAACACGAACAGATGGAAACTCAGGAACACAAAGGAACATAGGAACAGGAGTAGGCCATTCAGCCCCTCGAGCCTGCTCCACCAACACAGGACAGACCTGTTGAAGCCAATAAATCCAAGCAATAGTATTTTGCAGAAATATGCTCATTTGCCTTCTAGAAACCTTAGCACCAATTTTCACTCGGAGTGGGAATCAGGCGGAAGGGGTGAGGCAACACCAATGCTCTCTGACCTTGGCAGTGTGAGGCCGGACGATTTTAATTCCTGGGTCACTTAGGTAAGTTGTGGGGGAGGAGGTTTTTGGGTGAGTCTTATGTTTGGGCAGTGGTGAAGCCCTGGGATACCCAATTTTTTCTTGTAGGGTCTGGCTTCAAGTGGGTGTTCTTGCTGCCTGCTCAGAACAACAGGTTAAAATTCGAGACAGCAGGATCCAAGAGGGACAGGAAAGTGACCTGGCTGATTTTAACTGTTTCTGCCAGACAGGTAGGGTTAAAATCCCCCCTTTTAGATAAGAACCAATCTAAAGTCCTGGAAATGCAATCACCTTGTAGGATAACCATGGACTTAATAGGAAGTTGCCAATTAGTTTACAGACAATAATTTCTGTAAAACAAAAGCAACAAAACAAAAGCCCCATATACTGTGGATGCAGAACTGAGCTGAATCCAATATTTTGCTTTGCGTAACAGCACAAAAGGGAACAGAGTACTGACATGACATTACATAAGTGGCACAGATCAGCCTGAGGAAAGTCTACATGATACGCAATGTGCCAAGTAGATTCCACTAACAGCAGTTTCTAGTTGCCAGGTAACAGGAGAGGCTGGCTGGATAGCTTCAACAACATCACACAACTGACTGTTTACATGGACCAGTAGAACCACCATAGAGCTTGCAGCTGTTCGCATGAGCCTGCAATCCAGTTTTCTACCAGAATGGCCACGCTGGCAGGGATTATATTCCCAAACGTAACTAGGGCATGAGCGTCACTGACTCTCACAAGCTGTAGTATGTAGTTGCTGTTTGCCATCTTCTGGTCTGTACGTGAGATGATATGGATACTTGCACCCACAAGATCTGTCATGCACTGACAATGTAATATCCATATGGTGCTTAAACAAGTGCTGCAAATGAAAGAAAGAACATGTATTCTTTATGTTTTTTCTTATTTAAAATACAAACCACTGCAGCAAAAGTGCTGAATTGCTTTGTAACTACTTTTAAAGAGAAAGTGATTCTACTAATAAAATGCAATAGAAATTGTACAAAAATATAGTTGCTTTATTATCCTTGTTGGAGGTGCCGTCTTTCGGATGAGACGTTAAACCAAGGCCTGTCTGCCCTCTCAGTTGACCATAAAAGAACCCATGGTATTATTGCCAAGAAGAGAAGGGGAGTTCTCTCTGATGGCCTGACCAATATTTATTCTTCAACCAACACCTAAAAACAGATTATCTGGTCTTTATCATACTGTTGTTTGTGGGATCATGCTGTGCGCCAATTGGCTGCTGTTATTTCCTATATTACAACAGCGACTACACTTCAAAAAGTACTTAATCGGCTGTAAAGTGCTTAGGTACACCCTGAGGTCGTGAAAGGCGCCATGTAAATACAAGTCTTTCTTTCTATCCTAAATTTTGCATTAATTGTGCCATAATGGCTGATTTCCACAATCAACAATGAACTTGAACGATCCGAAGCTCCAGGAGGTGGAAACAGGAGCAGAAGAACTTAAAAGTTGATGATTAAATTAACTGGATGTAATGCACGTACAATTATTTAAAGAAAAAAAAGACAAGGAAAATGATCCCTTTTGGGATTTACAGGCCTCTTAAAAATTGGCGAGACTGACACTTTTATTGGTTCCATTAAGCAGACTCAGCTCCTGCTAGGAGATGTAACCAAGCGAAGAACTGCAGCCCCGAAGAAATTTCTGACATGCGAAAGAAAGAGCACACGTTCGGGTTAATGCAGGGGTTTCATTCAAAGCAGGGAAAGTAAGAGTTTTCCCTGAATCTGAACTAAGCAGATTTCAAATGAGACAAATTATTTGCTTGCGTCTGCTGAGATGGTTTCTCTTATGCGCTTATTACATAGAATCTATAGCACAGAACCAGGCCATTCGGCCCAACTGGTCTATGCCAGTGTTTATGCTCCACACAAGTCTCCTCCCACCCCTCCTCATCTAACCATTATGTTCCCAAAGAGAGTCCTCATTGAAAAAGAGGGAAAGTTGGAGGATTTCGACACAAGAAAAGAGACTTCCATTTCTATAACGCCTTCCACAACCCCAGGATGTCCCAAAGCGCTTCACAACCAATGAAGTGTAGTTACTGTTATAATGTAGGTAACACGGCAGCCAGTTTGTGTACAGCTAGGTCCCACAAACAGTAAACTTAAAATATAAAAATGGGTGAGCGATGTGCGCATTTTGTTTTGTCGTGCTCTTCCAGAACCTAAACGGTACCATGCCTCAATGAAAAAGTGGCTATTGGCAGAATCTTAGACAGGGTCATCTGCGCCCCCCCGCCCGCCCCCCCCCCCCCCCACTGGGGGAATCAGGGGTCTTGGGGGGGGGGGAGAGGGAATAAAGAGAGAAGAATATAACAGGAAAAAAATGAGTAAAGTTTAAAAAAAATACACCTTTAAAATTTCAGGATGGTTTAAAAGCTAGCAGAACGAAGAATTATAGAATGATACAATACAGAAGGAGGCCATTCGGCTCATAGTGCCCGTGCCAGCTCTTTGAAAGAGCTATCCCATTAGTCTCACTCCCTTGCCCTTTCCCCAATAGCCCTGCAAATGTTTCCACTTGGACTATTTATCCAATTCCCTTTTGAAAGTTACCATTCGATCTGCTTCGACCACCCTTTCAGGCAGTGCATTTCAGATCATAACAGCTTGGTGCGTAGAATTTCTTTTCCTCATGTTGCCAATGGTTCTTTCCCCAATTACCTTAAATCTGTGTCCTCTGGTTACCAATCTTTCTGCCACTGGAAACAGTTTCTCCTTATTTACTCTATCAAAACCCTTCATGATTTTGAACACCTCTATCAAATTTCCTCTTAACCTTCTCTGTTCTACGGAGAACAACCCCAGTGTCTCTAGTCTCTCCACGTAACTGAAGTCCCTCATCCCTGTTACCATTCTAGCAAATCTCCTCTGCACCCTCTCTAAGATCTTGATATCTTTCCTAAAGTGTGGTATCCAGAATTGGACACAATACTCCAGCTGGGGCCAAGCCAGTGTTATACAAAGGTTGAGCATAACTTCTTTGCTTTTGTACTCTATGCCTCTATTTGCCTTTATACCTGCCTTCTCAACTTCTCCTGCCACCTTCAAAGACATGTGTATGTGCACCCCCAGGTCTCTCTGTTCCTGCTTTCAAACTCTTCTGCATGGCAAACATCAAACTCATAGCTAATGAAAACAGAAAATGCTGCAGAAGCTCAGCATTTTCAGTTTTTATTTCAGATTTCCAGCATCCACAGTATTTTGCTTTTGATCAAACTCCTAGCAACCCACTATCATGACTGCTGAAAGTGTCAGCCTCCCCAAGTAAAACAGCACTATCACTGATGAAAACTTTTTTTTTATTAGAACATAAGAACATAAAAAATAGGAGCAGGAGTAGACCATACGGCAACTCGAGCCTGCTCCATCATTCAACAAGATCATGGCTGACCTTCGACCTCAACTCCACTTTCCCACCCTATCCCCATATCCCTTGATTCCCTTAGTGTCCAAGAATCTGTCGATCTCAGTTTTGAATATTGTCAACAACTGAGCATCCGCAGCCCTCTGGGGTAGAGAATTCAAACGATTCACAACCCTCTAAGTGAAGAAATGTTTCCTCATCTCGGCCCTAAATGACCGATTCCTTATCTTGAGACTATGACCTCTAGTTCTAGACTCTCCAGCCTCTCAGCATCTACCCTGTCAAGCCCTCTAAGAATTTTATACATTTCAATGAAATCATCTCTCATTCTTCTAAACTCCAGAGAATATAGGCCCATTCTACTCAATCTCTCCTCATACGACAAGCCACTTATCCAAGGAATCAATCTAATGAACCTTTGTTGCATCTCCTCTGAGGCAAGTATATCCTTCCTTAGTTAAGGAGACCAAAACTGTACACAATACTCCAGGTTCGGTCTCACCAAAGCCCAATATAATTGCAGCAAGACTTCCTTACTCTTATACTCCAATTAAAGGCTAAAATACCATTTGCCTTCCTAATTGCTTGCTGTACCTGCAAGTTCACTTTCTGTGATTCGTGTACAAGGACATCCAAATCCCTCTGAATACCAACATTTAATAGTTTCTCACCACTTAAAAAATATTCTGTTTTTCTATTCTTCCTACCAAAGTGAATAACCTTACATTTCCCCACATTTTACTTCATCTGCCACCTTCTTGCCCACTCACTTAACCTGTCGATATCCCTTTGGAGATTCTTTGTGTCCTCCTCACAGCTTACTTTCCCACTTAGCTTTGAATAGTCAGCAAACTGGGATACATTACGCTCGATCCCTTCATCTAAGTCATTAATATAGATTGTACGCATTGGATTTGATCTTCCAGAATTCACTAGATTCTAGAATGGTCCCCGTGGATTGGAAGGTATCAAATGTAACCCCGCTATTCAAGAAAAGAGGGAGAGAGAAAACACGAACTATAGGCCAGTTAGCCTGACATCAGTAGTAGGGAAAGTGCTAGAATCTATTATTAAGGACGTAGTAATGGGACACTTAGAAAATCAGAATATGATTAGGCAGAGTTAACACAGTTTTATGAAAGTTTGCGGGTACAGTAGCATAGTGGTTATGTTACTGGATGAATAATCCAGAGGACTGGACTAATAATCCGGAGTCATGAGTTCAAGTCCCACCATGGCAGCTGGAGAATTTAAATTTAATTAATTAAATAAAAATCTGGAATTAAAAAAAACTAGTATCAGTAATGGTGGCCATGAAACTACCGGATTGTCGTAAAAACCCATCTAGTTCACTAATGTCCTTTAGGGAAGGAAACCTGCCGTCCTTACCCTGTCTGGCCTATATGTGACTCCAGACCCACAGCAATGTGGTTGATTCTTAATCACTCACTGAAATGGCCTAGCAAGCCACTCAGTTGTACATTCTCGCTACAAAAAGTCACAATAAGAATAAAACCAGACTGACCATCCGGCATCGGACCACTAGGCACCGGACACGACAACGGCAAACCAAACTCAGTCAACCCTGCAAAGTCCTCCTCACGAACATCTGGGCACTTGTGCCAAAATTGGGAGCGCTATCCCACAGACTAGTCAAGCAACAGCCTGACATAGCCATGCTCAGAGAATCATATCTTTCAGCCAACGTCCCAGACTTTTCCATCACCATCCCTGGGTATGTCCTATCCCAATGGCAGGACAGAGGTGGCAGTACAGTGGTGTACAGTCAGGAGGGAGAGGCCCTGGGCACCCTCCGGACCCCATGAAATCTCATGGTATCAGGTTAAACATGGGAAAGGAAACCTCCTGCTGATTACCACCTACCGCCCTCCCTCAGCTGATGAATCAGTCCATGTTGAGCACCACTTGGAGGAAGCACTGAGGGTAGCAAGGACACAGATGTACTCTGGGTGGGGGACTTCAATGTCCATCACCAAGAGTGGCTCGGTAGCACCACAATTCACCGAGCTGGCCAAGTCCTGGAGGACACAGTTGTCAGACTGGGCTGTGGCAGGTGGTGAGTGAACCAACATGAGGGGAAAACCTACTTGACCTCATCCTCATCAATCCACCTGTTGCAGATGCATCTGTCCATGACAGTACTGGTAGGAGTGACCACTGCACAGTCCTTGTGGAGTCTTCAAACTGAGGACACCATCCAACGTGTTGTGTGGCACTACCACCGTGCTAAATCGGATAGATTCAGAACAGATCTAGCAGCTCAAAACTGGGCATCCATCAGGCACTGTGGGCCATCAGCAGCAGCAGAATTGTATTCCAGCACAATGTGTAACCTCATGGCCCGGCATATTCCTCACTCTACCATTACCAACAAGCCAGGGGATCAACCCTGGTTCAATGAGGAGTGTAGAAGAGCATGCCAGGAGCAGCACCAGGCATACCTAAAAATGAGGTGCCAACCTGATGAAGCTACAACACAGGACTACATGCATGCTAAACAGCAGAAGCAACATGCCATAGACAGAGCTATGTGATTCCACAAACAACGGATCAGATCAAAGCTCTGCAATCCTGCCACATCCAGTCATGAATGGTGGTGAACAATCAAACAACTAACGGGAGGAGGAGATTCTGTGAACATCCCCATCCTCAATGATGGCAGAGTCCAGCACGTGAGTACAAAAAGGCAAGGCTGAAGTGTTTGCAACCATCTTCAGCCAGAAGTGCAGAGTGGATGATCCATCTCAGCCTCCTCCCGATACCCCCACCATCACAGAACCCAGTCTTCAGCCAATTCGATTCACTCCACGTGATATCAAGAAACGGCTGAGTGCACTGGATACATCAAGACTATGGGCCCCGACAACATCCCGGCTGTAGTGCTGAAGACTTGTGCTCCAGAACTAGCTGCGCCTCTAGCCAAGCTGTTCCAGTACAGCTACAACACCGGCATCTACCCGACAATGTGGAAAATTGCCCAGGTATGTCCTGTCCACAAAAAGCAGGACAAATCCAATCTGGCCAATTACCGCCCCATCAATCTACTCTCAATCAACAGCAAAGTGATGGAAGGTGTTGTCGACAGTGCTATCAAGCAGCACTTACTGACCAATAACCTCCTCACCGATGCTCAGTTTGGGTTCTGCCAGGACCACTCAGCTCCAGGACTCATTACAGCCTTGGTCCAAACATGGACAAAAGAGCTGAATTCCAGAGGTGAGGTTGAGAGTGAGAGTGACTGCCCTTGACATCAAGGCAGCACTTGACCGAGTGTGGCACCAAGGAGCTCTAGTAAAATTGAAGTCAATGGGAAGCAGGGGGAAAACTCTCCAGTGGCTGGAGTCATACCTAGCACAAAGGAAGATGGTAGTGGTTGTTGGAGGCCAATCATCTCAGCCCCAGGACACTGCTGCAAGAGTTCCTCAGGGCAGTGTCCTAGGCCCAACCATCTTCAGCTGATTAATCAATGACCTTCCCTCCATCATAAGGTCAGAAATGGGGGATGTTTGCTGATGATTGCACAGTGTTCAGTTCCATTTGCAACCCCTCAGATAATGAAGCAGTCCGTGCCTGCATGCAGCAAAACCTGGACAACATCCAGGCTTGGGCTAATAAGTGGCAAGTAACATTCAAGCCAGACAAGTGCCAGGCAAATCACCATCTCCAACAAGACAGAGACTCTAACCACCTCCCCTTGACATTCAACGGCATTACCATCGCTGAATTCCCCACCATCAACATCCTGGGGGTCACCATTGACCAGAAACTTAACTGGACCAGCCACATAAATACCGTGGCTACAAGAGTAGGTCAGAGGCTGGGTATTCTGTGGCGAGTGACTCACCTCCTGACTCCCAAAGCCCTTCCACAATCTACAAGGCACAAGTCAGGAGTGTGATGGAATACTCTCCACTTGCCTGGATGAGTGCAGCTCCAAAAACACTCCAGAAGCTCGACACCATCCAGGAAAAGTAGCCCGCTTGATTGGCACCCTATCCACCACCTTAAACATTCACTCCCTTCACCACTGGTGCACAGTGTCTGCAGTGTGTACCATCTACAGGATGCACTGCAGCAACTCGCCAAGGCTTCTTCGACAGCACCTCCCAAACCCACGACCTCTACCACATAGAAGGACAAGGGCAGCAGGCGCATGGGAACAACACCACCTGCACGTTCCCCTCCAAGTCACACACCTTCCTGAATTGGAAATATATCGCCGTTCCTTCATCGTCGCTGGGTCAAAATCCTTGAACCCTACCTAACAGCATTGTGGGAGAACCTTCACCACACGGACTGCAGCGGTTCAAGAAGGCGGCTCACCACCACCTTCTCAAGGGCAATTAGGGATGGGAAATAAATGCTGGCCTTGCCACATCCCGTGAACAATTAAAAAAATAAATCATGTTTGACAAATCTATTTGGGTTTTTGGGGGGTGGATAAAAGGGAACCAGTGGATGTAGTATATTTGGATTTTCAAAAGGCATTCGATAAGGTGCCACCTAAGAGATTGTTACACAAGATTCGGGCTCATGGGATTGGGGGTGATATATTAGCATGGATTGAGGACTGGTTAACGGACAGAAAACAGAGAGTAGGGTCACTATCGGTTTGGGCAGGGATGTAACGACCTGTGAGGCGTCACTTTGAAATTAACTAGATGATATTAGGGAGCGGTTGAATTAAAGTGGCCAACATGCAGCAACTTTCAATTGAAGTCATTAACCTGCAAAGAATAACTCAGAGTGCTTCAGCTTTAACTGTGCTTCAGCTCCCTCATACCCCAGTTACTGATAACACCTCCTAACTAATTCTCATCAACACTCCCTCTTCAAACAAAAACAAGTTTAAAATCTAACAATTATAAATAAATACAAGGATGTTAAAATTAATCCCAGTTCTTGCTGACAGATTTAAAATATAAAAGACATTGCCTCCACTGCCTCCACTGCCTTTGCAGTAATCTGGTGGAACGTACTGCCTGCTCCTCGTAGAATTTGCCAGATTTTCATCCCACAATGAGTGGACGATGTACTCCGCCAGATTGCGGTGAAAGTGAAAATTATCCCCAACAATGGTGTCATTGCATTTTTGCGCACCAATTTCCAACTTTGCAACACAAATACCTGACAACACAACTCACATTCTCCAGGTAATAAAATCTTTTTGCAAAGACTTGCGTAGGTGTAGTTTTCAGAGATATTATACTTAATGGTGAGTAGGTTTGAGTTTTGACAGGATATGAATCAACCTGTTAAGTGTTTCCCATATTTTATCAAAGTATGTATTCTACAGAATCACAAAACCTAGTGTAAAACAATTAGCCTGAGAATGATAGGTGGCAACATTGAGGTTTATTGGCAGCGAGGCATCTTTATTGAAGAAAGTCATGGTTGACTTGCATGAAAACACTTAACAGCAATAAAAATAGAAATTCCAATAGTTTTGAGAGAATCAGAAGTGATCCAAAATGGAGATGCAAAGAAAATAGAATGAGAAAAAGGCCATTCAGCCCATCAAGCCCATTCTTTCCATGGCACATGTACATATTGGGTATACCCACTGTTCAACAACAACAACAACTACTTGCACAGAGAGTTTGAGGCATGGGTTGCAGGAGGAGGTTACTGAAATAGGGAAGGGCAAGGCCATTATGGGATTGAAAGACAAGGTGAGAATTTTAAATTTGAGTCATTGGGGAACCAGGAGTCAATGTAGCAAGGAAGGGGTTAATCGGTGAATCATAGAGCAGGACTTAGTGTGAGATCGGATACGGGCAGCAGAGTTTTGGATGAGGTATAAACCCCCATACAAACACTTGCCTTCATATGTCATAGCCTTATCAACAGGACAATTTTTGAGTTGTCAGCTTTTTGGGGGCCATGTTCAGCCTTTATAAATGATGTGGAGATGCCGGTGATGGACTGGGGTTGACAATTGTAAACAATTTTACAACACCAAGTTAGAGTCCAGCAATTTTTGGTCAGCTTTTGCTAGTTTTCTAAGTTGGTATGTATAAATCTCGAGCATATAACTGTTAGCTCGGCTCAGTTGGTAGCACTTTTACCTGAGTCAGGAGATTGTGGGTTGAAGCCCACCACAGACTTGAGCACGTAATCTATGCTGACATTTCACTGCAGTACTGAGGGAATGTTTATTGTTTGAGGTGCTGTGGTTTAAGTGACAGGTTAAACCAATACCTCATCTATCTGCTGTGGATGCAAATGATGCCAAGGTACCATGGAAGAATAGTGAGTTTTCCCAGTGTCTTGGCCAATATCACCAAAAGCAGATGATATGGTCATTTATTCGTTCCTTGTTTGTGGGAATTTGCTGCATTCAAATTGGCCACCACAGTTCCTTATATAATAACAGTGACTGTACTTCAAAAGTAATCCATTGGCTGTAAAGTGTTTTGGGATATCATGAGGATGGGATAAGGTGCTGTATAAATGCACATTATTTTGCCTTCTTCCTTGTAGAAACCAAGATCCAAACATAATATTTCTGGTAAAAGACAGATAATGAAACCCATGGGGAAGAGTTAATCTATTCACCCTGTAGTGACAGTGGAAATGTGATGAAAATTTCCTCTGGTTGGTATTTTTAGCAAAATTATAAACATTCTGTCTAAACATTTATGATCACACTGGAAACAATGACTAGAGAAAATTTTCATGAATGCATTTATAATGTTGCTACAACACAAGCGATCAGAGCAATTCTAACCCGAAGCTGGCAAATCTTTACACAGACCATTTATTCAGCAATTTAACAAACAAACAAAAAACTTTGAAAACTCACAAAGAAACCAGAATTTTATAATATGCTGGTATCTCCAAGAGAAGTCAACCTTTCCTATTTATTCAGCTCAGTTTTAAAATGTAGATAATTGTTTGGGACTTAAAAGCTGGTCTTAGATCTGGAATAGGAAAGTCTATACAGTGGGGTTGACTGGAAGGTTTTTTGGATCACTAGACTATTAAATCTACATTCTCCCCCAATTCTCTCTTTTCTTCTTCTGAAGGTGTTGACTGGGATACAAGCAACAACATCAAGTCTCTTGCCCAAGTGGCCAATCTTCATTTACAAACCCTGGCTGGGTATTCTGTGGCGAGTGACTCATCTCCTGACTCCTCAAAGCTTTTCCACCATCTACAAGGCACAAATCAGGAGTGTGATGGAATACTCTCCACTTGCCTGGATGAATGCAGCTCCAACAACACTCAAGAAGACCGACACCTTCCAGGACAAAGCAGCCCACTTGATTGGCACCCCATCCACAACCTTAAACATTCACGCCCTTCACCACCGGCGCATGGTAGCTGCAGTGTGTACCATCTACAAGACGCACTGCAGCAACTCACCAAGGCTTCTTCGACAGCACCTCCCAAACCCATGACCTCTACCACCTAGAAGGACAAGGGCAGCAGGCGCACGGGATCACCACTACCTGCACATTCCCCTCCAAGTCACACATCATCCTGACTTGGAAATATATCGCCGTTCCTTCATCGTTGCTGGATCAAAAACCTGGAACTCCCTGCCTAACAGCACTGTGGGAGTACATTCACCACACAGACTGTAGCGGTTCAAGAAGGCGGCTGACCACCACCTTCTCAAGGGCAATTAGAGATTGGCAATAAATGCTGGCCTCGCCAGTGATGCCCACATCCAATGAATGAATAAAAAAAAACCCAGTGAGTATTCAAACCCCATATGTGTAGTCCTGAAGAAGTGCTGCATTATTGGAGGTGCTGTATTTCAGGTGAGATGTTAAACCAAGACCCTTTCTGTTTTGGTAGTTCAATAAACATTAATATCCCATGGCACTATTAGAAAAGCAATGAGTTCTCATGGTGTCTCCCCGAACCAACACCGCCAAAAACAGATTACTGGAATCTTGCACAAATGGCTTCTAGCTTTGCCTACATAATAACAGTCACATAGCACTTCAGAATAATTAGTTTGCATTCTAAGTATTTTAAGATATTTCTGTGATACATAATAAGGTGCTGTGACAATGCAAGCCTTTCTTTGTTGACAGGGTATTAAACTGCGGAAGGTATCCCAGTTGAGCTCAGTCCTGTTTTCACCTGGTGTGCACTTTCCAGAAGAGATTCACCGAAAAGAACTGCCTTTGGTAGTGTTTGTGCTGTGGCTGTTATCACTGATGGATCTATGGCTTCTGTAAAGCTACTGTTAGCTTTCTTAGTTGTTTTGGAGTGTTGCAGTTCATTAATGGTAGAATTGGGGTTGGTGGTGTGTGAAATGTTATACTTATTGATTTTTTCCATGTGGCATTAATTACTTCTGGAGCGCGAAACAGTAGTTTACATCTCTATATTTACCGCTGGTCGCTTATTGACAATTTTGTAGTGACTGATCATTACATTTCATCGAGCTCAACACGTGATGTGACTATTTGAAAATAAAGCACTTGAAGCAAACCACTTCTCCTTGACCTACATGGGCTATAAATAGAGGATACACATCAGGATCCCACTGGACACAGCATTTCTCTAGTGAGACAATCATACTGGTAAACATACAATAACACAGACTGTAATGTTCAATTCATTTTGGAGTTTTCACTCAATTAGCGTTGGCAAGGCAGGGAGAAATCTTTTCCCGCCAGAGTTTTTTTAAATTCTTGGCGATGTTACCTGTGCCTGTTCGTCACCCTCAGGAGGCTGATCAAGTTGGACAGTGTCTGTGACAATGCAAATTATTCACAGCCCATTAGAAGCAGGCAGCTATTTGCTTTTACCCGATTTTCTCCCTTCCTCTCCTGAACGTGCTGATTTATGCTCAGATGCAGCTTCACAGGTACTACTTGTCCTCCAATTCTTTACAAAAGTGACCATTCTTCATGTATGAGCTGAGACAGACAGTTAGTGTCAGGCTGTTCAAACATGGAAGCCATTACAACTGAACCCAATCCTGTCTTCTCCTAACATCTACACAACGCACTTTGCAATAGGGATCACTGGATAAAGGTCAGTTATGTAAATCCTTCTCTAGTTCAGGAGCACTGAGGCCAATTTTAGTACCGCAACCGCAAACCTGAGATCAGCTAACTCAGCACAAACCAGCAATTAAACCAAGGACTTTCTTGCGGTATATGACATGCTAATATGTCTGCTGATCAGGACTTGTTAAAAGAAGGTTCTTAAACCATTGCATTGTTATGTCCCAATCCAGATATTTGAGCACATAATCCAGGCTGACATTTCAGTGCAGTACTGAGGGGATGCTGCACTGTTGGAGGTGCCATCTTTCGGATGTCCTCTCAGGTGGACACAAAAGAGCAGGGGAGTTCTCCCCGGTGACCTGGCCAATATTTGTCCCTCAACCAACGTCACTAATAAACAGGTTACCTGGTCATTATAACATTGCTGTTTGTGGGACAATGCTGTGTGCAAATCGGCTGCCTTGTTTCCTACATTACAACAGCGGTTACACTCCAATGGCTGTAAAGCGCTTTGGGACATCCTAAGGTCATAAAAGGCGCTATATAAACATGAGTTCGTTCTTCCTAAAGGGAATTTATTTGGTCCCACCTCTTCAATTCAGTATAGCAGGGGAATGTGACAAATGTCATTGTGATCTTGTGCAACTTATTGTGATATTAACAGGATTAGTGTCAATGTAACAGTGCAAAGAAACAAGCACATGATCTCCTGCCAGCCAGTCCGAGCAGATCAAGAGAAAATAATCAATTTTCAAATATTAGGGATAGTACAAAAGTAATAAACACAGAATGGAATCAATTTCCTTGGTTTCATTTGCTTGAATATTTGCTGCTCAGATTCAACTTAAACTGAACTCCAACTCAGGCCAAATCAGACTCTTTTGAATTTCATCTTAATCAAGAATTTAAACAGGATATTGACTTTCTCCAGCAATTCTGTTCAGCTAAATTGAAAATTAAAACTCTCTAACTTCTAAATTGGTGAACCATAAATGTTTAATTTCTATATTGACCCTCTCTTTCTGTTCTTTTCTTCTCCTCATCACCTTTTAATGGGCACATTGAAAACAACCAAATGAACATGGGGAATGACCAGATTCCATACCATAGTGTAGTCCCAAATCACCGTATAACGCTCATTCATGATGGGAGTAAATTGGATGGGTTCACGCCTTAGTTAATTCATATTCCAAATTTGGAATCTTTTGGATTTTTCAGTGTTTGAGGCAGGAGTCAGCAAAACAGAGTCTCAGAATAGGACAATCATGCTCAGAGTGAGCAAATGAAGATCCAAGGGAAGGAAATCAGGGCCAGAGGGAATTTGATTGGAGTCGGAACAGAGGCTTTCAATTCGATGCTTCATCTTCAAACACAAGCAGAATTAACTAAACTTTGCAGCTTTGATGGAACTCAACAGCATGGGTGCAATATATCTACTGTGTTCTGAAGCAATAGATTCAAAATCTTCACAGCCTTTAATAACATTTTAACAATTTTTTTCTGCAAAGTCAGAGAAACCATCAACATTTGGGTGACTGCCTTCAACTCCATGAATGCAACTGTCAGAATAGAGGTGGTACCCAGCTGGGACTAGGTGACGAGTGTGGATGATGGAACTTTGAAGGTGTCCACTTTATACAGAATCCCTTGTGTATAATTCAAATTCTGTTGACACCTAATACATTGATATGACATTCCTTAGTCTGTTGTTTTTGCAGAGTATTTATAGTGTATTCATTCAAACACTAGAGGGCAAACTAAGAGCTTTCTGCTGCAAACAAAGACTGTGCTGCATTGTATAACTTGTGCCAACCAAAGGCATTTCATGTCAATAAGTAATCTGTATTTAGTAATCCATGGGTTTTAATTGAAGACTCAGATGATCCTATATCTTTGGACTCACCTCTAGCTCCAGCAATTGTCGTTTAGCCCAAGCATCCCAAAGCTATTTGACTTTGAGTCATTATGCAAACAAAGCAATTAAGTGCGAACATGATACTCCAACCCTGGGCGAGATTAGCAAAGAGGTAAACGGATCATGTGTTTTCTCATAGCTCATCAGTTGGAACTCAACGAGGAGAGTTGCTAAATTACAAAATTTTCATCACACGTTGATCTGAATTGATACACAAGGTTAACTTTCAGCATATCTTCGGCAGCAGAGATATTTCAACAAATAATCCAACAAGGAATTCCAGGTGCCTTGAATGTAAGCAATGATATTCTGATATATGCACCCAGCCAAGCAGAACATGACATACACTTTGCAGAGTGACTTCACAGGCTACAGGAAAATGGCCTTACACTCATATATAAGAAGCGTGAATCTGTTAAGGAACACCTAGAATATTTTAGTTTAGTCTTCACAAAACAGGGAATGTCACCAGACCTGAAAGAGGTTAACACAATCCACAATGACAGAGGCCCAAGTAATAGAACAGAAGTCCCTGTGCTGGGCATGGTCACCCATTGTTCCCATTTTATTTCCAATTTGGCTACAATTATAAAGTCACTGCAAAAATGAACAACTAAAAGTAGTATCTGCAAGTGGGAAGACAAGCATGATCATGTCCTCCTTCAGATCAAGCAACTGTTATCCAGACAGTGATGGTCTATTTTTAGACTAATAGGGCAATGTGGATCTGTGTTGATGCCAGTCCTGTAGGCTTATGACATGATAATTAATTATAGCCTTGGATCTGATAATCCTGCTGACTACATATCACGACAACCAGATGCTACCACGAGAGAGCTGAGAAATACATTATTTTTTTTTCTACACCCAAGGCAATCACTCCAGCTGATATCAAGCAGATTACACAGAAGGATCTTACACTGCAAGAAGCCAGAGAGTGTTTACACACCAATCAATGGCACAAGTTGAAAGGAGACTACTGGCAGCTATGGTTTCCATGAGCTATCCATCATTAAGGTTGATAGCATTCTACACGGCAAGTGTACAGTCATGCTGACGGACCTATAGCATCTATTGATATCTCTCAAACGCAATGGCCATCAAAGACCTCCTCACACCCAAACTGTAGTACCTAAGAATAGACAGTAATGTAGAAGAAGCTACTAAAAGATGTTTCAACTGTCAAGAGACAACTGTGGAATGCAAAACAGCACTATTTGTCATGTTAGCTCTTCCTTAAAGGAAGCGGGGGATCTAGTTTATCTATCCAGATACTAGAGGGGTAACTAGGAAATTTTTGTTGGAAACAAAGACCATGTTGGATTGTATAACATGTAACAACCAAGCACAAAGACAAACACAACAGCGTTACCCCCTTTACCATAAACAGGTCAACACCTGCATTAAAGTAACAAACCGAGGAATGTCATAGAAACACATTAAGCATTCAGCAGCTAATATCTCCAAAACTGATATCTTGGCTTATGTCCCACTTATTCCAAAGTAGTGTCCAAACTTCAGCCCAGAATTTGCTGTCAAAATAACGGTGAGGCTAACTGTGCTCACCGTTTGCGCGAATCGCACAGCAGCAGACAAGGGCAGGTGCGCAATTAAACGCAAAAATCCAAAAGTTGCTGTCCGAGGTGCACCGCTCCACTTTAGCTTTGCGAAAACGGCATCTCGCAGTCTGCCTCACCATTGAAATGCATTGAATGGTGTGAAGTTCCTGTACCTGCGCGGTAGATACGAACTAAACTCGCAACAGAAAGTTCGGGCATGTCCATTTCAGTCTAAGTACCCAATTAACGATTTGATAAGTGTTAATTATTGCCAGTCAACCTCTCTGGCACTGAAAATTACCTATTACAAGTGTGGAGATTCATTCCTTCAGGTTTTAATTGTTGGAGATTCTTCTTTAAATGTAATTCTTTAAAAACTTTTTCTTTGTCTCTTTTTTTTTTCTCTCTCTTAATCTAATCTTTCTTTACCTCACTTTATTTCTCTTTCTGTACCTGATTTGACATTCAATTCACTATTCTAATGTACTCTTCCTTTTTCAGTCTTTGCGCTGTTCATTTCACAATCCTTCCATCTGACTGGTTAAGGAGATACACAGTTGCTGTTCACACAGATCCCAGACGCCCTGTAGAGGACGCCGGGCTGTTTCCATCTCCCACTTCCAACAACTTGCAGCACAAAACATCATGGATATTAAACGGGGCAAGGGCAAGTCTAATTAACGGCGGATGCTGTTCGTGGACCGGTTACAGCAAATTCTGGGCCATCATCTAGTGCAGGGATATCCAACTTTTTAGACCTGGGAGCTGGATCCACCATCAAAACTAGTGAGTGGGCTGCATGTGACTAAACAGGATGCCAGCCCCAAACACAAAAATGCAAATCCCATTAATAAAGAAGTCAGACCACCTAGTGCAAAAAAAAGTGGCCCCCAATATACAAAAGTTAAGTCCCCTGTAAGCAAAAAAAAGACCACATGAAGCCTTCATCCTGCTTTCCCCGCTCGTTCTCCCTCTACTTTTGCCTCATTGTCTCCCTCCCCAAAAGCCTCCTTCCTTTCTCTCCACCTCTTTTAGTTACAGTACATATTTTGAAAGATTTCATTATCTTCAAAAATACAATCCCCACTTTTCTTCTGTGAACATAAGCTGTAGAACAGATCTGGCTGGGTCCGTTAAAGCTGCACAGGGAGCAGGAGAGAATGCTTCAGCTCTTTCATACTGCCCTCGAACACTGGTAAAGGTGGCTCCCTGATTAGTCAAAATCCACCAACCAGGGAGTACTCTTTTTCCGTCCTCTTAGCTTTAAACAGCTTAAAGGTGCTAAAGTCAGCTTGGGAACAGGCACAAAGAAGAAGGGAACCAGCAAGATATTTGCAGGCTGCATGAAAGCAACTTGAAGGCTGTATCTGGCCCAAGGGCCACATCTTGGACATCACTAACCTAGGGCATCCTGAAATTAAACAGGTTTATCACTATTGCTGGAGGAGGTTGCTCGACTCTCTAAGATTCAAAGCCATTCTTCTTGGCAATGAGTCAGTGTGAAATGCTAATCAGCCAGTCCCCCTTTCCTGAAATGGTCATTTTGTCTGACCTGCAGTGGAGGTGTGCTCCTTGGCAGAACGCACTATTTTAAAATTTCAAAATATACTTTATTCCATAAAATTTAAAGATACACATGGTTTAAATGTTCACACAGTTCAAATACAGCACAGCAGTTCAAAGCAACACAGTACAGATTGTATACACTATGATCTTAATCTTACAATTTTAAAACGCAGTACATATTTTCTAATATATTCTGTGGGATGGCTTTATACAGTGGCTTTTCCCCATTTACCCTTTACGTAGGTCGGACCTCGCTTCAGTGCGTCCCGCAGCACGTACTCCTTGACCTTGGCCAGTCGGCCACACTCGGTCGTGGACAGCTCCTTCAGCTGGAAGACCGGTATGTTTCTGGCGGAACAAAGGGCCTCCTTCACCAAGATGATGGTCTTCCAGCCGCAGGTGGTATCTGTCTCGGTGTGCGTCCCGGGGAACAGCCTGTAGAGCACGGCGTCCTGTGTTAGCGAACTGTTTGGGATGAATCGGGACAGATACCAACGATCTCTCTCTACACCCTTTGCGCAAAGGGGCAGCCCATCAGGAGGTGGACGACGATCTCCTCTCCACCACAGCCTCGAGGGCAGCTCGCGGTGGCGGTGAGGTTCCGTGCGTGTTGGAAGGACCGCACTGGGAGGGCCTTTCTGACCCCCATCCAGACTACATCCTGGTGCCTGTTGGTCAGTTCCAGTGATGAGACGTTCTGTCAAATGGCATCGACTGCCTGGTCAGGGAAGAATCCGATCGAGTCCACCCTCTCCGTTTCTTTCGGGACGCTTAGAATGTTTCATGTCAACCACTGTCTGACAGCCTTGTGGTTGAAGGGGTTCCTCCTCAGGAACCTCTCCACCTGGGACAGGTGGGGGGAAGGGGGGGACGGTCCAGCTGGACAGGACATCCTGCGCCTGCTCGGCCAACGTGGCCAGACCCAGCCTCCTCAGTGTGTTGGACAGGTAGAAACCCAGCATGTAGTGACACTTGGTGTTTGCATACTGGGGCTCCACACATATCCTGAGGCAGCCACACACAAAGGTGGCCATCAGGATCAGAGCGGCGTTGGGGACGCTCTTCCCCCTCTTTGTCTGGAGGCTTGTGCATGGTGGCCCTGCAGACGTGTTCCACCTTGGACCTCCACTCAAAATGGAAGATAGCTCGAGTGACTGTGACGGAGGAGTTGTGGGGAATGGGCCAGACCCTGGCCACATAGAGAAACACTGCGAGTACCTCACACCTCATCACCAGGTTCCTGCCGGTTATGGAGACTGATCGCCCCACCCACATACCAAGCTTCTGTTTTGCCTTGGCGATCCGCTCCTCCCAGTTTTTTGTGCAGGCCAGGGGGCCCTCCGAACCAGGTCCCCAGAACCTTCAGGTAGTCGGACCTGACGGTGAAGGGGACAAAGGACCGGGTCTCCCACCTGCCAAAGAACATGGCCTCGATTTTATTTCGATTCACTCTGGCCCCCGAGGCCAGCTCGAAACGGTCGCAGATGCCCATCAGTGTGTGGACCGACTACTGCTCAGAGCAGAAGACGGTGACATCGTCTATGTACAGGGAGGCCTTAACCTGAGAGCCTCCGCTGCCTGGGATCATCACCCCCCCGATACCTGCGTACTTCCTGATAGACGCGGCAAACAGCTCAATACAACACACGAGCAAGACCGCGGAGAGAGGACAGCTCTGCCTGACTCCAGATCTGATCGGAAAGCTCTCTGACTCCCACCCGTTGATTAGGACTACGCTACGGATGTAATCGCAGATTCCCTCCTCAAAACCCATTTTGGAGAGTACATCCATCATGTACGTGTGGGATATTCTGTCAAAAGCTTTCTCCTGGTCCAGGCTGATGAGGCAGGTGTTCACCCCACTGTCCTGCACATAGGCAATCATATCCCTGCGCAGCACAAGGCTACCTGCCGGGTACAGTACAGGTCTGATATGGGTGGATCACCCGCTCCAGAGCAGACTTGAACCTGTAGGCGATAGCCTGAGACAGAATCGTGTAATTGACATTTAGTAAGGAAATGGGTCGCCAATTTTTGATTTCTTCCTCTCCCCCTTCCGCTTGTAGATGAGGGTGATGATGCCTTTCCTCATGGACTCTGACATACTGCCTGCCAGTAGGTCTGGGCCTATCCAGTCCCACAGAGCTGAGTACAATTCAACCAGCAAGCCGTCGCTTCCAGGAGTTCTACTCTTCTTGAAGGACTGGCCTTTGTCAGCTCATTCAGGGGCAGTGGCCGATCCATGCTCTCCCGCTCGCTGTCCTCTAGGATTTCTGTGATAGAGGACAGGAAGGTCTGTGAGGTCGTGCTGTCTGTGGGCTTTGCGTCATACAGCCTGGCATAACAACACAAAGTCTCTCAGTACCTGGAGAAGTCGAGCTTAGACATGGTATCAAGAACACTTCCAGCAAGTAAAATAATCCCTTAAGCCTTTTAGTGCAGGTTGGGGAAAGGCTTCCCGTATCTGGAATTCATGCAATGTTGGAAAATAGTACAGTCAGGTGCCACAAGTATTGGTCACTAGGTAGAATCTATGACATTTTAGATAAATTTTAAAAGCAAGGAACTGGTGCTGAAAGCGAATCAATTGGAACTGAAATTACTAAGGTAGGCCCCCAGTAAGCTGACAATAAGGTGCAGCAAAGCATTTCCTAAGGCAAGGGTCATATTGGGTGAAGCAGAAGTACACCAGAGTGAGGGGGTTAAAGCTTCAGATATAACATATGTGGTTTCTATCTCTATCATTAATACAGAACCTGCATTAAACCTCTTCTCCATTACAAACTCCTGCACGATTCCCAACAGCCATTGTTATGCATCCCATCTGCTACACCCCATTTATGAGAATTATTTTTATGTCAACTTCTATTCCTGAATATTATGCAAAATCTGGGGATTTTTTTTGATTTGCAGCATTCCAGGAGAAGGATGAAATTGTGCATTAAGATGTTATTGCAGTTCTCAAAGGATTATCAGCTCTACTTCTGGCTGGAATAAAGGAGGAACAATGTCTCAGAGCTGTTACAAGACCCATTAAAACTCAATAAAAAGCTGTCAAAATAACCCTCACCTACATTGTGGAAGACATATATATCAAGCTTCCTGTTACTGAGTTCTGAGACATTGGTCCTATCTGCCTCTCCCCCACACAGCTCTGCCATCTCATCAATAATGGCACAAGGACATCATCTGGCTTTTAAGCCATGCTCCAGCATCGGGCTATGCTGCTTGCAGAGTCACAACAGCTTGATACTGTCAGCAGCTGTTTTGCATTTTAACACCATAAAACCTTTGTGCCTGGTCTCATGAGACAATGTGTGTGCGTGTGTACGGCATGCTTACCATTAGAGCAACAGAAAACAGCACTAACAGGTTACAAGACGACGAGTCACTGGTTCCTTCGACAGATTTACCAGAGAGATCTTCCCCGTAATGGGCACGAGCCCAGCTGATTAATCCAAACAAATTATTGGTGAAGTGTAACTACAGAATCATTTCCATGCCTCTTGTTAATGATTTTCTGGAGGAGAATCGGTGAAACAAAGCCCAGGCAGGGACTTACCCTATTATGAAAAAAAACCCTCCAATTACAAGCAACTGTCTATCCTATATTTCACACGTGGCTGGAGATTTCCAGACTCTGGAGATGGTTGTGCAATGTGATACAGTGTAGAGAGCTCACAGTATACTGTACACTGTTTGCAACATTAAGCCCTGTGTGATTTGTCAGTCATTAGACTGTAAGTGGGCTGTTTAACTCAATGGAGTATAATCACTGGCACCTATTGTATTATTCATATCCCCTTCTCTACATCAAGCTTAGCGATTTGGCAACATCATAACATTAGCTGATTTTTTTTCAAAACCTTATTTTTATTTATTTTGGCTACAATTTCTTTAGATAATGTTACATTCATTTAATTTGCTCTGAAATAACCTACTTTTCTCTTTCAAATGAGTTCAGCCTGCTGTGCATTTCAAGCACTTTCTGTTTTAATTTCAGATCCGTAGCATTTGTGGGTTTTTATCTTTTATTTAGCTGTGGCACTCTCACTGTGGGAAATGACTTCCTTGAGTGACAAAATTCATTTTACTTTCAGTATTTTATTGTCTCTGTAGTGTTTCACTCATCATAGCTATTGTTTTATTCATTCTCCCTGATGTTTTTTGCATGAAGATTCCTTCCTTCCTACTATCTTTTATTTATATAAAATCATAAACAAAAGAGAAAAGTGAAATGTTATTCAGGCCTTCTTGTGTGGTCCTAAAGCTGCTAAGTTGCTGTGGCTCAGTGAGTAGCAATCTTGCCTCTGAGTCTAGAAGATTGTAGGTTCAAAGTCCCACTCCAGAGATTTAAACACATGATCTAGACTGACACTCCAGTGCTGCACTGTTGGAGATGTCGTCTCTCAAATGAGATGTTAAACCAAGGCCTGTCCTCCTCTCAGGTGGACATAAAAGATCCCATGGTATTATTTTGAAGAACAGCAGTGGAGTTCTCCCTGGTGTCTTGGCCAATATTTATCACTGAAACAGATTATCTGGCCATTATCAGATTGCTGTTTGTGGGATCTTGCTGTGCGCAAATTGGCTGCCGTGTTTTCTACATTACAACAGTGACCACACTTCAAAAGTACTTCATTGGCTGTAAAGTGCTTTGGGGGGGTCCTGAGGTCATGAAAAGCGCTACATAAATGCAATTTTTTCTTGTTGTTGTTTAATTAACTGCTGCTCAGATAAAATGAGGATAACTATTCTTGTAATACTTCGTCCCCTCAGATCTGTAAGGCCCAAACGAAAGAAAATCATTAGCTTATAGAGCAAAGACCATTACAATATTATAAAACTTTTTGAACGAATCCTCTACCGCTACCCGGCCCCCAGATGAAATCAGCACAAGGATTCAACGTGAGCGCTTCTTGCTCTGTTTGACTCAGCAGCACAACTAGGTGGCGCGTCTATTCACTGTGGTGGGGTAATGGCCTTATCCTTAAACCTTCATATGAAAAACACACCATGAAGGTAATTAAAATGGAAAAAAATCATGTCCAAATTTCAAAAAATGTTATGATCACAAGCTGGTTGGCTTTCCAATTGGGAGGACTGTTTTGACGAAGACATGCCACATTTCTACATCCCAAACCTAACAGCACTGTGGGTGAACCTTCACCACATGGACTGCAGCGGTTCAAGAAGAAGGCTCACCACCACCACCACCACCTTCTCAAGGGCAACTAGGGATGGGCAATAATTGCTGACCTTGCTAGCAATGCCCACATCCCAAGAATGAATTTAAAAAAAAGATGGCAGCCCAAGACCAGAAGGCCAGCCACTCCATTGTGAATTATCTTCTTTTGAATTACATACATGAACTATATTTTTCAAATGACTATTTAAGGCTATTGCAAGATTACACATTTACAGTCTGTTCAATCTTGTCTTGCTGCCAGGAGCTTAATACATGGATTATTTTGGGAGTTGTTAAAATATATGTTTAATTTTTTTATTGTGTACTTACACATACAGCTACATGTATCAGAGCATAACTATATTCAAGTACCTGCTTCAGCAATGCTGTACAAATCCATTCCACAATAAACCACTAATTTAAAAGTAATGTCTGCTGCGTGTCTTTCATTAAGGTATATTAATGGAGAAATAACAGAGGCTGGAAGTTAAAGCGATTAGCTCTTTCACTGTCTGCTTTTCCGCACTACAACAAGTTGAATCTGTTCTCTCTTGGTCATATATTTAAATAAAGCATGTAGATTACTCATTTAACATCTCAATAGGATGTAACGATCCCAGAAAACTCTTTAAGCATCATAAATATACTGGACATTCCAACAAGAGCTTTCACACCATTACATGATTGTCAGAAACAGTAGGATACATTGCTCCATTGCACACCAGGTTATGTGTTGTAATTGTTAGAAAGTTATTTCTGATTACAGTTCACTCCTTTTAACTTGTACCTATCACAAGTTAAAAGGAATCGCCACATAAAGTCAAGAACGTGCTAATTATTTTTCCCCACACTTCTCAATCAGATGAATTAAAAAATGCGAACAAACCCAAATCTGCAACTAATGCGAATTTACAATTCAACCAGTCATGTCTTAGAAGGACAGTATCATTTGCAAATATTCATGAATACTTGAGAGTGATTGGGACAGTAATCCAATCAAGAAGTTCAGATAACATCAGACTAAGGCAGGAGAAGCGATTTTAACCCTACCTGCCCGAGGGAAATTGGGCGAGCAGTTAAAATCAGCCGGGTGACTTACCCACTGATGTCCCATGTAGATGCCGTCGTCTTCGATTTTAACCTACTCCTCTGAGCAAGCTGCAAGGATACCCATCTGAAGCCAATGCGGTCCTTTTATTAAATATACAGACTGGGTCCAATGACATCATTGGGCCCTGACTGCAATTTTAACTGTGGTCTGAGCGGGGAAGCTGTTGTGGCTTTCCTGCCAGATGAAGAGTGCTCCTCCTGGAACTACGAGGAAAGTTTAGGCCTCCTCATCTCCGGGCTCCTCCCTTTCCATAATCTGGTTTTATTTTACAATAAAAATGGGACAACATCTGTCAAATGATTAAATCTAAGAGGCTACAACAATTTTGCACCAAAATAAAAATATAGTTAGGTAACATTTTGGTTTGTTCAGCGAACACTGCAAATAATTTTGTTAATTGTCTCCTTGGGCATTTGTGATTCTACTTTAGTGAAATGGAGCATAAAAAATTTACAACAATTCTTTTGCTGATGTAAAATAGAAAATGTTCTTGTTCTTAACGGTCTTTTATTCGTTAACAAGTTTCTCCAGATCCTCTGTTTTGGGATCAGGACCTGTACCTTCCATGTGCCTCTATTTAAAAAAAGTATCCAGTTATACAAGCTCTACCAGTCATCACCGATTTATACTCCATTTACAGATCCAATTTATTGGATTTGGGATCAATTTTATAACTTTTGAAACATTATACTTACACTTGGTTAAAAACTGGATCTAACATTGAGGTAGATCAGGGAGTTTTACCACGTTTCGCTTCTTAACACAATAATTACTGACGGGCTTGAAAGAAAAATAATAGGTAGAATTTTCTGAGGCCTTGGACGACCAGCAGGGCCTCATACGCAGTGGGCAGCTTATTGAAAAATCATGGATGCACTGCCTGTGATTTTCCATTCCTTAATATCAATGGATGAAAAATAGTGTGCAGTGACCCTGCGAGTTTCCAATACGCTGCCTGCTGTGTATGAAGTCCTGCCGGTGCCATGTAGTCTTGGAAAATCCCATTGAGTACGTGTACTCCTTTTCATTCATTGACTGACTAATACTGCAACAATGGTTAGGTTTAAGTCTTCTGTCTACTGCCAAAGCTAACATTTTTTTAAATGGGTCATTTTCAGGTTGGCAGGCCGTAACTAGTGGAGTGCCGCAAGGATCAGTGCTTGGGCCTCAGCTATGCACAATATATATCACTGACTTAGGTGAAGGGACCAAGTGTAGTGTATCCAAGTTTGCTGACAATACAAAGCTAGGTGGAAACTAACTGTGAGGAGGACACAAAGAGTCTGCAAAGGGATATAGACAGGTTAAGTGAGTGGGCAAGAAGGTGACAGATGGAGTATAATGTGGGGAAATGTGAGGTTATTCAATTTGGTAGGAGGATTAGAAAAACAGAATATTTTTTAAATGCTGAGAAATTATTAAATATTGGTGTTCAGAGAGATTTGGGTATCCTCGTACAAGAAACACAAGAAGTTAGCATGCAGGTACAGCAAGCAATTAGGAAGGCAAATGGCATTTTAGC
Source organism: Heptranchias perlo (assembly GCF_035084215.1). Classification (NCBI taxonomy): domain Eukaryota; kingdom Metazoa; phylum Chordata; class Chondrichthyes; order Hexanchiformes; family Hexanchidae; genus Heptranchias; species Heptranchias perlo. The sequence continues at coordinate 16,064,250 of NC_090357.1, read as the reverse complement.
CTTTATTGCAAGGGGGTTGTAGTACAAGTGTAAGGAAGTCTTGCTGCAATTGTACAGGGCTTTGGTGAGACCTCACCTGGAGTACTAGGTACAGTTTTGATCTCCTTTTTTAAGGAAGGATATACTTGCCTTAGAGACGTGAAACTAAGGTCCACTAGATTGATTCCTGGGATGAGAGGGTTTGTCGATGAGGAGAGATTGAGTAGAATGGGTCTATACTCTCTGGAGTTTTTAAGAATGAGAAGTGATCTCATTGAAACATACAAGATTCTGAGGGGGCTTGACAGGGTAAATGCTGAGAGGTTGTTTCCCCCAGTTGGAGAGTCTAGAACTAGGTGGCATAGTCTTAAGATTAGGGATCGGCCATTTAAGACTGAATTTCTTCACTCAGAGGGTTATGAATCTTTGGAATTCTTTACCCCAGAGGGCTGCGGATGCTGAGTCATTGAATATGCTCAAGGCTGAGATAGATAGACTTTAGGACTCTAGGGGAAATCAAGGGATATGGGGATTGGGTGGGAAAGTGGAGCTGAGGTCGAAGATCAGCCATGATCTGATTGAATGGTGGAGCAGGCTCGAGGGGCCGGATTGCATACTCCTGCTCCTACTTCTTATGTTCTTAAAAGAAGCTTAGTTTGGTATAATTTTAATCTGCTTAAAGCTGTCTATTAGATCAATCCGATCCTCAGCTCCTTAAACGTCAGTGGAAATAGCAATTTGAGCAGGTCTGTGCAATCCAAATATCCCAATTCTGTTGAAAACAAGGGGAGAATTGAAAGTCTGATTGTGATGGTTTCTTATTTCTAATTCTAGAAAGAGCCTGGTCATCCTGGCTGGGAGAAATTTCTCCTCCAGCGTACACTCACCCAAAGGCTGAGTCAGTCAACCAATTTCCTCTTAACAGCAAACTACTCAAATACTGCAATTTTCTTCCAAGAGCAGCAGTAAAGAGCTGAAATTATTAGGTTGAGGCTCTATTTTTTCAATGCTTTTAACTGCTAGATATTAAGTGTGTTTATATAATTGTTAAAGGACCTTTCCTTCACACTATTAGACCTGACAGAAAACACAATCATTTGTAAACAGGATTCAGATTTTCTCACCGTACAGCAGTAAAGGAAGGAGACATGTACACATCATCTCATCCAATACTCTGTCAGCACAGTACTCACTCACATTGCTTCCTATCTGTATCTCAAAAGAGGTAGAAGCAGCATATTCTTATATTAATTTGTGAATAAGAATTTTTTTAAATGTTGGAGGCATGGATCTTCATCTAGTGTGCTTCACTGAGCCTACTAAGTGGTGAACATCAAGCAGTAGTGTTTGAACATTTGAATTCTATGGCATTGGAAGGCAAACTCATTTGTTAACTATTGTGATGGGTTTATTGCAATTCATGCAAACATAAAAAAGACTATCTGAGCCATCAAACCGCCCCATCCAGTGAACTGTGCAACAACAACAACTTGCATTTATATATTACGTAGCATACACTCACTGCAAAGCAGTCTCTTTGATGAGGCGAAAAAGAGTGAAAAAACTGTGGCCAAATCGTGAAAGGTTCTGGGAAATTTCTCTCTAACACCATTATGGCAATCAAGGAAGCTCCAGAAGACTTAGGCCTAGAAATTCGGGTGCGCGCTGGGCACAGGGAATCATCCTTGAATGGTGAGGCCCCAGACGCACCCGATATTGTGGACAATAACAGGCAGTTCACCAGCGAAGCGCAGTTGAAGATCAACACAATGCTGGCATCGCAACAGCCCTCAGGTGAGGAAAGGGGGCAACTGGGAAGAGAGATGACCGGATTGGGTTGGGAGGGGGTGTTAGTGGTGGCCTGGGGGTGGGGGGGTGACAGCAATCAGGGGTGGAGCGGGAGCGATCGGTGGGGGGAGGGGGAATGGGGGCAATCGTTGTCTGGCAGCGGGCCCCCGTGCTTTGAAAGTAGGGTTCGGAGGAGCACTCCTGCTCCTCCTGGCTCCACATTCATGTAAGTATATTTTGAAATCTTACCTTGTCGGTTGCGGCCTAACAGCTAGCCCTTTAAAGACCACCTGTTAGGAAAACCAGGTCTACACGCAGCCTGAGTGCAGCCAACACAGGCACCGGCTGGTTCAGGGCAAACCAAACTTGCAGTGGGGGGCTCAAACAGGCGTTATCCTTTTGCAAATGCAAATAAGGGGCCTATTGCCTGTTTAAGGCGTGGGCACTGCACACTGATTTTTTGGCCTTTACCAATATGGTGGGCAGTGCACTTCCAGCTTGTAATGAGCGTTTGCTTCATGCCTGCCATATTGGAGGTTTTGGAGGCCGTTTAGCGCCAGAAAAAAGGGCACTGCATGGCTGAATTTCAATGCCTCATTGTCCATGACTCATCACAATCTCAACTTACTGACAACTTTCCTCCTATAACTGGAGATGTCTTCTTCTCTCAGGAACTTGGCATGTTCTTTTTAAAATCACTGTAGTGACTCACATGTTTTAGCAGTTATTCCAAGGATGGACAACTCTCTGAAGAGGAACACTCCCTGGCATTTAAGCTACCCCTTTGCCGATGAACTTTATAGGCAATGTCCCCAATCCTGTCAAATAACCTATCTACCCAGACTGAACCCAACTGCTATATAATTTTAAAAATTTCAATCATATCCTCTCTAAGCTTGCATTTCTCTGATGCAAATAACCGTAATTCTTGAAGCTGACCCTCATAGCTCTTTGGTGCCGTCCTGATCACCATCCTCTGCTCTCTCTCCAAATCCTTGATAACCTCCATGTATGAGGACCAAGGACACAAAACTCCAAGTGCAAACATCCCAGAGCCTTTTGTAGCCTAACTACAGTAATCTTAATTTTGTACTCAATGGTCTTCGCAATATTACTTAAAGCCCCATTTGTTTTACCTACAGCAACCCCACACTGCTTGTGCACCTTTCATTAACAGTCAAGCCATTAAACTAAATGGCAATAGACACGAAGGCCAAAATGTTCAATTCTAAGGCCTAGAAACTACTGGTGATGATATTAGCATTTAAAGTAAGGAAGTACTACCTGTATTAAAATAACAGGCAAAGGAATATAGTACGAACATGTTGAACATCTGCCATTAATATCACCTATAGGTGTTAGCTTATATTTTCTAATATATAAACAAAATTGATCATTGTTAGTGACTGGGTTGAGTATTAATTCTGAAAAATGGTCGTCCTACTTCAAATTCTAACTCCTATTAAATAAAAATCAATTAAAATCAGATTTAGCTTCCCTCCCCTTGTCTTGACTGGTGAAGTTTTGGGCTCCTATTCAGAAGGCCTCCTATTTAGAGAAACCCACCAGCTAAGGGGTGATTTCAATTAACATCCTTGGCCAATATTCAAACTCATCTATCCTCTATGGTCTGTATACGAATGACTAAGTGACTGAATTTCAATACTGTCTACCACTGAACCTGATCTTCGATTCTCCTTGAAAATACTGTACAGTATTATTGAGAGTGATCGTCTTCTGCAATGAAGAGGACCTGAGCTTTCCAGCTCCTTAATTAAAATATTTGCCAATCTCAACATTTCTCTCAGAAAATGTTCCTTTCAGGAAATCCACTGAGGTAAATAAACTTGTAAAAAAGCAATGAAGTGAATAAAGATATAGCTCCTACAAAAGTACATCTAAAGTTACATCCATGAAGTACAGCTCTCAGAAACTTTGACATGGCTTTCGTCCCTTTGTTGGTTTATACACCAATCTGATTAAAACAATGGTTTTATTAAGGGCTAGGAGTGGGATAATAGAAAGGACCCTCCCATTACCATAATAGCCTGCAAAAAAATTAGCAAATAAAATAGCAATGCCTGCGTTATTCCTCATATACATGCTGCTTCTCAGAGGTATCATCCATAATCATGGCGTCTACTTCCAAATGTATGCTGATGACTCCCAGCTTTACCTCTGCAGCACTCTCACCTCCATGTTTGTAGTTGTGCTGTCGAATTACTTGTCTAACATCAAGTCGTGCATGAGTCAGGACTTCCTCTTAACTAAACACTGGCAAGCGTGAAGCCATCGTATTTGGACCTCACCAGAAACTCTGCACCCCAGCAACTGGTTTGTTCCCACTTCCTCAATGCTCACTCAGGCTAAACTTTAGTGTCCGATTCGCCTCTGAGCAGAGCTTCACAGCCCACATCCAGTCAATCAGCAAGACGACTTTTACGATATTGTCTGCCTCCATCCCTATCACAACCCACTGCTTATGTTGGCCTCAACTCGATTTCTCGAACAGTCTCCCGGTCAGCCTCAGGAGCTTGACCCTATACAAAACTCAACAAATTTACAATTCTGCTACCTAAATACATTCTGTTCATCCATCATCCCTGTTCTTACTGTCCTCCACTGGGACTCCATTTCCAAATGCATTGATTTCAAAATCCTCATCCTCAACTTCCTTCATTGCTGTGCTCCACCCTACCTCTGGAAATACCTCCAACTTTTTCCCAGGTTGCACTATCTGTTCTTCTAAGTCTGGACTATTCCAAATACCCCCTCCCACCACTAAACAATCAGCAGCGGAGCCTTTAGACGTCATGGATCTTGGCCCTGCACTTTGGAATTCTTTTCTGAAACCATCATTTCTTCATCTCTCCCCACCTTCAAAAGCCTCCTCAAAATCGATCTGGGCTTCAGTTACTTCCCCTAACTCCACATCCAATTCCTTCTGTGTTTAATTTTTCTGCTGTCTTGTGAAGTGCCTTGGAGTGTTTCGCTTTGTCAAAGATGCTGTGTAAGATTCCCTTCATTCTTGGTCAACGTACAAAAATTCTTCACGAATTGACTGATAAATATTTTTTCCACATTCATAAAGCAGAGAAGTTGAGCTGTGGGAGAGACGAGTTTACTGAATCCAACTGTACACTTGGCCTCCAGACAATATAGTGGATCCCATAATAGCCACTAGTGGGCTTTGGTCCAAGTCATCAGCAGTTGATTGTACTAATAAAATCTTACATATCTAATTAATGTGACACTTTGATTGGAACATAATGCTGTGATCTCTAGTCAAGAATATAATGCAGACAGAGATATATACATGCAAGTATACAAATCACATGAATATATTATAAAACCCTTGAATAAGACACGCTGTGGGAGAAATTAGCAAGCTACACGCCCGATTTCTGGGCGCTAAATGAGCGTTCAGGAGGGGGATGATTTTTTAGGCGACACGAGCCTGCACCCGATTCCACTTGGAAGTGCGCTGAACGCCAGGTTGGAAGCCAGCAACTTCTGAGCGTCCGAGGCACCCACCTGATACAGGCGTTAGGCCCCTTGAATATGTTAATCTGAGGCCTAACGCCCGTTTAGGATCCTATTGCCAAATTCGGCAGAAACTGGGCCGAGTATGTGCTGCACATGATCTGTTTCGTTTTTCCGAGACTACTGCGGTCTTTACAGGCACTGGAGGCCTTAATGTGGAGCAAAGAGGCTGCATAACAGTACTTTGGGCCAGTGCTGGGCTGAGCTGGCACGCTCCTGTTCCCCCCCCACCCCAGGACCTGCCTGTGGGCCAGCTCAGCGACCGAGCCAGACGATTTTACGACCAGCGACCTGGGTCGAGGCGCCCGGTTGGGGTCCGCAGCTCGCTGGTTTTATGGAAATAAGGCTCCAGGTCCAATTTGGAGTAAGCCTCGTGCTAATGTTTTCGGAATGCACGCTGTTCATTTTGCGCCGGTTTCAGACACGAAAATCAATTCCTCCGCGACTTAAATACTCTGGCATATAGTATGGCATTTTGGCTGCTTAGTAAAGTGGGGTCATACAAAATCATATCACACCTGAAAGACAGCACTTTTGACAATGCAGCATTCCGATTCTATTTCCTGATCAAATAATTCAGTCTACGTGACTCACATTGCAAAGTTATTGAGCGTTATTTCACAGGTGCCATAGGAAGATAGCACATCCTGTACATATTATACACAGGATAAAGAGTTGTATTGAACTGTTAAAAATGATGCAACACAACCAAAGTGTTTCGATAATGTGACAAACTGTAGAATAAAACTGAAATGCACTGTAAATGTCACCGGGACCCTGAAACTGTGGCTTCCTGTGACCGGGTTATACAACATTTATTGTGAAGTGTGGGAGTAATGCTGGAAAACCATTCGTAACCTTAAAGTCTCATCAATATCTGTTGGTCCCTACCATGAGATTCGACTTAAGATTGGCTGGTATCATGTGAGGGTATGAGAGCAGTTGTGATGTAAACCTTTCATCAGCACAAAAAGAGCCCAAGAAAATGAGAATGCTACTCTAATCTAGTTTGCAACAGACTATTTATAGAATCCTCAAATGTGAAAATGCTTCTTTAGCTCAGTGAGTAAATACATTACTGATCCAGAGATCAGGACAATATATGAAAGACACTATTCATAGAATCACAGAATCATACAGTACAGAAAGAGGCCATTCGGTCCATCGTGCCTGTGCTGGCTCTTTGAAAGAGCTATCCAATTAGTCCCACTCCTCTGCTCTTTCCCCATAGCCCTGCAAATGTTTCAAGTATTTATCCAATTCCCTTTTGAAAGTTACCACTGAATCTTCTTCCACCACCCCTTCAGGCAGTGCATTTCAGATCATAACAACTCTGACAAAGTAGTGGAGGGCTGACCTCAGGAGCAGAGAAAATTAAGTGGAAGAAGCAAAATAAAAAAAGGGTAAATGACATTGTCAGCAGGTTGAGTACAGATGCTTGCAGTTGCTCTTATAGCACTGCACATGGTATCAAAAAGGCAGATCCACCTGGTAAGCTCAACGTGCTGGTGTATCAAAGTACCAACACATAGGTTTGTGGGAATAACTACCCACACAGTAATCCAACCTGGTCATCAGAGGAAGTGTAGAGTAAAGGTGGAGTGCATCCTCCACAGGCAGCAAGAGCACATGGGACTCACCTGCTCCACATCTGGTGGCCAGCTCTAAAATGCATCAGCACACGAACAGCTCACTTACCCATCTTGATTACATATAAGGAGTTTAATTACTTTTATTTGAAATAAAAGTAGCCACTGGATACCAACAGGATTTCACAACTGCTTCACTGCACACAAATCCCATTTACTTAGAAAGACCTGTGAGAAGATGTAACGTCAACATAACGTCAGTTCTGCCAGCACCTACTGCAAGTAGTTGCTAATCAATGGGATTCAGCTAACCAACATTAATTACAAAGAGTGCAGTGATATGGTCTCAAGATCCATGAATTATGAGCCAAGATACTTATAGTTAATGGCACCCTGCATACTTTCACTCATTCTCTTCACACTGCTGGATGCTACGTTAATCAGTTTGAGGGAATAACACAGTATTTATCCGACATTGGACTACTTATGTGGCAGTTAAGTGCTATACTAAATAAGGACGACAAATAGTGTGATCATACACCACACCTGTACAGATATAGGCAGTAGCTTAGTGATTCCCATTTAGTGTGCTTCGTGTGCTCACTTTGTGTTGTGTTAAAAAGAGAAATCCATGAGGTCTGACTGCAAACTGCAAACATGAAAAACCTTGCAGAATGAAGGCCTCTGGGGGACATTCATCAACTTGTTTTGCTGCTCCTTTGAATTGTTTTGCTTCTGTACTTCATTTCTCCCCATTCTCTTCCACCAAATGGCACTCCTGACATCACTGCTGGATGAGAAGGATGAACCGCCAACAATTTCAACACTATTCCCTGCGTGACTCACTGAGAGAAGCACTAAAGGTAGTGCAGGAGGAACCTTCCCCTGCCAGCTACCTCTGACCACTTCTCAACTCACAAAAAAACTGTTTTTTTTTGTTGAAGATTTTTGTTTAATCAACGAGTTTTTGGTATAATCAGCTGAACTGACAGGAGTTACTGAGCTTGACTGTGCAACAGAGCTGAACTAGTATCAGCACAGATACAGTCATTAGCCAAGAGGGTACTGAAGTAATTTTTGTCATTTGAACAGTGTGTTAATTCAGCTCACTCACACTGCCAGGCTCAGGAACTCACCCGAGCAAGCACACTTCCAAAGATATGAGGCACAAATATACTGAAATAGTGGGAAACAAAAAAAAGCTGGGGTAGAGTTTCTGCTTTGGGCGTGAACGGTAATTGGGGGCAAGTTGTACTGGTTAGGATACAGTTCAAGATTCCACTAAAATGCATTGGCATCATCACAATCGTAAAATCTTCCATGAACCAGCACAATCGGGCTATTTAATAGAACATAATCATTTTTTTTTCTTTGCAATAAAAATCATTAATTGATGTATTTGAGAGTGGTAACCTGGTGCAGTTTTATTAATACAGCTGAACATGGGTTTATCACAAACAATAAGCAGTCTTAATAAGGGTGTCCAGTCCTCCACCTGTAACCTGATTTTAAACTACTGAAAATAACTTTAAAAAACTATACTGAACCATTTACTACTTTCAATGGTGTAAACTAGTCAGTTTCTGAGTAAATTAAATATTTAATATGTAAAAATGTTTAAAATGTGCCTACTAGTACCTGTGCGCCTAAGAAAATTGGCTCAATTTGAAGACCCTCCTCAAACATCGGCAATCGGTCGAAAGTATTAATCAGGAAATAGTCGGGGCATGTAATAAGGGAACAGCTATAATTATGGGGGATTTTAACTATCATATTAACTGGACAAATCAAATTGGGCAGGGCAGCCTTGAGGAAGAGTTTATTGAGTGTATTCGGGATGGATTTCTTGAGCAGTATGTAACTGATCCTACAAGGGGGCAAGCAACCTTGGATCTGGTCCTGTGTAATGAGCCAGGATTAATTAATAATGTCCTAGTTAAGGATCCCCTTGGAATGAGTGACCATAACATGGTTACATTCCATATCCAATTAGAGGGTGAGAAGGTTGGTTCTCAAACAAGCGTACTGAGCTTGAATAAAGGAGACTATGATGGTATGAGAGCGGAATTGATTAAAGTGGACTGGGAAAATAGTTTAAAGGGTAAGACGGTACATGAACAGTGGTGTTCATTTAAGGAGTTATTCTACAACTTTCAAAAAAAAAATATTCCACTGAGGAAAAAAGGGTGTAAAAGAAATGACAGCCATCCGTGGCTAAGTAAAGAAATTAAGGATAGTATCCGACTAAAAACAAGGACATATAAGGTAGCCAAACTTAGTGGGAGGATAGAAGATTGGGAAGTCTTCAAAAGACAGCAAAAAGTAACGAAAGGATTGATTAAGAAAGGGAAGATAGATTATGAAAATAAATGAGCAAAAAATATAAAAACAGATAGCAAGAGTTTCTACAGTTATATAAAAAGAAAAAGGGTGGCTAAGGCAAACGTAGGTCCCTTAGAGGATGAGACCGGGAAATGAATGGTGGGAAACATGGAGATGGCAAAAATGCTGAACAAATATTTTGTTTCAGTCTTTACGGTAGAGGACACTAAGAATATCCCAGCAGTGGACAAACGGGGGGCTCTAGGGGGCGAGGAGCTAAATACGATTAAAATCACTAAGGAATTGGTACTCAGTAAATTAATGGGACTCAAGGCGGATAAATCCCCTGGACCTGATGGCTTACATCCCAGGGTCTTGAGGGAAGTGGCAGTAGGGATTGTGGATGCTTTGGTAATAATTTTCCAAAATTCTCTGGACTCGGCAAAGGTCCCGGCAGATTGGAAAACTGCTAATGTAACACCGTTATTTAAAAAGGGTAGTAGGCAGAAGGCTGGAAATTATAGACCAGTTAGCCTAACATCTGTGGTGGGTAAAATTTTGGAGTCTATTATTAAGGAGACAGTAGCGGAACATTTAGACAAAAATAATTTAATAGGACAAAGTCAGCATGGCTTTATGAAGGGGAAGTCATGTCTGACAAATTTGCTTGAGTTCTTTGAGGATATAACGTACAGAGTGGATAAAGGGGAACCAGTGGACATAGTGTATTTGGACTTCCAGAAGGCATTCGACAAGGTGCCACATAAAAGATTATTGCTCAAGATACAGAATCACTGGATTGGGGGTAATATTCTGGCATGGGTGGAGGATTGGTTATCTAACAGGAAGCAGAGAGTTGGGATAAATGGTTCATTCTCGGACTGGCAACCAGTAGCCAGTGGTGTTCCACTGGGGTCGGTGCTGGGTCCCCAACTCTTTACAATCTATATTAACGATTTGGAGGAGGGGACCGAGTGTAACATATCAAAGTTTGCAGATGATACAAAGATGGGAGGGAAAGTAGAGAGTGAGGAGGACATAAAAAACCTACAAGGGGATATAGACAGGCTGGGTGAGTGGGCGGAGATTTGGCAGATGCAATACAATATTGGAAAATGTGAGATTATGCACTTTGGCAGGAAAAATCAGAGAGCAAGTTATTATCTCAATGGCAAGAAACTGGAAAGTACTGCAGTACAAAGGGATCTGGGGGTCCTAGTGCAAGAAAATCAAAACGTTAGTATGCAGGTGCAGCAGGTGATCAAGAAGGCCAACGGAATGTTGGCTTTTATTGCTAGGGGGATAGAATATAAAAACAGGGAGGTATTGCTGCAGTTATATAAGGTATTAGTGAGACCGCACCTGGAATACTGCATACAGTTTTGGTGTCCATACTTAAGAAAAGACATACTTGCTCTCGAGGCAGTACAAAGAAAGTTCACTCGGTTAATCCCGGGGATGAGGGGGCAGACATATGAGGAGAGGTTGAGTAGATTGGGACTCTACTCATTGGAGTTCAGAAGAATGAGAGGCGATCTTATTGAAACATATAAGATTGTGAAGGGGCTTGATTGGGTGGGTGCGGTAAGGATGTTCCCAAGGATGGGTGAAACTAGAACTAGGGGGCATAATCTTAGAATAAGGGGCTGCTCTTTCAAAACTGAGATGAGGAGAAACTTCTTCACTCAGAGGGTGGTGGGTCTGTGGAATTTGCTGCCCCAGGAAGCTGTGGAAGCTACATCATTAAATAAATTTAAAACAGAAATAGACAGTTTCCTAGAAGTAAAGGGAATTAGGGGTTACGGGGAGCAGGCAGGAAATTGGACATGATTTTAGATTTGAGGTTAGGACCAGATCAGCCATGATCTTATTGAATGGCGGAGCAGGCTCGAGGGGCCGATTGGCCTACTTCTGCTCCTATTTCTTATGTTCTTATTATGTAAACTCATCATTCTCGTTATTTCGATCTGGGGGCGTGGCCAGTTTTATGGGCGGGGCCGGATTCCGGCGCGATGATTTTTGACCCAGATCGAGGAAACTCGTTTTATGCCTGACGTAAATTGCGCTTGATTTTCTGCATTCTTTTAGGCTGGTTTTGGCGGATTGCGCTGATAAAGCCAGTGCAAGCTAGTGGAAATTCTACCCCACTATATTTAATATTTATTTAAATTGCTTTTTTAAAGCAGCAATGCTTGTGCTATTTCACCCTAAAAATTTGACAAAAAAAAAACTGGGATATATAAATTTAGTAATGCTGAACTACATTATTTTTTGAAATAAATTTTTCCCCCCTTTTTATTCCCTCAAAATTCCATCCATATCTCGCATTCAGGTGATTCTTCCAGATTCAGAAGGTTGAATGATCTTGTCTGCTGTCTTTGTACTACTGTTGTCGTTGTAGGATACTGGGAGCTTCAAAGGTAACATGGGCACCCTCCCTCTCTATGGCCTTAGTGCATTGTACCTGCTTGATGATTTGTCCAGTGCTGACAAGAAACCTCCAATCCGGACGGTGAAGATGGGGGATTGTTGAGTTCTGAGGGTAGAGGAGAAAGCAGGCAAGTGTTGGCCTGATTTTCAGCGGAGCTTTGAGGCTCATGCCCAGGTATTTCAGCCCACCCGTGAATGTAATGAATCCATTGACGTAGTTTACTTTGACTGCTGATTGTCTCATACCAACAAATGTCATTTTTAATTTCTCCAATTACTCTTAGTTTATTGCAGCAAAAAAGTCTCCAGGGAATGGACCTGTAGAGGTTTATTTTTATCCTGTTTCCAGACTGGAAACACAGGCTGGTGAATGTGCACAAATCATCTCAGCTGCCTTTGTGTGCTGCCGCTGGCTGTGGTTTATATTAAGTATGCACAGGTCATCACTGATTTTTGTCTATGACTGAAGCATTAACCTAAAGCGAGGAGGCCAATGGCTTCCCTGCTCATGTTTTGTGAATGGGATCGCCAATGGATTGTCTAATAGAAATCAATCCTTCTCCAGCAAGGCAAAAAATGAACTTGGCAGCAAAAGGTTCACAAATGCAGAATATTTTAGAAATTTTAGTCCATAATGTTATTGAGTGGTACAACAGGCTTACTCTCACCCAGCGTAGTAATTGAACTCTACTTTGCACTTCTAAGTGATGCACTGAATCAAATATTTTCTAAATGGTGAGAAGCTAGAAACTGTGGAGGAGCAGAGGGATTCAGGGCTCCGTGTACAGAAATCACTAAAAGGTAGTGGACAGGTACAAAAAATAATTAAAGAGGCTAATGGAATGTTAGCCTTTATCTCAAGGGGCCTGGAATACAAAGGGGTTAAAGTTATGCTACAGTTGTATAAGGCTCTGGTTTGACCACATCTGGAGTACTGCGTTCAGTTCTGTGCAACGCACTTCAGGAAGGATATATCGACCTGGGAAAGGGGGCAGCACAGATTCACCAGAATGATACTGGGGCTAAATTATGAGGGCAGGTTGCATAAATTAGACTTGTATTCCCTTGAGTATATAAGGCTAAGGGGTGATCTAATTGTGGTGTTTAAGATGATTAAAGGATTTGATAGGGTAGATAGAGAGAAGCTATTTCCTCTGGCGAGGGAGTCCAGAACATGAGTGCATAACCTTAAAATTAGAGATAGGCCGTTGAGGGGTGATGTCAGGAAGCACTTCCTTACACAAAGGGTAGAGGCAATCTGGAACTCTCTCCCCCAAAAAGCTGTTGAGACTGGATCAACTGAAAATTTGTAAACTGAAATTGTTAGATTTTTGTTAGGTAAGAGAACTATGAGATATGGAACCAAGGCGAGTAGATGGAGTTGTGATACAGATCAGCCTTGATCTAATTGAATGGCGGAACAGACTTGAGGGGCTGAACGGCCTACTCCTGTTACCATGTTTTTATGAACCGAGGCTGAGAAACTAGCCATTAAAAGAAATTCACCCCCGCCCAAATTAACGGATATTTCGAACAGATTCCCAGAGAAAATGGTTGATCTTTTTGAAAAGTTAAAGGGAAAAATCGATGAAGAATGCACTTATGATATTGCGACATAAATTACACAGGGCAAAATCTTGCTCCTGATTGGGAATGGGGTTGATGGATCTGGAGATAAGTACAGATTGAGATAATCACGTGTTGCACAGGACATGATGTTCCTGTGCTGCTGGGGCTTGGAGGGTTGGTGTCATCTTTGGAGAGTAGGGATGAAGAGCAAAGGTTTATAAGAAATCTGTAATTTTGCTTCAGTGCCTTTGGATCAGGTAGAGGGTAGATTCTCCAGTGCTGGGCACTGAGAGAACAGGTGTTTTTTTGGACACGGGGGAAATCACAGAATTGGCAGAGCAGGCCCTGCACATGTTTCCCATTATGTTACAAATCTGTGGTCTTACGATTTTTTTTCCCCCATACTTCTGACTTTTTTATTACTGATATTAGGCTGGAAAAATAACGGCATGTTAACAACGCACGCCATGGTCAACCCTTTCATCTCCTTATCCATTCAATAGCGTAACATGGCTGCACAATGTAACCGCGGTAGCACATTTCTCAAAATGCAGGGCATCGCTGATGGTTGCTAACGACCTCATCTAAAGCCTTTTCTGCATGTGACCATGTTTGTGTTACTATGGTTTGATGTGTGAAACCCTTCATAGATATCAGTGTGGAAATGCTTTCAATTGTAAGCTGTAGTTTGAATGTGTGCTCTGCCAAAGTATTGGTATGCATGAAATACAATGGAAGGACTGCAAGGTTGTATGAGGACTTTGCTTGGTTGAATAGTAAATTTGAAACAGATTGATTGGCAACATATTGTGGCCTGTAATCTTGGGCCATCTACCTAGTATATGGTACTGTCAGGTAATTTTACCTTGTCAGTTTCCTTAAAAGTGTACCATCCTCTCCTGCAGCTGTTCCCCAGCACTGAGCCCTGATAGAACCTCCTGCAGGCATGATGCACTGCAGTCTGTGAGGAGAGTATTCCGGAGTACTGGTCAGGGCAAACCCTCCTCTCCCCCACTTCATGCAGCAGTGCATCCACTTCACCAGTCTTGAGAGGTCAGGGGTGCACCGTTTTGCCACTTTCACATCTCTTCATTGACTTTACCTTCTTTTGCTTTTAGCCTGCCTTGTTATTTCTGCCCATACAGCCTTTCAAAAGGCTAACATACTTAGATTGCAGCACTTACCTTTAAGTAGCTGCATCCTTCTAAATCTCCCAGCTGGCTTTAAGGGTTGTGCCAAATATCCCACCCACACATCCACCTGGGCTTGGGCTAATGTACACAGGGCACATATTCCACAAATTTAAACGCTTGACCTCACAAACTCAGGTGAGGTTAGGTCACTTTGCTATATGCATCCCGTGTCCACAAAGTTCAAGGGTTTCCATCACCATTGCGGTCAGATCATTAATTGGCCACTAGATTGACAGAAATGAGAATTTTTACTCAAAAAATAGGTCTAATGAAGAAGGCCTTTCAGCCCAATTGATCGCATCTTTCCAGAGTAACAACTGTTCCAGCTTCCCATTAAAACATCTATTTGATTCTTAGAGGAGTTCAGTGTCCTGTAATCAACCAGGTTTCCTGGCAACTCGTTGCAGCTACTTTATAACCCTTTGTGTGAAGAAATACTTCCAGACATCGGTCCTAATTTTTCTCCCCACGACTCTGATTAATTTATATTAATACTATCATTTTATTGTGATTGAAATATTTGTTTTTCTTATGCACAATGTCAAACCATAATAAATAATTGGAATGGTTCTTATTTAAATCAAGAAAGGCAGACTGCACCCACCCTGAAGCCAATGACCCGATGTACAACAAGTAAGCCTACAAGTGCCAAAATGTTGTTATATTACATAAACTAGATTAAACAGTTCAGCTTACATGTGAAGCAATCTTTCATGGTCCCAGTACCACATGGGGAGTATTTTACAAGGCTTTGATTCAGCTATTTGAATTAATAGTTTGCCTTTTCTCTGTTACGTTCTGCAAGTTTCTGGTCAGCAAAGTCTTCAACCGAAACCTTCCCAGGACAAGGTCTCCACCCAAAAACCTGCCCAGAACAAGGTCTCCACCCAACATCCTGCCCCCGAGAAGGTCTGCAACAGCAACCACCATGGAGCTGGGAGGGCCGGCTTGTTCACAGACCTTGAGCAAATAAAACAGTGATTCACTGTGGCAGAGAAATATGTCGTGCCATGCTCAGCCTAGCCCAAGGTAGAAAACTCCACAATCTTGAAGTTCATGACCTAAAGGCCTGACAAAGAACTGATGAATTGACACAAACAGGCTTAACTGACTGGCAGAGGCAAATCTGACTGACAGGCAACCCTGAGAGTCTACTCCGTGGCCATCTGCTTGAGACTGGCACTGCTTGCTACTCCAACATAACCATTATTATAATTAAAATCTGGCAATAATTATAGTAGCTGACTCCACCTACATTTCAACTGTCAACATTGCAACACTTGTCTCATCTAAAACCATCTGCAATAGCCAATCGTTCCCTTGCTCAAACTTTACTGTAGCAATTTTAACATAGGAAAGATTATTTGTGTTTGCTATTTGTAATGTAATTATAGGTGTGCTCTTTATAAACATGGTTAAACTTCGCAATAAATAGGACAGGAAGGAAATCTTTTGTGACCCCCCCTCCCCATTTATAATTCTCCTTCAGACTAATTAACCATTCAAATTAATAAGTTAAACTTTTACCATATTATAGTCTTATATAATATTACCATAATGGAATGTGTCTATAATTATGATTTTGAAAACTGCAAATTGTTAAAAAGTGATCCAAAGGAAAAAATCCAATATAAAAAGCACATATGTTGGAATTCTGAATTATAAATAGAAAATGCTGGAAGCACACAGCAGGTTAGATAGCATCTGAAAGAGAAAATGGTTAACATTTATCAGAATTCATCAAAACGTTGACCTTTTTATAAGAGGCTGACTGACCTGCAGTGCATTTCAAGCATTTTCCCTTTTTATCCAAATCCATTTGTTTTTTAAAATTACAAGTTAATCTTTCAAAGCTTGTAAATGCACGTGTTATCTCTTCACCCTGGATCTACAAGGGGTACTGATGATTGGAAGTGATGGTATGCCATAAGGACTTCATCATTGCACGTGTGTGCAAGTCTGGGAATCAGTAGGACAATGATATCTCCAGCAAACAGTATGCTTGACAGACAAGCATACTGTCATTCTCCATCTGTCTGTTGATCTTTACAATAGCAATTGGTGGAGTAGAGAGAGCGACAACATTGAGGACTCTAAAATAGATATCTAGCAGTCTGTGATCTTCCCTGCTGTTCCACAATAAATATCATTGTTAAAATATTCATTCTTTGGATAGAGAGCTACGCCAGTCATAGACTATCTTTATAAATAAATAATGTCAGACATACCTCCATTTCATATAGTGCACTGCTGAGAATTTCACACTACAGTATGCCTCTCAGTTCAACAATGTGTGGGAGGCTCAAAGCAGAGGTAAATACATCTCACTGTTATCATAAGCTTTCACAAGTTGTTAAATCACTCAGGGGAGGAACAGAGAGATGAACTTCTCAAGAACCAATTGACCACAGGGTTGTTTGAGGGGCTGTATTTTAAATGTATAAGCCATTGGCTTAAAAACATCCTCTATACAAGCCAAGTTGTCCCAGTTGGCAAGTGGCTGCAAGATGTAAAGTAAGATTTTGGTTTCAGAATACCAACCACTAACAAGAATGCCCAGTTGGCACAAGTAAAAGAGGCTCCTGACTGCTTAGCAGCATTGTAAGAGCTCAGTTACTCAATTAATTGGATGATCTGCCCACACGTGGAAAATTACCAGAAACAAAATGGGTTGGGTCAGTGATCTGAAGCAATACCAGAAATCTATAAACAGAAAGATCTTCAGGCACTACAAAATCTGTGATATGCAGCCAAAACCTTTGACTATTCTGTTTGCAGCCAACAGTGAATGTTGCAATGTTAGATAAGTAAATGATGTATAAAGACACCACTGTTCACAATATCTGTAGACTGGCTTTACTAAATCTTTGTAATACTCCATGGAGTATTCTTGTAACCTAATAGGGAAGGCCATTAATTTTAGACCATAATCAATTTGTACGAAAAAGTTTGGGGAGGGCAACTCCTACACAAAATAGTTAGGCCTATGGTATTACAATTAAACACTTGTGAAGACTGGTCAGCTCTTCAATGAATGGACTCATTCAATAAATCAACACCAAGCCCATAAATTGCAATCACCCACTTGCTTATAAGAGCAGCATAGCAATAATTTATCTTCCACGTCAGACTAGAATTCAAGCCCCATAGAATGGCAGAGCAGAGGATTAATTACCGTTAGTAACCATACATTACTTCACAGTAATTATTCCTGAAATTCTAAAGAGAACAAATTGAAGGGGAACAACAAACTCAACTAATCTTAGCTCCAAGAAGGCCCCCATGAGTATTCTCTGTATTTTGAAATAGAACAACACAAACTACATTATCATTTATCAAATATAATGCTACTCCAATGGTCTACAATTCCAATTAAAGTTACAGATATGTGCAAAAGGTATATTTTGAATGGCTCATGCTGTTGAGGGAGCCTCACGCACAGTTCATGGAAATCCATGGGTGCACTATCAGTGACTTTTTATCCATTGAGATCAATGGACAGAAAATTGCTGACACAGCACCCACGATTTTCTGATATACACTGGCATAGGGCCTTGCAAAATTTACCCTATAGTACAATCACAAGCTCATAAGGTAACAGAGGACCATCCTTGCTGGTCAATTTAAAAAAATCCTTACAGCTTCCCCATTAGATCATGCAACTGTATCCAAACAAAAGAAAGAACTTGCATTTATATAGCACCTTTCATGACCTCAGGACCTCCGAAAGTTTCACAGACAATGAGGTAGTTTTGAACTGTTGTAATGTAGGGAAATATGGCAGCCAATTTGCACACAACAAAGTCCCACAAATAGCAATCAGATAAATGACCAATCTGGCCAGCAAATCATAAGTTAGTTATATATTGTGCTACTTTGTAGTCCTATGACCACCAATGTAACTATACATTAATGGCCCAGAATTTGCTGGAAAAATAACGGCGGGTTCACGGTGCATGCTGTTATTAGTGCGTAAAAAAACCCATCAATTTCTGGTGAGGAAGCTATTCTCCAGGAGTTGAGAATCGCCACAAATTGCTGGATGATTTGTGCTGCTCCACCGTTAACCTCGCAAAATGGGAGCTCACCATCAACCTCCCCTTGAGAGTCAAGAAATTGCTGGATTTGCGTCGTAAACACGAATGAAACTCGCCACAGAAAGTATTTTGTGGCGTAAGGACCCTGTTAATGGGGCAATTTATGGTCCTGACATACCACTCAACCTTGGAGGCCCAGAAAGGGAACAAGTGAAACTGTGAAGTCTCACTCCTGCAGGTAGTAATGTTCCTGGAGGTTTTTAAAATTTAAAATTTTGAAATTTTTTTCTTACTTTTTCATTCTGTCTCTTTTTTTTTCTCTCTCTCTCTTAATACAATCTTTCTTTCCCTCTATTTCTCTTTCTGTATCTAATTTGACTCTAATTTATCCCATTTCTTTCTCTATCTTCAAAATTAATTGGTTAAGGAGGTAGATTATTGGTCCTGTCGTTCACCGAGGTCCCAGAAGCCCAGTTGACCCGTTATCAGCTTGCACTTCCAGCAATTTGCGGCGCAAAAATAATTGGAGCTGAAGGATGAGGGGAAAAAAAAACAACTCACGGCAGAAGTGAGAGTCCTCGCTCCAACAAATTCTGGGCCAATATTGCAGAATCTATAGAGGTTAATGTTTAATGTCACAATTAGCTTTATTAACATCTCAGGTACTTAATGCTCCTTCAGCTATGCAAGTGTGCTCAGTATGCCTGCTACAGACATAAAAAAAGTACATATAGTCTTAAGCTAAATGATTCAGTACATATTATCCCAAATTAATTCAAGGTTGTAATTTAATCTTGGGTGCTGCTGATATTACCTTGATGCCTTTCTATTGAATTCTAATTTTGAAACTCACACACAGGCATCAATTATTCGATATCTTATGTTATTCAAGAATTTAAACATCAAAATTGATTTCTGCGTTTGTCTTATCATAACAATAGCGCAATGCACCACATTCTGCATGACCGAATCACAGATCTGCTTAATACTGCAACATGCTCTTAGCAGCAGGTTCAATGAAATGAAATGGCTGGTTGAGTATTAATTGTACATATTTTTCTTCTCATTTTAACCATATCTTTTGGAGTCTTTGGGAGATGTCAGAAATTTCCACTTTTTACAACCAATGTGAACATTGCCTGTCAGATGCGAGTTAGATTCAGGATAAAGCTTGTTCTTCAAGGGAATCATCTGTGAAGGACAGTGCCTGAATAGTGGGAATGTGGGGATACATATGAATGAATATTACATTTTGCTTGATTATCTTTGGCGATCAGAGGGTATTTGTGAAGAACTTTCCCTCAAGGGATTAATAGGTAGGGTAGAGTTTGGTTGACTATACTTGGTCTGTGGAAGTTCCAGAGATTTTTGTTCCATGCTTTCTTATGCCAAGTGGTGCAGACAGTTATGTGAAAACGAACAGCAGTTAGTTCTTGCTTTTATCTTCACTACAGTCTCACATTACAGAGCTGTAGAATCCATCAATGACAATCATAGAATAATCAATTAATGTATATTCCATTAATTGACACAGCCCTGGGTAATTCCCTTCATCCCATCAACACTCCAAATAGAATTACATTCTATTAAATAAAATTGTTGAATTATTTGTAGAAAATGCAAACAGAATTAATTCATATCGACTGCTTGAAAATAATCCTTCCCTCCCACAACTTACAATACTAACAGCAAACCTCAGAGATCCTTAATGCTGCAAAACACAATATTCTTTATGTCAACTGTAATCATAACACAAGCCATAATAGTCTTTCCAACTCAAAATAGTACGAGTGCCTCTAGTGCAGCAACACTCCACTTCAACCAAGAATATAACGTTTCCTTTTTATAGATCTGGCATCTTCAAAGGGGAAAGAGGTAGCAAGCGGATAGGCAGTTAATCAAAGGGGTACAGTTCTAAAAATTTCTAAAATCATATTTTTTTAAGTGCTTGCTTTATATAATCTACCGACACAGTTATTCAGGATCATTTCTCCATCTATCATTCTCCTGTGAGATCCCCTGTTCTGCTGCCAAGTGGATGGCTGGCATGCCTGTCTCATCCATGTTGTCTTGATCTAGTCGCAGTAAGGAAGTGACAGATGTCTGTAACAATGATTCGGATTCACTCACTCTCTGATTTTTCCCTCTCTTAGAAGAAAACTGCCTCGCTTCTATTCTACATCTCCCTCGACAGCACTCGCCAAGGCAGGGAATGCATCATGGGGGACTTTTATAACACAGTACTCTTGCCTTCCACATGTTCAATACAATTTTGCTGCTGCATAGCAATGAATGAATTAAGTACTCTTTAAACAGCTGCTGTTCAATAAAACCTTTGAGAAAAAAGATTTGAGTAACATTTATCTCATAATAACTGACACAAACTTCAAACACAATTGCATAAGAGCTGGAGTTGAGTGCCATACAAGGAGCTGATCAATGAAAACAAAGGGCTGGTAATGAAGTGTTTTTTCAAGAGATCTGATTTTGCAACCAGTCCTTCCAGATTCACCGCCTACTACAACTCACTTTGGCAATCGCAGTCTCAGTCAGGAAGGCATTGTTTTTTTGTTTTGTGCCTCCCGCCTCCCCGTCCCCCCCCCCCCAGTCTTCTCCCTTCCTTTCCTGAAGGTATTGGCTCATGATGCAGCATCTCACTCAAGTGGCCATCCCTCTTGTGTGAGCCTAGGTAGAGATAGTCTGTGGGCTATTCCACTGCTCGCCCAGTTCTATCTCCACACGTTATCCAAACGCATGCACTTTCCAGCAACTGGATATCAACCAGGAGCAAGAGCACTTTTCCTGATGCCAACTGTAGCACTCCAATTGCTACTCTGGCTGGGATGAGCTAGCTCAGCCCAGATTAGGCACTGAACCTGGCACCTTCTTGTTTCGTGTGGCTCAGTTCCAACACTGAACAGCTCACTTACCACACAGTCATCAGGAGAGCTCCAGGCACTGTGTCTGATTCAACACTCGTAATGTAAAGACTGTCGAGTTTTTCTATATTGGATTCCAGCATCACAACACCAGGACAGAAGGCAATGAGATGACTTTAGATGAAACATATCTTCAGACTATTACTCAAAAACCACATCAACGAGAAACAATATTCTGTACTTTAATAATGTCATCCCAAAACATTTCAAATATTTACCCAGCTTCACATACATTTTGACAACAAAGGCATATTGTGCTTCTAAGTTGCCCCAAAGTTGAGAGAAGAAACAGAATTGCTCAGTTTTTTGTGTTTTCTTTGTCGCAAAATCTCCTTTTAAAATGAATTTATTTTTATTGTGCATCTGAGCACTCAGCAATACTTGTATCATAATAATTTTCTTTTGACTCATCTCACACTCCCACTGCCATCTCGTTACCTCACTCAGACACATTAAACCTTCACCGAGAACCAGTGGTACTGCTTCAGTGTGCCTTCAGCATCTGTCAGTGTAACACGCTGACGCTGTGTTAAACAAGCCCTCAACTTGTTTAGATTCTATTTGAGCATTTATTTTGTTTCTGAAACAATGTCAACAGCCTCCTATAATAGCAGACTTTGAACAATTGGTTTAAGTGCATGTACTGAACTGCACTACAATCATCATGCCTTTCTCAATAAAACCACTCAATTATCTTAAAACTGCCTTTACCAGCCAAAATATTTACTGTACAAAAATGAGTACATTCCCAGAAAACTATCCAATGTCAACAGCAACACCTTGCATTTATATAACGTCTTTAATGTAGTAAAAATGTCCCAAGGTGCTTCACAGGAACGTTATCAAACAAAATTTGACACCGAGCCACATAAGGTGACAGGGAGGTTTTAAGGAGCGTCTTAAAGGAGGAGAGAGAGGTGGAGAAGATTAGGGAGGGAATTCTAGAGCTTGGGGCCAAGGCAGCTGAAGGCACAGCCGCCAATGGTGGAGCGATGGAAATTGGGGATGCGCAAGAGGCCAGAATTGGATCAACTGTATTAGGGAGGGGTAATTCAGGTTAATGTTTCAGTCTCCCTTAATCGCTCAGTAGATAAAGACTACGAAGATCATAGGTTTGACTACTGGTGTGTATTGGAGTTGGCTGATTCCAGCCAAGACAGCTGTATGGGCTATATAACGCATCTTCTGGGACATTTGCGTGTGCGGACAGGTCAAGCTCAGCTATGATTCATCCCAGGGTAAAATAGCTTTCCGATACTCACCATCTCCGGTTACACGTGAAGAATGGCCACTGATAATGGGTGGCAGGCAGCACCCGTGAAACCTCACCACTTGACAATTCTGTACTCTTGGAGAGATGGAGGGGGGGGGGGGAAATCGATGTTTGCTTGCATTGGTGCTCAATGTTTGTTTATGCTGGATCTGCAAGATTGGCTATCAATCACAGACAATGAGTCTAGTCACTCTCCTCAGATTTCTTTAGTTTTCAGCTCATTTCATTGTATTATCACAGACAGTAATTGCAATTATAAAACTCTGGCCCACAGCATTATAACTGAGAGCTGTGCAAATAGGGCAGGAGTGCACTTGAACTTCTAATTTAGTGACAGCTTCCATTTAATTTCTTATTGACTATCTTTGATTAATCAGTCTAAGTAGCACAGTGCAGTCGGATATGGGAAGCTGAGCAATTTCTGTGCTATGCTGCTGTATCACTGTGGCACATGTCATTCTATCATTGCAAGGGTCATGATAAGATTTCCCAACTGCAATAATGAAGGATTCTTCACTGATTGTGATTATTGCAATCTGTTTCTTCACAGTGTTTGCCACACAGAACGAGAGAGCCAAATGTTCTTTAAGATGGAATTCCTTGGGGATAAGATGTGCTTGTGAGCTTTTTGGCCTGATGTCACTCAATGGTTTGTTGATTTGTAATCCATCTCAATGCTAGCAGGCATTCAACATCTATTTCACTTGTGTTTCACATAAGAACATAGAAATAGTGCAAACCACGCGATCTTGTAGCATTTCTTCTGTAATTGTGCAAGACATAGCAGCAATAAATAACAGTCGACAGGAGCAGTCCAATATTTTAGCAGTCCAGGGTCGAGGAGGGTTAAATCAGCCACTGTTCCTGCTATCCAGTGACCCCAATGGAAGTGAGTGCGCATGGATATCCGGTGGGGACAAGTTTTGGCTTGGTAGTGATGTCCCCAGCTATTAACTAGCCTCGAGTGTCACTGTGCCCAATTTAGTCGGCCCACCTGGTGTAAACGGGGTGATGGTGCCATGCTCTGGCCACTCTGACGCAAGCTCTGCCTATTTGTCCCAGGTGGTCTTTTTTCTTTTAAAAAGGCCCCAAATCTTGTTTGATTTCATTTTTGGGGGGTCAGGAGGAGCAGGAGTCCTCCTCCAGGCTGCACAAGAAGAGTGTGAGCAGCTGTCATCCAGGGCTTGCCCCCAGCCGTACCTGCCTGCCAGCTGGCTCGACATCCAAACTGGCCGGGATTCCTCCAACTTGCCAACTGGCAAGCTGCAACGAGATGCCCATTCGGGCTGTGCAGCTCTCCAGGGTCATGCTAATGAGGTCCAAGCCTCAAAATAGGTCAGATTTTCCCGCTGGCTGGTGCGTTCAGCCACCCAAAAGTCAATATCTACCCCACTGTCTAGACTCAGGCTCGAAGAATGTCTACCTGGGCAAAGTAACCAGAAGGGACAAAGTACCAAAGAGTGGCAAGCATGCATACAACTCACACCGTCGTAGGTGTCAGCCGTGGCGCACTCTCGCCTCTGTGTCAGAAGGTTGTAGGTTCAATCCAGAGACTTGAACACATTATCCAGGCTGACACTCCCAATGCAGTACTGAGGGAGTGCTGCATCGTAAGCGGTGCCATCTTTCAGATGAGATGTTAAACCGAGGCCCCATCTGCCCTCTCAGGTGGAACTAAAAGATCCCGTGGCACTATTCGAAGAAGAGCAGAGGAGTTCTCCCGGTGTCCTGGCCAACATTTATCCCTCAATCAACACTTAAAAACAACTGATCTGGTCATTATCACATTGCTATTAGTGGGGCTTTGCTGTGTGCAAATTGGCTGCCGCGTTTCCTACATTACAACAGTGACTACACTTCAGAAGTACTTAATTGACTGTGAAGCGCTTTACGACATCCTGAAGTTGCGAAAGGCGCTATATAAATGCAAGTCATTCTTTACAATAATGGCACTGGCAGAGGATGAACTCAGCCCAAGTAGAGTATTTGACCATTGGCTTGAAGGAAACATTCACTAATCCCTACATTTAAGTACTTTAAGAATGTTATTTGTATATTTTAATAAATGAGCAAATTCCACGCGTTCAACTTAAAAATCTTTTTGTGCAAAGCCGATGTACTGCTGGTTGTAACTTTTAGGTAAGATCCAGCTTCAATTTGAAAAAAAAACAGCTGGATTACCTAATTACAGGCTTTGGATACATATTGTAATAACTGTCACTCAAAGAATTCCTTATGAAATATGCACTACTTAAACAATGAATTATTTGTGAAGTATCAATCTCTCTCTCTCTCTCTCTCTCTCTCGCAACACTATGTTAAGCACATTTGCCGTCTAATACCTGCTGCGTGGTTAAAATCTTAATTCTGATTGTTTTCTTACCTTCTGTCTCAAACCACCTACATAGGAACACAGAAACAGGAGTGGGCCATTCAGCCCCTCGAGCTTGCTTGGTCATTCAATTAGATCAAGACTGATCTGCACCTCAACCTCATTTGCCTGCCTTTGTTCCATATCCTTTGATACCCTTACCTAATAAAAGTCTATTGATCACAATCTTGAAAGTTTCAACTGATCCAGCATCAACAGCCTTTTGGGTGAAGAGAGTTTCAGATTTCTGCTACTCTTTGTGTGAAGAAGTGTTTCCTGATTTCACTCATGAATGGCCTAGCTCTAATTTTAGGATCATGTCCCCTTGTTCTGGATTCCTCGACCAGAGGAAATAGTTTCTCTGTATCTACCTATTGAACCCTTTTATCATTTTAAGCACCTTGATTAGATCAGCCCTCAATCTTCTATACTTAAAGGAACACAAGCCAAGTTTATGCAACCTGTCCTCATAATTTAACCCTTTTAGCCTCACTATCATTCTGGTGACTCTCCAGGGCCAATATATCCTTCCCAAGTTATCTAAAGAACATTAGAATTTTTAGGAACAAGGAAAAGCCAAGAAACTCAGCAAGCCCGTCTCTCTGTGATAGACCAGCTGTAGCTACCCACCTCCTCACTATATCCCTCAATCCCCTCTTTCTCCAAAAAAATACATCTGTCTCTTCAACTCATTTATACTGTCTGCTTCGATGGCCTTCCTTGGTAGCTTATTCCACAATTGGGTGACAAAGTTCTGCCTGATTTCTCCTCTTGTAATTTACGCATCTCATTTTTAACTTGCATCTCCGGGTATTTGAACCCTTCCTCATAGCAAATAACCCGCCCGTATCAACGCTGTCAAGTACATTTATGATCTTGAAAATGAACCCTAACATCAGAAAAGCCATCTCTAATTTTCGAGTGAGATATTTCCATTTTTCACATCAAACAGTCTGCTGGCCTAGCTGAATGAAATTGCCAATTTACTGCCTGTTTGTGGTTAGTTTACTGCTGTTAGTCCATACCCTATAGGAACCGAATTAAAACTGTTCAAGTACATTATACTTGAGTTATCAGAGCCAGCAGAGAGACCTTCATTCCATCAGTCTAGTAAGATATGTGTTGCCTTCGTCCCTCCCTATTAGACCCCAACTCTGTTCACCTACAGTTCAGTGCAGTTTGCAGCAGGGTTGGTTTAGCAAACATACAGGCCTCAGTAGCAAGCATGAGAAAAAGTTAATATTGCCAGATGGAACCTAGTGCAAAAATTCTCTCTCACCCAAATAAAAATAAATAGCAGAAAGAGAAATTAGAAATATACTAAAGTAATGAAAAATTGTTCAAGATAATAACCAGTCTTCCAAACAAAGACCAGGGGGTTGGGTTTAACTCCCAGCAGGTTTCCCACGGGAATCAGTCAGTTTCCTTCCGCCCATCCGCGGCAGCGTGAGGCCACAGTGATTTTAACCGCTGGTCCTCATGACCATGCTGCTGGCCCACTTCCCACCAGGAAATGAGTGGGAAACAGCTGTCAACTTCGTGAAAGTCGGAAAATCCATGGGCCATCCGCCGGCATACAAGTCAGTGTAGGGAAGAGAATTCCTGCTCCTCCAGGCCCCGTAAAGAAAAGTTAAATACTTACCTTTCAGGGCCTGTTTACATCCTGATCCTTTTCAGACTTGCTTCAGCCTGGCAGGAAAGCATGTCGGGATCTGTCAACGGACCACATTGAGCATATTTGAAGAAGGACCCCACCAGCTTCAGGTGGGTGCCTTTGCCTCCAGCTCAGAAGAGCAGGTTAAAATCAGAGGAGGTGGGATCCAGGCAGATTAATGGCGGGTAAGTAACCCACAGCTTTTTAACTGCTCATCCGCTCAGACTCCGCCAGGCGGGTAGGGCTAAAATCCACCCCACCCCTCAGATGTTTTCTATATGTGCTTAGCCCAGTATGATTAATACTTGCAAGTCATTTTTGATCCAAGCTTTGTTTTTTTTTCCCACTTCGACAAGCCTGTGATTTAGAAGAGATTTATCCCATATTTAGCAAACACATAAATGGGGATTGCAGAGGACAATCTTTGACATTCGAAAGTTTATTTTCCCATTAACTGAACCTGTTCGCAACCTTGTCATTTAAGTATCTGAATTAGGGATTCTGTCAATAGAGAATTAAGTACAGGAACAAGAACAGTGTTTTCAGTAAAGAGCAGCACCGTCACGGTAATGCATCTTGTACAAAATGCTTAATATGCATAGAGAAGGGTCCAATTACACAGTCAAGCACACAATACATTGCTTTTTTAACACAGAATTGTTTTTTTTAAATGAGAAACTCGGATGAAGGGTCTAAGCCCTTTGCAGCACACCACCAAGGATAAGAGGAGTAGGCAAAGAGATGAGACAAACCGAGCATTATTCATTGGGTGATGCCGAGTTTTGGATTGAAAAGCGTGGAAATTGCAGGAGGAAGGGAAGATTGAGGGAGATAAGAAGTTCCACAGTTTTGAACTCCTGGGTCTTGATTTCAACACAGTGAAAATACTGGGGCGAAGGGGTGAGGGAAGAGTTTGAAGCAATGTTTATTTTGAGCTGAGGAGAAACAAGAATAATTGACCAAAGTAGTAGCAAAAATGGAGAGACATGAG
Source organism: Heptranchias perlo (assembly GCF_035084215.1). Taxonomy (NCBI): domain Eukaryota; kingdom Metazoa; phylum Chordata; class Chondrichthyes; order Hexanchiformes; family Hexanchidae; genus Heptranchias; species Heptranchias perlo. The sequence continues at coordinate 16,036,572 of NC_090357.1, read as the reverse complement.
AAGAGCCATGGCAGGGAGAGAGGGAGGTCAAAGGTGAGTGAAAGATCACCTGAGTTGGCAAGCTTTCTCTTACGGAATGTGAAAAAGGTGAAAGTATTCTCAGATGTGAGAATCACATTCGAGTCTTTAAAAGACTTATGCTTCCTAAAGAGTTAACAGCTGTAACGGTGTAAAAAAAGTGTATGGCATGAAAGAGAAAATCAAGTTTCTCAGACTTTTAGCAAGGGAAGGCCTACGAGACTTCTGTTTGAGATCAGAGAAGATGGTGAAGTCAAGAATGACAACAGATGAACATTGCACGGAATCAAAGCTAGGAGGCAGTAGCGATATGATGAAATTAAGAAGAAAAAATATTTAAACTTGGCAGGGCTCCTTTGGGTGGACACCAGCTGAGGACATGATCAGGCTCATCTGTGATGGACTCCGCATGGTTGGGACAGCCAATTCACACAGTCCAGGGTCACACAGAGATAAAGTTTTAAAGTGTTTGTTCACCAAGGGAAAAGAGAGGGAAATCCAAAATGAGGGATAGAATCCAAAGCTTCAGAACAAAACTCTGCAAATCTACAGATTTGTCTGCTTAAGCACTTTTTACTAATTACAGTTATTTTGAGACTGAAAAGGTAAGATGGCGCCCTGCATATATTATCTTATATATTAGAGAGGCGGGCCAAATCTAAGTCCACCAAACTCAAGAAAAATCAGATTTCAGCAAACTGATGGGTTAGTAAGCTTGTCAACTTTGGACTGATAAAAACAGTTAAAAGGGTCTCTAGATAAGCAGGCCAAAGTGGGGAAATCAGAAGGAATACTGGAGGTAGGGTGAAAAAAAATTACATGGACCTATTTATCGGCCTTTCCCCCACCATCCCATCACTATCTGGATCATACAAAAGATATTGCTAACTACGAATCCAAGAGTTAACAAATAAAAACAAAAAGGATAAAAATTTCAACTGTATCAGTTAGAGCAGCTGCTGCTGCAGCCAATATGCCACACTCGTGCAAAAAGAGTTTCCGTAGCAAGTGTCTCCTGGCTGCTCCGGGGCTGACCGTATCATCGAGCACCCTCCCCACCATCAAAGCAAAACTAGAACAAGCACCAACGCAAAAAAAAAATTAATTAGCAGGGCAATTAAGTAAGCAGGATAGGATTAGATGAAGAGGGGCAGGCGGAGGCTTGTGTTGGAGCTTAAACACTGGCATGGACCAGTTGGGCCGAATGGCCTGATTCTGTGCCGTACATCCAATGTAACTCTGCACAATCACAAGTTGCAGAGAGGAGTCTGTAAACAGAGCAATGGGTTAGTACGTGACTCTACAGTCACAAGTCGACCATCAGCAACATTTTCTTTTTGAAAACAGGGCAGCTGAAGCACTTTTTGAATAATGTAATGATAGCATACAAAATACCAGGCTGTCATCCACTTTTGTGAATGATAATGACATGATTAAGGACTTCCTATTCATAGAAAAATGAACTAGATTCAGATCATAGATGCGCCCTTTATTTAGTTCATTTGCTTCTGGCATCACTTTCCCCAATATAATTACAATTGTTGTTTAAACATTCCACAAAGGCTATAATCTCAACAGGTGATTATGGTGGACATTGTATAACTTTGCTTTCTCTGCTTCAAATGGGCTTGACACATGAGTAAACATGTAGCAGTAAAATCCACCTCCTTCTTTATGACTAGAAAACATTAAAGGCAGGAGCATTCACAGTACTGTGGAACAGAGATTGACTGAGTTTTATTTTACACAAAAGGGAGACAGGACACATTGGATTCAGCAGAACTTGACCATATGTATTGCTGGTAATGTGTAATCCAGGTACCCAGGGCTAGCTTCCCCCTTCATGGGTGCGCACGCACTATTTTATACGCAGTCATGAGAGATTTGCATACATACATAAATCTGCCTTCCCTCACCCTCCTTTTGCACTTGCAGGATATTCAGGTATGTTAACCCTACTGACATTGGTACAGTAAGTAGTAGGTGTGGCTTTCCACCTGTTTTGTTATTGGGACGAACGCAGGATTATATCTTATACTAAGTAGTCTTTCCACCAGTTTTTCAAAATCTAAAAGGTAATTTGCAAAATAAAAGTATAAGAAAAAACAGGAAGTGACGGCTGTATTTCTGACCCTAGAGTAACTTCAGTTTGATAAAATAAATTCTGGAAATGTGCACACATCAATGCACACAAAACAGACTGCAGATGCCAGGGAGAGAGAAATGGTAAAACCAAGGTCCTCCCTTAATGGTTTAGTTTGTGAATGAACTGCCTGGTATGGTAATGCGCCATACAAGATCACAAGGTAATTACAGATGGGGAAGATCATTCAAACATCTGGCAGTAAGCCTGTTTGCAATTTTTATGGTTCTCATCTGTTCTTTGACTGCTTTCTTACTGTTGAAGTACTGAAGGAATATCTTACAATTATTTTTTGCCTCTCCAACTACTGTATGCATTTTCTAGGTATCTCTTTGTCCTTCCAACCACTTTTCTGACATGTTTCTATGTATTCCGATATTCGTCTCAGTAAACCTATTCCCCTTTCCTCCTGCAGGATTTGCAGGATACATCAGCTTCTTTGTGCAAAGCATCAGAGAGAGAAAAAAAAACAGAATATGCACAAACCTGATTTAGTATTTATGCTTGAGTGTGTGATGCAATTATCCACTTCCAAAAAAAACTTCCCAACTCTAGATCATGGATCACACTACATCAGTGTCAATGGGACTGGTATAAACACTTATTGCCAATAGTCTTTCCTATAACAAATTAAAAACTTATTTTATCTGTCAGACTACTTTTCTAATGCCACCCTGTATCTAAATGATGGTGGAGAAGAGTATACGTGCTACGGGGAGAGCATTGGGTTCAGGACAAGAGCAAAATGGAAGTGCAATTTCTATTGTAACTGCAGCTTTCCAGTCTCCTTTCTCAGTCAGACTTTCTAACCCTTGCTGGCGTACAGCATTCTTCAGCTACTGTCACCATTGATCAGAAAGCAACAGTCTTGGAGCAGGAGGAAATTTTCAGTCACTGGATTTACTAGACATCAGCAATCATGGTAATAAATGCTTTGGGCTGCTCTAAAAAATAAATGTTGGATGGTGTAAATGATGATACATTCTCTGCTTTTGGGTGAAACTCATTTTTGGCTGAACTTGTGCCCATCTGAAATGTCCGTCCAGTATTAGACTGAGGGGGGTGGGGCTACCAAGCTGGAGGAAAAGGGTAACATTTTTCTGTAGCTGTTAAATCAGCCAATTTAGCCAATTATCGGGAGGTGCATCAGGAGGTAAACTGCATTACAAAGGCAGCATGTCACATATTTGTCATTTTATATTAAGCCACAAAGCTTCAAAGCAGGATAGAGATGGGCAAGGTTTAAGAATTCGTCATCAATGTTAAATTTTTAAAATGTAAAATTGAAAGATTATTAACATTGCACACTGAAAGCAGCAGAAATAAATGGTGAAAGTAATGCAATCGAGCAGCATTATTAAAGCAAGGGTGAAACAAGGTGATTGAGATCAATGTGAGGCAATTGAGAATTTCAAATGCACCCTATAGAGTGGTGGGTTCACTCAGAAATGACCTAGGAATGGATGTTCAGCATATTAATTCCAGAGCTGACAGCTCACAATGAATAGAAGACATGCATCACCAAGGGCAGAAATCATTTGGAAAGCCCCCCAGGGTCCTGCGATGGATAGTAAAATGCAATCACTTGACCTAGTTAAAGTCATCATGTTATAGAGAGAGCTAGAAGGTGAAGTGCTGACCCAGAATAATTTTGTAGCAAGTTGAGTCAGGTTTTGTCCAGTCACACTGATGCTCAGTAATACCTCACAACCCTGTCCTTCCATGGTCAAGTGATACATTACACAGCTCAGACTGGTGGTCCACTGCTTCTTTCTATCCCTTTTTATACCAATGTAGGCTACTAAAGATGGCCATTTGACAGGGTTGACATCAACTTTGGAGACAGTGCAAGTTGTGTATCTCAAAGTCAAATCTGATAACTTAATGCCAATCCTGCAGGTCGCTGCAAAAACCTCCCCTGTTTGGATGCACCCAGTTTATACTGCAATACGACTAGGAACTACAGTTTTCTGATCACCACCAGGTCACTCGGGACTAGATGCAGCCATCATCTGCCCTGAAGAACGTAAACTAATGACAGGACTATGAAGGTAGCAACACAAAGCAATTCCTTCTATACAGGAGCAGGTCACCTAGAGTTCAATGTAATCCAAAATTGGGTATTCACCAAATAAGCTAAAATCACCTAACATGACTCACAAATTTATTCCAACGCTCCTCTTTAAACTCTAAATTTTCTATTTAAACCTTTATCCACATGAATGGTGGATCCATATTCACTCTGTCTATTAGTAGTAAGGATGCTTTTTGCTGATTTATTCACCCATGGGTTGATAATGATGAAGCATATTAAGCTCTACCAAGCCAGTGGGAAATGCTTTGGTGGTTTTCAACTATGTGAAGCAATTTAAAGTAAAAAGACGTGCAATGACCTGGAACGTCTGTAACACCCAGAACTATCTGGCTGGTAACTCAGCAGTAGCAGCAACTGCAACTTGCATTTATATAGTACCTTCAATGTAGTAAAACGTCCCAAGGCACTTCACAGGAGCATTATCAAACAAAATTTGACACGAGCCACATGAGGAAACATTAGAGCAGGTGACCAAAAGCTTGGTCAAAGAGGCAGATTTAAAGAGGTGTCTTGAAGGAGGAGAGAGAGGTAAAGAGGCAGAGAGGTTTAGGGAGGGAATTCCAGAGGTTAGGGCTTAGGCAGTTGAAGGCCCGGCCACCAATGGTGGAGCAATGAAAATCGGGGGTGCGCAAGAGGCCAGAATTGGAGGAGCGCAGAGATCTCAGAGGATAAATGCCCCATTAGTTGATCAAGCGTCTATAACCTGCTGCAGCAGCACATTTACAACTTGAATGCCGATTAACACATTCAAACGTGTCTTTTATTTACTCTCCACAGGCAAATTCAGAGGTTTAGTACGTATGCTGCAGAGACCAAAGACAGAAAAACAAGCCTAAAATTTACAGCAGCAAATGTATCGATAAAGACTTGCCAAATGGTTGATTCAGGAAAATAAAATCTATTAAATGTCTAGTGGAAATGCTTTTGCAGTCTGCTAGTGAACGGCTGATAAAAAGCACTGCTCCACTCCACTGGCTGTCATATCTGCTATAAAATTGTTTTGGTGCTTGTCAACTTGTCTGTCTCACTACTCAGCCGGAACATTCTGCTTGTACTGGATTGCTGGACCCATTCCATTTAAACTGGCATTTGACATGAAGACCATCAGCTGGAGGGTAGAAGGAAAACCTGCAGCCCAGCAATCCTTGACAGGAGCATGAGAGAACAATCATTTAACCCATTAAATATTGAATATCTTTTGAAGCTTTCGAAATTGGTGGCTCCAGTAACTTGGAGTTTGGCGGCAGTTGTGGCTGAAGTAAACCTCTAACTAGGTTGAAGATTTATCCTTCTCTCCATCACCATGGGTATGGAGCTACTATCAAGGTTCAGAGAGTAGTACAAACTAGTGAGAGGCACAGCTATGGTTGCCAACCCTTCAGGATTGCCCTGGAGTCTCCAGGAATTAAAAACTAATCACCAGGGCACTACTGCGAGCAACCCTGGAGAAAATCATTGGGCATTAAAAATGTGTTTTTAAAAAAAGATTTCTTTGAACACTTTTGTTTATAAAAATATTGGACATGGGATAAAAGACAGTCAAGAATCATCCAATTGGGTAATGAAGAGTCTACTCGCTTTCCAATTGGCATGGGAAGGCGGTTAGCCGTGAGCACGGACACGCTGGGTGACCAATAGCAGGGGTGAGAGGGTGGGGCTGTTGGCGGCAAGTGGTCATGTGATGACACCTCTAGGAATATGTCCAACCAGAGTTGGCAATGATATTGCCACCAAGGATAAAAGCAGCAACATGCTGACCTTCTTCTCGTTAATGTAAGTTACTCTTTAAGGAGGCTTCTTCCAAGACACACAGCTTGGGTTTTCTTTTTTCTCTAACTTTTCTATTCTTTCCCATTTTCTTTAGTATTTATTCTAAATTTATGTTAATTTTATTTCCAACTACTATATCCTATTCTAATGCTTGTAATTGTGTTCTATCTTTTTTTCAACTCAAGTATCTGAATGACCGGTTTACCTCTGCAACTGGGGCCTACTGTCCATTTTGGAAGTAACCCACAGTGTAAAAGATGCCTGTCAACTGGCTGAATTCAGCTCAAAATGCCATCTTTTTCAGACAACTGGAGGCTTGAGCGTGCTTGGGAACCACTGGCGACTGTTGGGTGACTGAACAGGACTGACTTTTACTTCTCCCACCTTGCTGAAATGGGGCTCCAGTGGAGTTAAAATTGCTGTAGTGAACTTACCGTCCCATTCCAGCCCCGCCGCCATATTTATTGGGGCCTTACAATAGGCGGCCCAGCCGCCCACCTGAATCAGACAGGAGCCTCATGACTCTATGCATTGACTATGACTATGAGAATCCCCGATGTAATTTCTGAGAACAATTGAGCGAAGTGTGCACCATTCACGCTCTGCCTAGTTGTACTCGGCCGTGAAGTGGAAGAGGCCCCAAAAAGGTAGGTGCATAAGTGTCAGTCTTGGTTCAGTGGTAAAACTCTCACCTGAGTCAGAAGGTCATGGGTTCAAGCCCCACTCCAGTAAGTACTGCATTGTCGGAGGTGCCGTCTTTTCAACGAGATGTTAAATTGAGGCCCTGTCTGCCCTCTCAGATGGATGCTAAAGATCCCACGGCACTTTCCAAAGATGAGCAGGGGATTTCCCCCAGTGTCCTTTCCAATATTTATCTCTCAACCAACATCACTAAAACAGATTATCTAGTCATTATCTCATTCTTGTTTGTGGGACATTGCTGTGCGCAAATTGGATGTCACATTTTCCTACATTACAACAGTGACTCCATTTCGAAAGTATTTAATTGGCTGTAAAGCATTTTGGGACATTCTGAGGTCACGAAAGGTGCTATATAAATACACTTACTTTCTTGCTTCTTTCTTTGCACAAGAATAATGTGGGCCACTGCTGCCCCGGGCTCTTCCCAGCTTATCAGGTGAGCCCACCCCCCACCCAGACCTACCTTCCTGCCAGCTGGGTCAGCGTCTGGGCCACCCGATATTGCGCCAGACTGAAGCTGGCAAGCTGCAATGGGATACCCGATCGGTGCGTGAAGCTCGCTAGAGGCATGGTAATAAGGCCCGGCACACCTACCGCCACAAGAGTTAAATCTACCCGAATAAGTCAAGTTCCATCTTTATTACATACAATTCTGGGACTTTTACTTATGTTTTGGGAGTTGCGTTCCATGATCACATCCATTTTTTATATGACAACAAAAAACCAACTGTAACCAAAAATCAAGGATCTTGTCCTTCACTAGACCAAGTAAGCACTACCACCCACCAACTGTTCTCGTTGGTGGCCCCCAGACCCAACTGTGATGGTGGGAGGGGAGAATTAAGTAAGAGTGGAGGCTCCTGCCATTATTGTCATTGGGGAACCTGCTACCAAAAACGCCAATCACCAAAAACCAAACTCCATGTATTTGGTTATTTTATATTTCCAACATGAATTATCTGGGCACTTGCCCATCTTTATTATAATGCTTAATTAAAGCAACATATGAATCACATTTTCATTAATACACAGTATTCTTTGAATAAACTGAACCAGGAAATGTTTAATTCAATATTTTAGAGTAAAAATGCTTCCGCGGTTCTGGAAAGTCCAAACTGCATTGTGGACGCTGGCCGAGTGACTCCAACAACTGAGCCCTTGACTCTGGACTAGGAAGCTGTCAGCTAAAGTCCAAAGGTCTCCCACAGCAATTTGCTTGCCTCAGATTGATGAGTATTTCAGTTCTCAGGCAGCCCATTAGATGGAGCACCACACTGAGATGTGAGCTCTTCCTTTTCAGAGGAGAAAAAGAGGACATTGTTCTTCTTTAGAGTAATGCTGTTGAGAGTCATGGAAAGAACCATTGCCTGAACTTTCGCAATCATTGTTTGCTCAGACCATTTTCTCCACAAGCTTATGTCACAGAAAGCAGTAATGACTAACTCTTTTGAATTCAAGTACCATAAAGTGACAAAACGTATTTTAAGGTTTCAAATAGATCAGTTTTCATACTGTAGCTCTGAACCCATTCTCTTATTCTGCACAATAACTTGTGCTATTGTGCGATATACAACCTGATGCTTTCATCTTAAGTTGGTTGAATTTCCATAGCTACCACTTGGTTCTCAAAAATACGCTTTGCGTTACCTCAAATTATTTTCTTTAGCTGAATCTAAGGTCTTCCTTTCACTATTGTCTCCATTTGATTCTTGGTTTCGACTTTGATCTCCTCCATGTTCAACAATAACCTTTCCTTTTCCTTTGGTAATTGTAATTTCCTGTCTTCGGTTGTCTCCATGCTGCTTCTGTCTCTATAATCTCTTTTTTTCCTCCTAACCATTCCCATCCTTTACTTCACTCTTGGGTCCTTTCAAGTTTTCTGCGCCCTGTTAAAATCCCTGTCAGCTGCTCAATCCTTTTGGACTGATGGGCATGCTCCTGTCTTTTAAATTGTGGCTGGTTTTGTCCCTTCCATCTGGCCATCCAGATACAGATTGTAATGAAGCCTCAAAATGCTTGCTCCCATTTTACTTCTGAGAGTTGGCAATAAACAAGCACTGAAACCATGCAAGAATGGACAAATGTAAAGCAAGGTAAGGGCCAGATGTGGACTGCAACAGCCACTTTGAAATCCCCTCCCAAAACGACAACAGACAATTCCCATACATTAGTCATAAACACATAGCTGTAAAGTTGTGGTATGATATACAAGTGCCAGACTATGCAAAACTTAGCCAAGAGTCTAAACAATGTGCAGTATCTCTGCATTGCTATAAGCTTTTGTAAATACATTTTTGGATCAAGGAATACTGTACGTGACACCTACGTGTGCTTTTCTTTTGAAGCAATTTCCAAGCTAAATAAATTATCAGCACACTGCTGTGGGCTGTGTTAAATTCGCTTCTGGACCAACTGTGCACACCCATTTCTAACTCTGCAGGATGACAACTTGCTTCAAAGATGAATTAAGAGCATTTGTTATTATCACAGTGCCACAGGTTTCAGTGAAACATCTTTCTGAACGAGAGGTTACAAAACACGAATCGCTCTACTGCAGCATATATTAAAGTTCTCCCAATATCTCTCAACATCAAACATGGGAAACATAAAGAATAGAGGTTATTTTCTACATTTGAGTGCATTGCCAGGCTTTGCAAAATGCCCAAAGCAAATCAGCATCCGAACTTCATGCTCAGAATGCGCACAGCCATCTTTCTGAAGGGATTTAATGAATAGGTTGAAATTGGTCTATAGATTTCTTAAACGATGGGCCGGAAACTCACCCACAACCGTTTTGTAGTCTTCTGGGCGCCAACTTGCTTTAAAGGAGACCTGCCAGAAGGGCAGAGGTCGTTCCCGGGCTTCTCTGAGCTGCGAGAGGAGGAAAGGATCTCTCTCTCCCCTCTACCAATCAGCTTAAAGAAAGTCACACGATGAGAACCAGGAAGTGAAGCTCATTCACAAACCGTGCAGACTAAGACCCATGAAATGTCAGATGAGATTAGTAAATGTACTATAAAATCAGATAGTGAAAGCGAAATAAAGAGAGGGTAAGATTAAAAGACTGAGATAAAAGAGGCAGAAAGAAAAAGTAAACAAAATTAAAACTTTAAATTTTTTAATTAATTTTTTTAAAATATTCAAAAACTATTAAAATCAGGAGTAATGAGACTCCACATTTTTAAAAGTTAGTGCCAGAGAGGTTGTTTGGCAGTCATTAATACTTACCACGCCGTTAAAAGTTAGTTTGGACCTGATAGAACTCAACGTACCTTTTTTCTGGCGAGATTAGTTTCCAGCTGGGCAGGAGAGCAAGTTCACGCTGGTCCATTGATTCTAGCCGGCACCATCCCTTTAACGCAAAGCTGTCAGATCAGCAGGGAATCAGGAAGAGCAAGTTCCAGATTTCCACATTTGACGGCGCGTGTGCGGTCGGCGGAACTTGCTCTTCAATTTCGCCACCAATGACGGTTCCCAGGTGCAGCAATGAGGAAATGGCTTCGATATTTTCTGGGAGACGGAGGCAGGGAGGGTGCGGGGGAAGATGAAAACGGCCAGGGAACGCGTCGACGCCAGGGACGCGGAGGTCCTGCCGAATTTAACGATTCTTTTCTTCCATTTTCCGCCCGGCTGCTTAGCTTCCCGGCAGGAAACCAGTGGCAGGAGGTGTTGGGGACCCTTGGGGACGCTCCCTGACAATTGGGAGCGGGGAAGGCTGGAGATTGGTGCTTGGTGGGGGGGGGGGGGGGGTTGCTGTTGGGAGGTCTGTGATTGTGGAAGTGGGGAGAGAGAGAGAGACTGCGATTGGCACAGGGGAGGCCAAAGGCTTCCTTGAGGGGCCGGGGGGAGCACTCCTGCTCCTCCTGGCCCACAAGGAGTGCTGTAAAAGGCACTTAGCTTCTGGAGCTGGCAGCTCCCCCTCCCTTTCATTGCCAGGTTTCCTGAGCCCTGGGAAACCCACGGGGCAACTGTTAAACTTAAATCAGGCTCCCAATTGCACTGTGGGAATCTGATTTAAATATGTTAATGAAGTGTCCCACCTCTCCGCAACAGGACACTAACCACCATGAAAACGGCGGCAGGCGCAAACACGGTGGGTTGGGGATGTGTTCCTCATCTTTTCACTTTTAATCCCCTCGCCGATCCTCTCCCACCCATTGTGGGGGGGGGGTTTAATATCGAGGCCATTACATCAGGTCTCCACCCCCAGTAAACTGCCCTGAGATTTCTGGGAATTCCTGGACTGTTGTAACTTGGTGTAAACACAGGCCCAGTGCAAATATGTTAATGAGGCCAGAGGAGGACGGTCCCATCCCTCCCAAATGGAGGAGAATCCCAAAAAGCCTGTTGGAGGGCGGGGAGCTTGCGCCATGATACTCCGTAGACCAAAGGCTCAGTCCAGGTCTTGAGAGCACCCCAAACAGTGAGCCATACGGTATTTAAGGATTTTACTCTTTCCCAGGATGATCTTCAGGCATCGGGACCTTCTGGTTGCTGCAATCCAAGCAGGGAGTGGGCCTGCCCATGCAAATAGCTGGGGGCAAGTAAATTTGGTGGACTCCTCCCCTCATAGGTGCAGCACATCTCCAGTGTGCTGTGCCTAGAAGTTCAGGGCTGCAGCAGTTGGCTGCAGATCTTCTTGCAGGTGTGATGCAACTCTGTCACTACCTGCCTGCAGAGTGAAAGCCTACAGAGAACTGCAGGTATCCTGTTCTAGGCCAATAAACTCTGTTGGGCAGCTAAGGATTCCTCTGAGCATGCCTCCTTCTATTTGCTATCCCTCCAGTTGTAGTTCGGTTTGCTTCTTCCTCCTGCTCCTCTTCTTCTTCCTCCACCTCCTCCTCCCAGAGCGGGGTTCCTTGAAGGACCCCCATCAAAAGACAACAGCAATGCCATACGCCCCCTGAACAGTTCAGAAACGACAAGCACTTTCAAATCCTTCAACGTCAAAAAACCCACTGCAAGAATAATGTCTCCCAAAGCTGTATACAGCCTTACCTGAGATCAGCTGAGGATGCCTTTAAATAGTATTTGAAATGGCCGTCTCAGGACTTGTAACACCCATGGTTAGTGGACGGGAGCAGGAGATGGCATTAGTCATGCACTAAGGTCTGGCATTGTGATGATGTCACTTGACCCCAATTTCAATATATCCATGAGGCTCCCGCCTGTTTCTGACAGGAGTTCTGACCGTCTGGATTAATGTCCCATGGAAAATGAAGCCAGTTATAAAAGCAGCAGTAAGGGAATGGGAGGAACAGATGTTTTATTTGCTGTCTGCTACCACCCCATTTTTGATCATAAAGAGGGCGGTAAGGGAATGGACATCAATGTTTTTCATGGAAAGATGACTGAAGGTGGTGTTAATGACACTAACTGACATCATGAACAGGAGATATTAATAAAACAACGGACCGGATTTGGTAAGTTACTGCTGAAGAGTCAAAAACTACTTTCCGACTGCATTTTGATATCAATGTCATGTTCTGTGGCCACCTATCCAATGCCAAAATTGCAGCAAATGTGCATATTCCTCAAAAATGTACCACTCATGAGGTCATCAGAAGACTGTCCCCTCAGCTCTTCAATCATTAAAGAATTTCACTGACAGTCACAAGACAGTAAACATCACTTGTATGTAACAAAAGCAAAATACTGCAGATGCTGGAAACCTGAAATAAAAACAGAAAATGCTGGAAATGCTCAGCAGGTCAGGCAGCATCTGTGGAGAAAGAAACAGAGTTAACGTTTCAGGTCAATGACCTTTCATCAGAACTATATGTATGTAACATGTAGTTTCCCTAACTTCACACCTATGCAAGCTGGCAGCATAACCATATCACCACACTCACACTGTTGCTAACAGTGGAGCAAACCAAGAGGCACATTATAAAAGTTAAATAGAATTGCATAGAATGTACAGCACAGAAACAGGCCATTTGGCCCAACTGGTCCATGCCGGTGTTTATGCTCCACACGAGCCTCCTCCCATCCCTCTTCATGTAACCCTATTAACATAACCTTCTATTCCTTTCTCCCTCGTGTGTTTATCAAGCTTCCCCTTAAATGGATCTATGCGATTTGCCTCAATTACCCCACGTGGTAGTGAATTCCACATTCTCACCACTCTCTAGGTAAAGAAGTTTCTCCTGAATTCCCAATTGGATTTATTAGTGACTATCTTATATTTATGGCCCCTAGTTTTGGTCTCCCCCACAAATGGAAACATCCTCTCCACGTCTACCCTATCAAACAAACCCTTTCATAATCTTAAAGGCTTCTGTCAGGTCATCCCTCAGCCTTCTCTTTTCTAGAGAAAAGAGCCCCAACCTCTTAAATCTTTCTTGATAGGTATAACCTATTACTGCCGGTGGAAGTGGGGGTGGAAGAATTAGGAAATTAGACATTGACCAGTAGAGAATATGGATTCTTTTGCAGCGTGTGGTCAGATAGACAACCTTCTCATTCTTCATACTTCTTGGTTTACAAAGATCAAAAATCAATCTTTTAATATCCATAACTGATTCAATACACCATGATGTCTCTACTACTAATACATGGAGACAGATAATGATTATACTAAAGGCCAGTCTTAAAAATTCTCTGATTACGTACAGTAATTTTCATTTAAATTTATTCATTTCAATTTGGCTGCTGTTTTGGGGATTTTGGATGATATTTTTCAAGGGAAAGTAAGCAAACTTCTAACCTGCTAAAAATTCATCTCAGAATGCAGAAATAAGAGTATGAAGAAAAATATTTTCCAGCCATTTTGCTTGTGAATGACAGAACATTCGAGGGTTCTTCCTAAGCAAATTACACCTGATCGCCTTTCCTGATAAAAATGGAAATGCCACCGAGTCTTTAAACTCACCACCCAGGCCCCCATTTGACACTTGCATTTAAGCGGCTTTCTTATAATTAAACCAAACACTCACTTTCAAACTGAACCAAGTTGCACTCTCTGCCTCCAGGTCGACATGACTACTAGTTTTGTGCAGACGCACGCATCAGGGAAGCATACACTGCCATAACACTGGGTTGGCATAAATGTTTCTGTATTTAGATCATATATGCTATACAGAACAATATTTTGATTCTGTCGAGCGATGTTTGAAATAATTCTACATTCATTTTTACAATTTCACTCTTTTATTTTTTCATTGGGCAACATAAAAACATCAATTGAAATTTAATTCATACCTAAGGATTTTAAATAAAGGATTTTAACATCTTACAAAGTCAGCTTTATGGTTGCATTACACTTTGAGCTAAGGAGGTTGAGGTCACTTTTACACAACTTGATATATTGAGGTATACATATTTGTTCTTCCTCTCTCACCTACCCCCACCCATCATAGATAGGATTAGCACTGGCTGCGTTTTTGTGTGGCAATGTGGTTTTCCAATATTCTAATTCTTGTCTGCCACAGCATTAAATCAACTCTACGTCAGTGGGGGTGACATACTGCTCACAGTCGGAGCTCCACACTAACTGAGTCCAGCCAGAAGCCCTGATATAGGAACAACTCTTGGGAAAACTGGAAAATTTGCTTGTCACATTAACACTTTTGAGTTGGAGCAGTGTCAAAATCAATGCTGATCTGACTCGAAATTCCTGCTTTAATAGCAATCACCAATGGATATTTTTCCATTAGCCAAGACATCTTGAAAGCAACAAAAACAAAACCTTCTGACTAAGCTGTTATGGTGGATTTTCAAAATTCAAGCAGTGTGCGGATTCAGCGGATGCACAAGAGCTGTGATCAAGTCCAACTCTCGTTAGTCCAAGGGAAAACCCTGGATTCAATTACAAAAATCATTGATTGGCACAGTCCTTTTTAACAGCTGTACATCCGGAGAGTTTTGCTGACTGGAAAGGCTTTATAATGGTAATTGATCTTGTGTCGGTATGTTTTACACAAGAGATGAATTATTTTTTTTGGCAAGTGTGCTAGTTTACAATGTGAACGTTTTCAGTCCCTGAGATAAGATGCACAGTTTGGTTCAATACTTTAATGTCAAAGTGCTCATTACTCAGACACAAGCTTGAGATGTAATAATTCTAATGAAATAGAACACAATTAGCAATCTCATTGGCATGGAAACCTGTTATAATGCTGACTGGGTCTCTTATTAAAATTATGCTCAAAGATTTAAAATTCTGAATACGTATCTTTAATTCTATTGTCAAATTTACGTTCTCCCTGCTCCAAATTGGCTGTTCGTCTGATGATCTCACACATTGAATCCCATTCCACTTTGGTTCAAAACCTAATTCAAAGGAGCCATTAACACAAATGGAGGGAAGCCTCTTAGCTTTGCTTGTAACATTTAAGTTCAATATTTAGGATTTTGAATTTATGTACACTCAGTTTTAGTAAGTTAGTTGACAGAATTTATAAAGTGAGCTGTCAGTATGAGAGCAATATCATGGGTAGAAAAGTTGAAAGTGGAAAGGCCAAACTAGTGCAATGCAGTATTAGAACTATAGTGTTCAGGCACATTAGGCTAATGTTGGGCAGCTTTGTACCAAAAGTGAAGTGGAAATGATAACTGCTCAGCAACTGTCTACATTCATACTGCAGAGCACAAACGCTCACTATGTGTAATACAACTGGAAAATACTTCCTTTACTGCCCTCTTAGTTCAGTTTAGAATCAATTGGATGAGAACTGAACTTACCAGCCATGCACAGCCTGAGTCTTGTTTTTATCAGCCCTGCAAGTTGAAACTATTTACTGAAAATCTCTCTCCGTGAGACTTCCTCGCTGAAAAAATCTTACAATACTGCAACAATAATAACAAGGCTAAGAGCTATCGGCTGTCATCGGATATGTGGCACAGGGATGCTGCCTGACCTGCTGGGTGTTTTCCAGTATTTTCTGTTTTTATATCATATATGTGGTACTCTGAGCAGCATGGGGCAGTACCATTATAAGAATAGACACATGGCGTGCAGTGCTCTTGCCAACACAACTTCCTTGATCAAAAAATGTGGTATTTGTCACTGATGGCATAAAAGGTAGGGAGCGAAGGCAAAAATTGCACAGCCCAAGTGTCTGACCTATCATTTTAGTTATAGGGAAAATAGAATAATAAATGGCATTATGTGGTCAGAATTCATTTTTAGCACAAAACTAAGGTATTGCCTTCCAAGATTGAAAAATCAGTTGTAAAAACTAGTACATTTACTATGAAACTGTGAGTCAGATAATCACTCTGCGACAGGCTAAATGACTTCAACAAGCAGCAAGTTTTAAGTCAGACTTGCACAAACTTGCAAAAAATAGATTATAACAGCATCTGGAGAGCACCTTATGTAGTGATAATTTGATAGAGTTACCCAGGCTGCAGCAGGCATTTCATCAGAAAAAGGTTAATGTTCTTCATCCCTGCACAACCTTGACCTTAATGTAATTGAGTGGCATATACGAAGCCTTGAAGGTCAGAGTCAATAACAGGAAGCAGCTGAGAATCTGTATCACAGTCTGTTCCACTAGATAAAAGCGATATTGGATGACTGTCAGTCCAGAAACGTAAAAGGAGATGGCAGCTCTGCATAACACACTGTCTGATGTTTCTTTATTGCAATTATTCCTCTGGTACTGAAAGCAGTAGGAACAATCAGCTCGAAAGGTAGCTTAGAGCTTACAAGATGTTCATTATTGATGTTTTCCTTTCTTTGAATTCACAACGCAATTAGATACAAGTAGCTCAACTTTAAAATAACAGCAGAAAAACAGGCCTAATTACAGATTACTGTGTGTCGCTTATTGTTACTTTCAGCACACTCATGCATAAACGTAGAGGTGTAGAGTGTGAATATTAAATTGTATTTCAGTGACTCCATTCAATGGACCGATGCTCTGCTGTAGGCTTCACAGTCTGTTTTATGATTTTCTTTCTCTTTTTCAGACTTTTTATTAAAATTTTCTTTCAGTCTCCTCAACCCACTCTACAGATACCAGACTTAAACAATAGGTAAGACTATGTCCTTAGTGATTGAATACCAGTCCTATTGCTGGGAGACAATCTATTGCTTCACAGATTCATTTGTAATAACAAGGATTATTATGAATTAATCTGTCATGCAGTAGATTAATGGCAACCAAAACTAAAACTTAAAAGCTTACCAGTGGCAACATAGAAAATGGATTTTTGCCGCCATTACTTTGGTTCTCTGGTGGCCTGCCTAATGGAACAGACTATTAGGAAGGACTATAAGCAACATGTAACCAGCAAATCACATAGCATTTATTACAAGAATCATTTCTCAAAGCTTTCCCCAATCTATCATCCACCTCTGCCTTATACTAATAAGTCCCCTCCCTGCTACAACTTATAGGCTTTTAAATCCTAAACTTGGTAACACCTCATCAATACCTTTTGGTTTACCTCAAAGTTTCTGTGATCTTTTCCAGTCTTGGTACTGTCCTGCACTACGGGCCTTAACTCTTCACCTAAGGTTCTAATAATTTTATAAAAATACAGGTTTACATCAAGCATTCAGAATAAAATTACAAATTTTAGTGCTGAGTGTCTATAATGAGGTAGTAGCTTAAATCTTCAGAGTTCATGCTAACAGTAAGGGAACTTGCCCCGTACAGCGTATTTTGGAAAATGATGGGCAACTCAGCCATGGTTTACTGATATCTGCTGGCAGCACACAAAGTTCCCAGGTACCAGCATATACTTGGAAAATTATCCCATGTATGTCGCTGCAGGACTTCAAAACAGCACCATGTTGGGGATGGAGTTTACATTTACAGATTATCTGTTTAAGTTCTAACCAATATTTGTGGGCTTATTATTGAATGAGAGAATCAAGTTTTATTCCTCTCTAAATCACAACTTTTTCATAATAGGAACAACCTTTTTTTATATAGCAATTTACTGAATTAATTCATGTAGGTTACTTCCATTGGACAGTGTTCATTTCAGCTTTATAGATACACACATGCCTTTCAAATATTTCACCGAAACCTCCTATTCCATTAAAATATGAATATCACCATTACAAAAGATGACAAGAGAAAGTGAAACACTTCTACTGAAGGAGTCACAACCCTGTGTTACAATCATCATTTTCTTCTAAACACATATTTCTACAGCAAATTGAAAATCACTATAAAGTTACCACATGTTCAGGTTTATAGCAAATTCACTCTTCCTATATCACTTATCTCATTATTATAGAATTACTTTCTATTCTGATTCAATAGGACTCAACTTTGCCAACAGATAATGACCAAATGGTCCAAACAATCAACCACTAAACAAGGGTCATTGGATTTATTTAATCGTTCAATATTCAACATTCAAAGACCATTACTGTGCTATCATTGAGTTACACCCACGGTAAACTATAGCTTATAACAATGCATAAGCTGCATCAACAGTTTTGTGCACGTAAAACCCTGAAAGAAGGTGTGATTTATATAAGCATCTTACAATAATGTAGTTCATAAAATGTCTTTTGCGTGCAGTGGCATTGCAGATTAGAAGACAATTATTTCACCTCAGAGACCTGGGCTTAAATCCAGCTGCACAGGGCTGAGAGTGCCCAAATAAAATTAGTTTTGACATTTTGAATCCAGTTCCCAGAAAATGCAAACCCAAATCATAAAGCCACTCATAATTTAGCCCTAAGTAGGTAATATCACTCAGAGAAGTGATAAGGATAAATTTGTTGGAAATTCAAATGTTAGGCTAAGATGCATCATTGGATGCTCAACTTCTTTGCACTGTCAAAGCATGAGGAGGGAACTGTTTACAGCATCTAACCTATGCTATGCCAAATCTGATAGACATAGCATTTACATAGAAATACAAACTGTGTTCTGTGAATGCACACAATATTATACATTTTCTGGATTTCACAAGTCGTGGTCATATATATGAAGATACTCAACAGTAAATTATAATAAGGAATGTATCTCACAACTTAAGCATCTGAATAAATTAAGTTTACTGTAGTTCTGTGCAAGTTTCTTCGTTTGTGTGGTTTCTTCAGCTATTGAGGACTGGGTGGTGCAGTGGGTTAGACTCTGGCCTTTTATCTCTGGCACTTGGGTTCAAATGCAGCGAGGAATATTGAGATATTTCCACTGTTTGCTGGCTGGAAGTGTCCCATGAGAAATGAGGCTGAGCAATCCTAATCCAATTCCAAATATCATAGTCCAGCCCACAGAAAAAAAGCCGTCTATTAATTTTGCACAAAGTGGCAAACTCACACAGACGAGCTACACACCTGGTGCGTGAACTGACAAAATGTCATACTGATTAAGCAGGGAGTGCTTTTCTGAGGTTGGGCAGAGCAGAGGGAGCTTTAATACAACCTAACTATACCTGATTTGCGTGTGCTTGGGCATTCCATTCCCCAGCACTAAAGTTCCTCACCATGGTAAATACAAAATACACGCGTAAAAAAAAGTGTGTAGAAAATATGGCTGCCTGGCTTGTTTCATTGTTAGGTAGCTATAACGGAAAGGAAGGAGGCAGTTAGAGAGGCAACACAATGGCAGGCAGCACATGATCTGTCAATGGGAAGGGAAAGATTTTTACGTTTTACTCTAGTAAGTTCGTATATGGAGCTCAGAAATTGGCAATAAGGTGGTACATAAATTATTCCTCCTTTGGTTGAAAAATTCCAATTTGTTGATGAAATATCTTAACAGCAATTCACACACAATTCACACACTAGCTCATGTAGCCATTAGATACGTACACAAGTCCATAAACATCTTTAATTCTCTTTATTGCACTCAAGAACCAGGTTGTGGCCTCAATGACCAAAATTCATTCACACAAACGGCAATAATTTTCTCACTATATCAAGCTATTCAAATCTATTGACCCTCAACCCGTCAATTTATAACTCAATTAACTGCTGTCAAGTGATGTGCTCTCAGCACTCCCAGAGTACACTTATATAATAGATAATGAATGGCCCAGATTTTCCTGAGGACTTGCATCATTATAATGGTGCATTTACGGCATAGGGACCATGGAACAGCGCAAGAGAACGAGGAAGTTATGGAGTAAGTGACTCATGCTATTAATTAAGCCACTCCATAGTTTCCTGGAATTTTGTGCTGCTCCTCCGTTACCCTCTCCGAAAACAGTGGAAGGTTAATCTTCATAGCTCTGTCCACTAAAATTAACGGCGATCGCCGTTTTCCTGCATTTAAGTCAGTTTTCACACCACTGCCACTTAAGACTCAAAAATAATTGCCCAGAATAATGGCTGTCTGTCTCACCATTGAAAGGCGTGAAGTTGCTGTATTTGCACAGTATATATGAACTAAACTCGCCACAGAAAGTCAAGTCTTGTCCATTTCAGTTTAAATACCCTTTAAATGATGTGATAAGTGTTAATTATCACGGCAATCTCTCTGGCACTGAAAATTAACTATTACAAGTGTGGAGTCTCATTCCTTCAGGTTTTAATTGTTGTTGGAGATGTTTTTATAAATTTTAAGTTACATTTTTTTTACTTTTCCTTTGTTTCTTTTTTTTCTCTCTCTCTTAATCCAATCTTTCTTTCCCTCTCTTTATTTTTCTTTCTGTACCTGATTTGGCATTGAATTCACCCATTCTAACTTATACTTCCTTCTCAGTCCTTGCACTGTTAATTTCACAATCCTTCAACTAGTTTGGTTAAGGAGATACACAGTTACTTGCCCTGTTCACTCAGATCCCAGATGCCCTGTTTCCCTCGCTGTGACGTTATCAGCTCGCACTTTCAGCAACTTGGGCCTCAAAATATCATCGAGATTAAACGGCCAAGGGCAAGTCAAACTAACGGTGGATGCCATTCATTGCCATACTACAGTAAATTCTGGGCCAATAGTGCTGGTGACCCAGCAGTGGAGTGATTTATGTGTGCAAGTATGCGATTGTGATTATATGCAAACACGAGTGTAAGGACCAGGAGCTGTGAGAGGTGTGCTGGTGCATTTAGTGTTAGATTTGCCCATTGTATTAACCATTCTGCCGCCCAATAATTCCCATTCCGCTAATAACGGGCCAGGTAAAGATACAAAAATGCTCTCCTTCCAGGTACTCAGAACAATTTACCTCCCCACCCACCCTTCCCACACACACCACAATCTTACCCCCCACACACAGTCGGTGCTCTCTGTGAGTGCCCTACTGGTTTTACTCTGTCAGTAGCTTTAATTGTATTTTTAACACCAATTTCAAGAGTCGCTTTACTGTTCCTTTCTAAACGAATTTCCAGGATGATCGGTCTCCGCTTTTAAAATATGTAGTTAAACCGATTCAGTATCGTCATGATTCTACCGGTGAATGCTAAATGGTGAGGGCAATTAAAAAAAAAAGAAATCACAGTGCGATTGAAACCACAAAGATCGATCTTTGACCAAATTGACCCTGATAGCCTGTGAATACCGTCATGTGGAGACTGCCTGGTAGGAATGAATGCTAGTGTTGACCATCCTGCAGAAACAAAATATACACCTGGCTTTTTGTTTTGTTCTCTCCGGAAAAGCCATGGATAAGACTTTGTTTACAGAGATGAGGACTAGCGGAGGAAGGAATAATTTTGTACTTAATGTGAAGGAATAATTTTGTACTTAATGTGAAGACTCCTCAAGCACCGGCCAATGTGCAGAGAACTCCAAAGGGACTAAATATTCAAACTGCATTCACAGTGCTTTTTCGTGCTTTAACAAAAACAGCTGCTATTATGAGATGAAATGCAGCATAAATGAAGTCCCTTCTTCACTTACTGTTCGTTTCATGAACTGCTGGAGATCTCAGCTCTGTGCTGCGAGCATTGAAGTATTGGCAGATGTAATGGGCAGGGCAAGGTCAGCGAAAAGTGATGTTATTGAATGGAGTTTGTGCAAATGCAAGGCTGTAAACTTGCCCCTGATGAGGCCCATGTCCTTTTAAAGCTACACTTTGATTATTCACTCTAAGTTTAATTTTTTTTAGGGCTTAAAGTATGTGATGCTGGCACTTATCTTTAATCCATCTATATATTGTATTTATCTGCACTTCATACTTTAAAAATATGTCTTTTAAAAACACAACTCACTGCAGGATGAATTTTGATCTTGGGATAATAAAAATAACCCTTGCGATTAAAAGATCATGCAATCCTCTCTGTCCCTCACCGAGATCACATCTATAACATAAATTATACATACATTATATAAATATGTAACACACGCATCATATATATAACATATATGTTTTATATTTATATACACACACATGTATATACACATAACATATGCACATATGTGTAACATATACATTATGTATGGACTTCCAGAAGGCATTCGATAAGGTTCCAAATAAGAGACTGTTAGCTAAAATTAAAATTCAGGGAATTAAAAGGAAATTATTGTCCTGGTTAGAAGATTGGTCGAGTAGTAAAAGACAGAGAGTAGGGATAATGGGTATGTACACTACTGACTAGTGGAGTCCCACAAGGGTCTGTGCTGGGGCCTCAACTATTCACTATATTAATTAATGACTTAGATAGCCATATATCCAAGTTTGCCATGGAAGACTCTTTCAGTTAGCAGAGAGAGAGAGGAGACTTTCCACCCAGCTTAGGACCCAGAATTGAGAGGACCGTGTGCCGTGTGCTGACTTAACATCCCATTCAGTCTCTGAATTTATTCTATTTCAGACATGACCTACATCACAAGACATCATAGAAACTGCTGGGCAACAGCCATCAATGGAAAGTTAAGTGATCAATCTGCTTCACTGCCTAATTGTGGTCACCCAGGAATTGTACAAAAACCATGTATATTACTGATTAGAAACAAGTTAACAAATATTTTTTTAATGCAAGGGGTGGTTGAATCAGGAGAGAACAAGACAGATACATCTGATGAAGGTTTGTCACTATATAAGGAACAAATTATTGCAATCTACCCAGCAACACTGTACCAGGGGGTGGGGGAAGAATTCCTATTGATAATTTTGCTGAAAAAAAATCAGCAGGAGCACAAAACAGGAAATCACATTTTGCAGTCACACTGACTTTTTCACTAAAATTATGTACAAGAGAGATTTCACCCCCCTAAGAGTGTTTTGCCCACCAGATATGGAACAATAACTGAGGAAGAGATCAGGGAAACACACTCTTGTGATCTTCAAGTCTTTGTAGAGTTGTTTAGTGATCAAATAAAGAATCCTCAATGTCAAAGCTCTACAATTTCAGAAAAATCAAAACCAGTGCTGAGTTGCACAAAAAGGAAGATCCACCTTCTCTCGACCTTACAGAAGCTTGTGTTCAAATGCTTCATAAATGTTTAATTAAGCTCCGAACACAGCTTTGTAGTATGTCCCAGCAGTGCATTTCATAGTGGCTGCTAACAGAATAAGTGAACAGAAAATGAGTCATGCTTAAGGATACAAGAATGCCAAGCATCTCTGTGTGATACCTGGCCAGGACCATGGAAAAGCTGTATACATCCCTGACTAGAATTCCCGTTTCCATCATCTTTCATTGCCATGGAATTTACTGCAATGTGCCACATTAAAATTTCATTCTAAGAGGAGTTTGGTGATATCGTGTCATCTGAATGATTAACTTCACTGGGATATTTCTAACTTTCATTATAAGGAGGTTTTATTATCGCTGAGCAATTCAGATGCATTCACTGAATTTATAATTATGATTACAGCAGAATGCCAGTCAATTCGCTGGAAATGCAAATCAGCTCGGGGCTGGTTATGATATCCTTAATAGCAGTGAGTCCTTTAAGCAAACAAAAACAACCTATTTGGATAAATTTTAAATATATACACGTGTCTGTGTAGGTAAGACTCTTCAGCCTTGCCCATATTCACATACACCGCACTCCCTTTCTCTCTTTTTCTACCCCCTTCTCCATGCATTCAAGCTGTGGATTGAATCCTTAAATGTGACAAGTCTAAAGCAAAAGTCTACATGTCAGGTCATTACTAAGCCAAAAATGGCTGAATATTACTTTTGGAAAATTGCCACTGTGTTGTTTGTCTATCATGTGTGACAATGACCATCAGGTACGAGTGCGCATTTTGGCTTTCTTTGTAGGTTTTGATGGCAGAAGTCGACCAGAAATGGCAGATGATTTCTTTTTATAAGAAGCATTGATTACACTTGACATATTGAGCAGCAGGTACACAACACACAAACTGCAGAAAATTGTGTTCCAATGTGTTCGTTTGTTCAACAACCTCAGAAAAGGCCAACTGCAACTGTTCATTTTACAACACTGAAAAAGGCTTCTCCTCTTGCTGTGCCAATTACTTTAACTGCTATTTATTCTGTACATATTCATTCACTTGCAGATAGCACTAGATAGCACTATCTATTGTGCACTCAATCATAAAGAGCTCTATATCATTGTTTTCCTGCACATTCGATTGCACATGGATATCCACATGGCAGTTCCTCAAAATAGTAAACAGTTCAGATAACCCTTTCTTTGCCATAAACATGTTATAGTTGCTTTAAACTGTCTTTATTCCCTATTTCAGTCACAGCCTGGAATCCTATTGGTATGTTAATCACTGCCTTAGTCATCCTTTTCCACGGGCATGGGCATCATGATTGTTTGGCTTTAGATTCTCAATTCCACAACAGTGATAGAAGCAGAATAATGGCTTTTAATTTAGGAGGATTTTTTTTCATTTGAAGGTCTCAATTGATACATAAACCAGTCAAGCCCTAACCAACATAAAGGTAACACTGTGGCCCTGATGGCTCAGTCATTGAATGCTCTGCATGGTATGCTCTCTCCTAGCCCCTTCAACTGATTGGGATAGAGGCTGTAAAGATGACGAAATAACTCCAAAATAAATAATGAATTTAAAAAAGTTATTTGTTGTACATTAAATGGACATAAATCACTGAGACGTTCAAGGCAGAAAATTTTAAAGTGAGAATCATGCCTAACTTAATTCGTACAAATTAGTAGTCATCTGCATTCCTGCCTTTGTTCCTATATTTTTCTCTCTATAACGTCAAGCATTTATCTTTAATCAGAGAATTTTGTTTCGTTGCACAGGCAGAACATTCCCCAGGTATTCAACGGACGCACTCTGCTTGGTCAAATCAGACAGGTTTATTCTCTGGTCATTATTCTGTTGCTGTCAACAAATCTTCTGGGGATTTAAGGTAATAAAGATCTCTCATTCACAAAAACTTTCTCTTTAACCAATCAGTTTTGGATACTGGTCGCTAAGCAACCATGCAGTCTCCAAACCTCAGCTAGACCAGGAAACAATCCTCTGATGAAATACTTGAAATGCATCTCTGGATTTCTTCATTAATTGAATTTAGTTTTACCAGAAGCTGAACATTTGGTAAATTAGTTAAAAAAACAAGCAAACAAAGGCAAACCAATAGCAGCTTTTGCCTCCACCCCAAAAAGGGCATGGAATATAAGCAGCATATTTTCTGTTTGCAATCATTTCTTCATCAGCAAGAGATTTTTTTAAAAAACATTTCAAACAATGCCCAGTAATGTTACCATTTTATAGAGAAGGCCAAAAAGAACTACTACATTTAAGGGTAGATTTTTCTTCCGCTGGCTTTTTATCTAATGCCAGAAGACAGCATAGAACATTTTGCATCTGCATGTCATACACAAAGTCAATGTGCTGGATCTTCCAGGGTCAGCCCTCGTTTAATGTTCATGACATGCTGCCAGCCCAGAATGGGCCTTCCATTGGGAACTCACTCAACATAGGGCAAAATTTCCGGTGTTGATGCAGCTTCTGAAAGGAGCTACAGCCACCATTTCAAACAGAGGATTATTTGCGGGAGGCAAAAATCATACATAGCTTGGAAGTATCCTCAAACAATGGAGCAGCAACAAGCAAAATCTCCATGCTTTATAAATGCAGCTGTGGGCCTACTACTTAATGAGTAGGTGAAAGGAGGTTTTCCCTGTTCAGTATTCCAGGGCACTTTCTTCACAACAGAACAATGCCTACTCCATGGCAGAAGGTGGTCTAAAAGGGGATGACTCCATTAAGCACTAAAAGCACTTGGCACAGATAAGAAGAAGTTTGCCAGCTTGAGAAAATCTACCAAGGTAAGGCTACCCAAGACTTGTCTACACAAAAGGAGATGGGCAAAATATCCATGCCACAAAGTGTTCACTATTGACTTGTTATTCCTTAACTGCAGCACCATGCAAAGCACTCATCAGCCTTATACCTCTTTCCTTGCTTCACATGTATCACCATACTGCAACTGAGTAAACTTTCTGGTTGCAAGTTAAAACTGGAACTACTGTTTGTAAAGATGTCCAATAAACTCTAGATGCATGTTCATTTACACACACACACACACACACACAGGGATGCAGGATGGGCATATAAATGTCATTGTGCATGCTCTTCACACTTTCCTGCATCCCAGAGAAGTGACGCGTAACAGGAAGGAGAAAATTGCAGAAGAAATGAATGCAGCAATTTCACACCTTCATGTTCCTTTGAAGAGGGCACTTTTAAAATCAAGGGGCAAAAAGCCTAGAGCAGTGTGAAAGTTAATGGACTAGTACCAGTCTCCTGATAGTTTTTTTTTCCACAACTCAAACATTCACTTACTCCAGCACAACATGACACAAAGTACATTGCCATGTTAGCACTGTTTCAAGGGTGTCTTGCAGCCAGCATTCTAACATATGCCTCTCTTCTGTTTCCCTAAGAACCAGCACAAGTTCCCAGTGAAAAAGAAGCAACTGTCACCTTACAGCACCCAGTGCCATTTAAGCACTGCCACAGGCACATCCATTCTGGGTAATGTAGTCAGTTTGAGATGGGAGCATTGGGTGATTCACATGGCATGAATGAACGGGTACAGGTGGCGGTAGCAATGGAGCAGCAGCAATCTGCTGGCTGAAGGATCTCATGGGCCTATCTGACCATGAATGTGCTATGCCGGCAAGTCTGCAGAACACCTGGCAAAGTCTGGTGACAACTGTGGGAGAGACCACTACCCACATTTGTATCATGCATGACCACCTATCAGAACTGCACTCTGCATGGAATATATGGCAACTGCAGAATCACCTGCAGTGAAAGTCCTGGTAGCAGATGTCTCTGTGGGACCATTTCTCATGAATGCTCATGCTGCTGATATGGAGGACTTGGGTTCCAATAACCAGAGGTTTTCTTGTCCAGCTTCAAACTGCTGGGAAATTAGATTGAGAGAGCCATTACATAGGGCTCCATAGGGCTTCCAAAGGGTCTGCTCCTATGCAAATCAGTGGACATGGTAAGGACGTGTCTGGCAGCAGGGGCTTGGCAGGAGTAATAATGGAGGAGGTTGCTATTTTACAGATCTAGGCCATGCAGTTCCCAAGCGCACAGGAGAGAAATAAAGCAGGTCGAACCAGCCAGCCTCCACATGGCAGGGCCATTTCATGACCCTGAACAAGGAAATACAGTCTGCCTAGAAAGGCTCTCATAGATCATCAGCAGCCAGCCACAATACTCACTCCTTCCACGAAGGAAACACCAAGAAAGAGCACTGGACTAAGTTCTGGAAGACACACCATATATTGTAACCAAGAGATACTAAACACACTTACATGGAATTAAATTGGTTGCACTTGATTTCAACTTTATCGAGAGAGTTTACTTCTGATCGTCCAGAATAAAGTATCAGCAGATCAAAGGCTGGCAATCCGTGGTAGTCGAGGTAGTGCAGAGAATATTGGTGATAGTGTATTGGGTCACTGCATTGTGCACATGTGGACAGGACTGAGAGTTGCTCAGGCACTGAGGTGCAGGTTTTGTCTGTGGGAGCCTGTTGTTGAACAAAAAGTGATTCTGCTGAGACTAGACAGCAATGACGAGGGACTCTTATCTTTAAAGCTTTGTGGCTCCACTAAGATGTTATTCGATTTTGCTTTTTTTAAAAAGGTATCATCCTGTTAAATGCAATTTTTGATCAACTTGCAATTAAGTTAAGAAAATGGACTTGATGGGCAGTATCTCAGTGCTAGTCACTAAACCCTGCTGATCTGTAAATGGGCACTTTGTGAAGAATCGAATTACAGGAGATTTGAGCTGCTGGTTTCACCTGTAAACAATATTAGCGGCAGAGTGCATTGTTATTGATTTCATATCTCACAACACAGGTCTCTTTTACTAGGGAAGGGAGTTTCACTTTCAATGCCTTTTTTTAAAAAAAGAATTCTCCTTCAAAAATGCATAATTATTTTGTGCAGTCACCATTCAGTTTTGTTGCATGAACATTGTAGATTTCGTCATTAGGACTGGTGCTCGCTGGGGACAGTGCACTGTTTGAGGGCCGATACAATCCGATAGAGATAGAATCATAGAAAGGTTTCAGCATGTAAGGTGGCCATTCGGCCCATCGAGTCCGTGCCGGCTCTATGCAAGAGCAATCCAGCTGGTTCCACTCCCCCGCCCTATCCCCATAGCCCTGCAATTTTTTTCCATTCAAGTTTTTATCCAGTTCCCTTTTGAAAGCCATGATTGAATCTACCTCAACCACATCCCCTGGCAGTGCATTCCAGATCCTAACCACTCAATGTGTAAAAAAGTTTTCCCTCATGTCACATGTGGTCCTTTTTCCAATCACTTAAAATCTATGTCCTCTGGTTCTTGACCCTTCTGCCGATGGGAACAGTTTCTCTCTACCTACTCTGTCGAGACCCTTCATGATTTTGAATACCTCTATCAAATCTCCTCGCAACCTTCTCTGTTCCACGGAGAACAACCCCAGCTTCTCCAGTCTATCCATGTAACTAAAGTCCCTCATCCCTGGAATCATTCTAGTAAATCTCTTCTGCACCCTTTCTAAGGCTTCACATTCTTCCTAAAGTGCGGTGCCCAGAATTGGACACGATACTCCAGTTGTGGCTGAACCAGTGTTTTATAAAGGTTCATCATGACTTCCTTGCTTTTGTGCTCTATGCCTCTATTTATAAAGCCCAGGATCCCATATGCTTCTTTAACTGCTTTCTCAACCTGTCCTGCCACCTTCAATGATTTGTGCACATGTACCCCCAGGTCTCTCTGTTCCTGTACCCCTTTTAGAATTGTGCCCTTTACTTTATATTGCCTCTCCTCATTCTTCTGAACAAAATGTATCACCTCGCATTTTTCTGCGTTAAATTTCATCATTTACTTAGGATTCATGATACTTGGGATTCAATATCCATCAGCTGGAATATGTGACGTACAATCTCCATCCGTATCTCAAAGTGCCAAGCAGGATGAAACCCCTTTAAGAAGGGCTGTACAAAGCAAGACCCCCTTCCCCAGACCACATCCCCAAGAAGGAAAAATAGATCAATATAGGGGAAAAAAAATCAATGTAATGGAAGAAACTTCCAAAAGTTCTCAAAGATGATGACCAAACCCCACAAAATCACCATTCTACTGAGCTGGTTACCCTGATGGCCCCAGTATCCTGATAACTTTCTAAAAGAAATCTGTTAAAGTTACAATTAAAATCCTGTCAGTTTCTCATATGGAATATTCTACTTGAACAGCAACTGATGTTGGCATTTTCACTTGACCCGACTATTACTGAGCCCAAGTGTGAAGGAGCTGGATTAACTTTAGCAGAGACAGTCATTAACCTAGAGTACTTTGATAATTGGACAACTTCAACAGTGTTTATGTTGATTGAGCAACCTCACTCTGGGGCTCAGTAATCCAGCCAGTTCACTGGATGATGTCATAAGTGAAAAGAAAGACTTGAATCTATATATGGCCTTTTACAATCTCAGGACGTCCCAAAGTGCATTACAACCAAGGAAGTACTTTTGAAATGTAGTCACTGTTGTAATGTAACAAACGCAGCAGCCAATTTGCACACAGCAAGATCCCACAAACAGCAATGTGTTAATGACCAGATAATCTGTTTTAGGGATGTTGGTTGAAGGATAAATATTGGCCAGGACATCAGGAAGAATGCCACTGTTCTTCTTCGAATAGTGTCATGGGATCTTTTATGTCCGCTTGAGAGGGCAGACACTCGTTTTCACGTTTCATCCAAAAGACGGCATCTCCGGCAGTGCAACACTCCCTCAGTACTGCACTGGAGTGTCAGCCTGAATCATGTGCTCAAGTCTCTGGAGTGGGACTATGAACCTACAACCTTCTTGACTCAGAGGCGAGATTGCTACCAACTGAGCCACAGCTGACAAGTGATTACTAGTTAGCCAAAAATATTCTAAAAATCAAATAGGCATGTGAGATTGAGTCACTCGTCACCAAAAGTTACATTCCGCATGCCCATGGAGACTGGCTTAACTTTTTCACAACTGTATTTCAAATGCTCGCAGGGAATATGCCTAGCATCATGTGACAAATGCTCGCCTCGAATGACCGTATGCTAATTTCTGGTTCGACACACCAACGCATGTTCTTCTCAGACAATTCATCCATAAGAAGCCCGTTCTCCCAAAATGATGCTGTGCTGTGACAATTTGGATGATCTGTGATGGGATCCCTAAACCACAACTCCAAACTCATTTGGTGCTTCACATTTGCAGTGAGTCTTACCCCGGTAGCTCCTCCTGAGTGACTAATCCTCTTCCAATTGCCCACGTTGATCTGCACAGCACGCCATCTTTCTGTTTGCATCACTTAAAATCATATTACGTTTAATCGCTCTGTCAAAGCCTTTTCTTTTTTGGTAGACGACACTGACTTTTTAGCTGATTCTAGGTCACATTTTGCCATAACATTCCCAGAACATTCTTGAAACAAAACCACAGAAAATTAAACTTCTAACTTAAAATAAAATGTTGGAGCATGGAATGCTTTGCTGTAGAAAGTGAATGATGCTGCGATTACTGCATCTTTTCAAGGGAAAAATGAGTAAATATTTGAAGCAGAGGAAGATACAGGGCATTGGGAAGAAAGCAAGGTAGTGGGATTAATTTTGGATTGCTCTAGAAAAGAAACCATTGACTGAATGGCCTTTTTCTGGACTCTAAACTGCTATAGTTCTATGAAGGAACTGGCTATAATTGGGATATGGTTCAGAGTACACCAGCAGCCCCCCGGTAGCTCACCTAAATGACTGTTCATGTGTGAGACCAGACAGTGAGTATTGCCAAGTTCTTAAACCATAGACAGCATCAAATGAAGCTGATCCTGTTCTCATCTGATGTCCACACATCTGCATTTTCCAGCAGGGTCACTTGATAGTAATAAGGAGCAGGAACAGCAGTTGATTTTCCCTTCCCTCTCCCAGGGACACAGAAACCAGTTGCTGCCCTGGCTGAAATCAGATAGCTCAGTAGAGACCTGAGATCAAACTTGGAACCTTCATGATTTCTATGGCTTAAGCAGTGGAATACTCAGTTGTCAGGTAATCTGAAACAGCACTTTTTACTAAATGTCACCACGAAGCTTGAGATGTCTACAGCTAGCTGTAATTACCAATGATAAAAGAAAAAAGGGCATGGTCCAGATGAGGCTGTATATACAATGAACAACAACTTGCATTTATATAGTACCTGTAGCATAGTAAAATGTCCCAAGGCACTTCACAGGAGTGTTATCAGACATAATTTGACACTGAGCCACATAAGGAGATATTAGGGCAGGTGACCAAAAACTTGGTCAAAGTGGTAGGTTTCAAGGAGCGTCTTAAAAGGAGTGAGAGTTGAAGAGATTTAGGGAGGGAATTCCAGAGCTTAGGGCCTAGGCAGCTGAAGGCATGTCCACCAATGGTGGAGTGATGAAAATTGGGGATGCGCAAGAGCGCAGAGATGTCAGAGGGTTGTAGGGCTGGAGGAGGTTACAGAGATAGGGAGGGGCAAGGCCATGGAGTAGGAGGACAGGGGAAAAAAACGACTTGACCAAATTGACAGTGCTAGGGCATAAATTCTTTCAAAGAGGCAATGCCTCTAGATTTTGCTGTCATGGATGAAGACCAATCCTAGCTGAATGTGGAGTTGGAAGAAATGAGGAAGAACTCAAATTTTGTACTGGTTTCTTTATTGAATTTCTCAAAGAGCAGCTTCAGCGATTTTTAAGCCACAAAACATGTGCTGGAAAAGCACCTGAAGCTTCGTTTAGCTCAGATATTGCGCGTGGCCCGTTACATCCGAATTCATCCAAACTAGGAAATGTCAGGAAAATCCGCATTGGTCCAATTTGGTCCAATCCAATTTTTCAAACAAGTTGGAGATCACCCCTGGAAGTCGGCACTGTTTGGATTCTACTGCTTCCAATCTGTGGAATCAATCTGTGAAACAAACTGGATAAGTCAGTCCATTAGTCAGCCTCCATAGTGACTTCAAACAGTATAGTGACGGGTCTCAGTATAGCAATCACTGCTTACCCAATGATTTGTCCAGAGGCCCAATTCCCATTCTTTTCCTTTCCTCTACTAGGACGGGAACCAGCTTTGCGGAGATCAAATCAGATTGTGATTATCACTGCTGGGTACCCTCCTTGCAATGAAACATTACCAGCAGGCACTCGCATCATAGCCATTCATATTACAGCATAAGGAGCAGAAATTTGTTTGACACATTTTACTCCCTGACACACCATGCATCTTGATTAAACACACCAAAATACACAGCAACTACGCTTCAGGTTTTTACATCTTCCGCAGGAAAGAAACCAATGAATCATAGAATGATACAGCACAAAAGGAGGCCATTTGGCCCTTCGTGCCAGTGCCGGCCCTTTGAAAGAGCAATCCAATTAGTCCCATTCCCCTGCTCTTTCCCCAGAGCCCTGCAAATTTTTCCTTTTCAAGTATTTATCCAATTCCCTTTTGAAAGTTACCATTGAATCTGCTTCCACCGCCTTTTCATACAGTGCATTCCAGATCATGACAACTCGTTGTGTAAAAAATCTCATCTTTCCTCTGGTTCTTTTGTCAATTACCTTAAATCTGTGTCCTCTGGTTACTAACCCTCCTGCCACTGGAAACAATTTCTCCTTATTTACTCTATCAGAACCCTTCATAATATTTAACACCTCTATTAAATCTCCCATTAACCTTCTCTGCTCCAAGGGGAACAAGCCCAGCTTCTCTAGTCTCTCCATATAACTGAAGTCCCTCATCCCTGGTACCATTCTAGTAAATCTCCTCTGCCCCCTCTCCAAAGCCTTGGCATTCTTCCTATTGACCCTCCTATTCAGGACTGCCCCAATGTCCTCCTGTGATAGATAACAAATGGTATATGGAATTTCTACGTACGCACTAATCGACACACCTCAGGAGCCTGGTTTTTCAATTCAGCAAGTCTTTGCAAAAATATTAAAACTTCTACTTACCTAATCTGACCTACATCTCAGCAAGTAAACGGCCTCATCATCTAAAGCTTCATTTTTACAGTAGCTTGTTAACTGGAAATGATCTACCCGCAGAACACATCCAATGATCAAAATAAATGTTCAACTCTTAGGTATAAAAATAGACGCAAATCACAAACTCCTCTGGCAGACTGACCTAGTTGCAAGATGGTCATGTCCAACACATGGAGGCTGATCACAGCAACTGCAGCAAGAAATGGAGATACTGTTTTGAAAATCATTTTATCTACTGAAGCAATCAGACATCTCCTACATTACATACAAGCGGGGGAGTTGCACTTCACTCGAACAATGATAAGCAAGACCTTGTTCTTGGCAGTGACAAGCTGAATGCCAGTAACTATGATACAACACAAATTAAGCAGTAACACATATACAGGATAGCCTGTTTGATTGAAAGAGCAAAGCAGTTAGTCAATTTTATACTGTTGCATGACTAATAAATATAATATTTCTGTTTTGTCACATACATATATTAAAGGCTCAAGTTTTAGTCTCAATAGAGATCGCACAGGATCCCTTTTGCTACTGAATACAGGTTTCTTAAAAAGCCTGGTGATGCAGTATCACGCGGCGTCCTGGAGAGGTGTGTTTCTAGTTCAAACCGAAGGGTGTCCATGCAATGCATTTCCAATTTCAGTTGGAATCATCTGGAAAGATGCCAGGTGGAGAACCAGCTCACAAGGACCATGTACTGGGTATACAGACCCTCAGTCAGAAGGCTTGTGGTATGCGAGATCTAATGTGAGGAAGAAATTATACGAAATATTTTCTGGGAACAAAAAAATATATATTTTTGTAGGTTCGAAGCCTTGTGCACTGTTTGTACCAGCTCTATGTGATGATTACAAGTGCCTGGTCATTTCGATTGACTCAACTCTATGGCCCTAAGATCTTTAAGGCCCACTGGATTCATACCAAAGAAAACATCAAACCTCGTTTTTGTGCACTCTTTTTATCCGTCCTTAAAGTGAGACAGGTGAGTGCTGGAAGTTGTCCACTTTACTCTCCTGAGCACCCAACGCCAGTATCAAGAATTCCTTGGTCAGTTATTGCTACTTCTGCCTCACTGCACCTGTGTGAATTTTCCATTTGCTTTCCGCACAACGCCTACGGTCTGAGAGACTGCTCATTTTTGCTAACAGGTGGTACGTAAAATACTTTGTGCATATCATGTATCACATTCTGATTGATCATTGGAACGATTTTTCCTTTGAAGACAATATTCAAAGTTTAAATACTGTCACTCGCTGTACTGGGGTCAATCCATTTAACTTTGAACTTTCCTTCCTAATTACCTTTACCCAATTCATTTGATATATAAAATGCATTATGAAAAGCAACAGGATATGATATTATAGCAAAACAGAATTGTGCATATATTATGTTACAGCTGGGTAGTTCTAATGTGCTGTTAGAACCCTAAAATTCTGTCCTCGCTTTTTATTCTATGTTTATGCCACACAGTCCCATAACTCTTTCACTAAGGAGAAAGAAGAAGGATTTTGTGAATGTATTGATTCCTGGGGACATCAATGCCTAGCAACCAATGACCATCTGCCACAATGGTTGCTAAAATGGTGCTGACTGCCCATTAAAAAATAGACAGGGTTTGTATTATCTCTTGAAATTTTTGCTCTGCTTCTGCTCAGTTTCTGAGCAATGAAAAAGGCTTATGTAGCGGATATAGGGTGTAAGAGCATCCTAGCTATTTGGTCTGACGGAAAATCAAGTCTGTCAATTAAAGATTTCTTCAGCATCATGTCACCGATTAGTGTAAGAGAGGCAGTTTTTCCAATATTGGTTCAGCATTTTTTCCAATACACAAGTCACTGGTCGTCAATCCATCAAAGCAACAAGTATCTATCAGTTGGGTGAGTTTTATCCATTTTCGTTCAGGCCACTGAGTGGGGGAGAGGGAGGGAGAGGGAGGGGGAGGGGGAGGGAGAGGGAGGGGGAGGTCACACGGTGAGGCATCAAGGGAGAGGGGAACCGAGAAAAAGCTGTCAAAAAATAGGATATGGCTACCTTGGGGATATAGAATCAGTGGAAATCAAATCACACAGTAAAGTTAGAACGTAATTTAGTTTCAGTGCTCAGTTTGTGAATGTGTATGAACTGGATTATTTACTGGAAAAGTCAAAAAAGGTGAAAAAACAACCCTGCACCGAAACTATTCCTTCAATTAGCTTACAGACGCAAATGCTGATAAATGACATTTTTGGTCTACATAGTTTTTTCCCCATGCCTTGATCTTTTAAGGAGCTTAGCACAAGCAACACAACAAAGTGGAGCACTGACATATGGCATCACAGTGAGGGAGGAATGGTCCCTGACCCACCCTCACACTCATCCTGGTAGCCTGGTAAAAATGACATCAGCAAAGTCCTAACACACCTAGTGTGATCAGTGACACGCTCACCTGGAGGTTCACATGACCCAGGAGGACTGGGGTGCTGGTGGGGAAAAGAAAGAGGAATGGCTCTGAATTTGTTTGTCCGAGGTCACAGTTTCCTGTGAAATAAGGCAGCACAGTGCACCTGGTGCTAAGGTCATCGAAGTACCAGTTAGTCAGATTAGTCAACATGTTGCTAGTAAAAACAATGCAAAACACAACCTAAATGACATGTAAAACAGGGTAATTTCACAAATACCATTTGACAATTGAAGGGTCTCAAAATAACTAATTAGACAACACTGAGGACACTTGTGCAAATGGAGGCCTTGAGGAAATGAGGGAATTTTTTCCTGCTTTTTAAAATAGACTCCTTTTTTTTCCATCTAAATTAAAAGCTGATACCTTGCAAATTCCAAGATGAGTGTTATCAAATTGAAATTAGAGTAATGTACAGAACCCATTAACGTTTCTTACTTCAATGAATTCTTGGAATAAAGAAAATATCTAACATGTTACTTTATTGAATTTTGTGAAGAAATATTGCTGCTGTGCTCAAAAGATTAAAATACATTTTCTATTGGTTTGTTGCACAAAGTCACTGCTGGTGGCTGTGGAGAATTCAGCATCTCAAACCCTTGCTTACTTTGGTGCTTCTCTGCTGGTGGCAGCTCCGCATTTGGTACCAAAGCAAACAAGCAGCAAGTATCACCGAGATGTGATGTTGGCCCTTACCTCCAACAGCAGCGCCCCCTGCGATAGCCACAAATCCTTGCCCTGGGACAGCCATGTTCTGATGGCCACGTCAAGTGAGCACCAAAGCAATCACATTCTCCCTGTAAAGGCCAGTGATGTGGTTTCACTCCTAATGGCCCACAGTGCTTCCCCAATCTCTGAGACAGATAGTGGAGCCTGGTTAAAAAATAACTGCATAAGTACAGTTGTTTAGATCGGGTGCAGTAGAAAACATCCCTCTATATAAATGACGCACTTTCTACAGCATTGGGACCTGAAGCAGTTCGGCAATACCAATGCACCACCATCATCCTGCTGTTACCTCCTGGTTGCAGGAGGTTGAATAGCAACAATTAGCATCATCAATGAAAGTGGATGGAGGGAGTGCAGCAGGGAGAGCAGTAAATAGGCAGAAATGAGAAATTGTAAAACCTACAACTCACAGAGGTGGTTCAGCCATACTTTAGTTCACCACAGTGATTCAAATCCCATAATGGCTGAAGGCTTGATTCCACCAGCCTGAATTTCACCAGTTCTTACCTGCGCTATTAATTGGGGCTCCACAGAAAAACACAGCACATCTGCCTCTGGGTAAGCAATTGAATTCATACAAGTAGCAGATACTCGAGCAGATACTAGGTGCTCCACACTCCTGTAGGATGGGCAGAAACAGACAAAGTAGGGCAGAATTCGGAACGAAATGGTGGAATAGTTTTAATTTGTTTTGTTTTGTGAAAGGGATGGTTGCATTTTGTTCCTCATTACAATGAATATTGGAGGGTTTTATTCAAACACTGCTGTAAGGTAATCATATAGAACCTTGAAGAATTGTCTTCCTGTCCCTGCAATGTTTCAGTTCTGTGTTTACAGCCAGTTATTTCACAGAAGCCAATGAAAAATGTATTGATTCAGGCTTGAATGGCCAAGTTAAGTGCACATTACATCATCACTCATACCTGCTGCAAAAGGGAACAATCTTGTACTGCTGGCTGCCAGTCTGAACTTCTCTGTCAAAAACTTTTAGTTTCCACATTGCCAAGAATAAATACTTCCACATTACGAATAATCACTTTTCTCACAGCAGTGATTGCACCAGTGCCTAGGAGGTCTCCCTCAACATCCTGAGAAAAGGCTTTTCTGTCAACAGAGGATAGTTCAGCCATTGACAGTTAGGAAAGGTTCATTCTTGCTTATTTCGATGAAGATTCATTATCAAGCAGCATTAAACACGAGGTGGACTGTACATTTTTCACAGCCTGCTCAGGTTGCACGATCCTTGGAAACCTCTCGCAAAATTAATTTTAAAAAATTAGCCATAAAAGTTAGGGAAACTCATCACTAACTCCGGCCCACAGCGGGCAATGCGCACACAGAATCAGTCAGAAGTGCATAACTTCTATGTGCTTATGTGTGTGCTGTGCACCATTCTGCTTTTCCTTCTGAATATAAGGTAGTTAAATCGAAGTTATCAGGTTTTAACATTAGTCAGCCAACACATCTTTAAATTAATTCTCAAGCACTGCATGCTGCATGTGCTGTTAGCAGCAGTTAAATGCTACTTTATATTCATAATTTGCATGCGCTCTGTGGGTGCTGAAAACTTGTTTTCCAAATGGGCCCATCAGGTTCTATTTAACTGCTTTTTGCAATTGTTACCCCCGTCATCATTCAATATAATCCAATTTGAACATAGTAGTGTTAAGATCGAACAAAAGGTATATGCTTTGTCTGGCTTTGATTTGTTGTATTTTTAATAAATCTTTGCATAACTAGTAAAAATTTGTCTTCTCTAACCATGCAAAGATGAAATCTGGCCAGGACTTCAGTGAAAAATGTCTGATGCTAAACATGTGTGGGCAATGTCTTTTTGGACCCTTTGAAATCTAAACGTCCTCAACCAAAACCTCAAAGCAGCAGGAAAATCAGTGTTAAGTTTCACAGGCGAGAAGCTCAGACTAGAGAGTAAATGCACCAATCCCATGCTCCACTGGGGAGCTTTGCTCAAAGGGACCACAGATTGGAGATCAGTCACAGGTGCTGGCGCCCTCTCTTTGTACCGTGCTGTTACTGGAAACAGCCCTGCTCCTGGTAATTGGTGCAGCAATATAGATGAGGCAAGATTAGCAACTCCGGCAACTCGGAGATCCAACTAAAGAGGTGGGCCCAAAATTTGCTGCCAAAATAACAGTGGAGGCTAACGGCGCTCACCGTTATTTATGCGCAAATCGCACAGCGACTCTAGGCGGTTAAACGCGAGAATCCGGAAGCTGCTGTCTGAGATGTGCTGCTCTGCCGTTAGCTTTGAGAAAACGGCATCTCGCTGTCTGCCTCACCATTGAAATGCACTGAACAGCGTAAAGTTCCTGTACTTGCACGGTAGATACGAACTAAACTCGCCACAGAAAGTATGGGCTTGTCCTTTTCAGTCTAAGTACCCTTTTTAGCGGCATCATAAGTTTTAATTACTGCCAAACAACCTCTCTGGCACTGAAAATTAATTATTACAAGTGTGGAGTCTCATTACTTCATGTTTTAATTGTTGGTGATTTTTTTAAAAAATGTAATTATATTTTATTTTACTTTTTCTATTTTTCTCTATTATTTCTCTCTTAATCCAATCTTTCTTTCCCTTTATTTCTCTTTCTGTACCTGATTTGATATTGAATTCACTATTCTAACTTACACTTCCTGGTTCAGACTGTGCTGTTCATTTCACAATCCTTCAATCTGATTGGTTAAGGAGATACACAGCTTCTTGCCCTGTTCACACAGGTCCCAGATCCCACTTCCAGCAACTTCCAGTGCAAAGTTTCACGGAAATTAAAAGGGCAAGGGCAAGTCTAACGAACGGCGGCCGGTGGTTTCTCTCTGGGCCTGTGGTTTCTCTCCGGGCCACTGGCATCAATGAAAGAGCAGCGGCTGAACATCACCAAACTGTTCGATCCGCAGTTTTACCACAAGTTTGTAATAATTTTGTGTGACTGGAATTGACCAAAATGTGTACGTAATTCTGGTATCCAACCACTCAGCATGAGTTTGCTGTACTCAAATAGAGGGAATTTTAACCCCCTGGATGGGCGGGATCTGAGTTAAATTCTTAAAAATGTAAAACCCGACCCCCAACCTGCCGCGAACGCGTCTACTTCTGGTGGGCGAGTAACCTGCTCTCGAGAGGCGGGTCAGTAGTCGAAATATGTTAATGAGGTGGCATGCCTCAGATTTTGGCAGCCATTTAGATTTAACAGCTATGGGTTGGGTTTCCCGGGGTTCGGGGAGCAGGAGCGCTTCCTCTCCCGGCCCTTCAAGCTAACCTGCCGCTATCTGCCTCCCACCCCGTGATCCGTCGACCCCCCCGCCGCGATCTCCAGGCTGACTCACGATTAATGTGTGTGTGTCCCCCATCCCCCGGCGATCTCTCCCTCCCTCCTCTCCGGTCCCCGGCTGCGGCCTTCTAACACAGGCCTTACCACCCGACAGCCAACCACCTCCCCCACAAGCTGGCTGGCTGCCAGCCGGGAAACGAAGAAAAAAAATTCAAATGAGGTCCTGCCGTTAAATTCGTCAGGACCTCCCCGTTCCCTGTACTTCCGGGTTTCCTGGCCGCTACAAGTCACCCCTACTCCCTGCCCTCCTCCTTGTAAATGTCGGGGCCAATATTTCTGAATCTTAATCAAACCTTTCCTGCATTTCATTGATAATTTTCCTGTTCCATCTCATGAGTTTAGAAAACAATTCAGGTATAGGAACAAAAAATTGATCTATCTGGCGAAACTGATGCATCTCACTAACTCAAGTGCCCCTTCTCCAATGAACCCCCTGCACTGACGTTTGGTAATGCCCATTTCAGACACCCAACAATGGCCCAATTTTAACATCACAATCTGCTTGAGAATTTTCAATCACTGATAACAGACAGTCCATGGGACTACCTAGCCCGCAAAAGTAACCCTCCTCCTTTGGAATTTCTGTAGACAATGTACAATATTTCACAATGGAAAAGATGCATGAACATACAGGTTTTCCTACATTAGAAAAAATGTTCCATGGAATCTTCTCCACTATCTTGCTCTGCTTAGTCATATGTATCCTGTGCTGTCTCTTCATAATATATTTTTTGGACCAAAGGCCAAGAAAACACATACCTGTTCCAAGTCTTATCCAATCACAGAATTCCAAATTGCTATTCCCGTTCATTCGAATTGTGCATAGGTTCTAATCTGAGCACAATCTCTATTTTACTTGAATCTGTTTCTACATCCACGGTGAGTTTGTTGGCACATATGAGGTGGTGTAATATATTTTCAAAGCTTGAAAGAACTACCAAGAGTTAGGCCAGAGCAAACAGGAAGTGTGAAGTTATTGATAAATAATGCATGCCAAAATGGGTCTGGGCTAAATGCCAAATGAAAATCCCAAAACTAATTAAAAAGTGCTTCATCAGCTTTCTCAGATTGTGCTAAGCAGTTCCCACCTACCAAAGAAGGGAAAGGATGTGCTACTAAAAATAGCTTATTGAACAAAAGGTAATATTTTTCCCCCATGGAAGATGATTTTGGTACAATATCACAAAGATTTTTAGCCCGATAAAAGCTCTATTGTGACAGGTTGCTTGTTGCCAAAGGGCAATCTTATTTTTGAAACCCTAGCCTCGTTCCTGATGTATCTCTTATGGAGAAATATAATAGAAATTGATTTCAAACAAATTGCCACTTCTTCCATAAACAGAATCCAAGGTGTTGAAGTGCAATATGCCAGTTTTAATAAATAAGGATAGATGACCAGTAACTCATTGCATCATCCCATGTCATCGTTTATCATTCTTTAATAAAGATGCCCTTTCATTTCGAAGTCTTCTGTATATACCAGCACCACCAAATCACATCACTTGTTAGAAAAGTCTGGGCTTTTAATGAAGACTAAGTAACAAGTAACCAATCTCATTCTGTGAATTACACTTTGCAATCTGATAACATTAGATATCCTTTCCCAAGGATCACCCCTGACCCATGTTGTACCTTCTTAATATGCAGATATAGATAGTGGGGTAGAATTTCCACTTTGGGCGCAATCGGGAAATTGCACCCAAAATACGCCCGAGATTGCACTGGTTAGGTTACAGTTCAAGTTTCCGCTAAAATGTATTTGCATATTCACAACCGTAAAATCTTACATGAACCAGCGCAATCGGGCAACGTAATAGAACGTAATTGTTCCTTTTCTTTCTTTCCATTAAAAAATATTCATTGATGTGCAGTAACCTGGTGCAGTTTTATTAATACAGCTGAAAATGGGTTTATCATGAAAAACATACATTTTTAATAAGAGTGTCTAGTCCTCCATCTGTGAGTAATCTGATTTAAAATCACTGAAAATGACTTAAAAAAAGCTATCCTGAACCAGGGGACATAGTCTCAGGATAAAGTTCTGAGACAAGGAGGAATTTCTTCACTCAGAGGGTCATGAATATTTGGAATCCTCTATTCCAGAGGTATGTGGATGCTCAGTCATTGAGTTTATTGAAGACTGAGATCGATAGATTTTTGGACTCTGGGGAATCAAGGGATATGGGGATCGGGCGGGAAAATGGAGTTGAGGTTGAAGATCAGCCATGATCTGATTGAATGGCGGAGCAGGCTCGAGGGGCCGAATGGCCTGCTCCTGCTCCTATTTCTTATGTTTCTTATTTACTAGTTTCATTGGTATACACTAGTCAATTTCTTAGTAAATTAAATATTTTTTATTATGTAAACACTTTTTAAATGTGCCTGTGCGCCTAAGAAAATGAGCGCATTTTGAAGAGCCTTCCCGAAACAGCGCAGTTGGCGGAAACTCACAGTGTAGACCTGGTGGCATTGGCAGATTTGTGGGCGGGGCCTGATCCAGGCAAACTGAATCGTCAACCAGCGTAAAAGATCATGGAAACCCGAAAGTGAGCAGTTTTGGGCGTAAATCATTTACATTTAAAATTCCCCAATCTACTGCGTTGGTTCGACCGGTTGCACTGGAATCTGGGCGCAAAACTGGCGGAAACTCTATCCCCATAACTTCAATGCAGTTGACCCCAGACAAGCACATAACTGATAAAAGCAGAATTCTCAGCTAAGAACACAAGGGGAGATTTTCCACTTCAGCGTCCCAACACCTTTATTTTAAATGGACAGAAAGTTATAGGCCCAGAGTGCACATTTCCCGATTTGCACTTCCACTTGTCGTGGGACCGTCAAAGCGGAATATCTCCCCTAGTTCCAGACCACCAAATCCATCCCATTCACTCTCATTATAGAAAATGTAGGCACCTCCAGCTATTCCCATTCACTTCTAGAATTTCAGTGCACCAAACCAATGCTCATTTATTCCCTTTGCAAACATTTCATATTTGAAATACAACATAAACATTAAGCACACTTGATTCCCAAAGATATGCTTTTAATGCTCACTATATTAAATCTATGCAACAGCCTGCCGATTTTTCCATTCAGACAGCAACACATTTAGAAGTCTAAGCAAATTTGTGTAAAAAATGTTCTTGTTCATTGTTTCTCTTTTTGTTTGGATCGAATTGCTAAATGAATCAATGATTAAATGGGCTGAGATGCAGAGATTTGCAAGTTTGCTATTTTAATTTGTATGTTATAGAAATCCTGATCTGAGCATAAAAGCATTGACAAACCAGTTATGCATTTATTAGAATTTAATTGTATCTGTACGTATTCTACAGAAAGCC
Organism: Heptranchias perlo; assembly: GCF_035084215.1. NCBI lineage: Eukaryota > Metazoa > Chordata > Chondrichthyes > Hexanchiformes > Hexanchidae > Heptranchias > Heptranchias perlo. The sequence continues at coordinate 15,993,677 of NC_090357.1, read as the reverse complement.
AATTAAATGACTGAAGTTACTGACAATGCATTTCTTTGTTACTTGTGAACTATGAAATAAGTACTGTTCCCCTAAATGGGTGGCAAAATGTAGATTGGCATGCACCCCTGGGCTTCTTTTAATTAAACTGCATTTTCCCTATTTAACTGTCATGCTGTCAGAATAAGATAGAAGTTACAACCCACTGTTTTAAAAAGAAACTTTAAAATAGTATAGCGTTAAAAATTGAAACTAAAAGATGGAGTGAGGCATGTTAATTTTTTGCAAAGTTTTAACAAGGTCATCTTTGGAGCCATGTGACAGGTAATGAATACTCAGCCAGTCCCAGCTACTCAGGAGAAGTTTTATTATCACCAAGGAAAACGTGGACTTTAACAACAACTACTGAAACCAAGAATTTACACGGAGAATAATAGGCTGATTCTCAGGCGGCAATTTTAACCTAACCCTCCCATCGGAAAACTGGCAGGATCGGAAGCAACGCTGGTTTTACACCCTGCCTGATTTTGAAATCAATGGAGAGTTTTCTGCCCAGTGACAGTGTCAGAGAGAAAAGCTATTAGGAACAACATGACAGATAGTTTGGTATCATGCTCACAAGTATGATCTGAAAAGCCTATGAGAACTGCTAGTACAATTAACCTATAAGTAGAGGCAATTGGCAAAATCGTGTGAAACCTGGATCCCTTCCCCTGAAACCAAAAGCTATCTCTTGACTGATTTGTGTATTGTCCCATTTCGTCCACACATAGCCAAGAGTTATTTTCAGACAATACCTGATAGAGTTCCAATCCTATCACATATTTCATATGAAAATGATATGATAGAGATTTTATGGCTTGAAGCATTCTGCCATTACAGTCAGGAAATACTTCTTTACACAGAGGACAGTCATCAGCTGTAATTGGTTCCAGGAAGGGGAGATGAGGGCAAGACATTGGACCTATTATGAAACAGACAGGTCCTATACTCAGGGAATAGTAGGGTTGGTATTCTGGAAACATGAGTTCAATGAGCCTGGAAAGCTTTCTTCATCCAAGCCTCTTATGATTCTATGGACCAATAAATCAAAATATATATTTTGCAGCTCTCTGTAGCCCACCATCCTCTTTGTAGACTTCCATTTTGCTACTAGTTTGTTGTGAAGCCTAAATTTGAGTCATCAACTTGCCTAACTTTGATTTGTCATTTTCAACATGCTAATTTATTCATCATCAGTTTGCTGAGTCACAGTGACCTGTGATGCTCCATATGGTCTGCCTCTAGCTTTATTAGAGTTTAAAGAAAGCTATTTTAGGAACCAAATGTTCTCTGGCAAAATAATTAACTGGGAGCACTGTTAGATTAAAGTTACGCAAATAAAGTGAATTCAAAACAGATTCACAGTATTACAGTAATTATTCACAGGTACATAAACTGAGCACTACAAACTCAAAGAGTGAAAGTTTCTGTGTTGCAGTGCAAGATCGAGCCATATGCTTAACTTTCCAAAGGTGAGATGACCTTCCAATTAAGCACCACCAAAAGACCTTCCAATTGTGCATCCAAAACTGGGCAATTAAAAAAAAAATCCATCATTCAGTTGCTGGATTACTAATGTCACACCACCAAATAAAATTAACACCAGTCATTCTGTCATAAGGAGGAAAATTAGTAACAGGAGGAAGAAACAAAGAAAGAAAAAGAACTAGCATTTAAATAGTAACATTCAGGACATCCCAAAGCACTTCACAGCCAATCAATTATTTTTGAAGTGTACTCACTAATGTTTTGTAGGCAAGCACAACAGCCAATTTGTGGACAGCAAACTGCAAAATTAGATAAATGACCAGTTAATCTGTTTCTGGTAGGGTTGACCAGGTCACCAGGAATAGTGCCATGGGATTTTTTACAACCGCCGCAGTTTTAATAGCTCATCCAAAAGATGGTACGTTTAACAATGTAACACTCCTTCAGTACTACACTGAAGTGTCAGCCTGGATAATGTATTCAAGCACTGGAGCAGGCAGAAACAAATAGAACGAAGGCAGGCATCCTGCAGGATTGGCACTGCAAGTGTTATGTCATGGGTTGCTGGCTTGACTGTGAAATGTGTGGATTTCCCAATCTAAGTTAGACCATCAAGGGATGTGAAATCAAATGGAGAGGTACCCTGCACCACTGCTATATATTTCTTAGTCAGTTACAGAACAATGTGGAATGGAAACATGCCATCTACCTGAATTCTCAGATGGGAATTATGCATGGTACAAAAGAGCTAAATGAGAGGGGGAGGGTGGGGGGGGGGGTTATATTTTTTTCTCAAAAATGCACATGTAATGATGAGGTACCACACTAATTCAGATGCAGTTGTGCATTCAAATGAAAGAGCTTCATATCACTTGAATCTTCCAGCCATGCTTCTGAGGAGCTCTGTGAAGATCTTGTCTTAGTTCCTCAAGGACACATTCACAGTAATGATGATAAAATGGAGAACATCCCACCCATAGCAAGTGCATCTCCTGTTATGCAACAAAATTGTGCATAAATTCTGGGATGGGACGGAGGCAAGAGGGAAATATTACGGGTGAGAGAGTGAATTAAAATGCAATTTTTGTAAAATGTGCACTGAATATTTCTCAAAGGTATTCTGCAAAAAATATGGAAACAATTGCATTTGTGTTAGCTTCAGGCCTTTCAACCTCAAATTTTACCATGCATGACAGGATATCTCAGGAAAAACCTTAAGTATCCTGAAACTTTAGCCATTTATTGTGCACCATACTTTGCCAAAATACCTGAATGCCAAAAATCATAGTCATGCCACTAACAGCTACTTCATCTCCGCCAAAATCTTGCTGAGCAGCTCAGAAATCCCAAAGGCTTTAAGCTCTGAATAATCAATGCATACTATAGTGGGTTTGATTGATTTGTCCTCTGTGGAATTTTCATTTCACACATCATCAAAAACGCACTGGTCTTTCTTAAACTCGTCTTCGGTTCCTGTAAAATAAACTGGCAACACGAGAATGCTACCATTTTTTTGGCGATATACTGTAAGACAGCAGCATTTAAAGGGACACTGCTGCCAAACTGACCAATTCAGAGCGCTAACAGTGGCAATGGAAATGCAAGCCCATGCAATTATAACAATAATTCCATGTTAGGACAGATTTATATTCATAAGAATAGTTAAAGAAGAATGTGAGAATGCAGAAGAGAACAGTGCTATTCAGCTTATCCAACAGGCATTGACATTGACATCCTTTCTGGGACCTAATCTGATAATTTAATCATTTTCCAACCTCAAACCTACATCCTTTTCACCCTAATTGACTCCAAAGAACAGCAGAGTTACTGCTATGTGGCATCTACAAGCAGCAGGAATCAAACTTTCTAAATACGAAATGCCATTTCACCCCACCATTTGCCAATTTTTTTTGGGATACTATAGATAAATCAGGCAAGAGACACACTTGCCAACCATTGTCAAGCTATTGAAACTTTCACAATGCCAAGCAAGATGCAGAGCCAATGATTTGGATACGCGCGATGCTGCCCTCTATTCCATGTGGCGAAAGAAGTATTTGCCCTGTGACAAATAGGGAAATTTGAGTCTTTATTTCAGTTTTTGAAATAGCTAGAATTAAAATAAGAAGTTGTCTTCCTCCACCAAAATTCAACATGGCTGACCACAAAAAGGGTATGGTAGTGCAGTGGTTATGTTGCTGGACTAGTAATCCAGAGGCCTGTACTAATAATCCAGAGAATATGGATATGTATAGACAGAATGATATAACAAAATCAGAATACTGTGCCTTTATAATTCTGCTGTTTTAACTCCACAACTGTCTTAATTGTTCTACAACTGAAAGTGTTTTGACTTTAAAATGTGCCATAACTGATATGGTAATATTTATGGAATACTGGCTTGTATTTTTGGTATCATTTAAAAACCAAAGTAGACAGCTCAATTAGCTGGATAAATGTTTTTCGTGGCTATTATATGACAGAAATCACACAGGTTTCTCAACAGCTGCAAAGCATAATCTCTAAAAGGGTTAATTGGCTTCTCTGCTTGTGGCATCTGCCAGTGGCTCATTGAGCGCTGCATTGTTTTGGCAATAATTTTAGGAATAATTTTGTAACACATTATTAAGCACAGACATCTGAAGCGTATCACCATTGTTCATGCCAGCTAGCCTACCCCAGGAGATGACATTCATATTAAGAATATGTTAACTAATGCCATTTCAGAAATTATTGCTTTCCTGTCTGAAATATTTCACCAATTCATTCAAACCATCCCTCGTCTCTGGGATTTCCTTCACGAACCTTCACCTTCATGTATCAATATCTTTAGGTGGTTAAGCTGAGAAAGCTCTAGACATTTCTATGGCTTAGAGGTCAACTGATCATTGAACAGGAGTGACTAAGGCCATGCTAGTTATGGAACAAAATAGGTTTACATTTAGTTTTCAGGAAGAGCACATCTGCGTGACCACCCCTAGTGGAACTGTGCTTTAGATTAGAACACTACAATACGATCAAGTAGGTTTCTCTGTCTTTGAGGTCTCATGTACGTTACACCTTTTCACAACTTCACTATAAATTGTTTTATGGAGCAAAGACATGTTGCTTGTTGTACTGCATTGAGCTTCCCCCTACTCACCATGGTAGTGCTTTTTGGGCAACCGAAGCACCAAATGCAGGCTATGGTTGACTAGTGTGACAAAATGTTTCACAAGCTTGTTTTCTTTCTGGCATGCTTCCTTTTTCTCATTACCACAGCAAAGTGTTTTTGCACTATTGTCTTTAAAAGATAACAAGTACTACGAGTGATGAACTTGTCAAAAGTGACTGTCACTCTGAAGTTAAATATACTTATACTCTAATGCAGCCTTGATATGTAGGTGCTATACAATACTCTGCATTCAATGTGATTTTTAACAGGCAAACCTCACAAACCTGATGACTTAACAAGTAGTTTGTTGACCAGGGCGAACAAAGTAGAGATATGTAAAGTGTTAGAATGCCAACACCCAGTGTCCATAAATGGCAAGACATGGACACCTAGGGTAAGGAGTCTCTTGAAGTGATGCATGAGGCATCACAACTGTATGGGACAGGATAGATGGGCCAGCTCGACTTTTCCTGGCCAACGTTTTTTCTATGTTCATAAAAACAGATTACCTGGTCATGCATTAATTTGTTGTTTGTGGGACCTACAATGTGCAGGTTGGCTGCTATATATACCTACAAAACAAAAGTAAATGCACTTCAAAAGGAATCCTTTGGTTGTAAAGCACCTTAGGACATCTTGAGGATGTGACAAAGTGCTATATAAATGCAAGTTCTTCTTCTTACAACGCTATTTGCCCCTCCCCCAATATAGTTCATTAAACTGAATACTGGACGCAACTGTGCTACATTTTTTAGGAAAATGTAATGGAGTGCAGGGAGTAAATAGTGTTGCATTTACATTCAAGAGACAGCAATTTGACACCATCTTATGGCCAAATCTGCAGTGGTAGATTTTGACCCTCCCCTAAAAGCAGAATTGACCATTCGCAGGGGTTTAGACTCAGGATATTACACTGAAATTTGGCTTAATATCATAGAATCATTATAACATTTAAATATAAATCGGTCAGTGGGGGGGTCGGGCATCGCCATGGGGGGGGTGGGGGTCGGGTCAGACATCGCGGAGGGGGTGGGAGTCGGGGGTGGGAGGGGGTGCAGCAGTTCAAGAAGGCAGCTCACCACCACCTTCTCAAGGGCAATTAGGGATGGGCAATAAATGCCGGCCTCACCAGCGACGCCCACATCCCATGAACGAATAAAAAAAACCATTGTGTTGTGGGGGGTCGGGTCGGACATCGCAGAGGGGGTGTGAGTCGGGTTGGACATCGCGGGGGGGGGTCGGGTCGGACATCGCGGTGGGGGGGGGGTCGGGTCGGACATCGCGGGGGGGGTGGGGGTCGGGTCGGACATCGCCGGGGGGGGTGGGAGTCGGGTCGGACATCGCGGGGGGGGGGTGGGAGTCGGGTCGGACATCGCAGGGGGGGGTCGGGTCGGACATCGCCGGGGGGGGGGGGTCGGGTCGGACATCGCCGGGGGGGGGTGGGAGTCGGGTCGGACATCGCGGGGGGGGGGTGGGAGTCGGGTCGGACATCGCGGGGGGGTCGGGTCGGACATCGCAGAGGGGGTGTGAGTCGGGTCGGACATCGCGGGGGGGGGGTTGGGTCGGACATCGCCGGGGGGGGGGGTCGGGTCGGACATCGCCGGGGGGGGGGTGGGAGTCGGGTCGGACATCGCGGGGGGGGGGGTGGGAGTCGGGTCGGACATCGCGGGGGGGTCGGGTCGGACATCGCGGTGGGGGGGGGTCGGGTCGGACATCGCGGGGGGGGTGGGGGTCGGGTCGAACATCGCGGGGGGGGTGGGGGTCGGGTCGGACATCGCGGGGGGGGGGGTCGGGTATCGCGGGGGGGGGGGGTCAGGTCGGACATGGCGGGGGGGGTCGGGTATCGCGGGGGGGTCGGGTCGGACATCGCGGGGGGGGTCAGGTTGGACATCGCGGGGGAGGGCGTTCCGGGTCGGACATCGCCGGGGGGGGGGTTCCGGCCTGACATCGCGGGGGGGAGGGTCCGGTCGGACATTGCTGGGGGGAGGTGTGGGGGATCGCTTGATTGTGGGGGTTCCATCACATGGTAAACAGGGAAGCTTCCTGGGCTGGGGGGAAGCACTCCTGCTCTTCCTGTCCCACAAGCAGTGCTGTAAAGGCATTTACCTGTTGGATCCGGCCGTTCTCACCTCCTTTCTTCTGCCGGGTTTCCCGCGGACCGGGCTACCCAGCCTGCAGGTGTTAAAAATAAAGCTTTACTTAAAATGGAGGCACGCAGCCTCCTTAAAATATTTTAGTGACTGATCTGCCTCCTAGGAGTGGGTTGGTCACCTGCCTCCGTTATGGAAGTGGGCGGGTTGGGGTCAGGTTGCCCAATTTTTAATTTAAATTCCCCACCCGTCACCCCCTCCACCTGCCCTGCGGGGTTAAAATTACCCCCATAATCTAGCTGACACATCAGTGCAGTACTCAAGGAGTGTTGCACTGTCAGAGGTGTTGTCTTTCAGATGAAACATTAAACCATGGCACTATTCAAAGAACAGCAGGGAAGTCCTCCCCGCATCCTGGGTAACATTATCCCTCAACCAAGACCACCTTATCTCGACACTTATCATTGCTGTCCTGGGATACTTGCTGTGAACATATTGGCTGCCACATTTCTCCACATTACAACAGTAACTATATTTCAAAAGAGTACTTCATTGACTGTGAAGTGCTTTGGGACGTCCTGGGGTCATGAAAGGCACTACATAAATTCAAGTTTGTTCTTTCTTTTTTTTATATTTACTCGTATCTTAGACCCCCGTGAGAGTAACCTGCAGTACTGTTAACAGCAGCTGAGTTACGATATATGTCAGTTCAGGACTACAGAAGTGGTCCAATTTATAAATGTGCTAGCAACGGCCTTAGAAAAATGGCCTTTAGTTGAAGTATGTGCCCTGGATTGAGCTATCCTGGCCTTTCAATCCCCTTTGCACATTTGTCAACTTTGCACATTTGTCACATAGAGAGATTACTAGTCAGAAAAACTATATAAACTCTTCTTGTACAAATACAGAAAGATCAGTAGAAGTTCTACCAGCAACACCAAACATATAATATTATGTTTGGGTAGTACATTGTTCCAGTGTCTTTATATTTGGGATTAGTTATATAAAATTAGAGTAGAGCTCTCTGATTAAAACAAAAAATCAAAAGCAGACTTGAGGTTTCTCTCCCACCTAATTTTTCTTCCCTCCTCTCCCAAAGTCACTGGCCTCACTCAACTGACCATTATTCCACGTGTGAGTTTCAGCAGTGAATATTAAAGGCAATTTGACTCCACAGACATAATCCTCATCTAACAGGGATGCCCAGAAATCAGGAGCCCCAAGATTATTTTTTGATCCCTTATCCAAGGACATTGATGCCAACAATAGCACCTCACTGCCACTCTGGTGAAACTGCTAACACAAACCCAAATTCAAACTAGGGACCTTCCAGATCTACACACCACATTATAGGGTGCATTCGCCCATTGAGTCATTGGGGAACCCACATACTTGAGCTTCAATTCATAAATCCATTTGGGGAGATGGTCAGAACCTCTACTGCAGTTAACATGGTTAGGAATACTGGAAGAATTTCTGTAATGGGCCCTAACAGTCACGAAGCTCAAAAGGAGTTTGTTACCTATCATGTTACAGAAATGGAATTGTTAATCTTCTATGAAAATGTCAGAATCTATCCCATCCACAGGTTTATCCAAGGTATTTTCCTCCCTTTTGCTTTTCCCCCGTTTCATGTGCCACCTACAGGTGAGAGGGTTGGTACCCAAATATGACCAATGCCATTCTGAACTGGTTAGCAACAAGTGCACAGAGAAAACTGAGAATACCTCCTGCGGAGGCATCTCTACAACAGTGGCAAGGCTGTGATCAAAGCTGGAAATCAAAATGAATCCTTCCGCTCTGTGGCACAGTGCATTGGTTCTCCAATCTTTGTGTACCATGCTACGCCCAGCATTTGCCTCTTATAGTTTCTAATGTAAATCCAACTCTGACTAAATGTTTGGATAAACTATTTATTAGCACGAGATTCACTCCCTTCCTTATCAATTTTGAGTTATTTATTTGCATATTTATTTACTTATTTATTTATTTGAAGAAAAGTGGGATTGCATACACATGAAAACAAGTAAATAAAACTATTCATTTTACCATTTTATATATTAGTTACTGTCTATTCAGAATCACAGGTCAAGTGGTATGAACTGCAGTGATTCAAAGAACAGTGGGAGTACTTAAATTCATGCCCCTTTATTGTGCAATTAATCACCATATAAGTGGGTTTTGTTATTAAGTGGGACGTTCTGTACTTGGTATCCACACCAATTACTCACCATCTATAGCATCTACATGACGGTGCTGTGACATACTGGAGTGAGCAATGATGACATCACTCCACCAGCAAACATCTTAAAATGTGTCAAAGTGAATTAACAGGTTGGTGCAAGAAACGCCGGGGAAAGTTTGTACTGCAGCTGACGGCAGTGTGAAGAGCTCCCCAGTGATTTCCAATGGCAGCTTTTACACCGCGGGCCATTCCTCATTTTGTGGCTGCCAAAATCACTAAGCCTGGCTTTGCCCCATTTAGATTCGAGTCTAAATGTGTGACATGTTCATTTCAAAATGTGATAATAAAATAGCTGAATTTAAGCATTCATGCAAAGCAAGCAGAATACCAGTTAGTAAGCCTTGGCAATTGCGATATATATTGAAATGTTAACCGATGATATCATTCCAAAAGCTAACAGTGGTTTAAGGGGACTGCGGCGACTGTCACCTTGATACCACGTTGTTCACCTTTAAGAGCAATACCCATGACCGTTGAAACTTCTGTTTGACTTTCATTGATCGGCGCAATACGGACGTATAGTGTAATTATTTTATATTATTTGGCTGTTCTATCATGGTGGGGTCCACAGACTGATAATAAACGAGTATTTCTGCTCAGGAGAACTTACAGAATGGGCTCCAGATGTGTATCGTGAAGCGTGGGCCAACACAGCGGCACAACGCCGTTAGAATGAGCAGATCGCTTCCAATTGGGTCAGAAATAACCTTAAGACCCCGGTGAGTGAGTCCGCGAACCTGCCACCACTCGGCCCCGGGACGCGTCTGAAGATGGAGATTTGGGGGCTGAGATAAGGTTACAGAGCGACCTCCTCACATCTAAATGTCAGCTCTTACTGGAGCGGTGACTGAGCCGCTGATTCAGGCACGGTGATTAGTCATCCTCATTTAAGGAGGACCGCCAGCTATTTGTCATAAAGGTCACATTTTCCTAAAACTCTTCCAATACGGACTTTATCCATCAAAATATATCATGTATGGTGTAGGAAAGAACTGTCACCAGGAACAGTATAGAAACTGACATCCTCTGAAAATAGAAATCCTCTTTTAATTAACATTTTAAACAGAATCATTTAAAGTTCCAATGTTAATTGGTGACATTTTCGACTTTAAAAATCGGGTTCAGTAACATTCATCTAAAAAATAAAACATGCGACTTTGCTAATTTCATGCCGCCGAGACTTTTAAATGAGAGTAAACTCCCAGATCTCCAATTTCGCTGTAACCAAATATATAAACTTTCACTCCTATCGTCTCAGTGATACCTCTCAGTAGCGAGTATTCAGCAATCGTTCCACAGAGGCACTGCAGCAATATTCACATCCCAGCTGCAACCGATTCATCGAAAAGAATAACCCGACCCTCGCCTTGCCGAAGTTGCTGAAACTGGTACATTTTGTACAGAAACCCAGAACGGAATCCGCCAGGGTACCAGCGGCTCTGCCTCACTCAGCGAGCTGTCTAAATATCTGCATCGCACGGTGCATAAAAACGGAATTTAACAGAACGGGAAAGCCAGACAACTTCTACAAAACTAAGGGTAAAAGTTTCCTTTTTTTCTTTAAAAAGCCCATAACTTGGTAGATCGCTTGATAATAAACCGAGATAAGGTAGGGGGGGGGGAAGCATTACACCGAATCCCTTTCGTTTTGGATTATTAGTCAGTTAAATGCATTAAAATACTGTGACATTCTAATATTTAACATAAAGTAAACGGTTCTCACCCCCCGAATCGGGTAAACCCGGCGCTATCAGTACAGTCGCATTATCAGTGAATAAACTTGAGGAGAATGGTATTGAACTTCAACTCACCTTGACCTGCCGATCCTCTAGTGCTGATTACACCCGCTAGCAAAGTGGCCACATACCAAATCATAGTACTATTACCCCACTGTGAGATCTGGCTGGATCATATCTTAGAGCTCTTCACTTTTAGATGTTTCCTGGAAGAGCCCCGGTCTGACCATCAGTGCAATGCAATCCTTCCGATGATGTCCTCTTCATGTCCTGTTCATTCTTTTTTTCTTTCTCTTTCTCTTCCCCTGCCTCTTTCTCTCTCTATCTCTCCTCTCTCTGCCTGTCTCTCCCTCTCTCATTCGGTTACATCCCTCTGGAATGCACTTGCACTCTCCCGGCTCTAGCTCTTGCTGTTTCTCAGCGCAGATAGAGACTGGATTTCCCCCCCCCCCCGCCCCCCCTCCTCAACTCTCGCGCTGGCAACCTAACTTGATGGTTGCCGGCCCGGCGCCCGCCCCCTCCCCACTCGCCTGCCGCTGAATGGCTAAGGGGAGCTCGGCTCCGATGCTGATTGGCCGCGGGCACCGCCCATCAGAGGGTGACGGGCTTTGCCTGTTTCAAGGTGGGTTGAGGTGGAGAGGCTGGAGCGCCGCAGTATCATGCGCAATAGCAAGGACTGGCAGAGGAGTAGGAGCAGCATTTCCAGCTGCTGATCGCCCCCTCTCCAGCCCTTCAGACGTTAAAGGTGAACAGCACCATGTTAATCCTCGGAGGGCAGCAAAGCATTTTCATGCCAGAAGTAATGTCGAAAGTTCACCCGATTCAAGAAGCAGTTAAAATGGGAAATTTCCCTACGATTAAAACTGCAAAATAAAGCCAAAACTCTGGTTCGACAATTCATGTAATAAAGGTTAAGAACAACAAAAAAATGACTGCAAGAAATTACATGTATTTCTTATTGGATAAAACATAAATGTGTGGTTTAAAGTCATCCGGTGTTATTTTATCAAGTGGATTTTTATATCTTTGCAGGAATTGTGTAACACAAAACGTGAAGTGAAACCAATTAATTCTGCGTTCAATAGGTTACAAGTAATGTAAGAGAGGAAAGAAATCTTGAGTTAATTGCTGTGATCCTACAATGTGCAGTCTAATCTGGGATTTACACTGGAATGTTTTGCTATGTAACTATTATATTAACAGCAATGAAAAGATTTATCAAATAGTAAATTATCCACTTTGTTGAAATCACGATTATAATGACATTTGTTTCTTGCTTTTCAAAACTTCCAAATATGACATAAATCTTTTAAAATCCGCACGAAGATTAGTGGCAGGTCAGAAGATTGGACATAATATAACAAACAGCAAAGAATGACTAAAAGAATAATAAGGAGGGAGAAATTAGAGTACGAGAGAAAGCTAGCTAGAAATATAAAAACAGATAGTAAGAGTTTCTACAGGTATTTAAAAAGGAAAAGAGTAAGTAACATGAGCGTTGGTTCTCTAGAGAGTGAGTCTGGGGAATTAATAATGGAGAAGAAGGAAATGGCGGATGAATTGAACAGATATTTTGCGTCCATCTTCACTGTAGAGGATACAATAACATGCCAGAAATAACTGCAAATCAAGAGGTGAAAGGGAGGGAGGAACTTAAAACATTTACAATCACTGGGGAAAGGGTTCTGAAAAAAATATTAGAACTAAAAGCTGACAAGTCCCCAGGTCCTGACAGACTTCATCCCAGGGTCTTAAAAGAAGTGGCTGCAGAGATAATAGATGCATTGGTACTAATTTTCCAAAATTCCCTAGATTCTGGAAGGATCCCATCAGATTGGAAAATAGTGAATGTAACTCCTCTATTCAAGAAAGGAGGAAGACAGAAAGCAGGAAACTACAGGCCAGTTAGCTTAACATCTGTCATAGCGAAAATGCTAGAATCTATTATTAAGGAGGTTATAGCAGGGCACATAGAAAATCTCAATGCAATCGGGCAGAGTCAACACAGCTTTGTGAAAGGGAAATCGTGTTTGACTGATTTATTAGAGTTCTTTGAAGAAATAACAAGCAACGTGGATAAAGGTATCCTGTGGATGTGGTGTACTTGGATTTCCAGAAGGCTTTTGACAAGGTGCCACATCAAAGGCTACTACACAAAATAAGAGCTCATGGTGTATGGGGTAACATATTAGCATGGATAAAGGATTGGTTAGCTAACAGGAAACAGAGAGTAGGCATAAATGGGTCATTTTAACTTGGCAAGATGTCACAAGTGGAGTGCCACAGGGATCAGTGCTTGGGCCTCAACTATTTACAATCTATATCAATGATTTGGATGAAGGGACCGAATGTATGGTTGCTAAATTCGCTGATGACACAAAGGTAGGTAGGAAAGTAAGTTATGAAGAGGACATAAGGAGTCTGCAAAGGGATATAGATAGGTTAAGTGAGTGGGCAAAAATTTGGCAGATGGAGTATAATGTGGGAAAATGTGAACTTGTCCACTATGGCAGGAGGAATAGAAAAGCAGTATATTATTTAAATGGAGAGAGATTGCAGAACTCTGAGGTACAGAGGGATCTGGGTGTCCTACACATGAATCACAAAAAGTTAGTGTGCAGGTACAGCAAGTGATTAGGAAGGCAAATGGAATGTTGTCATTTATTGCAAGGGGAATGGAATATAAAAGTAGAGATGTTTTGCTAAAGTTGTACAGGGCATTGGTGAGACCACATCTAGAATACTGTGTGCAGTTTTGGTCTCCTTATTTAAGAAAGGACATAATTGCTTTAGAGGTGGTTCAGAGAATGTTCACTCGACTGATTTCTGGGATGAGGGGGTTATCTTATGAGGAAAGGTTGGACAAGTTGGGCCGGTATATACTGGAGTTTAGAAGAATGAGAGGTGATCTAAATGAAACATATAAGATCCTGAGGGGACTAGAAGAGGTAGATGCTGAGAAGATGTTTCCCCTTGTGGGAGAGACTAGAGCTAGGGGGCCACAGTTTAAAAATAAGGGGTCTCCCATTTAAGACGGAGGTGAGGAGAAATTTTTTCTCTCTGAGGGTCATGAGTCTGTGGAACTTCCTTCCCCAGAGAACAGCGGAGGCAGGATCATTGAATATATTTAACGCTGAGTTAGATAGATTCCTGATTAACAAGGGAGTCAAAGGTTATAGTAGGTAGACGGGAAAGTTGGGTAGAGGTCACAATCAGATCAACCATGATCTTATCAAATGGCAGAGCAGGCTCGAGCGGCCGAATAGCCTACTCCTGCTCTTAATTTGTATGTTCGTAAAATCATAGTTCTAGTATGTTGCTGTGTCAGATATTTAGTTTTCATTACAAAGATGGGAATGCATCATTTCATTTTATTTGAATGAATAATTAAGACACAGTTTAAATCAATAGCAACAACTTACATTTATATAGCCCCTTTAACATAGAAAAACGTCTCAAGGCACTTCACAGAGGTATAATTAGACAAAAAGTTGTGAGGACAAAGAAGAAGCTATTCGAAGGGGTGACCAAAAGATTGGTCAAAGAGTTGGGTTTTAAGGAGGGTCGTAAGGAGGCGAGGGAGGTGAAGGGGTTCTCAGGGGGAACTGCAGAGTGTGCGGCCTAGACAGCTGACAGCATGGCCACCAATGGTGGGGTGAAGGGAGGGAGGGATAGATGCACAAAAGGCCAGAGCCGGAGGAATGGAAAGGTCAGGGGGGTTGTTGTGTTGGAAAAAGTTACAGAGTTAGGGAGGGGCTTATAATGACATTTGTTTCTTTCTTTTCAAAACTTCCAAAAATGACATAAATCTTTTAAAATCACAGTTCTTGTATGTTGCTGGGAATGCACTATTTCATTTTATTTGAATGCGTACTGGGCTACTGGGAGCCAATGTAGGTCAATAAGGACAGGGTGATGGTGAGTATGACTTCCTGCGGGATAGGATATGGGCAGCAGAGTTTTGGATGAGCTGAAGTTTACAGTGGGTGGAGGATGGGAGACCAGCCAGAAGAGCATTGGAATAGTTGAGTCTGGTGGTGACAAAGGCTGGATGAGGGTTTCAGTGACAGATGTGCTGAGGCAGGGGCAGAGATGGGTGATGTTACGGAGGTGGAAGTAGTTGGTCTTTATGATGCAGAGTATTTGATTAACTGGAGGAAATTGCGGCTCATCAAGACTGGTTATCAGATGTATCATTCTATTTTATTTGAATGGATAACGAGGACACAGTATGAATCAATGCTGTTTCTCAGTAGAATTTTAGTGATAACTCCGATGAGCTCCCTGATGACTGAGAGAACTATCTTGGAAAATTGAATTGAAATGGAAGGTTTACACTCAATAGCAGTTGTTTATTAAAGGGGAAGTGCTTACTTTCAACAGAATGATACAGCACCAACAGTCAAGGAGTCGTAAGACACCGATTTGATTTCCCTCACACTACTGAGTTCCCAATCTCAAATGTGTTGATATGGGAGATGGGAAAGCAGGGACTTTGGTGGAGGGAGCAGGCCTGGAACAAATCGGCTGCAGTCGGTGCAAGCCCCAGGGAGACTATGGGAGAAACGTGGAATCAATTCACCCTAAAAGACAAGTGCTTTGGTAAGCAGATGTGATCAGTGACCTGATGACATCACTGCATCACTCACTGACATTTGCCACTGCAAATGCCTACTTTTTATCTTCGTTTTTGAAAAAAATATTAAATTTTTTTTGGTGCTGTCCGCGTCAAGGTGAAGGCCATCAGTTCTGGGGAATGGAAGTTTCCCACATTTTGACTTCAGTGTCAGCATCAAGCAATCCCAGGTCAGGTGTAACAGGATTTGATGCAGAGTAAAGCACCCTGTACTCTGCCCGAGCAATGTCATCGATTATACCATGAGAATAACACTGATACATTTCAGTTTCCTACACTAATTTTCCTAATGGCCTCTGAGTGAGATTACTAATCATTATTGGATTATGGTCAGTTTTGTGCTATAAAGTCATGCCCACCAGTAAGCTTGTTGAGAATCTGGCACACTCATTTGCATAGGGCCTTTACAGATAGCGGAGAGAAGAGACTTTCATCCCATCAATTTAGGATGAAACCATACCGAAGATCCAGAGGTGTTAGAAATATATGCTGACACGCCAACCCACCCATCCCTTATCTTTATCTTAGCTTTAATTTAAAAAAATTAAACATTTATAATCAGAAATCATAGTAAAAGTGCGTCAACAATATTGCTTTAAAATATCCTGTTGACAAAATGCATGTATGTTCATTTGTGAAATCATAATTACGCTGTACAGCCACCCAGTGAGTCAATTTGATTCTACTTGAAGCCCATTAAATTTGAACTTATGAATCAGGAGAAATATTCCAAAATCTGGTCCTTGTTCTTGGCCTACTGCCATTGTTGGCTGGGAGACAAATAACATTCGCCATATAACCCAGACACCATGCAAAAGGACACATGCCTACACAACAGGCTGTGGAGGCTCTCAGAGCTATGACAACAGCTCAAAAACCCAGTGGACATTTTGGAACAGGCAGTCCCAGCAGTGCACCTAAATACTAGTACCACTTGCCAGAACAATGCCTGGGTCATATGTAGGCCCCTACATGAGACTCATTCACCATCGTTCTGTATTACGTACACTGATGTATGTGGACTGTATACTATGAGGAAAATGAATGAATGTATAACTACAATTGGGCTGAAAAAAATTGGAATCAACCCTGATCCATTGAAAGGGTTGAACACTCCACTAGCTCAATGGGAATGTGAAAACCTGGCGAAGTGCCATTGTATATCCTTATACTGAGCAATGCCAATTGAGCACCATTGTGTATAAAAATGAGTGGGAGTGCCATGTTCTGCTGGCTGTTTGCCCTCTTTTGCTGGGGCTGAATGAATGCTTCTTAGAGCTCTGCGCATATGCACAGCAATGAATGTATATGTAGACTGTGATTAATGCTGCCTCCTACATTCACATTCTACTGTCTTCAGACTCAACTCACGATCCCATTAGACTGACTCATTTGTTCTTAGACAGTGTAAGTTTTTAAATCAGGGAAATAAATGTATGGATATTAGACTGGAAACAATTAAACTGCAACTGCCCAAAGAAAAATTGATGCCAGATCACAACTTGGAAGTAGGCTCATTTATACCATGACAGTGAAGACACCAAGCCCATCTGTGGCACCAGGAGCTCCAGTCTATATTGCATTTTTGGGAGCATGCAGTATTAACAGGGGATGGAAGTGTTTCCCCATTGCCTTTAGGAGGAAAAATAACCAGAAAAAATTGAGAAATGTCACCAGTATCTCTTGCGTAAATGATTTGTTTTTCTAAACATGCTGAGTTGATTATTTTAATTAAACTGCTCAGATTGGTATTTGCTTCTGTGGAAGCTGAGCAGTGACTGCTGGAATCCAATGATGGAGTCTGACGCTAACACGTTAAAAAGGTTCATTGTGGTATGACAAGACTTTGCATCACAGTCAGTGGTGGTATTAAATTACTGAAGTCACGATCATTTTGTACAATATTCACTAAGAATAAAAGGGGAGGGGGAAAAGACAAAAATCAACACATGTAACACAAAGCTACCATGTATATATAGCAATAAAGGAGATGAAATCACTAACAAACGTCTTGAGGCTGAGATGATTCTGTAAGCAGCTCAAGGGCAGCACGCTCTGAAGCTCTTGACTGTCTAAATACTTTGTAGCTTTCATAGCTTTACATTACTGCAGATGCACAGAATGTGTAACTGGTCTCTCATATTAATGTAACTGGTCTCTCATATTAATGTAACTGGTCTCTCATATTAATGTAACTGGTGCATTTGAACTTGTGAAAATTCTCGTCAACATTCCCGAATGAACTTTCACTTTATCAGTCAATATGAAGTCAATGTTTGGAGGCAATTTCTGCACTGAATAGAAACACTTTGACCAGCTAGAGGCTGTGTAACCTTAGTAATGGGTATGATACTGTATATTATACAGTCAACATTTTATATATTAGATATGGTCTGTATCGTAACTACAGTAATAGGTGAGAAACTGCATATATAGTAACTATATTGTGCTAGAGTATCTGTGCATGTTGTCTCTAGCACAATATAGTGCTGGAGACTGTACAGCAGCCTTAGTAATGTGCAAGATGCTCTGTACACAGTAACCGTATTGGTGTCCTGGAGACAGTAAGTACCATAACCACATTTATATTCTTCAGTCAGCAGGCTTACATCTGATCTGAAGGAAAGCCATATCAATTTTGATGTGGAATAAAGATATATTGAATCCATGGTGAGGTCGCTGTATCCCATGCCTGTAAATGTTCACTACTATCGTATGTATCAGAAACACAGCTTCAGTTTGTAGAAGATTCTTTTTGGCATTTTACTGTATTATTCTATGCTGTCACATCAACCATATGTTTTTCACCCCTTCTAGTACAGTGAGAGTGGTGGTAACCTTCACTTTACAAGAGTGAAAGCCAGAACTTAAGTAGAACCTTTTTTATATTTTCCATTTGCACATAAATCTCAATCACATGGTTTGATTGTGGAATGATTGTACATGTTGGGGTTTCAGTCGTCCGTCGTCTCCTGGCAATTTAAGATACTGTCAAAAACAGGAACTGTTTCTTTTTGATTTGTAGAAATTCAGGACATACATAAAGGTTGGAAAAGCTGAGCAAGAGTGTTGTGAGAATAGAAAGCCTTTCAGTTTGCTGGAGAATGGGGACAGTGCACTGCATTACCAAGTTAATGGTAGGGTGGTATGTGACAGTATTCATAGAAAATTTCTAAAAGCTGTTATGGGTGAGGAGCGAGGGGACAGTAATGGCTGTGGAGATCAGTGCCAAGGTACAATGTCTCACGTTGGAGTTGCCCTTGAGTGTAGGGAATTGAATTGTCTGAAACATGCATAGCCTTGATGTTCTAAAGCATAATTATGGTTTCTAGCCACAAGAAGGGGGAACCTAGTGGGACCAAAAACTATGAGAAATTGTGCAAGGAATATGCAGGGCAGGTGGTGGCTATATATAAGATTGTGGATCATCACACAATTGAGGGTCTCTAGAGAAGGGGAAAAGTCAGGCAGAAATGTAAATATGAAATGAAAGTTGTGACTGATAGTTTCACCTTGGGTTTTATGATGTCGAATTCCTTATCATGACAGGGAAGAACAGTGGCCTCGTTCCTAACTTCTAAACAGATCTGAGTCTTCCTAAGGCAGAGGTGTTCGACCCATGGTCTCAGGGCCACATTCCCCATTTGAGTCCTGGTAATCTGGCCCTCGAAGCTCAGACAATTCAGACCTATTGTACTTCTGTTCCTTATTCATTGATTTGTTTTGTTTGAATTTAATGGGCCTAGAGGTATATGCAAATTAATGGGAACAAGAATTTAAAGTTTATATGTGGCCCCGAGGTTCAATGGTAAGCACCAAGGTGTGTCACGAAGAAAAAAGCTTGGATGTCCCTGGCCTAAGGGACAGTAGCTTGGGAATTACCATTGATGATGTTATCCTACAAATGCTTAATGTGCTTGTACGTATTTTAAATGAATTAATGCCTCCATTGATAGGAGAGTGGAATTTGATATGTGTACGTTAAGCATGATAACATCACCAACTGTAATTTTTACTGTGTTTCTACTATTACAGTCTAGTCCTCTATGTGGCTAATAAGTCTGAGCTATCTCCTCCACAGCAACATCAACATGGCCAGCAGCAAAAAGCTGACAGAGATAGACAATATGAAAAAAAACAGGTAATCAGTCCTCCAAGTGAAATTTTTACAAATATAATCCTGCCATGATTTGCTTTCTGCTGATGCCTGGCCTCCCCTCTATTATCAGGCCAGGGAGGATCAGTTCCCAATTACCCCTCCACTCAAAATTAAGTATTTTTATTTATTTGTTATTCACTAATGCTCAGTATACATGTATTGCAGCCATTTTCATGTTTCCTTATAATGCCCGGGAAACAATGATCAGAGCTGAGGATGATCAGCTCCCAACTCCACTCCTTCCCCATGAAGGATACTCTTCTATAACTAAAACCTTAACATTTTTGTTGTACACAATTTTTCCAATATGCACATACATAAAAATAGAGAAGTCGAGTGTGTGAAAGCAATACGCGTGTGAGAGTGAGAAAACCGTGAGAGAGAGTGTGAGACTGCTGCACGTGAGAGAGAGAACACCACATGTGAGAGAGAGTGAGAGCACCGTGTGTGTGAGAGAGTGAGAACACCGCGTGTGTGAGAGAGTGAGAACACCGCGTGTGAGAGAGAGTGAGAGCACCGTGTGTGAGAGAGTGAGAGCACCGCGTGTGAGAGAGAGTGAGAGCACCGTGTGTGTGAGAGAGTGAGAACACCGCGTGTGTGAGAGAGTGAGAACACCGCGTGTGAGAGAGTGAGAGCACCGCGTGTGAGAGAGAGAGTGAGAGCACCGTGTGTGTGAGAGAGTGAGAGCACCGCGTGTGAGAGAGTGAGAGCACCGTGTGTGTGAGAGAGAGTGAGAGCACCGTGTGTGTGAGAGAGTGAGAGCACCGTGTGTGTGAGAGAGTGAGAACACCGTGTGTGTGAGAGAGTGAGAACACCGCGTGTGAGAGCATCGCGTGTGAGAGAGTGAGAGCACCGTGTGTGTGAGAGTGAGAGCACCGCGTGTGAGAGAGTGAGAGCACCGCGTGTGAGAGAGAGAGTGAGAGCACCGTGTGTGTGAGAGAGTGAGAGCACCGCGTGTGAGAGAGTGAGAACACTGCGTGAAAGAGAGTGAGAACACGATGTGTGAAAGAGAGTGAGAACACCGGATGAAAGAGAGTGAGAACATTGCATGAAAGAGAGTGAGAACATTGCATGAAAGAGAGAGACAACACTGCGTGTGAGAGAGAATGAGAACACTACGTGTGAGCGTGAGAACATTGGGTGAGAGAGAGTGAGAACACCGTGTGAGAGAGAGTGAGAACACCGTGTGAGAGAGAGTGAGAACACCGTGTGAGAGAGAGTGAGAACACCGTGTGTGAGAGAGAGTGAGAACACCGTGTAAAAGAATAAGAACACCACATGTGAGAGAGAGTGAGATCACTGCGTGTGAGAGAGGATGAGAACACTACATGTGAGAGTGACAACATCCCATTTGAGAGAGTGAGACCACCGTGAGTGAGAGAGAGTGAGAGCACTGTGTGTGACAGAGAGACCCCCGTGGGTGAGAAAGTGAGAGCACCGTGTGAGAGTGAGAAAGCACCGTGGGTGAGAGAGAGTGAGAGCACCGTGTGAGAGAGAGAGTGAGAGCACCGTGTGAGAGAGAGCAAGAATGCTGCGTGAAGGAGAGTGAGAGCACAGTGTGTGAGAGAGAGTGAGAACACTGTGTGTGAGAGAGAGTGAGAACACTGTGTGTGAGAGAGAGTGAGAACACTGTGTGTGAGAGAGAGTGAGAACACTGTGTGTGAGAGAGAGTGAGAACACTGTGTGTGAGAGAGAGTGAGAACACTGTGTGTGAGAGAGAGTGAGAACACTGTGTGTGAGAGAGAGTGAGAACACTGTGTGTGAGAGAGAGTGAGAACACTACATGTGAGAGTGAGAACATCGCGTGTGAAAGAGAGTGAGAGCACAGTGTGTGAGAGAGAGTGAGAACACTGTGTGTGAGAGAGAGTGAGAGCACAGTGTGTGAGAGAGAGTGAGAGCACAGTGTGTGAGAGAGAGTGAGAGCACTACATGTGAGAGTGAGAACATCGCGTGTGAAAGAGAGTGAGAGCACAGTGTGTGAGAGAGAGTGAGAGCACAGTGTGTGAGAGAGAGTGAGAACACTGTGTGTGAGAGAGAATGAGAACACTACATGTGAGAGTGAGAACATTGCGTGTGAGAGTGAGTGAGAGCACCGTGTGAGAGAGAACATTGTGGGTGAGAATGAGAGCACTGTGGGTGACAGAGAGTGAGAACACTGTGAGAGAGTGAGAACACTATGTGTGAGAGAGAGAGCACCATGTGAGAGAGTAAGAACATGCGTGAAAGAGAGTGAGAACACCATGTGTGAGAGAGAGTGAGAACACTGTGTGTGAGTGAGCATCGCGTGTGTGAGAGTGAGCACCGTGTGTGAGAGAGTGAGAACACCATATGAAGAAGAGTGAGAACACTGCATGTGAGAGAGAATGAGGACACTAGATGTGAGAGTGACAACATCCAGTGTGAGAGAGTGAAAGCACCGTGTGCGAGAGAGAGTGAGAGCACGGTGTGCGAGAGAGAGTGAGAGCACGGTGTGCGAGAGAGAGTGAGAGCACGGTGTGCGAGAGAGAGTGAGAGCACGGTGTGTGAGAGAGAGTGAGAGCACTATGAGTGAGAGAGAGTGAGAGCACGGTGTGTGAGAGAGAGTGAGAGCACGGTGTGTGAGAGAGAGTGAGAGCACGGTGTGCGAGAGAGAGTGAGAGCACGGTGTGTGAGAGAGAGTGAGAGCACTATGAGTGAGAGAGAGTGAGAGCACGGTGTGTGAGAGGGAGTGAGAGCACCGTGTGCGAGAGAGAGTGAGAGCACGGTGTGCGAGAGAGAGTGAGAGCACGGTGTGTGAGAGAGAATGAGAGCACGATGAGTGAGAGAGAGTGAGAGCACGGTGTGTGATAGAGAGTGAGAGCACGGTGTGTGAGAGAGAGTGAGAGCACGGTGTGTGAGAGAGAGTGAGAGCACGGTGTGTGAGAGAGAGTGAGAGCACTATGAGTGAGAGAGAGTGAGAGCACGGTGTGTGAGAGGGAGTGAGAGCACCATGTGCGAGAGAGAGTGAGAGCACGGTGTGCGAGAGAGAGTGAGAGCACGGTGTGTGAGAGAGAATGAGAGCACTATGAGTGAGAGAGAGTGAGAGCACGGTGTGCGAGAGAGAGTGAGAGCACGGTGTGTGAGAGAGTGAGAGCACGGTGTGTGAGACAGAATGAGAGCACTATGAGTGAGAGAGAGTGAGAGCACGGTGTGTGAGAGAGAGTGAGAGCACGGTGTGCGAGAGAGAGTGAGGGCACAGTGCGTGAGACAGTGTTTTTTTTTATTCGTTCATGGGATGTGGGCATCGCTGGCAAGGCCAGCATTTATTGCCCATCCCTAATTGCCCTTGAGAAGGTGGTGGTGAGCCGCCTTCTTGAAACGCTGCAGTCCGTGTGGTGAAGGTTCTCCCACAGTGCTGGTAGGAAGGGAGTTCCAGGATTTTGACTCAGCGATGATGAAGGAACGGCGATACATTTCCAAGTCGGGATGGTGTGTGACTTGGAGGGGAACGTGCAGGTGGTGTTGTTCCCATGAGCCTGCTGCCCTTGTCCTTCTAGGTGGTAGAGGTCGCGGGTTTGGGAGGTGCTGTCGAAGAAGCCTTTCCGAGTTGCTGCAGTGCGTCCTGTGGATGGGACACGCTGCAGCCACTGTGCATCGGTGGTGAAGGGAGTGAATGTTTAGGGTGGTAGATGGGGTGCCAATCAAGCAGACTGCTTTGTCCTGGATGGTGTCGAGCTTCTTGAGTGTTGTTGGAGCTGCACTCATCCAGGCAAGTGGAGAGTATTCCATCACACTCCTGACTTATGCCTTGTAGATGGTGGAAAGGCTTTGGGGAGTCAGGAGGTGAGTCACTCGTCACAGAATACCCAGCCTCTGACCTGGTCTTGTAGCCACAGTATTTATGTGGCTGGTCCAGTTAAGTTTCTGGTCAATGGTGACCCTCAGGATGTCGATGGTGCGGGATTTGGCGATGGTAATGCCCTTGAATGTCATGGGGAGGTAGTCAGTCTCTCTCTTGTTGGAGATGGTTATTGCCTGGCACTTGTCTGGTGCAAATGTTACTTGCTACTTATGAGCCCAAGCCTGGATGTTGTCCAGGTCTTGCTGCATGCGAGCATGGACTGCTTCATTATCTGAGGGGTTGCGAATGGAACTGAACACTGTGCAATCATCAGCGAACATCCCCATTTCTGACCTTATGATGGAGGGAAGGTCATTGGTGAATCAGCTGAAGTTGGTTGGGCCTAGGACACTGCCCTGAGGAACTCCTGCAGCAATGTCCTGGAGCTGAGATGATTGGCCTCCAACAACCGCCACCATCTTCCTTTGTGCTAGGTATGACTCCAGCCACTGGAGAGTTTTCCCCCTGATTCTCATTGACTTCAATTTTACGCGGGCTCCTTGGTGCCACATTCGGTCAAATGCTGCTTTGATGTCAAGGGCAGTCACTCTCACCTCACCTCTGGAATTCAGCTCTTTTGTCCATGTTTGGACCAAGGCTGTAATGAGGTCTGGAGCTGAGTGGTCCTGGCAGAACCCAAACTGAGCATCGGTGAGCAGGTTATTGGTGAGTAAGTGCCGCTTGATAGCACTGTCGACGACACTTTCCATCACTTTGCTGATGATTGAGAGTAGGCTGACGGGGCGGTAATTGGCCAGATTGGATTTGTCCTGCTTTTTGTGGACAGGACATACCTGGGCAATTTTCCACATTGTCAGATAGATGCCAGCGTTGTAGCTGTATTGGAACAGTTTGGCTAGAGGCGCGGTTAGTTCTCGAGCACAAGACTTCAGCACTACAGCTGGGATGTTGTCGGGGCCTATAGCCTTTGCTGTATCCAGTGCACTCAGCCGTTTCTTGATATCACGTGGAGTGAATCGAATTGGCTGAAGACTGGCTGTGAGAGCACAGTGTGTGAGAGAGAGTGAGAACCCCATGTGAGAGTGAGAGAGCACCATGGGTGAGAGAGAGAGAGCAGCGTTTGTGAGAGTGAGAATGCCGTCTATGTGAGAATAAGAACAGTATGTGTGAGGGAGTGAGAACACCGCGTGAGAGTGAGAACACCGTGTGTGAGAGAGAGAGAGCACCGTGTGTGAGAGAGAGTGAGAGCACCGTGTGTGAGAGAGAGTGAGAGCACCGTGTGTGAGAGAGAGTGAGAGCACCGTGTGTGAGAGAGAGAGAGCACCGTGTGTGAGAGAGAGTGAGAGCACCGTGTGTGAGAGAGAGAGAGCACCGTGTGTGAGAGAGAGTGAGAGCACCGTGTGTGAGAGAGAGTGAGCACTGTGTGTGAGAGAGAGTGTGAGTACCGTGTGTGAGAGAGAGTGTGAGTACCGTGTGTGAGAGAGAGTGTGAGTACCGTGTGTGAGAGAGAGTGTGAGTACCGTGTGTGAGAGAGAGTGAGAGTACCATGTGTGAGTGAGAGCACCGTGTGACAGAGAGTGAGAGCACTGTGTGTGAGAGAGAGACGTACCGTGTGTAACAGAGAGAGAGTACTGTGTGTGACAGAGAGTGAGAATACCGTGTGAGAAGAGAGCACCGTGTGAGAGAGAGAGAGCACCGTGTGTGAGAGAGAGAGAGAGAGCAATGTGAGAGAGAGAGTGAGAGCACTGAGAGAGAGAGGGTACTTTGTGAGAGAGAGAGAGAGAGAGAGCAATGTGAGAGAGAGAGTGAGAGCACTGAGAGAGAGAGGGTACTGTGTGTGTGAGAGAGAGAGAGAGAGCACTGTGTGAGAGAGAGAGCACCATGTGTGAGAGAGAGAGAACACTGTATGAGAGAGAGAGAGCACTGTGTGTGTGAGAGAGAGCAATGTGAGAGAGAGAGTGAGAGCACTGAGAGAGAGAGGGTACTGTGTGAGAGAGAGAGAGAGGGAGAGAGCACTGTGTGAGAGAGAGTGAGAGCACTGAGAGAGAGAGGGTACTGTGTGAGAGAGAGAGAGAGGGAGAGAGCACTGTGTGAGAGAGAGAGCACCGTGTGTGAGAGAGAGAGAGAACACTATGAGAGAGAGAGAGAGAGAGCACTGTGTGTGAGAGAGAGCACTGTGTGTGAGAGAGTACACTTTGTGTGAAAGAGTGTGACAGCACTGTGTGTGAGAGTGAGAAAGAACATCATGTGTAACAGAGTGAGAACACTGGTGGTGATAGCGGTATGTGTGACAGAGTGTGAAAGCATCCTGTGTGCGAAAGAATGAAAATATCTTTGCAAGTGAAGAACAGCTGGGAGAGTACAGCGTGTGATAAGAACATCATCTATACGTGAAAGGGACAGCATGCCATTCTCATGCAGAAGTGAGTGAATCACTTTGTATGAGAGCAAGTGAGCATATTGTGAGCACCAAGTGCAAGAGCAAACAAGAGTGTTGTGCAAGCTCAAGAGCAAAAGAGAGCACGTTGTGTGAGCAAGTGAAACTTCCATATACATGCAAGTGCAAGTAAAGGCTTAAAATTCCTCAAAGTCATGCTTATTGTCAATGCTTGTTCTTCAAATGTAGCTATGTACTGACCTTATAACACAGTCCTGTTGGAAAAAAAGTCTGTGCAAAGACCATTTAGCTGATTACCTATGCACCTAATGAGGCTAATGAAAAGTTAAAGGGGAGTGGGTGGGATGTTTGTGTGGGCAGGATGTGAGGCTTTTCTACTATCATTTTGTTGGTGGATGCCGCTCTGCATTTAACCATCAGGTAGAACTGTGGGTAATGAACTTGCAACTGGAGTTATAAACATAAGGGTCCTAACTATTAACCCAAAAGACGGCAAAACAGGAATCAATTGGAAAAATGTCTTTGCATTACCTGAAATATCTCTGCAGTTATGTTTGTGAAGAAAACTCCCAGGGAATTCATTGATGTTTGAAGAAAAATGTTCCTTCAAAGAAATGTTCTTTGTTGATGGGCTGCTATTGGATTGTGGCAGGGGACTAGTATTTAGATTATAAATAAAATCTGAGAATTTTGGGATAACCTTGATTGATGGGGTCCAGCATAAATTACTTTGAAGACTGTCCTTCAACATTTTTTACACTGCCTTATTCAGACTGAAGCAAGGTTTGCAATGTGGTAAATCAGTTAGTAACTGGCATGCTTGGTGCTGCAGAAACATAACTTCAATGGAAGAAGCACATCATTATTATCTGGTACAGTTAGATTTATTACCTCTGTGTATCTTTACATCTCCTGAATGGTGCCTGATTTGTACGTTCGCGCAAAGGGAAAGTGTTCACCTCATGCCAGCCAACAATAGTAAAAAGCGGAGACAGGAAGTTTACTGCAATTTTTAAATTAATTTGTCAGTCAATTAATCAATCATTAATTAAAACTGTAATGAACTAGTAACAAAAATCCAAGCAGCATGTTGGACACTTGACAATAGTTTTAGGTTCCGGATTGTTTCAAAGAAAGAATTTTTGGGGAATAATATTTCTGAATTAAATCAATTCATTAAAAGTTTCATTAGATATTTTAATGACGTCTGAAAGGACTCAAAGCCCAGCTCAATCTGTGTGCATTTGTACGCGTGTGTGTCTGTCTGTCTATTCTGTAGATGCAATCTATGCAGTGAATGTAAATTGTTTCTCCATTAGGGAAGGGTGCAATGTGCTGACTGAGGGCATATGGTAAGCTGGTCGGCTGAAATTGTAGTTAAGTTAAACAACAACATAATCACTATGCCAGTGTGTGATCACAAGATAGATACAGGTGAGGAAGGCCATTGGCCTATCTTAGCTTATCCAACCACTGGGACTCTATAAGCCCCCATCATAGCATCCAACCGTTTCTTAAGTGATTCCAATATTTTGGGTTGCACCACCTTCCCAAGAAGTCCATTGCATGTGCTAATCACTCTTACGTGAAGAAGAACTTCCTGACATCAGTGTGAAATTTGCCTTTTCCTAGTTTGAAATTATGTCTCTGTGTCCTACTGTACTGCTCCGGCTCATCTTTTCTTTACCATTCATTTTCTTACGTGCCTCTATAGGGACAACTTTTAGATGCTTCCTTTCACGGTCAAAAAGCCAGAGTTTCTCAAGTGTTTCATCAAAACTCAATGACATGAGAGATCAATCTCAAGGCCCTTCTCTGAACTGTATTCTGTATTGAAATGTCTCCCTTATGTCTAATGACTAGAACTGGAAGCAGTTCTTAAAGGTATGGTCTGGCCAAAGCCCTGCACAGTTTAGGCATGACTTCCCCCGACTCATACTCGATCGTTTTGGCAAGATAGTTCAGCATTTTATTTGCTTGGTTGATTGCTGCACCACAGTGATCTGACACCTCTTTGAACTTTATCCTTAACTACTTCAACACCAATTATTGGGCACTCATATCAACCATTTTTCTTCCTTTATATAGTACTTTACATTTGTTTGTATTAAACGTCATCCACTGTTAACACACACGGAGATGAAGGTATGCTTTGTGTCAGAAGGAGTTATGGTGAAGGGGTTTCACCAGCTCACTGGCAGCATGATTGTACCGTAACACACAGGTTATAGCTATTGACCTTCAAACCAGCTCTTCATGCGCCCTCAATCAGTAAAGTGGCCCCTCTCCCGTAGTGAAATTTGCTTCATTAACCCTCAGAGTCATTAACCTTCATGTGCACACAGTGAAACTAGCAGATCCTGGTGAAACATTTAGAAAGCCACCAACCATTGGCATGGCAATGATGCATGGTAGCACCGTAATCTGGAAGATAACATATAAAGTTAAAAAAAAGGTATCAAACTGACTGTACGGGCAAAGTTTAATTGTACAGCCTGAATGTGCAGATAAGCACAGTCAATTTTAGCAGTTAGGCTCTACCCACTGCTTGAGAGCTCCTCGTAGCAACAAATAGGACCTTACTGCAGCCTGGCACTGTTCCAGCTTTTCAAAACATTTTTTCTTACCTCACTCAAAAAAGTATTGGTTTGTAACCATTTCTATTTCAGTGCAAAGTACACATTCAGTTTGACAACATGCGCTGTTAACATGCCCATGCTTCCCACTGCGAGCAGTCTCTCCTCTTTGTCATTTCAGTGGAAAATGTCAATGTCAAGTAGAAAACAAAAGGTTCATTTTTCAGAATCTTTCTCCTTATTTGGCTCAGTTATGGGGCTAGCGATCAGACAATACCACCACAAAGAGAGACACATTCCTATTGCTGCAATTTGTGGTTTCTCCTTTCCCAGCTTCGAGCATCAATATAGAATCAGGTTTTTCGACAGACCACAGCCACAGCAAGGTCATTTACCATTTAATACAATTTAAAAAAAATGTGGAGCAAAGATTTACTGCTGAAAGTGTAAATTAAAAAACGAGGAAACAGCAATTCTCGTACATGAAAATCCGTGCCTCCGCAGAGATTTAACAGTAATTTCTTTCATTTTCCATTTATTGTTTAATTTTTTTTAGTGCAGCCATATAATCATTTTAAATGACAACAGTGGTTTCACACTGGGAAAAGGTAATTGGGTCAGTTGCCATCATTCAGTTCTTTGAATGAAGTACATAAATAAACTGAGATCAGGACAGTTAAGCGATTTTAGCTCTGTAAGTAAAAGAAATAATATTGCAATTAATAGCACAAGGTGTTTCTAATTGAATACTTTGTGTGCAAAGGTATATTTGATTGCATGATGAAATCTAGTAGTTTATTTCACCACATTAAAGAGTAAAATAGCCTATAGTCCCTTTTGGAGAGCAGTCGCAGTCCTAGTTGTGTGTATGAGTGTGAGCCTTTTAGTGAGCTCGGAAAGGATTTACTACTGACTGTCCATGTATCACTGTGTCAGTAATAGTTTCAAATAACTCGCTTGCTAAGTAAAGAATTGGCTTGTAAATGTACTTCAGTGGAAAACATCCTGCTATTGATTTTGGCAGCTCTCACTCCTTTCAAAAATTGGGTAAATATAGAGTAAAATTTATAATCTATGTAAAGTAGCATTGTAGTAGAGGCGTTGTAAATTGTTTTAAGATCACAGTAGTTTCCACAGGAGTACGGGTTGGTGAAGTAATGGAGCTGAGGAATGGTGATGGGCACTTAAACATGGCTAGAGGCTGGGGATAGAGTCAGAGCTGGGGGAATGGAGTCAGACTGAGGCTATGGATAGAAGTAGGCCCAGGGTTTGGGTGTGCACAGATCTAGAAGATGGTTCAGACTGAGACTGATGCTGGGAATGGGAATGGGAATAGAACCAGGAAGTGGAGGTGGGATTGTTTTCCTTAGAGCAGAAAAGGTTAAGGGGAGACTTAATAGAGATGTTCAAAATTATGAAGGGTTTTAATAGAGTACATTGGGAAAAATAATTTTCACTAGCAAGAGAGTCAGTAACCAGAGAACACAGAGTTAAGGTAATTGGCAAAAGAACCAAAGGGAGATGAGAAATTTTTTTAAGCAGTGAGTTGTTATGATCTGGAATGAACTTCCTGAAAGGGAGATGGAAGCAGATTCAATAGTAACTTTCAAAAGGGAATTGATTGAATATTTGAAACGGAAAAATTTGCAGGGCTATGGGGAAAGAGCAGGGGAGTGGGGCTAATTGGATAGTTCTTTCCAAGAGCCAGCACAGGCACAATGGGCCGAATGGCCTCCTCCTGTGACGTACGAGTCTATGATTCCAAGGACAGAGCTGAGAGATGGAGACAGATGAAGCAAGAGTTTGAAGTGGACAGTCTTTGCAGCACATAGACATTAAAAAGTGTGAATGCATCTTTGTGAGAATCATGATTTTGACATCTTAAGAGCTTCATATGTCAGGGGAAACAGAGTGGACATTTTCTGCTGCATTAAAGATCATTTAAAAAAATCTGATTGTAATTGGACTCTTGTTACTCTTGGTAATCCAGTGAGTGTTATTTTCTTACAGGCTGACTGGAGAAATTGATGTTGGTTTTATAAACAGTAAATCATCCAAACTTTTAATTTCTCCTTTGCCTGCACCAGCAAACTAATATCTGTGCTGTAGCAGCCATATTTTTGTCACCACTGGGAGAATATCAGGGAGCAATAAATCTGGCCACGCAGTAGCATGGAGATACTATAAGCTTGTGAGCTTCCTAATGGCTCATTGAGAATAGCCCATCACATGGAAGACAACCTATGTAATGCAAGAATACCTCTGTTGCCTAATGGCTGATCCACAGCAGTAAAAAGTAAATGGTAATTCCCACATGCGATTTACCACTTAATTGAGAGGTAGATGCATTCTAGAGTTAAACATTGGGTTAAAATGCAATGAAATAAACAAAATGGATTCCAAACAAGTTGGCATTTGCCACTCGAGCATGGGTGGACAACTGACCTCTTTCGACCCACATATAGCTCTCTTCTGCAGCTGAAATGTGATTCTTTGGCTGCACTTTCGACAAGGACTGAGGGAATGTGGGAAAGGAGGAAAGAGCAATACAGAGACAAAGAGAAGGGGAAATGAGAGACAAGGACAAACAGAAGAAAAAGGGAAAGAGGGAATTTTCAACAAGAGATGGTAAACTGACACAGGGAGAGAGTGAGAAAAACAGGGAGAGAGAATGAGAGACAAGGAAAGAAAAAGATTGACACAAGGGAACCAAATGATTGAGAATCTGGTAACATGAGTGAGAAGGGATTGAGGGAGCAGGGGGAATAAGAGAAAGGGAACTGTGAGAGGGCCTTGGGGAAATAAAATACAGATGTCAAGTAAATAATTGGAAGCAAAACATGTCAAAAGCTATATTGATGGGCTAGGTTTCAAAATGTTTGTATTATATACTTGTAATAGTTGTAGTTACAATGAGAATCAGTGAGCATGCGGTTATACTATAACTTATCGTGCATTCACACCATAAGTTTAGCGTTGGTGCAAAGTGGTTTCAGCTTTGCACTGGTGCTAAACCTGCGGAGTGTCATTCGAGTGTAAAGGCCCAAACTGACACTGGAGTGAAGAAGAATGAGATTACATCACCTCCAGGGAGTCTCACATCTCTTCACTCCAGTATCAGGATTGGGTCTCGACTTTGGATTGAGGCTGCATTTGCAATATAAATGTCGTGTCCATGCAAAGGAGTTTCGCTTCACACAGACACTATAGTTATAATGTAAAGGCACCCTAAAACTCATAGGTCTTTGTTGGTATGTAATTTCTTTTTCTGGGTCTTGAGATTTGAAAGGTTGGCCACACCAGCACTAGAGTGTACACTTGTCCTGTAAACCTGCTGCAGAGCACAAGCTTATATTAGTATTGTGCCACTCATATTACTGCGATAAGTAGTAATGTAGTTCAACCACATCAACCTCTCTGTCCTACAGCGCACCATGTCAACCTTAAAACCCATATAGCTCACACACTGCTGAAAATGGAAAGAAAGTATTCGTATTTTTAAAAAGTATTTAGGATGTTCTAGGAGATCTCCTGTGGCACTGCTTAAAGTGAGTTGGATGTTGTATAAGAATGTGGGCAATATGCCAAGTAGTACTATCAGGAACAATGATTTATCAGCATTGAAGGAGCATAAAAAAACAGTGGGAAGGCTCCAGAGTCTGACAGTAATGGCAATCCTTTGAGAAGGAGGGATCACAGGTCCTGGGACTCAAGTGGAGGAAGGGTCTTGAAGTCAAGAAGCACTGTAGAGAAAGGCTTTTAGAACACTGGGGCTGGTCCTCTAATTTGAGATTATTGGATGAGGGGTTGTGGGATCTGAAGGCATTGAGGCGCTCCAGGAATCAATGAACATTAGGAGGGGGTGTCCTGGGGTTTTGGAATATTAGGGGTGATAGCACAGTCTGGGGGTACTGAGAGTGTAGTCTAGAGGTTTTCAACCGTAGCGGGCTCCTGTGATCCAGTTTCTTGTTACATACCATGTTTTTAATTTGTATGTTCCCTACCTCTTCACTTTTCTTTGAATCAATCAAATTAATTTTAGAAATGTTGACAACAAAAGTGTTACATAGAAAGTGTAACTGTAAAATCATGAGACCTGAAGTAAGGTCAATGTGTGCAGGAAATGCATGCTATACACAAGACCTATATTATAGATAGGAGATAAAATGCCCACTAATTGGGAGTTAGTCAATTCTAGGGCTCAGGTGACATTCAACATGAATTGATGTTCATATAATCCAAACCCTTCAACTGAATGAGAGTCTTTAAAATCACTCCCAGGTATTTATTATACAAGATTTAGAACAAGTGTCGGATCTATGAGCTGTGGAAATAATATCGTATTTCAAGAACTTAATCACATCACAGTGAAACAGTAACATTAATACCAGGTTGACCTTCCCCAAAACAAACTCCATGAATACATTCAACACGCAAATGTTGCAGAGTACTATATGGACGTCACGTTTAATATGATTTTTATTTCAGATCACATAACTCAGTTGCACAGTAACCTAGGGTAGCATAGCCTGCCAACCCTAACTAGCCTAAGAATGGCAAATTGGGTAAGGTACTAGTGTGCACTTAATGCCAGTGGAACATTCTTTAGTATAAATTCTTGGCCCAGATTTTCCTGTCAAAATAACAGTGAGGCTAATGGCGCTCACTGTTGTTTATGCGCAAATGGTACAGCAACTTCAGGCGAGGCGCAGATACGCGGTTAAACTCAAATATCCACAAGTTGCTGTCTGAGATGCGCTGCCCCACCATTAGCTTCGCGAAAATGGCATCTCACTGTCTGATTCACCATTGAAACACATTGAACAGTGTGAAGTTGCTGTATTTGCGCGGCAGATACGAACTAAACTTGCCACAGGAACTTAAGTCTTGTTCATTCCAGTCTAAGTACCCTTTTAACGGTGTGATAATTGTTAATTAATGCCATACAACCTCTCTGGCACTGAAAATTAATTATTATAAGTGTGGAATCTCATTACTTCATGTTTTAATTGTTGGAGAGTTTAAAAATGTAAAATTTAAAATTTAATTTTTTTGGAACTTTCCTTTTGTCTCTTTTTTTCTCTCTCTTATTCCAATCTTTCTTTCCCTCTCTTTCTCTTTCAGTACCTGATTTGACATTGAATTCACCCACTCTAATTTACACTTCCTTCTCAGTTCTTGCACAGTTAATTTCACAATCCTTCAATCTGATTGGTTAAGGAGATACACAGCTGCATGCCCTGTTCACTCAGGTTCCAGATGCCCTGTTTCCCTCGCTGCGCGTGAAAAATTAAAAAATCTAAACTTGCAAGGAAAAGTCTGACTAATGGCAGATGCCATTAGATGCCCTGCCACAGCAAAATCTGACCCTTTGTCTTCAAGAGAGGATGGGAGTAAACTGAAGGGAAAAGCACAAATTAATTCAAACAATTGTATTTTCGAAAGCCTTGTCACAGGTGCATTGTTTTGTTATTTACTGCATTTGTTTTTACATTTTTATTAAAATTATATTTAGAATTCAGCAAAAGTTAAGTATTTATAAGTTTGAGAGCCAGTTATCTCAGAGGCCTGGCTTTGGATCCAGCTATGCTTTTAAATGTCTGAAGTGAAATGTCTGAGTCCGGGCAATTAACCCAGTTCCAAATTGAAATGTGTCACATCCCAAAACTACTTTTAGACGAGCCACAAACTGATATTAAAAAGAATATTCAGACTTTTTGGAATTCTGTCCTCCATTTTTATTTTTATTTTTAAATGATTGAATCTGAGCTTCACAACTGGAGAAAAAAAAAATCAATATTTTATGAAGGAATACATAACCTTTCAAAGACTTTACTTATCCAGAAGCAGTTGCTTAACAACCTCCTTCTAATTTCAGAGAACACCATCTTTAAACTTCCAGGCAACAGCTTTCAGAGAACAACCTCCTTATGGTTTCAGGCGACAGCCTTGTTACACTTCCAGAGAACAGCTTCCCTATAACTTCAGTGAAAGGCCTCCTTACATTTCCTTACATCTTTCAAGAATAGTCTCCTTCTACCTACAATGAACAACCTCCTTACAGTGCCAGAGCATGGCCTCCTTTTACTTTGGGTTCTAAGAAAGATTGTAAAGGTGGAACGAGAAATAGAGTGGTTCAGTTAGGGAGTTCTGGAGAGTGTAGTCAAGGTGACGGAAAGCTTTTCAATGATTGGTGGAATGCTGGGAGCAGAAATGTACGGTAGGGCAGAGTTGAAGAACGGGAAGGGATGGCAGGCTGCAAGGTTGGAGAAGATTGCAGAGATAGGGTGTGGTGTGGCCATGAAAGGTTGTGAAGATAAGGACAAGTATTTTAAATTGAATGCATTGGAGGGCAGAAAACCAGTGTGAATCAGCAAGGATGGGATGATGGGTGAGTGGGGTAGAATAGGAGGAGCTGAGTTTTGAACAAGTTTGAGTTGATGAAGAGTGGAGGATGAGAGGCTGGCAAGGAAAACACTGGACATATCATATTGAGATGTGACAAAACAGTCTCATTATAATTCCAGGGAATTCCTCCTTAATTGGGGGCGAGGTAGGGGCAGATGTAGGCTATGCTGAGGAGCTGGAAATAAGCTGCCTTGATGATGCAAAAGATTTAGGGTTGAAGCTCAGCTTTGAGTCGAACAGGGTGCCTAGGTTTCATACAGCCTGTTCAACCTCAGCTGTGGAGGGAGCAGAGTTTATGGAACCACTTAAAACAATGGTTTTGGTCTTTCCAATGTTCAGTTGGAGCAAATGTATATGACTTAATGTCAGTCAAAAATCTGACAACATAGGATGCAGGAAAACAAACTCTATAAACCTCTGGGGAAAATG
This sequence comes from Heptranchias perlo, assembly GCF_035084215.1. NCBI lineage: Eukaryota > Metazoa > Chordata > Chondrichthyes > Hexanchiformes > Hexanchidae > Heptranchias > Heptranchias perlo. Next base: position 15,958,517 of record NC_090357.1, on the reverse strand, counting down.
CTCCTTGCTCCTCACACCTCCACAGAATTGCTTATCTACACTTCCAGATAGCAGCCTCCATAAACATCCAGAGAACAGCCTCATCATGACTTCAGGAACTAGCCTCTTCACATCTCCAGAGAACAATCTGTTTACATCACCAAGGAACAGCTGCCTTACATTTCCACAGAATAGATATTTTACGTTCCCACAGAAGATGCTCCGCAAATCTCCAGAGAACAACTTCCTTAATCCTCCAGGAGCAGCCTCCTTGCACTTTGAAAGAAAACGTGTCAGGAGAACTTCCAGGGAAACAGACACCTTCCCCCGGATGCAAGAGAAAATTTCCAACCCTTCTACCAGACCAATAAACAGATGGGTTAACATGCATGTTCCAAATTTCAGATCTGCACTATATATATTATATCATTCTCAGAAGAAGACCTTACATTCCCTATGATCTGGAGAGTACCTTTACTGCCTGATATCTCATTTAACAACAGCATGACCCGAGGCGTGACAATAAGAACCCCTCATTGTGTGTACTGAATACTGTGAACTTGCATGTGACACTATAAACGTTTCTCCTTTCTTTCAGAAGGCAGGCTGAAAAACACTCTAGTGAGATGAGGCCAATTGTAAACCAACAAACTGGTTTATTTTACATGTAATATGTAAATAAATAGAATACCATTGTCACAGCGAGTTTTACTATATCCTATAAACTCCATGTAATATCAAAAACAAAAAATGTTTCCAAATCTTTCCCTTGATATGGGCCTACCTCACTTTACAAGTCAATATTGTTGACCACCTGGCATTATATTTCCCTGTTTTCTTTTATTCGTTCATGGGATGTGGGCATCGCTGGCAAGGCCAGCATTTATTGCCCATCCCTAATTGCCTTTGAGAAGGTGATGGTGAGCCGCCTTCTTGAACCGCTGCAGTCCGTGTGGTGAAGGTTCTCCCACAGTGCTGTTAGGAAGGGAGTTCCAGGATTTTGACCCAATGACGATGAAGGAATGGCGATATATTTCCAAGTTGGGATGGTGTGTGACTTGGAGGGGAACGTGCAGGTGGTGTTGTTCCCTGTGCTTGCTGCCCTTGTCCTTCTAGGTGGCAGACATCGCGGGTTTGGGAGGTGCTGACAAAGAAGTCTTGGCGAGTTGCTGCAGTGCGTCCTGTGGATGGTACACACTGCAGCAATGATGCGCCAGTGGTGAAGGGAGTGAATGTTTAGGGTGGTGGATGGGGTGCCAATCAAGCAGGCTGCTTTGTCCTGGATGGTGTCGAGCTTCTTGAATGTTGTTGGAGCTGCACTCATCCAGGCAAGTGGAGAGTATTCCATCACATTCCTGACTTATGCCTTGTAGATGGTGGAAAGGCTTTGGGGAGTCAGGAGGTGTGTCACTCGCCACAGAATACCCAGCCTCTGACCTGCTCTTGTAGCCACAGTATTTATGTGGCTGGTCCAGTTAAGTTTCTGACCAATGGTGGGGGATTCGGCGATGGTAATGCCGTTGAATGTCAAAGGGGGTGGTTAGACTCTCTCTTGTTGGAGATGGTCATTGCCTGGCACTTGTCTGGCATGAATGTTATTTGCCACTTATCAACCCAAGTCTGGATGTTGTCCAGGTCTTGCTGCATGTGGGCATGGACTGCTTCATTATCTGAGGGGTTGTGAATGGAACTGAACACTGTGCAATCATCGGCTAACATCTCCATTTCTGACCTTATGATGGAGGGAAGGTCATTGATGAATCAGCTGAAGATGGTTGGGCCAAGGACACTGCACATTACCAGCTGCATGCATTTATGCGTTAACCTAAATCTCTCATAGCCTTCCACCAGCTGGAGAGGAAGAGAGGAAGAAAAACCCTTCTGCTTCACTTGTTATTCCAAACATAAACCTGCCGCAGATTTTCTTTTCCCACCCAGGACGAGAGGGCACCAATAACTTAACCTTGCTCATTGCCCCACCTCTCTGTGTCAAGGATTGGCTCGCCAAGTAGCCAATCAAAGCTACCACCTTCAATAAGGAGCCTCTTCTCTTTGGTATAAGAGCCTAAACACTAGATTGTTTGCTTAGCGAGGCCTCCTGCTGCAATCGATGAATAAAACCAATGCTATATTGTAAATGCGAACCTCTTCAGAATGTACTTAGGGACCCCACATTGTTTCAAACTTAAATGATATTGTGACTACGCAATTTTGTCTGATATCCCAGCGAATGAACCTAATTAACAACAAAGTTAAGTTGTGTGTTCCTGGGAATTGACCCCTCGGGACCCAAATATAACTTCATAGCAACATCATATTATAAATCAGCCCAATAAACCCTTCTCAACCAAAAGGCAGAAAAAGCAAAATGCGACAATGCGTAACACAAAATAAAATTAGAATTATTTATATTTTAGAAACACTTGGCTATTCAAAAGAAATTGAGAAATATGGAGGCACGTAAAGGGTTTAATTAGATTATCTTTAAAATGGCTGCAAAAAATAACAAAATACCCATTTTATCACTGCATCGACATATTTGATGAAAGAGTCAGGACATTTGAACCATAATCAGGTGAGAATAAAGATTATGAGCATTTATTCAAATTGATCCAATTTGGATTTCTAATTCTATTTGAAACTGATCTTGGTAATTTGGCAACCTCAAAGGCCCTGTTAGGATAGATGATGTGAAAAGTGGAAATACCAGGCTGGTACAGGAGAGGGCATTCTCCTGATTATAGACTGAGGCACATTATGAGGACAAGGACTTTTTGCCATAAATGGTTTGAAAGCTGTTGAAATTATTTCTGGGTAAAGCACCAACGTTTTCAGTACCAGAATATCTCACTGCGTACAGTATCAGAGTACGCATTGGCTACTGTTCTCTTCACAGCACTGCAGGGTTTCCCTAAGCTTTCGAATGCTTGGATTTACCAGCTGCTTATTTACTAGTTCTTGGCTGAGTTGCCAGGTGGGACAGCTCATGATAAGTGGAGCATCTTGTCTCAGGGGGAATGGAGCGAGTGACATAGGGGCCAGGATTTTGACCTGGAGCAGGGAAGGGGGTCGAATTGCAGATGGGGAATTCGGAAGTATGGGTTTCCCGAATGTCCTTACAATTTTGACATAATGACGTCTTTTTTTTGTCGGTTTGCCATCCGACTGGACGGCCTGATTGACAGGCTGGTCCCTGTCGAATGGGAGCAGAGCAAGGAAGAGGACATGAAAAGTTAAGTCCAGGTAAATCTTTGATTGGATGGATGGTGGGGGGCATGGGTGGGTATGGGTGAGCATGGGGCATCGATGGGCAAGGTGGTCACGGGGGGTCAGGGATTGGGGGTCGTCACGGGGGTCTGCGCTCATTGGGGAGGGAAATCAGGCATCATCATGGGGGGCAGTGATCGTTGAGAGGGGGGGAATCGGAGATCGGTGGGGGGGGGTGCGGTCGTTGAGGGGGGGGGGTGCAGTCGTTGAGGAGGGGGGTAGTCGCTCTGCTTGTCGGGCCTGGGGAAAGCACTCCTGCTCCTCCGGGCCCACAAGCTGTAAGGCACTTACCTGCAGTTTTGGGCCTTCTCGTCTAATATTTTAGCGGAAGCATTTATCAATTTAAAATAAACATGTCCACTAAAGTGGTAAAGGCAAGAAAGTCATGTTTAGTATTCATGTGTGAAAATCAGCAACAGTAATTTCCAATGTTATGAACTTCCTCATGTCTCCTTTCCCCTTTTATTGTAATTTATGCTGTAAGACTGACCAGGGCAGTCTATGAGGAAGACATATTGTGAACAAACAATCCTCTCTTTTGTGACATCATCTCTAATGACATCAAGGACTGCAAATACTGTGCCAAAGTTTAATTTGCAATGTCACTGGAGCACAAATTCATGATGGCACCGAAGGAGAGATTCTATACAACGTACTTGACCCCACCACCCCCAGGTTGCTTCTAACCAGCACAAAGGCACTAGAACATATTCACGTTTAACATTCATATTTATGTGGAAAATTACGAAGAATTTCTTGGAATCTACAGCACAGAAATTGGCCATTCAGCCCAACTGGTCTATGCCGGCATTTATGCTCCACATGAGCCTCCTCCCTCCCTACTTCATCTAACCTTATTAGCATACCCTTCTACTCCTTTCTCCCTCGTGTATCTAGCTTCCCCTTAAATACATCTATGATATTTGCCTCAACTACTCCTTGTAGGGCATTCTGTAGGGCAGGGGTTAAAATCCCTTGAACATTGTGAATTCAAAACCCTCTGGACATTTGAAGGAAAGGGTTAACTTGCCCCTTTGGACATTTCATTTGGACATATAAATTTAAAACTGCAAATGTGCAGAACATTCAACAAGCTTCGGTTTTCAATAACAACTGATAAGAACGAAAGAAGCTTCTAGGAGGTTCGAACAACTTCAATTCTCAAAACAATTTCGGTTTTCATAACAACTTTGGTTCTCCCAACAACTTTGGTTCTCAATTAACTTGGAAAAACAGTGCTGAGATAACAAAAAATCCCTGAGAAAGATAACCGCACCTGGATTCACACGGATAAGAAGGTATAACTGGGTTTACACGGCTTTGAGTGATCCAGCCAAACGTCCATCATTATGCAGCGATGGGTGTGGCCAAAAATGGGACCTCTCTTAACTTTGTTCACACCCTAACTGCCAAAAATCATTTAAAGATAGGACATCGTAGGAGCTTCTTTGCTGCAGTCGGAGGAGCTGCAATCCGAGAACCTTGACAAAGCCTCGCCTGGAAGAAGAAACTTCAAGAGCTACAGAGAGTTGATCACTCTTCTGCCTTGTATGTATTGCTTGCTTTGCTTCATGCTTGTGTGAACTTTCAAATCATTAAATAATCACTTTTGATTAATGAAACTATCACATAAGGGTAACTTTGTTTGACTGACTATTGTCCAGGTCCACAAATGATTGGAAATCAGGATTTCCCTACAATTCTTACCACTCTTTGGGTATAGAAGTTTCTCCTAAGTTCCCTAATAGACTTATTAGTGACTATCTTATGTTTATGACCTCTGGTTTTGGACTCCCCACAAGTGGAAACATCTTTTCCACGTCTAACCTATCAAACCCTTTCATTATCTTAAAGATCTCTATCATGTCACCCCTCAGCCTTCTCGTTTCTAGAGAAAAGAGCCCCAGCCTGTTTAGTCTTTCCTGATAAGTATATCCTCTCAGTTCTGGTATCATCCTTGTGAATCTTTTTTGCACCTCCTCCAGTGCCTCTATATCCTTTTTATAATATGGAGACCAGAACTGTGCACAGTACTCCAACTGTGGTTTAACCAAGGTTCTATACAAGTTTGACATAACTTCTCTGCTTTTCAAGTCTATCCCTATAGAAATGAACCTGAGTGCTTAGTTTGCTTTTTTTATGGGCTTATTAACCTGCGGTGCTACTTTTAGTGATTTATGTATCTGTACCCCTAGATCCCTTTGCTCCTCTTACCCCATTTAAACTCTTATTATCCAAGCAGTATGTGGACTCCTTATTCTTCTTACCAAAATGCATCACCTCACTTATCTAAATTGAAATTCATTTGCCAGTTACATGCTCATTCTGCAAGTTTATTAATGTCTTCTTGCATTGTGACGCATTCTTCCATTGTATTAACTAATACAACCCAATTTGGTGTCGTCCGCAAATTTTGAAATTGAACTTCCGATTCCTGAGTCCAAATCGTTAATGTAAATTGTGAACAACAGTGATCCCAGCACCAACCTCTGTGGAACGTCACTTCCCATCTTTAGCCAGTCTGAGTAGCTACCCATAACCCCGACTCTCTGTTTTCTGTTTTGTAGCCAACTTGCTATCCATTCTTCTACCTGACTCCACATGCTCTGACCTCAGTCATGAGTCTACAATGAGGTACCTTATCAAAGGCCTTTTGAAAATCCAAATATATTTCATCTACTGCATCACCCTTGTCTACTCTTTCTGTTACTTCTTCAACAAATTCAATAAGGTTGGTCAAGCATGACTTTCCCTTTTGAAATCCATACTGACTACTCATAATTATATTTTTGTTTTCTAGATGTTTTTCTAATACATCTTTGAGTAAAGATTCCATTATCTTTCCTACCACCAACGTTGAGCTAACTGGTCCATAGTTCCTTGGACTTGTCCCATCTGCCCTTTTACATATAGGAATAACATTAGCTATCCGCCAGCCCTCTAGCACTATTCCCTTTTCAAATGAATTTTTATATTTACGTATTTATGCTGTTTCTTCCCTAACTTCTTTTAGTATTAGTGGATGCAATCCATCCGGACCAGGGGTTTTATCCTCTCTAAGTTTGAATAGTTTATCAATTATCTCCCCCCGTTCTATCTTAAATGTCCTTATAACATTTTTGATCTCCTCTTCTAATGTCATGTCCACCTTGTTAGTCTCCCTAGTAAATACTGAGGCAAAGTAACTATTTAATATTTATGCCATTTCACTGTAATTACCTGTGAGTTTATCTTGTGCATTCCTCCGTGGCCCTATCCTGATTTTTCTTTTATTTATGTGCCTGTAGAATACTTTACTATTTCTTTTTCTATTCTTTGATAATTTAATTTTGTAGTTCCTCTTTGCTTTCCTAATTTTATTTTGGCTTCCTTCCCAACCTCTTCGTATTCCCTTTTGCATCATTTCCTTTATTGTCTATGTACTTAGTGTACTTTAGTTTTAATTTGACCCTTATCTCTTTATTCATCCATGGTTTTTCATTATTGGCGAGTTTGTTCTTGTTTTTTTAAGAGGAATATATTGCTCCTGAAATCTATTGATCACCATTTTAAATATTTCCCACTGCTGTTCTATCTCTTTGTCTGTCAACATTTTATTCCAGTTTACCTTCCCTAGTTCCATTCTCATCCCCTCAAGATTAGCTTTATTCCAATCTATTACTTTTACCTTTGACTTACTTCTGTCTTTCTCAATCATTATTTTAAACCTTATTATGTTATGATCGCTTTTGCCTGGATGTTCCCCTGTGCTTACTTTTTTTATCTGCTACGGTTCATTTCCCATTAGTAGATCCAGCAATGATTCCTCTCTTGTTGGGCTTCTTACATACTGGGTAAGAAAGGAGTCCTGTACACACTGGAAAAACTCCATTCCCCTTTTCCCCTTTCCCTACTTCTTCATGCCAGTTTATTTGGGGGTAGTTGAAATCTCCCATGATTATTATTTGATGTTTTTTACTCATTTAATAGATTTGCCTACATATTTCTTCCTCCACTTCCCTTCCACTATTAGGTGGTCCGTAGAATAATCCTATTAACCTGATCGATTCCTTCTTATCCTTTGTCCCAATCCATATTCTTTACCCAAAGAGTGGTAAGAATGTGGAGCGTGCTACCACAAGGAGGAGTTGAGGCAAATAGCATAGATGCATTTAAGGGGAAGCTAGTTAAGCACATAAGGGAGAAAGGAATAGAAGGGTCTGCTGCTCGGGTTAGATGTTATAGGGAGGGAGGAGGCTCATGTGGAGCATAAACGCTGGCATAGACCAGTTGGGCCGAATGGCCTGTTTCTGTGCTGTAGTTCCAATGTAACTTGGTATGGATTCTGTTTCTATCTTAACGTTACTTATGTCCCTTTTTTCTACTGCCATTATGTTATCTCTAATTAGTACAGCTACCCCATCCTCCCTTCCTTCTTTCTTCCCTATCCTTTTTATATCCTGCAATATCTAACTGCCAGTCCTGTTCTTTATGTAGCCATGTTTCAATTATTCCGACAACATCTGGCTCCTCGCTATGAATTATTGACTCCAGTTCCCCCGTTTTGTTTCGGATGTAGTGGAAATTGCTGTACAGGCAATTTAATTTGTTTTTAATAATTGATCGAATACATTTCCCCTTAAAAAGAGAATCAAAATGTAAATCAAAATATTTCTATACATTACAGTGAAGCCCAGTGATATGTAACTTTGACGTCTGGAAAGGCTGGATCGGAGCAAATTTTCCTCATGTCTGAATTCCTTTATAGTGTACAGTCTGTCCTCTCCTATTTAAGTGCTATCAGCAATGCTTTTGTCAGCCCAACCTACGTGACTCCGTTGTACGTCTGTTTCCTTAAACATTGCCAGAATCATTAGCACCTGGTTATGGCAGTCAATCTGTCTGTTGGAAGTTAATCGTCACTGATCAGAGATTGTAATGGACACCTATTTACCAGCTCACTGCTCTTACTCCCCAGTGAGCTATATCGCCTTAGTCACACTGATTATCTTGCCAGCTGATTCATATGTGCAGCAAATAAGTTTGTGTATATAAAATAAACTCCACCATTAGTTAACCTTGTTCCATGTGGAACAGATGCTTCCCACTATCTCCGCTCGCTATGATACCATGTGGCCATCAATGGTGCCCACATTCTACCACCATCCACTGATTTTTATTTTTATCATCAGCCTCTTGGAAGAGGCTCTTGGGGGAGCAAAACAGTTGATGATTTCTAACCTGAAAAGATTATACCAGAAAATAATTTTTAATGAGCAATATCAAATTAGTGGTCAAATATATTTAGCTCAATAAAATTAAAATGCTTGCAAAGAATAGTCAGTATTGCAATGATAACATCTACATAAAGGTGTTACTCTATTGACCAAATCATTGTGTTGAGATGACCACAATGGTCTACGGTCTTGAGAGAGTTTGGCCAAGTTTTCTGTGAGCTACAGTTGCGATGGAAGATTTTATTGCTGACATTGCCCTCACCAAATGGACACGTGGGATGAATTCAATTTTTTTTTCCTTTTCATGATGCTTTTTTACAAAAACATTATTGTACTTCTTTTAAGAAGATTTTGTGCTCAACAAAGTGACAGATGCCCGTGCTAAGGAACAGGACATGATTCTGCTAGTGGGACCCTGTACCAGCATCAATCACTCTTCTCCAGTCAGATACAGAACATTCATAGTAAAGATTCCTCTAATTTACCCCAACAATTAACCAATAACTTTCACCTCAGAATAACCTCCCAATGGCATCAATTTAACATTTCTATCTCCTCATTATTTCTATCTATGGCCTTTTTATTTAGTGAGATTGCCACTTTAGTGCCACATTATAGTTAGTTTTGTGCTGTGGATTCATGCCTACTAGAAACTGGGCTAAGAGCACATAAATCCAATCCACATTACAGACTGAAGGGGTAAAATGACTCTCAGCAATTATTTCACCCAAATTATCAACAGGAGAAATTCCTCCTTTTGAGTTGTTGGAAAGAAAGGAAATTTCAACTCTACAGTCTGGCTGTAGAGTTGTCAACAATGGGGAAATATTAGGAGTGACACTTTTAATCGAGATGGGTGACAGAATGCAAACCTATTTAAATCTATAGAGCTGAGTTATTTCAACAGTGACATATGTCAAAATAGGTTATTTTTTTAACAGGTAATTGTCACTTCTAATGTCTGACATTTGGCAGATTAGGGGCTGGTTTTGAATGGAGGCTCCCAGAGGTATAACAACAATGTGCTGACCCACTGCACCACCCATCATTTCTTGCGTATTGTCATTTTTTTTCTAGTCTCAAATTTTCACAGGTGTGGATCTATTATGACATTGTTAACTGACCAAGTGCAAGAATCCCAATACAAGCAGTCAACATCATTTACTCTGCATCAGAGATGCAATAGTTGGCCATTCCTTGTGGCTATGCAGTAACGATTTCACGAAAGCTCAGTATTTACTGAGAAAGCAAATGGGGACTCAAAATCCACAGTGCAGGACAGTAACAAGGTTGAAGGGAGAGAAGTGAAGATGAGATAATCAAGAAGTATTGATCAAGTGACACCAAACTTGGGTTTTAAAACCCTGAAGATTGTGAAAGGAAGGAAAAACTGAGGGAGGTGATTTACAGTTTTGGGTTCCTTGAAAATAGGTAACCTTTGGCTCCAATGTGACTGACAATACCACACTTTAGGATAGTGAGGGGGGAAAATTGGATAGGGCCTGTTTTTGGGCGGGAGTAGCGTGATCTGCTATTACCCCACCCCCAATGGTCCCTGCGCAGGCAGGGCGAGATTTTCGTCAGGCCTGAGGACTCACCTGCAATCTGCGTTGGAAATCAGCGTTGAACGAGGATTCCGTGTAATTTGCACTTTCCACCAACAGGGGGAGCTCCAATCTCTTAAAGGCAGGCTGTCTGTTAGAAATCTCTTAAAGGTAGCTGGTACCTGTTATTTGCTGAATAGTCTGCTGTCTGCACAGAGTCTGAACGGAGATCAGATATCGCACACATAAAGCACAGATGCAGGTCCCATCCCCATGTTTACATACTGATGAGTTATGTTAAAACATTGAATAAAGGCTTTGCACCACTAAATCCCACATCCTCCAATCTGCATGCCAGACCTCACCAATCTGCCGATCTGAGAGTCCGTGCACCAAGGTTCTCTGCTGATGCACCAGAGGTCTTGGTGCAAGAGGTGGACAGAAGGAGGGACATCCTATACCCGCAGGGGGGTGGGGGAGCAAGAAGCCCTCCAGACATACACCCAAAAGTCAGTGGGAGGCAGTAGGGGATGAAGTCAATGCCAGGCGCACAACATCATGAACATGGATAAGGTACAGGAAGAAGTTCAATGCTTTGACATGAGTGGTCAAGGTGAGTGAGGTCAACTGTCAAGTGGCATCTCCTACCAACTGCACCACTAGCCGCATCCACTCCTCCACACACTAAACCCCACCTACCAACAAACTCTTTCCATCAGTACTCAACTCTTCCAATCGGATGCCTCCTCTCACCCTCACACATTACCACTGTTGCAAGCCACAATTCACAGGCCACACACACTGGCAGCTATCCATACATGACAGGCACGCCCAGACACACGTCCCGCTTTCTTGCAAGAGAAGTTTGCGCATGTCAGTAGGCAGCAAGTGGCGGTGGCATTCAGCCCCTCGAGCCTGTTCTGCCATTCAATGAGATCAGAATGGACCTGTGACCTAATTCCATATTTCCGCCTTAGCCCCACATCCCTTAATACCCTTGGATCACAGAAATCTATCAATCTCAGAATTAGAATTCAATTTGAGTTAGCATCAACTGCCATTTGCAGGAGAGCTTCCCAAACTTCTCTCACTCTTTGCGTGCAGAAGCATTTCCTAACTTCACTCCTGCACGTCCTGCCTCTAAATGTTAGGCTATGCCCCCTAGTCCTAGTATTCAAGTCTAGGAGACCTCCAAAAACAGTTACAAATATCTCGGCAGCCAGAAGCATTAATCCAGCCACTAACCTGTAAATCCTGCACGGTCCCTTTAAATAGCGCTGGTGGGGGGTCCTCCAGGCACTCTAAGACATGTTCAGATGGTCAGGGTTAAGACTGTGCTTTGAGTTGAGCGTTGCACACCATTTTGGGACTTATCACTTTAAACCAGCGTTGTACACTGATTGAAGCCATTTTCTCCCTACTTGTCATGATTCCAGCGTTCGTTATCTGCGCCTGCGCTAACTCCTATCCCAAGATGGCGTCTGGCGCACGTCACGCTGGAAATGTGTGTGTGCATCCAAGACGCCATCTTGGATGTCGGCGAGGCCATGTAACGCCGAAACAACGGGCGCGACATGGCCCAATTTAACGCCCTTAGAATCTAAGCATTTCAGTCCAACTAAGGAAAAAGATAACAGACTGCAATGAGACCTGCTTCCATTTTAAGTGAATAAAATACATTTTTGTTACCATGATGAATGTATAGCTTTTTTAATATGGGACAAAAAAGTTCATGAACTAAGTGCATCTGGACTGTGTCAAGAAGTAATTTAGTTACTGACCGTTGACTTGTGCAGGAAGGGAGACTGTATAACACTTTGTGAATTAGTCCTCATATCCAGTTACACTCTGAGACTGGTAAATGCAGGAGTTCCTGGAACCTCTCTGATAATGCACTTTGTTTATAGTTTCCTTCATCACAGAAAACCAATGTGAAATGCTCACTTGTAGTCGAGTTCCCACATTTAAAAATTAACATTGGTGAGAATGTTGGTATATGGAGCCAACTCTTGAGTTTGTCCTCAGATTATCCAATTTGTTAGCCCTGCTTCAGTTTCTTTTCTCCCGATCTGAACAGGACAGGTGTGTGTGAGATCTTTCACGCTGGCTTTGTCTTACCTTATGAAGGTGAAAAGAATTGACGAAAAAATTCTCCAAAGGCCTGTCAACAGAGCAGCATGATCTTGCAGATGTCAATGGTTTGATGGCTGACTCACTTTCTCAGGCACAATAGAAAAATCTCTGGTGTGTCCCCTCAGGTTATTCCACAGTTTTCCTGAGGCTGCAACTCAATGTGCATATATATATATATATAAAACTCAGCACAATTGATTCTTATATTTCCTAATAGTTTAAGTTAATTAAGAGTATTTACACTCCACAAGTTTATTGTCAGTGCCAAGCCAAAATTGCCTGGCACTGAACACAAATTTTTAGTGTGCACGCACCATTAGTTACCATGGAACCATTCTTAGTAAGAGAAAACAATCACTGGTTGTTCGCTGCAGGCATAAATCTTTGGTACACACCAAGGACAGGAATTTTCTTGGAGCTGCTCCCATTTGCTGCCATAACACAAAACTTGGAAGTGTAGTGAACAGTGAGGAGGATAGTGATAGACTTCAAGAGGATATAGGCGGGCTGGTGAAACGGGTGGACACGTGGCAGATGAAATTTAACGCAGAAAAATGCAAAGTGATACATTTTGGTAGGAAGAATGAGGAGAGGCAATATAAACTAAAGGGCACAATGCTAAAAGGGGTACACGAACAGAGAGATCTGGAGGTATATGTGCACAAATCGTTGAAGGTGGCAGGACAGGTTGAGAAAGCAGTTAAGAAAGCATACGGAATCCTGAGCTTTATAAATAGAGGCATAGAGTCCTAAAGCAAGGAAGTCATGATGAACCTTTACAAAACACAGTTTCGACCACAACTAGAGTATTGTGTCCAGTTCTGCGCACCGCACTTTAGGAAAGATATGAAGGCCTTAGAGATGATGCAGAAAAGATTTACTAGAATGATTCCAGATATGAGAGACTTTAGTTACATGGATAGACTGGAGAAGCTGGTGTTGTTCTCCTTGGAACAGAGAAGATTGAGAGGAGATTTGATAGAGGTATTTAAAATCATGAAGGGTCTAGACAGAATAGATAGAGAGAAACTGTTCCCATTAGTGGAAGGGTCAAGAACCAGAGGATATAGATTTAAGGTGATTGGCAAAAGAACCACAGGTGACATGAGGAAAAACTTTTTTACACAGTGAGTGGTTGGGATTTGGAATGCACTGCCCTAGGGGGTGGTGGTGGCAGATTCAATCGTGGCTTTCAAAAGGGAACTGGACAAGTACTTGAAAGAAAAAAATTTGCAGGGCTACGGGGATAGGGCAGGGGAGTGGGACTAGCTGGATTGCTCTTGCACAGAGCTGGCACAAACTTGATGGGCCAAATGGCCTTCTTCAGTGCTGTAACCTTTCTATGATTTTATGATTCTAAGTTCGCCGGAAGTATAGCTGAAACCCTGCCACACATCAAGCGAAGTTACTGTGGTGGAGTGAAAAAGTCATCTCTTTGTCTATTCATCATCTCTCTCTCTCACCCTCTGGTCTCTTTCTGCTTTACGTCAGGCTCCCAGTCTCCTGCTCCCTATCTGTGCATAGTGGTGGTAGCATGTGGAATGGTCAACACAAGTTAAAATCAGTTTTTCCATTCTCTGGAAAGCCATGGTTGCTGAAGGGGCCTCTCGTCCATGAGTCACAGATTTCTTTCCCGGTTTTGTTGGCTGGAAAGTAGAGTGGTTATTTTATACACAGATGCCTTATACACTAGTGGACACAGTGTGACTGAGTGGTAAATGTGTCGCATATGCTGTGGTAATTTTCTGTACTTGACACTACGGGGTTAAAAACCAAACAATTTCAGGCTTTGAGATACAGCTTGGCCTCTAGGTGTCACCATGGAAATCATGGCTGGCTGTCCAAAAACAAAAATTAGTAACACACAAACTTACACTTAATAGATTCACATGATCACTCTGCTTACGTCGCCCCTACACGTACGATCAGAGAAATTGATCATTGCTCCATCATGATATTGCTCATCCACTAAAGGTCACAACAGCAACACTGTGTGAAACTGTACATTGTGCATAATTTCAGGGGGAGATTCTATACAGTCATGCCCTTAAAGAGGCTGCTGTATGTGATCAGCTGTGATTTTTCTGGCAAGGATTGTGCTCTGAAGACATTTCAAGATTACCTCTAGTATGACCACTTCCATTTTGAAAAGCTTTTGTTGCTAACGTGATATCATAAAGGCAACAGGTTCATTTTGTGAACCACATAATTCTATACTCCTCTGCTTGCCAATTTAACAGTGATTTCACAGTCCATCAATCAAAACTGAAATGGAATCATTCCCAAGGTTGTTCTGTGTTTGGAGACCCAATTCAACCAGCACCTCCAAAACCTGGGTTCGAATGGCCATGATGACAGTTGATGCAGTTGAGTGATGTCACAATTTGTGCACACATGACAGTCTGGCAATTTTGGAAGGATCAAGAAGATTTTTTTTTCTATTATTCTCAGGAAGGACAACCAATTCATCCAAGATTTTTCAATAAATTTCCACTTTTTTCTGCCTTGCGGCAAAGTTCTGCCGAGCCCAATTCTACTCTGCCTTTTGGAACACAAATTGCAGAAGACCAAGTTTACACCTGGAGCCTGCGATCTGCAATTCGGGTCTCAAACCATCAGATGCGAAGGGTCTCACTATTTTGATTCAATCTGATGGTGCTACTCTTTATACACCATCTTTAGTGTTAAACATGGTGTGTGAATACACCCTCAGTGAAAAAAATGGACATTATAAAGTGCTAATGGGCTATATGTTTGTCTGTAGGGTTCCTACTGCCACTAAAAGTGAATTAATGAATATTAATGAAAGTGAATACAACATCTGTTTATTTTCCCCTTTAAGACCATTAGTAAGGAGCTGGTTCAGCTTTCCTCAGCTGTACAGTCAAATCAGAAATTATTTTATTTCAGTTCAAACTTGCAAATTGGTGCAGTTAACAGATAGGAAGATTTTCAAGTATTACCACAGCTGTATAGGCCTGTTTGGGAGAAGGATGGAGGAGGAGGTTGGGAAATTCAATCAATGTCCCTAAATTTGTTACAAAGTTTCCTGTAACTCTTGCTGATTCCATGCACACTTAGAGTAACCTCTTAAAATACAGAGACTGTAATTAAATAGAATGTACAGCACAGAAACAAACCAGCGTTTCTGCTCCACACGAGACTCGTCCCACCCTTCTTCATCTAACTCTATCAGCATAATCTTCCATTTCTTTCTCCCTCATGTGTTTATCTAGCTTCCCCTTAAATGCATCTATGCTATTCGCCTCAACTACTCCTTGTGGTAGCGAGTTCCACATTCTAACCATTCTCTGGGTAAAGAAGTGTCTCCTGAATTCCCTATTGGATTTATCCGTGACTATCTAATATTTACGGCCCCTAGTTTTGGTCTCTTCCACAATTAGAAACATCTTCTCCACGTCTACAGTATCAAACACTTTCAAAATCTTAAAGGTGATGTCATCCCAGTGATTATGCCAGGATCATGCCTGGTGGAACCTTCCAGCACTAACCTCATTGGAGCTTACGAGATAAATAGGAGGGCACCTCATTACCATGGGGCAGATGGGCACAAGGATCTCTGGTGACCAGAAATTCCGGGCCACCCTCTGATCACAGCCATGTACCTCTTGGTTTCCTGAGTAAGGGGAGCAATCTGAAAATAGATATGTATACACATTTATATTTTTAAAAATATCTTTCTCTTTGGGGGGGGGTCCAAGTTGTTTCCTCGGTCTGGGCCCCATTGGTGGTGCCCACATCCATCCTTGTGTTGGGTGGTTCACCTCACCTAACTGAGTGTACCATCCTCTACTGATAGGCTGGGTCGCTACTGAGCCTAAGGAGTTGGAGCTCCCGGCATAGGGAATCTCCACCTCTGGCTCTGCCCCCTCACCATCATTTGCATTGTAAAGAAAGGATGGAGATTCAGCCCTTTACAAGGCAAAGAGCAAGCTCCCAGAAATGGCAGAGACCGTTGCCATTTTCTGGGCGAATTCCACCAATCTCCCCCCAGAACTCTCTGGGGAGCCCGGCAGAACTGCCAAGAAATTACAGCCTATTTATATTTCTACATTACCTGCCCTCCCAAAATGCCCAATGCACTAAAATGTTGTACCTTCTGTATTAAGTTGAGAATCTGGGATTAAATAATACCCTTTGGATGATGAACCTTGAGAGAGCCATGATAAAAAATTAACTCATCAAACATTTGCAGCAGATTAAATTCCCACAACCACTGCAGATTCATTTCAGTTACATTTCTAGAGGCTTCGGTAATCAGATGGAGAATTTCATTTTTTATTGTTTTTGTTTTTTATTATTTTCAAAAAAAATCTGAAATGGTTTGAGATGCTGATGCAGCCATTTGTTTTCTTACAAGTTATTCCAGCAATACCCTCGACTTATGACAGGTTGAGGAGATGACTGCAAATAAATTTAAATAAATTGTATCGTAGGCACAGACTAGAAATTACAATGCGATTTAAAATAAAATAGGAGATAACTTTTATTCAAACAGCAGGCAGGTGAATTTGGACACATTGTGTATTCATATGTTAACATTTGTAATTTTCAATCAAATCTCAATCAAATACGTTGCCTATAACCAAGGTGAATAAATACATTACAAATCTTCACCTGATCTGACAGATTTTACTCCATTTGCTTTATGCACCACAGCAGCTACAATCTCATCCTGTATGTTGTATATAAACATATTAGTATATCAATGCCTGACTGCTGACACAATAAAATAATGAACGCTATGGCGAGTTAGTGAACGAAGACAAACAATAATTTTGTTTTGTGATTTAAACTCAGTCAGCCGGCCAGATATATTGACAAAGGCTTTTGTATCACGAATTACTATACACATTGCAGTGGTGCAAAGAATTTCATGTGTTTGATAAAAGTATTAGTGCGGTAATGTGAATAAACTGTGTTTTTAACACATGGTCATTATGGATTCCCTTGTAAGCTCCCTTAAGTTGTCAGTCATGACTGTGTATTCTACTCCAACATTCAAAGTGTGCAAGTGGGGGATTTAGGTTGAGCATGGACAGAAGTAAATATGCACTTACAGGATCTTATGGGTAAATTGAGAGTTTTAGGATAGTCTTTGAGCCACTTAACAGGAACATTGAGCTTCTACAGCTGGCTTAATCGACTTTGAAATTTGTATTGTTAAGTAGCTCATTAGCTACTTGAGAAACATTAAAGGTTGATTCTTACAGATGCTTTGTCGTTTGTTTATTTTCCCTCCTGATAATGAAGTTAAATTCTCAAAATTGTGTGCTCACATGATTTCGTTCAGAGGTCATGAATTACAAAGAGAAACAGGCATTTCTCTTGATTTTTCAACAGAGTGAAATACACAAAACATAATGTCCTAAAAACTAAAGTTTCACTTACATTAGCATCTGTGTACCACAAAAGGTAACATATTCCCCTCTAAAGTTGGTAATATTTTTAATTAGTGTAAGTCTGTCATTTTCTCTAATTACGGTGCTTCTTTGGTTGGTTGAACAGAGTAGTCAAGGTCATGGAATTCTATGTAAGGTAAACTAATTCTATCTTGTAAGTGCTGACAACGGGATAAGATTGCCACCACAAGTGTTCCCTCCTATCCCTGTTCCCCCAAAATTAAAGGAGTCTTACAACACCAGGTTATTGTGATTTCAAATAAAACTGTTGGACTATAACCTTAATTTGTCCACCCCAGCCCTTCACCGGCATCTCCACATCATGCCCCCAAAATTAGAACTTGGTACTAGCCATGAAGCAATGAGATAATACAACAGTCCCTATTTTCTAAAACGTTATGACCTACTGTTTCACTATGCCAAATACTGAAGTGATAATTGATAAGCAAACATGACCTAAAAGGAATAACAAACAAATTAAACGTGAGAAAAATGGCCCACAAGGAGAAAGGAGAAGGGACTTACTGGAATGAATACAAAAAAAAAATACAGAAACACATTAAAAAGGTGGGGCAAAGAGAGACATCTGAAAAAAAGCAGAGCAGCTGAAGCTGAGCATAACTATTAGAAAATTGTTCCAGTACCACAAGAGGCAAGTCAGAGAAGAGGTGAAAACTCTATAAGATGCAAATCGGCTTCAAACAGAGGACAAGCACAAAGTAGTAAATATTCTGAATGATTATTTCCTCCTTGACCAACATGCCTTCTCCAAACAAAGATATTCCAAGTAAAATCAATGACTGTTATAAATGGGATGGTAGTCCTAATTCCCCAGGGATAAATAATATTTATCTCAGATTTCTGACAGAGACTAGGGAAGTGAACAGTGAAGCATTGACAATCATTATGAAGGAGTCATTGGACACTAGAGAGGTACCAGTAGATTAGAAGAAGGTTAATGTACTGCCCAGATTCAAAAAGGGTGACAAAACAGACACAAGCAACGAGAAACCCATTAGTCTTACTTCCATTCCATGTAAAACAACGGAATTAATTATCAGGAGTAAACTTGAAGATCATCTGTACGACAGTAACTCAGTTAACAACAGTCAGAATAGATTCAGATGAGGAAGCTCTTGACTGACCAACATCCTCAACTCCTATGAGGAAGTGGCAACCCAAATGGAATGTGGTAAGCCCTATAATATGGCGTACCTTGACTTCCAAAAGGATTTTGACATAGTTCCACACAAAAGGCTGTTAATTAAACTCAAAGTTGTAGGGAATCAGGATAAACCCTGGGAATGGTTGAAGAAAATGACAAATACTTGTTAGAGGAATTATGTCAGAATGGGAGATGTACTGAGTTGAGTGCCTCAGGGCTTGGTGCTAGGCCCACTACTGTTTCTAATTTATATAAATGACCTGGATTCAGAAACTCAGAGGTCAAATTTGCAGATGATACCAAACTAGAAGGTGCAGTGGAATTGGAGGACGCAACTCAGAAATTATAAAATGAATTGCACAAGATGTGTAAGTGGACAGAACAATGGCAGATGAATTTAAAGATGAAAATGTAAAGTACTACACATGGGAAGAAAAAATAAATGACGCATGGTGTTGAAATAACTATGGATGAAGTTGAAAAAAACCTAGGAGTTTTAGTAGACACAACACTAAACATGTGTAACCAACGCGGAGCAGCAATCAACAAAGTCAATAGGTTGTTGAACCAAATAGCAAAACAGTGGAATATAAGTCAGAAGAGGTAGTGATCAAACTTTATAGCATCTAGTCAGACTGTTTCTTAAATACTGCATCCAGTTCTGGTCACCAAGAAACAAGAGACATTCAAACACTGGAGACAGTGCAGAGAAGAGCCACCATGCTGATCCCCAGTGCCAGGGGTCTGAATTGTGTGGAAAGACTGGAGAAACCTGGGCTTCCCACCTGGAAAGGAGGTGACTAAGAGATGATTTCACAGCCATACATAGCATTGTTAAGGATATAAAGAAAGTTAACCCAGAATTTTAATTTACATTAAACTATGGGAGTAGAACTAGGGAATACAGGTTCAAACTCGAGATGGGTAGTTTTAGGAAATTCTTCCTCGTAAAAGGAGTGATCAAAATGTGAAATAAACATCCAGATAGAGTAGTGGAGGAAAAATCCCTGGACTAATTTAAGAAACAAATGGAATCTACTCTGGATGGATAAAGGAAAAGACTTGCAATTATATAGCATCTATCATGACCTCAAGATGCCCCAAAGAGCTTTACAGCCAATTAAGAACTTTTTTGGACTGTAGTTACAGTTATAATGTAGGCAAACACAGTTACCAATTTTCACACAGTAAGGTCCCAAAAACAGCAATGAGATACATGATTAGACAATCTGTTTTTTTATTGATGTTGGTTGGATGGATAAACATTGACCAGTACACCAGGAGAACAATCTTTTACATCCACCTTAGATGGCAGATGGGGTCTCGATTTAACGGCTCATCTGAAAGTCAGCACCTCTGACAGGGCAGCACTCCCTCAGTACTGCACTGAAGTGTCAGCGTAGCTTATGTGCTCAAATCTCTGGAGTGGGGCTTGAACCCACAACTTACTGACATCAGAGGCAAGAGTGCTACCACTGAGCCAAGACTGAATGGTCCTTGTCATACATACTTATCTTGTGAACATTTGTACAAAAAATTAAAGCAATTACTAGACTTTGAATGAGGGAAGTCTAGGTGATGTGGAAGAGCAGAGGGACTTGGGAGTTCTGGTTTACAAGATATTGAAAGCAGCACTTCAAGTGATAAGGCCGTAAACGAGCAAATGGAATACTGGGTTTTATGGCAATAGGTATAGAATATAAAAGTCAAGATGTAATGGTGAATCTACATAAAACCTTAGTAAGATCGCAGTTGGAGTACTGTGTGCAGTGTTGGGCTCCACACTATAGGAAGGATGTTGGGGTATTGGAGAGGGTACAGCACAGATTCACTAGGATGCTGCCTGGTATGAGGAAATATAAGTAGTAAGAAAGACTTGAAAAATTAGGTCTGTTTTAATTAGAACAGAGGAGATTATGGGATAATTCATTAGAGATGTTTAAAATGATGAAGGGATGGGCAGTGTAGATAGAAACACTGTTTTCAGTGGTTGAGGGTCCAGAACAAGGGGACATAGATCGCAGATTAAATGTAACAGGTTTAGCAAAGAGGGAGAAGAAACTTTTTTTACACAGAGTTTTGAGGTTGTGGAAATCACTACCAGAGATTGTGTTTGAAGCAGAGACAATGTCAATATTTAAGAATAGGTTAGATAGGTAGTTGAAGGGAAAGGGGAATAAAGGGATATGGGAACAGGGTGAGCACATGGGATTAGGACTACTGCTCGTGTGGAGGATAAACACCAACATGGACTGGTTGGGCCAAACAGCCTGTTTCCATGTTGTAATTTCTGTGTAATTCTATGAAATCTTCAGTGAGTTGTGCCATTAGTTGTGCTTCTTGATTATCCTTCCACTGTGCACCATCTGTTGCAAACAGTCATAAAATAGTTTTGCTAGTGGCTGATGGGGAGTCATTTACAAATAAATTCTCAGTGAGAAAAGTTTAAAATTCAGTATGCATAAGACATACGTGTGCAAGGACTTCAAATTGCAAGTACTCTCACCCATATTGGCCTTCCCCTTCAGATCTACCTGCCCCGGAATGGAATTTTCCCTCATATTGACCTTACTTTCACATTAACCTTCCCCCACCTCCCCCCCTCACTGACCTCTTCCCTAATCACTGATTTTCCTCAATTACACGTGCCTTCCTCCTTACCCTCACACTCTCCCTGCCCCATCCCCATCATTGATCTTCTTCTCCAGCCTGGCCTTTCCACAGCACTGACTTTCATGCCTGAAGGCGACCAAGTTCACTTTAATAGTACTCTTGAAACTTGGCATTAGGTTACAGTGCTTAAACATTTATAAGGATAAATATCAGGGGGGAAATGTGAATGGGAATTAAGAGGACGCAATCTGCTTAATGTGATCCTGTACAGATTGGCCTGTAGCAATCATGTCCACAAAGAGTAGGTAAGATATATTTGTTGTTAAAAGGCTAGCAAATGAGAAGTTATTTGACTCAAAAACCTGCACTGAGTACTTCTGGGAGCTGTGATAATGTTACAGCAGTTCTGATTACACTGTGATTGTTACTGCTTCTTTTGAGGCACACTTTCCCTGCTGGTATTGTGGCCATAATATTATCTCATCAGTCCTTCAATGAAGAAGTTTATCAACTACGCTACTATAATTATCTGGTAACACATCCCAGCAACATTTTGAAGAATAAATTAGAAGTGATCCCTGACCTTAGTCAGATCAATGTTATTGATCCCAGAATCAAATGACAAATTGAAATCATCCTTTTTAGCACTCATATTTTTGAAACAGTTAGTCATTGAGGTAGAACATTATTCCATAAATTAATAATTAATAAAAGTTGGCAAGGCAAACGCAAGGTCAAAATGTGAGGAATCTGATGTAAAAGCCATGACTGGATATTTTAGGAGGGAAACTGTAGAAAATGTAGAATCCAAAACAACACAAAACCAAGAAACTTGGAGCTTGAAGTAATCAATAATTAATCAGGATGCTTTTTGGACTTGGACTGGATTCAAAAGTAAAGGCAAAAAGGCGTATTATACAGCGATGATTCTTTTCTACAAAACTGTTGGGTTAGATTAAGTTTAAAAGATAAACAAAAGTCACTTTATTTCAGTTTTCAGTCCATCGCTGTTGTAAGGAGTTGGAGGTTAGAGAATCATTCTGTTCCTGCACAAAATCTGCTGTAAGTTTCAGTGCGTAAGTTCCATTCTCATGCAAGTCCTTCTGATCTGAAAACTTAGGCTTGTAACTTCTGCAATAGTATGGGCAAACTTTTGATGATTGCCAGTGGGCATAAAAATTGAATTTATCTGCTATACCAGAGGGTAGAGGTAACAGATTTTAAAGTATGTACAAGCATACTTTTGCCAATTTTCTCTCCCATTCACCCCTCCTTTTCTGAAGGCAATGACTGCTGCTGGACAACAATTCCAACGGCACCAGTCACCCACCAGTACCTTGTGACCATTCTTCATATGGGAGCCTAAATGGGGAATGTTGGTGGTCTATTCACCCATATATTGGATAACCCCCCCGAAAACGGATGTTGGGATCAAGGTGCGCGATTAACCTGCGCCCGTTTGTTGTGATGCAGGCAGCACGTAACATTCGTGCTGCCTGATGATTTAAATGATTGCTGCATGCGGCCAGCGCTATCTGCACTGTTGACTGGTTGCACGCATCAGCAGGGGGCCCCGATATCGGGAATGGATAGCACAACTTAAAGGCAGCCTGCACCTCTTAAAGGGGAGGTGCACTGTGGCTGCAGGAAGTGCTGGAAGTCCATTGGAAAGTAAATCTGTGTTGGAATTTTGTGAAGAATGGCTGTGCCTGCAAGACAGCGTGCACCAAGGTTCTTGGATGATGCACTAGAGGCCTTGGTGCAAGAGGTGGTCAGAAGGAGGGGCATCCTATATCCACAGGGGGGCAGGAGGCGCTCCAGTGGGAGGAAGTAGCAGCAGAGGTCAATGCCAGGAGCCTAGCACCAAGAACATGGATGCAGTGCAAGAAGAAGTTCAATGATTTGATACGAGTGGTCAAGGTGAGTGAGTTCAACTGTCAAGTGGCATCACCTACCAACTGCACCACTAGCCTCATCCACTGTTTCATGCACTATACCCCCCATCATCCAACTACCAACAAACTCTTTCAATCAGTACACAACTCTTCAAAGCAGAGGCGTCATCTTACCCTCACACATTACCACTGTTGCAAGCCGCACACCCACAACTCACAGGTCACACACAGGTCAAAATCCTGGAACTCCCTTCCTAACAGCACTGTGGGAGAACCGTCACCACATGGACTGCAGCGGTTAAAGAAGGCGGCTCACCACCACCTTCTCGAGGGCAATTAGGGATGGGCAATAAATGCTGGCCTCGCCAGCGACGCCCACATCCCATGAACGAATTTTAAAAAAACTGGCAGTTATGCAACCATGACAGGCACATCACCCAAACATCTTGCACGACACTCACGGAAGACACTTCCCTCTTTGTTGCAGGAGAAAGTGGTGCACAACAGTAGGCAGCAGGAACGAACTGGAGTAGGACAGGCACGCCTACACGTCCTCACCCCCATGGAGGAGACAGTGCTGTCCATCATTGGAAGGGCCATCGCTGAGGCCGCGGCCACTGGCGATGCTGGAGGTATCGATATGATGGTCTCTGCATACCGAATCCTCCTTCTCGCTTCCCACAATCTTTTCTGACTCACGTGCTGCAGATGGTGTAAGCACACATGTCTTACTTTCTCCTCTCCCCTCACCACAACTCAACTTGTGTCCCTTTGTCATTTCAGATACCCAAGAACTGGAACCTGCCCAGTCAGAGGAGACAGAGGTAGACGACAGTAACTATGAAGATACACCGTCACTCGACCTTACACTCACAGCCACCAGCTCAGATACTGACACTGCGCATAGTTTGGAGGGTAGGATAGAGGAGGGATCTGCACGTGATGAGACACCAGGCATAAGTGCGCAGGAGCTGGGGTGGGGGGGAACGGATACTGCAGGTGCCAGCTCGCGAGGGCGAGATCACTCACTAATTCTGCTGCAGAGGAGTCAGATGATGACTACTTCGATGGGCCAGGCTACAGAAGAAGGCTGATGGGCGTACTACAGCCAAATGCTTGGTGCACTGGAAAGCCTGCCAGAAAGCCTGCACACAATGTCAAGGGGCATGGAGGAGTCCAGTTTCAACTTGGCACATGGCTTTGCACAGAGCTTGGAGCCCATCCTTTCCCACATGGAATGGGTGGTCACCTCTGTGGAACCCACCATGATGCAGCGTCTGATGACTGATGTCTCAGCTTCCATTGCAGCACAAACATCTGCCATCCAAGGTCTGACTGCTGCATTTGGAGCTCAGACTGCTGCTATCATGGCTCTGGGTACCATTGTGGAAAGGGGCTTTAAGAGTGTTACAGCAGTCCAGCATCTGTTCTCCCGCAGATCACCAGGATTGGTGAGGCGCCGCCCCAGGAGAGTGGCAGTGGTGCCATGGATGGCGAACCTGCTATCTGCTCTCACCCCTGCCACTCCACCAGTGCCCTTGATGTTGCCTGTCAACCAGCCAGGCCAGACTGCTGCAGCCCAGGCCGAGATGGAGCAGTCTGCAGCTGGAGCCTTCCGGCCCAGAACTGCTAGAGGTTGTCCTCCAAGGCCATCTACATGCTCCTCAATTGAAGGTTAGCAGCCTTCCACCACCCATGCTCCAGCCACTGGGGATGCACCTCATCGGAGCACTAGATAAGGTAAAGGCACACGAACAACAGGCACTAAGGGAATGTACAAGGGTGAATAGTATCAGTTTGTTTTAATCATTTCATGTGCAAATCTATAAATGTGGTTTTGAATTTATAATTGGTGTTGCTTCCTCCCTCAGTCCATCGCAGAAATGTGTAATCACAAGGGGCCGATTTGATGGTCATGTGGGAGAGGCAAGGTAAGGAGTGTAGGACTGTTGGTGAATGGGGAGGTGGCATTGAGGTTACTGGTGTTGCTCATTAACAATCTGATCATGCAGAGCCCTGGCAGACAGGGCCTGTCGACCTTGTTGCCTCCCTGCCTCTTCCTCCACTTCCACTTCCTCCTCCTTCTCCACTTCCTCCTCTGCCTCTTCCTGTGTATGTTGCTTGGGTTCTTGCCTGATAGGCTGTGGTAAGGACTGTCCCCTATAATGGCGAGGTTGTGCAGCATGAAACATACAATGACAAATCTTGAAACCCGCTCAGCTGAGTACTGCAGGGCTCCGCCAGTGCGGTCCAGGCATGCAAGCGTTGCTTGAGGACGCCTATGGTGTGCTCTATGATGTTCTGTGTGGCAGCATGGCGCTTGTTGTAGGCCTGCTGTGCATGTGTGCATGGGTTCCTGACCGCAGTCATGAGCTATTTCATGAGGGGATAACCCTTGTCGCCCAGTAGCCAGCCTTTGACTTGCCGTGCTGGTTGAAATATAGGTGGCATGATGTACTGCCGCAGAATGAAGGAATCATGACTGCTGCCAGGATAGCGGGAATTCACCTGCATGATGCACTGCGTGTGGTCACACACCAGCTGCACATTGAGGGAGTGCAATCCCTTTCTGTTCATGAATATGGCCGAGTTCAGATATGGAGCACGCATGGCCATGTGCGTGCAGTCAATGGCACCCTGCACCATGGGGACACCTGCAATGCGAGCAAACCCTCGTGCTCGCTCCCACTGCTTGTCTCTGGCAAGAAGGAATGAGATGAATCTGTTTCTGAGTGCGTACACAGCCTCACTAGCCTCCCTTATTTAGCAATGCACTGCAAACTGTGAGATGTTGCTTATATCTCCGGCAGCAGCCTGAAAGGAGCCAGAGCCATAAAAATTAAGTGCCATGGTTACCTTGACAGCCACAGGCAATGTTGTTCTTGTCCTGCTCTGAGGCTGCAGTTGTGGCTGCAGCAGTTGACAAATTTCAGTCACGTCCTCTTTAGTGAACCACAGCTGTCTGACACACTGCTCGTCGCTGAAGTTGGGGTAGGAGAATTGGTCCCTGAAGGCCCTCGCTGGATATGGCCTCCTGCTGAGTGGCCTGCGCCTCCTCCTCCCTCTTCCATCTTCTGGCAGCTTGTCCTGCTTTGCGTGGCCTCTCTTCATTCTCCCAACTATGTTCAATTCCCAGAGGAAGCCCTAGCAGGCCACCCATGTCTGGAAGCAACCTTGTTCAGCACATTATTTTAAATGCTACTAACAGTACTGCAAGACCAGCCAGACCACTTTCTATAGAATATTGCAAATTTATAAAATATTGCAAGTATAGGAAACTTCCACAATCACATACAATTGTACGAGCAGCCAGAAGAACTAATCCAGCAACTAACCTGTAACTCCTGCATGATCCCTATAAATAACGCTGGTGGTGGGGGGTTCTTCATGCCGTTTAAGTCCTGTTCAGCCATGCGAGGTTAAAATGTTGGCTGGAGCATGGAGTTCCAAAATGTTGCCGGCTGCTTCAAATCAGCGTTGCACACTGATTCATGTCATAATCTCCCTACTCTACATGCTGCCGGTGTTCGTTAAGTGCGCGCACGCAAACACCTTTACCAAGATGGCGTCCTGCGCACTTCACGTCGGAAATGTGTGCGCACATCTTGGATGCCATTTTCGGGGCTTAGGTGTCCGCGTAGCGCCAACACAACGGGCGCTACACGGCCCAATTTCGCCCCCTATGTGTTATTGTGTTTTGAAGCCTTTTATTAGTTTGTTATCAACTTAACTCAATAACAATGATACTTTACACTAGAATTGGAAGTAACTCATTCTGAAACTATACATTTCAAAAGGAGATAAAGAAATCTTAAAAAAGAACATTTAAAGGCTGTCCTTCTTTGGGCTGGAAATATACACGTAGAGAGCAGATTCATTCATCAGATAAATATGGTGCTGACTAGAAAGGCCGTCAGTTCAAATCCTACCATGGCAAGTTGTGAAACTGAATTCACTGGGCCAGAAATTACCTGAGGATGCCACTCCACAATTACGTCCTCTCCAACCACCAGCGAATCCATTGTGCAAGTTCGCGAATGCACACACGCGCAGCAAAACCCCAAAATCGCGAACTTGTTCCCACTGGTTCGCCAGTGAATTGACAGGTACGAATTAAAGGGCCACCTACACCACAATCAATAAAATCAGGAAACATTCGTAAACTTACCCATCTGCCCAGCTGGAAACTTACGCCACCAAAAGGTACGCTGGAAAATACCAGCCCTACTCTATTTTTAAAAACGTGGTGATTGTTAATGACTGCGAAACAACAAAAAATTAAATTTCAAATATGTGGAATGTCAAATTATTCATTTTAATATTTTTTGATCATTAAAAAAAAATGAAAAAGAACTCAACCAGCACCTCCAAAACAGATTAACTGGTCATACATCTCATTGCTGTTTGTGGGAATTTGCTGTCTGCAAACTGGCTGCTGCACTTGCACAAAAACACCAGTAAGTGCACTTCAAAAGTAATTTGTTGGCTGTGAAGCACACTAGGACACAAAAGGCATTCATTATATAAATATAACTCTATCTTTCAGTCAATATTCTATTTGAAAATGAGTAACAGATTGTTTGATGATCCAAGTGGCAGAGAACTCAGGATTCTAACAGTTATCTGTTCAGATTAAACAAAACAGAAATGAAACCATTAGATAAAGACAAATGGGTGTTAAGAACAACAATGCAGCATTGGGGCAGAAATTGGTCCCGAAATAACGGAGGAGCTCAACAGCGCTCTCTGTTTTTTATGGTGAATCGAAGGAGCGAGTTTCTGCGTTTGCACAAGCGCACTAAAATGCGGAAATCATGAACTTGCTCCTATTGGTTCGCCGGCAATTTGACAGCTGCAAGTTAAAGGGCCATCACACGCTACAATCATTGAAATCACTGGAAAGTTGCAAACTTGCTCATCCGTCCAGCTGGAAAGTAATTAATTACGCCACCAAAAGGTCTAAACTAATTTTCAAAAAGGCAATAACTCTTTATGACTGCCAAACAACTAAAAATTAAATTTTAAAAATATGGAGTCTCATATTACTTCTTATTTTAATAGTTTTTGGTCATTAAAAAAAAATTAAGAATCAAAAAATTAATTTTTTTTACTTTTCCCTTCTGCCTCTTTAATTTAATTCAATTATTTCTTTGGCTTTTTATTTTTTTAAAAATTGTTTACAATGACTTCCAGAATAGTAACTTTAAATGAATGAAGTCTGCTTGCTTGCTTGTGGGCGTGACTTCTCTTCCTGACAGATTTTGTGGGCGTGTCTCCTATTCTCACAGACTGTTTGTTCCATGTGCATCAACTTACGCTGCTTGGAGGCTGAGTTGATAACGCACAATTTTTTAAAAGTTAAAAATCAAGCAAGTCGACGCCACAGAGCCCGCAGTAAATACATTCGTAAATTTAATTCGCAGGAGCTGCCGCGATCGTTGCCATGCCGCTCTGTGCAAGTTCTGACCCAATGAGTTTGAACTAGTTCCAAGTGGATGTAGGCCTGCTGTTGTTATAGAGTCAATCAATATGTATATATATATATATATAACTTGTGAAAATGAATCATGAAAATATTATGAGGATGGAGGATTTACCAAAGCTCACAACACAAGCTGTAGTATGTAAATAGCAGAATGCCTTCAAAGGAGATGGGGAAGTTGGAAGTCACTCTGCAGCTTCAAATTGATATCAAGGTCCCACCTACATAATTTCTGGAGGATTCATAAAAGCTCACAAAACAAGATGTAGTGAGCAAATACCAGGATGTCTTCAAAGGCACGCTACAGATTCAAATTGATCCTAAGGTCCCACCTACACAATTTATAGCCAGGAAACTAACTCTAGGTGTAAAATAACTTGTCAAGAAGCACATCATTGCTCTGAATGACTGGGCCTCAAT
Source organism: Heptranchias perlo (assembly GCF_035084215.1). Taxonomy (NCBI): domain Eukaryota; kingdom Metazoa; phylum Chordata; class Chondrichthyes; order Hexanchiformes; family Hexanchidae; genus Heptranchias; species Heptranchias perlo. The sequence goes on along the minus strand of NC_090357.1, from coordinate 15,929,380 downwards.
ACTGATGGTAATGAAAGAAATGATAAAGTGTGCCTGTGCATTGATCCAAAACCACTTAAAGTCTTCAACAATATTCACTACTCACCAAACCAAATGATGTTCTGCCTTAAGTAGTGAAAGTAAAACTATTTTTTAGTTATGGATGGAAAGCATGAACTTTGGCATGTTGTAATAGATGAAAAGTCAAGTTTGCTGACTACCTTTTCAATGTCATTTGGAAGATACAGACGGCTACATTCGTCTTTTAGAATCTCTTCAGCTCCTAAGGAATTTCAGATGAGACTTCATGAGGTACTTAAAAATCTGAAAGATGTTGTTGTCATGGAGGATGATATTTCAGTCTATGATGCAGAAGCAAAGGGTAATGGTTGACGGGTGTTTTTGTGACTGGAAGGCTGTTTCCAGTGGGGTTCCGCAGGGCTCAGTAATAAGTCCCTTGCTTTTTGTGGTATATATCAATGATTTAGGCTTAAATGTAGGGGGCATGATTTAAGAAGTTTGCAAATGATGCAACAATTGGCCGTGTGGTGGATAATGAGGAAGAAAGCTGTGGACTGCAGGGAGGTATCAATGGAATGGTCAGGTGGGCAGAAAAGCTGCAAATGGAATTCAATCCGGAGAAGTGTGAGGTAATGCATTTGGGGAGGGCAAACAAGGCAAGGGAATACATAGTCAATGGTAGGATACCGAGAGGTGTAGAGGAACAGAGGAACCTTGGAGTGCCTGTCAACAGATCCCTGAGGGTGGCTGGACAGGTAGATAAGGTAGTTAAGAAGTCATACGGGATACTTTCCTTTATTAGCCGAGGCATAGAATATAAGAGCAGGGAGGTTATGTCAGAGCTGTATAAAACACTAGTTAGGCCACAGTTAGAATACAGCATACAATTCTGGTCTCCACATTACAGGAAAGATGTGACTGCATTAGAGAAGTTACAGAGGAGATTTACGAGGATGTTGCCAGGACTGGAGAATTTTAGCTATGAGGAAAGATTGGATAGGCTGGGGCTGTTGTCTTTGGAACAAAGGAGACTGTGGGGAAATTTAATTGATGGGCCTAAATAGAGTGGACAGGAAGGACCTACTTCCATTTGCAGGAGTGTCAATAACCAGGAGGCATAGATTTACAGTAATTGGTAGAAGGATTAGAGGGGATTTAAGGAGAAATGTTTTCACCCAGACAGTGGTGGGGGTCTGGAACTCACTGTTTGAAAGGGTAGTAGGGCAGAAACTCTCAACGCATTTAAAAAGAACTTGGATGTGCACTTGAAGTGCCGGAACCTACAAGGCCACGGACCAAGAGCTGGAAAGTGGGATTAAGCTGGATACCTCTTTTTCGGCCAGCACAGACACGATGGGCTGAATGGCCTCTTTCTGTGCCTTAAATTTCTATGATTCTAGGATCAACAAGACCATGATTGAAAACTGGAAGCTCTGTTGAAGTGATGTCAACAAAAAGGTATGAAACCGAATACGAAATTGAATATTTGTGTCACAGAGTCTCTGAAAATGGGCTATAAACAGGTCTTGCTAAATGTGGAGCAGTGCTTAAGATGCATTTTCGTACAGACAAAAAAGGGTATCTAGTTAGTCATTTTTGGAATGACTAACTATCTGCATCAGTTTGTTCTAAAGTTATCAGAGGCAACTGCTCCTCTTCATGACCTAAATAAGGAAGAAGATGACTTTACATGGTTTCAGTTAGAGATCATGAGGCATGAGCCAGAGGTTGACATTCCTGGAAGTGACATACAAGCAAGTCTCATTCAAAAATGTCTCACAAGGGACTGTCACCATGAGAAATATCTGGATCAGGTTAAGAGGATCATCTCTCATGCACTATTACTAAAATGCTTTGACGTCAATACAAGACATACTTCCACAGTGTGCTGTTTGTGAAAGAAGACAGGGAGCACATCTCGTGCAAAACTTGTGGCCTATGCCTCTAGATCTCTAGCGGAAGCAGAGATAAATTATACTCCGAGCCATTCCTTTTGGCTTGGAGGAATATGAATGGTATGTCTGGAAAGAAAAATAGCATGGAAAGCGATCGCTAAATATTGAAGCTATTTTGAAAAATAGTTTTAATTAGTGCATCCAAAAAGCTCCAGAAAATAATGTTACATTTTCAAAACATGAAGTTGGTACTGTCTACAATAGAGGCAACGAGTTGTTTCTTGCTGACAGGCAGAGCAGAGGGTATTTACACCATATGACCAGAAAGATTGACAATAAGGAAATCATGTCAATTGCCACACCATCAGAAGCAGGAATTGAGACAGAAACTATCAATATGTTCCAATACTTAGCCCTATTTGAGGATGGAATGATGGTACAAGCTATTGGAGTGGATGAAGATCTGGGCCTGGAATTTTCTACTTATTTACGCCTAGAGACACACGCAATCGGGGCCCAAACCAAATACATTCCAAATCAAAGATCACGGAATTTCAGGCTTAAGTGAGTTATGTGCTTAAGTACAACACGGCCAAATATCCTCGATCTTTTACAATCTTCTATCAATCCTTCCCCCGAACACACCTCCGCCCATAATAATGGCCCCGGCTCCAAGTTACCATGCCTTATGACGCGTGTTTCCTATTATTTTGCTTGCTTAGAGAATCTCTTCAAATTACGACCAGATTTTTAGGCGTAGCAGGAAGCAAAGTCATTTTTTTGCAATTTTTTTGAACATTCTTAAAATTTATCCTCACTGTGACCTGCGCTGTATTTTCTGTTATTTTTAAATGCATTTTTATGGCATAAGTATAAGTCACATTAAAAATTCAAAAGCTTCCCCGATTGCAAGTTCTAAAACATGCAGTGCTTAATGTGCATGAATGATGATTAAATGAGTTGCAACTTTAATTTTCGTGCTTAAAAGAAGAAATGTGAGTGCGATGCTTTCCTTGGGCCCCGATTGTTTACACTGATTTCCGCCCATTTCGGGCACATTCTAATGAGATTCGTTGGAAGTTTGAGGGTAACTTGACGACTGTAGAATAGATGCGGGAATGGGTGCATTTTTGGATTGTGCCTATGGAGGAAATTCCAGGACCTGAAAGTGTTCAGAATGACAATAAGCAAATGATGGCCTGACCAAAAAGAAGTGCCATCCTAAATTTAAACAATGGGGAGGAACTCAGTGTACAGGATGGACTGACGTTTAAACTAGATCCGGTAGTTATACCACTTTGGATGAGAGCACAGTGGAGAGCAGAGGTCACTCAAGCCGCATTGGAAGCCAGCGTTGTCTTCAGAGAGCTGGAGAAGTGATTTGCCTTCCTCTGATAAACAAGAATGTAGAGATATGCTACTCAAAGTATGATTTATGCCAGCAGTTTGATGCCAAAGCAGCAAAAGGAATGCTTTTAGCCAACAAAGACAGGAAAGATCCTGGAACAAAATGGGGTGTGATCTTTTGAAGCAGCTGGAAGGAACAATGCCCTATGTGTTGACTTTTATGCTGATTTCTTTGAAATAGACTGATTAAAAAAGGGGGAAAGACACTAATAAGATGAAAGGTAATTTTGAATGCTACTGTATTCCAAAGGAGGTAACATCAGACAATGGACCACCATTTAACTCAACAGATTTCCAACAGTTTTGCACAATTATATGAGTTCTGACATGTCACCAGCTCACCAAATTATCCACAATCAAAGAACACTGTTAAAATTGCAAAACCACACCAAGAAAAAGCACACAAGGGCAGCTCAGAATCTTACTTACTCTTCTTGGCTGATACTATTCACTAAGTGAAATACCGGACAGCTCAAAGATTATTTAGCAAATGAACCAAGACATTCCTTCCTATAGCCAGCTGACTTCTGAAGCCAAAGCTGTGAGTGATGTAAAAGAGAAACTATCCCTCAGAAATGTCTAACAGACCCGGTTCTACAATAAAGATATCAACAAGCTTGATGAGCTTAGAAGATGTTGTCAGAATTCAGCTAAAAAGGTAAAGGGGTTTGGCTGCCAGCACAAGTGCAACAGAAGGTAAATGCAAGATCCAACAATGAAAGAAATGCAGGTGGCAAGGTGTTTGGAAGGAACAGGAGACAGCTGCGGAAATCAGAATCCTTGATACCGGACAGCCAGGTTATAACACTCCAATACACAGGTGGAGCTTTCCAGCCAGTCACAATAAACAAACCACAGCCACAATGGAACAGGGCTGGCACAACTGGAATCTCTGATAAACGAGGGTCTTAGCAACACAATGAATAATAAGACAACACTATGAATAACAAGCCTGCTACCTTTACAATAAGGGATAGTAGAGTAATGTGAAAACCACAAACAGCAAATTTAGCTATCAGTGACTTGGTATGAATTATTAATAATGGAGATGTTGGACTTTATATGTGATATAGATTTTATTGTTCTTGTTGATGAAGTGTTTTTCATTAAAAGTTTATTTTCTTTTGAGAAAGAAGCTGTATCAATATTGGTGTAACTTTGTATCCATAGCGTACAGGAAGTTTTTCTTTGAGTTTTAGCTGCATTTTTCAAGTAGGGTGTATCTAGATGTCCTGGGAATTAGTCTGTCTTAAATCTTCCCAGTGTAATGCTCATTTAGGAAAGGGTCCATGATTCTGCGCACCTCTCCAATTATGCTGTATAATATGTTAGAAATGTAAACGAGGATTATGAACTGCAGTGTGTTTACCTCACATATTTAGCTTTCATATTCAACATAACCCTTCTTCCTGGTTTCTCTGTATTGCAAGACAAAGATAATAATGGCTAAAACACTTTATTAAACACAAGAACACTATCTAAATGTAATGAACTTTTATTACAGTATACACTACCTGGTACTATGAGGCAATTTACTTGTAGTAATTGCTACAAAAGCTTAACAATATATCATTGCACACTATCACCGATTCACAATCAAAGCTTTAGGTCTGATGTTGTTACATTCAGTTAGTACTCATTCTGAGAAAAAAACAAGAGAGATTTGGAAACACATTGAGGAAGAAGAGTTCAGAACAAGGAGAAGGGTTGACAGTAGCAATGAGTAAAGGGCAGAAAAGGCACTTGTTTTTTTTTACAACAAAGCAAAAAAGTCAACTATATTATATGCTTTTGTTCAGCCACATACTCCTGTTCAAATAACCTGCTCTGTACTTTCTCCTGGCGCAATCATCTAGTTGACTGCGCAAGCACTCAACATAGAATAAAATCTATTAAAGTAAATGGATTGGATGTTTCTACTACAAAACTGGAATAAAATATGCTTGTTCCCTCATTTGGATACAAGTCTGCATTTCTCAAATATTATAATTTTCTTGGAACTTTGGAAAAATCCTTCAATAAAGTGTTTTTCTGTATTCCCACTGTTCTCCCAAGTTAGGTTCTTGCAGTCCTTTTATCATCAAACCAGAGGATGATTCAGCCTGCCGACAGCAGCATGGAGAGTGGGACCTAGAATGTAAATGCAGGTTCAGATTCTAATTGGGACGTCCCAGTTAAGAGTCCAGCACTTCTGGCTGTCACAAAAAATATCTTAGTGCAGATAGACACAATTTAAGGTGTTGCAGGTGTACTGCTAATGCTGCTGTTTTAAGCTGTGATTTATCAATGCGTTTTCTCTTGAGAGGTAAATAATTTGCATTTGTGTACAAATCACTTCCTAATTTACAGTAAAAACACTAGGTTTATTTTTTAAAAATTTGTTCTTGGGATGTGGGCCAAGCTGGTAAGATCACATTTATTGCCCATCCCTAGTTGCTCTGAGAAAGTGCCAATGGGCTTTCTTCTTGAGCAATTGTTTTTACAACTTAGTGGCTTGGTAGGCCACTTCAGAGGGCATTAAGGTATTAAGGGATATGGGCCAAAGGCGGGTATATGGAGTTAGATCACAGATCAGCCATGATTTTATCAAATGGCGGAGCAGGCACATGGGGCTGAATGGCCTACTCCTGTTCCTATGTTCCTATTACATAGAATCTACAGCACAGAAACAGGTCTTTTGGCTCAACTGGACCATGTCAGTATTTATGCTCCACACGAACCTCTTCTCACTCTAATTACCTCACCCCACCCTACCCCCGTATCCATCTATTCCCTTCTCCCTCATTAAGACTCAACCACCGAGTGTGGGCCGAATTCACATGTAGGCCAGAGCAGGTAGGGGTTGCAGGTTCCTTTCTCTGATGGATATTAGTGAACCAGTTGGGATTTTACAACAAGGCATGGTCACTTTTTTTCTGGTGCCAGCCTACAAATTACCATATTTAATGAAATCAATTTCACAACTTGCCATCATGAGATTTGAACTCATGACCTCCAGTATCATAATCACTATTGGTTGCAGTCCAATACCATAAACACTGTTATTGCACCTGTATAAATTGATAAATTTAGAGAACATTCACAAAATTAGGACTTAAGCATAATATTTCAGATGATATGTGTTCACCATCTGCTGGAAGAAACAAAACAGAGTCTTACATAGGATGAAATCTATATTGGGTAATGATCCAACTCTTGTAAAGGCAGAAAGTCAGACTTTCAAAAACAGTTGGTCAGCCACATTTCTCTACCAGTAGGAGTGAGGAAGTTGACTGTATTGTTCCAGGACTGTTGGAGGTGCTCGATGATCAATAAGTCCAAGCCTAAAAATGTTTCAGATCCAGCTGGGTTTGAAAAGTGCCCAATTCAGATTTAGAAAGGAGAGCCTAAAAATAATCCCATCAAACCTGTTGAAAAGCACTCACTCATGTTGGCTGGGGTTGACCAAAGTGCTATTTTCCCAATAGGCAGAAGAGTTAATTCTACTTACTGAAGTGGAGTTATGATGACTGTGGCATCAAAGAAAATGATTGTTCCCTCAAAAAAAAAATCAAAGTACTAACTTTCATCAAAAGTATGTTGGGAGAAAATTATTTATATATATTCTATTTGTAAATATGATTAATAAGTCTATTTTCTACAATAACTAAGATTGAGGATGGTTTGTAAGCTTTATAAATATAGGAGACCCAAATGTAATGCTAGATCAGTTATTCATACAAAATAGTTTCTATTTCAATCTTTCCAAAGTATGAACTCTGGAAATCTGAAATACAAACAGAAAAGGCTGGAAATACAAAGTGGATCTATCTGCATGAAGGGAGAAAAGACAAGTTAATGTTTAAGATGCAGACCCTTCATCAGAACTCAATATCACTGGATTATGTTGTGTTTAATAACCCAAAAATTGTTCCTGTTTTAATCTGCCTGTCTGCAGCACTCTAATATTTTCTATTGCACTACTGGTTGCCTGATCATGGATTGACATTTCCACCCTGCCAGTATGGTAGTGTGTCTTTGTTAGAAAGAGAGAAAAAAACAGGAAAAAATAAAAATATATTAATTTAAGAAAGTAATAAGAGGGGTAATTTTAAGTTTTATCACCAGGCAAAAATGGGTGGAAGTGAATTGGCAGCCTGTTTTACACCTTGCCTGATTTTCAAAATCTGTTAATAACAAAGTGCAGATTTTATTTGGGAGACCCAAAAAGAAATAGTTCTTTCTACACCACAGGACTTATCAAAACAGAACAACTTTATTGTATAATTGTCATCTCAGGTCCACAGTGGTTTTAGCTTCAGGACTTTCAGCAAAACTTTCTGCCACACTCTTCCCCCATACCATAGTCTGGGGTAGGAACTTTACAACATTCAGTCATGTGGGCAAACAATTCTCATCCAAACACCACTTCTCAGCAAACCTTGTACATTCAGTTACAGGTACCATCACACAATACTCAGCCTAATGATGGCTCTGGTTCACAGCACACTCAATTTTTTTTTATTGCTCAGTATCTCTTTATTTCTGCTCAAAGGTTTGCAAAACACACAACCTAAAATACAGCGACAAAGGACTGGTTCAAACCAGTTGCAGTACTTAGTTTCATTGTATGCTGTGGCATACTTCAACTCCAGCAGTTTACAGCATTGCATAATGATCCCCTATCTGTCTGCTAATTATGCCATTATTTTCACACTGAGGAACCCCTAATTATTTACCTGGACTATTTAAATTAAGGTTTATAATTAACTACCAAACTGTAAATAAAGGAAATAACTAATCAACTATCGGAGCTGGTATTAACATTCCTTTTGTTTACTTCTGGTCAATAGCTCCTATTAGCAAAAAGTGGTTATTGTAATAAAATACGTGTTTTTTCAGTTGTCCTGACCAACTGCTCTGTTTTGAATTCTGCAGAGAATGTAGCACTTAAATTAGATTTCCCTGGTTTAAACTCAGAATCTCTGCTTTATTTCAAACAGTAATGACTCTGGCACTGGACAAATTATTGCATTACAATCCAGCAAGCATTCTCAGTTTCTGGCATCTATCCAGGCCTAAACCCTCGGGTAGGCCAGCGTTAGGCCTACCTTGAAGATAGTCTTTCTTTGGGCTAAAAGTAGGTCAGATGTGGTGCAATGAGAATTAACTCCTTTATTGCCTATTGTTTTAATTACTGGGTAGCACCATGTGAATTGATGCAAAATAAAAATTATCTTCACAGTTTTTTAAAAATTCATCAATCAACTTGAACATGTTTCAGAAAAAAGTGTGTCGTTATCACGGTTTCAGCCATTGTTGTGATGGACTTATTAATGAAGCTGTTATTAAAATAGATAGCATTTCTGTGTTAGAGTCATACATAAACCATTAATCAAAATTGAAACTCTCTCAGCTTTATACACCATAAATCTGCCTTTAAAAATGACATGTTTTCATGACTCTTTAAAGTTATATTTTTAATAAAATAATGCTCAGCTTTGGCAGCCATAATTTGATTGCTTTTTTAAATATAATTTCCCCCTCCAAATGATAATGAATTTGTGTTACCCTGATTGCATGGATGATGTGCACAGGACATTAATTGCATGTCAAAGTGCAAGTTCCAGTCTCTATCTTTGCCCACAGTTGATTTTCTTCCCCGGGTTGTCAGAATGGGTAGAGACAAGAGGGCTTTCCTCCCCTCTCCCCTGTCTTATTTGTGTGCAGCTGTCAAAACTGACTTGTTTTAGGACAAGTGTACAAAATTGAAGAGAGTAGACACATATTAAATCCCCATCAGGACAAGAAGCTGACAGAAATAAAAATGTAATAAACCTCTAAGAACAGGAGGAATGCTAACCTAGCCAAGGTGTGATTATTCTTCCTGCTCATCCCACTCACCCTGAGCACTGAATATGCTTCAATTCTGCACACCCAAAATAGTCTTTTAATCGAAGCATTTCTCCATGATTCTTTTTGTCTGAAGTGGTAAATGTGTCAAGGCGAATTAAATTGGGGCTGAAAATGAGACAATACAGGCTGCGTTTTTCTAATTTAAACTTGTATTGGTTTTCGAAGGTACAAAATCATCTCATATCATTGTTATTGCACCGAGATATTACTGTACACAAGAATGATCCTTCTGCAAAATTAATTACTTTATCCATAATTATACAATTCATATTCTAATGTGGACTGCTTGGATCATATTGTCACAGATATCATTAAATTAACATTTAAATAATGCAATGGATTGTCTTTGAAATGCTCACTGATGTGATTAAGCACAGTATTTGTTCAGTCTAGACTTGAATGGTTTAGCCCTCATCTCATTGGAAATGTGTAACTGTTAAATGCTGTCATTAGTGTAAACAGGAGATTGGGTTTCATACTGAGCACTAGTGGTAACAATTCAGTTTACATTTGGCCTCAAATGAACCTCCGAGGTTCAAAATTCTGGTATTCATTATGAATGTCAATCCCAATATCAATTATGAATGTCAATCCCAATATCAATTGCCCATGTACAAGTCTCCCTACATTGCATCACTGGTCCACATGTTATCACCAAGTGCAAATGCAGACCCCACCCTGGTCTGCAAGGATAAATGGCGCATAACCTGCCCGAGATTGAATAATATCCTTCCTTCCCTGCTTGAACTAGACCACCAAGAATCAATGCCTTCTTCTATAAACCAAGTATGTAACAATGACAAAAATGGTCATTACCTTCCACCTGAGATCTACAGTAAGATAGTGGACACATGGATAAAGAAATACTTTGTGTGTGCAAACCACACTTTCTTAAAAGCCCAAAATGGCTTGATTGGACACAATTCATTCACTGATCAACTCAAGATCATTTAGTTCAGATCCTTTTGGGTTTTCAGTACAGTTTAGGCCTCAGTACTATTTCAATACAAAAATTGATAAATCTAAGTTGACTTACAAACATATAACATTATCAGCTACTGATGGGCTTCCATCTCTATACACACAAACACAATGCTGATTAAGTTCGAACATTTTTACAGAAAATTCAATACAGTGAAAAATGAACTGGACCATTTTTTTAAAAATCTGATGTCAGGAAAATAATTAACTCCATGGATTAAGATTAGAAATACTGGGATCAGAGTGGGAATCTAAGAATGGGAAATGTTCATATCTGGAGTGGTATGAAATATATTGGAAGGGAGAGTGAAAGATAAATAAATTGAATCCAATAATATGGTCATGCCAATGTTTCAGTGGGACGGCCAGTGCCCAATCTGTGCAGACGTTGGTCCCACTGTTAAAGTCAAGGGACCATTCTATAGGCGTAACAGGTGTTGGACTCCTTAAATATGTTAATGAGGGGCCTAATTCTTGTTGAAGGACCCCTCTATATAATTTGTTCCCGATGAAGGGGTAGATGTAGTCTGCCCCACTCAGGATTTTCCAGCGGCCCCAGTAGTCACCAATGGTAGGTAACATTTTAATTTTTTTTTAAATCACCTTTCTGTGGAGCCATGAGGAGCAGGAGTATTCCCCGCCAAGTCCACAGTCCTGGTGATCGCCACCCAACCCCCCACTCCCCTTCCCTCCATTGCTTGATCAACTCCCCTCCCTGAATTTACTTGAGGGCTGCAGTTGTCAGCCTGAAATTCATTTTGCACATGGTGCCAACTGCCTGTGGAGATGCGACAGGTGCCAGCAGCTCACCCCAAAGATGTAGATGAGGCCCGAGGCCCAATTTCAGAACAACCTCGGGCAGCGCCGAGTCTGGGCCCGAAAACTTTACTGATATATTGGGAGCACATTTTAAACTGTCTACCACATTAAGCATGATTTACCTCTAAGTAGTATCTGCATTATAATGGGTTGAGGGCTCTAATTACTAAATAATAAAAGTAAACAAATTGTTTGGAATAAAGCAGCTTACATGAGATCCCAAACAGTCAGTGTTGAGTGTTAATTGTATCGATGTGATTTATATCAATTAGTGTTAATTGTATTCAGGTGGTGCATATCAATTGGGAACTCTCGTGTATCCATTTATAAGAGAGCTGATCTAGGGTGTGGTGTGGGTGTAGTGTTGAGCTCTGTGAATAAAGGCTTGGAAGCAACTGAAGACTCTGCTTTAGTATTCTATCATTCAGCACCCGGCTATCCAATTTATAACATTGAGGAGGGATATCGGCCTGTGTAATGTGGACAAAGAGACATCCTTGCCCTTCTTGTGTATTAGTGGGATTGTGGTTGATTTGAAAAAGGTTGCTGGAGTCCCTGCACAGCCCAGGATGAAATGTTGGTGCACAAAGATGTTCCAACATTTCTATGAAAGTAATTAAGCAAATGTAGGCATTGCTTTTCAAAAGAGCGTGTTTCCCTTGAGTTCATAATAACAGGCAGATTTGAAGCCCTGCTGGTGAAACACATTCCCAGGGAGGTGGTGTGTGTATGGAGGATGGAAATGGGGAGGGTGTCATCAATGCCACAGTATTGCAGAAAAATTAGTAAATAAAACTTCCCATTTCAGTTTCATAACCCCCCAGACTGATTCTATCTTTATTATGTTTATGTGTTGTGTTAGTGGTATGGCATGCTGCTTCTGTATATTATCTATTAATTTTAGTTTGCATGGTGTGGTAATTACCACCTTTCAGAGTAGAAAGGAGAATGTGGCAGGGAATTCTACATGCTCTCCAGAGCAATATACAGGAATTAAAGGGCAATTCTTAGCCCTGTAGCATGCTATTTCACTCACAGTACACAAAAGGATGCAGGTTTTCATTTAAAGAAGATGTGATCTGCTTATGGACACTGTCTTTTTTTCTTTGAACACAAGTTAGTAGTGTTGGGAGAAAGCCTGAAGCATAAAACATCTAAATGCTGGTATACTTCCCATAGAATTGCTCACTGGCTGTGGACTGGAGGCACAGGAGCCAGGCTGGGTTAGAGGCAAAATGTGGAGTAAGCAGCAGGCAAAGACCAAGCCTGTCAGAGAGCAGGATGCTTGGGAGTGAGCAATGCAAGGGGGCAACCTGGAGGCAGAGGTAGGCCAAGGAGCAACAGAACATAGGTGGGCAGCAGAGTGGCTACATTGTGTGTTTTTTTCTGGAATTGACTCTCCACATGATTGGTTTGTCCTGACCATGTGACTGATGGTTAGTATGGGCCAATCAGCAATGTGCTGGATGCACTCTAAAATCATGCATTTGTACAGACCAGTATTAACTGTATTATATTAATCTTATGAGACCAAAATGAACCTTTTGCTAAGTAATGTTGGAAAAGCAGTCATCAGACTTGTCTAGTTCAATATTATAGAGAGGATGATGATTCTTTGAAGCCTGTGCTTCTGTGAAGTGAACTTGATTTGCTTTCGGTGCCATAATAATTCTCAGCAAAACACTTCAGTTTGGCACTAATTGACATTATTCTGGTAATCTCCTTCAGAGAAGCAAGAAGGCTGGAGAATTTGGGAACTGGAGATTAGACAAAGGTGAAATGGAAGTCTTATATGTAGAACAATCACAAGGGAGCTCAGCTGCATATCTGACCCGTGTTAAATCTAACCGTAGATATGTGCTGCAAAATGAAAAAAAATGCTGAATTAATCAATGATGTCTTCTCTCACCTTGATTAGTTAACATCCACAAAAAACAACTACTAGACCTGAGGGATTATTAATTCAAAGAATTAAAGGGGAATTGTGAATCTATCAAATATTGACGTCAACCTGAGTGAATCATTGGAAAGTGGGGCAAGCAATTTGAAACTAAATGTGAGTTACAATTATTGATTGAATATAAAAAGCTCTCCGTTAGTAGCAGGAACAGCCTTGTAGTAGTTTCAGGAAGGGAACAAGCGGTTGTCACACTGCTGATGTCATTTCCTAAGAGGGTTGCCTGCCTGCCTGAAGCTCTGGTGTGAAGTTCAGTCTGTGCGCTGTTGTACGACAGGCTGCATAGAGAGAATGAATGTGATTAAAGAAATAACCTCCAGTCTTTCTAATTCATCTGGTGCATAGTTTAATTCTTCAATAAAAGAATCCAGTGTATAATATTTAAATCAAAATGCATAATTCGCACATCAACATGGAAATGATTTAAAAGTCTAGATGGGCAACGGTTGTCAATTTTCAACAAAATCTCCATTTATGCTACAACTCCAGCACATTCAGTTTAAATCAGGATGATCTGAAGGGAATGCAGTTTCCCCGGGGTTTATATTATATTTGGAGCTGCCCTCATTCAGTTCCAGTACTAAATGGCATTAAATTACCAGTCTGACGCATGCGCTATGCTTTCCGTTCCTACGGATAAGGACAAGTTGCCACATTGAGCACAAATAAGCTGTTCTCAGGTCAAGAGGTGGGAGACTTTTTTTTTGAATGGTGCAAATAGCTTGCTGCAATTTACTTGTAACCATTTAGTAACAAGTTTAACAATACAGTTGCAACAAACGTGATTTTAAAATTGTCGTGGAAATGAGACATAATTGCACTTCACTAAATACTTCAATACAGTCTATTTAAATTACCTGTGATGAGTTGTGGCATCACATCATAGAGGGATATAAAATGATTGGCATCTACAATTTCCTATGTGGCAATTTCTTGGCTTTCGATAAGACATCACCAGCAGATCACAGAATCATAGAATGATACAGCATAGAAGGAGGCCATTCTGCCCATTGTGCCTCTTTGAAAGAGCTATCCAATTAGTCCCACTCCCCTGTTCTTTCCCCATAGCCCTGCAAATTTTTCCCCTTCAAGTATTTATACAATTCCCCTTTGAAAGTTATTGTTGAATCCGCTTCCACCACCCTTTCAGGCAGTGCTTTCCAGATCATAACTTGCTGCGTAAAAATATTTTCCTTATGTCACCTCTGGTTCTTTTGCCAATTACCTTAAATCTGTGTCCTCTGGTTACTGACCCTTCTGCCAATGGAATCAGTTTCTCCTTCTTTACTCCATTAAAACCCTTCATGATTTTGAACACCTCAATCAAATCTCGCCTTAAACTTCTCTGCTCTAAGAACAACCCCAGTTTCTCTAGTCTCTCCAAGTAACTGAAGTCTTTCATCCCTGGTACCATTCTAGTAAATTGTCTCTGCACCCTCTCTAAGGCCTTGATATCCTTCCTAAATTGTGGCGCCCAGAATTGGACACAATGTTCCAGCTGGGGCCTAACCAGTGTTTTATGAAGGTTTAGCATAACTTCCTTTCTGTTGTACTCTATGTCTCTATTTATAAAGCCAAGGATCCCGTATGCCTTTTTAACAGCCTTCTCAACTTGACCTGCCACCTTCAAAGTCTGTTTACGTACACCCCCAGGTCTCTCTGTTCCTGCATCCCTTTTAAAATTGTATCATTTAGTTTATATTGCCTCTCCTCATTCTTCACACTTCTCTGTGTTAAATTTCATCTGCTATGTGTCTGCCCACTTTACCAGTCTTTTTATGTCCTCTTGAAGTTTGTTACTATCCTCTTCACTGTTTCCTACATGTCCGACTTTTGTGGCATCTGCAAACTTTGAAATTATGCCCTTTATACCCAAGTCCAGGTCATTAATATATATCAAAAAGAGCAGTGGTCCCAACACCGGCCCCTGGGGGACACGACTGCACACTTCCGTCCAGTCTGAAAAACAACCGTTCACCATTATCTCTCTGCTTTCTGTCCCTTAGCCAATTTCACATCCACGCAGCAACTGCCCTTTAATCCCATGGGCTTCAATTTTGTTAACAAGTTTATTATGTGGTACTTTATCAAACGCCTTCTGAATTTCCATATACACATCAACCCTCTCCATTACTTCATCAAAGAACTCAATCAAGTTAGTCAAAACATGATTTGCCTTTCACTTATTAACCCATATTTTTCGAAGTGCTAATTCATTTTGTTCTGGATTAAGATCTCTAAAATTTCCATACCACCGACGTTAGGTTGACTGGCCTATAGTTGCCAGGTTTATCCCTCTCCCCTTTTTTGAACAGGGGTGTGACATTTGCAGTCCTCCAGTCCTCTGGCACCATCCCCATATCTAAGGGGATAAAGAGGAAACCTTTGCGAATGAGGTAACCCTTAGTACATAAACTTGCCTAGAGAAATATATAAGAATAAGAGTCAAACGTTTAGATATGAACCATACTACAACAGTGCTGACAAGTTAAAGGCCCTTGCTGGCTCTTATTAGCTTTCATTGGCCCTATTTCAAAGAGGATCAGGGCATAATGCTTTTTTTTCTATTTTGCAACACCTGTCAACAGTGTTTTTGAATTTAATCTGATGTTTTTTATGTTTAAAGATCCTTCATGAATTATTCAACAGAATTGCCCCATTCCATAAATGTAACAGATGACGACCTTATTTGTAGAGCTCAGGTGACAACGATTTGACGTAGAAATTATGTCTAAAAATGAGCCAGCAGTTTCATGCAATTAGCGACGATTCCCCAGGTCACGTTTTATTTTACCCACAACAATGTGACAGTCTCATGATCAATGTCAAGTTACTTACATAAAATGATCCATCTGAAAAATGTCTTTTGTACAGTGTGACATGTAAATTGGGTTTTCAGTGAGATGAGGAAATAAAATAGAGCAACAGATTAGTTGTCGTTAATGTGTTCATGTAAATAGGATCACTTCTGCCTTTAAAAATGCTAATCTGTTCGCTGTATTGTCTAATAAGGAACGTCATCTAGCCCAAATAGATCATTCTTCTATAGAAACTATGGTCTCCCATCACACATCTAATTGCCTCTTGAATCGTTCCAGAGCTGCCTTCACTACCTTACCCAAAAGAACAGTCCATGTATTAATAACTCATTTGAAGTGCTTGCTGGCAACAGTCCTGAACTTGCTTTTTGCTTGTACATACTTTTCCTTGTCCTACAAGTGAGTTAACTTGATATAGTGCACCTGATAATGCTTTCCTATCCAATCAGTATTGTATACTTCTATAACATATAGATTAGCACCTTGACTCATGCCTCTATTACATGACAGAACTACTTCAAGTAGACATAGTTCTGTAAAATACTGGGCTCAGTGTTGTGGAATCAGCTCCATTTAAATGGGTGGGGTGAAGCAGTAGGGCTGTACATTGCCATTCCATGATGCTATGCTGTGGGAAGGTAGGATAGCAGATTACAGCAGCAATATGCTGAGGGATATGGAAGTTTCTGATCTCAATCATGCTGCAAAAGGAAGGTGCTTGGCAGCATGACTGAGAATAGACACAACCAGTGGAGCGATGTCACCAATTGCTTAACTGTACAGCTCTTATTTACAAACTTTATTTTTAAAAAGATACCAATACTTTATCAGGATGACCATGTACCTTTGCAATAAAATGTGCTGATAACAGGTACAACTATTATAGAAAAAATTGGTAACTTAAAAATAATTTTAAATTCGGGATCAATGCCACAGACTATCCAAACAATTTTTGAAGAAATAACTATATACATATAAAAAAAAACATTATGTAGCTTGTCAGTGAGAAGCTTCACTGACATTGTCCATTACATAAACCCTCCTTTCTCCTCACTCAGCCTAGAGGTGGAAGATTTTACCAGTAACTGTGCATATTTTGTCTAGAATCATAATAGAGAATGAATTAGCTTTGATCTCCAGTGTAGTAGTATAAAACATGTGATACACATCATCCGGATCTATACTTAGATCTGCACAGCTATATTGATGCTTAGCATGATTTTTACGATGTTCCATTCATAAAGAAATTGAAATGATGGTATTATTTGCAGAATGACTATTTGAATAATTTATTTAATTTCACTAAATACTGGAAATATGGATTCAGATTTGCTGGGTTGGGTTTTGTATCCCGTGTAATCAAATGGACATTCAAATAATATTTGCAGACAAGGCTGATCTTTTATTTCTTGCTTCATTTTCTCTCCAGTTTTCTCCCCTCCTCTCCTGAAGGTGCTGACTCTCATACTGAGGCACAATCCACAGGCAATATTCACTCTCCAGTATCTCTTCCAAATGGCCATTAATCATTTTGTGAGCCTTGAAGTGAGGGGTTGAACTTCTTTGGGGGTTCTCTCGAACCTCTTCCTAAACTGGTGGAGGATCCACACAAATCATGAAGAAATGGCATAAAGGGCGTTTGTGACATTTCTCTGGTCTTTCCACGGATCTTCGACTGAAGTTACAGCAGACGATCGGGGAAACCCCCGTGGAAATTCAACCCCGCGTATTGGCAGGCTATCCAGCTGTGGAAAACGTCACAACCAAGCCCAATCTAACAATATCCAGTGTCCACACACATCTTTCCTACAAGGGTCACTATATAGGAGCAGGAATACAATTTTCCTTTTGTAACCTAGTCTTACTGCTGTATTGGCCAAGATCAGCTAATTCAACACAAACTTGGAACTAAACTTTTTTGGTCTCTGCAACTTGGCGATGGTGACTTTATCTCTAGGCCATCAGGGGAGTCTAAGCCTAATGTTCATAGTCTCCTGAGCCTGAGAGCCACCTTATTTCAATTTATGGTCAGGGTTTCTCACAATTCTCCACGTGAGTAAGTATATTTGCTTTCACTTCTTTAAGCTTACACTCTGAGGTTGTTCCAAATAGAGTTGTAAGGTATCACAAGGCATTTAGCTGAGGATATTCGGATGAATACAGAAGAATAGGCTATCATATTTTGTAATTATTCCCCTTTTAGTAATTTCAGATGATGCATGGCACTCAATTATGTAGGGTAACAGATTCAGCCTTAAGCTTGAAGCAATGTAACAATGTTATCATCACAGTGGCATTAATGAACATTGTTTCATTCACTGCTTTTAAATAAAATATATTTCATTTTGCTATTTCAGTCAAGATAATTGATACCATAGAATTTTTTTTTAAATCCATCGCGTCCATTGCTTTTTCCAGTTTACTGTCCATTTATTCAGCGATGCTGGCCTTAAAGATTACATCAAAAGCAAAATACTGCGGATGCTGGAAATCTGAAATAAAAACAGAAAATGCTGGAGAAGCTCAGCAAGTCAGGCAGCATCTGTGGAGAAAGAAACAGAGTTAACGTTTCAGATCGAAGACCTTTCATCAGAACTGGAGGCTGTTGAGAGTTAAAGTTTTTAAGCAAGTACAGAGCCAGGGAAAGTTGATGGGGGGGGGGGGTGGGAGGGGAGAATAGAACAAAAGGAGAGGTCTGTGATAGGGTGGAGGGCAAGAGTGATTAAATGACAAAAGGGATGATGGTGCAAGGCAAGGAAGGAGGTAATGGGACAGGTTAAGAAACAAAAGATTGGTCAGGAGTAGCTGTAAATGGCAGCAGCAGAACCATTACCAGCTCTCGCTGACTGAAAAAATGGGAGCAGTGGTTATGATCTGAAGTTATTGAAATCAGTGTTGAGTCCAGAAGGTTGTAAAGTGCCTAATCGAAAGATGAGGTGCTGTTCCTTGAGCTTACACTGGAACAGTGTAAGAGGCCGAGGTCAGTGTGGGAGTGGGACGGGGAATTAAAATGGCAAACAACCAGCAGGTCAGGGTCACACTTGTGGACAGAGTGGAGGTGTTCAGCAATGCGATCACCCAATCTGCATTTGCGGACTCCCCAAATGTAGAGGAGACCGCATTGTGAGCAGCGAATACAGTATACTAAATTGAAAGAAGTACAAGTAAATCGCTGTTTCACCTGGAAGGTGGGAAGGGAGGAGGTGAAAGGGCAGGTGTTGCATCTCTTGCTCTCACACGGGAAGGTGCTGTGGGGAGGAGAGCGGGTGTTGGGGGTGATGGAAGAGTGGACCAGGGTGTCGTGGAGGGAGTGGTCCCTTTGGAATGCTGAAAGGGGAGGTGAGGGGAAGATGTTTTTGGTGGTGGGATCGCGCTGGAGGTAGCAGAAATGGTGGAGGATGATACATTGAATGTGGAGGCTGGTGGAGTGGAAGGTGAGGACAAGGGGGACACTATCATGGTTCTGAGTGAGAAGGGAAGGAGTGAGGGCAGAAGTGCAGGAAATAGGATGGACACAGTCGAGGGCCCTGTTAACTACAGTGGAGGGGAATCCTTAGTTGAGTAAAAAGGAACACATACAGGAAGCACTGGTGTGGAAGGTGGCATCATCAGAACAGATGCAATGGAGACGGAGAAACTGGGAGAAGGGTATAGAATTCTTACAGGAACCGGGTTGGGAGGAAGTGTAATCAAGGTAGCTGTGGAAGTCAGTGGGCTTATAATAGATATTGGTTGACAGCCTGGAATGGAAATAGAGAAGTTGAGGAAGGGAGGGGAAGAGTCGGAGATGGACCGTGTGAAGGTGAGGGAAGGGTGGAAATTGGAAGCAAAGTTGATGATATTTTCCAGTTCGGGCGAGAGCAGGAAACGGCACCGATACAGTCATCAATGTACCAGAAAAAGAGGTGAGGGAGGGGACCTGAGTAGGACTGGAACAAGAAATGTTCCACACATCCCACAAAAAGGCAGGCTTCTTACAGGTTCCCATAGCGACACTTTTTATTTGGAGGAAGTGAGTGGAGTCAAAGGAGAAGTTGTTCAACTTAAGAACAAGTTCAGCCAGGCGGAGGAGGGCAGTAGTGGATGGGGACTGGTTGGGCCTCCATTCAAGGAAGAAACGGAGGGCCCGCAGGCCATCCTGGTGGGGAATGGAGCTGTAGAGGGACTGGACGTCAATGGCGAAATGGAGACGGTTAGGGCCAGGGAACTGGAAACTGTTAAAGTGGCGGAGGGCGTCAGAAGAGTCGCAGATGTAGCTCAGAAGAGACTGGACATGGGGAGAAAAAGATAGGAGGAAATAAGTTCCATGGGGCAAGATCAGGCTGAAACGATGGGTCTCCCAAGACAGTCCTGTTTGTGGATCTTGGGAAGGAGGTAGAAGCAGGCTGTGCACGGTTGGGGGACTATGAAGTTGGAGGCCGTCGGTAGTGGGGTGGCGGGGGGTGGGGGGAAGATCTCCAAAGGAGATGAGGTCAGTGACGGTCTGGGAAACTATGACTTTATGTTCGGCGGTGGGGTCATGGTCCAGGGGGAGGTAGGAGTAGGTGTTGGAGAGTTGGTGTTCAGCCTCTCCAAGGTAGAGTTCTGTTTGCCACACAACAGCGCCGCCTTTTTCAGCAGGTTCAATGACAATGTCGGGGTTGGACCTGAGAGAAGGGAGCACTGCAAGTTCAGTGGGAGGTAGGTTAGAGTGAATGAGGGGAGTAGAGAAACTGAGACGGCCGATGTCACACCGGCAGTACTCAACAAAAAGATGAACAGAGGGAAGAGGCCAGAGGGAAGGGTCCAGATGCAACAAGAATTCTGAAGACAGGAGAAAGGGTTCACTTTGTGGGGTGGGGGGGTGGGGGGAAGACTCCTGGTCAAAGAAGTGGGTGTGGAGGCGAAGGTGATGGAAGAAGAGCTCAGCATCGTGTTGAGCTCGAAATTCACCGAGGTGGGGGTGTAAGGGGATGAACTTAAGGCCTTTGCTGAGGACTGATCGTTCGGGGTCAGAGAGGGAAAGGTCAGAGAGGATAGCGAAAACACGACAAAGGGTGAGATTGGATGGAGAGATGGGGTCAGAGGAAAGTGAAGAGGAAGAAGGATTAGGAGAGGCATTGGTATCTAAGAGTCGTTGAAGCTTGCGGTCCTTGACACCTGAAAAGGAAGAAGAAAAGTTTTTTGTTAAAGCGCCGGATGAGGTGAAGGCTAAAATGGAACTGCGGAACAGGACAACTCTGAAATAGGGTGAGTTGGTGCTGCTGAAGAGAGAGGTCGAGAGTGTGCATGTAGCAGCGTTGACCATGGATCTCAGGAAGCGGCGAGAGCAGTGGTTTGAGGAAAGCTGAATATCATGGAGATATCTGTAATCATGGATGGATCTGAAACATGAAGGGTGGAATTTAAATTGGAATTCACGTGGAATAAGTCTGAGCCGGGACAGTTGCTGAGGAAAGAGATGTGGCTGTGAAAGCGAGTTTTAGAAGAAACCTGATAAAACACGAAAAGGGAAACAGAAAGCAATGAAGGCGAACAAGGTAAAAGAGGCAAACAGAAATCCCGTCGGAGAGAGAACAGCAGAACTTCTTCAAGGTGGGCATTCCTGGAGGAGAAGTGGCCGTGAATTAGACACTAAATCAAAAGCAAATTCTTTTAACCATACCCACATCTTCCACCTCCACACATAGTTTACCTTTTTGGTCTCTAATAGGCCCTACTCTTCCCTTAGTTATCCTTTTGCTCTTAATGTATTTATAAAACATCTTTGGGTTTTATTTGATTTTACCTGCTAATATTTTTTCATGCCCTCTCTGCTTTCCTAATTTCCTTTTTAATTTCACCCCTGCACTTTGTATACTTCTAAGCTTTCCGTAGTACTGAGTTCCCGGTGTCTATCATAGGCTTTCTTTTTCTGCCTTATCTTACCCTGAATGCTTCTAGACATCCAGGGCGCTCTAGATTTGGCAGCGCCTCCCTTTTTCTTTGTGGAAACATGTTTATCCTGAACCCCTTGAATCACCTCTTTGAATGTCTCCCACTGCTCGGACACTGATTTACCTTCAAGTAGCTGTTTCCAGTTTACTTCTGCTAAATCACTTCTCAGTTCAGTAAAATTGGCCTTTCCCCAATTAAAAACTTTAACTTCTGCTCTGACTTTGTCCTTTTCCATAACTATGCTAAAACTAATTGTATTATGATCACTATCACCAAAATGCTCTCCCACCTGCCCCTCTTCATGTCCTAGAACTAAATCCAGAACTGTACCTTGGGCTTGCTATATACTGGCTAAAAAAAATTTCCTGCATGCAATTTAAGAATTCTGCACCCTCTATACCATTCATCCTGTTTGTATCCCTGTTAATATTAGGGTAGTTGAAATCCCCTACTTTAACTGCCCTATTGTTTTTGCACATCTCAGAAATGTGCCTACATATTTGCTCCTCTATCTCCCTTTGACTGTTTGGGGATTAGCCCTAACCCTAATGCAGTACACTCCCAGTAGTGTGACTGCCCCTTTTTTATTCTTTAGCTCAACTCATAAGGCCTCATTTGATGCTCCTTCTAAAATATCATCACTCCTCACAACTTCCTTAACCAAAATTGCCACCCGCCCTCCTTTTTTATCCCCCTCTCTATCGTGTCTGTAACCAGGGATATTGAGCTGTCAGTCCTGCCCCTCTTTAAGCCATGTGTCTGTAATAGTTAAGATATCATACTGCCACATGTCGATCTGTGCCCTCAGCTCATCCACCTTATTTCCTATACTCCTAGCATTGAGGTAAATACATTTAAGGACTGCCAAACTCCTCTGTTATTTATTTTCTAACCTTCATTCCCTCTGCCTTCCAGACTCACTCACTAATTTTCTGCCTTCCATTTCCAGTTCCGACTTTATCCCATCTGAATCCACACTCGGGTTCCCATCCCCCTGCCAAGCTAGTTTAAACCCTTCCCGACAGCACTAGCAAACCTCCCGGCCTTGTTGAGGTGCAACCTGTTTGGCTTGTACAGGTCCCACCTCCCCCAGAACCGGTCCCAATGCCCCAGGAATCTAAAGCCCTTCCCCTTGCACCACCTTTGCAGCCACGCATTCATCTTCTCTATCCTTCTATTTCTATTCTCACTAGCACATGGCACTGGGAGTAATCCGGAGATTACTACCTTTGAGGTCCTGCTTTTTAATCTTTTTCCTAACTCCTTAAACTCTGCCTGCAGGACCTCATCCCTCTTTCTACCTATGTTGTTGGTCCCGATATGGACCACAACCTCTTGCTGTTCACCCTACCCCCACCCCCCCCAGAATGTTCTGCAGCCGCTCAGTGACATCCAGGACCCTGGCATCAGGGAGGCAACATACCATCCTGGAATCACGCCTGCAGCCACAGAAACGCCTGTCTGCCCCCCTAACTATGGAATCTCCTATCACTATTGCTGGATCGTCTGTCAATGGCGAATTATTTCCTAATTATAATGTAAAGAGATGCAAAACGGGCTTGCTGATTCACTATCACCTGTTTTACACAATCAAAATGACCCCCACTGAGCCAAGTGCAATCACTATTTGGTCAGCCATTATCCGATGGATATTTCTCAAGGGTGGATGATTTTCACTCATGACGAAAAGAAATGCATTCCTACCATTGCCAACATCTCTGGGAGCAATTTTGCTTTATTTTGAGCTCTGGCCAAGTTTATGCAGCTGATCAATAATGTGTTCTTGCCAAATATGAGAAAGAACAGATGAGCTACCTGCTGTCTTGGTGTCATCACAAACCAGGGTTTGTTGGACTGTTTTATGAAATGTAACTGACCTCGAGACCAGTTCTTCATGCTTAATGCTTTATATCTCTAACCCATCACTGCTGGAACTTTTTTGTTTATTAGGATGCATTAATTACCAAAGAGTACAAGACAGCTAAATGCACCAAATGTTCTAATGAGCATCAGTTGAGTTGTGAATGCGATAATGCAAAATATGCACACAAGGCAACCATAAACAACAATGATAACGGCTTACAGTCAAATTTTCGTTGTGTTCTGCTGATCAGCTTCACAGTCTGGGGCCCCAGCCTCAGGCATCTGCACTGCATCTCATTAGATGACCTCACAATTGTGCCAATCCATAACCAGAATAGAAAGTTCAGCTGAAAAGTGTTTTAACCTACTTTGAACTTTAAACCGCATCTAAAAATACTAGTCGTATGTGTCTTTTGTAGATAGAATACACATTGAGGGTGCATAACTTAAGGAAAATAAATCACTCCTCCTCCTAAAGACATTGGACCTGATATACCTCCTTCTTTTGCCCGGGCACTGGACAGGTGCAGCATACCTGAAGTGCATTGCACTTGTCTATGGCTTAGGTTGTCTGAATTTGGTGTCTAAGTCATTTCACAGAATCATAGAATGGTTACAGCACAGAAGGATGCCATTCGGCCCATCAAGCCCATGCCAGCTCTTTGCAAGAGCAATCCAGTTAGTCCCATTCCCCTGCTCTTTCCCTGTAGCTCTACAAATTTTTTCCCTTCAAGTATTTATCCAATTCCTTTTTGAAAGCCACGCTTGATTCTGCATCCATCACGCTCACAGGCAGCACGTTCCAGATCATAAATACTCGCTGCACAAAAGGTTTTTCCTCATGTCGCCTTTGGTTCTTTTGCCAATCACCTTAAACCTGTGTCCTCTGGTTCTTGACCCTTTGCCAATGGGAACTGTTTCACTTTATTTACTTTATCTAAACCTTTCATGATTTGAACATTTCTATCAAATCTCCTCTTAACCTTCTCTGCTCTAAGGAGAACAACCTCAGCTTCTCCAGTCTATCCACATAACTGAAGTCCCTCATCCCTGGAACCATTCTAGTAAATCTTTTCTGCACCCTCTCTAAGGCCTTCCTAAAGTGCGGTGCCCAGAATTGGACACAATACTCCAGCTGTGGCCGAACCAATGTTTTATAAAGGTTCAACATAACCTGCATGGCCTGGTCATACCACCAGTGCAGGCCCAGACCTTGGCAGGGCATTACATCTGGTAATGGATGGACAACAGGTGTAACTGCAGGTCTGAAAGGCCTGCAACTGTGGCACTGGCCACCGAGTGAGTTCATTCAATGATTAGTTGCTCTTCAGGCTGGAGATCTGGACTCTGGCTTTATTTATGGGAAGGGCAGTTAAGAGATTGCACATGTGGTGTCTCTGATATTTTTATACAGTTATTCTCCATATTGCTTTTGTTTACACTTCAAGTTGACAGAAAATTTTGGATTAGACAGTGTTGACATGTGAAATATGGTGAAACTCTGAAGAGTGACAACAGGAAGAATGCGCATACTTGAAGTTTTTATTACATTACTTGTTGGTCTCCTGTGGCATCACTCACAGGAAGTGAGAGGACATGAACCCCGAAAGTCCGTGGCCATCCCGGCAGACTACCGCTGAAAGTTCAGCAAGAGTCTGCCAGGAAGGCTGGTGGAGGCCCACCATTAGGGATCGCCATCCCTTTTTCTTCATCCTCATGCCCTGAAAACTGGCTAACTCACTATTCCTTTCTCTGCGTGCAGTGCTATCTGCCTCTAACTTAACTATCTCAGCTAAACTTACAATAGTTGACAATATATGAAACTTTACCTGACAAATTCAACCTGCGCCTTGCGATCAAATCATCTGTAAAAAGTCAGAAAGAAACTCATTAATCCTTTTACACAGTGAGGAGATAAACCATTGTTATTGTGAGTCCGCCTGCTACTTGTACTGACAGAATACTGGTTCATGATCGGAAATTCTGCATATGCTCAGACCCGTACCAGAGTAAACTTTGTGATAGTTCAAAAACAAAATATCAACTTCAAGCCCAGGCTAAGCTGTTTTTAAAAAAAAAAAATCACATTAATGAACCTACTCAAAAGGCACAAAGACAATTTTACAGGCAAGTTTAGTTATTGTTAATTTTTTTTAAAAATGTCTTAATTAGGTTATAAACTTTATTTTTAGTACATACCTGTGAGGCTAAGCACAAAAATAAATGGTGGATAAAACAAATTTCAGAAAGTGTTTTGCATCATTTAATTGGCTGGGCAGCTGCTTTCTTTTATTGGTAGGCTTTGCAGCCTGGTAATTATTGATTTGTTCTTGTGTAAAATGTTTAGTTATTTCTTATTAGCTACTTTCATTCTGCAAAGCTCCTGAATTGTAATTTGTTAATCTTCCATGAGTAGAAATGAAAATTGAGTGAATAAAACGTAAATATGACACAGACAGACAAAGCGGAGACAATTATCAGCTACATTATACCCTAACAATGGGCACAGATGAGGCATGACAAAGCACTAAATTAGGTGGAAATCAGTTCAAGTTTCTGGTTGGGCCTGGGATGGGTAGTGGAAGCTCCCATCAGAAGTAGGCAGGAGTTTCATTAGTGTATGTAAAACGGTACATGGAAGTCCCGCACATAACTTCCCAGCAGGCAGGTGTGTTGGAGATTAGGTTCAACCAACCAACAGAGGAAACCTGGTGTCCAGAGTTGCTCGGCTAGACCTGTCAGTTGGACGTCATTTTAAAAAGGCACAGACTGTTAAAGTTAAGTGTTTTGGACCATTTCTGGGCTTTAAATAAAATGTGTTTTTTTCTGCTGGCATTTAATACTTCAAGATTCTTTGTGTCAATTGTCTTTAATTATTGCTTTTTTGCCTCCGACACATTTCCTGGCATCAACGGGTCCCAATAGAAATCCTCCAACTTGTTCGTAAGAGGAAGACCTACTAAACGATACCAAGCAGACCAGGCTGTCCAACAGGTGCACTTTGCCCTCCCACAGGCATCTGCAAAACCACATCTGTGGAAAGAGGTGAAATTACTTCACTTTCATAGGGGTAATGGTAGTGGAGGCTCCTCTTCCCAAATAAGCTGTGACAGCATAATCCTGATGGTTTCAATATGTGAATGCCTGACTAGCAATTATGCTAGATGGTTCTTCAAAAGCACGCCCAGTCACACCATGTCATGCTTTGCGTGAAAGAAGGCAGCCAAGGGGAATCAAGAGGCAGCATTGCCCGATTGGCTGCAGCGGTCAAGATGCTACCAACCATTTCTACACGCCCTGGTATACTTACCTGGCAACAACAAAGATGATCATTCAGCACAAGGTTGACACATGCAAGGACATTAACAGTTAGCTACGGCCTAATACGTGTTTGTACCTTTTTGTAGACATGCTGCATTATTGACTTATCGGGTTGGTACCATGGAACGGCATAGAGGACAACCCACCTCACGGACACCTGTTGCAGCCTCACCTTGACTTCAGCAACCATCAAACAGAGGGCCGGTGAGGGTTGCTCGGTCACTCATCAGCAGACTCATATCTGCACCTTGATTACTCTAGTGGTCTTCTTGCTGGCCTCCCATCTTCCTCCATCAACTCCAACTTGTCCAAAACTTAGCCATCCCCATCATGTTCCACACTAAGTCTTTCCCATCCACCCTTGCAAGCCTATGTTAGCACCAATCCCTAAAGCATTAAATAGAAGATTTTGATGCTTGTCCGTAAATCACTCCATGGCCTATTTCTGCAATCTCTTTGGGCCCTATATCATTTATCCCCTCCAGTCATCAGACAATCGCCTTGTGTGCAATTCACCTCCTCATTGGTGGCAGAGCCTTCAGCTGCCTTGGCCTTGCTCTCTGGAACTCCTTCTTTGAACTTGTCCATCTTTCCAATTCTATCTCCACCTTTAAACACCTTCTCAAACTCCACCTTTTCAACCAAGCTTTCAGTCACTCTTCTTAATCTCTTCCTTCATGGCTTAACAGCCATTCTTTTATCAACCTCTTTCTGTGATGCACTCTGCAATATTTTTTATGCTAAAGGCCCTCTATAAATGCAATTTGCAATTTGTCATTGTTGCACTTACTGTTCCCTTTTTCTTCATGTTTGCTAGCCATTTCTTAATGTCCTGACTCTTTAAGCTTTGCTAGAGGCTGCTAAAGAGATGAGATGCCTTTTTTCGTCTCCCCAAAGATTCTCAGAATTTTTGTTTCCCTATTGTTACATTCCATTTTAAATTGACCTCATCCTTTAAAACTTGCCTTGTACACAATTTTCCTGTCCCAACACTGGGGTAAGCTTCTTAGGTCCATCTAAATCTGCACCTGGTGCCATGAATAATGATGCAAACGTGTTTACACTGGTGAATTGAGTTCTATTAACACTTGATCTTTCAGGTGGGATTTGCATCAATTATTAACTATTTAGAACAAATTTAGGCCTGTAGATTGAAATGGTCCCATTGTATGATGCCAAAGGACACTTAAATATAATAGATTGAGACACAGAAAATAAGGTGTGATCTATAGGAAGTGTGCACATATGTACTATTTTTGATATACAGTAAAGATAGATATTTTCCTAAAATAAAAAGAAATCACTGGAAAATATCATCTTTAAGCAAATAAAGTCATAATCCCTTTATGCTGAGGTCAACAAGTCTTTTGGCCAGTATATAATAGTCTAGAGCTGTGTCTGTCACACTTCAGACATCATCCTTTGTATAAAACACCAGCAACAGATCATTCAATTTAAAAAAGCATACAAAGAGTATGCAAGCCACTCATAAGCTTTAATGGACTTTGGGATGTATCTAACTGCAAATGTGTCCTTAAAGGGGCAGGGTAGATTAAATACAGGTCTTTATTAGCAGTAGAATATTACACTATATGCTACATGGTATAATGCTGTCATCATAAGACAGCATATTCTCCTACTTACCATGAGCAACACCGCAGGAGAACTGCTATTATAAAAATACTCAGTTCTCCCGACACTGAATATCAATCTGTACATCTATTAGTTAATCAGATATTTTTTCTCCCATTTATCCCCCCCTTTCCTCTCCTGAAGGTGCTGACGTTTACTATACTGACGTGTAATCGAGGTAGCTCTAGGAGTCTGTGAGCTTATAATAGATATTGGTTGACAGCCTATCCACAGAAATGGAGATAGAGAAGTCGAGGAAGGGAAGGGAAGGTGGATCATGTAAAGGTGAGGGAAGGGTGGAAATTGGAAGCAAAGTTGATCAAATTTTCCAGTTCAGGGAGAAAGCAGGAAACGGCATCAATACAGTCATCAACAATACTGGATAAAGAGGTGAGGGAGGGGCCCAGAGTAGGACTGGAACAAGAAATGTTCCACGTATCCCATGAAAAGGCAGGCATAGCTGGGACCCATACAGGTTCCCATAGCGCCACCTTTTATTTGGAGGAAGTGAGTGGAGTCAAAGGAGAAGTTGTTCAACGTAAGAACAAGTTCAGCCAGGCGGAGGAGGGTGGTGGTGGATGGGGACTGGTTGGGCCTCCGTTCAAGGAAGAAGCAGAGGGTCCGCAGGCCATCCTGGTGGGGAATGGAGGTGTAGAGGGACTGGACGTCCATGGTGAAAAGGAGACGGTTAGGGCCAGGGAGCTGGAAACTGTTAAAGTGGCAGAGGGTGCAGAAGAGTCGCGGATGTAGGTTGGAAAAGACCAGACAAGGGGAGATAAAAAAAAGAGTCTAGATAGGAGGAAATAAGTTCCGTGGGGTAAGAACAGGCTGAAACGATGGGTCTCCCAGGGCAGTCCTGTTTGTGGATCTGGGGAAGGAGGGAGAAGTGGGCTGTGTGGGGTTCGGGGACTGTGAAGTTGGAGGCCGTGGCGGGGGTGGGGAGATCTTCAGAGGAGATGAGGTGAGTGGCGGAAAATGGAGAGAGAGACATAAAGAGACATTTGGTTTGGGAAACAATGACTTGATGTGCAGTGGGGTCATGGGTCAGGGGGAGGTAGGAGTAGGTGTCGGAGAGTTGGCGTGCGGCCTCCGCAAGGTAGAGTTCTGTTCGCCACACAACAGCGCCGCCCTTGTCAGCAGGTTTAATGACAATGTCGGGGTTGTACCTGAGAGAACGGAGCGCTGCAAGTTCAGAGGGACGTAAGTTAGAGTGAGTGAGGGGAGTAGAGAAATTGAGATGGCCAATGTCACGCCGGCAGTTTGCAATGAAAAGATCAAGAGAGGTTAAGAGGCCAGCGGGAAGGGTCAAGGTGGAATGAGAATTCTGAAGATGGGAGAAAGGGTTGGCTGTGTGGGGTGGGTCGGCAGGCGGGGAAGACTCCTGGTCAAAGATGTGGGTGTGGAGGCGAAGGCGACGGAAGAAGAGCTCAGCATCGTGTTGAGCTCGAAATTTATTGAGGTGGGGGCGTAAGGGGATGAACCCAAGGCCTTTGCTGAGGACTGATCGTTTGTG
This sequence comes from Heptranchias perlo, assembly GCF_035084215.1. Lineage (NCBI taxonomy): Eukaryota > Metazoa > Chordata > Chondrichthyes > Hexanchiformes > Hexanchidae > Heptranchias > Heptranchias perlo. Next base: position 15,899,362 of record NC_090357.1, on the reverse strand, counting down.
GTCAGAGGTGGGGGAGGTCAGAGGGAACAGTGAAAACACGACAAAGGGTGAGATTGGAGGGAGGGATGGGGTCAGAGGAAGGGGAAGGGGGAAGAAGGATCGGGAGGAGTGTTGGTACCTGAAAGTTGTTGAAGCTTGCCGTCCTTGACACCTGAAAGGAAGAAGAAAAGTTTTTTGTTAAAGCATCGGATGAGGCAAAGGATGAAATGGAACTGCGGAACAGGACAACTCTGAAATAGGGTGAGTCGGTGCTGCTGAAGAGAGAGGTTGAGGGCATGCATGTGGCGGCCCATTGCGTTGAGCGTGGATCTCAGGAAGCAGTGAGAACAGTGATTCGAGGACTGAGGCCATTTGTAGTGAGTGCCCCATCTGTCAATCTTCATTAGCTAACTCAGTATACAATTCCAAGGAACATCTTCTGTTTGACAAATAGCAGGCTGGACCTTGGAAAAGTGAAGTGCTTTTACCCCGAGGTATAATACACAATATATGAACAGAAAGAAATGACTGATATGAAACAGTTCTGTACAAGAAAAAGCCCAAGGGTTATTGTATTAAGTAAAATAAATACAAAACAATTATATATTTTGACAACTTTTCTGTTCTTCAAATGAAATACCCTGGCTATACTGTCTATCTCCATTCTGAAAATACTGCCGGAAGATTTTGAACTCTTCTATTAGATTTCATAGAGAAATTTTTAAAAAAGGTTAAACCAGGAAGTATTGGGATTCAAATGGGATCAAATTTACAGAAAGTGCTGTAACCAGCAGTTTGACTCAGTGCCGCAGTACAGATTAAACACGCTGTACTTCAAAAGATAGTGTTGAATATTTATTAAATAACAAGACGGTTTAAATATCATATCAACTTCATTATGTGACTAGCATGTGAGAAGATAATTTAGGTTTGTTAATGTTCTTTTTAAGTACAATACATTAATTAACCATGATGACATTTTTGTTTTGAAGTCTAATTTATTGGAATGCTGCACTGAAATCCAGCAAGAAAACTGAAGTGTAGTGTAATGACTGTGTTTTACATTTGCTGGATGCAGCTTTCTGTTCTTGTGTTGCCTTGTAAGTGTACAGTCCCATGCGGTACAGCTGCACAGAATTGGAGGAGATGCCACCTGTTCTATACAGCACATCATCTGGAACAACCGACTCTGAAAGTTTCAAATTAGTCATAGAAGGGAGACATCACGGGCCGTTTGGAGGTGTCCCCTTTCAAATCCAGATGGATGTTGTACACGATTCACTCCTTCACAAATGTTTTTTGTCATCTAAATATAGAGCAGCAATTGATACCTCAGCATTACTTGCAGGAGGTTTTAATTAAAACGGCAACCATAAAACAGGGGAGAAATGAGCTCAACAAAGTGACACATAAGAATGCATGGAACAAGAAAAGGTCATTGAGCTATTAAACCTGCTCCTTTCAATGCATCATGCACGATTTGTAGTGTCCTGATTCTACCTAGATTATTGAATAACTACAGAAAAAACTTCCAAGAAAATAAAACTGAAGTTTCTCCATATCTCTTGAAGTACTCCATCTAACATTACAACTTACTTCGTTGAGCCCTAACCTGCTGCTTTCTACTGATTGTTCATATGTAAAACCTTCAAAAAAAAGGTGAGAAAAGCATACCCATCGAGCCCACCCTAGCCAGCCAATGATGCAACCATATACAGAACACACCGGCCCCAGATTTTGCCGGAGCAGGACATCTCGCAGCTTGCTCCGTTAGTTAGACTTGTTCGTGCACGTTTACGGTTTTAAAATATTTTGCCCACAAATTTGCTGGAAGTGCGAGCTGATAATGGTGCAGCGAGGGAAGCAGAGCATCTGGGACCTTGGTGAACAACGGGACAAACAGTGAATCTCCTTAACCAATGAGACTAAATTGAGAAATAAACAGAGAAGGATGGTGAATTACAGTGGATGAATTCAATGTCAAATCAGGTACAGAAAGAGAAATAAAAGAGAGGGCAAGAAAGATTGGATTAAGAGAGAGAGAAAAAAGAGACAAAGGAAATGTAAGAAAAGTAAAAATATAAAATTTGACATTTTTAAAATCTCCAACAACAGTACACAATCTGAAGGAATGAAATTCCACACTTTTAATTGTTCACTTTCTGGACGAGAGTCATTAACAATTATCACGTCATTAAAAGGGTACTTTGCTGTTAATTACGAGACTTAACTTTCTGTGGTGAGTTTAATAGGTAACGAATGTGCAAATACAGCAACTTCATGAAAATCACATGGAAGGTTACGAGCGAGATGCCTTTATCGCAGAGCAGTCCAAATCAGCCAGCAACTTATGGCGATTCGCAATTCATGGGGTGTTTCTGCCTCGCCATAAGTCGCTGGCCGATTTGCACATTAATAACAGTGTGCGTCATTCACACGCCGTTATTTTTTCACTAAATTCTCGGCCACTATCTCTTGGGGAAAGGGAACAAATGGAGAAGAAAAAGCTGCAGCCATTTCAGAAAAAACTCGGGTTGGGGGGGTGGGGGTTCCTCTCCAGCTCCCTCAAGCAATCACGTAAGCTCCAGGAGATCACTGCAACCCATAGACATCAAAACACAACTAAATCAGCAAATTATCCCCATTGCTGGAAATGTTTTCTTCTCTCCAGGACTTTCCAAATTCCTCAAAGTACAGTAGAGACCCCTCACTCACCACATGGCTTGGCAATTTATTCCAGAGGGTTTTGACTCTGCAAAAATAAATACTTCCTGGCATCTAACCAAACTCTTTGCCGATGGATTTTATATGCATGACTGCTTTCTCCTGGTCCCAGTAGCACTGGAGCCATAGTGCTCCATACAAAATTTGATCTTTTATCTCTATGCTTATCTTGAAAAACTTCAATCCTGTTCTTGACCAGATAAATATGCAGCTCCTTTTTAAAGGTGTCAATTGGCATTTTGCATTGATAGCTTTTAAGAATGAAAGATTTGAATTTGAATCATTTTACCATGTCTCTCAGAAACATTATAAAAAGGTGATTCACATACCATGAATTTCTGCAACTATGATTCGAGCAAACGGGGTTTAAAGAGGATTAGTTTCATACATCCACTACTGACAGGAAAATAAATTCCTACAATCACCTATCATAGTTGAGGCTTGACAATTTGGTATTTGCACCCTCTAGTTATGTTAATTGTGAAAAGTTGTTTTGAAAAGTTAGTACACATTATGCAAATATTTACAGATACTTCCAGATCATCTGCAACTTAACATAAATTTTGGTCAACAATGTTTACAGTAATTCTAGTTTTTATAATATAAATTTTAAAGTCTTTTTGACACATTTTAATGCTTCCAACAGCTGCACTTGCCTTCAATCAACTCTTGCAGCTTCGTACACTTATTTATTCCTTCCTCTTCCTTTTTTGTCTTTTTAAGCTCTTTCTGTACATTTGTTTTCTTGCCGGTCTTTTGCACAAAGATGTTCTTAATTGACCAACTGCTGACAGTTCTTGTAGCACATCTTCAAGTCCCACTGTACTCTTTAGGTATCATAATATATTGCTATTATTTCGATATTTTCTCTGTACGTTATTAGCGTGTTTACATCAGTTCCTCCACATTTTCTTTGTGAATTCTTTTTCTTTAATTCTCTAATCTCTGAGAACATAAGAAATAGGAGCCGGAGTAGGCCACATGCCCCCAAGCCTGCTCCGTCATTCAATCAGATCATTGCCGATCTTCTACCTCAACTCCACTTTCCTGCCCGATCCCCATATCCCTTGATTCCCCTACAGTCCAGAAATCTGTCTATCTCAGCCTTCAATATATTCAACGAGTCAGCATCCACAGCCCTCTGGGGTAGAGAATTCCAAAGATTCACAACCCTCTGAGTGAAGAAATTCCTCCTCTTGAATGGCTGATCCCTCATTCTGCAACTTTGCCCCCTAGTTCTAGACTCTCCAGTCATGGGAAACAACCTCTCAGCATCTACCTGGTCAAGACCCCTCAATCTCATATGTTTCAATTAGATTAACCTTTCATTCTTCTAAACTCCAGAGAGTATAGGCCCATTCTACTCATCCTCAACTCTTAGTACAACCCTCTCATCCCAGGAATTAATCTAGCAAACCTTCCCTGCACTGCCTCTAAGGCAAGTATATCCTTGTAATATATTTAAAGATGTATTTGTCCTTATCTTTTACTTGATTTTTATGTTATAAGTAACAGTTCCACCTTAGTATTCCCTCATTTTACTGCCTTACTTGATCATCCTGCCTGCCAATTAACTGAGCTATAGTCTTTCACTACTAGGATTGTGATCTCCCTCGACTTTCCTACAATCTTTCTGCCCTTTATTATTATTATACCTTCCTTTCCATTCTCTTCTATGAAATCCCTGTCCAGCCTGATCTTGGCATTCAGCAGCTCCTGTGTGAACTTCCATTCTGTCTCAGAACTTCTGCCTTGATCTCAGCAAGGTACTACACTGTAGTCTTTTTATTTTCCTCTGATATGCTACAACTTGCACCCAGACTTCAATCCACATGCGCAGAAGCAGCTCCCACATTATTCTACACTATTGTGGATCTATAGGCTCAAAATTAAAGGGCGACTGAAAGTTATTTGCTCAATTGTGGCTACAGATCCGAATAAACTCAAAAAAAAAAGTTTCATTGAAATGGGCAGTTCAAATAGTCCAGCAGGCCAAGATGATTGCAAAATGGGTGCAGCTCAGTAGTTTAACATCCTATTTAGTAACAATAGGGGCCTCAAATTCAATTGTGAATCCGACACCCTCTTGACAGTTCCTGGGTGGGTTTTTTTGAGCTGTCAGGTGAACAGCAGTTTTTTTCCCCCAACTTATCTTGCCTGATGTCTGGGGGTTGGCTGAAGAAATCATGGGTCAAATTTTCCCCTGGCTATTAAGTTTAAATGAGTTAATACGTAAACAAGACTGGTCTTTGTTCATTATTACAACTACTTGTTGCTATGCTAAAATTGATTTAGGGAAATTAGCAGGGGGAAAATCTGCTTAAGGACTGTTACAGCCTTGTTAAAAACATTTCTTGAGAAAATCATGTAGAATTGTGTGTGGGGTGGGGAAGTAAAGTCTGGAACTTTTATTCAGAGCTGGGGTTGGTTCTACAAAGGAAGCGCAACATTTTGAAGTATGTAGGGATATAGAAACATTGAAAGTAGGCCATTTGGCTTATGGAGCCTGCTGTGAAATCTCCTGAGCCACAGTTTATCTTTACCATTTTATCACAGTTCCTTTTTATGCATATCTCTTAAAACCTTTACTTCCAAAGTAAATATCTATTACCCATTTAAACACCTCATTTGATTCTGCATCAACAACTTTCTGGAATAGTACACTTCACATTCATTCAACCCTTTGTCTGAAAACATTTTGCCCGGGTGAGCTTTTAACCAGCTTATTGTGAATTTTAAGATGATGTAAATAGCAGCAGAGCTACTTACTCTTTGACTATAGTTTAAACTTATTGCCATCCAATTACAATACAGAATTCAGAAAATGCTGGAAATAAACAGCAGGTTCATGGAGACCTGAAAAGAGACAAGACAGATTAACGCTTTGGTTGTGGACCCTGTGTCAGAGTTGCAGATCTCCAATTCTGCCAGTCTACACAGAAAACAATAATCTACAGGGGCAATTTTGTCTTTGGGTTGTGGTGTAAAACAGGCAATTTTCATTTCCATTAAAGTCAAGTGCTGACAAACTTGCTGTGTATTTTCAGCATTTGCTTTCTTTTTATCATTATAGTTAGTTGAAATGTACTTTAGAAAAATGTAATTTCAGAACCAAAATACTGTAATGGCAATAATTTATTAACTGTGCCAGGCAGCTTATGTGTCTGATACATTGTAAAAGTTAAATTCTAGTTTGTTTGAAGGAAATGTATAAATAAATCCTGTTTCTAAGCACACCAGACCCTGACTCTCACTATAAAATAAACTTCAAACCATGTATATTATGTATTTGTGTGTGTGTGTGTGTGTGTGTGTGTGTGTATATGTATTTTTACATTCAATAAGTAGATTTTGAGATCTAAAGATTATTTGTCTTGTAGGAATAGGAATAGATTTATACTGGTTTAGGTAAATGATGTAATTTTAATAGATAAATATATTTAAATAAATGCAAATGTATTAATTGTTGTTGGTGTAGTGATTTTTGTTATTGAATTTGGTTAAATAATTTCAACACATAACTTATGGTTGTGATACACATCACATTAACACAGTACTATCACATGTTCAATCATGATACTATTAGGAAAAGGGAAATATATACCAAATTAGACTTTTTCTGTCCTTTTTCTTAAATCAAATGTGAATAATAACTGTAAAAATTAAATGCAAATAAGATTGTATTTCCTCCCAAATAATAATTTAAAGAGCTTTATAATATCTGATCAATAATGTTGGGTATATTTTAACAACTGTGTTGTTCTCATTTAAATTAAATGGTTTAACAGCATATTAATAACCAGTGTGTAACCAATGATGACAAATAAATTATCAATAAACATTTTTGTGAAATCCAATTTATGAAACACAGTGATTGCCTTTTGACAAGTTTCAAGTGCAATAGAGCAATTGTCATTTGTCATACTTTCAGCGTGCTGTAGTATACAGCTGGAATTCTTCACAGTGTGATGGAAACTCAATGCAAAATAATGAAATGTAATTTAAAAAATAATTCGTAGTGTCAGTTTCTGTGCAAGATAATTGGAGTTTCCCAGCACCATCTGTGCAGTAGGTCTATTGTACTCGATTTTAATTATCCCTTTGTGTGATGACCACTCTCCTTTACAAATACATGACTGTGATGTATAGTTCAATCCCTCCTTCCACCCAGGGTCAACCTTATCGACAATAGAGTGACTGTAACTAAGCACCCAATAACAATTGCACAAAAATTGAATCGAGATATAGTTTTAGCATGGCAAGAAATATTCATTAGAAATGAGATTGGCAATCAATAATTTCAATATACTAATAGATCTCCCATGGTGTTGCTCACAGTGAGTCATAGAATCATACAGCACAGAAAGAGGCCGTTCAGTCCATCGTGCTTGTGCCGGCTGCCTCATACTTATATCTCTCATTTTGTCAGTTTGTTATGTTTGTCTATTTCCCATATCTTTCTCTTTTTCTCTACCACGGTCATTCTCTGTGACTTTGATCCATCTCTCTCTCCCTTGATATGTGTCCACACTCTTTCCCCTTTCTGATCTTTTCCTCATTTTTCCAATGATTTCTGTACATTTGCCACAATTGCTCTGTTCTATATGTGTCTCCCTAGCTCTTTGAGATGTCTTGCATTCATCTGTCTCTCCCGCAATCTCTTACCTTAATCTTTGGTCTGCTGCTACTATCCACTACTTTGCAGAAAATGGTGTCTGCGTGTTTGATGAATTTGCTTCTGTCTCTTTGCTTTATCTGTTTATCTCTCCCTGTTTCTGTCTTTGTAAAGTCTTCTGCTAATCCCCTGATCTTTCCATTGCATGTGTGGCTTGTTCTTTTGTAGCATCCCTTCACCTGTGTTTGCTTCCCTTCTCTTTCCCCTCTGTTTAAGGAATTCAGAAGAAACTTCTTTACCCAGAGAGTGGTTAGAATGTGGAATTTGTTACCACAAGGAGTAGTTGAGGTGAATGGCATAGATGAATTTAAGGGGAAGTTAGATATGTATATGATGGAGGATGGAGAAAGGAATAGAAGGATATGTTGATAGGGTTAGATGAAGTAGGGTGGGAGGTGGCTTGTGTGGATCACAAACACCAGCATAGACCTATTTGGCCAAATGGCCTGTTTCTGTGCTGTAAATTCTATGTAATTCTATGTTTGTCTTTACTAATTCTCTCCTCTTCTGTCACTGGTGATCTGTTCCCTATCAGTGTCTCTTTGACTGAATCTTTCTCCTTGTTTCTGACTTTTTGAAATACCCACCTGCTGCCCGTTCCATTATCTTCAACTGAATTGAAATATTGGCCCGGTGCCTCCCAATGTCGGGATTGGGAACATTGCAATCAATTAAATACCTGCCTATTGCCTCTCACTTTCCTGGGGCTTGCTAATCCACTCAGTCATCCTGAGCGTCATGTGAACTGTTCGCTCATCTCTAGGAATGAGAGCGTCTCCATGAATTTTGTAGTTTGGAATCTCTTTAATTGGCAGGCATTAAAAAGAAACTTTTTTTAAAATAAGGAAACAGATTGTTTACATATGTACATTGGGGTAGAAATTAGTCTTGGATGCTAAACAGGCAGTATCGAATCAGACGCTCGCTTGATATTTAATTCTATTGAAGTGAATGGAATTGAATATTGGGCGGGGAGTATTATGGTCTGCTGATTCAATACCACCCGAGATAAATTTCTACCCCATTGACTTTTCAAAAAATATTTTAAAATCTTTTTTTCAAACTTCAGCTTTATTCAACCTGACCTCGTGTGATAGTTAAGGTCACCTGAGGAAAATTCATTCTGAAAGGATACAAGGGAGCCACAGGAACAATGGGATGGGTGAGGAGGCAGCCCTGTGTTTTGGCTGCAAGCTGTTCAGGCCCATTTACAACAACAAACTTGAGTTTCTTTGGAAGGAAGGGAGACTCAGCTTTGAGATCAGTATCAGACAACAGAATCCAGGTGCACGGGACCTTTCAGTTTTCCAAAAGGACTAAGCAAAAAGGATTAAGCAAATTAGCAAGCAAATCTGGTCTACTTTTACAATGCTAAAAGTGGTGTTAGTTAATTTTAATTCCACTGTGACTAAAGCATGATTATGTGAGTCAACTAGATTGGCTAAATGAATCATTACTAACATATGCCTATGTGACAGCACAATTTAAGACGTGTTTGCAGAACAAGCTGGCGAAATATAGCTCGAGTCATTTACAAGTTGCTAAAAATTCAAAGTAATTTTGAGGACCAAGAGATATTAATGGACAAACACAGTACATTCATATGGCAATCCACTGTCTGCTATTTTAACATTGTTCATTTTAAGTGGGTTAATGCCTCAGTCATAATATCAGACAAAGGAATGTCCTGTGAACCTATTATGTGTCCACCTGCAATATTACTAACAGTAATTTTTGGGCTCTAATTGATGAATAAGACTGTCATATTACTGTGAATTATTGTTGAATTTGGATCCCTTGGAAGAGACGTGAGGTTGTTCAATGCTTTTCTCTTGTAAACTTTAACAATCAGAAAGAAGAATCCTGCAACCCACTTAACCCAAATCCCATAAGTGAATGGAAAGTAAATGACTTAATATAATACAGTAACCAGTCTCCAACTGTACAGCTCTTTAGATCTTGAGGCCAAAATAAAAACCCTAACAAGGGATAACACTTCATTATTCATAGCAATTATTGGTGTAAAGTGGTGATTTCTGCCAGTCAAGTCCCAATTGACTCAAAAGTCATCTCAATCCTTAGTTCTTACCCGCGACCTCTACCACCTAGAAGGACAAGAGCAGCAGGCGCATGGGAACAACACCACCTGCACGTTCCCCTCCAAGTCACACACCATCCCGACTTGGAAATATATCGCCGTTCCTTCATTGTCGCTGGGTCAAAATCCTGGAACTCCCTTCCTAACAGCACTGTGGGAGAACCGTCACCACACGGACTGCAGTGGTTCAAGAAGGCGGCTCACCACCACCTTCTCGAGGGCAATTAGGGATGGGCAATAAATGCCGGCCTTGCCAGCGATGCCCACATCCCGTGAACGAATAAATAAAAAAAATTGAAGATTTCAATTGAAGTGAAGGTCTTTTTGTGGTGGAAGATCGAATTTGGAAAGCATTAAGATAGCATAGGAATGATGAAAACTTTAAGTTCAATTACCACACGCAATGTAGATACAGAAGTAGATGTTGTTTTACTTTTACACTATCTCCAATTCCTTATCCTGTTAGTTCAAATGTCGCAATTGCAATATAATGACACCTACCCAGGCTTCAGAAGGATATTGTTAGATCAAAACTGATTCACATAGTATGAACTGCTTTCAAATGAGATGTCAGAACAGTATCACAGTGATTCATACAACTACACTTGACTTTCAGTTAAAACAATTTTTCTCTCCTTTTGTATGTTGGCCATCAGATTGAAAGATACAGCAATCACTACTGTAATCACGTTTTATATTATATAAAAATTACCTGTTTTTAAATCTCCTCTTATGGATTAATGATTAACTGCACTGCCCTGTGCCTCCTCCTACATTTGATGCCTATTTCATGTTAAGTTAGAAATCTCAGCCAGGGTGGCAGTCTGAGCACTGTAAGGAAATACAGGTTAAGGTATTTAGGGGAGCCAGGCTTGAAAGGGTTAATTAGTCAAAGTTTTAGCTGAAAGTACTGTACTATAACGTAGACTGCTTTTAAATGAACTTACTGCAGATGAAAGCACTAACAGCCATGAGAATCTTGTTGTTGCAAACTAAGGGAGGAACATAATGATATCCCTACTCCTTCAGACATACTGGAATGCTAAAGCTAGCCAGTACTCCTGTCACCTTCGAGGCCTATAGGGTGATTGATCAACTGCAGGGACTGAGGAACATTGTGCTAAGGATAAGGAGAGATAGGGGAGGGGGGCCACAAGCATGTGTTGTCTATATGATTGGGTAAGTTCAGGAGAGTATTTTGGAAAATACCTGATTGGATGTATTTTGCCGCAGTTACATTTTAATGGGTTATAACTGGAGAGTCTGAGGCTTTGTTAAGTGTAAAGGACAGAAAAGAAAGTATCAGGCAGGTAAACGAGAATGAGAATACATGCATGAAGGAACGGGGAATGAGGTCACGGCTTCTACTCAAAGGACAATGAGGTAATATAATTCTCAAAAGCAACATACTGCAGATGCTGGAAATCTGAAATAAAAACAGAAAATGCTGGAAATACTCAGCAAGTCAGGCAGCATCTATGGAGAAAGAGTTAACATTTCAAGTCGATGACCCTTCATCAATCGTAGTGCTGTAGTCAAATTAACGTACGATTGACATCAGTATCCCTGAGCTGGGATGGGACAAAGAGAATCAGGTAGCATTCCTCCCACTGTTCGTTATCCAGTGAATGCTGCTGGAAAGTGTGTGTGTGTGTCGGGATGTAGAGTACGGATAGGATTGGGTGGGCAGTAATAACGTTCTCCATAATTGAATAGCCTGTGACCATTCATTGTCTAGAGTCACGCATGAAAAATTGTCCGAGGTACTGGACTGCTGGCAGCACCTATTGAACTGTATCCCAGCACAAGTCAGCACCTGCAGGATAATAGGGCAGTCAGGAGAAGAAAATTGGGGTGGGCAAATATTACTTTTTTTAAAATAAAATTTAGCAAGATACTGATTGCAACAGGAAAGGGAATCTCCTTATTGCACATCTAGTGTAGATAGTTTTTGAAGGATTGGAGTCTACATATGCATAGGAACAGGAGTAGGCCATTCTGCCCCTCGAGCCTGTTCCACCATTCAGTGAGATCATGGCTGATCTGTATCCCAACTCTAATTACCCGCCTTGGCTCCATATCTCTTAATACCCTTGGCTAGCAAAAATCTATCAATCTCAGATTTAAAATGATTAATTGAGCTAACATCTATTGCTTTTTGTGGGAGAGAGTTTCACACTTCTACCACCCTTTGTGCGAAGAAGTGTTTCCTAACAGCTCTCCTGAATGGCCTGGCTCTAATTTTAAGGTTATGTCCCCTTGTCCTAGACTCCCCCACCAACTGAAAAAGTTTCACTCTATCTACCCTATCAATTCCTTTCAAAATCCTAAAAACCTCAATCAAATCACCCGTTAACTGTCTATTCTCCAGCGAATACAAGTCGAGTTTATGTAATCTCTCCTCATAATTTTACCCTTGGAGCCCTGGTAACATTCTTATGAATCTGCACTGCATTCCTTCCAAGGCCAATATATCCTTTCTAAGGTGCAATGCCCAGAACTGTACTCAGTACTCCAGGTGTGATCTAACTAGGGCTTTGTATAGCTGCAGCAAAACTTCCTCCCCTTTATAGTCTAGCCCTCTAGATAGAAAGGCTAACATTCCATTAGCCCTTTTGATTATTTTTTGTACCTGACCACTACATTTTAGTGACCTGTATACATGGACCTCTAAATCTCTCTGGACCTCCACTGTTCCTAGCTTTTGACCATTTAAAAAAAATATTCAGATCTATCCTTTTTTAGATTCAAAATGAATGATCTCACACTCACCTGGGTTGAAATCCATCTGCCACAGATTTGCCCACTCACTTAATCAGCATATATATTGTACAAATAAACTATGTTCAAAATGATTTCATGTCAACTATAACCACCCTTTTTAGCACATCAAAGGCTGGGTACTGCAGCATCTCTCACATTTCACTTGGCATTTCAAACTCATCTTTTTAGAGAAATGGCTCTCCCAATGGCTCAGCACCATTAACATTCCACCACCTGTCTCCTGCAAGGTTATTTTTGGTTTTTGCAATGCTAGTGTAAAAAAAAAATCAATTTCAAGTTTTTGACATGGAAAATTCTTTCTTACCATTTGTTTTTTTTTGAAATAAAGAGAATAGTGTGAATTTCTAATTACTTTGGGTACCTGCAAAGAATCAGACATTGGAAGTGTGGGTTGATTTTTCTCTTTGGCCCTACAAATCTTTTACAAGATAGCAGGTTAGGGGTTAATACTGTTAATATCATTATACTCACTCTCTTTGCCAATTCTGTCCTTGCAACCCTGAGATTCTAGTTTGAATCCAGCCCACAACAACGGAATGAAAGTCACCTCTCTCTACTGGTAGTAAAGGTTTCAAGTGAAATAAGTTTGGGATGTCTCAATTCAGTTGGTAGTGGGTGGAGAATCCAACACACCCTACTCACTATTTGGCACAAACTAGTATGCAGTTGTCAGTCTGACTCAATAGGTCAAAAGGATGGCTTGAATTCAAAGTCCAAGAATTCACACTGGTGCACTGGGGTGGGGATCTAATGGGGTTGCCAAATCTGGTTGGGCGTATTCCTGGAGGTGTCATCACATGACCTCTGGCCTCCAACCACCCCACCCAGTTAACCAGCCTTTTTTTAAAAAATCCTTCAATTTTTTATAAACTAAAAAAAATGAAAAATACACAATTTTTTTTAATACCCCTATGATGTTTCCCCCCTGGGTTGCTTGCAGCAGTATCCTGGAGATTAATCTTTAATTTCTGGAGACTCCAGGGCAATCCAGGAGGGTTGGCAACCATAGGATCTAACAGTGAGGTTGAGGCACATTGTTGGAACTTCCCTCTGGCTCTAACCTTGGATTGCTTGGTTCTGACACTTGGAGCAAAAAGTCGAAAGACTGTACCATTAGCAATAACCTCCCTTACCTTGAACAACATAAACATTCATCCCAAATAGTATTAATTTATTTTTATGTAAATATGGGAAAATAAGTTCTATAATTACAAAAGATTGAAGCAACAACTTAAACTCTGATTTAGTAATTTGATGAAGCAAATTAGTTTTGCAGAAATATGTTAACATTGTATCTGGTCTGCACGGCTAAATTTATGAATTGCATGTCTCCCCTCCTACCACACCCCACCAGTTTGTAAATGAATATTAGTCTGAACCATGATTTTAGTCACTCTTTGATTCTCTATTTGTGAAGATGTGTCAACATTTCTGTGACTGTGGAATTAGTAAGTTTTCAGTTCTATATTTGCCATAGTTAGGAACCAGATTTAGAATTAAATGTGAAAAGTGAGAAACCACATGACTGTGCTCAAGGAGATAAAACATCTGTTCGTGAAAATAAGTGTTATCGATGATGAGAGTTATTTTCAAAAAAAGAGTATTAGGGAACATTTATCTTGAGCATTTTAAAGGGAACTCTTTCCATTTAAACAAAATCGTGACAATTACTGAGTTGAAGACAGCATGCCATCTGCAACCTAGATGGCATAAACTACTGCCAGACGTTTATTAGTTAAACCCTGGACTCAGTAACCATCTTGCAACTCACAACTACCTATTACTGTATATATTTGGGCCCCAGGCATTGAATGTTACTCAGCTGTCATGTTAACGTATTATTAAGCAGTTTGTTGCACTGTAATTAAGTTGTTGCTAAATGCCTGGTTTTATTCATTTTAAGTAGAGTGTTTATTTACCAGGTGCTTTAAAAAATGATATTTGACAAAAATAATCATTGCTCATTAAAATATACACTCCATTTTTTACACTAGTATTCCAATAATTTTTATTCCAATACAATCTTCACTCAAAAAATATTTTTTTCCCCTATTATTCTCTTCTATTTTTCTCCCTCTGCAAACTGCAGACAGCAACACATGTGCCTGCAGTGGAATAAGGGACAGAATGGGCCATGGTCAGCTCCAGTGGTATTTATAATGTGGCTCAGAGCTCATAGTCCACCTTCTCTTCCCCTATTTCCCTCAACTAATGTGCTGCTCAAGGTGCTTTTGGGCTTCTAGCCATAGTTTTCCACCTCTGGGATTGTTACTGGAGCTAGATTATGCATGTATAATATAGATAGATAAATCGATAAAGGCTATTGAAAAAATAGTTAATAAGTAATCCTGGTCAGGGCTATAATCCCAATGACTGCCATTCTTTCAATGCTTGGCACCTGATCCAATTCAAATGGATTAAGCTGGGCAATGCCAGTTGAAATGTAATGCATCACTGTTCATTGTACTTTGCTTTAGTTGCCTGATTGGGAATGGAGAACACTCATCAAATTCGAGTTGCAGACTGCCCTTGGACGAGAAGCTGCACTCGTGGGCCTAGAAATTGGATCGCGCCCCATCGTAGTGCAGGACATTAGGTGCCTAATAAGCGGCAGGACCATGGCAAATTGATCCGTTGGCCTCATGTTCTTATTACCAGCGAGCTGCGGGCACCAGAGGCAGTTCGCTGGTCCCTGGAGGGCAAAGGTCATTTAGGTCTTTTTAGGACCAATGGTTTGGCTGCTAAGGACCAGAAGTAATTAAACGCAACATGCACTGCACATTCTGCAGTCATGCGCAATCGAATTTTGCAAAGGCGGCCTCAAACAGGAGCCTGTTCTAGGCGTGCGCCCCAGACGCCTATGGAGGAGCCTTTACCAATATGACAGGAAGGCCATTTCCAGTGCATGTCACCATCATATTGGACCAATAGGCACCAGTTTAACACCTGTAAAATGGGCACAGTGAGATCCAATATCTAAGCAATGATGTTTCAAGTATGATTAAAGGACTGAATCAGTTAAGCTGCTAGCAGTTTTATCAAAATACATTTCAGTAAGGAATACACTATAAGTCTAATGAATGTACAATATTATCAAAAAAACAGGTAACCCATAAAGGTTTTTATTGGGTAAACCTGCGCCTACTTTTTGACCCATGTAAAATCATAAAGAGTGGGCAAAGAACATATGCAGTAACTTAATAATTCCATTTTAATCTTTACATATGCAGCGCCACAAGGGATGTTACCCTTTGTTGGGCCATGACTCCAGCCCAAAGGTACCACAAAAGTAATGATAGCCATGAGGGGAAATGAGAAAAATTTGGGAATAAATCCAAGTTTAGAAATAAATGTGTTGATCTAGTGCAAGCCTACAGAGAACTTGCTGGAGCTCATGCCTGGTGTTTACAGCCAGTCCGTTTCTAGCTGGCCAGTTTGTTTTTTAAAATTTTTAATGTAAGCCATGCAGCATTAGATTTTCAGGTACTTGTCCTGTTTTCAGAAGATTTTTTTTTCAACCATTATAATGGTGTTTTCAATAAAATATGAAAACTGATTTGATTTGTTCCCATGCATGCAACACCATGAGAGCCTCAAAGTGAAGTTCAATGCAACCAACAGCTGGAGAGCAGGTGGTTTGACAGATAAATAGTGAAATATTGGGAACCGCTGAATAAGCGGCTTTTGATGATACGCCCCCTTGAGCAGCTACAGCAGGATTCATGGAAGGCAACTGCAAGGTCATTTCAGGGAGAAATGCAACAAGTTGGTGATGCTAAAACCAGAAATAACTGGGAGAATGTTCTATCACACAAAATCTGGACTATGTGACAATGCCCCAGTTCCTAGTCTATAGTCAGGATCTACTTCTGGAGACACAAGGAATCCATCCATCTCCTCCAGTCAGTTGGCATGAGAGCTAGAACAAGATATAAACTGGAGAGACATTGTCAAAATAAATTTACAACATGATGGACATGGATCTCCAAATAAATGTAAGCACTAGTGTCAAACCAGAACTACAACAAACTGTGCAAGTGTGGACATAAGGTAAGGTTCTTCTTTCTTGCCTGTCTCCATCATGGTGCTTTGCCTTGGCTTAGTGGTAACACTCATCTCTGATTCAGAAGGTTGTGGGTTCAAGCCCCACTCAAGGACTTGAGCACATAATCTAAGCATGTCACTTCAGTGCAGTACTAAGGGAGTGCTACATTATCAGAGACGCTGTCTTTCAGGCGAGATGTTAAACCGAAGCTCTGTCTGCCCCCTCAGTTGGATGTAAAATATCCCACGGCACTATTTGAAGAAGAGCGGGGAAGTTCTCCTGGTATCCTGGTCCACATTTATTTCTCAACCAACATCACTAAAAACAGATTATCTGGTCATTTACCTCATTGCTGCTTGTGGGACCTTGCTGTGGGCAAATGGGCTACCGAATTTGCCTAATGGACAACAATGACTACACTTCAAAAGTACTTAATTGGCCGTATAGCACTTAGGGACATCCTGAGGACATGAAAGACGCTATAAAAATGCAAGTCCTTTCTTTCTTTCCAAAATATAACATAGTATAAATCCTAACTTATAATAATGAGACACTCCTACTAAAAATAAATAATATATACAAAGAGAGAAGGAGTCTAAATAATACCTTACACTAACTACAAATGAGGGAAATACCTCTAAAAATGTAGAAATTGATATAAAAATGTATTCCTGATATAATAGAAATATTAAGCAATAAGGAGGATCTGGAAGCACTGCAACTAAATCCACAGTATCTAAACAATATCTGCCGTTAGTTAGACTTGCTGGCAAGTTGCTGAAAGCATCGCAGCGAGGGTAGCAGGGCATCTGGGACCAGAGTGAACAGGGCCAGCTACTGTGTATCTCCTTAATCAGATCGAAGGATTGTGAAATTAACAGCGCAAGGAAGTGAGAAGGAAGTGTAAATTAGAGTGGGTGAAATCAATGTCAAATCAGGTGCAGAAACAGAAATATAGAGAGGGAAAGAAAAATTGGATGAAGAGAGAGACAAAGGAAAAGTAAAAAAAAAAAAATTTTACATTTTTAAAATCTGCAACAATTAATACGTGGAGGAATGAAGCTCCACACTTGTAATAGTTAATTTTCAGCGCCAGAGAGATTGACTCGCAGAAATTAACATTTATCATGTCATTAAAAGGGTACTTAGACTGAAATGGACAAGACTTAACTTTCTGTGCCGAGTTTAGTTTGCATCTACCGTGAAAATACAGCAACTTCACGCCATTCAATGCATTTCAATGGTGAGGCAGACAGCGAGATGCCTTTTTCGCGAAGCTAATGTCGGAGCGGTGCATTTCAGACAGTAACTTTTGGATTTCTGCACCGTTAGCTTCACCATTATTTTGACAGCAAGTTCCGGCCCATTGTGTCCAATTCTCTGAGACCTTGACATGCGGACTGGAATATTTTAGCACTTCAGATTTCAGATGCGCAGGTGATATATATTGACATTTGTTAAACCAAAATCACATTGATGCTTTCCCAAAGTCTTCAGAAAATTAAACAAAACTTTTAATTAGTTTGATCCATTTCTCATCCTTGAGCTAACAAAACAATGCCATACTCAAGCACTGGTAATAATAATACCAAGGTACTTAGGGTTTATAGCCATGAAGTGATCGATGAACAACCAGCATCCATTTCCTTCTAGGAATTAAAGTAAATGTGAGACAGGGTAGATAAGAGTACATTCACACACTCTATTTTAATTGCGTATCATTAATATTGTCACATATCTACAAAGCAACGATAGTAACTAATGATCTTAAAAGCAAAGTTTCACAAACCAATAAACAGTAGAACGACTAAAACCTCATTGTACTTTTATAAACAGCAGCATTAAAATCCCTTCCGCAGTGCAAAACTGACCACAGACACACACTGTAACAATGCACTAACATGCACCTCTACCTTGACTCACAGAGACCTTCTGAACCTTCAATGATAAGGCTTGTTAGAGTCAATCTCCATGTCACACATTTCTTACATAAAATGGTCAACAAATTTATCTAAAGAAAATTTTGCTGGCCCACAATGCAGATGTGTGTCGGGTATCTAGTTCGAAAGCCTTATTCTACTCTGAATTTTTTCATGTTTTAAAACTGAGTAGGGTCAAATATTATTCTTCCATGTTTACTTTCCAAGAGCACGCATGTACTGAACTTCACAACTGCTCCTGCTTTCAAAGTCCTTGCTCCAGATTAAATATTAGAATTGAAGAAGAGTCTGGATTGTGAATTGATTCTATTTTCCTCAGTTTCACCTTCTCAGTTGCACAGGAGATATCCTAACTATAAAATTGGAATAGATAAAACCGTGAGATCAGCAGTTTTATTTATTTGATTGACATTATCACGACAGAACTAGTTGGTGGAATGAATGCATAGAAATAGATAATAAAACTACTTCAAAATAACTAGTTGAGAGAATCAGATAACTCAAGACAATAGAACTACCAACTTACATTTATATAGCACCTTTAACGTAGTAAAAAGTTCCAAGGCACTTCACGGGAACGTAATCAGACAAAAATTGACAGCCATAAAAGGAGATATTAGGACAGGTGACCAAACGCTTGGTCAAACAGGTAGATTTTAAGGAGTGTCTTAAAGGAGAATAGAGAGGTGGTGAGGCAGAGAGGTTTAGGGAGGGAATTCCAGAGCTTAGGGCCTAAGCAGCTGAAAGCACAGCTGCCAATGGTGGGGCAAAGGAAGTGTGGGATGCACAAAAGGCCAGATATCGAGGAACACAGGAGTTCTTGCAGGTATGTAGGGCTATAAGAGGTTACAGAGCTAGGGAGGGGTGAAGCCATGTAGGTATTGAACACAGGATCAGAATTTTAAATTGGATGCGTCGGGGGACTGGGAACCATTTTAAGACAATGAGCACAGGGAGGGTGGGTAAGTGGGACTTGGTGCAAGTTATGATACAGCAGTTTTGGATGAGCTGAAGTTTATGGAGGGTGGAGGATGGGAGGCCAGTCACAAAAGCATTGAAATAATTGGGTTTGGATATGATGCAGGCAAGGATGAAGGTTTCAGCAGGCTGAGGCTGGATGGAAACAGACAATGATATGGAGATGAAAATAGGCGGACTTTGTGATGGAGAGGATGATATTGGAAGCTTTGCTTGGGGTGAGCTAGGACACCGAGGGTATGAACAGTCAGCCGGGGAGGAGGATGGAATTCGTGGCAAGGTACGGAGTCTGAGGTAGGGGTCAAAAATGATAGCTTTGGTCCTCCCAATTTTTAACTAGAGGAAATTGTGTCTCATCCAGAACTGGATTTTGACAAACTGTCTGACGACACAGAAGCAGTGGAAGGGTCGAGACAGTTAGTGGAGTGCAACCTGAACCTGTGTCTTCAGATGATATCACCAAGGGGCAGCATATAGATGAGGAATAGGAGGGGACCAAAGATAAATCTTTGGGAGACTCCAGAGGTAACAGTGCAGGGGTGGGAAGATAAGCCATTGCTAGAGATGCTCTGGCTATGACAGGATAGGTAAGAGTGAAACAAAGTGAAAGCCTTGCTACTCAGCATGGACAACTGAGGAGAGGCATTGGAGGAGGATAGTGTGGTTGAGCGTATCAAAGGCTGCAGAAAGATCAAGAAGGGATAGCACGTCATGGTCACGGTCACAGAGGATGTCATTTCTGACTTTGATTAGGGCCATTTCAATGCTGGGGCAGGGATGGAAACCTGATTGGAGAGATTCAAACATGAAGTTGTGGGAAAGATGGGCACAGATTTGGGAGGCGAGAACACGTTCAAGAACTTTGGAAAGGGAAAGGGAGGTTGGAGATGGGATGATAGTTTGCAAGGTCAGAAGGGTCAATGGTAGTGTTTTTCAGGAGGTGGGTGATGGCAGTTTTGAAAGGTGGGGGGACAGTACTGAAGAAGAGGGAACCATTTACTTAGTCAGCTAGCATAGGGGCCAGGAAGGGAAGTTGGGTGGTCAGCAATTCAGTGGGAATGGAGTCAAGAGAGCAGGAGGTGAATGTCATGGACAAGATGAGCTTGCAAAAGGCATGAGAGGAGCTAGGAGAGAAGCTAGATTAAGATGCAGGTTCAGGGCTAGGGTGGGGGGAGAACCTTGGGGGAAGTTTGGCTTGGTGGCTCTGATGGCTTCAGATGGACTACTCAATTTTATAAGATAGGCCAAGAAACACTTTTGAAAAAATGACTGAGACAAAGCCAATTCGATATGTGTCTTTTAATCTTAAAAAGTGAAACCAATTAAACATATATACAAACATAAATCACAAGATATTCACATTTTAATTAAATGGCTTGGCCATTCTTTGAATACCTGATCCAGATAATAATATCTGGTTATGTATTAAAATTAGCCAGCCCATTTTGTATGAGTGAACCTAGTTTTTAACCCCATATGTATTATGATCTATTGCAGACAAAAATGCTTCATCTGGTCACAGGAGCATTTCTGAGAGCTGTGCTAGTATGTTATATAAATGCAAGATTTCTGCCTTGATATCCTCTCAGACACCATTAGCTGTGGTTATGAACATCATATAATTTTTGCAACAAATAAGGGAACCACCTTGATGGTTGTGCTTTGAAATCTAGATTTTCATGGGTTAAATGGATTAATACTGGCATTAAAATAACACCAATCAAAAAATCTAGACTTTACTGTTTTGTCTTAAACTACCAGCTCGTCTATTAGCATGCAGCAAGTTAAGTATTTTTCAATATTCAAATAATTAAAGCTGCATTTTAATAGCCATTCACAACAATCACCACTTTACATTAATGTAAAATAAAGTATGTATACACAGAACATTACATCGCTCACTAAATCACTCCTTGTAATATACATGCGCTCAGGGATTTTCTTCCATTTTTAGAGTTCCTTTTACAAGGGGAGAAAGTAAAAGCTTACCTGTTAGTATTATGAACGATATGATTTATGAATATAGCCCTCACACCACTATGATGGTTAACAATAACTTCAGTTATTATTTGCTATTACAGTGAGTGCATCGCTGGAGTTGGAGTGCCTTCTGAAACATTCCCAATGTTAAAGCATCTTTTTGTTTTTGGAATATACCCTTCCCAATATTTTCATTGTTAAATCATGGATTTTGTCAATGACTCTGTCAGATGTTGGAGCTGTAATGGAAGCTCCATTCTGTTCCTTGTCCATGTTTTTTCTTGCCCTTGCAGCCCACCAAGATAGGACCAACAGTTTGAGAACTACAGGTCTAGATACTGACAATCACTAATCCACTACTAGTCCTGCTACCTCTGGGGTAGGGAAAAGAAAGATCATTCAGGGTTCTCGCTCTTATTTTTGGGGTGTGGCATTGGGAGCACTTGGAGGGGAGGGTTGAGTACGATTGTGGTCAGAGTGGACTTTGGGTATGGCAGCACAGTGATGATAGAGGCAGAGTATGGGACTATTGGAGGAGGGATTGCTGAATGTGGGAGTACTGGGATGAGGTTATAGGGTAGTACTGATATGGCACGGTTACAGTAATTTTCTTGGGAGTGGGTGGCAGTGCAGGAAAAGCATGGGGTTTTGGCATGGGAAAAATGGGAACAGCAGGAGGGGAACAAGGAGACTGGAAAAAGTACAAGTACTCTGGGAGGGGAGTCTTTGGTTGTGTTTGGGGGGGGGGGATTGCTCCTGCACTTGGAGAAAGTTGTAATATTTAAGATAAATACTGTTGAGTATTCGCCTTTCAAAGGCTTTTGAGGCTCAAGGTTGAGTCAGGTGTTACAGCAAGACCAATCTGGTTGTGGAGGGGGCAAGGTGAGAGCAGGGTGGGAAAGAGGGTGGGGGGGGGGGCGTTAAAGCCATAGCCATGAGAGGTAGCACCAAGGAGTGGATAAGCAATATCAGGCCAGAAACCCAATATTAGGAGATCCAAGGTCAGTGGCAAAGAGTACCATAATGCTGCTGTCTTGGAGATACAGCGGAGAGCTGTGAGAGGTAAAAAGGTAACAGCGCCATCTACCTTAGAGACCAAGCTTGGAGGACTCAATCAGCAATAAGTATAATCATGACACAATAGCATGACAGAGCGGTGTGACCGAAATAGTGTGATGGAAACAGCACGACAGGAGGAAGTGATTAAATGTTACTTGATCGAAAGTGTGCACAGACGCCAAAATTTAATAGATTAGAGAGGTGCAGTTTCAAGGTTGGTTTGTCTGTTTAAATCACATTGGCTTTAATGAATGGAAACTTCAGTTTTATTTTAAGCAAAATTCTCCTCTTGCCCCCTAGCCGTTGACTTGAGGAGGAAAACCTAAGCTTCTCTCTGATCAGCTGCATCCAGAGACTTTTCTTTCATACTTTTTTAAAAAAAATGTCTTCCAGCAGTTCTGGCTTCATCTGTGTAAATAAAAGGCAATAAAATTAATTCTGACCCAAATTTTCAACAAGATGACCTTTTCATTTATTCTTTAAAATGGGTTGAGGTTCAGCTCTGGTCACCAAAAGGAAAGTATTCATAAATTTGTTATAAATAATGCTTCACTTTCAAATGCTTGATATATTTTCTCCAGTAATTATTTTTTTGCATTCTGTTTTTCATAATGTAATGAATGAGAATTTATAGGTGCAATAGTGTATTGCTCTGTTGTTACTGTAATATCTTATTTGATAGATGAGAAGTAATCTTTGGTTATCTGCACATACAAAAAAGCCAAATGAGAACGTTCATTAATTAATATGGGGGATGGCCACATCGACCCTAAATCTGCCCCTTTGTCCAGTAACTCTGGAAGTCTGGCGGAGATAGGGTTGAGCTCTGGTGTGATGCTCCCATGACACTAGTCTGCCCTGCTCACTGCCTTGATTCATGGCCATTCCAGCAAGGTATCAGAGGCCTTATGGTACCTGTGGAACTGTAGCCCAGGAAGAGCCAGTGTCTTCAGGAGAGGAACAGAAGAAAGGAGAGTACTTGAAATTAAAAAAAGAAAAAAAGTTCCACTGATGGCTTAGTGAAGTCATAAATCACTGTTGTATAAACAGATACAAAACAGAAGAGAGAGTAGGGGTTAAAGGTAGTTACTCAGACTGGCAAAAGGTGGGAAGTGGTGTTCCAGAAAGATCGGTGCTGGGACCTCTGTTGTTCACCATTTACATAGACGATTTGGACTCGGGAATCGGAAGTACAATTTCAAAATTTGCGGAACCTATACCAAACTGGGAGGTATAGTTAATGCTAAGGAATACTGCGACAAAATACTAGATGACATTAATAAACCTGCAGAATGAATTGGCAAATGAATTTCAATATAGACAAGGATGAAGTGGTGCATTTTGGTAGGAAGAATAAGGAGGCCACATACTCCTTGGAAAATAAGAGTCTAAATGGGTAAAAAGAGGAGCAAAGGGATCTAGGGGTACAGATACACAAATCACTAAAAGCTAGCGA